>NW_028256839.1:0-1458386 GCF_048593485.1 Apis florea | reverse complement strand
TTTTTTGAGATTCAACGAAGAATTCGTATTTATATTTAGTATTCTCATGCACATTGTCACTGCTATCTTGATGTTATCATAAATGATTTGCGAGGTTTTATTGATCCATCCCTTTTCTGGAGAACTCATTTATTTCTTTTGCGATGTGCTTTGTAAGATTCTACGTAGAATTCGTAGTATTTATTATTCTAATATACATATTTAGTATTCTCATGTAGTTGTCTCCAATCTTGAAGGTTATGATAAATGATTTGCGAGGTTTTATTGATCCATCCCTTTTCTGCTTAAGTCATTCATTTTTTCCCTTTTTTGATTTGTTTTTTGAGATTCAACGAAGAATTCGAATTTATATTCAGTATTCTCATCCACATTGCACCTGCTATCTTGATGTTCATCATAAATGATTTGCGAGGTTTTATTGGTCCATCTTTTTTCTGGAGAAGTAATTTTTTTTTTTTTCGATGTGTTTCCTAAGTTTCTACGTAGAATTTGTATTTATATTTAGTATTCTCATGCATCTGTCAGCAATCTTGAAGTGTATGATAAATGATTTGCGAGGTTTTATTGATCCGTCCCTTTTGTGGAGAAGTCATTTTTTTCATTTTCGATGTGTTTTCTAAGATTCTACGTAGAATTTGTATTTATATTTAGTATTCTCATGCACCTATCAGCAATCTTGAAGTGTATGATAAATGATTTGCGAGGTTTTGTTGATCCATCCCTTTTTTGATTTGTTTTGTGAGATTCAACGAAGAATTCGAATTTATATTCAGTATTCTCATTCACATTGCACCTGCTATCTTGATGTTTATCATAAATGATTTGCGAGGTTTTATTGGTCCATCTTTTTTCTGGAGAAGTAATTTTTTTTTTTTCGATGTGTTTCCTAAGTTTCTACGTAGAATTCCTATTTATATTTAGTATTCTCGTCCACATGTCAGCAATTTTGATGGTTATGGTAAATGATTTGCGAGGTTTTATTGATCCATCCCTTTTTTGCAGAAATCATTTATTTCTTTTTTGATGTGTTCTATAAAATTCTACGTAGAATTCGTAGACATATTTAGTATTCTAATGTAGCTGTCTCCAGTCTTGATAGTTATGATAAATGATTTGCGAGGTTTTATTGATCCATCTCTTTTCTGCAGAAATCAGTTATTTCTTTTGCGATGTGTTTTGAAAGATTCTACGTAGAATTCGTATTTATACTCATGTACTTATCAACAATGTTTATCGTTATGATTTATGAATTTTTTTTGGTCTTTCCCTATTTTGGAAAATTTATTTTTTCCTGTTTTCATTTTGTTTATCGATGTTTTTTTTTTCTCTCTTTTAAACCTTTTAGTATTCTGTGCAGTAGCCGTACTAATATTCAGCATTCTCTTAATGTTCTCCTGCGCCTTTTTTTATTTTTATAATATCGACCATCACTTTATTCATCATAGTTAACTCTGCGATAAATATCATTAAATCTGTAAATAAAATTTTCAGTTTTTGTGTGATTCTATTATTTGGTTTATTCTTATTCGTAGTTGTTTCAGTTATTCTATCATTTTCTATATTTTGTCTATGTCTGTCTATACTAATAAATCATCTTAAAGAATTCTGTGCAGTATTCGCATTTATGTTCAGTAATCTCTGGTATTCCTTTACAAGCCGTGCAATTTATCTTGAATAATTTATCGACAAATGTCATGAAGTTTTCATTTCATCGTTAAATCTTTACAAGTGGATAGTGTTTTGATGTGTGATTTAATCTGATTGAAATTTTGTAATAAACACATTTTAAATTTTAACTATCCATTTTGTGACAGAGTTACTTATTGTTTGAATTAGAAATATATTTATTTGTTTGCAGCGAATAAATCCATTATAGTAACTTCTGGATATAATCTGTAAATTTTAACATTACTTCGAAATTTCACTTTTTTGCATAATTATTTGAGATAATTAGAAAATTAATTAAGCGCTTGGTTATTGTTCTTCATTCTGATTTCTTTTTTATCGATAATATAATTTTCTTTTGTCATTACTTTTTTTTTTTTTCTTTTAATGTTCGCCTTTTTAATTATCTTTTTTTTCTGGAATCATTATTCTAATTTTTTCTTCCTCTAAATTGTTATTTTCGTGGTAGTATCTTTTTTTTTCAAGAATATTGTAATTATTGACGATTTCCGATTCAAAAAATTTCTGATGATCTTTATCCAATTTTCAGTGCAATAATTTATTATAATTGTCTTACTAAACTATTCAAGTATAAAAGTATAACAAGCAATCATGATAATAGTTGATTAATCAGCTCGTAATTTGTTTCACATAAGATCTTATCTATTTCTTTTCAGTAACTATCCATTAAATATTTACTTAATTGATTTTTATACTGTATTTCAAATAGATGACACAGATTAATTAATTTTTCTTCATTTTCAAAATATCGCTTATTTTTACGTAATAATGAATTAAGGATGTTAAATTGATAAAATAATTTGTAGTTATTTAAATCATTAACTAAATCCTGAGCTGATCTGTAATATTTCATTTGTTTTAATTATTTTATTTTTTAATCAACTATATTTTTATTCTAATATTTAAAATATTTACTAACAAGAACATCTGAATTCTCTGACGCTCTAAGGCCGTATGACAAATGAATATAAGACTAATTTTCTCGACTTTTATAATTTTTTATACTTGATTTTTATATCGAAATAGATCAAATATGTTTTTACATACATTTTAATATAATTTTATTAATTTTATTATTTAAGATATATTACAATTGTTTTTTTGTAATAATATTCAAAATTTCTTTTTGAAAAAATTCCGTATTTTTTGGAGATCATGAAATTTATAAAATTTGTTTATTTGTTCTCCTGAACAAGCAAAGAGCCATTTTCCGATATTTTATTGTTTTAGCAGGCAGGAAGTTCTATAACCACTTTCGATTTTAGCTGTTTCATATTATCAATTCAATTGATAAATTATTTTAAAATAATTTTAAATAATTCTTCAATTTTTTTCAATTTAACGGAATTTAATTCATTTTTGTAAAAATATTGACAATATTTGCATCAAGTTACAAATATATAAGTATGGAATAATAATAAAATATATAATGACTAAACTGTGGATATTTATGCGAATGTATATTTTTCATATTGCATATGCTTTGCATATTTTATATAAAAGATAAATAACTGAATTATTACATACGTATTTTGATCTATTTAGTTTCTTTTTTTGCAACAATTTATCAAGTATGGCTACAAATCATGAATCGTGAAACTTTCATTATATATCATATTATTAATTTTTAATAAATCTGTTCAACATAATTTGAACTTGTTTGAAGAAATGATTTAAGAAATCAAGATCGTAATATACGATTCAAAGATAGTAATAAGTTTTTCATAATTATTGTACAATACTTAAAATAAGAAGTTCCAAAAAAATTATATTCAACAAATGAAGTAGCAGATAAAAATATAATTTTTAAAAGAAAACAAATTACCTATGATAGTAAGTTATAATTAATTCAACATACAAATACTGCTACTTATGGAAGATAATAATTGAGAAGCAAATGCAAGTAATGTAGTATCAAATGAAAGTCAATTTTACAAGGATTTATGTCAGACAATGATATACTTAAATAAAAATATCATAAGGATATTTAAATGACATAATATAAAAAAATTTTCTTAAAAAATTATTACAGATAAAAATATAAAGAATAAATCTACTCTTAGCAAAAAATTATCTACAAAATCTTTACAAATTATAAATTAAATATTCAAAACATTCGTATAGATATTAAAGAACACAATATATAATTATTTATATATAATTACATTGTTTCTTCAAAGATAACAATTGTCTAATTTGAAAAATCAATTATCTTCATCTCTCTTTGTTTGCTTGCAAAGGAGAGATTTGTGAAAGCAGGAAGCCATAAATCTTTACATTCGTTCACAATCATTTAATGACAATGAAATGATATATTATTTTATTCTTTTCTAAAAAAATATTGTTAATCGATCGATCATTGTCACTCCTTCCTCTTCTATTTTCTTTCGTTTCCTGAATCAATATCAATCAATATTGCTACTACCATTTTATTATTGATCAATTTGATCAAATAAATAAAATGATCAAAAGAATTTTGCTTTTGAAATGAAGCTTCATTTGTAAAGAACTTTGGCAAAAATTTAAAAATATTTTATGTTTTTTATATAACATAGAATAAACAAGTTAATAGAAAAAATATAAAAAAGAATTTATTTTTCAACTCATTAATATATCAATGAGAATTATTTTATAGTGAAATAAGCTTTTTAAAAAGAAATTTACAAAAAGAAAATTTTAAATGTTCTACTTCCAGTTGTAATATTTTATGCAAAGCATTATGCAACAAATACTTGAATTCATTAATTAATTTGTTTTCTATAAAAATATGCGTTTGTATAAATAATTGATTATTATCTTTATCATTTATTTTTGTTAATGAACATTATTGTAATATATGAGAAATCTTTTGGACAATTACTTTCCAATTCTACAAATTCTTTGATTTTATTCTATTATTTTATTTTATGGAACATTTTATTAATTATTGTTTGTTATTTAAATTAAGTTTGTATTGTGAAAAAATTTATATTTATTGCAACTCGTGATACTTTTCTCAATTTTCAAAAATCTTTATTGCGAGATTTTTGTTCATTTTTTAAAAACTGGCCAATAAAATTAGTGACAGAATATTTTAAAATATCACAGTTTTGATAAAGTATTTTATGTAACGTTTAATTTTAGACACATATTCCTTACCTGTAAATAAAAATTTTTTAATTATTTCACATCAATTATATGATTAAATATCATTTGTAAGATAGAGTTTAAATTTTTAATTAATTATTCTTCCATTCTTATGATGTAACTATTTTTAGAAGAATTTTCAAAAGATGGCGAAGCCACATTTCCGTTAGTGATGTCATATCCTTGTTTTGGTCTATCTACTTTAAGATCAAGTTCGAATTTCTTTTGAATTTCAATTATTTCATTATGTAATAATCATCTTAATATAATATTATAATAAAAATTTTAACATTGACTATTTATTAGAGATAATAAACGAATATAATTCTTTGCACAATTTCTTTAATTAAAAAAAAAAACAATCAATCTATTTTTCATCAAATTTCTCATTTACTGTGCCTTTTTGAATTTTAGTGACTGTGATTGTTTCCATTGGAGTTGCATTGTTTTTTTTTTTTTTTGTTTACTGTAAATTCTCACTGTCATTCTATGAGAATTTTTATTCAATGTAGAATCATTGTTGACTTGGTTACAAGGGTTTCTAAGTAACAAAATTTCTTCGAGTAATGACTTGAACATAATTGTTCAATTTTAGTAACATTTTTTGAATTTATAATAGTAATCTAAATCTTTCAATTTTCTTGCCGTTTTTCAAAGACGAGACAATTTATTATTCTTGAGCATATTATTTTTGACATAAAATTTCACATTGTTAAAATTTTAAATTTTTGATTTTCAAAAGTTTATTTTTGAATCATATAATCAGTTATAATTATTGATTATAATATATAACGATTCGATGATACTATATCATCAGTGTGAAAAGAATGCGAGAAATAGAAATTGAGAATAAATGACATTTTTCAATGACCTAACAATTAACAACATGATTATATTAATTTAATCATGTTTTCTAAATTTTTGTCAAAATCAAAAAAAAAAAAAAATATCTTTTCGATAAATTAATGTGTTTAGATAAAAAGAAGATATCAATAAAAATTTAATTTTGCTTCAATATTAAGTATAGCAAATTAAAAAATACAGTGAATATATCAAAATATCTTATTTAAACAATTTTTGTTATATTCATCAGTATTTACATAATCATATATATATTTACATCTATATCATATACATATAAACCATCATTGTTTTTTTTATGAAAAATGATGCGTTAATTAAATTTAGACGTTTTTCTTTAATTGTTATGTTCAACGTGTTCAATTTCTGATATTATAACTAAGTATTTATAGTCTAATTGTGCTTTAACAATTCAATGTAAACAACAATTTTATCAACAACGTAAACTTCTTTAAAGATCGTAAAGCGTAAAGATTCATTTTTCATTTCTTATCATGATTCTGTTCAAAAATTTTTCATTTCTTCATCAAATAAGTAATAACGCACATACTAAATCATTAAGTCCAATCATTTGTTTCATTCTGTTCTTATTGTCATTAGATAGTTTTCTACGCGATTCATTTTTTAAATCAAAATCTCTAAACTGAAATTTTTCATATTGATGATGTATTTTTTAAAAAAATAGTATTTTCAAATACTTTACAAATATTTCTTACATAATATTTTAGCAACAGCTTTTCTATACTCATAAGACATTATTAAATATATACATGTTTTTGTTATATTAAATTAACAATAATTTGAATATGAAAAAAAGCAAAATAAAACAGGAAATGTGAATAGTGATATTTTTAATTGTCTTCAACAACAGATTGTATATTTGTTGTGATTTAATAAATATTAAACACATTTTTTCAAGTGATATGACAAAAATTCTATTATTTTTGCATTAATATTTACTTTTATCCATAATATTAAAAATTTTTATCAATATATATTTTGACAAATTAAAACTATTTCTTTTAATTTTGTTGGAAAATCTTGAAAGAAGTTGCGTTTTTTTATGTTTTATAATGTAATGCATGAAAAATTTCAAAAAGACAGAAATATATTATATTATATTATAGCAAATGTATTTTATTTATTAATGAAGTAATATGTTTCCGCATACTGAATTTTTTAATATACATAAACAAAACAAAAAATTATATATTAAAAAATAATTTTCAATAGAAATTTATATTTGCTTAAATGTAATAATTTGTAAATTAATGAAATTTTACCAATATAACTAATTAGCTAATGGATCATCTAATGATAATGCTAAATTTTTAAAGAATATATTAAATTTGTTTCATAAATTTTATAAATTTATGCATAATGGGATTATTTGTTTATATTAATGCAAAAAAATTTTGACAAATACTTCAATAAATGAATTAATGACATGATTATTATATGATAATGTGATTTTTGAATTCATTGAATTTTTCAGTGTGGAATCACTTGTAAAGTTTATAGTAGATAAAAAATTTATTATTAATATTTTTAATTTTTTAACTATATTTATTGTAATAAAATAGAATAAAGACTAAATTCTTGCAAATATTAGAGGAAAAATTTTCGATTATTATAACTCTTTTGTTAATTTTTCAGATTTTGTTTGTATATTTAAAACCATAAACATAAAATGTCAACTATCTGTTTACTATTATAAAATAATGATATTATTTGATGGCCACTTATTAAAATTGTGGATTGAATTGAATATATAGTTGAATTGAACTATAAAGTGATATATATGTATATATTTAGATTTTCGTAATTGCAATTATTAGATAAGATAATTAAAAAAAATTATATTTATTTATTATTTACAATATCACATGAATTAAATCGATTGTATAATTAGAAAGAAATTATATTTATATTATATTGTTTACAGCATAAATTACATGCAATTGTACAGAATTGAATGGTATCATTTTTACAAATATGTCACAAATTACATTTAGTTGAATATTGTTATTTTTACATGCAAGTAACATCTTTTTTTTTTTTAAATTTTTTTATAATTTTCCTACTGATAATTTTATAACACTTATTGCATACTTGCATACTTTTATATAATACTAACATAAAATTTCCAAATTTATAAAAAAAATTTCTTTTTCATTTGCCGTTTCCATATAAGTTCTTTCAAAGTTCATTTTACAAATGCATTATATTCAGTATACAATATCTATATAATGCTTAAATATTGATAATGATCAACTTTGGAGTCAACTGTGTGCAAGAATATTTCTAATTTCATCATAAGCGATGATCTCTATACATGAATAGTGACAATGATCAACTTTGGAGTCAACTGTTTGCAAGAATATTTCTAATTTCATCATAAGCGATGATCTCTATGCATGAATAGTGACAATGATCAACTTTGGAGTCAACTGTTTGCAAGAATATTTCTAATTTCATCATAAGCCATGATCTCTATGCATGAATAGTGACAATGATCAACTTTGGAGTCAATTGTTTGCAAGAATATTTCCAATTTCATCATAAGCCATGATCTCTATGCATGAATAGTGACAATGATTAACTTTGGAGTCAACTGTGTGCAAGAATATTTCTAATTTCATCATAAGCCATGATCTCTATGCATGAATAGTGACAATGATTAACTTTGGAGTCAACTGTGTGCAAAAATATTTCTAATTTCATCATAAGCGATGATCTTTTTGCATGAATAGTAACAATGATCAATACGTAAATTATCACGTATTAGCACAAAAATATCACGCTAAGAAGATAGTTAATAAAATGTCGATTTTTGAAAAAAATATTTGTTGACTTTTCCCAATACATCATAATTATTTTGATGGTGTTGTAAAGTTATTAAATTTGTATGAAACGATTTCATGGCAAAATGATATTTTTTATATTATTATTGATCATCGTCAATGAGAAGACAAAATGTAGGATTTGTAAATCTTCAAATAAAATTATAAAATTAGTAACTACTGATGGAATCATCAATGCTGGAATGAAATAGGATTCATGAATCGTCTTCAAATAAAATTATAGAATCATAGCAACTGATGGAATTATCAATGTTGAAAAGAATTCTAGGATTCGTGAGTCATTTTCAAGTAAAATTATAAAATTGAACATTGTATCTATTTTACTTGTTGCATATTTTTACTATATATTTGATCCTACAATTAACTGCAATGCTTTTATAAGCAAATGAAAAGAACTGAAATCTAAAAAGAGTCGTTTCAACTAGTATCAAATTATTAAATAGTTGGACTATTACTATCAAGATAAAAGTATCCAAAAGAAGACAAAAGAAAGAAGATTATAGAAGAAACGTATATCGAAGATTAAGTCATGATAATAACCATAAAGATTATAAAATTGTATTAAAATTAAATATACCAAAAATTATTGTAAAAGGAAGGAATTTTATTTGAATAAACCGATGCATATGGAAGTTAATTCAAATAATCTATTGCTAATGATGTATTTTAAAATGGAAACAACTACATATCTCATATTAATGTTGCAATGAAGCAAATACAATTATTAAAATTGAAATAATATATTGAAATGGAATTAATTATACATTTTGCAATCAAATATATAAATAGAACAGAAATAGAAAAGAAATAGAAAATCATTTAATTTAAATTTAAATTTACATTTTTATCGAACACATCATTATATGTGATCATTTAATTAAAAAATGAAAAAATTTTATATAAATATATATCCTATTTTTTAAGCACAATCTTTATTTGTGACAAATTTTATAAGTGGTGTACGATTTGCAATAATAATAATTAAAAAATATTTCATTAAAATTTCATTAAAAAAAATATATAATTCATAGAGATTTTGAATTCCTCCGAGAATATTTTCCGATTTTTTATAAAATATCTTAATTTTTTACTTCCATATTTTGATTCAAATTTTCTCCTTCAATTCAATATTATCTTTGATTTATTAACGCCTTAATCTTTTAAGGCATTGCCAAAGAAAGAAATCAATTGAATTTTAAATTTTTAAAAAATTAAACATAGTGACTCGAAATCATTGCTATTGAAATCATATTTTAGAATATAAGAGTTATTAAAAAATTTTGGACCACACAACAACATCATTCCTCTAGTTATTAATACTGATACTATCATCATTATCTTCTAAGAAGAATGATTCAATAATTCTTTAACAGCACAACATACCGTATATTTAATCTTTCAAATATCTGTACATATGCATGGAATTAACCTTATCGATCAATACATTTTCATTTATAATTTAATTAATTATTTTTTCTAGAATTAAAGACAATTACGAAAAATATCAAAAAATCTAAATTATTAACAGTAAAATTTTAAATGTTATTTATGAAAAGAAACCAAGTATTGGGTATCTTTGAAAATTTATTAGAGTATAATTATTATTAATGAATATTCAGTACCTCATATTCTGAAATCATTTAAAATAAATAGTTTTGTCATTCATTATCAAACAATGAAATTATTGTTACTTATTTCTTATGAGTGAAAAGCATATAATGTTGCATATTGTAACAGTATAAATAATAATAATTTCAATTTTAATTACATTTTGTATATAATGTATGAAATATTTGTAAATTTTTTTTTAATATTTTTATCAATCATCTTTTTTTTTAAGAGATTTTTAACTCAGTTCTTAACGTGTTAATGCTTTTTTCCTAACTTGTTGAAGATTCTTCACTTAGTAAGAAGAATTTTATATCCGTATTATTCAACAATTATTTCCAAAAAATAAAATAATTCTAATCTATAATTTTGGATCATTAATAGATCAAATAATATTGTGTAACGAATCTTTTAAGTGTACTTTACAAATTCTGCAAAGAAAAAGAAAAAAAAAATAAAATTTAAAGAAGTTATAAATATTTCCAAGATTTGTTTATATCTGATTATTTGATATTCATAAATGCTCAAAATGAAAATTGATATTTTCAGGCAAGCTTGTAAAAAGCTTGTCATTGATTGAAGAATTTGTTTTTTAATAATCTAATATTTCTCAAATTTGTTAAAAAAATCTCTTTAAATTGTAATATTTCACATGCACAATGAAATGTTTCTATGATTGAATATGATAATAATAGAATACAATTTTTATGGCCAATATTTATACTAGGATCAATTCCATTTTAGCAGTTTCATCCACAATGATTAATCCTCGAAAATGACTAATTTGGTCATTTTTGGTTCATATCTAAGATATAGATATTAAATATCATTTAATATCGTTATAGCATGAGTCAAAATTAATTGATTAAATAAGAATTCATGTAGACATTCTTCATTTCCTCTTCATTTCTAGTTTCCATCGATCAATTCATAATTGCATAATTGATTCTTAATTTTTTAAAATTTTTATTCTACATTCTTTTTCTTGATAAAAAATCTCTTATTTCATTGTCAAAAAAGAAAAAAAATTTTAATGTAATTTCAATGCTTCTTTAATTTGCACGAATGAAAACGATTTTTTGATTTCCTTCAAATTGTTTTCTCTTATTATTATTGAGTTGCATTTTTCTCTATTTTCTCTATGTCAAATGTTTGCAGCTATTTGATTATTTTCTGAATTTGAACCAGAACAAAATATATTTTCATTTGAAATTATATTTTTCTTTTGCTTTTTTACCATTTTATTAGAGATCCACAACTAATATAATATCTAGAAACATGTGGATTAAAAATTGATGTTTTATTTTCATATTTTTATTCTGATGGAATATTCTTTATCTTGAGTCATTCTGTTTATATAGAACTTATCAACTCTTTTATCATTGTTTGAATGTATTAATTATAACAAAGATTACGGAATACATGAAATTTGAATAATACATAATCCTTTCGATTAATGAAATAAAAATTAATGACAATATCTCTTTTTTAATTATTAGTTATTATATATATATATATCAATTTTATTTTGAAAATGGCATAACTTACATTTTGAAAAAAATGAATGTTAAGATGTTTATGATTATAAAAATATGTATACTTTTTATTTTTAATTATTTCATTGTTTCTTTGAATAAAATTGAATAACATTTCTTTTCATAATTTAGCAATGAATTCTGTGAAAACAATCATTTTTGGTAGAATGTGATATCTAAATTTTGTGATATCTTTTTTAATTCTTCTTTAAAATTCATTTTTTTTTAAATTTTCCTTCTTTCAAATTGACTTTTTCAATTGATTTTTTCATATCGTTGTATTGTCATCTGTCATATCATTGTACGTATGATCAGAAAACTCATTATTTTTCGTTCTTTCTTTGCTTTTTAAAAACGTAAATTGCAAGAAGTTTCCAGTATAAACTTTAATCAATAATTGAAAAGTTATCTTTGCAGATTCTACAATTTTTTTTTTTAAATTGCATTTATAAGTTAAACATAATAAAATTAAATTAATATTCTATAACTAAAAATATTCTTTTGCGACTCATGACTCTCGCCATATAAAAAACAAACATACACAATCGGAGACTCACTTACATATACATATCGCTAATATTTTACAATTATTCTTATGCAGGTTTTGTTTTACCAATTCATAGCAGATATGCTAGTACACACAAAAAACAAGTGTGCACAATGAGAGACTCATTTGTACATAAGTGTCACAAATATGGTTAAACATACTTCATATTAAAAACAATACTTCTAATTATAATTTTGTTAATTTATTTGATTTTGTGAAATTGTGCTACTTTTTCATCGCTACTTTAGGCTATGAAAATATTTTTATTTCCTTCTGGCAAGTTTTTGTCGATTGATTCATGATTGTAGAACAAACTCGTTTTAATTATTAACTCTGCATTTTATTTTTTATTTTTTTATCTATATTATCTATTCTTTTTTTTTCCTTTTTTTACAAGGAGCTTTATTAATATTTTAATAGTGCTATATTATTATAGTACTTTACTATAATGAATAAAAGGAAAATTGATATGAATTTTAATTGGTATATTTTTCAATAATCCATTAGTAAATGAAAATAATTTTTAATTTTTTTCGAACTTTCGAGTCTATTGTTCTCCATTTTTGTTTGCAATATAAGCACATCCAAAAATTTTTCTTGCTTAATTTATTATTTAATGCATAATAATAAATATAGTATATATAATAAGTTTATATAAATATATTATTTATATATTATTTATTAGTACAGGTACCACGTAAGAGCGGGCAAGTAATATATTAATATATCAGATAATCACTTGGATAATCAATAGTGTTGCAAATAATTATAGTTTTATTCGTTTCATTATCTGAAAACTAATTATATTTGAATATATTTATTATAAGTAGCTAATAGAAATATTTGTACACAAACAATTTTTTATTTTTATTTATGCAAAGTTAATTGTTCAATATATTGTAATAGGCTTATAGAATTATGAATATTTATAAACTCAATTATTGTTCATAATTGTTTGCTTGTTAAATTCAAATATAGTGAAAAGTAATTTCAAATTCAAGTAAAGAAATATTTTCTTATTTTGCATGCATATATGTTAATTTGAATATCGATTGAAAAAAAAATTGAAGAATTGAAAATTATAAGAAAAGTATAAGAGACGAAGATATTTTATATTTTCAACTGTTAAGAGAAATATCAAAAAGCTTTTTTGAGAGTCAAAAGAATAAATCGATTTTAATCTACAATGTGATTCTAGTCTTGTAAGAAAATAGATTACGGTTTCTATTAAATTTAAATATCGAAATGGTTATAAAAACAGATATTAAAAATCATATTGATGTTAGATTAAAATTTGCTTAAAAATGTAGAAACATATGATGAAAAAAAAGTTTAATTTAAATGAATCTGATTCAGTATACTATTAATGATTATGAGAAAAAAAAATTCATTTCATATAGAAATTAGAAAATGAATCAATCATAGTTTGTGATATCTTTTAAAAGAGATATTAAAAATGAAATAGCATTTATAAATAGAATATTGTTAATTATTAACAATATGTTATATATATTCAACAATTATTTATAATAATAACAGAAAATATCAAGATGTTTTTTCAACAAGATAATGCAATTATTTATGTAGTTTCCTGTATGAAAAAGTGTTTTGAAAAATATACAATTAAATTATTATTATTATTATAATCAGCATTTAGTTTAGAAAATTTATAATGTATTCTTGCAAGAAAAGAGTATAATAGGAAGAGAGAATTATATAAATTATAAACTCAAAATATTAATAAAGTTAAAAAAAGAATGTATAATGCTTAAATACATATTCTTAATAAAACTTCTTAAATCAACAAAGTGATAATGTTTTTTGATTGATTGTTAAAGATAGTAAAGAACAAAAGCTAAAAGTGAAGAAAATTTAATATCAAATTAATATTTCTTCACATCTTTAAGATTCAGATTTCAGATTTAAAAAAAAAAAATTAAAATTTTTATCTTATAAAATATTAAGAAATATTAAATATAAAAAACTTTTTAAATTATTTTTAAATTTAATTTATTATATTTAATATTATGAAAAATATATTTTTGAGTTTATAATTATTCATTTGTACAGGATAATTTAAATGGAAACATCTAAATATCTCTGTTACTTTTCTGAGAAAATGAATTTTTTTAACAAAAATATAAAGACAGTTATAATATAGCAATATTTTTTTTGCAACTTACCTGTTATAATTAACTGCATATAATTATGATATAAAATACTATTATAAAAATTCATAGTATTATCCATGCTTTCCATTGAACTTCGCCTTCCTTCCCAATCAGAGTAATAACATCAAACTTTGAAAGTCCAACTTCATCTGGCAACCCTGAAAACACATATAATAATAAGAATATTAAAAAAATGAAAAAGAATGAATATGATTGATTAAGTAAATGCATTAAAAAGTGAAATTGCACATAAAATAAGCTACAATAAAAGCTATATTTACAATAGCTAAAAAAATGAATTAAAACAAATGATCAAAGAGAACTTTCATTACTACTATGCTATGATAAAAACACACAATGTAATCTTACAAAAAAGTGTAATCTTTTGAAAGCAATATATTTCTTTAAAATAGAAATTATGGAAAATTATTATAAAAAAAAAAAGAATTATTAAATATGGTTATAAAAAACCAAGAGAAAATTTACATAATAAATCTAATTATATTTTACAAATACAAAGACTTCCCTAAAAAAGTATTTCAAGAAAAAGATACAACCGAAAAGAGACTATTAAGCAAAAATTGAGTTAATGATAATCTCTTGATCATAAAGAATATTAAGATTTTAAGTTTTAAAAATAAACATGCTTTTTTTGACCCTTTGTTTGTCGAAAACAAAATTCATTAAAAGTAGTTAATGAATATAATGATTACGATTTATTTCTCAAAATTCTTTGAATGATACAGAATTTAGCCAAATCTCGTTATTAATTAATACTACACATGAATAAATTAACGAAATTATCTTAGTTCATCTTATTTTAGTTTTTTTAAAACGTTCAAATAGAACATCAAAATCAAAATATAAATTTTTATAATTAATAATTAAGATGATTATTTGTTTAACAGAAAATAAGTTTAACTTATTTTAAAATAAGCAAATTTCTGATCAATTGCTTAATATGGATCAGATATATTGTTGAACTGAACTTTATTCTCGAAAAGAATGAGAAGTTTGAAAAAAAGTTAAATCATAAAATAATATGTAAATAACAATAAATAAAAATGTTATTTTAGTTTAATTTTATATAATTATATATAATTAGTTGTCTTAACTGTTCTTTATTACCTGGTTCCAGAAATTGGACCATCATTGATAATCATTCTTTCCATCGTTATCATAGTTTTCTGCAATAAGAATAGATGTAATCCGAAGTATGCTTTATTATCTCTTGACCATGTATAATTAGCTTACATATTTGTAGCATAAAATATTTTATTTTAAATATATTCTTAAAATAACTTCTCAATATTTATTTTGAAAAAAAATGCAAAAGTGCAATAGTATGATATGTAATTTTTTAATTATATATCGGCGATGCATTTATTTCTTCATAAATATTTATGTATAATTCTTCTTTATTTTTTATTAAAAAATTCATCGATCCTTTCTGGAGGATTTCTTGAACGAATGTAAATCTTTTCTTTCGTCCTATATATATTTTGTTATATTATCGTATATATCGCATCGTCACTTGTTGCATTTCTATCTACATAAAATTGAATAAATAATCAATTTACAAAGATTTTAGTTTATATTTTGTAATCTATATGAAATTAATTATTCGTACCAGATTAATTATACGAAATTATAAAATATGATTAATTAACAATTAAATGTGATATTTCTTGTTATACAGGTATTCTTTATACCTGTTTTAATAATCAAACATAATCATTATTCCTGAAAACGCTTATTTCTTAATTACGTTTAATGATACGCCAATATTACGTTTTTCGAAAATAAAAATTTTTCAAATATTTTTCTTTTCCCGATATTTTCTGGGCATTTTCTTCTTTCAAATTTAACTTTATTTCTACATTTCTATCTTTTTCATGTCTTCTGATCATTGTAGAATTTATAAATGGTTATTGCAGTCGTAGATTGTAAAAAAATGTAATATTATATTTTTTTTAATAGAAACATTCCTATTATTTACTTTTCCACAAAAATTGTTGCTAAAAATTGCTTGAGTTCAATTTTTAGTAAATTCGTATTGTGCCACAATCAATCTGCAATAAATGTATTTTTAAAGCATATTATATTTAAATGAAAGGTTATTTGAAATAGCCATTTTAGATATCAAATATATGCAATGCACATTTTTATGCGAATATTTTTCATTTACTGTTTCTGTTAAAGTTTAAACTGAACAATTTTGAATGTTACACAAGTATGTCTGAAATGCTATTATCGAAACACTATCTACTGCCGTGGATTGAACTTTGAATGCGCAAATGTAATGATTTTAACTCTACTCTAATGTGAACTGTAAATTTGCTAAATTTTACCTGATCTGTATTCTATTTCTATTCTAACTGATCTGATCTGCTGTCGCGGACTTTGGCTTTTCTCCCAATCATTACTTTTCATGAAAATACAACCTAAGTTAAAGAAATCAATATCTCTGTTTAAATTGAGAATCTGGGAATTATATCCGTGCATAAATTATTGTTAGAATTATTGAAGATACTTAAGCTGTCTGATGCTGCTTCACAAGTTTTGGGTTTGTCTTTAACAATTGCTCTGATAAAATGCATAATGCTAGATTATATCATTTCCAAAAAGTTTCATTATAGATTCTTCTCCAATACAAACAAAAATAATGAAAATCATCAATCAAAATCAGGTCTAAAAAGGAAGAATTCCATAATCCAATGTGATTTCAAAAATGGCTATTTTAAATATTTTTAAATATTAAATATATACGATACATATTTTTACGCGAATGTTTTTCGTTTACAGTCTCTCTGAAAAAAAAAAAACAAAGGTTATTAAATTAGATTTTGAAGAAATTTTTACAAATAAATCTTTCTCTTACAAACAAGAATAATTTTCCAAGATTATATGAAAATAATTCAAGATTATTTAAAAAAAAAAAAACAAAATCCAAGTTAAAATTCTCGAAATAATAAAACTAAAATATTAAAAAAAATGATTTAATGTGAACCAAAATGCGATAAGATATTTCATCTTGGTGTGTTCTAATGAATCATGTGATCTACACATGTGGAATTTATAATACACGATCGTAAGAAAAGATTATTTTTGAATTATATATTGAGAATAATGTCTAAAATTATAAAAACATTGTTTTACACTCAATAGCTACATTATTATAAATTTTGAAGAATTATTTGAAAACAATGATGAGTTTCCAGCAAAAGAATTATAATATATAAATTGTATAAAAGTTATCACATTGTTAAAATTTGGAAAAAATCTCAATTTTTCTTAATTATATTTATTATATTTATTATATGATAGTAGTTGAAAAGATTACACATAAAAAAAATGATTATTATTGATTATTGTTAACAATATACTAAATCAATTTGCAAAAAAATAATGTAAATTAGCCATTTTCACTGTTGAACAATCAAATTTTCATTTTTGATAACAATATATACTAAATTCATTTAAAGGCATAAAAATTGCTATCTGCAAAATTATATTACATAATTAGTATAATTAATTAGTATAACTAATTAGTAGAAATTAATTAGTATAAAAGCTAATATAAATATGCATACATAATTTTAAGCAAGAAATTAATATGATTAAAATAAAAAACATTAAGTATTGAAAAAATAGAAGACAGAATGTTAAGTTGAAAATTGACTTATTAGCATATTTGTACAGTTTTTTCTCAAAAATAATATAAAACATAACATAATTTGAATTACATTTGTGAATTTAATGAGCAATAATAATTTTTTATAATATATGGAAATGGATATATTTTATTGATTTTGAGTTTTGAATTACGAGACAAGATTTTGAACAAATCTTTTTTATATAATTACAGTTAGATTTTAATTTTTAAGATATCTGCAAAAAATTATTATTATTACTACTACATCAAACTTTAGTTATAAATATGCATATTTAGTTATAGATATATAGGTATTGATCATATGTTTATATTAAACAGTTGATAAGTAATATTACACTTATCATATTATTCAACTCTTTTTTTCGAATTTTCTTCTTATATATTCAACAAAAAAATTTTTGATCGAGTCTAGTGTAAGAAGAAGTTATGCTACAAATTATGTTCAAAAATTTAAATATTTATTAATCTTGACATTTTTTCATTTATAATTATATAAATTTCTATCTATACCATAACTATTATATATTTTAATTTTAATTTTTAGAGCAATTTTTTGAGCATAGAAAATAAAACAAAAAATAAAATATTTATTAAATATATTAATAAGTTGTAAAATGTTAATAAGTAAATTGTGAATATATTATATTGTATATTATATATTATATTATATTACTACTTTTTTTGTATAAAAAATTCTATTGTGCAATTTTCATTTTATATTTTAATTTTTATTGAAGCACACTAATCTATTATTTTCATAATCTTCGTTAGTATAAATTTTCTCTGTCAATAATATTTGCAATAGAGGAGTTGTAAAACTAAATCGTATTATAGAGCTGCTGTCATCAATAACTTGTCAAAGAAGAATATTATATAAGTTGCATTTTTTCTGATAAAGTCTTTTTATTTTTTTTTTTTTTTTATCAAAAATGACTCGAATGAACTATTTGAACAAAAGGTAAACATACACGATTGCCCTATATTCTATTATTTTCATGAAACGCTATCATTGTGACATAACTTCATGTGACATCTTACACCATACTTCTCGATTAACTATTTGCAATTCTATAATTCGACATCATTTTTCATTTAATAAATTTTTGGACAAAAAGTATAACAAATAGCCATTTTAATTATTAGAATATAAAAAATAAATAGAAAACAATATAATACTTTAATAATGGCATTTAACTAGATCAACTGGAATGAAAAATCAAAGGATTAATTCTTTCATTATGTAGATTTAGTTTCTTGCAAAACCAAACACTAGCTATAAGTTCACGCGCATTTCAGTGTTTAGAGTTATTACACTTATTACACTTCGAAGATTTGGTTTCATATTTCTTTTAATAATAAAATATATTTGTACTTAAAATATTTTTATTTTTTTAATTAATTTTATATTTAATTAAAAGTTTTGTATTTTATATTATATGTATTTTATATATGATATTATATTATTTCCAATTATTTTTTACAGTTTTGTACCAACGAAAAAATTAATAAAAACTGTGACATAATGATTAATATTTCCATAAGGAAGTGGACAATATGTACAGCATATATACACATATATACATGCAGTATGTGTGCAATATTTTTTTTTTATACAGATTCGAAGAATTTTGAATTCTTGGCAATTCATTTATCGAAAGTTTATATTTGCTTGAAGTCTAATTATTTATATTTTCTTATCGAACATATAATTTAAAATTTCGTCAAATTTGATTTTATCCGATTGCAGAGATATTTCTTTCGATTTATATTTATAATCCAAAATAATGATTTTCACTGTTATACTTAGCATTGTTTAGAGATAATGTTTTTGATCAAGAATATCCAAAAAGAATAATATTTTTAGTTTCGTCGATTATTTTATTATGAAAATCTTTCATTTTATCAATTTTAACTGATCAATGAAAAAATATGTATATATATTATTATTTATGTATTATAATTGACATTTTTCGACTTTGTTGCAATCAATTTGGAACACTAGTGATATTTAGTGTAAATTTTAAAATTGCCATGTTTTGTGATAGTGATTTTGTATGCTTTTAAAAATTGAAAACTTCATTTTTTTTTAAATTTATTCTATTTCTAGTATTTCAACTAGTATTCATTCAATTCGTATCTAAAAATCTTAAATATTTGGATTCATTTCGCAAGGATATGAGACATCATACGAAAATTATAAATGTACATAAAATTTATATCATTATAACAAACAAAAAGAGATCAAGATTGTTGTTTATTTGATTTATTTTTATAACAAAAGATCTTTTCTTTACTTTTACGATTTTAAATCGTGCTATTTTTATTTCAACACACGTATTTCTCCTCGAAACCGTTTCTCCCTCATCTTGTAAAAAAATAATTTTTTTTTTCAGACTTTTTTTACAGCCATAAAAAAAATGGCTGATTCATATCCAGTAAGTTGTAGATATATTGGCAGCAATTTCTGTATCGACAACAATTTCACCGATTTCGTTCGGTTCAATATATATATAATTTTTACTTTTGTAAAAATAAATCGATAGTTGTTCGTTGCTATCACGTAGATCAAAATTCTTTTTTAAAAATTGATGGATAGTTGTTCGTTGCTATCACGTAGGTCAAAATTCTTTTTTAAAAATTTATGGATAGTTGTTCGTTGCTATCACGTAGGTCAAAATTCTTTTTTAAAAATTAAGGGATAGTTGTTCGTTGCTATCACGTAGGTCGAAATTCTTTTTTAAAAATTTATGGATAGTTGTTCGTTGCTATCACGTAGGTCAAAATTCTTTTTTAAAAATTAAGCGATAGTTGTTCGTTGCTATCACGTAGGTCAAAATTCTTTTTTAAAAATTAATCGATAGTTGTTCGTTGCTATCACGTAGGTCAAAATTCTTTTCTAAAAATTAATCGATAGTTGTTCGTTGCTATCACGTAGGTCGAAATTCTTTTTTAAAAATTAATGGATAGTTGTTCGTTGCTATCACGTAGGTCAAAATTCTTTTTTAAAAATTGATGGATAGTTGTTCGTTGCTATCACGTAGGTCGAAATTCTTTTTTAAAAATTAATGGATAGTTGTTCGTTGCTATCACGTAGGTCGAAATTCTTTTTTAAAAATTAAGGGATAGTTGTTCGTTGCTATCACGTAGGTCAAAATTCTTTTTAAAAATTAATCGATAGTTGTTCGTTGCTATCACGTAGGTCGAAATTCTGTTTTAAAAATTAATCAATAGTTGTTCGTTGCTATCACGTAGGTCGAAATTCTTTTTTAAAAATTAATGGATAGTTGTTCGTTGCTATCACGTAGGTCGAAATTCTTTTTTAAAAATTAATGGATAGTTGTTCGTTGCTATCACGTAGGTCGAAATTCTTTTTTAAAAATTAAGGGATAGTTGTTCGTTGCTATCACGTAGGTCAAAATTCTTTTTTAAAAATTAATCGATAGTTGTTCGTTGCTATCACGTAGGTCGAAATTCTTTTTTAAAAATTAATGGATAGTTGTTCGTTGCTATCACGTAGGTCGAAATTCTTTTTTAAAAATTAATCGATAGTTGTTCGTTGCTATCACGTAGGTGAAAATTCCTTTTCAAAAATTAATCGATAGTTGTTCGTTGCTATCATGTAGGTCAAAATTCATTTTTAAAAATTGATGGATAGTTGTTCGTTGCTATCACTTAGGTTAAAACTTTTTTTTAAAAATTAATCGATAGTTGTTCGTTGCTATCACGTAGGTCAAAATTCATTTTTAAAAATTGATGGATAGTTGTTCGTTGCTTTCACTTAGGTTAAAACTTTTTTTTAAAAATTAATCGATAGTTGTTCGTTGCTATCACGTAGGTGAAAATTCTTTTTTAAAAATTAATCGATAGTTGTTCGTTGCTATCACGTAGGTCAAAATTCTTTTTTAAAAATTAGCCGATAGTTGAAAATGAATTCTTATTGATCTATCGCCATCTTTCAAATTAAATGATTTTAGACTTTTGGAACAAAACGCATGCTATTTCACTTCAAGTGGAATTTTTGCAATTTTCTTGTGTTTTCGCGCAAGAATATATATATATTATACATAATATTTATAAAAATTCCTTTATAAAAGTTAGTCGATAGTTGTTCGTTGCTATTACTTAGGTAAAAATAAATTTTTATTGATCTATCGCCATCTTTTTAAGTCAAATGATTTTAGACTTTTGGGACAAAATAAAACTTATGCTACTTCACAAGTGGAATTTTTGCAATTTTCTTACGTTTCCGCATATTTCAAATTGCGAAGACTCCAATAAAAAAAGGAGGGAGAAGGATTAATATAAAAATATGAGGAATTGTAAAAAAAAATCAACCTTTTCAAATCTGAAATCCATTGTCTAGTAATAGGTATGTACAATTTTTGACAGTCAAGAAGAAAAAAATATTGTAATGCTATATTTTTATTTAATTTCAAAAATCTAGAAAAGATTATTTCTAATTGCTAATTTTTACGATTTAAAATCTTCATCGAAGAAGAAAAAAAAGAATTGATAAAAAAAATCAGCTTTTTCACATTAATTGTCGTTTAAAAAAAAATGTTGCTGTTCACAAATCTGAAATCTAATAATAGGTATGTGCGATTTTTGTCAATTGAAATTTTGAAACAAAAAAAGAAAAATGTTGTAATATTAGATCAGTAATAATTTGCCAATTTCTAAAGTCTGAAAAAGTATCTCTAACAAAGTAATTGTTATATTAAATCATTAATAATTTGCCAATTTTCAAAACTTTCAACGATAATTGTTCGTTTTTACGATTCGATTATTACACCATCGATAATGGTGAAAGAACTCTTATTATGCTATGACTATTTTCCAAATCAGATGATTTTGGATTTTTTGAATGAAATATAGTTCATATTGCATCCACTTAATTTAATGAAATTGTGCAAAAAAGTCAATTTTTCCACGCTAATTGTCGTTTAAAAAAGATATTGCTATCCATAGCTCAAAATTGAAATCTATATATAAATAATAATTTGCCAATTTTTAAATTCTGTGAAAATATCTCTACGAAAAAAAGAAAAAAAAATATTGTAATATTAGATCAGTAATAAATTGCCAGTGCTTAATCCTAATGATAACGAATGCTATCGCTAACGCGTGATGGCGAAAGATTCAATTTAGTAAGATATATTGCAACTGCATCTTATTTTCATAGATCCATGTAAGGAAGTATTCTCTGTCTTTTTTACACTTTTATATGAAAAGTGAAAGAATTCTGAAATTGCATGGATATACATACATACATATATGATATACATGCACATGGATCGTTTGTTTTTTTTAATTTAAATATATTTGAATATGTATTTACTTGTTCCTGGTTTTAATTACTTAAGTACGAATCTACGTGCTTCAATGCATACGAATTGTGTATTTGATTAGAAGAGAATCAAAAAAAAAATCATGATACCTGAGATTATAAAATTTTTCTTGTTTTGTCATTGCTCTTACCATTGTATGTAAATCTGATATATCTCCTCCAATCGAACGTTTCGATTGGATTTGATCTATCGTTTTTAAAATTCAATAATATAATGTTAGCGAAAACGATTTCACCTCGTAAAGAATCAGCTATGTCGCCAGAAGATCAATAGAATGATGATAGAATGGTGGCGGATTTAATTCATAATTTAGAAACACCAAGCGTATCTGGAGATCGAATAGATCCAATAGAAAGTTAGCAACAGATTCAATCTATAATTTAGAAACACCAAGCGTATCTGGAGATGGATAATATAATTTTAATTCATTTAATTTTAGGAACACCAAGTGTATCGAGATATAATATAATGTTAACGGATTTAATCCATAATTTAGGAAGACCACGTGTACCTGAAATTACCTACACCGAATTTAATCTATAATTTACGAACACCACTGTACTGCGAGGTCACAGTATTATTAGCAAGCGATGGCGATTTTATCCCGTAATTTAGGAATATTAAACACGCGATGCGATGTGCTTGTGACACGTGATATTTGTACGGGAATGTTAAGAATACTCGACATCCTATGCCGAGTGGTTATATCTAAAAATCAATGGTATAATGTTAGCGGTGACGGTTTCAGTTTATAATTTAGGAACAATCATAGATATATCACTTGATGATTTTGTGCGATATTATAATCGAATATCATCTTAAGGAATTCGACATTCTATGGTTAGAAATTATTTTTGATATATCAAATATATTTGAAATCAATAGTATAATGCTAGCGGTGATGGTTTTTCCATAATTTAAAAGTATCATCAATTTAAATATATTACGAACTCAAAATGTATTCGAGTTGGTAATATATTTTCTATATTATACGCTTTAATTGATTATATGAAGTGTTTTCTAATATATTATTCTAGAGTATTATTATTAATATACATTGTAAAATTCCAAAACTTTTAGGTTTCAGAATTGATGATTTTTGTTTGTTCATCTTTTGTTTCAAGGATTGAAATATGTATACTGTTTTTTAGTTTATTATTATTCATAAGATTTTCTTTAATTTTCAAATTGACTTTTGTCGGTGATTATTTTTTTATGGATAGCTAAAATGCATTACGATTTGTTTCTTAAACAGCCATTACCGTGGCATTTGACAAAGCAATTCCATCCATTTGTGAATTTGTTTTTAATCTGCTGAGACCGTTTCTTATGGATCAATCACCGAAATATTATGGCATGCATAAGCTTTTCGCAAAATATTCTATTGAATTGTTTTCGCGGGAGTTTTTGCATATCCCCGCGTGTAGATATAAAAATTTTAACGAAAAGCAATTTTGATCACTGTGACATTGACATCGTATCATATCCAATATTATCATAACATGTTTATTTGATTTCCTTGTTTATTATCCAAAATTTGTTTTCTATGTCGAAGGTATCACCCTAGAAATTATTAATCTTGAAAGATACTTTCTTTGTATATTATATCCATCTTTCAAATCTCCTTGATAGAGAAAGTCCTTGGTTTATTAAACGAAATTTGAGATAGTCCAGTTTTCTTTCGATGTATAATGGAATAATGGAGCCACAAATATTATAATGTTATTTTCATAATTCTGAGATGACTGGCAGTTTTGTGTCTTCTAATATTTATTTTCAACAGAACGGGAAAGGATTTTTAATTTAATTTTCTCCTGGATTAATACCTTTTTCCAACAGATGCATCCATCGCATATTCTGTATCTTCAAAAATTTTTAAATTCTTACCTATTCTGATGCTTCTTAATACTATTATAAGCATTTTATTTCTTCATTTTCTGTTATTGGGATAAGCAAAATCTGTGCAACAATGATAGTTCAATTCCCAATCGTATTTCACAGTATTATTGAAATTTTAGATTCCATCGTGCTCCATTCAATTGTCTATTTTAGTTAATCATTAATTAATGCATAATCGGCAATATCTATATTGAAACGATAATTTTCGAGATACTTTGTTATTATTATTCATGTTGTAGGTTCCACTTTGCAAGTTATCCAGAAAGATTGTCCATTTTAATCATTTCGATACATGATGGTCGATGGACACGATGAAATGATAATCTTTGAGGTATTGTTGTATTTTTTAAGACGAGTAGTACTCGAAATTGTCGAAGAGTTCTTCTCATGTCATTGAGTATATAATTTCTTCGTTCGATTTCTTGAGTCCAAGTCTTCGTCTTGTTCGTGTCAGTTTACAGGATGAACAGTAAAGCCCAGAAAAGTGAGGATGGTGGCTTTGATGCGCCGTTTTTTGAATTGTATTTAGGATGGACTTATTAAATGGTTTTCGATTCAAAGAAATTTAATATAAACAAATAAACAAAGAATTAATAACTTTAAAACCAAATTTATCTTATATTATTTTCGTATTATATTACTAATATCATTGTATTCTGTATTGTTTTATGTTAATATTTACTTTATCAAATGATAATAATTTGATTAAATTTAATCTTATGTATAGATAACGATTAATTTCAAAGAGCGTTTTGAATTAGAAATCAAATATGGCAATTTGTTGTTGTAGGCTAATCGTGCGATTGAAAAAAATTGTTATTGTAACGAAATGCACGATAAGGATATAAGAGTTAGAAAGACGTGCAAATCTTAATCAAAATAGGTTTGATTAATAATCTGCTATTCGTTCGAAACAAGATAGTTTGGCGATTTCCTCGATTTTTTTTTTTTTTTTATTCTTTCTTAAATAAGGGACATTGCTACATCCGAGAATTTTGAATTAAATCGATTAATAACTAAACACCCCGAGGAATTATCATAGTAAACTGATATAAAAGTATTAAAAATCAGAAAAAAGTGGTTTCTGCAAAATTCAAGAAAAAAATCGATTAAAAAAAATGTGAGTCAAGATTAAGCTGTAATGATTAAGAAGGATTCTATAATCGTGTGAAAAATCTAGAGGAGGAATTGTTGAATTAAAAACATTGTCTAATAGAAGATTAAAAAATTTAGAATTGTAAGTTGGTAGTTAAAAAAGGAAACTAAATTTCAATCAATAAATATTAAAATTTAAAGCAGATTCAAATCAGGAACTAGATATTATAGTAGATAAACTAAAACGAGGATATGATACCACTAACGATGAATACTAATCTGCTGATTTTTTAAAACGATGGGTGTGGCACCTATAATTGGTGGTGATTTTTAATACTTTTAAAAAGCAACTGCAGAAATCATTAATAATTTATTAAAATTATTAATAATATATAGAAATTATGCATTCCGTCCGTTTTGCTTTTTCTAAATTTGGTAATAATACCTTTTAGATACCAGATTTTGAAATCAATTCCAAAAATCAAATATCTCATCAAAATTATGTATATTCATAATTTTAATGGGTTATTTGTCTCGATTATGGTTCTATCTACATTTATCCTTGTTTTTGAGGCTGATTCACTCGCAGAAAGTGATCAGAGAAAAAAATAAAGTCTTATCAGAGAACCCCAAATTAATTGATTTTGTTTCAATGATATTACATTAAAGTGATTCATATGCATACGTACATAAATATAGAACCATATGCGAGATTCCGTATTTTTCTTAATCGGAATTTCTCGTTCTAGACGCGTGAATTCTCGAGGAGACGCCTCCAGTATATTCCACAGAAAAAAAAAAAATAAAATTGATTATCGATTATCACAAAAGCAGCTTTTTCTAATCTTTCTAAAAAAGATTTAACGATGCATTTTGAAAAGTTTCTGCAGGCCATCCACAAGAAATGTGGTGACCAGTTGAATATATAATAGTTTTTCTAATATATTCACGAACGAGTCTTCTTTTCTTCATCATTCTGATCTCATTGTTTTCTGTTTCTAAATTTGTCTTAGATTTATGAATCACGTATGCGTTACAGAATAAAAGATGCCGCTTTTTAATGAAAAAAGAACGCCTATCATTCTGTTTCATAATCTTCGTTAGTATGAATTTTCTCTCTCAATAATTTGTAATAGAGGGGCTGTAAAATTAAATTGTATTATAGAGCTGCTGTCATCAATAACTTGTCAGAGGAGAAAAAATCATGGATCTCGTTTATCTCGGATATATATTGCAATATCTTATACATTCCACCATATTTAAAGTTCGAAAAGTCGCGTTTTCTCTAATAAAGTTTTTCTTTTTTATCAGAAATGATAACTATTTGAATAAAAGGTAAACATACACGATTGCCCAAAGGCGCATGTATATTTATGAAATGTTCGACAGGCGAAAGTGTGTTCGATTAAGAAATTTCACCTCTTAAAATCGACGGAAGTCGACTTTTAACGGGCCAATAATTATACTGCTAAATCAAATGGAGATTTAGAATTTGTAAAAAGAGAATTTGAAAAAGGATTAAACAATATTCATTCGAAAACGAACATTTTCTATCGTCTTACTGAGAATGCATCAGATATCAGAAATGAAATTATGAAAAATTATGTTGAAAATTTAAATTTGAATATTATGGAAGAGAGCGAACAATAATCAAAAACGGTAAACGCTGAATTTGTTTGTTTGCATCGTAACGGTCGTCGCGTGTTTACAATGAATTTCACCGACGTCGGTTATAAGATACATTCGTATACGAATTTTTAATCGTTGGGCTAATTTCTTTTTTTTTTTTTTTTTTTTTTTTGATTAAGGATTTTGATTGTTAAGTATGCTCAAATATTAATTCTCTACATTGATGCACGCAATTATGAAGGATCAGGATATAGATCGAATTTTTATTAATATGTTTGTAATAAAAATAATCGCTTTAATGAATGCTCGCTTTTATTACGAATATATTATAATATATACGACGAGATTATTGGTTTTTCAAAGAGAGAAGTTGATAATTTGAAAAAATTCCTTTCAAAACGAAAGCAAGGTGTGATGCCGCCTGCATAAAAATCAATTTAAATTATGATACAATGAGTCTGTTTTAAGCGATGTCGAATCGTTACGAGACTTATTTGTCGAAACGAACACTTATGTAAATAATGATTTGAAAAATATTATATATGTCTGCAAAACATTAGAGGTCGTTGTGTGAGAGGTAATCGATTGAAAAAACGAAATCCCGATTTTATGTAGATTTCGGTTTTCAAAATATAAGGGTATATACGAAATTTTAGAACATTATTTAATTTTTCTAAAATAAAAAAATTGGATTTAATCGCATAATCCGATTTCAAGTCGAAGAATCGTAAAATTAATAGTGTTTGACAAATTTTAAGCTTTTTTATTCTCCAATATAAAGATTTGACGATTTTTAATCGACAATAGTTTCTAATTTAAATGTATAATCATATTTTGTCGATAAAAAGAATTATTTCTCGTAAAATAGTAACTAGGCAAAAAAGTATTTAATTTACATTAAGTACAGGAATATTGCCTTAAAATAATTTCAATCACCGCATTCTATAAAACGTGAAATAATTTTAAATGAACACAAGTTGAAAGTTAAAATATTTCGAAATATACATACAATAATCTAAATCATGAAATTGAATTAAATCTATGATACTTACTTACTGAAGTTATTATTACAAAAATTTAACAGCCAGATAATCACATTTTGTTACACATATTTTGATATTACACACATTATTTTATAATAAATAATCGAATAAAAAATTCATCTTAATATTATTTAAATTAGTTTGATTAAGTTAATATCAAAAATCACAATCATTAATATATCTATATTTTATTTTCACTTTTGAATTCTTTTTTTTTTTTATTTTATTTAATTCTAAATTATTGCGCGCTGTTCGAGCATTTATAGTCGTCGATCACAACGGTATCATCATCGACAGCCAATCAATGCTCACGCCGGACTTGCGCACGCATGATCAGATCGACAGGGACGTTCAACTTCACAATGTGCCCTGTTCTTCTGTTTGGTGAATTCGGAACAATTAATGGTGACATTTATTACAAAAAAGAAATCATAAGATTAATTTTGTTTAAAAATACATATTTTTATAATTATATATTTGATAATGATATAATTAATAAGTTATTATAATTAAAAATATTATATATATAATATTATAATATTATATAAAGAAAATGTTTAAGCATTTACATAGTTTCGAATATTAAATATACTCTTTAAAATATATCATATATTTTTTCTTTCGTAATAATAATATAGAATTATATTTAAATTAAAAATATTTGCTATTTTTTATTTTATTTTTTTATAATTTATAATATGAAATTATATTTATACTAAAAGTATTGATTATTCACAAAAATAACGTAATCGTGTTGATTATTAATCGCGAACCGATTTGTAATTATTTTGTTTAACGATATTATTTTCTTTTACTACAACACAGCCAATTCAATTTTTTAATTTTGCGAAACGATCGACCCAAGCATCGATATATCATCATCGATCTCGATTATATAATTATATAACAAATTGATATTCGAATTAGTTGGCATACACATTACATCTCAAATCAGCAGTTGTTCGCATTACAGCTTATTTTTCTTTTCTAGATGAAATAATCTATAAATTGAAAAGGAAATTGTTCGATATGCATGATATAGTAAAACATGATATAGTATATGATCGAGATCAAATAATCTTCAAGTTTACAATCGAAAAATATCAACTAATGTATGTACTGGAATATACTGACTACCAGCCGCTAATATTTATTTTTTAGCAAAAATTAGAGAAAGATAAACTCATTACAAGCTCGATTATATTGAGCAACTCACAATATCAAATATCATGCACATTCAAAAATTTCGAATATATGATATTATAATATTATATATATATATATATAATAATAATTATAAATTATAATTAAAAATTAAATGATATAATTATAAATAAAAATATACGATTATAAATAAAAATAAGATTATATATATTTATAAAAAATTAGTCTAAGGTACAAAATAGCGCGTCATTTCCGACAAAATAGCTTTTGTATATATACTTTTTTGATTTTTAAAAAATACTAATTATTCATTCAATTAAGATTTGGTATAGATTTTATACATAATTTGATTCTATTTTAATCAGAATATTTGATTCTACTTTCCTCTTATATTAATTTCAAAACTTTCGAATTTATTGCTTTAAGTTTTGAATGCATAAGTTAATAATAAGAGAATCTGATGTTATAAAAAATCTATTTATCAAATCTGTATTCTAATATCTATATAAATTTGTATTTCTTCTTGTTTTCCGTGTAAGCAATTCACGGTAACATTTATTATGCTTGTTTCTAGTCTCTTGAGCTTTTTCAATAATTATTCGATAAGTATAATACAATTTATTAATTTTACTTGAAGAAAATCTTTAAGCATTTACATAGTTTCGAATATTAAATATACTCTTTAAAATATACCATATAATTTTTCTTTCGTAATAATAATATAGAATTATATTTAAATTAAAAACATTTGCTATTTTTTATTTTATTTTTTTATAATTTATAATATGAAATTATATTTATACAATAAAAGTATTGATTATTCACAAAAATAACGTAATTGTGTTGATTATTAATCACGAACCGATTTGTAATTATTTGGTTTAACGATATTATTTTTTTTTTTTTTTACTACAACACAGCCAATTCAATTTTTTAATTTTGCGAAACGATCGGCTCAAGCATCGATATATCGTCATCGATCTTGATTATATAATCATATAACAAATTGATATTCGAATTAGTTGGCATACACATTACATCTCAAATCAGCAATTGTTCGCATTACAGTTCAAAGAACAATTTTTTGAATAATTTTGTAATTTCTTAGGAATTCAATCACTTCCAGATAATCAAGCATCTAAGATCAAAACTGTTCTAATCATGATTTGGAATTATTATTGAATTTAATTGTTACCAGAAATACAAATTTCAAGTATTGAATTAATTCCTACGTGAGAATTGTAAAATGATAAATCGACATTCAGATGATAACGAAACTAGTATATTCGAAGCTGCCGTTGATTTTAATTATGGATACAATAGACATGGCAATTGGAACTGTTGTTGTCAAATAACAGATGATGGAGAAAAAAAACCATTGATTTTTTTATCAAGGAAATTGTTCGATATGCAAAACACGATATAGTGTATGATCGAGATCAAATAATCTTCAAGTTTATCAGTATCAAGAATGTATCAACTAATGTATGTACTGGAATGTACTGATTATCAACCGCTAATATTTATTTTTTAGCAAAAATTAGAGAAAGATAAACTCATCATAAGCTCGATTATATTGAGCAATTCACAATATCAAATATCATGCATATTCAAGAATTTCGAATTACTGAAAAAGCATGATACACTATCCTCTCTATCTTAATTTTTCTCAAATGGCGAATTTTCTCATGAGAAAAATATGACATCACATTATTTTGATATTGATAGAAGTCTGGTCATAAAAATAATGCGACGTATTTTTCTCATATAGAAATTCGTCATAGAAAAATTAAACCATTATAATGTACTAAGAATACTATTTTTTTGACAATTCTGGTTTTGTGATAATTATGTTAATATTGATTATTGAATTCGCCGAAGAATAGAAAAGTGAATTATCTTGCACAAGAATTGAAAATGGAATTCCAATTTTTTGATTTGGAAAGCATTTGATAAAATAACATTTAACCCAAATCTAATTTTTGTCTTATCATTTATATAAACAAAGATTGAGCCGATGGACGTGCATAAGAGACTATACTTGTGGATAAGAATTAAATATTATTAAAAATATATTATTATCCGTTTTACTAATGCATGTGCACAATTATAAACAGAATTCATTGTAATTTTAAAGTTTTTTATTAATTTTTTCAGGAATAGCAAGTCATAATGTTTGAAAATTAATCAGGCAATATATGTCAAGGTCAAATTCATCGGAAGTGACATTCCTATTAATGTGAATATGTGATATACTCGATACATTGTGCATGTCCCTGTATAAATACTTGTATAGTTATATATGTTTTTCTATATTTAAACAAGTGTTATCAACACAAGTGTTAAATGTTAAAAACATAATATTAATTCACAGTGGGCTTAAATTGTTGTTAACGGCATGTTGATAATTTATTGTGGGTCTAAATATGCAATCATTACAATTTATTAATCAAATTCATTTGATCAAAATTCATTATCAATTATTTTTGGCGAAATATGAATATATTCTTCCAAATAATTACTGGAAGCTAATTGGAATTATTTTTTCTTTTCTTTCATGCACATTCGATATGTTTTTTATGTACTTCTGTATCAGTATCTACAAAATTCATTTCATAGCTAGTCGTTAAATTAAAATTTTGTAACTTTTCATATTTAAATAATTGTAGATATTAATATCATAATATTTCAGTATACATCTGAATATTCTGAATATTCTATTTCATTCTACTGATGTAAGAAATAATCGCTGATGATTAAAAATAGAGTTTTAATTCACCATAGTTTTAATTATATAAGACACTGTGCTGAGATATAGATAGCTGATAATCATAGATGGTTACTTAATGGGGATAAGATGATGATTTTGTAAAAATAACTCAATATATGTGAAGAGTTGAGAATCATAATTCAATCGATAGAAATTGGAACTATATAATATAACCATAAATTTTCTAATTATTTTGTAGATTATCTCATAGTAGTTACAAATTAAAACCAAATCCAATATCGAAACCAGAAAACATAAAAGCATACGAAGAAAGCTATTCTTTTTTTAAATATAAATTTTTAAATATAACTTATGTCATTATTTTAATATGATATTTATAGATAGCTTTTGATTAAATTCTTATTAATGAATATTATAGTTATGTTACGTTGTTGCGTGTGTATTTGTAATATTTTATTTGCAATATATTTATTGCAATTCTCATTAATGAAGATAATGAATTATTTATTAATATCGAGCAATATTTTGATTAAGTAAGTATTGTTCATGTTTATTTTCACAATATATCTGTTTATAAAAATTCAAACTTATAAAAAATCGGAAAATCATTTTTTTAAAGTTTTCTCCGCATTTAACCATCATATTTTATCAAATAACGTTAAATCACTACAAAAAAATTTCATTTCTTGAAGAAATTTTTTAAATTTTCGATATAATAATCTTTTGTTTCTATTTTTGATTAAATTTCATAATCATTTTTATAATTGAATTCATTTTTACAATTTCCTCTATAATATAGTATCTTCTAATGAATAATATAATATTACATATATAATATATACTATAATATTATATTTTAAGAATGATAGATGTGGATGATGGTTGGTATTAGTATAATGTTAGTATAAATTAGCATTACATAACTAATTTCATCTTCTAATTTAATTTTTCTTTAAATAGTTCTTTTAATTCCTTTTCTTGTTCTAATTTTTTATCTATTTTTGCTTTTATAACGGCAAAAACCATCCATTCTTAATAGCACTGCAATTTAGAATCCAATTAGAATCGATATTCTGTATTTTTGAAAAATGCTTTAAATATACCAATTCCTTGCATTGTGCAACTTAGCAATGGTACTTTATATACATTATATATTATATATATTATAGCAATCTTTGCTAAAGAAGTTATTATCTATTACTTCTATTATCTATAATACCTTTTAATCCTATGAAAAGACATAATTGACTTAAATCAATGACGTCAATGACATCATTCAAACAAAGAAAAATATTAAAACATATTGTTTTGCTAATTTTTTTTTGTAATTAATAATACAATTAATTATAAAATTGTGATTTATCTTCTTATTAATTTTTTGTACTGCGTTTTTAGATGAGCAAAATCGATATTGTGCAGATATATAAATCATATCATATAATTTTGCATAATATGTGATATAATGACGATATAAACAACACCTTATATTTTTTGTGCCCTATATTTTTTTTTCCTTTTATTTGTGCAAACTTTACATTACAAAACAAACATGAAGTTTTCTATATTTAATAATTATTGTTCATAATTATTGATCCACAATTCATATGACATTCCATATCTTGATTTTGAAATTCTACTTTTTTTGTAATTTTTATATTACATTAAATTAACAACTTTCGATCGATATTGTGCAAAATCGTACAATTTTGTATGATATATGATGTAATGACGACATAAACAGCACCCTATATTTTTTCATCTTTGCTGCATTTTTAAATGAATAAATATTTCTGATCGACATTGTGCAAAACATTGTGCATCATATAATTTTTGCATGATGTGTGATATAATGATGATATAAATAACACCTTTTTTTTTTTCAAGTTTTTTTGTTACAAAAAGTTTTATGTTACAAAAAAAAGAATAAAAAATGTTTTAATTAATAAATTATCAATTATCTACAATTTATGTGGCATTTCATATCCTGGTTTTAGAATGATAATGAGAAAGTATCTTTTCATAATCTTTTTTGCATATATTAATTTTGCTGCATTTTTAAATTAGCATGTATTTCTGACCAACATTATGTATCATATGATTTTGAATGATATATGACAATATAAATAGCACCTTTTTATATTGTAAAACAATTTTGAAAAATTTTTTCACAATTAATGAATTATCATCCACAATTATTCATCCACAATTAATATGACATATAAAACTATATATATATATTCACATTGATTTTGTAAATCAGAAAGTTTATTTTTCATTATCTTTTTTATATTCTGTGTTTTTTATGAAATATCCAAATTTTAATTTAAATATGAAATTCAAATATTAAAAAATGCATTTATATGACTATCACGGAAAACAGCGTTTGTATCATGCACATTCGATATTTTACCTATATATTTATCTATATGTTCTATGAAATGAATTTATTCAGAATTTATGTAATATTTCATATCCTGATTTTAAAATGATAATGAAGAAGTTCATTTTTTTTCATAATTTTTTTTATATTCCGTATTTTTTATGAAATATCTAAATTTTAATTGAAATCTGAAATTCAAATATTAACAAATGCATTTATATGACTATCACGGAGAACAGCGTTTGTATCATGCACATTCGATATTTTGCCTATATATTTATCTATATGTTCTATGAAATGAATTTATTCAGAATTTATGTAATATTTCATATCCTGATTTTAAAATGATAATGAAGAAGTTCATTTTTTTTCATAATTTTTTTTATATTCCGTATTTTTTATGAAATATCTAAATTTTAATTTAAATCTGAAATTCAAATATTAACAAATGCATTTATATGACTATCACGAAGAGCAGCGTTTGTATCATGCACATTCGATATTTTGCGTTTATCTATATTTACCTATATGTTCTATGAAATGAATTTATTCAGACTTCATGTAATATTTCATATCCTGGTTTTAGAATGATAATGAGAAAGTTCATTTTTTTTCATAATCTTTTTTATATTCTATATTTTATCATGTAATATCCAAATTTTAATTAAAATTTGAAATTCAAATATTAAAAAATATATTTATATGACTATCATATCGGAAAACAGCGTTTGTATCATGCATATTCGATATTTTGCATATACATTTTGCGTTTATCTATTTGTTTGTCTATATGTTCCATGAAATGAATTCATCCACAATTCGTGTGATATATGAAATTATATCCTGATTTTTGAATGACAATCTATTTTTTTTTTTTTATAATCTTTCTTGTACGTATCTTTTTTTTCCCTTTATTCATAATGTTTCTTGTATGTATTTTTTTTTTTTTTTTTCCTTTAGTGGCACATCAACTTTTTATTTCTATTCCATTTTTAATATACAATGCATATTCAAATTTTAATTTCAATTTGAAATTCAAATATCAAAAGATGCATTTATATCACAAAGAACTATCACAAAGAACAGCGTTTTGTATCATGCCCATTCAATATTATCTGTTCCATGAAATAAAGTTTATGATTTACAGCTCGATGTTTAGTTATCAACAATCAGAAATGATGTTGGACAAAGTTTCAGAATTTCGGAATTTCTATCGTTGAATATTTCGATAAATAATCGTTTATTGGAATGTTCAATTCCTCTAAAAGTCATCCTTTGTTATATTTTCGTTTTTCTATTTTAATTTCATCGATTTTTACGAACTCATCTTTAATACGAATCGAAATCTACAAAAAACAGAATAATTTGTGACAGAAATCGCATTGACTTTCATTGCGAAATTAATTCTGAAATTATACATAATTCACAGTAGAAGGAAATTGAATCCACAATTATGTTTAAGTGATTATGAATTTTGAATTTTTTAGAAATTATTGTCATATTTGAATATTAGATATCAAATCGATAAATGTTTAAATAGATCAATATTGATAAATTTTGTTTATTATCCTTATTTTTTATTATTGATCAATATTTAAATATTAGAATATTTGTACCAAATATATGGCCAAATTGTAATCTCTTTTTTACATTTCATTTTTATTAATTCTATATAATAAATCACATTCATTTAATAATTTGTTTAATTATAACAATTATAAATTATTATAATAATTGCCTAATTAATTATGCCAATTATCCGAAGAGATAGATGATTTAAAAATTGTTAATGGATTTTTATCGATTTTATTTAATTCATTGATTTGTGAAGAAAACGAATGCAATAATTGCAAATAAAGAATCAAACATTTATTATAACATAAATAACATACACAGTAACACAGTTATCTAATATGGATAATCTATGCGCTTCTTTCGAAAAACGTTTAATTTGTTGGAAATTTTCGACAATCAGTTCAAAATTACAAATGATATGACATTGAACAATAGAACAATTTAAACAATTACATAAAAAAAAGAAAGATTTTTGCATGATTATGAGCTGAAGAAACTTTAAAAAAATATATCAATATCAAGACATTTTGAAAATTTATTTAATTCCATACAACGTTATAAATAAATTCTTAATTTTTTCGCTACTATATAGACAATTAAAATCTCTTACGATGAAAAATTAATAAATTGATATATCACAACAATGATATAAAAGATAAAAATGCTTTTCTAAAAAAAAAGAACTTGTAATAAAGTTAATATAGATCAAGTAAAGTAACTGTAGACAAATATGAAATAAGGTTATTATTTAAATATGAAACTAATTAACAAAGTAAAAAGAAAAAAATATTTATTTATTATAATTTTTTAAGTACAAATATTTCTTTCTTAAAAAAAGTATTATGAAAATAAATTTTTAAGGCATAAGAATACATATTTGCGCATAGATTGTAGTAAAACTTTTGGTTCTGCAGAAAATCAGGCGGCCAGATTCACAATAGCGAAAGATTAAAGAAATTAATAATAATTAGTAGTAATCATGTATATTTTTCCAATTTTGTTTTCATTTTTATTCCCATTTCAACTAATAACGAAAAAATGACTCAAAATGCGATTGATGTTTTATTACCTTTGTCTGATACTTCTAAGAATTTCTAAGAACGCATTCTAATTCGTTCACAGTGAAGTCAAAGTTTTAATATCTTTTCTATATAAAAAGAAACTAACTAAGAATAAACAGATCAAAATAAAAAAGAATATTCAAAATCAAGAATGCATTCTTTGGAAAGCTTCGAAGGAGATTGGATTAAGTGCAATAAATGCAAAGATAAATGCAAAGATAAACGTGTTAGATATTGATCCTATATGCCTTATAATACTGTAATATTTGTAATGCGAAAAATTAAATAAAGAAACAATGAAAATCGAGTCCAGGATCCGAGATCAATTTTCGAGAAGACGAAACTTTATTATATTGTTATTATATTGTTATTATATTGTTATTTTATTGTTATTTTATTATATTGTTATTTTTTTGTAAAATTATTTAAAAAATGTTTTATTTCTAATTATTATATGAATTAAGAAGTTTTTAAGTTTATATTTTGAAAAAAATTTAATTAAAACTTATTGATTATATACATATATTTTTTTGTGTTTTACTTAAATATCCAGAGCTATCCGCCCTTCCCTTATTTCGCATAGAATATTAGATTAGAATACCAGAGAATTGAAATATATTAAATATGAAAATTTCTCTAATTAAAAAATAACAGATGTTGTTTTATGAAAAAATATGAATTTGTCTACATTTGTATTACATTAAAACAACATATCTGTAGAATTGTTTACACATAAATGTCTGTCCAATAGAAAAACATTTCTATATATTAGACCAATTAGACCAATTAGATGAATAAGCCTAACAGTTAATACATCAGAGTATCCTTTTCTATTATCGCTTATTAATCCTTAATCGAAAAAATTCATCGCTTATTATCACTTATCAAAATAATAATAGTTTTTGCGTTATATTTACTTAATATTTGTAATTATTATTTATTATATCTGAAAACGTTAAAAAAGTAACCATAAATTTTATCGATAAATTAGATTCCTTTTATGTCTACGACATCTATTGGTCGAATAATATTAATTCCATCGATTATCTTTTATTAGATCCTTTTTTTTTTCTGAGAATGTGAACAGCAACATGTATTATAACTTTTGTTAAAATCTTTTTTTTTAATAAATATTTGTTAAATAAAACCATTATAAATATCTTGTAAGCTTTAAAATGTGCACATGAAGTATTGACATATTAGTCGAAAATTCTTTGATCAATTTAAATGGCTGGCAATAAAAATCTATAATAAAATAATAATCTATAATAATTTTTATATTTTATTGGATTAATTAGGTGAATAATAAAAGTTACAAAAATATTATAATATTAAAAAAAATAGAAATATGTCGGATAAATTAAGAAAAAAATTAAATTAAATATTTCTCGATCATATTTATATTCGTAAATATTATAAATTTTAAATTTTAAAAATACAAAAAAAAAGTATCTTTTTATATGTTTTCAAATAATAGAATTTTTTATTTTTGTAAATAATAATGATTTTTGTAAATATATCAACAACCATCATTTTAATTTAAAATCAAAATTTATCCTATATTTCGAAAATCTCCTGCTCTAATTAAAAATAATATATTTCTACAAATACTAATATTATAAGAAGTATATTATAAGAAGAATTATTATTATATTAATCATGCAATAAATTATGTAAATAGTATATTATTGCATGTGATAAATAATTTCTGATAATATTATTGTCGAATAAAATATTCTGAATTTTTGATATAAAATTGCAAAAGCCTTTTTACATTATATGTAAAAGAATTAAAAAAGAGATCGAAAATCTATCTATAAAATGATGTGAGCATTTTCTTTCTCACTGTATTATTTGCTATTTAAATTCAAACGAAAAAGAACGAAAAATAAGATTGTTTACAGGACATATTTAGTGTCTGTTATAAAACATATGTTTGTTTGAAACATTATTTCATGATATTTTTAATTCTACGTGCTTTTTTGTGTTTAATATCTTTTTATAATTAATCAAATGAATTGAAATAGATCGAATGATTCAATAAAAATATAAATTTAATTTTAAATATGATTTATATGCATTAGCAATTAATAATAAGCCAAAATAATTATTATATTAATTTAAAAAAAATTTTTTTTTAAAATTTGTTCTATAATTTTTTAAAAAATATTGGTTGAAACTGCTGTTACTATAATTATATTGCATCATAAAAATGGCTGTTATTGCAATCAAGATATTCAATGATGAAAATTAATTTTTACAAATATTGAAAAATAAAAATATTAACTAGAAAAATTTTAATTTAGATAACTTAATTAACTTTTATTGCATTTATTTTTAATATTTGTACATAGAATTTTACTTTTCATTTTTTATAATATATCTTATTATCGTATAAAAAGTTAAAAAATTAAGATCATTTACAACAATTTTCAATATTTTTTATATTTTTAGTAAAATTTAATGATCTGAAGAATATTTAATAATTTTTATCAACTATTCTATTAATTATTATTTTTATTAATTATTAAAGTATATAAATATATATTAATAATTTGTATTTCTTTTATTTATTTTGATTATAACGTATATTCTTTTCATATTTTATATATACACCATTTATATACATATTTTATTAAATAAAAAATTTTTTCCTTTAAATCAGCGAAAATGGCTATTGATGTACAAGTATTTTAAATGAACTTCAGATATTTTTATTTGAATTCGTATCATGGGAAAATTGTCTAACTAATTAGGGAAGAAAGTATAGTAAAAAAATTATAAGATATATATAATAATTATATAAATTATTAATATATGCATGTGAAATATATTGATAATTAATATAATTTGTAATTAAAAATCGGCCTAATTTTTTTATTCAGAGACTGTAATATAATAACTAATTATCTTAAATTTGTTATTAATAATACTAATAAATATTGTACTTACTTTCAGGAACAGCATCAGAATTTTGTAGAATTGAAGTTAATTTAATTTTCTTAAAATTGTTCACTTTGCACTTTAATATCTTTTTCACTTTACTACACGAGAACTGTAGGACGAATGAAGGCAGCGCTTGAATTCTGACCATATTTAAGCATTTTCTAGGTATAAATGGTAGGACCTCTCGATTTTTCTCTAACTATATTATCAGAATACCCAACCTATATATATAGTCGGTTCATTGTATTGAATCACCAATTGCAAAACATTCGTATACATGGGAGGGGCAGCGGCTACAGCTATTGGCTGATGTTCAAGCATAAGCAGGGATGTATTTATATGAATGCATCGCCCCTATAATTTAAATTTTTATTTACTTTTTATTGCTATATGATTGTATATTTAATTTTTATTTAATTTTATATTTATAACATAAATTATATTTATTTTACATATGTATTATTATAATAGATTATCATTTATAATAGAATTGTTATTATAATAATTAACATATTCCTCGAAAAATTCATCGAAAAAATTCATTTTTGAAATTTTGATTATCAATGATTTTTCGAAAATATTAATTACCTTTTCAAAAATTTATTATAGAATCCGACATAATAATTAATTAATTGCATCCAATAATATTATAGAGAAATAATATACAATTTAGAAAATTTTATTTTTCCATATTTTCAAGTCATTTTCAATGATTTTAGAATTTAATTAAAACTAATTTATTACATAATTGTTAAAATACATATTTTATAATATTTACATATAAAAATGATATTATAAATAAATCATAACGATCTAAAAATTTATCCAATAAAAACATTATTTGTTAATTTCAGATATCGATTGAAAAAAAAAAAGATGGAGAAATTTATTCTTACGAAAATAGAACAAAGCAACGATTATCGAAACCGAAATGATCATTATTAAATGATGACATGTTTTTTAAATGATGTATGTTTTGAGAAAAGTATGTATTTCTTATAATTTTTAATTTTGTAACATTTTTGTAATAATCAATTTCAAAATACAATAAATTTTGTAAATTAATGTTATTTTACAGTATTTTACAATAAAATATAAATAACAATATGGACTAGAAATGGCTTAAAATGGCTTAAATATACAGGATTATTAGAGACAATAAATACATCTATATCATACTTTCGCGCACTATTCATAGTACTACGCGCGCTATTCATAGATCCGTTGTTTAATGACAGTATTATAAAATCCAAATGAATAAATAAAAAAAATTACAAAATACAGAAAATTATACACACCAACAACAATAAAAAATATACCAATAAAATTTTATAGAAATATTATTAATCAGAATTGAAAAAATACAACTTGATTGATAAATCAAAAAAATATATGTATATCTGAGACGATTAAAATTAACTTCATAAGTATTGCGGATACATATTATATATTATATTTTTCATAATTGCATATATATATATATATATATATATATATATTAAAAATATATGTAATATGCAATGAAAAATATATAAAAAATATTAATTATATACAGAATTTTTCAAATTTTTCCGAGATATCTATCATATTGTATGGATAAAATCGAGGAAAGATTGTTACAATACATCCTCAATTTTAGATAAAATACGTTTATGAAATTTATAATTTTTTACTCTTATTTACGGAATAGAATTATATACATATATCCGATGTAAAATTTAAAAATATATATAAAAGTAATAATATCATTACAACAAATATTCTGATATATTGTAACTATATATTATAGAAAATTACAAGCATTTTTTTCATATTTTCAGTTTATATTTTGTTAATTGGTGAAATTTGGTAAAATATATTAATCGAAAGCAAAATACAAATTGACAAATCTAACTGTTAAGGGTTTAATATAATAAAATAAAAGATATAAAAAATTTTGATTATATAATATTTTTATTCACATTCTACATAATTATGAATCATTTGCAAAATACGATAAAAAATTAATTAAATTAAAAATGAATATAAATATAATTAATTAACATGATGACTAAATATAAGAAATTAATAAACTAAGTGTTGTATCTTTTTCTTTTTCTTTAAATTACGAATTTTCAAAAGAAAAATAGATGACATCACATTATTCCCATATATCAAGATTAAATAGAGGCATGTCACGTGACATGATACGACGCTCGATATTGGTAAGAGCTTAGTCACGTGATGTATTTTTTCCTAATATATAGTGGCAATTAAAGAGTAACGTGATGTCATATATTGTTTTGAAATGTGGAAGGGAAGCATGAATTGAGCTATTTAAGAATAAGAAGTAGTGTATTCGTTCGACAATGAGTTATTCAATATTTTCGGAAAAATATTTAGATTAAAATTTTTTTTTAAGTTAAATTCCTTTAAATTAAAAATTTTGGCAGTTTATATTTTTTTATATTGTTTCTATATTACTTTTCAGAAATATTCGATTTATAACATATCTCTGGTTATTAAATAATAAATGATTAAGAATTATAGAAAACATATTTATTTTAAATTGTTCATTTTATTTTTATTTATAATACTTTATATTGTACAAATATATTTATTAATACCAATGGTTCTTTTATATTTATGATGGAAAATTCAAAATTAATATTTGATGCAGCATTATAAATGATTGTATCAATCAGATCGTATTTCGTATTTTGAAGGAAATTTAATAGCTTATTGATGTCAATTTAAAAACAATTACCAGGATTGTTAAAAAAAAATTCATTTAATTTAGGAATATATTTTTAATACATATATTATATTATATATTTGTATTTTTTCGGTAAAATTTGAACTTGAAAAGCCATTTTGTTGTCAAAACCTATAAAATATCCATTATTAATTAATTAGTAATATTAATACAATGTTTTTTAAAAAATTTAATTATTTATTAAAAAATAATAATACTTAAAATTATATTGATACGATAAAAAAATATTAAATATTTATCTTATCTGAATTCTTATCTATAATTCTGGAAATTTAAATCTTTCAAAGTAACACCTTACGGATCAAGTTTTATTACTAACTTTACCTGATCAGGTATGTTTCCATATAAATACTTTGTTGACAATAATGAGAAACGGCTAGAAAGGGCGGAAAACGCAAAAATTTTCGTGACTGCAATATGTTAAAATATAAAATTGCAAAAAAATCATTATAAACAAAAACAGGCATTAGAATTTTATAAAATTGATAATTACACATCCTGATAAGCGTTGTTTTACGTACCTTTTTTACTTACCCTGTTGAACTCTTAAGCATAATTTATTTAATAATCATTTAATAAGAGAAATCAAATTCGAAAACTATTAAAGAAAACATATATTCATTGAGCTCAGATTTTTTTTTCTAATTTATAGAAGAAAATAGAAAAATTTTATAAAAGAAAGTAATCAAAAGAATTACAAAGAAAAATTTATTAGAAATATAATATAAGCTTTATTATTCCCAACTATTAAATGGTCATGAAATTTATAATTTGTGATTATTCAATAAAAATTTTCTTGCAAATCTTTTTTTTATTATTGTCAGCTGCTCGTCTATTGTAATACAGAATATAGAATGATTCAAAGAACAATTCCGAGGAAAGTAGAAAAAGACAAGTAGAGTATTTAGAATTATCTATTTTCTAGAATATTTTAATCTAGCTAAATAATCTTAGGAAGGTAATCTTAAATCCTGAGATTTAAAATAGCATTCTCAACAATTTTAAAGACAATATTATCTTACTTTGGAAAAAGCATATCGTATTAATCAATTTTCCAGTACAATTCTCTTTGTACTTTCTAGAAATCTAGTTTTCTTTAGATTTACGTAGGAATATTAGCTTTTATGTATCCCATCGCAAAATTATTCGCAATACAACTTTCCAAATAACTGTAAAGACGATTTGCATAAGCACAAACTTTCTTTTTAATTAAATTAAAGTAAAAGAAGAGAATAATAAAGCTTCGTAGAAGATACATTGTTATTATCTGACGACTACCTGAGACTTAGAAAAATAAATAAATCCTCATTAAAGATAGATCGTGTTAGAACTTAGTATTTATTGTCAGAGATGTATACAATCAATTTCTAACAATTTTAAAACATATATTATTTTCAATAAAATTCAATTTCTTTTATTAAATTCAATTGAGGCAGCATCTTAGAATTTCTTCAATCATTTCATGAACACAAAAGTATATAGAAATAAGATATAGAAAAGGCAAATCTAATTCAAATCAAATTGGCAAACAATGATAGTTTCAAATATTATAATATTTGTAAAATCAGTTGATCAATTAAAAATATATGTGGCAACACTAGGATTAGTGATTATTATAACAAATTAATATAAATATAAAAGATATGTTTGATATTTTGTTGTTGTTGTCAGTTTTTTTAATTCTTGAAGAAAATAATTACAATGAAAATAATTACATTTATTAACAAAGTGTTAAGAATTCCTCGTTGACACAGCTCACATCCAAAAGTTTCAATAAAAAATCTTACATATGAACTTAATAACGATTTATTACCTGAAAAAGAAAAAAAACCATTTAAAAAATCTTTAATATTAATTCAGATTTCAATAGTATTAAATATTATATATTATATTATATTAAGTATTACTTATATTAAACAAAAAAAATAACATAATGATTATAAAAAAAAAATTAATTCCTAAATGATTTATTTAATATTTAATATAATATAAATAATTTAAAAAATAATTATAAAAAAAATGAAATATCTATTTTTGAAATAAATTATATTATAAAATATTCAAATATAATATAATAAATATAATATATATAATATATAAATAATTTAAAAAATTTTTAAAACAATAATTGATATAATTGGAATTAATAAATGCTTCAATATGCAAAACGATAACGATTAAAAAACGACTAAAGAATTATAAAATAGAGATATATGTTTAATTTTGTTTATTACTTTGTTATAAAATATAGTCGAAGATATTTAATATTTTTGAAAAAAGATAATAGATACAAAAGATAGCACTATTAAATTTTCGATATTCTCAACAGATAGATATGCCTTTCATTTATAGAGAAAGTAAAAAAAAGTTCAATTAAAGCCCATAAAGTTTATGTGTTAGAAGATATTCAAATTCGTATCAAACGCTTGAAAAATATAATATATAAATATAAAATAAATATAAAAATAAATATAAATAATAAATATAAATAAATATAAAATATATATGAAAAATTCAAAAAAAAAAAAATCTAGTAGTCTCAATATTTATAAAATTAAAAGTAAAAATTCTATATAACTAATATAAATAATAAAATTAATTATTATGATAGTGAATTATGATTCTTATTGATATAAGATTGATATGTGGATTAATATCAGTCTGGAATTAAAACTTATATATCAAAAATTTTAATTTTATAAATGTCATCTTTATCGTATATAATTTTTATTTTAAATTACATAATATATAAATCGTATTACATGATATTAAATCTTATATAAGTTTAAGAATAATTAAATTAAACAAAAAATTTCTTTTTTCATATTATTCATCAATGAGATTACTTTTTATTATTTTTTAATATTATCCTCTATTATTACTACTTTTATTATTAACACTAGACGTATTAATATTCGTAATACGAATTATTGATGAATAAAATGACTACGAAAAATTTACCAACACAGCAGTGGTGAAATACGATAAAATATAAAAAGTAATAATTGTGATGATACAATAAATCTATCTTACCAACCGAGAATTAAGCGATATCTGGCGGACAATTATATAATGAAATATACATGGAGAAAGAAGAAAAAACACGTAAGGGAGAAAAAATTATTTTATATTACATATTTATTATATATTTATTGTTATATTTTTATATAAGAGTTTAATTAAATATTGTATAATGCAAAGAAATAAATTAATATAATAATCATAATATTGAAACCGTTCATTAACATGTATAAATATTTATTTAAATATATTTACATGGATGCAGAACAATTATTTATAAATTTAGGTTACTAAATTTTAATTTAGGTTAATTTTAAAATTAGTTATTTTTATTTTTCGTAATTTAATTAAATTAAATCATTAGTAATAAAATTAAAAAAAAAACTAAACTAAAAAAAAATTAAATTATAAAATTCTTGATGTTGAAGTTTCTATTATATATGTTTTATTCTATTTTGCTTCTTTTTCTTTTCCTATATTTAAAATTTCATTTATAAATATGAAATCTATTATTATATATTTATTTTTTCAATCGAAAAAAAAAATTAACCTAATGTGATTTTGAATATATTTTCTTATTTATTCTATATCAAATTGTATATCAAATACTATTATATATCAAAGATTTAAAATATCAAAATAGAAAGATAAAAGAACAAGAAAAGAAGAAGAAGAATAATAAACAAGAATTTATTATAATTCGATAAAGTAAAACGAATAATATTTTCTTGAAAGAAATAATATATTCTTGTATAAATATTATTACATTATTAATATGTCAATGAATTTATCATTAAATCATTATTAGGTAAGAAAATTTTAAATTCACAAAAAATTTCTTAACAATAAATATTCCATATCAAAAATAAATTGCATCTTCTTTGGAAAAGAAATTATTCTAAAGATTTTGAAGCATTTTATTCTTCTATACATTACATACATTCTATACATATTTATTAAAAATTATATGCAAATTATATGCAAGTGTAAATTTTATACGCTACTATATAATAATTCCATGATTGGATAAAATATATTCCTTATAATAAAATTGAAAATTATAAATTTATTATTAATTTTTATTAAGTGATTTTATATTATATAAATTTTTTTATGATTATAAAAATAAAAAACTTAAGATATCATTTTAAGAGCTAATGGCAGTAGTATAAAGTAATACAATTAAAACCAAAATTGAAATTGACTTACAAAAATGTTAAATCTATAAATATTCAAAAAAACTGTTGAATTAAGATAAAAATAAAGAAAATCTGAAAAATCTTAATAACTGAAAAGTTGAATTTTATTATCAATGAATATTATATTATTATATATTATGTATATTAATATATATTATATTATATATATTAGTTATATTATAATACTATTATATCATAATAAATTAGAATATTATGTATGATATTCTAATTTTTATCATAGAAATTAATCAAAATTAAAATCAAGCCACTACTTCCACTAACTTTTAAATTAATAAATAATATAATAGCATCTTCAAAGTTATTATAAATTATGAGTACATACATTGAAAGCTTGAGATATAAAAGAAAAAAATTGCTATTATTAAAAACTAGTAATATATATAAAACACAATATGAAATAGTTCATACATATATATAATAAGCCTTCCTTCTGCTATACAAAAATTTAGACAACAAAAAGAGACAAAAAAAAAAAAGAATTGCAAATAAAAAAAGTATTTCGTGCGACATTTACTTTTATCGAAATAAAATTAAATACATATTGAATCACATACCACATATAATATGATTTGTATGAAAATGAGAATGTTTTTTTAAAAATAATATTAAAATAAGATAAAATTTATGATTTGCAACAAATTTGATATAAATAAAAATTTCTAAATGAAACCAATTCCAATGCACATATTTTTCAAAATTAAATTTAGTTTCTTTGCAATTGATTTCTAGTAATAATAAATCTTATTTTTTATTTTTCAAAATGTTTGTAATTTAAAAGCTTTTAAGTTATAAAGAAATTTTATAATTTTTGGATATTGGGAAAATATATAACAATATTCTATTTCTATCATTTTTTTATTATATTTTATAATTTTAATTTGAAAAAGCAACATCAAACACTATTCAAAACAATTGATTATAATAAAAAAACAATTTGAATAATTTTGAAAGCTGATAAAATAATAAAATTTAATTTAATTCTTTAAAATTGAAAGTTGAAAATTGAAATAAAATATACAATGATAATGATTATAATACAAAAGTGTGTAATGCTATTAACAATACAATGTTATAAAATATATAATAAATTTTATAAAGTTACATTGAAAAGTTTTAATAATTTATCGAAAGGAAAAAAAATTAATCCCGATAAAACAATAAAATTTGATTTATCGATTTTGTATGTCAATATAACTTCTTTTACTCTGTATAAATTGCCTGTAAAAAAAATAAAAACAAAAAATTAAAAATTAAAGAAATATAATAAATCAAAAATAAATTTAAAAAAAAATATCTTTAATAATTAACGTATCAAACTAAAAATGCAATAAATATTGGAAACTTGTTTTTTATTATTATTAAAAATAAAATAAAAATATAATTTTCATAAAAATGATTTTACAAAAACATCTATATTATGTATATTATTTATAACGTTTTAGTAAATGATAAAATAATAATTCAATTGAAATTTTTTAATGAGTTCTAAACTATGAGCTTAATATTCTTATCAATATAGATATGCATGTTAATAATAAATAAGATGCATATTAATTAAAATAAGACAGGTTGAAAATTTAATCAATAATTTTTCTCAAACTATTTAACAATTTTTTAATTTTAAAAAATTTTTAAATAATTTTATTTATTATTATTCAAGGTCTTATGAAGCAACGGTGTTGATTGAAACACAAATTTAAAATTTGTATCAAAATAACAAAGCTACATAATTCATATTGGTAGCAAACAAAATATTCATAAAATACTGATTCATGGATTATGAGTACAAAAAAATGCATTAGTATCAATCTAAAAATTTCATATGGAAGCAAAAGAAGCCCTAAACAAATATATTCATTAATATCGATTTTTATCATATATATGAACAATATAAATATTTTAAACAAACAAGATTAAATATCGATACCTGCTTTCTTCTATGCTTTGAAACTGATTTAAATTATTATGAATCAATCATTTATTTTAATTATAAAAGAACTTTTATTTGCTTCTTTAATTTAATTTCTTATATAGAGAAAAATAAATAAAAAATTTAAATAATTTTTGCAGATTACTTCTTCAAGAATAATTCTCTTAAGATGAGGAAGAAGATGCAGATATATTGAATGAAGTATACTAGATTAATTGAGAGAAATTAGAAACAAAAAAAAAGCAAAGTAAGAGTATCTTATAAATGAGAAGAAAAGAAACGAATTCAAGATGGTAGAAAATCAATAAAGTTAAGTATATTGATTTACATTGATCATGAATTCAATAAATATACAATATTAGTTCTTGAATTATTAGTAGAAAAATGCATTAATACCAATTTGACAATTGCATATTGAAATGAAAGCCCTAAACAAACATATTTATTAATATCATTGTATTATATATGTTTTATATAAATAAGTAATATATATTTTATATGAATTATTAGTAGAAAAATGCATTAATACCAATTTGACAATTGCATATTGAAATGAAAGCCCTAAACAAACATATTTATTAATATCATTGTATTATATATGTTTTATATAAATAAGTAATATATATTTTATACAAACAGGATTGTATATCGACATCTTTTTCTTCTTCGATTTAAAACTGATTTAAATAATTAATTATTATACTCATTTATTTTAATTGTTAATTAAAATATAATAGATCGACAATTTTATCAGTAATTTTTTCTAAATTATTTAATAATTTTTTAATTTAAAAAAATTTTGTTTAAACAATTTTTTTAATCAAACAGCCACGATATTTATTAAAATAAATTTGAAATTTGTGCAAAAATAACAGAACTATATGTATAATTTATATTGATCCTGGATCAAATACATAAAATACCGATTGATAGATTATGAGTACAGAAAAATGCACTAGTACTAATCTAAAATTTTCATGTGAAAGTGAAAAAAGCCCTAAACAAATATATTCGTTAATATCTAAAAATCTAAAAAATAAAATCAAAATTAGATCTCTTCTTTAAAACTGATTTAAACAATTATTATTCATTTATTTTAATTATAAACGAGTTCTTATTTTCTTTTGATCCTCGTTTTCAATATGAAGAAAGAAAAGTGAAGAAGGAAGAAGGATAATAAAGAAGAAAGAAAAAGCAGATATATTGGATAAAGTACATTAAGAATAGGTGGAGCAATTAAGAGAAGTTAGAAGCAAGAAAAAACGGAGCAAAATTGAGTATTCTTCGAATATAAATAAAAAAAAAAAAAAAAGAAACGAATTCATTATATATATAGAAAAATAGCAAAGTTATATATTAATTTATATTGAATTCGATAAATACATAAAATATTGATTTACATTATTAGTACAGAAAAGTGCACTAACATTAAGTTAAAAATTTCATGCGGAAGCGAGAGAAGCCCTAAACAAATATATTCATTTATATCATTTTGTATGTTTTATAGTAACAAGCAATATAAATATTTTGTATATATATATATAAATAGATATCGACATTTCAACTTCTTATCCAATTTTTATATTGACTTAAACAACTTATTATTTATTTATTTTAATTATAAATAACTTGTCACTATTTTTGCAGGAAATAAATTATTTCTTAGTTTTTCTAGCACAATATTCTTAAAATAAAGAAAAAGATATATATATTGGATAAAGTATAATAATAATTGAAAAAAGTTGAATAAACATGAAATATGAAACAAAGCTAAGTTCTCTTATAAATGAGAAAAAAAGAAACGAAATTAAATTTGTATATTTATTTATATTGATCGTGGAATTAAAAAATAAGTAATTAAAAATACATTAATTTATAATATAAAAAATACAGTATCAATCTAAAAAATTTCATTGCGGAAGCGAGAGAAGCCCTAAACAAATATATTCAATAATATCAATTTTTATCAAGGATAAGATATTTTATGCAGACAAAATTAGATATCGATTTCTCCTCCGATTTCAAACTGATTTAAACAATTATTAATTTATTCATTTATTTTTATTATAAATGCATTCTTAATTACCTTTAATCCTTGTTTCCAGAATACAAAGGAAAGTAAATAAGGAATAAAATGAAGAAGATGCAAATATGCTAGATGCAGTATATTGAAATAATTGAGAGAAATCAGAAACAAGAGAACGCGAAGCAAAACCAAATATCCAATAAGTGAAAAGAGCAGAAATGAATTCAACGTTGTGTTAGAAAAATAAAATTGTGTATTAATTTATATTGAATTCGATAAATACACAAAATACTGATTTATAGATTATTAATACAGAAAAATGCACTAGTATTAATTCAAAAATTTCATTGCGGAAGCGAGACAAGCCCTAAACAAATATATTCAATAATATCAATTTTTATCATGAATATAAATAAGATATTTTATGCAGACAAAATAGATATCGATTTCTTCCAGGATGCAAGAGAAAGTAAATGAGGAATAAGATGAAGAAGATGCAAATATGCTTGATGCAGTATATTGAAATAATTGAGAGAAATCAAAAACAAGAGAACGCGAAGCAAAACCAAATATCTAATAAGTAAAAAAAAAAGAAATGAATTCAATATTGTGTTAGAAAAATAAAATTGTACATTAATTTATATTGAATTTGATAAATACATAAAATACTAACTTACAGAATTATATTTATATTAATACAGAAAAATGTACTAGTATTAATTCAAAAATTTCATTGCGGAAGCGAGAGAAGCCCTAAACAAATATATTCAATAATATCAATTTTTATCATGGATAAGATATTTTATGCAGACAAAATTAGATATCGATTCCTCCTCCGATTTCAAACTGATTTAAACAATTATTTATTTATTCATTTATTTTTATTATAAATGCATTCTTAATTACTTTTAATCCTTGTTTCCAGAATACAAAGGAAAGTAAATAAGGAATAAAATGAAAAAGATGCAAATATGCTAGATGCAGTATATTGAAATAATTGAGAGAAATCAGAAACAAGGGAAGCAAAACCAAATATCCAATAAATGAAAAGAAAAAGTAATGAATTTAATATTGTGTTAGAAAAATAAAATTGTAATATTAATTTATATTGATTTCGATAAATACACAAAATACTGATTTACAGATTATTAATACAGAAAAATGCACTAGTATTAATTCAAAAATTTCATTGCGGAAGCGAGAGAAGCCCTAAACAAATATATTCAATAATATCAATTTTTATCATGAATATAAATAAGATATTTTATGCAGACAAAATAGATATCGATTTCTTCCAGGATGCAAGAGAAAGTAAATGAGGAATAAGATGAAGAAGATGCAAATATGCTTGATGCAGTATATTGAAATAATTGAGAGAAATCAAAAACAAGAGAACGCGAAGCAAAACCAAATATCTAATAAGTAAAAAAAAAAAGAAATGAATTCAATATTGTGTTAGAAAAATAAAATTGTATATTAATTTATATTGAATTTGATAAATACATAAAATACTAATTTACAGATTATTAATACAGAAAAATGTACTAGTATTAATTCAAAAATTTCATTGCGGAAGCGAGAGAAGCCCTAAACAAATATATTCAATAATATCAATTTTTATCATGGATAAGATATTTTATGCAGACAAAATTAGATATCGATTTCTCCTCCGATTTCAAACTGATTTAAACAATTATTTATTTATTCATTTATTTTTATTATAAATGCATTTTTAATTACTTTTAATCCTTGTTCCCAGAATGCAAGGGGAAGTAAATAACGAATAAGATGAAGAAGATGCAAACATGTTAGATGCAATATATTGAAATTATTGAGAGAAATCAAAAACAAGAGAAAGCGAAACAAATCCAATAAGTGAAAAGAAAAGAAATGAATTCAAGATTGTATTAGAAAAATAAAATATATTAACTTATATTGAATTCGATAAATACTCTGAATTCGAATAATACTGATTTAGAGATTATTAATACAGAAAAATGCACTAGTATTAATTCAAAAATTTCATTGCGGAAGCGAGAGAAGCCCTAAACAATTATATTCAGTAATATCAATTTATATGATGGATATAAATAAGATATTTTATGCAGACAAAATTAGATATCGATTTCTTCACCGATTTCAAACTGATTTAAACAATTATTTATTTATACATTTATTTTTATTATAAATGCATTCTTAATTACTTTTAATTCTTATTTCCAGAATGCAAAGGAAAGTAAATGAGGAACAAGATGAAGAAGATGCAAATATGCTAGATGCAGTATATTGAGAGAAAGCGAAACAAAACCAAATATTTAATAAGTGAAAAAAAAAGAAATGAATTCAATATTGTGTTAGAAAAATAAAATCGTATATTAATTTATATTGAATTCGATAAATACACAAAATACTGATTTATAGATTATTAATACAGAAAAATGCACTAGTATTAATTCAAAAATTTCATTGCGGAAGCGAGAGAAGCCCTAAACAAATATATTCAGTAATATCAATTTTTATCATGAATATAAATAAGATATTTTATGCAGACAAAATAGATATCGATTTCTTCACCGATTTCAAACTGATTTAAACAATTATTTATTTATTCATTTATTTTTATTATAAATGCATTCTTAATTACTTTTAATCCTTGTTTCCAGAATACAAAGGAAAGTAAATAAGGAATAAAATGAAAAAGATGCAAATATGCTAGATGCAGTATATTGAAATAATTGAGAGAAACAAGATAAAGGGAAGCAAAACCAAATATCTAATAAGTAAAAAAAAAAAGAAATGAATTCAATATTGTGTTAGAAAAATAAAATTGTATATTAATTTATATTGAATTTGATAAATACATAAAATACTAATTTACAGATTATTAATGCAGAAAAATGTACTAGTATTAATTCAAAAATTTCATTGCGGAAGCGAGAGAAGCCCTAAACAAATATATTCAATAATATCAATTTTTATCATGGATAAGATATTTTATGCAGACAAAATTAGATATCGATTTCTCCTCCGATTTCAAACTGATTTAAACAATTATTTATTTATTCATTTATTTTTATTATAAATGCATTCTTAATCACTTTTAATCCTTGTTCCCAGAATGCAAGGAGAAGTAAATAACGAATAAGATGAAGAAGATGCACACATGCTAGATGCAATATATTGAAATTATTGAGAGAAATCAGAAACAAGAGAAAGCGAAACAAATCCAATAAGTGAAAAGAAAAGAAATGAATTCAAGGTTGTATTAGAAAAATAAAATATATTAACTTATATTGAATTCGATAAATACCCTGAATTCGAAAAATACTGATTTAAAGATTATTAATACAGAAAAATGCACTAGTATTAATTTAAAAATTTCATGCGGTAGCGAGAGAAGCCCTAAACAAATATATTCGCTTATATCATTTGTATGTTTTATACAGTTAAGCAACGTGAATGTTTTACACAGATAAGATTAAATATCGATACTTTAATTTCTTATTCTACTTTAATATTGATTTAAGTAATTTATTTTAATTATAAATAAGTTATCATTATTTTTATAGAAAATAAATTACTTATTCTAGCATAACCCTCTTAAAATGAAGAAAATATATATATTGGATAAAGTATAAGAGTAATTGAGAAAAGTTGAATAAAAATTAGAAACAAATATAAATTGCTATATGTAAAAAAAAAATTTTAATTCTCTGGTAAGTATTTTTTTGGAATAATTTTATATTATTTTGTATGTAAAATTTTCAAAATGATATGTAATAATAATAGCAATTAAAAATAATAAAAATAAATAAAGAAATAATAATATATGGCCAAACCGATATTGAAAAATGATATTGAAAATATTGAAAATTACAAATATTTAAAAAATTTTTTAATGTCATGAAAAATATTTATGATATTAATTCACAATAGCAACTCCTTATACTACAATTATAAAAATTACTTTTCTATACAATTGCTAGTTATATTGATCATTGTTTCATGTATATCGGTATTAGAAATTATAGAAAAATAATTATGGTACGATCTATAGCAATTTATTATTTCATGAAAAACTGCGAAAAAAAAGTTTTCATGAACTCTTTATATTCCAGAATTTACCTATTTATAGATAAAAGAAATTATCATTCTTTTAATAGAAAACAAGATTTTTACTTTAAAAATGATAAAATTTATTACGAAATAATTATCATTTAACAAAATTTTGCCAGTTCATTGAATATTTTTTTATTCTAATAAATAAATAAATTTTTCATAGCTCTAATTCTTTTATTCATATGAAATTAACAATCAACATTGTTAAAGTATGTATATAATTTATATAATTTATATAACAATTGTTCAATCTCTGTTTGTAAAAATAAAGAATATTTATATAATATTAGTTTCATAGATAATATGAAAATAAATATTTATTAGAACAAGGCCAACTATAATTATTTTAAAGAATATTTTATAATAAAAAAAAAGCAATCTGCTTTAATTTTGATAATATGCAGAAATACAGTTTTATTATTCATAGATATTATAGAATTTTAAATAATTTTACATACTTCTTGTAAGAATATTGTTAAGATTCTTATTTCATATAAATAATGGTTTTTTATAGAAGAATTAGTTGCAAGATATCTGATAATGAATTTTATTTAAATTTTTATAAAAAAAATTTATAAAAACGTTTGAATGAATTTCAAAATTCATTTTCTGGAAAGAGAATTGCAAAGATAAAAAAAGTATAAATTAAATTTTAGCAGAAAATTTTAGAAATATGGAAGACATTATTCAATTTTTTTTTTATTATTATTATTATTTCATATTGATTATAATGAACATGTACAATCTTATAATAAAATTTTAAAAATTATTTATCTGATTCTTTTTTTTGCAGGTTCTTCTTTATAAGATAAACTGAAAATAATGAAGAGGAATTGAAGAAATGAGTGATGAATATCCAGTTTCTTCATTATAAAGAATTATTATAAATTTAAAAAAGGGAAAATGCAATAAAAATTTGACAATTATTTTAATGGAAAATTTGAAATAAAAGTAAAAAAAATGAAAAAGCATTAAACAAAAATGCAGACAGACATTTTTTGTTTCTACTAAATTTTAAAATGATACTATCCACGGTTAAAATAGAAGTGAAAATTTCAATTATTAGATATCGTATAACAATATATGCTTTATTTTTTTTATTTCTTTCGTATATTTTTTTTCTAATTTCAATTATTTTTCAATTAATTCCTCTCACATATTTCATTATTTCTCTATTTCTTCCAATCAAACAGAAATAATTGAAAAAGCTAACATAGTAATTTAAAGAAGAAGATATTTGAAAGCATCATGGAAGAAAAAAAGTATAAATTGATTGTAAATATATATTAAATCTTAGATGAATAAATAATACCACTTAAATAATATTGTTTGTTTCGAAAAATGCATCAGAATGACAAAATAGTGAAAATACTATAAAATATTTTTTCTTCTTTATAATTGAATAATTATTTGTGCTATTTAAATAATTGTTAAAGCATTTTTAATTTTCAAAAAAGCAAAATTGATAACTATTTATGAGTAAATAGATTCTTCGAATTTTGAAAAATGGTAACAGAAAAGTTATTTTCTAATATTTCTTAGCTATAGAAATAATTAGCTATAGCAGTAATAATGTTCTGTATTATACAAGTGAATATAGCACCAACTATATTAAACAAATAGACGATAGACTGACTTATGAAAATTGATGCAATATATGCAAACAGTTCTATGAAAAATTATGAATCAATACAAATGTATTGAATAACATAAACCAAAAGAAAATACTTTAAAATAAATCAAATTTTGAAATTACATGGATTTCATGTATCAAAATTATTGGCATATATGTATATGTCAGGAACATATATAATATATGCTTTGAACACAATAAAACCGGAAATGAAAAAAAAGATAATCCATCTTATCGTTTGATGAATTGTAAAATTTGACCAAAGGATTGTTATATATATTTTACAATCTGTGGAAAAAATATATGGACAAACTTGTTGAAGATTATTTAAAGAAAATATCGAAAAACACATTTCCAAAAAGAAGAAATGAATAATATATTTTTAAATGAAAAAAAAATATCGGATTCAAAAGAAATTAATTTCTCAAAAAATTTTTAACATGAGAAGAAAATGTTAAAATAAATTGTGAATGAATCTTTTACATTAATATAGAATCTGTTACAATAATAACAATTTATTTATGGTAATATTAAGTAAGTTCTTATTACTACTTGTGAAATAACTTGTGTTCGTAATTAATAGCTGATATTTTATTGTGAATTTACACTTACAATGTTGTGAAATTAATATTTTATCTCATTCAATTTTGGCATAATTTGTTTTCTTTGTTATAGAATACATGGATGTACATGGATTCGGCCAATAATGATAAAACATGGAATCCAACTAGATCTGCATCTCTTTGTTTAGTAGACATAGACGAATATTACACAATTGAAAATTTTGATTTTTATATTATGTATGTATTAATTATAATTTGCATACAACTTGTATATTTAAAACATTCTTTAATATTATAATAACATATGTTATTCAGAAATAAATTAAAATTTATTGGCATATCTAGACAATAATTAAATTTTCTAGGATTCCTTCTTAATTATTTAAATAATACATACAACTGTAATAAAACAATGATTATTATATCAATAAAATCATTTAAATATTAGGGCCAATCAATAAGAAAAGAGACAAAACTTTTATTATAGATAATATCTAAATAAATGTTTAATATTTTTAATATTGTTAACTAATATCCTTATGTTAAATATAAAACATTAATTATTAATTTTTTCATCACATGTATTCTATTATTTATTTATTAATCAAAGATTCTTTCGAAATTTTAGAAAAACAGCATGATGAGTGAATATATTAAATCAACTGAAATTTAGTGCAAAATATTTAAATAATATAATAGAAATTGCAGAATAATTCAAATTTTTACAACTATAATAAAGTAATTAAAAACTGGATAGATAACAATGTACGTGCAGAATAATCAATTTTCAATTCCAGTTTTATTTTAAATTAAGCACAGAAAAAATTGTAAATTATAATATAATTGGTATTGTCCATTTCATTATTTATAATAAATTAAATTTTCATAAGATGTATTCCAAACTTACCGGCAATCATAAAGAAACCGACTTCGCAGGAAAGATATGCGAGTACTTATTACTTTTGAGATTTACGAGTAATTTGTTGGAGAAAGTTCCCCAAAGAAGACCTCTTCCTGTTTTTATGACTGGCAGGCCCCTGTTGAAAAAGGAAAGAATGATGTTTGCTTTCTGCCATACTTCGGCCTGACTGAGCCGATCTTACCACTACTACATGTTCCAGACACGGCTGATTCAACCAACGGTATTGGTATTGTTTTGGTTTGAGAAGGATACGCTTGACCTGCTTCCGCTTGTCTTATGATCTTTGTATACAGATCATCATCCAAGCGAGGAATTTCCTCGAACTTGAGTAGTATCGTGAGCCGGGCGCTGCCCACGATATTATTGATTCTTGGCATGCCCCGGAAAATTGTGACTCTTCCAATTAAACTAGAAAAGAATTTTTTCCGTGTTTCCACTTGATTACTTATCGTAAACTTCCAAATGGAATCTCATGATGATCACGTCATTTGGCCGCCGGATACGACAATTAGATAGTTTGTGAATATCGTGCTCTGACTGTTGGACACGATTAGTTGCTGCGACATTAGGAGACCTTGCTCTGTAATAGACAAGCGCTGTATACGAGTGACTTATATACAATTAAAAAGTATACTTATTACGACTAGTCGAAGGGCAAGTCATTTGCTTATATCCACCAACCAAATCATTATAATACTACTATTGCACGAACAGGTAATTTAAAAAACACCATTTGATCAGATGAATTTTTGCAAGTGATTTATAGAAGATGTGAATTCATCATTATGAGCTAGAATAAAAATAGTAAAGCTGTTGTTGTTATGGAGTAACATATTAGTTTTTCGAGTAGAAAAAAAATTTAAGACTTAATCATTGGTCAGTTAAGTTTTAAGAAAGACGATCTTTTGGGATACTAGAAGTTCAATTTTTTGATTTTTTAGAACAAATCAAAAATAAACAAAAGCACATATATTGAATGAAATTTTATAGAAATAAAAGGATAAAAATTAATGTACCATATCAACTTAAATAATAAAATAGTAAAACTTTTGCCTAGCGGTATAAAAAAATTAATAAAGCAGTGAGATAAATATATAAATGTATAATTGTAATAATAGAAAATTATGCAAAAAAATATGAAAATAATATTATATAATAAATATATATTTATTGAATAAATAATCTTTTGTTTCTTTATTTATTAAATGATGAGAACACAAATATAAAGAGGAACTGCAAAGTGACCAATATAAATCATTTTCGTACTTCAAAATTCTAAAATTTTTTTCTATTATATATTTTTTAATTTTTATTTTTGATAAAAATTTCTTTTGGAAATTTATAATGGATAAATTTACAACATAACAAATGAAAGATAAAAGATTAGAGAAATACAAAACCAAAGAATAATATAGATTAGTATAAAATATTTAATTTTTAATAATTTTTTTTTTTAAGTTGGCAATGCATAGTAGGTCAAAATAAAGGAAAATTTAGAAATAAAAATCAAATTTTTCGAAATTTTTACAATTTATCCATGAATATTTTAATATTTTAATATTATTTTAATAATATATATAATAATAATATTTTAATATAATATTGATATTTTTTTTAAATTTTTATTTTTTTTAAATTAATAGAAAATAAATCATACTATCTAAAGTAAAAGAAATAGAAAATTATTTTATTGATAAAGAGAAAGTAAAGAAAAAATACAGAGAAGTTTTTTGAAAACAAAGATATATATTGCTATTGATGAATTTATATGGCTAATGTAATTATTACTGATTTCGAAAATTCAGAAAAGAAAAAGAAAAAAATTGTTATAATAATAATTAACTTTAATAAATTATGAAAAACGGGGATTTAAAAGCATTAACTATTGATTTATGAATATTTTTCTTCTACGAAAATTGAACTTCAATGGTAGAAGACAGTAGCATATCGTTTGATTTAAACGACTCAAGTTAATGCTAGTTGAAACATAATACATCTGTTATGTTTTTAAAAATAGTGAAGAAATTAAGTAAAGATTATTTTTAAACTGAACAGAAGGCATAAGTGTATTAATATACAAATGTAATATACAAAATTTCAGTATTACATTAATTCATAAGTGAGAATGAAAAAGTCTTAAACATAAAAATTCTAATCTGAGAATTAGTCCATTATGGAATGAATTTACGATGAGTCAACATATTTTACGAGTTAATAGTGGATTTATTACGTCAAAAGACAATTGAAGTGTATCGGTTAAATGAATAGAAAAATTTGTATTTTTATGAAAAAAAAATATCTCCATGCCAAAATTAAATGGAGATATGTCGTATATCAAAAAATATATAACAAATTATACAAATGTCGATATGAAGAAATCATATTGATAAATCAACTGGATCTATATCGTTGAAAAATAGCTAAAGTATATATGTCAATTATATTTTAGAACTTTAGTATGAAATATTACATGTTATACATATTTAATAGAAAACAAGAAGTTTGTGCTCAGTTATGAAATCTAAGTATCCCTAATTGCAAAAATAATCAAAATTACCGTTATATTGTCCAAAAATATAATGTTTCTAAGAGTACTGTTTATAAAATTTATAAAAAATATTTAGAACATGGTAATATTGATAATTTAAGCGATCGAGGATGAAAACGTAACACAAGTGCATACAAAGATAGAAGAATTATAAGAGTATTTCAATATAATCCAACAATAGTATCACGAAATTGAACAGTTATAATTAAATTTATCTTCAAGAACTGTAAGACGAAAATTAAAAGAGACAGGTTTAAAGAATTGTATGGTTTACTAGACGCAAACCATACAGTAATAAAGTACAAAAAAAAAAATGTTTAAATTTCGCCAAAAAGTATATAAATAAGCCACTATCATATTGAAAACAATTAATTTGGAACGATGAGAGTAAATTTGAATTATTGAATAAGAAAAGAAGGACACGAGTACAAAGAAAACCAAATGAATCCTTAAAAAAGCAATATGTTTTACTGATTCAAATATGGAGATCAGTGGTATAAGCTTATTCTTCATGATGTGGAGTGGGAAATTTAGTATCTATAGATGGCATTGTGAATGCAGATAAATACATTAATATCCTAAATGAAAATTTAGAAGAATGAATTTTAAAAATGAACCTTAATAAAAAATGGATATACAACAAGATTCAAAGCATATCGTTACAAAAACAAAGCAACTTCTTCAAAATTACAAAATAGAAATTCTGGAATGGTCTTCACAAATCCCGGGCATTGATCCGATAGAAAATTTGTCAAATATGTTGGATGCAAAAATTTTTTAGAAAAACGTATAAACAAATATTTTTGGAAGAATTACAATTGAAAATTAAACAGATTAGCAAAAACTATTTAGAAAAATTTGAAAGCATACGGTTAAAGACCATTATAAAAGTAAGATTGATGATCATAAAGTATCTATTTAAATTTGTCCACATGCATTTTGTATAAATGATATAAATTTATAGTACATTCTTTTCATTATAATTGAATTTTAATGTTTTACGTTTTATGTTTCATTTTATACTATGTTAACTTAAGTGTTCAATAAAATTTAGATCACAAGTAAATGAATTAGCTTTGTCGTATATCGAAAAATATACAACAATAATTACATATGCCAAATTGCCAATAAGCTAATAACCAATATTCTTTGTGCCAAAATTGAATAGAATTTTATTGCACATTGAAAGATGTATGACAAATTACATAGATATTAATGTCATTTATTGAAAAATAGAGATACAGAAGAACATTTTATAAATATAATAAAACTTATAATAGTTTATAACAAATTTATAACTCAATGAGATCTCAATAATACTCTCGATATGAAAAATATAGACAGTCGTAAACGAGAGAAAAGAATGAAAGAAGCAATCTAAAAGAGAAATAGACTAATAAAGCTTTAGTTTGATATAAGACTTATTTTATTTATGTTATTTCTTTTGAAGATTTTTTTTTTTCAAAAAACGAATATACAAAAATTTCTATTTGATAAAACAGATCAAAACTATAAACTATAAATAGATCTTTATTTATTCAAACAGCAAGTAATTTCAAATGAATTAAAATGAATCATTGATAAAAAAAAATTCAAAAAACAATAATCGATCAATTAGCAAAAGAGAAAATGATTAAGAAAGAAGATATTAACTCCTTCAAAAGACAATGGAGAAACTAAAAGAAAAAGAAAACTAAAAGAAGAAATCTTGGAAAGTTCAGTAAAATCAAAAATGATAAGGAAGAATAATTCTAATAACAACTATAATAAAAAAAATAAAAATAAAATATGTAGATATCGAGTGTATTTCGAATATGTTCGATAACAAGAATATAAAAGTCCCAAGAAACTTTTGAACATATTTGAAAACAAATAAAAGAAAAAAAAAAAAGAAGTTTCTCTATGAAGACCAAGTGTATTGGTGAATCGGATCACAACAGGATTCCAAGAATAAAAAGAGTTATGCCCTTCAGTTCAGAGAAGAAATGTAGATTTGCCATTTTTTTATCCAAACGCAACACACAATGCAAACATGATACGAACAAGATAATGAAACAAACACAGGATCCAAGCGAACGGTTTGAGATTGTCAAGTTATTGGAAATTCTGCTAATCATAGATATCGTGACAGTATTAGCAGAGGAGTCAGAAATCTGTAGATGATCAATTTTTTTACTAATCAAAAGCATTGAGAGAAAATTGTACGATCTTTGTATAAGAATACTTAGATGCTCAATTTATTTGACAATTTATCTTCGGAAGTAATAATGAATAGTATTTCTCTGCATTTTATACAAAGCTGTTACTATCATATTTAGTGATGTTTGTTTTGTATTTTCTATATTGCATAATTAATAATTAATAATATTATATTTAGCCAATACTAAATAGATAAATTATAAATATTGAATTATTAATACGTGAATAATAAATAATAGAATAAGAAATATTAATGATAAATGGCTATCGTTGCACGTATTATAAACTGAGATATCAATGAACGTGTAGACAGAAAAACAGATAACAAAATAGGTAACTGGCTAGGCACTTTTGCATATATACGTATACTTATGAGATGCATATGGGCACAGATATATTTCTTAAAAGATGGATCCAATATTTGGATAAATTGAGATGAATAAATAGTTTTAACAGGAAAAAAAAGCAATAATCAATGAGAAAAATCGAGTATTATCCGTATTTGTTTTAATATAATGACAAATATAGAGGAGATTAACTTCTCATTAATGCGAAAATCTATATATAAATTTATTTATACTTGAAATGTATCACTGATCACTTCAGATGATGATTTCTTTTATGAAATGTTATATGTATGAAGCAACATCCAAAGATGTCAATAAGTTAACAGAAAAAAATGAGATAAATCAAGAACCATTAAGATTTCAATTATCATATCATATTACGTATAAGGATTATATATTCTGTTAACTAGAAACTAATAAAAAAAAAATCAAAATTGTATTCGAAAAAAACTTTGAAGAACTGGAAATGTTTCTATCGTCAACAATATTCATGAACATGAAAAAAAAAAAAAAGAAAAATATACAGTAAATTTTGTTCACTTTTATCTTCCTTATTTCAAACAATACGCGAAAATATTTCAAATAAAAATTACAAGATTTAAAAGAATATGAATATAATATGATAACAATAGTTTCCTGATAAGTCGATATACCAAAGAGATATGAACTTTTGTTTTTTTAAATAGAACATTCTATTTTTCATATTTAATAGAATTATGAATTCTAAATATAAAAAAAAAAGTATTAAGATATGTTTATTCTAAAACTTTCTGAAATATTTTATTTTATTCATTTTTTTATTTCATTGAATGATGTTCGAAATATCGATACGAACTGTTGCATTCCTTATTTCTCTTAGCAAAGTCTATTATATGCTTCAAAATCGTGATCTAGTTGTTATGATATTTAATATTTTTCATAATTTTTTCAAGAAAAAATTTAAAAATCTAGAAATATCAAATCTGGAGATCTAGCTGACCAGGAAACAATATCTTCATTTTATCTATCGATTTGAAAACATTTTATTAAAGACATTCTCACTCTTCGAGCGTAATATGCGTAATATGCATAATATATTGGACAGTCATTATAATAAAACTATATAATGTTCTATAAACATTTGATGGTATGTTTTCTAATATCATTAAATATATCTTAAGAATGTTATATAATATAAATATAATTTTTTTTTATTAAATCGTTATAAAAATATATATATAAAGTGTTTTCAATCATACGTTATATGTATATATATTTTTAATTTTATTAGCTATACAGTTACCTTCTTATAACACGATTAATTCGTTCTGTCTTATATCCAAATCGTTATTAAACAAATTCTAAAAATATAAATCAAAGAAATATCAACAAAAATATGATGGAAATATTCAAGTTAAATGAGTCTACATTTATTGAGTCATATATAAAAATCATGTTTTCAGAATATCGTGTTAAAAGAGCGTAGATTGTATAATATATATATTTAGTTATAATATTTCAGTCATATATTGCTATTATTTATATTTACAAAAATATAAAAGTTGCAAATTTTTACCTATGATTTAGAACGTGCAAATGTTCAAGAAGGAATCAGGATTATCCATGCCAAAACTAGAGTTGAAATCTAACTCAGTAGACAACTCGTCGATTTGGATCGTCTATTGTTTGAGACAATGGCATGTCCAGAAAGGAATACAATCATTTCGTTATGACGATGACTTGCTCTGGATAAAGATGGCATAAGAACGCACTATCAATCCGCCTATTTGTGAAATAAATATAAATATAATGTAATATAAGAATAAAAATAAAAATTTCAAAAGATGAAGAAAACAACAGAAAATAGAACATTATATATTTTATAAATTTTAAAAAATAATCTTCCTCTCCAATTCCTTCATTTAAACTTATTTTTTGATAGGATTCGTAAATGTTTATAAATTTTGATGCAAAATAATTTATTGTTGATCTTATAATCTGTTAGAATTTTCACTGATATTATCTTGTTTGAAAATACCATATTTTCCATCATTTTAAAGAAAAAGTTTCAATTATATCTCTCTCTATTTCCAATAATGATCCAACCTTCGAACTTGTCCCAGAATCAAAAATTTTTTCATTTGTGATAAAGTTATATTTTTTTATATTGACTTTTATAAATTTTGAAATTATGCGAATTTTGAGAGTAACATCTGATTTTTTAAGAATATATCAATTGAAGATATGATTCGTCAATATCTTCATTTAACTTCTGAGTTTATCGAAGGATTATTGAGATGAAATCTAATCGAACAAGATTTCCATTATTATCTGCAAAAATAGTTTTTAGTTATATTTGCGACTCAGATCACAAATGAATATATATTTTCTATATTTATAACATAAATTGGAACAGAATTTGCCTGACAATATGAAGCAACTATATTTTCTTCATAGTTATTTAAAATAAATATTATTGCGTTTGATATTCGACATACGATTTTCTATTACATTTCTTTATTTATAAACTTTTTTACACTTCAACACTTAATTTACTTATAATCATTTACACTTTGTTTCGTCATTTATGAAACAATATAATACAATTTGCTCAGAAAGAACACACGATCGTTCCATATCCAGAAAACGACTTCATTTAATCAATATCTTCGATATCAATGACAACAAATGTTGTCGTTTTCTATAATTCATACGATGTTTTATACTACGAGTGTCAACGTTCGTAACATTATCCCCTTCTCTAAAAAAAACTGAATGTCTTATCCGCGATAGTTTTAATAATCAAACTTCGTTCAATCTGCTACTATATTACATAAGATACTCTTATTTGAAAAACAACATGTAGACTTTTGTGACTTTCAGATAGGAATCGAAATCAGATATTTCTTCGCACCAATTTCTTCTGGTTTTCCTTCTTCCTTTTCTTATGGCAATATTCTTGCTTCTCGGATTTGTTCTTATTTCTTCTTTTTGGCTTATTATTTGGCTGATTTATTATTAAAGTATTCCGATTTATATTCAATCTCTTAAGATACAGTCATTTCCACGCTTTCATGAAGGCAGACCTTAAAGATACGAAATGTAAAAATTTTTTAATCTCCTAGTTGTCCCACATTTTCAGGAAATAATAGGCAGAAACCATTTGCACTAACTTCTCAATCTCGACGGCCAACACAATCGACTTGTTATTCCACTGCTGATAATTTCGAAACAAAACGTAATTTAAATTTGATTCTCAACGAAATTTTATAACCGAAGGTAATTTTAAAAAGTCCGAAAAATAATCAGCAGAGAGAAGTTAAATCTATAAAAACGTGGTTTCGCCATACGTCTAAATTATATACAATTCATAATTGCGAATAAAAAAAGATTTATGTGAGTGGAGTGTTAGAATCAATCATTTTTTTTTTTTTTTTTTTAGACTTAACAGCAAAAATTTCACTATTCATATTAATATTTGAATTATATAAAGTATTTATGAAGAATGTCTTGTCTGTTCCATTATTATTCTATTATTCTAAAATTGCTATTTATAAGAAAGATAATAATCCATTGAATTTTTGAAGTTGTTCTTCAAGATTTATTCATATATTCCTCTCTGAACTTCTGCTTCTTCCATTGCTTCTTTTTGTTGAATATTTCTTTTTTTTTTTCCAACGACTGGCATTGTTCAAATTATTCTTGGAACTTCGAAGATCCAAAACTAAGAGATTAAAAGAAAAAAGTTTTTTTCTGGGAAAGCTCTCTCGTCTGGTTGTAACTTTCTTTTTTCTTTCTAAAAAGAAATTTTCCGGAATTTCATTTTTAACACCAGTATTGCATTTGATTTTATATTATATTTCTTTATTTACAATTTTTTTTACATTTTTACACTTTAATTTGTGTGTAATTATTTACTTTACTTTTTTATTTATAAAGCGATATAATATTTCCTGAACTGTATGATTGGCCATGATATTTCATACTGTGACAGATCGTTCATAACACACAATAGTATATGTATATATATAAATGTAACAGGAAAATTATAAATTTTATTTAGTAGAATTTTATGATTCCTTTTCGAGAATAGATATATTTCAAGTAATATTTACCAACTAAATTTGACATGCAAGTTTGGAATGAAAATATGGATTTGCAATAATAGGATAAATTATTTTCAGTTTAGTAAAGAAATGCCATATTAGAACTATTTATGAATATTTTTTATTTATTTATTTTTTTTGCAAGGACCGTAAAAAAACAAAGGACATTAACAAATCATTGTCAAAGAAATTCTAGATTTTAAATGTACTGAGACTATAAGAATTTTGAATTTCAAAAGTCTACCATCCCTTCAACCTCTAAAAAAAAGAAGATATAGTGAAAAATATTGTTAATAAAATTATTTTCAATTTTGGAATAAAATATTAAAGTCAGATCCATAGACGAACGAATTGTAAAAATATTTTTTATAAATACTAACACTACGTGAAAAGAGAGATCAATAAAATTATTTTTAATACAAATATAAGAAAATTATAACACGATCCATAATTCAAACTTTTCATAGAAAGTAGATATTGTAAAAATGATACATATATATGATTTTATATATTTAATAGATTAAATTAGAAAAATAAATTTTATTTTTCTTTTTATTAATTTATTTTTTTATTAATATATTTTTAATCTTTATATCTTAAAATATTGTATCACTTTTAAAACAATGATTGATATAGATTTCTTTGACACACGGAAAAGATATTATAATGAAGAAAAAATATAACAAATCTCGTATATGAATTTTCAATAGCTAAAAAATCTTAATATAATAAATCTTTCTTTAACAATAATATCTCATATTTGTTTTTGTATTTTTTGACCGATTAAGAGAATTAAATATTTCATATTATTTAATTTATTAAATTATAGATGTAAGATTTTTTGCAGTATTTTTAACTAATTTAAATATAATATTTTGCATTAATTTATTTTTATATTGCAACCATTTTTTATATAATTCCTTCATCCAATCGTCGTTAATTATTTGTAATTAATTAAAAAATTTTGATGATCTTGAAATCTCAAAAAAAAAAATAATTTTAAACAAATTTTTTGTCTATTATTACGTTTTCTCCTTTAAACTAAATATTCTTTTTTTTTTTTTTTGATGATAAAAAATAAGTGAGATGTGTTTAAATTACATAGATATTGTATATATACAATTGTATATATACAAAATCAAGTTATACAACAAAAAATATTATTAAAAAAAGGAATAGGAATTTATCCAACGATAGAAATATAGCTAGAAGAGATTTTTCCAAAATATTGAAATTCAAACGAAAATAATAATAGTGATGTTGTTGAATATACAATATTGTAAATTTTCTTTTTTTCATCTAAAATAAAAAATACAAGCGTATGGATTTATGAATGGTACTATATATTTGCTTTTATACATAAATTATACTCATGATAAAAGAACATTATATTATTATAGAAAATGCTTTATTTTCAATCTGAAGAGATTGAATAAGAAACAAAATAAATAAATTGAAAAGATTCAAAGACAAAAGAAAGTACAAGAAAAAATTTCGAAATTACGAAAATCTATTTCAATAGAATATTAATTTTTCCTTGTATATTTCATCCTTGAAGATAAAATCATGTAACCAAAAATTAGATCAGAATAATTAATAATTGAATAAACTAAGTAAATAAAAAGGCGATAATCCATCCTTTAATTATCAAAAACAATGAGACTAATTAATATTAATAATGAGATTAATTAAAGTTATATAGTATTTAATATATATCTAATTTTTTTTTATTTTTAATAATTATATGTTTAATTATTATAATGTTTAATTTTATACAATCTCTATTTAATTATTACATTACACATAAAATATTACATTGAAGAAATAAATGATTTAAATCAAAAGAACAATTTAACAACTATTTTAATAAAGAAGTTGAATGGCAAGAGAATAATAAAGCATTAAAACCTAAATAAGAATTTCTAAATATTAAATATTGTACAATATGCATGCTCTGTTCTCCTCATTTTTTTTCTACATTTTCTTTCAATTTTAATTATTCTTTCTATTTCAAATAATTCTCAATGTTTCTTTTCTTGGATATCTCACATATTTGATTGTGTCATCACTTTCTCAACCTCAACCTCACAGAAATAACAACAATTTAAAACATTACAGAGAATATGTTTAACAATGATATCAAATTACAATTTGCAAAATAAATACATTTTTTTTTAATTTATTAAATATTTATTTTGTTTTGATTTTATATATTATAAAATATAATACATATAATCTGATACAAAACATGGATAATAAAAAAAATTTTAAGCAAAAAATCAACGAAATTGAGGTTAAAGTGGCTCATATGAAAAACAAGAAAAATGAAAATGTCGAAAAAAAGAAAAATAAGAAGTTTTAAAAAGAATAATATAATAGATATATATATATAGACTAATTACTTATAACTAATTAATTATAATAATAAAAATAATATAAAAATAACTACTGAAATAGCTTTATCTTAATTAATGATTCCTCTATAATTATATAATTATATAATTGAATGAAAAAATTGATGATGCTGGAATTATGTAAAAAAATAATGATGATGTGGAAAATTGATAATGATGTTTATTCTGATAATAATTTATGATCCAATAATTCAATTTGAAATAGACTATATAAACGAAAAATATGAATGTATTAATTAAACTATTAATAGTACAAAAATCAAGAAGAAGTTTTTCCAAATTATTTGGAATAGCAATCAAATGAATTAAATGATACGAAGATAAATATATAAGTATAAGTAACAAGAAAAAAATCAATTGAAACAAAGAAAAAGTATTTATAATTAGTATTAATAGTTTAATATTAGTAATTTTAATTTATAAAATTACTGAAATGCTTAATATTACAATTTTTAATAATGTTAATGATACGTATTGATGAATCTGATCATTTTATGATAAGTATTGACGAGTCTGATCATTTTAAGATTGAATGGATAAACGATCCGTTATGGAAGAATAACATATATTATTCTTCTTATTTTATCAACTATTCACGAGATTAATGATTTGATGTTATACATGAAAAAGAAGAAATCAACTGATATTAGAACTAAAATATCTGAATTTTGTCTTGAATTACCGAATGCAATTTTTAATTATAATAATTGATATTTTGAATGAGGTACCGGAATCGGCAAAAATCAGATCTACTTTTGCAAATGAAGAAAAAGTTTTATTGTATAAAATAAAAAATTATAAAATATTAGAAACTGAAAGTTTTGTAAAATTTTTCGAAAAACGATTTATTATTCAAGAAATCAAAGAAGACTTGAAAATAATTGTACCAAAAATTAATTCTTTTTTTTTTTCAAAATTTTCGATAAAATTCTTGAATGAAACAGTTCAAAAAATTATAAAAAAAAATTTATATCGTATAATCAGCAAAAAATTCCATATGAATAAATATATAAACTGAAGAAAATATTTATAATTTGTCAAAAAGTATATTTCTATTCAATTTTGGAAAAATGTGATATTTTGCACTGAAAGCAAACAATAATTATTTAGAAGTGTGGTTTCATCATCGATTTAAATGACCTTGAAATATCTTGACAATGTCAACATTCTGAATAACTTTTTCTTATATATGTTATCACCACTGGGTCTTAGTTTTCTAGATATTTACAAAAAACGTTTGATAAATTTAAATTTATAATTATGTTTCTTACAACATTAAATTTTTATTATATACATATTATATACGTTTTATAATAATATTATAAAGTTCAATCAAATATTAATCTCATTATGTTCTATGTTACTTAATCAGATGGAAGTAGTTTGAAATAAACTTCATCTATTATAGATGATAGATGTTTCATATATAATATTCTGTTTGTTTTCTCAATAAATAACAATCGAGAAAATAATACTAATTTCCATTGTATAACGTATAATTATCAATTTTTAATTATTAAACTCACTAAAATTTCATGTAAATTATATTTATGAAGAGTACAAATAATTGCTAAGCATAAATCATTTTCTAATAATTAATATATTAACACATTGCATTTGCAATGTTCCAAGACAAATAATATCTAATCAAAAAATATTAAAAGAGTTTGTATTATGCAGTGATATGATCAGAAAACAGAATAAAATGAACAGAAAACAGTCACTAATGATTGTTATATATATCACATACTGCTGATAAAAAATTTGATACTCTATTGCCATTCAAATGCAGAAAAATATTCAAAAATTCATTGGACAATCTAGAGCATCTTCATTCAGTCCAGATTTAGCGCTCTATGTAATAAACATTTGTTTTGATGAAAAGAAGTTTGAAGAGATTGAAGAACATCATCAACAAAAGAAGAAATAGAACAATTCTAAATAATATTTAATTATCAGGTCTTCACTTTTTATAAAATTGAAGAAATAGAAGAACAATTCAAATGTTCTTTTTAAAAATTTTAAATATAAAGTTAATATGAAAGAAAAAAATCTTGGTTATATTTGACTAATCCTCATACTTCTAATTTTTTGGTAGATTATATCTATCAACTGAGACCAATTTCTCCTGAAATTTTTATTTCTCAAAATAGTCACTATTAGAATTAATTATAACATTGGAAACTCTTATATTCCAAATGCAACGAAACAATAATTTCTAAAAATTATAATATAATAATAATATAATATAATAAATTATAATATAATAACATTTGCTTTTAATACTTTTTTCAAAATATATATATTGAACATTTTTTTTAATTCATAAGTTGAAAATTAATATAACATGTGTTTATATAACATTTCTAATGTATTCAGTTCCTATCAGAATGCAGAGATACATTACATGATTAGATTTTCGTCAAAGCTAAACGTTATATCAGATCACATAACATACCTCTAATTTAAAAGTGTCAGGGGATAATGTGAACATATTCTGTGGAAATTTTCCGAAGCTTTATTCACTTTTAGTGCTAAAGAGGGATAGCATACGATGTCAATAATCTTCTCCATGAACTGAATAGAGAAAACAAAAAATACGATAGCATGTTTGCTTTGACGATTCGAAAGAAATAATCATATTTATAGTGGAATAATTATAATCATATTCAAGCAATAGTCATAATCAAAATGAAATGCAATGGAAAATGGATTCTACGTGATGTAGACGAAAATTATCCACGTCAATGACAAAATTCAATATTCATATTAAAAAAAAATTTTGTTTTTAATTTAATAGAATAAAGAGTATAATAATAAACTGTAAGCTATTTAAATCTATTTAAAGCTTATTTTAAAGCTATTTAAAATGGATTCTACGTAATGTAAACGAAAATTATCCACGTCAATGACAAAATTCAATATTCATATTAAAAAAAAATTTTGTTTTTAATTTAATAGAATAAAGAGTATAATAATAAACTGTAAGCTATTTAAATCTGACCAAACAATTACAATAAATTAAACTGTTAACAATAATTAACGAATTTATAAGCTGAACTAGGAAAAATATTATAATATTTGTAACATTAAGTCGTCATCTGAAATGATTTACAAAATGGATTGATTAATTATTGAATAATTTAAAAAATATTTGTTTAATAATAAATGTCTTTATTTTATAGTAATGATCGATGGTTATGATGATCATTGTCATCATCTGCTTTTAGCAAAAAAAAATGATACTAAAATACATGGCAAATATAACTATTATTATAACACGTCAAATCATACAACGAAAGAAGAATATATAGAACTATATTTAAAATAAATTCAATTTGTTTTTTCAGGACCAACAATATTTTGTAATGTAGAAATAATTTAAAAACTATATATAAATTCAGTTTTTTTTATAAATTTACTCGATTACAAATGATCGTGAAATAGAATGAAGTAAAGTGAACAATAAATATATTGATAGTTAAATGAATGGGAACTTTGAAGTATATATCATGAATATCATTCGATTCGATAAAAAATTTATAAATCTTGAATCTTGAATGATTCGATTGAATTAAAAAGAATTGAAACTCTTAAAATCTTAAAAAATCTTAGAAAAATCTTGAGAGTTTTGAAAGGCTTGATAAATCTGGAAGTTTAACAATATTTAAATTTTCACTTATTTTTCCATATTTATAATTAAGCTATAAATATTGACGAAGAATAATCGAAAACAATACAGTTTCAAAATAGGATATTTATGAAATAATACTATATCACTCAATAACAAAAATTTTTTTATTTTTTTTATTCATATTTGAAAATCTATTACGTTATTTTGAAAATTTGTGATAAAATTAAAATTGTGATAATAATTTTGAAAAGTATGTGACATACAAATATACATAATAATGTTGATTGTTAGAATATAAATACTTTCAATAAATACTCTCAGTTTTAAAATGTTAATGTTATAAGATATATATATTCAATTAATTATTGATATATACAATATACATAATATACACAGTCTTGTTGAAAAAATTAAGGACAAAAAGGATAAACTACTGAAATATTGCGAAATTTTAAAACAAAATCTATAATAAAAAAAATGTTTGTTCAAAAAGTGGCTAATTTAAATGACAAGATTTAATTGTATTTTATAAGATATTCAAACCAAGGAAAAAGAATCACACATCATAAAAGAATTCTTGATTTTATCAGCAGCATATTAAAATTACTGTCATGAACCTATTAAATACTTATGGAGTTATTGAATCTATAATTTTGATTTAATTCATCATTGTTGAAACATATTGATGAATAATTTTTGGGATAATATAATATTTATTTCTAAAATAAAGAATAAATTTTATTTCTTCTTGTAAATAAATAATAATAAATAAAATAATAATAACAAAATAACTTTTAAAATGATATTAATTCAAAAATATTTCATATGAATGAGGAGAAGTTGGGGAAAAAAAGCAAGATAGTTTAATATAATGTTACAAACGAAACATTCAAATATTGATATATAGTATATTGTATATTATTACGCATTTTTAATAAGCAATGCAAATAATCAAGAAAAACAATAAAATGTCAAAAATTGAAAATAATTTAATAATAATTAAAAAAAATCATGCAATTATTTATGTTTATAATTTTGAAAAAGAAACAATTGCAATACTAGAAACATTAGCAACGTACAAAATTTTCTATGTCGAATTGTATTTTATATAGAAATGTAAAATGGTAGACAAAGAAAAACTTTTAAGGTAATTATATTCTATCGATCTAAAAGATAAAACATTAAAAGAGTTTTTAAATGCAAATGAGAAGTATGGTTTACAAATAGGATAAAATATTTGGTTTATGAACAATATCCTGATAAATAAATAAATTTATTTATTCAAAAATATATATATATAATTTATAAAATATAATTTAATATGAATTTTCTTCGATTAAATCCATTGAACTCATTAATGATTTATTTAAAATATTTATTTATAAAAAATATTTAATGAAAGTCTGTAATTGCGAATTGTGGAAAATATAAAGTATGTGTAAACGGATTCAATCATTCTGCAGAACATATTTTCTGCAGAAATAGACATTGATTCACACATTGAACAGCGTGCTAGTAAAAAATATGTCTGTGCATATTTGCATATTTTATAATTTTTTCCATCAGGAAAATTTTTTCTTTTTTTTTTTTTTCTTCTTTTTCCTAAGAAAGAAGTTTTCATGTTTTTGTTTTATTTTATGTGTATATATTTCACGCATTTACACAATGTTCGAAATGTCCACTATGAATTCTTCTATTGCATAAGTGGATCTTCGAATCCACTTGATTATATCAATATTTGATTTGATTTCATAATTACTTTTTCACAATTCTTTCTTCTAAATGTTTTCATCATTCAAAAATTCAAAGCTTTTATTGCTTCATATATTATATATCATATATATTTATAGATTTATATATTTAAAAATCCTACACAAAAGTTTTTGCTTTTATTATTAGTTGATATTTATTATATTTTAATTTTAAAAAACTCAATGGATTTAATTCCAAACATTCAAATATTATTTATGTAATTTTTTTTTGCGATTATAACAAGTAGATTGTCATTTGAATATTTTTTATCTCTTTTCTATCATGCATAAACCAAATATTTTATCATATTTCTCATAGCATGTAATAAATTTAATATATATACATGGAAAATTTCTCAGTGTAATTTTTTATATGCCGATAAAATTCGATTAACAACATATTATTAAATATGAATACGCCATTTCAAATGTTATTTTTTTTATTATTTTTTATATATAAAATTTAATATTTGCAAACTTGCAATGAGAAAATTTTTTTATTTTCAAATTTTATTGTTACTTTTTTTATTCTTATTGTTATTATTATTTATTATTTTTTAAACTTATTTATAATAAATTTTATTATTTTTATTATTATTTTAATGACAGAAATCTGCAACAATCAGCTTTTAAATTTCTTTATTTCAATCGAAAGTTAGTGTTAGGAAAGCGAAAAAATTACTATGAATTTATTAATTAATATATTAATTAATTCACTTTGCATTGATACTAAATTGCCATTAAAAATTATTTTATAATATAATACATTTTATTCTATCCACATGTATCCATCATATATTATAAAAAAATATGCTTATCTGTCTTTTATTCATCTTTATTGCATTTTATCATATACAAGTCGACATATATATATATATAAAATTTTGTTCTGTTAATTCTTGTACGCATAGCCAATGATAGAAATACAATTGATCTTTCTTCAAAATTTTCCAAGAGAAAACAAAAATAATTCTTTGATGCTGCTTCAGTTCACGTGTTCAAATGCTTGAATTATTTTCAATTTTTTAAAATAAAATTATTCTTCTTGTTTTCACTTATTCCAAATTTTTACTATGCTTTTAAAAACTTTTATATGTTAATTCTAATAAACATTGAATTTTTTTATTTGATTTTTTTTTTACATCGGAAAAAGTTTAATTTTTTGCTTTGTATTTACTTTGGTCTATTTTTATGTAGTTTGGCTTTCATCATATCGTTGTGAATTGAATCTCATAGAATTATAATTTAAAAAATTACTATAAAAAAATATAATATTTTAATTTCAAGAAAAAAATTTGTTTTATGAATGAATAGAGCAATAAAATTAATAATTATTTGTAAAAATTGAAAAAGATAATAAGATCGATCACATAATAAAATTGAAAATAAATTTTAGGAATTAAATTACATTTTAGAAAAAATTATAAATAACGAATCTCTAAAAATAGAATCTTTTATAATTATATTTAAATAATTTTGATAATACTATCAATCATTCGAAATCAAACATTGATATTGATTCTGAATAAAAAAATTTATTATTTATACCATTTTTTATAATTTTATTTATTCTATTATTTAGAAATATTGATAATGAGCAATTCCATAAGTAAAAGTAAAAAATTATTGTATCGCTATTGTTGGAATAATACCAACCACGAATCTATCTAGTGAATAAAATAAAATTTAATATATATAATTAATTTTATTGCCATTATAACTGATTGTCGATGTTATGTTTTCTTTATTTCAAGAAAAGAGAAAAATTAATACATATTATCAAATAATTAGTAATAGTATTATTGAAAGATCTCTCCCTCAGCCGTAATTGACATGATTTACAAATGATTAAGATAAATTATAAAGTTTAGTTAAAATGTGTCTTCATTAGATGAATCATATAATGGAAAAAGGCTAAAAAGCACAATTTTAATATCAGGAATATCGATTATAATATATAAAAAAATTTTTAATGATTTTACAATTTAATCAAATTTTATTTTTTCACGAAATATTAATGAACAATTTTTTATTTTTTCATGAAATTTCGTAATTTCGTATTCGTCGAAGCACAATAGATTGTATATGAAAGATATTTCAAGAGAATGAAATTAATGTTTTAATGAATTTTCATTTCTTTAAATTTTGTTATAATATATTTTATTATGTAATATATAATTTTATAATAATATAATTTTGTAATAATGTCGAATAATTTTAAATTAAATTAAATTTTTTAATTAAAAAATGTTTAAAATTTAATGTTTTATCACTCTGCTAAAAAAATTTCCTGAGTTATTGTACATTATTGTACAAATATTTAAAGTGACACAGATTAAAGCAATAGTTTATTTGAAAAAACGCAGTTAGAAAGTTAATAACATTAATGAGAATGGTAATACACTAAAAACAGAAATTATATTATTGCATTATGATCATTACTCGATAAAGTCTAACATATAAGTATAAGATATACAAGTATAAAATAATATTAAATATAAAAAAACAGTAAAAGTTCAAACAAGTCTATTAATGAGTAACATTCAAAAACAAATCAAATAAAGCATTCAATGAATAGACATAAAAAAAAAAATGATAGCTCAAAAATGAGCGAATATTAATTCAAATCAAACAATCAATGAATAAATATTAAGAAAAAAATCATTTTTCCCAATCAAAATCATTGGATATGCATAGATATGGTGTATACTTAATAAGTATAAGTTAATTTTTGTAAGATATAAAATATATATGTGCAATGCACAATATATATAAAAGAGAATTGAAATAATTCACGTCGAAATAATTTCACACTGGAATATCATTTATTCGTAATATATTCTCAATATATCAAAAGAATACAAAGAATATCATTATCTAGTGGATGAAATGCGTCCTTCGAATTATCCAGAAACCTACCAATAATATTAAAAACTCTCTATATTAAGCCATTCATATACTTCTATTCTGGTCTGGTCAAAAGAAAAAAGAATTTTTTAAGATTTTCAAAGAACGGTTTAGATAATGAAACATCGGTTCTTTATGAAAAAAAAAAAGAATTTCTGAAGATTGTTATAAGATGGTTTAGATAATGAAACACGAGCTTTCTATATAGAAGAAAGAATTTCCGAAAATTATTGAGATTTAGATAATGAAATATAAACTTTCTATGAAGAAGAAAGATATCACTCCAGGTAATTTTTGATCAAGAATGAAGTAAAACAGTAACAACAAAGATATATTAGAATGTCATTTCATAAGATATTTTCAATATTTCAAGAGGAAATCAAACAATATTATGGCCTGATGAATAAAGTCTATAAATTACTCAGAAATATATAAACATTGTTAGAACATTTCTATATAAGCCATTTATAATATTTCTTTGCTTGATTTAAAAAAAGAAAAAATTTGTGAAGATTGTTAGCATTCTTGATAAAGATATCTTCAAGCAAATAAGAAGATTTCACTCTATGTGTAAAGTCTTTGATATTTTGAGCAATCAAAAACTAATTGTAAAATTATACCAACAAACTTCTGGATTATATTGAAAAATTATGATACGAATTATGATTAAAGAAATAACAAAAAGTAAAAATCTTTAAATGAAATTCTATTACATATATCATTAGATCTTTTAAATTTTACAGATCTATTAAATTTGAATTTATTGAAAAATCAAAAGAAATTATAGAGTAAATAAAACATTTAATTATGGCTTAGATGGTAGCAATGGATACAAATAATAAATAAACATGCAAAATATAAATAAAAATTTGAAGAACTGAAATTGTATTTTTAGATCGTTCCTTTTTTGCAATAATTGTAATATCATTGAAATTTTCGACAAACAATATTGTAATTTTATGAAATAATAAAATATCTCATTCTATTCTATTTCTGGAGACAAGTAAGATTATAATATATTAAAAAATCTAAAATTTTTAAAAAAAAGAAGAAGAAATCGAAATCACGAAATTAAAAATTTAGAAGAAAAAAAATTGAAATAATGATCTAAATGGAATGACTGAACGGATGGATAATAAAAGAAAAAGTAAAATATTATTTAAGTAGTAAAACTGACAAAGAATAAAGAAATTATGTTGTGAATATAAGAAAAAATAAAGAGTAATAATCCCTTATTTAATATAACAAGTTATCTCGGATTAAATGTAATATATAAAACGAAGAAATCATGAATTAATTTGATATTAAAATTTGCATAATACATCAATAATACATCGATAATATACCGATTTGAATTATCTCAAATCGATTTTATAAATGGGCAGATTACTATAATATCGATTCAAATAGTGCAGTTAATTTTTATTTTTTCTCGGTAGAGGGTAGTGCATCTTCTTTCTTTTTGAAATAGATGAAAACTTCAATTGGACATAAAATTTTGCAATAATTCTATTCCATGATTATACAAAATATTTAATATCAAATCGATTTTATGGGCAGATTATTATAATATCGACTCAAATAGTGCAATTAATTTTTATTTTTTTTCGGTAGAGGGTAGTGCATCTTCTTTCTTTTTGAAATAGATGAAAACTTCAATTGGACATAAAATTTTGCAATAATTCTATTCCATGATTATACAAAATATTTAATATCGAAGAATTATTAAAAAATAATAAGATTTCGTTAACATGAAAAATCTTGGAATAAGAACAATAAAATTAATATGAAAAATTTTAAAACTTCAAGTATTGCTAACTTCTTGTCAGAAAATAGCTGAATGTATTATGTCTCTTTATTTCATCATCTGTATATTTAAATATATAGCTATTGCTATTCAAACAATTATTCATATAGAATGTTATATTACATTATATCATAAAAACTAATATGTGGGACTTAGATAAAAATCAAGAAAATATCAAATTCAATATTTATCTTTTATAAAAAATTATTATTTTAATTATTTTAATTTAAATTTCGATTCGAATATTTTGTTAACAAGTGATAATTGTGATCTTAATATTATTTTAATATTATTTCATTATTACAAAATCACTGAATGAATAGTTATCAATTGTTGTTTCCAATTAACAATAATTTGACGTAATTATTGACAGATATTTTCATACATAACTTTCAATGAGTTCAAGATAATTTAGACAACTATGATAATATGATAAAATAATTTTTATCTTTTTTTAAATTTAATTTAAATTTGTCAATTGTCGATCAATAAATTCATCAATCACAAGGTTCAATGACACGGACTTACTGGAACTTAATCGGTAAATTGAAAAAATATTTCATTTTCCACTATCAAATAAATATTGATTAGCTGATATATATTTTCATATTACCGCAAATTTTTGACTATTGACTAGTTATAATTACAATAAGGAATTGTATTAAAAAAACATGCATTAAAAAATGAATTTTTATTTTAATCTATTGTTTGATCTTATCTTTTATTTTTGTTATGTAAAACATTTTAATAAGCTTATTAAAACTTGTTTTTTAAAACTTTCTATCAAGATAAATAATTGTGAATTTTCTTAAAATCTATAGAATCATAAAAAATTTTAATTAACCACTTTCAAAATTGATCAATTTCTATTATTTTTTTTTTTTTTTTAGATTATTTTTATAAAAAAAATTCTAAATAAAAATTCATCTATTGTTCTCTGATTACTGCATCTCTGATTAAAAATAATCATTCTAATTTTTAAATTTACCTCATGTATCTAGCATTTTCTTTCAAATTAAATCATCTTTTTTTACTTATTTCGAATTCAAAAGAAGAAAACTAATATGGTTATTAGTTAACATCTCGTGTAACATAAAAACAAGAACTTGGGAACCCACAGTTAATATCATTTTGAATCTCTAGGCTTTAGATACGTTAAATAATATATCTATTGCATATTACAAACATTTATTTATGCTATATCTTGTTTATGATTCAATAACGTCACTACCATTTTAACCAACAGATGATTCTTATTTTTCAATAATCTGTGTCAGAAGCAATCTTACCGTCAACAGAAACAGTAGAATGCCAAAGCCATTTTTAGACTCAACTATAATCATCTAGTAATAACGTGTCCTATAATATCACGGCTGTGCATGAAACTTTGAATAGTTAAGAAAAAAGAAAAAAAGATATTTTAGCAAGAAAATGGTAATCTCGATAAAATAAGGGAAAGAAAACTAGAAAGGAATGCAGTAATAATATAAAGAGAATAAAAGAAGAGAAACAAAAAAAAAAAGAAGAGAAATGAGATAGATAAAAAATATAACAAATGATATAAAAATAAAAATAGAAATGTAACAAATTCTATTCTAAATTCTATAAATTTTAGAGTATTTGTGAAAAAAAAAATAAATAAATAAGAAAATTGATATATGGAGAAACGAATACTTGAGCAATAAATATTGGTTAAAGAAAAAAGAATATATAAAAAAGAAATATAAAATAGAGAAAAACTAAAAGAAAGATATAATAAAAATATTAAGAAAAAAGAAAACAGAAAAAAAATAGTGATTAAAAAAAATTGGAGAAGAAAAGAAGAAAGAGAGAAGAATAATAAAGAATAGAAGAAAAATATTCGAAAGGAAAATAATTAAAATAAAAGAAAAGAAAAAGTAAAGTTTAACACAACAAGATAATAATAAAAGATGGAAATATATTCTAAGCAAATGCAGAAAGAAAAGGAGTGTTAATAAAATGAAATTTAAAAAACAAAGTTAAAAATAGAAATAAAAAAAGATAGAAAAAAAAGTGAGAAAAAGAAAAAAATTCTAATAAGGAAACAAACTATAAAGGAATATAAAAAGAAAAAATAGGAGAAAAAAGAAGAAAAGAGGACATTAAGTAAAATTAACAAAAAGAAATATGACATACAACAATTAAAAATCAAGATAAAATAAGATTTCATAAAAAATTTCATAAATACAGTTGAAATGACAAAAGAAAAGTAATAAAAAAAAGTAAAAATAACTAAATAAAAATATACTCGAATTTTATTTTGTATAGACAGTAATAATAAATAATAATTATAATATAATAATGTTTGCCTATATTTAATAAATATAATTATTTTTAATTTATATAATTATCTTTTTCGTTCGAATATAATTCGATACTTAATATAATTGTGAGATTCTTGAATTTGCACAACTGTCATAAAGAAATATCAATAAAGATCTCAAGCTACAATATTAATACAATATCGATCAAAAACACGAAAAATTTCAAATATACAGAGTATTAATGTTACACGAGCCCGAAAACTGACTCTCCATAACTAGTTTTGTTTTATTATTATTATATTTATTTTATTTTATTTTATTTTATTATTATTTATAATTCAATATTTTTTTATACACAGATACAAAATATTTTATATATATATAAAATAAAAAAATATATATATATATAAAATCAAAAATATATATATCAAAAATATCATTAACAATGATTGTCTTGTTTGTCATGATGTTTCACACTGTAGCCGTCAATGCTCGTAACATATATTCACGAGACTATTTTGAAAGGTTAATTTTAGAAATCAAAATAAATACAATAGTTGCATTTACAACAAAAAATATTACAATTAAGATTTATTTAATTAAGTTCTAAACAATTTAAATTTCCGTTAGATAAAGAAATATAATGAGGCAATATTGTGACGGAAATAGAAAGTTTCTATCTTTGTCTCATTTCATTTAACACAAATTACAATTGTTTATAAATAATAAATAAATAAACTTAAATCAATATTTTTATATAAGATTTTATGTTTATTTTATTCTCTAAAATCAAACCTTTAAAAAATTTCATAAATATATTAACATCCTATTGGTATATTAGTAAATATTGATATCAGTTAGAAATGACTTTGAAATATTTTTGACTTTGAGATATATATCTCGTTTCATTTCAAGACATTACTATGTTATGAATGTTTAGATTTATTATAATCTAAAGATTTATTATAATATTATAATCTAAAGAAGGAAATATTCGTTTTTACATTGCAATTGCAAAAATTATTATTGCTTTAGTCACTTTGTTGATTTCTAATCGATAAAATTATTATGAATATAATAAATTACTTACTGTTTATAATTTATTATCATTAGTTTTTTTTAATTATTATTATTTAATTTAATTATTAATATCTGTAACCAATTTATTATCATTCATTTATTATAATTTTTTTACTCCTTTTTCTGATTTTTCTTCTTTCTTTTTTTCCAATTCATAAAATGTTTACATAAATTTATCAGAATTCAAAAAATCATAAAAAAAATAATTTATTATTATATATCTTGTCCTCTTTTGATATTTATACAGATTATAATTTTCTAATAATTATTTTTAAAGTTTTCGTATCTTTAATGGTACATTTTCTTTCGATTAATCTAATCGATTATTTAATTTAATCCAAATATAAAAGAATATGCTTAATTCTTATGGTATATAATATGTAAGTACATCATTCCTTAACAATTCAAGCCGTATGCTTGGGATCATTATCTTGTTAAAAGATCTAATTCATTTCCAAACGAATTAAATTTTTTTTTAAATTATCTTACATAAAAAATTTCATATCTATATCTTCACAATTTTTTAGACTAGTAATTGATTATACTGATTATATAAAATCAATTTTTTTTTATAAAAAATCATATAATTACTCTATTTAATTATCAATGAATTATAGTAATTGTAATTATAAAAGATCTACATATAATCTATAATTTATTAATTGCAAAAAAGTTATTTAACGAAGAAATATAAAATTTTAGAAAATTAAAGAAAGATTAGATATTTTAACATTAATAAAACATAAATATAAACTATATTTCTCAAATTCTCAATGAGTATAAAAATGACCAACATATAAATAACAAAAAAAATTTTTGACGCAATCTAATATTAAGAAATATATATTAAGAAATATAAAGAAATATGAAGAAAAAGTGAATTTTCATATCACAAAAATATTGATTACATTAATTCTATATTATCAATCATGTTCGTCTTGAAGAATTAAAATTAGAGGATCCAATGGATAAATAATTTTTTTTCTATAAATTTATGAAAATATATTTTTGTTTTTCATTGGATTTCTATTTATACTATTTTTTATAATTACTAATAATTATAAAAAATAATATAAATTTAAAATATTATTACATAGAAATCATTTCATACATAATTATTTCTTGTATATCTTAAAAAATTATTATTTTAGTAATTTATTATATATATATATTATATGTAGCTACAAAAAATATTTGCATATAATTAATAATTTATTTTGAAGTGTTTTTATCAGATTATTTTAATATTATTAAATATTTTATATGTATTTTATTTAAATATTCTATGTATTAAATATTTATTTAAATTTTATTTAAATCATATTTTTGCACTATATCAGATTATTAATAAATGATAAATAATTAATACATAAATCCTATAATAAATACAATGACATACAAATATTTTTTATATTTCAAATAAATATTTTTTATAAATATATCCATCACTATGACTTCAAGTTTTTCAAATATTCATTTAAATAAAACTATTTTAATAATTGTTTCTAATTTTTTTTGCTTATATTATACTCACCAATGATAAGGTAGATATGCATTAATCTATTGTGTTATCAGTCATTTTTTGAACATTATTTGCAATAAAATTTTCATTATTCGACAACTTAAATCTTTTAAAATTCTTGATCAACTGCAAAATATAATGTATTTCTTTTTTATTTAAAAATTAATTTCAAAAAGTATTAAAAATTTTGAAAATTAAATAGAAAATATGATTATTATAAATATTATTATTAATAATTATTTTAAAATAGTTATTTCTAATAGCATTATTTGGAAATATAAAAAAAATAAAAATTTTGAAATTTTAAGAATTTAAATAATATATTATATATTTCGTTATTTCTTTATCTTTGTTTCAAAAGAAATAATCATTAAAATAATGTCAAATTTGTATTATACAAAGAAATCAGAATCTGTTACATTGTTTCAACCAGTTGCAATGGATATTTTTATACAAAATAAATTAAATATAAATTAATTTAAATTATATTTCTTGCGATAAGAATCATGATTTTACTTTATTTTACCTTACGTAAGATCAATTCTTGCTGATAATGTTCAGCTTTTTATAGCAATATTTTTTGTTAAATCATTAATTGGAGATGGAATTTATTCAAATTTAACAATAAATTTTGATAATTTCATATCCAATAATTTAGCATATCAAACAATCTGATATGCTGAACATAATATCCAATTATTATCGTATATATTATATATTATATCGTATATGTATAAATCATTCGTCAATCATCACAATTCCTATATAATAGTTCAAGAAAATACTCGAATACTTCGAATACTTATTAAACTTCATTGAAACTTTAAACAATAAAGATATATGTGTTACATTTGATTTTTTAAAGATTTTTAATATTATAACTACAATAAGATACAAGTATCAAGATTATATTACTCTAAAATAAATTCGAAAATATTTGTAGAAGTTAGAGAAAATTTTTTAGAAATATAGAAAAATAGATTATAAAAAAGTATTTATTGCATTATTTCTTATTATTTCTTATTATTTTATTAATATTTAATTAGTTCATCTTTGATAAAGATGAATCTTAGGAATAATATCTCTAAAATATAATATATAGAAAACTATTTTCTATATTGTTCATATTTCAATAATTATCTATTTTAATAACGTTTTGTTATTTATTTTAATTGTTTAATTTTTTGCCTTTATTAGATCATAAATTTCATATTATGATAATATGATTTCATAATATATATTTTATAACAATTGAATATGAATTTCATATTTCCATTTTAATATTCTATTTTGTTCAAACATAATTACGTTCATTAAAATGTAAAATGTTAAATTTATTTTCGTCAGAAAATATAATGATACTTCAGAATAAATGATATTATTTATATTATTAATATACGGTTTCTTATTTGTATATTATTAATATACGGTTTCTTTATCTATTTTATTCTGATAAAAAACTATGTTATAAGATTTTTCGATAAAATTTTAAATGAATGATTTTTTTTCAAATATAAATTGCGCAAATTTCAAAATCAAGAAATTTTTTTTTTTCATAAGTAATTAATTTCTTCTTTTTTTTTTTTGACGATTTCTAATTATCGACTTTCACGGATTTTATTTGTAATATTTTCTGTATTATTCTTTTTAATAATAATTATTAAATAATTTAATAAATGACATCATTGACATATTTTTACTAAAAGAATCAACTATCTTTTTGTAAGATTTCCTTTCCTTATAAAGATTTAACAGTAACTTTTTTTCGCACTTTTATATTTTAAATTTTTCGAAAAATAAAGATTATTAATTTTTCAGTTTTTATTTTTTAATAAATTATATGAATATAATTATAAATATAATTATAAGAATAATTATAAGAATTGCTGAATTGATTTATCTAGTAAAATATATAGGGTACAGATACAATCAATTAAAAAAATATTAACATATCTTAGTAACAATAATAAAATAATACAATATCAAAAAAGTGTACATTTTAATAATAAAAACTTTTTAATTAATTAAATATAAATTATAAATTTATAAATTTATAAATTTATAATTTATAAATTTATAAATTTTTTTTGAACAATTTTTTTCTGATAACAAAATTAAAATTGAAATTTTTATAGAAAATTTATATATTATTTTATAGAAAATTTTTATAGAAAATTTAAATATAAAATTTAAATTACAGAAAATATAGAAATTTATAAATCAAGTCAGTTCATTTTGATTTCAATATTATCCTTCATGATTTTGTAATATAAAAAAAATATTGTTATAATAAAATATAAAGAAATTTTAAAAAATTCATTTAACTTTTATATTAGTATAATTATATAAAGTATAAACAAAAAATTTTCAAGAAAAAATATTTACTTACATAATCAATTTTTCGATAAATGTTTCAACAACATACAATCATATTGTTAAAATCTACACAGTAGAAGTTTCGTTTCTTACTACTGTATACGTTTCCACAGTATAACATGGGTATAATTTAATTAACAATTGATTTACCTATAACTATAAATATTTAACACGCCAAGCTTATTAAGCGATGTCTTGGCATGAACTGAGTTAGATCCTAACATTTATTATGTAAATTCAATGTAAAAACGTTTCTAAATAAATAAATATTGTATAAATTCAGCATAAACACAGTTCGTCTTTAAGTATTCGTTTACTTTTGTGACCCTTTTTTTTGCATATATATAACGAATATTCTTTAATTTTCATAATTATCTAACTTATTTGAAAATTTATATAATTTGAAATTTATAACTCGAATTAATATTTATACACCACGATTTGCAAGAAAATATTTCTCTATATATACATATATTTGTTTATTTTAATCTAATTGAATTATCTTTTAGTAATTTCATTATAGTAACGGAAACAAATAAACGATAAATGAAATAATGATGAAATTTAATATGAAAAAAATATTCGGATACATCAAATTTATATTAATTTATTTAAATAGCAATTTTTTATAAAAATTAATTATACATAATACTATACTTAATACTTAATATTTCCTTAATATAACATGTTTTCTGTGACATGTTTTAAACAGTTTAACGTATTAAAAGTTATCTTTTATTGATAATAAATTTCATATTTTATTTTTATTTTTTATTTTTCTTTAATATGTACATATTCGATAGTTCAACTCATATAAAAATAATCGAAAAACAAATATAGAGCAATAATCCTTTGTAAATCATGATGTTCGAATATCGAGTTATTATGTACAATGTTGATATCTTGCTTAATAATAATATTATTTGTATCTTATTATAATAATACAAACAATAATTATATATAAATATTATAATAATTATTTTGAACATATTGTAATATTTTAGATTGTCCCAAAATGTTCTAAATGTTCTTTTCGTTATTAGCACGCGTAAATTTTCATTATTTTATTTTGAAAAATATTTTTTTTTTTCAAAAACGCGTGTCCTTCTTCTTTTCAAATATTAAAAAATTAACAAATTATACTATATATATTTTTATATATAATATTATATTATATATAATATATATATATATATATTTTATAATTACACATCAAATGAAATAATCAAATGATATAATAATTCTCCTTAAAAAAATTAAAAAATTAAAAAATAAAAAATAAGTTTTTCTAATGATACTACCTGTATTTCTCAAATAACAGTATGAAAGTCATTTTGGTTATTTTAGCCAAATGGAATTCCGATATTAAGATATTTTGTACGTAAGATATATAAAATTTTACAAATGATAAAATCATTTATCTTATAAATATAAAATGTTATAAATATAAATTATATAATAAAAAATCATTAAAATATCTACAATAAGTACTATCAATTTCGATTACTATTCTAGAAAAATAAAATCATGAAGGTTTTAAAAAAATATATATATCTGTATAAAAAAAATCTTTCGAAACAACTTAATAAACATATTTATTGTTTAAAATTTCAATAGCCAATTTTCGAATATTTTTTTGAGCTATGCATTTATATTATTTTTATATATTATCTTATTATACTATAGAATACTATATAATATATATTTATTTTCATATTTAATAAATTGCATTACTATATTTTAGCTTTTTAATCTTATTTTTCTCGTTCTATTATATTTGAAATATAATTAGTTTAATAATCCAATATATATAATAATTTCATCAAATTAAAATTTCTAGATATTGTCAAATTTTTATTATACAAAATGATTCAAGTAAATGTTGTTCACTTTGATAAAAATTATCTCAATAATAAAACATTAATATTTACCGACTTTTTCCATCTAAAAAAACATGTTAAGATGTTATTAATTTTTTTTTTCCCAATATTTATCTCAAAAAAATTTTACACAAATTTTTTTTTTAAAGTTGCAGCACTAAAGTTGTAGCTATAGAATAAGTATATAATATATATTTATATAAAGAAGTCTATGACAAAAAATAAAACAGTAAGTTGATGAATAAATTTAATAAAAAAAAAAAGAAAAATAATTGAAAAACTTGAATATATGTATTTTTCCTAAAAAAAAATTATTAAACTATTAAATATCAGATTGAGATCACTAGAAGCAATATTAATATATTACTAGAATTATGGAATTAAAATCATAATTTCAGTACTTTTTTTTTTTTTTTTCTTTATTATGAGCAAAAAAACTGTATATATAACTGCAACTATAAATAGATTGAAATTATAATGAAACTGGAATTTCTTAGTTTCAGAGAAAATAAAAAATTAGCATTTATTAAAAAACAAACGAGTATTGATTTTAGCTGACTATAGCTATAATCTTAATGAGTATTTTTGGTAATTTTATATTTTTAATGATCATAAATTGCATAAAATATTCAAATCTTGAATTTTTAAATCATATTCCTCCTAATATCTTTACCAAATTCCATGAATCAGAAAGTATTTTGTTTTAAAAAATGTATAGAGTTTATAAAGTTTTTTCAACAAATTCTTTTTTTATTACTACATAATGATACTACTCATATGAAAAACATATTTAAATTTAATTAATCTCTTTAAAAAAAATCTTTTTTTTTTCATATGTCTTTCAATTTATTATTTACATACATTGTTGATTTAATATCTATTAATTAGATTTAATATATGAAGCATTAGTAATGAAACATGGAATATGAATATATATATATATATATACTTTATTAAGAAAAAAATATATATATATAATATAAAAATATTATGAATTCTATTTCAATTAAATAAAAAATTGTAAATGTATTTATTATTTAATTAACAATGAAGTTCAAATTAAAATAATGCATAAAATAACATTTCTTAATAAAATAATATCTGTAAATTCTATTTACATAATATATGTGTATATGTAAATATAAATGTTTTATAAAAACATTTCAAGTTAACCTCCAATTGATATTTAGTTTATTAAAAGAATGATAATCTATTTTTTAAAAATAATATATTTATAGTTACGTATAAGAAAGAAAAAGAAAAAATATATAAATAATATAATTATAAAATCAAACAATAACATCTAAAAAACAAAAACCACATTTAAAAAACTTTTCACTACTTACCTATACTACTTTTCAACATACCGCCGATTAGATTAAATATATAAATGATGTCACTATAGCATCTAAATAAACCACATATATAAACTTTATATAATTTTGTAAAATAAAAAAAATTTTAATATCTTAAAATTATTTTCATCATTATTATTATTTTATTATCATTTTTAAATTTTATATAATATTTTATATAATTTTATATAATATATATAATAACAAAATAAATCACAAATTTCGAGCAAAATAAAATTTAGCAAAAATTTATATTATTATTATTCAATTATTGATTAAATTACTATTGTTTCGTTATATTCTTGCTTTATATAACAAAACATATTCTTATAAGTAAACATGTTAAAATTATTAGCAAATTAATAAAAGACAACATGTTAATTATGTGATATATCCAACGAAAATTATCACATACAAATTTATTATACAAGCATATTAAAAAAAATCAAAAGTTATTTAGTTATATGAATTTTTATATTTATATAATAATGTATTTAATTTTTAAAAAATCAGTTAATTATCTAGTATAAATCAATAATTTTATTCTAAAAATTAATAATCTTATGAGCATTAATTCCACAGTATGAAATATGACCAATGTAAACTACAGAAAGCAATAAAACAATCGATTGTTAATGATATCAAAGATATCGATCTAGTAGAATTGTTTCCAGAATACGGAGAATATCTCTGCTTTTCGTAAAGACTATATCACTATATAAAATATCGAAATATAAATAATTGTAAATAAACTAAAAATGATTAGTTTTCGAATTCTTGGAATATAGTCACATATGGAGGATATATTTTAAGAACAACATCTTATAATAATCATCAAATTTGTTTAGTGTTGTTTGTAGTTTGATAGTGTTTTCGAAATCTTAAGATTTTTATAGAAAGTTAAATTTATTCATTCAAAATTTACTTTCATTAACTATATAGAAATTGTTCTTTATGTTCTATATTATAAAGACTAACCAATATCAATACAATGATTTATTTTCTTTCTGAAATGACAATCATTCTCAAAAGCATTACAAGTAATATATTGGCATATTTTGTTCAAACTTTATTCTGTTAAGAATAATTGGTTTTTTTTAAAAAATTTTTTCCTTTATCTCAAAATTTTGCAAAAATTATTTAATTAGCCCAAGCATACTTAATCGAAGATGTTTTATATAAGAACAATTATAAGGAAATCAACAAAAGACATTTAAATCATTTTTATTTTGATAAAAATGAAAATCATTTTTATCCAATTTTTGAATTGTGATAAATTCTTTTAAAATATTTGCATTTATTCATGATATTTGTAAAAACTATATTTCTGATTTTATTATATTCGATAGTAGCTTATATCATTGTAATCTTCCCATCAATTTAATTCAATATTGAATTTTCTTATTTCAGATTATATATAGTATTATTGTTATATAAATTGAATTTTTTTTTGTTTATAAAAATATCAAAATATTTCTAAAATTCTATATCTTTTTTGCAAAAAATCTCTTGTATAAACAAATCTTTTTTACGACTAATTCCTTTAATTGTAAGTAATAATTTTTTTTAAGTAAACCATGAAACATATTTATTTTTATTTTTATAATAATCATATTTTAATACTTTTGATTTTATTGAAATCGATTTTTTTCTTATTAAATTTCTTAATTTTAAATATTAGTAATAGATGTAATTCTCAAATTTTATCTTATTTTTCGTAATTTTTCATTTTTCATCGAATTTTTTTTTTCACTTAAATTTATTTTTTTTAAAATGTTTAGATCGTAATTTATCATCATATTCAATTATTTATATATATTATATTATTAATTTATAGAAATATATCATTAATTTATTTATATTTAATATATTTGCAATATATTGTAAGATTTTGCCCTTTCAATGAAAAATATCTATAATATAATATAATATTAATATTATATATATTATATTAATACTAATATCTCTTTGTCTCCTATTATCTTTGTTTTTATTGCAATTATGAATATTTTTTTACATTAGTAATATAATTTTAACATCAGCTAAATTATAATTCAAACAGACCTGAATTTCTCATTTATACGTTATTTTGAAATATGGAGAATTTTTCATTTACCAATTCTTTTTTCTTTTTGTTGATGGTTTATTTATTTTTTAGTTATGATTTATATTATTAAATATTTTTCTTCAAAATTTAAAGAATACTTGTTAAGATATCTAATGTTAATATTTAGTACTTAATAAAATTGTTCATAAATAAACTGAAATACCTATAGTTTTTTTTACTTATTACTATAAGAAGAATTTCTGAAAACTTTTTCATATTATTATAAATAATGATATATATAATAGAAAAAATTTTATTTCTATAAATATTTACTACTATAAATATAATGATAAAAAAAATTATATTGCATTCACAAATCCTATATTTTCAAAAGTAATCATGATATGAAATTTTAACTTAAACTTTTTTTAATTAAAAACATTTCAAACATTCTAATTAGATTAGTTTATTAATTAATTTATTTTTTCCATTAATTTCATTGATTTTTAAATTATTTGAAAATGATTATTAAAGTAAAATTTGTTAAATGTGGTTAATATTTCCTATTATTTTTATGAATTATTATGAAGTAATAAATCCAAAAAATATTTTATATTACTAAATAAAATTTTTCCTTTACAAAAGTAACATTTATAATAATTTTTAATCATATTTTACCACAGAATTGAAATTTAAAATTATTTTGAAATTACCAAGAATCATTTTTTATCATATAATTCTTAAGAATTAATTAATTAATTATAAATATTATAAAAAAATATTGAGAAAATATAACTTATTTAATTGATTGAATTAAATTAGTATCAGAATTTATTTCAATTAAAAAAATTTAATCAATTTATTACAATTTTTATATTATATTATTAAAAAAGGAGTAAAAAATTATAATAAATTTTGTTTTTTTGTCATTTAACTATTCATTTTGAACAGCAATAGTAACAGCAATTATTTTCCATTAATTCATATTTATTATATTGATTTAAATTCTAATAATTAATATTGATTTTGTTAATTCAAATCCCTTGATATTAATTAAGAAAGTAACTAATAACTTTATTATAATATAAATACACACATAATTATTAAGTGCTACATTTAATTTGTGTATTATTATATTTAAAATGTATAATAGATGTTTTTTAATATTAAGTTATAATAGTTTTTAGTTTATTTTAGATATTTATAAAAACATATTAAGAAATACACATGTTTTTAAATTTGTTTGTAAATATGTATGTATTATTTATTAACATTTATTTATATTTATTCAATATTTTTGTTTTATTTCTAAAATTATATATTTTGTTTGATCTTTTAAAATGCTAAAATTTTCTATAATATTGAAATATTGTTAACAATAAACTAAATAAATAAAGAATACATTAAAAGAGAAAGAATATGTCATATATTGTATAGAATTGTACATTTTTTAAATGATATCTATTTCTCAAATTTTCAACATATTTTTCCATTTTTGAATTATATTTATAATATTATTTAACACATTATTATAATATATTGTAATATAATTATATTATGATAATATAAACACTTCAATTTTTTAAAATTAGATAAAAATATATCACATTTTTTTTAAATTCAGAAATAAGACAATGAAAAATTAATTTAATATTAAAAATTCTAGTTAAGATAATAAAAATAAAATAATAAAGAAACAAAAAAGTTTGTAACAATATAATAATATATCTAGTTTTAATAAATTGATTATTTTTTCATATGTAATAAATCTTATGATACTATATTACATTAGTAAAATCATTAACTAAGTAAGTCCATTACATCATAAGATGACAATTTTTCTATTTTTTGATTCGAATTGGAAATTGAATTTGAATTAAATTCTAATTGATTAACAGGAAAATTATTTGCATTAGAATTCAAATTTGATTTGAATTCTAATGTATTAAGTGTAATATTTTCTTGATTCATAGAATAATTAATACTATTACAAGGAATAACTGAATTAGGAATGTAAGTATTTCCTTTTTGATTTAATTGTATATTCATTCCTTGTGGATTAAAATGTTGATATTGGTTAGAATTTGATACTTTCCAAGAATAATCAGGTTTTGAACTTGACATTGAAAGATTTAACTGATCTAAATTAGATTTCAGTAAAGTATCAGTTAAATCTTTTACTTGTGGTTTTATAGGTTGAACAATTGTTGGTATTAATGGTGTTTGCGATTGTAATCTTTGATGCACTTCTTGTTGTTGAATTAATCTATAAATAAAATATTTTTTATTTTTTTTTTACTTTTAAAAAAAACTTATATTTTAAATAATGATAAATAAAATATTTTTAATTTTATTAATGAACAATAAATAACAATTACTAACCGAAATTTATCTTCCATTGTTAATCCATTTTCAATCTGCAAAGACTTTAAAATTGTAGTTTTATTTGAAGTAGGAACTATGGGAGCTATATTAATATCATTATTTGTTGAATTAATATTTTTATAAATAGTAGAAGTTTGTGAAAGTTGTTGATCTAATTGTTGAGTTTCACGGCGCATGGCATCTAATTGTTTCAAGGCTTCTTTTTGCTCTGATGTTACACGATTTATCATTTCAATTACAAGATTTGAAAGAATTTCATATTGTGGCAAACTAAAATTTTGTTCAATACATAATGGCAATAAAAATGGTAAAATTTTTGTTGCTAGTATTTCTTTACTTGTTCCCAGTTTACTGTGACTTAATAACATTCTATAAATACCTATTTAAAAAAATATATTGTTTGTAATTTTTTATTGTAATTATTTAATTTTACTCTTATATTAATTTTTATATATTAATATTTTAATGTAATACCTATAATTGCCATAAGAATTGCAGGTTCACCAGAATGTGGAATTTCTTGTAGAAAAGGTAATACTTGATCAAGAACAAGCCATCGGTCAAAATGAGGTAACATTTTTGCCAGACATAATAAACAATTGACTCTAACTCCAAGACTTTTGCTATTGCTTCCTTTCCCATATAAACAAATCTTTTTCATTCTAGGTAAAATTGCATTTTTAATTACTGGTCCTTCAATCATTGTTATAATATTAGGTAAAGCTGATAAACATAATTCTTGTAATTGTTCCCATTCAGATTCTAAAGCTCTTAATAACATTGGAACTATATCTGTTTTTATTACTTCGGTAGTACATAATTTTAATAATAAATCAGCATGTTGCATTAAAACAAGACTAATTTGTGGTGGATCATCCAATGTCAAAACTTGTTTAATATTAGGTAAAATATATTCTCTAAATTCTTCCACAGAACTTGTTTCCATAGCAAATATTATACTAGGTAAAACAAATGGAATCATTGGAGGATTAAATAATTCCTTATATAAAGCTGGAAGAACTCTATGTAATATAACTCTATGTGGTAATTGTTTCAAAAGTTGAGGTAATCCTTTATAAAATTGTGATTTTTGTAAATTATCCCATTGGAAAATTTTGTCTAAGTAATTAAGAGTTTTCACACCTATGTCCATAAAATATTCAATCTTCACAAATTGATGAGCATCTGGTCTTAATTCAGGATTATGATGTAACATCAATTTAACTGTATCTTTGAGAGTTTCTGAAGTTGGAAGAAATGTATCTGCAATAGTTGAACTTTTAAAATTTTCTAAAAATTGTTTATGTTTTAATAAGTCATTATTAGATTCATGAGGAAGTACATTCTTTGGAGAATGTAAAATATATATCACCATTCCCAAAGAAAATATATCACTAGCTGTACCAACACTGCTTGCTAAAATACATTCTGGTGCTTGATAATCCAAATTTGGTTGAGCTACAGATGTACTTGAAATATCATATTCTACATATGACCATTGAGGTTGTTTACCTTCAATACTCTGATTCAATGCACAAAAATCAAATCCAAAAATTTTCCATGCTCCATGACTATTAACAACAATAGATTCTGGACATAAGTTTCTATGTAATAATTTAACATCTCCATGTAAAAATGCAAGACCTTCTCCAAGTTGTAAAAGTCCATATTTAATTTCAATATCATGTAACTTATAATCCTTCAATGCTACAGGTAATGGTTGTGGCAAATTATTATGATTTCCCAAAATATTAGCTAAACTTGCTAAAACAGGTTCAGTCGCAAATGCTAAACTATCTCTTGATTCTTCCAAAGGATGTTGAACAATTAAAATTTGTGGATGACGTAATTTTGTTAATTGTGCAACACCTCTTTTTAATATTTCTAAGATTAATTCCTTATCACTTTTTGAAAATTTTTCCAAAATACGTTTTTCAAATACAAAAATTGCTGCCTCTTGCTTTGTAGATTTTTTGTAACCATTATACACTTTCCATAATAATGATGGTCCTGCACTCGCAATATGAGCAGTTACTTCAAATTCTCTGGTTACTGGATTACCAGGAAGGACATTTGATAATTGTGACAAGCCATAAGCAGTATTTTGAACAGTATTAGAAATTGTATTGCTAACAGTATTTCTTAACTTTGTAAGCACGTCCATTTTATTTAAAAATTTATTTTAAGTATCCATTTATTGATTTAATATTGTGTTTTTTGAACATTAATAATTAAAAATACATATTTTTAAATTAAGGATTCCATAATATTTTTTTTTCTCTCTAAACACTTTGATTTTTGTTTTCTGTTTGGTAGATGTTATTATAATTATTATTTTTTAATTCTCGAAAATATTATATATTGATATGTTTTTTATATATGTGTTTTATATATTATACGAAAAATAATTTCTTCAAATATTCAATAGTATCGTACAATAAATCTGTTAAATGCCAAAAACTTAATGCTATTATGTTAAAAAAAATATAACTTTTGACACAATGACTTCATTGAACTTATCACATCAGTGGTTATATTTTACTAGCCTTCATTTAATAATCTATTATTACCAACCTGAACATTTAATTAGTAAGCATTATTTTATAAAAATTTTTTTAATTTTTTTATACTTTATGTATTATATAAAATTTTCTCAATATTTCTTTTTTTTAAATTATTGAAATTAATAAATAAAATTATTTTTTTAATTATTTTTAAAAGACATGATAAATAATATTTTACATTTGTATAATGTAAAAAATTATAATTTTTTATTATAAAAAATTAGAAATATATAAATTATTGCAATTAAATATAAAAAAATATTAAAATCATTATATTCAGATATGAATTATAAGCATTATATTTTTAAACATATGTTGATTAAATGATTCATTCAATGAATCGAATTACTAGATATCAATAAAATCATGTGATCAAAATTTAGATATATCAAGTTTTTACAATTATAAGATATAAAGTTTTCTATATATTAATTTATTTATATTATAAATTAATATAAATATAAATAACACAATAAAGTTTCAATATAATAATTTCAAAATTTCATAAGTTTCTACAACGTATATTTATAAAAATAAGTAATCAATACGTCAATAACTAATACCAATGAATATTGATATACTTTATGTAATAATATAAACCGATCTTAATATCGATAAGTTCAAAGTCAACCAATAGCTGACGTTAACAGCTAGTATAACCATGTATCAAATTTGTTTACTTTTAAGCTTGTTTCTTTGAATGCAATATAAGTCTAGTAAATAACTAATAATAATATTAAATAGAGTAAATATTTAAAAACAAAAACAAAAAAATATTAGAAAATTAATTTAAAAATTAATATTTTATATATAAGTATTAATATTTAAGTATTTTAAATTTTAAATAATATATTTTATTTACGATATTTTATATATAAGTATTAATATTTAAGTATTTTAAATTTTAAATGATATATTTTATTTACGATAAATACTATATAAATTATAATAATTAAAATTGTATTTTTAAGTAAATGTTAAATATTTTTATATAATATAAATAAAATAATAAAATTCAAAAAAATTTTATATGATATATATATAAAAAAAATAAAAAAAATCTCAAAATAAAGATTTTAAAATAGATAATAAGATTTGAAAAATTCAAATATTTATAATTCTACATTTTTTTATTATTCTACATAAAATATTTATATAAGATTTTTATACAGAAAATATCATACTTATAACTATTAAAAGTTAAGATTTAAAAAAATATAAAAAATTTTGCATGATATATATATATATATATATATATATATATATATATATATACAAAATATTAGTATTTCATATTAATGTTTAAATATTCTAATAAATATTTAATATTAATTGATAAATTAATATTAATTGATAAATCTATTGCATTATTTAAATTTAATTGGAATATAATTTATATTTTATATTATATTATAATATATATTATATTTATAATATATAAATATTATATATAAAAAAATTATTTATAATTCATATAATTTTAGATTATTTTTTAAATAATAAATAATATACAAATAAGAATTCAAAAACAAACAAAAAATTTAGTAAAATTCAATATAATCAAATAAAATACATAATAGAATTAAAAAATCAAATATATTGAAAAATTTTATAAATTTGTTTTTTTGTTTATATTTCTTTGCATTTTTATTATATTTATATATATATATATATATATAATGTAAATACATAATAATTATTTTAATTATTCATTACGAAATAAAATATAAAATAAAAATATTTAAATAATATTTCTTAATTAAAGTAATTCTTTATTTTTTAAAAAATAAAAAAGAATGCAGTTAAAACAGTTCGTTAAAACAGACTTTAGGTCAATATCCCTCCATTGATTAAAGTCGATGTTCTGTCAGAATTCTCTCCCCAAAGGACGATCTTCGTAGTGGGGTGAACCAGCGAATAAGGGAGAGAGTATTGGCCGTCGACCCCGACAGTTTAGTTGTCTTACGAATTGCATATGAATCGTTTGCGTTTTGCTTTTACATTTTTCGATTAAAATTTTTCGTACATTTCTATCATTAAATAAAATCTATTAAATATTTCTGTGCTTAATATATAATTAATACGTAATTGTTAATAATTATTTATTATTCAATGAGAATGTTGTGAAATTTAAAAAAAAAAGGTGAAATTTATAATAAAATATAAAAATATAAATATATTTTAAAAATACATTTGATATTAGATTTGATGTTTTATGTTTATAACTTTTTGCAATGCTTATTTTTGTGTTTTATAAGAATAAATTGAAATTTTTATGATTTTTATTATATGTTTTTAATTTGTATAGTTTATATAAAATTTTCGTTAATTTATATAATAAAATTTTGCAATTGATATTTTTATGATATTTTTAAATTGTCATTTTTTTTATAAAATAACAAAGTAAAATAATTATAGAATTTTGAATGTTAAAATTTACACTTCAATTTATTAAAATACAATCATGACATTTGATGGATTTTCTAATTTATTATTACGTTTTTAATTTAAAAAAGTAAATAAGTAAGAAAAATTATAAAACTAATGGTGCATATAAATATAAATATATTGATGATATATAATATATTGTGAAATATTTTTAAATTACAAAAATGGAAGAATCTTAGAAAAATAGAAAGTGAAAGTTCGCGGTGCAAGTCCTTCGATATCGATTTCTATAATTTGCAGTGGTGCATCCACGAACAACATATTTATGATTCCCCTTCTTTCAATACAAGATCAATTCTTCCGAAGGAAAATGTTTGCATCGAGATAAACAAGAAAATTGTAAGTTTATAAATATCATTGTATAGATATATATTTCAAAATTAATCGATTATTATATTAGAAATTTAGATTTTTATAACCGATTTATTTGTAAAAAATTTTAAAAAATATAGTAAATATTATCTTTTTATCCATAAATTCAAATTTTTTTATTTTATAATTGTTTAGAAATTGAATACGGATGAGGAATTGGATATGAGTTTGAAATTTAAATGGCTCTTTCTTGGAATAGTAGTTATCACCCTCCTTGAAATCGGTAAAATTTTTGCTTTTTAATTTTGCTACTTAAATATTTACATATATTATTATTATTATTATTATAACAATATTTTGCATGACTTAATTTTATATTTAGTAAATATAAACGTATGTTAAATAGAAATTATTATATAATTAATTATTAATAAAATAAAAAATATAGATATCACTAGATCAATGGCAGAAGATGAGGAAGATTTTTCAGCATTGAAAATTAATTCTCCTTCTTCTCATATTGCTCTTTCGGGAGACCTTACAATAACTGTTGCGAAATCAAATAAAACATTAAAAAACTCAAAGTACAAATATGAGTTCAAAGAAAAAGAAAATGAAAATTTTAAATCGTTTAAAAATATTTCTAATCAATTTATGCTATTAAGGTGAGTTAATCTATATTATGAATTATTAAAAATTACTTTTAAAATATAAAGAAGAATTCTATATATTAACGATATTGTATCCTGTTTTTTAATATTCATATTATTTATAGAATACTGTACCTTCTTGAAGACATATCAGAATTAATTGGTGAAATTCAATTAAAAGAATTACCTATAGGAAATGAAACAATTTCAATTATTATCCCTTGCGGATATTTTACTCGTGGCGGTGTTTATATTCTACGAATAGAACACGTGTATGAAAATTCAACAGTGCCTGTTGCCAACTTTCATCAGGTCCTTTTTAATTTATTCATGCATATAATTTATTTTCATGAATACAATTTTGTTCTAATAATTTCATTTATTACTATATTTTTTGCACATGTATTCACAGTAAAAATACATTAATAATAATCATTTTTATAAATTAAATTATAAATATTTTTATTTGCAGACAAGTAAAATATTAGATGTAAAGTGGCCATTACCAGCAATATTCTTAGAATCTCAACAAATTATTACTTATCCAAACAAACCTGTCAAAACCACAATTAAATATAATGGAATGAATTGCAGTCCATCTGAAAATGTTCCTGTAGCTGCCTATATTTTACAATTAATATATTGTGGATCTAGTGTAACTGCTTGTTATTTGCAGAATAATACTTATATTCAAGTAAATAATTAATTTTTTTATAGTTTTATTTTTAAATATTTTTATATTTCTATCTATGTTCCAAAAACTGTTATTATCATTATTATTTAAAAAATTATCTATTAGTTTACCATGTTATATATTTTTTTATTATTATTGAATTGTTTTGATGATTATTATTTTTAATATAACTGTTTTTTACAGCTTTGAATATATCACATATTCATTGCAATAATCACATATCTCAAAAATTACGATTTTAGAGCAAACGATTATGAATAATAAATCATTAAAAAATATCTAAAAATATCATATCAAAATATCAAATTGAAAATTCACAATTTAGAGATTCATTTTTATAATTCTACTAATTCTAAAAAATAGAAATGAATTTTTTGTTAAAAAATTGTTGTTATAATATATATATATGTGTGTGTATAGAGTATTAAAATATTAGCGAGACATCTTTGGAGAATTGATTCTAGAGATTAAAACAAAAAATTAATATAAAAAAATCAATTGAAACTTATATTATAAAGTTATAAATTTTAATTAATGAAGAGAGAATGATCATTTTCTATTTCATTTCATATAATACGAATAACAAAAAATTTTATTACTTATAAATAAATGAATAAGTCTTAAATGACATTTTTATATGTTTGTTTTAGTTTTTAAAATCGTTCTTTCAAAGGTATCTTCCAAATATATTAACATCTTATACAGATCTATTATTTTAAAATAGTTCGGAAACTTTTTTATTATAATATAATAAAAGATATAAATACAAATTTATATTTATTTCTAATGATACGTATTTTTTGATTTTTTCCTGCTCATTTTATGTGATGTTTATATCATTTAATATTAATTAAGCTTTTTGCTAATGAATATAATATCTATATATTATGTCTGTTACTTGTAATTGTTTTATCCGCATTTATTGTTTTGTCTCAGTATAGTTTATAATTTCATTTTTTGTGTAATTCAATTTTTTTTTGTAATTATGTGTATATATATATTTTCTGATTCATTTTCTTGTCTTAATTAAGTCAAATATATACATTTTAATTATTATTCAGTGAAATGAAGTATTATTCTTAATTTCTGTACTTAATTTCTTACGTTTCTTTCATATAGTGATATTAATATCATCATAAATTTAATAAATAATAATTATTTATTTGAATAGCTCTATTGATATAATTATATAAGTATGACAATAGTAATATTGTTACGTGAAAGAGATCTCAAATTTGTATAATGTATAGTATTTATATAATTAATTTTTGTCCTCCTCCTTTTCGATTCAATATAATTGTTTTGATATATGAAATAAGATATAATTATTCCTTTTGGTTTTATTCAGTAATTTTTTAAGATCTGTATTGAACTATTATTATTATTTTTTTTTTTTATTCAATTATCATCATTATTAATATTGAAACAATTATTAGATATCATTTATAAAGTTTATACTATATTTCCAGATATTATATTACGAAGAAATAAGAGATTTTCTACCAACAAAGACTATTTTTTTCCGATGTGAACTTTTTGGATTACCTGGAAATTATGCTATAAGATTAAAAGCTACGGATAATAATCCCACAGCACCAAATACTAGCGTGTATTTTAAAGTAATCAATATGATAATGAATTAATATTATATATAAATTAATAACTAAATAAATAAAAAAATTAAATTTGTAAATAAAATTTTAGAAATAATAATAATAATAAATATTTTTTTATCATTGTTAAATTTTGATTATAGGTGAGCTGGTCCGAAGAATTTAAACTTACAGTTCATGCAAGATCTATATATCCTTGTGAAGGATCAGGAGGTGTCTCCGTCCTTTTCGAATATCCTTCGTGTCGTCTAGAAGGTGATCGTATTCGCGTTTATGGCCGTTTGAAAGCTGACGTTACATCCGTTGCTTCACCTTCCAGTCTTCATTACATTACAGAATCAAGATCAATACCTGGGAAGCATTCTTTGGCTTTCGATTGCGATCTTTTTACAGAAAAATTTATCGAATATTGTTTTGTCTATGTTAGTCAAGCGATCACAGGTGCTATGGGAAATGTTAAAATATCCTGCATACCTACATTTCCTTTCCAAGGTATGTTTGAATTCTATATTTTAAAACTTATTTGTAATTTTAATTTTTAATAAATTATTAATACGATATAAATAACTCATAATATATATTAAATATATATATATATGATCAATAGAAAAATAGTAATAAAATCATAAAATGAACTAGAAATTTACACATTATGGGAATCAAAATAAGAGGATCAATAATAAGACAAATATAATTTGAGATATTTTGGGGTAAGTTAAGACCTCAAAGCCATACAATGTCAATTTAGAATTTATTAATAGGTCTTTTATAAGCTATAATATTATTAATTTCTTCATTACAGTATATTCTAAAAATTTTATAATATATGTTATAGAATCTACGATTTAATAAAAAGAAATATTGAAAGATTATAAGAAGTTGTAAATATCAATTTAAACATTATTAGCAATTTAAAAATCAAGATATTTCTATATTAAAATCTTTTTTAATGTGCGTTCAACAAATATCTATATTTCTTTCATAAATCATTAGACAGATATTAATTTTAAATATAAGTTTATTAATTTATTAATAACTTCACATTAATCTGTAACTTTGTTTTTTTAATATTAGAATTATAAAATTTTAAGTATTTGTTTGTAAATATTCTTTTTACAATGATTCCTTCTTTTATTTAATTCATACAATCTTAAAAAATTTTATAAATAAAAATATTTATAACATGATAAATTATATTTTTCTTTAAATTAAGAAAATCTTGTTAAAATTTGTATAATGTTTAAAATTATATTATAGTAATCTATTATTTTAATATATATGTATATATGTATGTTTTCACTTTAATATAACAATATGAGTTACATATTCTATTTATGTTTTTCAATAATGTTGCGCTTTATTATTTTTGTTGGACAAATTTTTCTTAACAAATAAGAGTAGATTTATATTAAGATTATTAAAATATGATATTTTTTTAAATAATTAATTACTATTATGTCATATTGTTCATAATTCTCATTTATTTGTATTCTGAAACATAATCTAAAATGTCTAATGACTTTTGAATGAGAGTGTACAAAATAAGTACTTACTTGCGTGCATACAGGTGCGGCTATATCAATCGATGTCACTTATTAACCTTTTAATTTATGACTTCAATATATCATTCCCGTAGATCAAATATAACCTACATACAATCATATAAAAAAGGAAAAAATTAAATAACATTAGAAATATACGTACCAAATTATTCTGAATGAAAATCTTGTAATTAATTTATTTAAAAAAAAAATTCTATATATTCTATATTATTTATTAGAATACAGTAATTTTTAACTTTTTTTACTTTAAATATTTTAAAGAAAATAACATTTCTATTTCCACAAATCTATTTGATGTTTTAACGAATAAAGAACAAATTTAATTTTCGATCTTATCATTTACATTATATATATTTGTATAGTTTGTATCGATTTTTCACGTTTCTGGAACGATTTCATATAGTTATTTAGTTTTCTCATAGGATATCCTATATATATATCCATGTATATATATATACATGAAACATTTTAGGAATTGATTCTAAATATCAAAAAAGAAGAAATGTATATCTCATATAATTATAATATATTTAATTTCATAATTTAATACTATTAAATTAAATTACTTTATATATTTTAATCTATAATATTCTAATAATATTATTTTATTGAATAAAATAATATGCTCTTTATTAAAAGAATTTCTAAATTTTAATAAAAATATTAATTAATTAAATTACTGTGACATCATAAAAAAAAATCATCTATACTTATTTTAAAAAATAAAGCCATTATTTTTATATTTATGAATTGAATTTTTTCGAAAACTATTACTTATATTAACTTACTTATATTAACTATTATATTAACTGTTATATTTCTAATATTGAAAATGAAGTAAAAAATTCTACGTTCTTTTATAAGAAATTTTGCAAATTTAAATAATTTTACAAATTTTAATAAATTTTTTCCATGTTCGTTCGTTTTGTTTTTTAATGAATTTATAAAAAAAAATTTCTCAAAAATTCATATAACATACTAAATTCAATTTAAAGATCATGATTTAGACATTGCAGTATTATTTTTATCTGCTATATAAAATATATTTTTTGTTTTTTAATAATTAACGTTTCTTAATAAAAAATATTAATAATTTTGAAAATATTATAAACAAAATTATAATATTTTAAAGATTTAATTTCTCTTCCAAAATTATTTATATTACAAATTTACATTACATGTATCAACAAACAAAGGAAATATTTTGTGTGTAAACTATATTCTGTATATAAACATTTGAAATTTAAAGTTACTTTTTAAATATTTAATTATTTTTTAACATAAATTTACCTAGAAAGTGATACTGCGGGATGGGGTCCTTGGAGTCCATGGAGTCCATGCAGTAGTTCGTGTTTTGGAGGAATTCGAAATCGATATCGCTTTTGTGATACTCCGCCACCAAAATATGGGGCAAAATTTTGCCAGGTAAATTTTAAAAAATATTTGAAAATATTTTAAATAAAATATTTAATTGATTGATAAAATTAATTAATTTACATTTTATTTTATTTAAATTTTATATTGTATAATAAAATGATAATAATATAATGATAATAAAATCAATAAAAATAAAATTTATTCATTAAATAACAGGGAAAAGCAATAGAAACTGAATTCTGTGGCAAAATTTTTTGGAATGAATCTATTAAAGATGAATGGCACAATCGAATTGAGGATTCTAAATGCCATAATACAGTTTTAGCAACAAAACCAGAAGTTATAGCTGAAATTGGATTACAATGTCGCTGTGGATGTCGTATTGTATTAAAACAACAAACTTTAAGAAAAATGCTTGGAGCCAATACTCAAGCTTGTCCTGGTCGATCCTTTTGGCTTTTGCAGGTAATATTGAGTTAATTTAAATTATTAATATAACAAATATTATATTAAATATTTAATTATATTAATTATTTTTGAAGATTAGATCATGAAATACTATTTAAATTAAAATAACGATATTAAAACTTATTTTCGATTTAATTAATTTATTATTTTGTATATTATTCTACAGCAAATGCAAATAAGATAGAAGAATAATGAGTTCAAAATTTAAAAAATTAAACAAATATTTAAATTATTTTATAATGAAAATTAATATATTTATACTTTTCATTATATATTATGTTCATAAAAATAAGTTATTAATGGATAAAGATTTTTTCAATGTAAATAAATCTAAATTTTAGATTTATTAAAATGAATATAGTCTTTTCTACTTATAAACTAACTTATATTGTAAATTTATTAAACATAACATAAGCACAGAGAAATAAAATAGTATATATATATATATATATATATATATATATATATATATATATATATAGAATATATAGAAGAATCTAAATATAATTTATGATAATTGGTAATGCGAAGAATAATTTCGAATAAAATATAATTTATATTATTTAGGCACAGCCGAATTTCGTAATTGGATTACATTTAGATCAATTACAATTTCCTTGTTTGGGACAATATTTTCGTATCCGAGATGGCAATACTTTGAATGCAAATCTTTTAGTTGATATTGCATTTGATAAAATGCAGCTTACTGCCAAGACACTCTTTAGCTCTGGACCAAATTTATTAGTGGAATTTTTTAGTGATGAACTTATAGCATCAGGAGATGCTTGTATTGGTGGTTTCCTTGCTCATGCGGGTGTATTAGGTAAAAATAATTATTATAAAAATTATTCTAATTATTTAAAATTTTTTCTAATTATTTAAAATAATTTATTACATAATTTTTAAGTAAATTATTTATAGATAATTGTTATAAGAATTTAATTTTGTAAAAATAATTAATTTTAATTAATATTTTTTAAATTAAGAAAATTTTATATAATTTAATTACAGATAAAAAATATTTAAAAAGAAATAGAACCACAACCATTGTGCCTTTTAAAACAAATTCAACGAACGTTGAAATAGATCGGTTCTCTTGGGAACCAATACATATAACAACTACCTTGCTCTTGCTACTTATATTTTCACTTTCTATTATTTTGACGTTACAATTCATTGTAAGATATAGAAAGTATCGTATTGCTGAAGATTTGGACAGTATGAGTGATGTTTCTGGTATATCTTCGAAATAATAATATTATTTATCTATTATTATTTGTTTTTTTGAACCATTTTTAGAATAATTTGGCATATTTTATTAATTTTATTAATTTTGTATTTATATTTGAAATATACTATTTATATTTTTGCAATAATTATAACATAAATTCGTACTATTATTTTCATATAAAGCGAATAACTTATATTAAAATTAACTATTTAATAAAGTAAAATTTTTTTTAATTATTAATTAAACTAAAATTAATAATTATTATTATTTTATTATTTTATATATAATTGTTATAAATTGATCCATAGGAAATTAATATTAATTATATGTACATATTTTTATAGAATTAATGCCTGATCGATCAAGATTTCTATCTACAAGTACAATTATTTCGGAAGTTATTTCAATGATAGAAACCACCACAAAAGTTTCTCCAAAAGAAATTTTAAATAATACAGAAGAACATTATCAAAGTACTGAAACATTAACAGGGTAAGAATAATATTATTATAAAATAAATTATAAAATAATATTATTATAACAAAAAATAAAATAAATAAAATAAAAAATGTTATATAATTGAAAAAATAGAAAAGAAATTATAAAATATTATTTTTCAATATAGATGTAAAGATGAAACATTGAGTTCTAGTACATTAAAATTAAGTAATACAATAGAAACTTCTTCTGATAAAACAATCACTTCAATGAAGTCAAACTGTGATAAATTATTATCAGCTTCCAGCATTCTTGTTTATAATAAACCTGAAGTTAAATATGCTTATCCTATAAAGTAAGTTTAATTTGTTTTATTTAATATCACAGTATATTACAAAATTGACAAAATTTAATCATAATATTAATTTATATAATTTATATATAGATTACAAACAATAGATTTTGATACATCAGAAGAGAAAGCATCAAAAATGGAAAGCGAAAATTTGAAAGATAACATGAATGATAATATTTTAAAAATTTATAAAAATAATGAAAATAATTATTCAGAAAGAAAAGTAAATATCTTTATTAAAAAACTTTGTAAAGTATATAGAAATATTATAATTTTTATCATTTTATATTTTCTTTGATATAGGAATCTTCACCTGAAAGTATTCTTTCAAGTTCATCAACTTTAGCAAGTGGGAAAGAAACAAAGGAACGAAGAAATCGTGAAAAACTTTTACAAGGCCCAGGATCAGAATTTAGTCTAACAAATCCTGATTCAGAATTGGAATTAGATTATTATGATTACAATGTAGCAAATGCTAGTGCTGTTCCAGGATCTTATTTAGGAATGGATCCTGCTTTTTTAGTTTGGATTCCACCAATTGAAGACTTAAATCTTAATACAGAGGATCTTCTTTTAGGGTAAATATTAATTCTTTTTTTCAATAATGATAAATTATCTAATATATATATATTATATTATTATTATTATATTATATATATTATATGTATTATTTATCATTATATATATTATTATTATTAATTGCTTCTCATGAACAGAAACAAACGAAATTCTATTTTGGCACTTGAAACTGAAGGTGCTGCATTAACACCTTCTGAATATAGAAGAATGAAACTCTCTAGCTTTGACGATTTTCAATTTGAATTGGAACAAGGGTAAATATTGAAATAAATATTTAGCTTTATAAATAAGTTATCAAGATATAATGTCTTTAATTTATATAAATGGATTATTTCATGCAACAAATTAATAAAATTGTTTAATTAAAAGTAGTTTATATTAATAATGAAAAATATTTTTAAAAAGAAAAAAATAATTATTAAAATTTAGATTATGAAAATTTAATTAAACATGATATTTCTAAAACTTCTAGAACAAGAAAGTTTGAGAAATTACTTCCTGTGCAAAAACTTCTAGAAGATTCTAGTATCAAAGTAAGCATGGAATCTGTATCTGGTATTCTTGAACAAAAACAATATTGTGTTATTTCAAACAAGAGGTAAGTTAATAATAATTATTCATATAAGTATTATTTATATCAATATGTCATAAAGAAATTTATGATATGAAAGATATAAAATTTAATACATAAAAATTAAATTAATTAATAATAAAATTATTTATAATTATATATACGTAAAAATAATAATGATATCAAAGAATTAATTACAATATAAATTTTATGTTGAATATTAAATGTATTTAGTTATAATTATTCATTATGTTTTGTATTTAAAATTTTTTTAAAATTTTTTTTAATTCACTGTTATTTAAAATTTTATGAATATATAATATAATTTTATAAATTTTGTGAACAAAAAATTATAAAATTAAATTATATAAAATTTATTTATATAAATTTATTTATAAAGTTATTAAGTAAATTTTTTAATTAAGCAATTTAATCTTATAGCAAAAATTTTGACTAATTCCTATATCTTTTCGGCAATATTTAATAAAATTCAAAAATAGAAAAGAATTCAAAAATACTAACTTTAAGAATAAGAAATCATTGACTTAGAAGTTATAATATGAAATTCATATAATATATATAATATGTGTACTAGTTTAATAATAATATATTATTTATTATATTATATTTATATATTTATATTATAATATATTTAATTTAAATAATCTAATTTTATTTATATATAATACATATATAATAATTTTCATATGACGATTATATAAAAATTTTAAAAATTAATTCATTTTACAAATAATAAAAATTAATTAATTTAGTATAAATTAAATTTATATTATAAATAAAATTATGATTATTTAAATTAAATCTATTAATAATAAATAAATACTTTTTTCAGATATTATATGTAAATAAATACTTATATATTTATTGTACACTGTTGATAGGAACTTTTACGATCCTCTCCTTCTCTGATTTTATTCATAAATATGAGATTTTCGATCAAATTTGTGTTTCTATTTTTATAATTGTTTCTATTTATTAATAAAATAAATCAATATAATCAAATTTACATTCAAAGTTTCAAAGAACTTTTTGTGAATAATATATAATAAATACTTAATTAAATACTTATATAATTAAGAAATAAAAAGAATGTGTATCTGATTGATCAAATTAAATATAATCATAAAAGCAAACATATACATATAATGTCTCACATTTATAAATAAAATCATATAGTATTTTATGACAATAAATAAGAAAACAGTATTCCTCTTACTTTTATATCGTTCCTAGGAACAATTTGACGATTGTTCTTCATTATGATATAAGAGGCCGATATTGAGATGATTGTGCACTATATATATATGAAGTAAAACAAAAGTATGTGACTGTCTAAAACAGGGGTGACGAATGACGAATCTTTTTCTCGCCATGAGCTGTACTCTATTCACTCATTGTCAATTAGCCAATTCCCCTTCCATCATACAGTCGACAAATGGAACATTCTATATCTTAGTTTAAAATTGTGAAAATGCTGGGGATAAAATTATAAGCACCAAAACTAATTTAAGCTTGATATTTTAATTAAATCTATTATTATTATTGTTATTGTTATTATTGTTATTATTGTTATTATTATTATTATTATCATTATCATTATCATTATTATTATTATTATCTATTATTATTATTAATAGTATTTATTTTAACGCCAATATTTTATACGTTTATTTGACAGATGATTTTTGCAAATTCAATTTAAGAAAAAATGAATATGAATCAGATAAAAAATGATTGTCAAATTTCATTTAATAGTTTATTATATTTGATAAATTTAAAATTTACTCTGAGAATTCATTTTCAATTGATAGGGATAACAAATGCTAAAACGGGCATTATATATTGCATTGCCTGCATCTACTCATTGTTCGTAGCTCTCATACAACCAATTGCTGAACAACACTATAGACTGTACGAGTCAAATCAGTATGAAAGGGGTGCAAACCAAGCAAGTAGGGTGCGAGTCACCAGTTCGTCACCCTTGTTCTAACAAAAGAATCACTCTATAGTGAAGAAATCAAGTAAAGCAAACCATTTAAAAAATATAAGTACATAACTTGGAAATATCTGAAAACTTTCTATCTATCTATAACAAAAATTATTATCGTCATATTTCTTTATTATACAATTTTTATAAACAAAATTTAAAAAAAATTTTTTTTTTTAAAATAATGAAAATATTTAAGTTATCAAATTATTATTTCGATTGAATAGTTTCTTAAATTTAAAATTGATATTCTTAAATTCTGTAGATTGAATGTTATTAAAAAATATAGGAATTGGTTAAAAATTTTTAATATCAAAATGAGCTGAATTAAGTTTTACATATTTGAATCAAATTACTAATGAAAATTGTATTAAAACTTTTTTTTATTACATTTTTAAGAAAAAAAATAAAATTTGTTTTATTTTTAAATTTATTTAAAAAATAGAGTAATCTTTCTCATGTCTCGAAATTAAAATTCAAAAAATCAAATTTTTGAAATATATTTTTTAATGAACACAAAAGTAATAAATATAATTTATTATCAATGAACAATGTAATCATTTTTCATTGCTATATCATTATCATGTATTATTAATTAAAATAATCATTATTCATTAATATTATAATAGATATAACATTCTAATAATAATTTAGAATCATTGATTATAATTTTATAATAGCAAATATCATTTTTTTGATACATATATAGTTTTTGATTAGTTTTTGAAATAAAAAAATATCTTTTTTTATTTATTTCTCTAATTTTATTTATTTAGAGGATAATTAAAGGAAACTTTTTAATTCAAAAGTTCAAAAAATTTTAAAGTTTAAAGAATTTAAAATAACACTAATATTACATTTTCTATATTTCATATACAAAATATTAAAATTATTAAATTTTTACAATTAAAGTATTATTTGTAAGTTTTATTTGTATTATTATTATTTTAATTGTATTATTAAAATATAAAATTACATTGTTATTTGTTATTAAGTATTATTTTTATATTAATTATTTAAATAGTTTTTAATTTATTAGTTATTAATATTTAACTTGTTACTTTTCCGAAATTTTGTTTAATACATATAAATATATAACAAAAAATAATTTAAAATGCACCCAATACTGATTTTACATAATAAATATACTGCTAGAAAAAACTATACAAAAAAAAAAATATATAATATTGAAAAAATAAAAAAATTTCAGTCAAAGTACACAAAAATTACAAATTTATTTTCAAGTTCAAAATATTAAAAAATGTTAAAGAAATCTTTATTTTTAACTTTTATTCATTCATATATTAATTATTTCGTAATTTTATAAATTTACAAATAATTATATGATCATATATATTACATAAGTATACTATAAACCCATAGTATATGTAATATATAGTATATATATAGGATATAGTATATAGTATATAATATATGTATATGATGAAATAAATTAAATGAAAAAAAAATAGAATTTATGTAAACAGAATAGCACAAATGAAATGTTACAAATTGTTTCCTTCGAAAGCATTGCATCATATAAATATCAATTTAAAATTTTTATGCATTTAAAGAATATTATATCATATTATATATTATATTATATTTGAAAAATTAATATGCTATTTCATTTAAAAAAGTGAAACCCTTATAAAACTTATAAAACTTACTATTATAATATTTTATACACTTCCACAATATTTACTTTCTCTAAAATATTTAATATTAAATTAATATTAAATAATAATAATATTTAAATATTACATACAAATTTCAATATGCAATAATTTCAGAAAAAATTAGATTTTATTTATTACTTTTTCTAATAATAAATTTATTTACATAAAATAATAAATATATATATTAAATGATTTATTATAATCAAGATATTAAAATATTGATATTTTCATAAAAATCAAAGAAAATAGAACTTTCAAAATAATTAATTTAAAGATATTTTTGAATTTAAATCAATATATTTAATTCATTGTTTCATTTATGAGATTTCATAATTTAAATTAATTTAAATGTTATGATATTAGATCCTTCAGATTGAATTTTTAATTTTTGACAAAATATTTAAATTTTTAGCAAATTCAGAAAATATAAGAATACCAATTTTTATAAAAATCGAAAAATTATGAATTTTTCTTATCTTTTTGGTGCAAATACTACACTATATATACTACAAAAATATAATTATAAATCTTTATTATAAATATAAAAAATTTTAAAAATCTTTTATCAAATAGAGATTTAAATTCAAATAGAGATTCTTGAAATGACACCAACATTGAATTCAGTTAAATCAGAGTAAACTGTGTTAGAAAAAGATATCTTTTAAATTATGTAAAAAACAGAATTGGATGCATTTATTTTTTCTTAAATTGCAAATTTATATTAATATCTTTTATTTCTTATAGAATTCGTTTAGGTAAAGAAGAAGAATCAAGCGAAGAATCTAATTCTTCTAAAAGCCTTCTTGGAAGTCCTATAAATATGATAGATAATGAAGAAAATAATAAAGAAAAATCAAATTCTACTTCGAACAAAATTTTACAAAAAGATTTTTCAAAAATAAAGCAAAATTCGAATCAAAAAAATATATCTAAAGATCAAGATGAAGACAATATATCTTGCAAATATAAAGAATTAATGGAATGTAATCAATCATTTACAAATCTAAAGGACACAGTAAATATTCCAATGACAGAATTATCAGGAAGTCCTTTAAAAAATTTTTCTCAAGTTCGAAAATTAAATAGTAAAGAAATTAATACTACATTAAATATTCATAATCCAGATTATGGTATAGAAACATTTTGTCTAAGACAAGGATCTTTTTATGATCAAAACATTAAATTTGTTGATGATGATGATGATGAATACATTAATTAGAAATTTTATAAAATTATGATTTTTTTTTTGATAATTTAATCCTGATTATATATATATATTATATATATATTATATATTATTTTAAATAATTTTTCAATTTTAATATTTCTTCTTTATCGTTATTCTAATTAATATAATATTTAAATTTTATTATTTAATAATATTATAGATATTTTAATATTATTTTTTTTAATATATTTAAATTTTTATTTTTATAATGATTTAGAAAAATACTAAATATTTAAAAAATATAATAATATTTCTGAAAATGCAACTATGATTGAAATTAAAATTTTAATTACATTTTATAAAATATTCTTTTATCTCTAATTATGGTAAATAATGAGCAAAAATAAAAAATAATATTAGTTTTCGTTAATTATTCTACCATTAAGTGATATTTTATTTTTTAATTAAATATTATTGTATATAATGATATTTTCTTAAATTATCTAAAATTTATTAATTTTTTTTTGTTTTTTATTGTCATAATATAAATTATGTAATAAATTAATTAATTTTACATAATAAAATAATATAAAAAAAAATAAAAAGAAAAAATATGATAAATGTCACTTATTAATATTATTTTTTATTATTTTATTATTATATATAATATTATAATATTATTTTATTATGTAATATTTGAAATATATATTTATTTTATTGAAATGTATAGTTTTCAAGCAGAAAGCAATTATGTAATGTATTTATAGCAATTATATAAGGATATGATTTAGATTTGATCAATTAATATAATCAATTAAAATTAATTCATATTTGCCAATAATATTGTTTAATTTGAAACGCTCTTGTATTTTATTGTATTTTGGGATATGTTATTTTTAATTTTCAATTAGAACTTAAGCTTAAATATAATAATATATTTGTAATATATTAAATGCATATATAATCAAAATATAAATTTATATAATTATATAACATAAGAATTTTATATAAGATATAAAATTTTATAGTTTTAATGAAAATATTTCCAACTAAACATGGAATTGAATGCAATAAAAATAATTAATTTTTAATTTTTGAAACAAGATTTTTAAATTTTTAAAATTGTTAGTCATTTTAATGTGCAATTGTAAATACATAAATTTAATTATTGGTATAGTACAAATTATATATAGTATAATTATATAAATTCATTGTTTTACGTATTTTTATGTATTTATATGAAATATAAAAGATATCTGAAAGCATTTAATAAGAATATGAATAATATATAATAAAAATTTAAGTATATAAGTAAAAGTATGCATTTTCTTATTTAACTAATTCAACATTTTAATTTTTTTTAATAAGTTATAAAGTAAGTATAAATATGAATAAAAAATATTGCATAATTACAATATATTGTATATGATTGATTTTTATATTATTTATTTCCAACATTAATTTAAATTCTAAATAATGAATATTCGAAAATAATATATATATAATACTAATTAATATTTTTAATCATAATTATATTTATACATAGATATATGTTTTATTAATTTTAAAAAATAATATTAAGATATATTTTAAATATTCTAAATATAATGAAAATTGTAATTAAATAAATATTTATTAAGTACTTTTATATTGTTTTGTATATATGTAAATGATAAAGTGAATTATTTAACATAATTTATTTTAATTTATAGTAATTATATAATATAATTAAATAATAATAATTATTTTAATGTTATTATTATTTAGAAGATATAAATTTTGAAAATTTTTTCTATGTAAAAAATATTGACATACCAATTTATATATTTAGATTTTTAAATATTAATTAAATTTTCTAAACATTTCAATATATTTAAATAAAAATAAAGCTGTATAATTATCATGTAAATGCTTTTAATGCTTTTAAATTCATATAAAAAATATTTAACAAATTATTTCTGAAATATTTTATGATCAATAAAAATTTATTATATTTTGAAAATAGAATCAAATAAAAATAAAAGATGTTTTCCTTTTTTTTATATAATTATACGTATATAATAATTATAATTATACATATATACATATACATTTTATTTATATGTACATCATTTATAAGTCTTTTTATAAAAAATATAGTTTAATTATTAAATTGTATTTATATTGTATTATATACATTTCGTATCTGTATGATTAAACTAATATGTTTATAATGTTCATAATTAAATATAATTTTTTATTGCACATATTTATATAAATAAATTAATTAATATGAAATAAGACTATATTTAATAATATAAATATAACTAAATTATCCTTACAATATTAACAATATTAATAAATTATTTATTAATTTAATAATTAAAATAAAATATTTTTTTTATTTATAATTGCCTAAAATAAATAATATTATATCAAGCATCAATATTGATAAATAATTTAATTATATTAATTAATAATAATTTTCTATAAATAAAAAAGAAATGAATATTTAATAAAAAATCATTTATTCTTCTACTATAATATTGACTACTTATTCAATTATATCTACTATTATAAATATTTAACAATATTTAACAAATTATAATTATAAATATGATAATAATGGTATATATTATAAATCTTATGTTTTACAATTTATACAAAAATTTGTAACAAATGTTTTTCTATTATTAATCCTTATTAATCCTTTTAATTTATAATTTATTAAATGCAAAAAGAAATTAAGTTTATTTAACTTATTACGTAGATATAATAAAATATGTATATATACAAGGGAAGAATAGAAGTAAGTAAGAAATAAACAGTAATTATTTATCCTAAGTATATTCGTTGCACAATAATAATGATAAAATTTATCGATAAAATTAAATTTAAATTAATATAAATTTAATTAACTTCTATAAGATAATATTACATAAATTGATATTGAGAACTTTTGATTTGCAATACATGCAATTGAGAAAAAATTTATAAAAAGAAATTCATTTATTAACTTCGAGAGTTAACGAAGTTTCTGGTTGAGTCCAAATATAGCCTGTACGTGTCATACTACAATGTGCATCGTAATATCTACCAGGAGCACGGCAATAGGACCATCTTGGACAACGGCATCGAAATTTACTGTGAAATTCTTCTTTACAAACTTCATTCCACCAACAAGTCCGCTAGAAACAAAAAATTAATTTGTGTCTATTAATAATAAATGTCGCATTTGTGTTTATTATTTATTTACCTCTGCTAAATAACCTCTTACACTTTGATCGCTATAATTCCTCTTTTTAATCAGATGTCTTGCATTTATCATATATACTTCTGCACATAAAATTAATAATAACAACAAATATATCGTTGATATTTCCTGAAAGAAAATTAATTTAAAAATCGTATGTTCCATTAAAATTTTATTATCGTTATTTTGATGTATATGTACAGAAGTAAAAATACATACATATATCGAACTAAAAAAATATGAAAACGAATAAATATTATTAAAATAATACAAACTATATTTTCTCTCGTAACTGTTTGTTTATAATCTTACATTGTTACGCATTTTTGCTATTGTCTTTAGGCAATTTTTGTATATGATCACTTTAAAATATTACATGAATAAATATTACAAAAAACTACATATTTAGTTTCTATTACTTTTATTATTGCTTTGCACAAATACTTGAAGTAAAAGAGTGTATAGAGAACGTAGCGCAGGCGTATGCTTATTCTTCCTCTTCTAACTTCGCGAATCGATCGTTGCGGAAATTTCAACTTTTGCGTTTTTGTTATTTAAAATAAGATTAATTATATATATATATTTTGAGAATAATTATACAATCACGAATTTGTTAAAATTATTGTAAAATATAATAATTTTAAGGAACTTTATTTTATTTTTTATTCATTTAAAATTGAATTCATTTGTCCTAATTCATTGATTTTAAACAAATATTTGCATGGCTAAAGATCATAAAATTGATCTAGAAAACTTTATAAGCATACTTTTCATTATATACAATATATTGCATATTTTGTATATATTTTTAATAGTTTTTCACTTAGAAATATTAATTCATTGATCTATTAATTTATATTTAATATATATGTATATAGGTGGTTTAAAAAATTATTTAAATGAAGAAAATCTGCTTTATAGAGATAAATATTTAATCACACATGGAAAAATTGAATTCAATAATAAAGAAAATAATTCATATATAAAAAAATAAAATTAATTTATTTTTAAATATAAAGTTTCATTAGAACAATTCAAAAACTTTTAAAGAGAAATATGAGTGTAACAATCATTTATTGTAATTTTTGCTACCAATTGTTTGAAACATCATATTCATCGATTGTGATAAGTAAATATATGCCAACAACTTAATGATATATATTATTAAATAAATTCAATTTATTAACATAAATCAACTTCTATAAATTGATCGATTATAATTTCTCAGTTTTATGTTTCAACTTCATAATAAAGTAAGAAGTGATTCTACATAAAAAAAAAATAAATTGAAAATAAAAACTAAAATTTTTTTTTTGAAACTTTGTTTTCGAGAAAATCGATTTTGAATTCATTCTTAGCATAATCATGAATTTAATTTCTACAAGATATTTGAATTAATTTCAGATGGTATGTTATTTATAAATAGTATTAATATCATACTATTTAATAATATTAATATTATATCATACTTCCTTATGTTGATGAATACAATGAGTTGTTATTTATTTTTGTCTGCTTAAAGTGAATTTATAAAAATAAAATGTGCAATTTAAAATAAAATAAAATTAAAAATAAAATAAAACTTATTTTATCAATGCAAAAATTGTTGAAAATATGGCCATTATGTTGCATGATTATAAAAATTAAAAATAGAGAAGAAACAAAGAAATTAAAAAAAGACGTTGGAATGTGTGCATACAAATCTAATTTGCAGAATTTAATTTATACAATTTCAAAATGCAACAAAATATAGAATAAACATAATATATGATAATTTTCAAAAAATTTGAAAATCATAATATATTAATAAGTTATTAATAAAAAACTAATATATTATTTATTATACTCAATTCAATACGAAAAATAATTATAGTGTTAAAAATGATTAAAATAAAAATTAGGTCTTACTATGATTATTATAAATAAAATATAAATATAACTATGATATTATAAATAAAATATATATCAAAACAATTGATAATCTTAAAGAAATCTATATATTTTAAATCTAATCATTCTTATATATAAACAATATACTTAGGTAATTATGTTATACTTAGGTATTAAATAATTTATTCGTATGATAATCTCTAAATACAAATTATTATATTCTTAAAATTTTTCTGATTTCATTGCATTATTTAATGCAAGAACAAATTTTTGTTTTCAAAACTATTAATTTATTATAATTATGATTCTCTTTTCTTATTCACAAGAATAAAATAATAAATAAATATTTTTTTCATACAAAAATTATATGAGAATTTAATATTAAGTATAAAAAATTTAGTATTAAAGATTAATTAATACAAGTTTTATTAGTTTTTTCAATGAAAAGTTATAAAATAACGATTATAATCATTATTAATTACTTAATTTGGCTTTTAAAAAAAAAATTTATATTATATAAAAATATTTATGAAGAAAATTTATGAATAAAATATATGAAGAAAAATTATATATTTTATATTTATTTAAATATACATTAATCTTTATTAGAAAAAAAATAATTATATTTATAAAAAATAAAATAAAATCACATTAAATTCTAAAACGAATGAAAAGTTTCAAAACATTCATATATGATAATGATTTTTCTAGATAATCTTTATTTTGACATAATATTTCTTATCTAATTTTATTCGTGTAACATTATTTGCAACATATAAAAAATATAAATATATAAATAATAATATATAAAAAATAAATTTGTTAGTCAATAGAAATGTACATGAATAATGTAATGTAAAAATGTCATTTATATCAACAAATTAATCTTTCTTAATTTCAATATAACTCGAAATTCCAAAATTTTTTTTTTCATATCTTTAAAAAATTTAGGAAAAGATAGCAACTAAAAGAGCAAAAAAAAGATAATCAAAATAAATATATCAATAAAATAAATTAATGCAATAATGAAATTTTGTAATTTTTTTCAATAAAACTTTTTTAATGTTTTTCTAAATAAGATAAGATCAAATATATATATAAACATATTCCAAAAATATAGAAATGTTTAATTGAAGATTTCTAATTTCAATATTTTTCTTTATAAAAAGTTTCGTTTCAGCTTTGTTAATGAGTTATTAACAAAAAAAAAACACCAATCACATACCTAATCAAACTGCAAAAGTAGCATTGGTTATAAATCGTCAAGCGAACATGAACAAGTTCAAGCATTATATAAATCAAAGAATATTATACGATAAATATTTTTTTATCGATAAAAAATTATATCGAATTATGAACAATGAATGAACTATAATATTCAATATACTTTCCTCGAAAGATTCTTTTATTAAAATTATTGTCAACTTTAAATTTCATTAACTTATTATTAAATTATCACATTTAAGATTTAGAATAATAATGATGAATTTATATTTCTAATAGAAGAATCATATATATTACAACATTACAGAAATATAATTTTGGTAAAAGCTACCAACAATATTATTTGTTTATAATATTATTATTGTTTATAAATATTATATTGATAAAAATAAATAAATTTGACAATACATATTTTTATTATAATAAAAGTTGAATATCTGGTATGATTTACGATATAAATGATAGTCATGTTTATATATATATATATATATATACGAATTTTTTTCATCATTTTGATGTTTAGAATCAATTTTCCAAAAACATTGATATATATTTTTTTTAATATCTTTATATAAAAAAAAACAAAATATTTATCAAAATCTATTTCATTATATATTTTATTCCTCGCTAAATAATTTTTAAATTTAATATTTAATATATTCATAAATAAAAATATTTTTAGTTCATAAATTTAAAATTACTAGCAATTTGTTTATTATAAAACAATTATAATATAATGATATTATTTTCATCACGTATCGAAGATAAAACAATCTTAAAATATCGAGAATCAAATAGACTTTCCGTTAAAGTTACTATCTTGATAATACACTATACCATTGTAATTGTATGATATCATAACTCATATTATAGACAAATAGGTGGAAATTATGTCGTTTAGCAACTGTTGCTATTAATATTGGTTTTCAAACGATGCGCCGCAATATTTAGAATGGAAATAGTTACACTTGTGCTTATGATTTTAGAAGTTTTTAAAATTATTTTTATATTTTTTGTTTCTGAATATTTATCAATTTAGATTTAAATTAAAAAAAAATTTAATATATCGATACCTTACTCCAAATAATTTATGTCCATTTCTTAAAAAATTTGAATTTTTATATGCAATGAATAATTCTTAACTATTTTTTTATATTATATATAAAAAACTTATAATTATATTAATAATAAAAATATATTAATAATTGATAAATACATTCAAATACATGTTTTCAAGAAACTTTTTTTTTGATAATTTTTTTTTATATTTCATTATTTTATACTTTATTATTTTTATATATTTATAATTTGCATTATGCATACAATAATTGCAGATCACGTTACAATCATATTATATTATGTCATATGATATTTGTAATAAGAGAGATTATAACATCATTTTTTTAAAAGAAAATTTTTAAATCCTAAATCCTCATCAAGGCATGTATAATGAAGATAAAGTGGTATTCTCTGTATCATTCAATTTTCTCCGACAAATTTTCAGAAAAGAAAAATATAATGTCATATTATTCTCGTTATTATTAAACCAAAATTACGTTATATGATCATGATTTTCTAAAGCCAAGTGTTGTATCGTATCATGTGACATGTCTAATTTAACATCTAATCTAACATTTGCTAAAATGTGTTTCTTCTTTTGCGAAAAATATTAGCCGAAAAGAAATTAGGTCACATTTAATAGAATAGATAGAATGTATTATCCGCATTCGGCAGTAATATAACAATCAAGACTGTCCCAAAAATGTTGGAATATCTGTAAATTGGAAATTTTTGAAATAATTTCAAGCAATATTTTTTTTTTGCTAAAACTTTTGTTATGTTTATATAGAACGTATAGTAAGTAGAATTAGCTACGTGCTACCGATTGAGCACGAATAAAAATCTAGGTAATATATTTCGAAGAAAGTGTATTAAATATTATATTTATTTATTTATTCATTGTTCATAATATAATTTGATATAATTTTTATTGATAAAAAAATATTTATTATATTTAATTCAACACACTTTTTTCGAAATACATTGCTTGGACTTGTTATGCTCGATCAAATCAGCATATAGCCAATGTTATTGTCGCGATTAGGCTATGCGCTCCGTGATTTGTTAATGTTTTTTATTAATAACTATTATTAATAACTAATTAACAAAATCATAATGAAAGTTTTTGCAAAGGATATTATTGAATATTACTTGAAATCACTTCAGGAATTTTAATTTTCCAACATCTATGGAACATCCTATATAATTCTTTATATATATATCTAAAATAATTCTTTCGCCAATGAATTTTAAAACTATCATATCACTTTCACTATCTATCACTATTCACTATCTATATTTCAAAAAATTACATTAAATTTTTATACATGATTTATTGAAAGAGCCAATATTCTATCTGACTATATATGAGAGATTATTATATAACAGAGACAACTGTATTTTTAAATTTACAACAAAATTTTCCATTGATATTATAAACATACAAAAATGGAATTACCGCAATTTAAGCGATAACATTTTTACTTTATAAGCAAAAGAATATAATTTTCTATGAAATGAATATATGTTTAAATATTCATAAATGGATACATTTATTATAATATACATTTTATATTTCTTATAATAAATAGCAGAAGATATAAAAAAAAACAGTTTATTTTTTCGAAATTATTATTTTACTGACATATAACCCGAATTCTTATAAGATGTTGTATCTATTCTGTATCTCGTTTATGATTTTATTTAAATTTTTTTCTATTCATGGTTATTATATTCATTGGTTTTTAATTAGCAATATTACCGGATTTCTATAAAAATATTTTATACATAAAATTACAGATGAGATGCAAAAATAATTTAGAAAATACATTTTCTAATTTTAATATGACTTAAAAAATTAATATAATGTTATATAGATATTATAATATTATATGAGAAAATATTAAATACATTGCAATTTAATGATAAAAATCTTTTGATTTTAATAATGTACATTTTATTTAATAGAATTATAATGATCCAAATAAGAAATGCTGTAAATAAAAAATCATCATTTTATGTTATTCATATTTTAAAATTATTATTAATGGTAAGTATATTTTAATATATATTGTAATATTTAATATATTATTTTAATATTTCTTCGTAAGAATTATTAGAATTAAAAAATGAATTGTTTTAAAAAATCGTTCAAAACTAATATTATTTTATATTTTATAATATGATAATATAAATAATATGAATTCTATATAAAATTAATGTCAATTCGATAGGAAATTAATATTTAAATGAAATGAGATAATAAAATAGTAAATAACTAAAATTGATATACATATGAAAATTTTTTTCGTTATCGTATTAATTCAATTCATGTACACACATGAATATCTATTGAATACAATCATTGTATAGTCACAAAACTGTTTTTCTTAATAGTTTCAAAAAATTTTATGCAACAATTTTATTAATAGTTATTTACCAAATCATTTTAATTATTTTATGTAATACATGTATATTTATTATAATTAATATGCATTGATATATATATATATACTTAATTGTATCTTTTAACTTTTATATTTAATATTTGTATTTCAGTGTATGATTTATCAATCTTATTTGTGGATTCATACATTGTATCTTGTATTTGATCGTTCTTATTATAAAACAAATATTTATTTAAAATAAATTAATAATTTATTTTTAATTCCTATATACATTTATATTTACAAATATTCGTTAAAATTTTAAATATAATAAAAATTAAAATATATTATCTAGTTCTGGTTATATAAATCTAGACGTACATATTTTATTTCTATTCAATAAAAATAATTAACTGAGAAAGGTATAATTTTATAAAATAAATTAGAAAATTAAAATTATTATTATTATTATTTATTACAACTTATTATAATGATTTAGAGATTAAATATTGTTAAATATAGAAGATAACCTCATATGTTTGTTATGTAATTCTCACAAATTTTAAATGTTTTAAATATTTATGTTTCCTTTTCCCTTGTCTTTTATAGTTATAAGAACAAATATTTTCTAAATATAAATTATAAAAACAACTAAATGATTTTAGCATACTTATAAGTGAATTTAATTTTTTGGAATATAATAATGGAATTATCGAAAGATACCATTGATGGTATTGCTAATATTTTAAATACAAATGTTATTACTGATGATAATTTCTCACAAATTTTAGAAACAGCTATTTCATGTATATATGAAAGTCCTTCAGAAATAAAATGTAAGTATTTGTTTTATGTTATATTATTTTGTTATATTATCTTAATTATCAATTATTAAAAGATAATTAACAAAGATATTTAAATTAAATTTTAGGCACTGTAAAAGCATCTGATTCAAAACCAATTTTAACAAAAAAAACTTTTACTGATGTGGTATGTTTACTTATAGAAGCTTCTCGGCATGACTTAGATGAAGAAAGTTTAAGAAATTTTTTAAATCTCATATATATTGATGAAAAAAGAATTAGCAAATTATGTGAAGTATATATTAACAATAAAACAGCAATACAATCTCAGTTGGAATTGATAGGCAATAATCCACCTCATATTATTGATATAGACTGGCATTTAGATTATTGTATCAAGGTAATTGATCGGTGAATAAAATACCGACCATTTCATCCAAAGATGTTTAATTCATTCTTATTTATGAAAGTGATTTTCAGTTGGACACATGCGATTCACTTGGTGTTCCTCTTTATCATGTGAGACTTAGTACTAAAAAACATGAAACAATAAATTATGTAACATTTTCATGTACAATACAGCAATTGCAAGATTTGGTATTTAAGCTCAAAGATGTTATTAGATATTCAGAGAAGCTCACTAATGTTTAGCTGTATTTTTAAGTTATTAGTTTACTTCATACAATACAACTCATTTATATTTTTAAAGTTTCTTGGAATTATTGTTTTAACTACTTTTTTTTACAATATATGAATTTCTATAAATGAAGCATAATCAACAATTTATGACATTTGTATATTAATATTTACACAATAATTATTATAGTAATCATTTAATAATAAACTCAATTTGTACGTATAAGTGTAGTGGTAAAATCTTATACAAATAACAGACCATGTAAAGTATAATCAACTATATTTTTATAATTAAAAGAACATCCTCTACTTCATGTAGTATTATTACTGTATTGATACCGCGCGCGTGTAGAGAGTATGCGCGCGTGCACACAACATACGTAGACACGTACATAAATTTCAAAACAAACGACGATCAACGTTTTTATAAATAAAACAAATCTCGAAAACTTCGTTTAAACCATTTTGATTTAAACGATATTGAAATTTTTTTTACACAAAGATTATACACATACATTTTTCACTCGCTCACTCATTCAGGTACACCTTGTATACAAAAGAGTCGCGCGCGCACACAACTAATAACTTATTAAAAATACGTTGTTTTTTTGCTCTACAATCAGGCATCTCTCTAAAAATTGCTTTCTCATATTAGACAAAAAATACTATTCGTTACATTCCTTAATTCCTAAAAATATGTGTGTTAAATTATATTAATAATTGATAATTTTTTTATATCTAATATATGATATAGACTTTTTCGAATCATTATACACTATTTACAAGTAAATGTATCTAAAAAGAAAAAAAGATCATCCAATATTAAAAATTTATCTATACATTAACTTTCTTTCTTTCCGGCACTTATTAAAATTAATAATGGACTTTTTATCCATGCGTGCTATTTTAATAATTCGGTGCGATGCGACACATCGATAATATTAACTAATTAAGCTGGAAAGAGAGAAATCACTTATAGTGTAATACTTTTTCTCATTTTTTAAATCATCTAACAACGATCTTGCTCTTGATTTCCTAACATTATTTCATAAGATTATTGTGATAAGGCCTCGGACATTTTACTATAGTTGTTTTTTTTAAAAAAGAGAGTATGCAAAAAAAGAGCCAATCTCGAAAAACTGTATTCTGACTAAATCTACTTAGAACATTAATTCTCGAGGCTTTGGTTACATATTTATTTGACTAAGATATATTCAGAAACATATAATAGAATCTGTTCAAAAATATGATAAATAATGTAAACTAACAAATTGCGTGAAATTATATTATAAAAACTTTTGTCACATAAATATGATTAATTATACGCAGTAAGTTTTTCTATGTGATCTGTATACAATCCCCTATTGAATATAGTTTTGAATATATTTAGTCATTTTTTTTTGTTCAAATCAAAGGAATATTTCTATAATTATTACAATTTTTAGTCACAAAGTAAAAATTTAATATTAATATATATTAAACATAATATTTTAATATGTTTAATGTTTTGTGATTTAAAAATCATAATAATTATTGAATTTGTTTTATAGTAGTAATATTATGGAAAAATTTATCGGAAATATAAAGAATTACAATTTGATAAAATGTTTTGTTTGAAATAAAATATAGCAATATCCAAATATTTTAGTGCAAAAACATATAAATTGAATAACTTGCTTAATACAAAATTTATGTTTTTGCTTTATTATTTTGAGTCTCAGAATTATTCTGTTGTTCCTCGGTTTTGTCACACTTCTCATTTTTAGGTTCTTCTATTTCTTCTTTTTCAATAACTTTTTCCGATACTTGTACTGTCTTTGTTTCATTTTTTTCATTTTGTTGTTCTGTAACTTTATCAATTGTTGTTTCGTTTTTATTTTCACTGATAAGATCTCCATTAATTTGAGAAATTGATTTTTCTTTTTTTGTATTTACATTGTCAATATTTTCATCTAATCGACCTTTTTCTGAATTTTGTCCTTTTGAAAGATATAAATTCTGTTCTTTACATTTTGTAACTTCTTTTTCCAATCGTTCTTTATTTTGATCTTGATCGCCAGTACCCAATAAAGATGTTTCTAATTTATTTTTCGAATTAATAATCAATGTATTTTTATTCTGTCCAATACTTGAACTTGGGGAAAGTGAAGTTGATTTAGAATTTCGAACTGTTTCTGTTGGTATTTTAACAGTCTCTGTATTACAAAAATTTCCAGTCTTAGACAAATTAAATGCACTGACATCTTCCTGTGATGTATTTTCTGGAAGAAGCAGATTATTAGTCTCAAGAGACGTTGCAATTGTTTGTGTTTCAGATTTGACCAAGTTGTATGATGCAGGAGAAATTGCTGTTAAAGAGGTAGTTTTAGGTGATTTGGGTGAAGAATAAGTGCTTGGTGGTATTCTTTGAACTGTTGGAGGTTGTGAAACAGGAGAAAAACCAGTAGTTTGTGGAATATAACTAGATCGTTGATATAATTTATTAATTGAAGGAGGTAAATTACTATGGAAGGCACTGGGAGATGGAATTCCTATTGGTGAACGTATCAAAGGATTTGGAAATCTATTAGTATCTGGGAATGGTGGTGGAAAATGAGGATAAATTAATCCAGGATTCATATTTGGTGTTGGAGAGGGTATAAAAGGACTCGTAGAAAGCATATTTACTGGAGAATTTTTAGGAGATATTGATGAACCAGTACTTCTACAAATATCTCTTGAGAATGGAGGATTTGAATAATTCCTTGCACTAGGAGAATATGGAGGTGGTGAAACAATAGGTGAATTAACTGTTGAAACAATTGGAGATAAAGTTTTAGGATCTATCTTCATCATACTCAAATTTCCATTTTTGGAATTACTAGATGTATTCGTAGTTGTTGTTGATGTCATTGTTGATTGTTCTTTTTCTTTACATTCATTACCAATGCCATATATTGGTTTCACTCCAGAAGCAGGATTGCCTAAATATCTTAACATGTTTCTTTTAAATATTTTAGCAGGTTTAGATTGAATTGTTTTACTTCTTTCAAAAAGTACAGTTTGATGTAATTGATTTTGCGTTTCTTTACTTTGATTTTTAACTGCTACATAATTGTTTTTGGAAAGTGTAGGATTCCAGCATCTTGGAGGATCACGAAGAGTCTTATAACCCATTGCTTGACTTTGCTTTTTTGAGACAGAAAGAACTTTCTGTAAAGAATGTGATGTTACTATTAAAGAAGTAGTTACTGATGAAGTAGCTCTAACACTATCCTTTACATTTGAATAAATATTTTTGCTTTCTGTTGTGATTGCATTGCTACTAGGTGAATAAATGGGTACATTTGGAATATTTGTATGTTGCTGATGCTTATTAGTAGAATCAATAGTAATTGCAGGTGAACCATTTTTTCTACCAATTTTTAATAAATCTGGAATATCAGATTTACTTTTTGCTTCTGTTTTGTTTTTTTCTTTAGAATTTTCTCCAATTTTAGCACAAATATCATTAATTTTTGAACCTGAAGCTCCAATTTTTGCACAAATTTCATTTAAATTAGAACCCTTTGTAATTAATTCATTTTTACGTATTGTTGGTTTCATTAAAGAAATTGGAATAGCATCAGGGCAAGGAGGCACTGAATATGTATTAGATATTTCTAAATTTGCTTTTGTAATAGATTCTTTTGAAGTACTTGTACTTGTACTTGGATAATTATTTTTTAAAGCAGAAGAGACATTCATAGAAGGTACAGCAAATGCTGGAGGACTTTCTGATGTAGATACTTCATTTGTAGAAACTGTAGCAGATAATTTTTGAGTTGTTGATGTCGTTAAACTTTTGAAAGAATGTTTTAACATTGTACTATTTACTAAATCCTGAACTGTATAAGGAAATGTAGATGAAGATTGACTTATCGTTGATGTAGAAACTGAATTAACTCCATTGCCAGCAGATATAGATAGAGATGTTGAAAGATTTAAAGATGCAGCATTACTATTTGGTAATGATTCAATTTGTGTATATGGTGATTTTTGAGGAAGAGTATTTGTTTGTTCATTTGTTTTTTGACAAGATTCAGTTAAATTTTGATCTGATATACATGATTTTTTTTCTGAAGTATTTTCTCCTTGAGAATGTTCTTCCTTCTGATCAATTGATTGCACATTTTTTACATTTGTTTCCGTTTCTTTTATTTCAGGATTAATTGAGGTATTTAAACAAGTTGATAAAATAGGTTCTACACTATCTTGTAATTCAGATACTGGTTTTTGTGATATGATTTTAGTACAGTATGGAACTAACGATTTATTTATTGTAACTTCACAATTATTTGTCATAATTTGTTCTTTTGAAGTATCAAAAGAATTTTTTAATTCTGTAGTTTTCAAATTTTCTGTCATTTTTATATCTGTCTTTTTAGATAATTGTGATATAATTTTTTTATCTTTTGTAATTTTCTTTGAAGAAGCATTACTACTGCTAATTTGTCCACTTTTCGGTTGAAATTGCAATTTTACACTTAAAGCATTGATTTTTGATCCCGTATTTACAAATTTTACTTCACTTCTTGAATTTTGTTTAGAAGTTTCTACTTTTTCTGTAAGAATATTATTATTATTTTTTGATGATTCTTTTTGATCTTTATTTTCAATATTATTGTTTTTAATTTCATGTTCATTTATGTATTGTGTTTCTTGCGAATGATTTTTTTGCAAAATTATTTGATCTTCGTTATTATTATTATTTGATCGATTTTTCGATTCTTCTTCATGTTTAGAATTTATTATATTTTCTATTTCTTTTGTCGACGTCTTTACAGATTCTATTTGATTAAAGCTGTTTTGGTCATCAAATTCATTTAATTTGAAAGAAATATCAGATTCATTAATATCTTGCTTAATATCTGAAGAGTGTTTATTTTCTTTACTGACTTCAGATATTTTATTTCTATCGCCATTTTCTTCAATTATTGATGTATTTATTTCAACACTAGTAATAGGTTCTTCAACTCTTGTATTCTTTTTAAATTGTTGGTCCGTTATATCTGTAATACTCATTATACCAGTTTCAGAAATTTTCAACTGTACTTCTTTCCATTCCCTTTTTGTTGATTTTTCTTCTTTTGATTCAATAGAATCGATTCCAGCATGGAATAAAGAAGTTTTGTAATTGACATTGTCTTCTGAAAGTTTTATTCGTTTTGGAGAAGATTCAAATATTCTGTAACTTAAATGCAATGGCACTTTCTGAAATGAATATGATATAATATTTACAATAAAAAAAAATGTTTAAACTTTCAAACATTTTTAAATAATAAATCTTTGATACTCACTCGCCTCCAATGATAAATATACATCACATCCATCAATGTATAATTACTACACAATGGTTCCTCTTTATACATAATATCCACTCGATGTGCATCAGTTAAGCCATACTTAGCTCGTATAAGTTTTTGTAAATGAAAAATAGTTACTGCAGCAGGACAACGTAGATACCGCCTTAATAAGGGTTTTACAGCTATTCCTTTAATATCCTTGGAAGGACTAAAGTATTCTAATGATAAACTAAGAGATTCATCTGGAGAATATATATGTGATTCAATTGGTTCTCCTCTTGCCTCTGGAGATGTTGCTTGAGTACATGCTTCAGGATGTTTTGAATAAAACTCTCTCCTACATCTCATTTCATCTGAAATGAGAATAAATATTTTAATTAAAAAATTAATTAAGAAACTCAATAGATAAGTTATACAAATACATTACTTTTTTTAGAAATAAAAAATTCAATAATCCAGAATATCCAGAATTAAACATTTTTTTTCAATTTGATTTTCCAAATTTATGTATTATATATATGATTTTTTTATATAAAAATATATACATAGTATGTTTTTATATTTAATATAGAAAAATATAAAAATTTTATCATTTGTATCATTTTTCCCTTAAATTTTTCAATTAGCATTATAAGTTTTTTTTATAATTAATTATAATACTTACTTTGGTAACATCCAGGTACCAATTTATACACAATGTCCTGCAAAGTATAGTCTGGACGAATATTGAGTAATGGTTTACTTTTATGCACCTGTACCTCACATATTGGACAATATTTATTGTTCTCCAGATACTTGACGATACAGCTCCTGCAAACTGTAGTGCGACGTTAATCGCCGCTTACATCAATATGTTGGAATCATCACCTTTTGTAATGATGAAAGCATATTTATTCACCACAAACAAAAGGATTAGAAAAGCAATAGAAGAATACACGTACACGAATGTAAACACTCTATAATCGTAGTTGCATCAATGAAATATCCACCGCATAATTTACATGTCAACTGATCGTTGAGTTTAGATAGCCGTAAACGATACCCTCCACTCTGACCTGACATCCTATAGTAAGTAAAATAAATTAATTATATACATTTAATTATTAATCAATGAAAATACCACACAAATTACAACAATACAAACATCTTATATAACATACCATTATCAAACAAACATAATATAATTTTTCAGACAAGTTTAATAATTTGCACATTGAAAATATACTGAAATGAATTTTGAAGCAATCATATTTAAGTGTCACAATTAAGATATTAAACTTACGTGTTAAATGGCGAGAAAATTTTTTGTTTTATCTAATAATTGCCATTTGATTAAAGAAGTCAGGAAAGTTGGATCAGAACTCGAGATGATATTTCATGAATTCTCATAATGAGAAATTCATTAAAAAACTGAGTAAGTCCAGCAAAAGCAAATCTCTTCCAACACAGAGAGTGTTATCTGATTCTATAATTTTTCTAAATTTGAATCAATCTTTTTTTTTTTAATTCATTACAAGATGTAATCCTAATAATTATATAGTCTCAGGACACAAAATGCGATATATTATAATCGATTTATCTTAATCGATCTTAATGAATAAATTATAAAATCATGAAAATTATTCTATGGAAATTTATCTTTTCCAAGAAATTTCATTTTAAATTTTTGTATTAAAATTTTGCATTTAAAATAAATATTTTAGAAAAGATTATTATTTATTAAATTGTAATAGCATAGCAGTATAACATTGATGTAATGGATTTCAAATTATTTCTTTTTTATAAAAAAAATTAATAGAAAATTAGTTTATGTTAACATAATCAATCATTTCCTATATTAGATTGTTTAATTTTTTCGACTGACGTTTACACTAGCATAAACTAATTTTCTTCAATTTCTTCAAGGTCGTTGAAATCCAATTGATTTCTTTTTCTTTATTTTTTCCATTTTATATATATAACCACTTAAATCCGTGAAAAAGTAATTTTTCGAAATGATTACCAAAATTCTTTAAAATACAAAAGAAACATCAGTATTGGTTAGGCTAGATAAATATCTAGCCGTTGACAGGCGATTGGTAACGCACATACAAAATAATTTTTCAATGATTCAGATTAGAATCTGTCTCTTATATTTAATTTTTTCCTACAATTTTTTATAATTAAATTTGTTATATATGGCAATTAGCTGTAATTTTCTTAATAATAATATATCAATTTTCTAATATACGTACCTTTGTGACTACGTATGAACATATAGGTTAACTTTTTAATTTTTTGTTTCTTACAGAAAAAAATATATTTTTCCAAAAAAAGTTTTAGAACTTCGTTATCTACTCGTCAAGAAGAATCGATTAATGTATCATATGTCGCATTTCGTGTCCCGAGACTATATTAGGAATGTTCCCATTGTAAAATAGGCCACGGTACCAGGAAAAACTTTGAAGACGACAGCAAAACAAAATGGTGGATAAACAATCATGCCAATGACATTTCTAAAAACATGAGTTATTTTTTAGGTTTTCAACCATATTTTAGAAAAGAATAGCAAAGAAAAATAAACAATAATTAAAATAAATAAATTACAAAAAACATTATATTTAGAAAATATTCGAAAGATATAAATATTGTAGATAATTATTATAGATTAACGGTATCATTCATCGATATGACTATTTAAGTACTTTATACAATTCAGAGATGGCATTATATATTAATATATATTAATAAATATATAAAAATAATTTCTATAATCTCAATCCAGATTTGAAAAGGATATTTTAGGAAAAAATTAGCAACAAATCATTATAATATTAAAAATATACTTTATTAAGTTTAATAAAAATGATATTATCAATATTGAAAACAATATTAAGTAATATTACTATCTATGTTTTTAATATTCGAAGATCTTTGATTATTTTTTACTAAGAAAGTATGGTAATATTATTCTGTGTGTACACATGTGTACTGTTTCGATCTGTTGTAGCCTGATTGATTAATTTTTATTCTAGTTTTGATTCGTTAATTATTCTAATTATTTATAATTAAAATAATTATTTTGTTAATATTTGTTTGTAAAAAACATTATTTTATTTTTTATTATTATTTTTGTAAATGAATAATTTAATTTCAATAATCAATATTCTCTTTTAATTCAAGTCGGAAAAGATGTTAACATATTATATTTATTTTATTTTGTATAATATTTTGCATAATATTATACATATTAACGTTAAAATTTAATACTTTAATAATTTAATAATTTAATGTTAAATTTTTTTATTTTAATTCATTATGATAATCATTTAAACCAATCTATGTTAATTATTAAAATGATAATAAAAAAAAATGGTAAAATACAGAACATAGCTTATTTTAGATACAAACATAATAATAAATTTAACAATATAATTTAGCAATGCGAAAAAGTGATAGTAATATTTAAAAATGAAGATATGTGGAGGAATAATAAATATTCTATTTTATTATAGTATATTCTTTGGTAAAGTATTTGTCTTATTTTAACAATATATTGTAAATAAAATACTTATTATTTCTCTCATGTGTATTATTTCTAAGTTTTACTACCATTATTACTTTCTTGTGCTTTTTCAAATGATAGTTTTAACAATAAAATTTTGTCTGACAATTTTGATTGAAAGGTTATGTATTGTAGTAAATAGGAATTCTAAGTACATAATATCTTCTAAATAACTAGTCTAAATGTACAAAATCTTTTTAATAGTTAAGTTTAAATAATAATAAGTATATTATAATTATAAGAAGTAAAAATAATATAAATATTCAAAATAATAAAAGAAATATATAAATTTCGGTTTTAGGATTATTTTACATACATTTTACTGTTTATATTGATTAAGTTTTTTTTAATATAAAGTAAATTTAAGTCATTTTTTAAATAAAAATGCAACTTTTAAAATGAATAATGAAGCATAAATTAATAGAAGAAAAAAAGATTTTTAATATTACGAAAATAAATATTAATAAAGTGAAAAAAATAGTAGCTGATTTATAATAAATCTATTATAAAAAAAAATTACATCTAATTAGTAGCAGTTTGAAGAAGAATTTACGTTTCTTTATTAGTTAGTTTTAATAGAATCTTAAAATTTTTTAATTTTATGAAATATATTTTAGATTATCGTTTTTAATCTTATGAGATAGAATTTATAATTATTCTTTATAATCTTAAGAATTGAAGTTAGAATTTATTCTAGATTAATTAAAAATAAATATAGTGTAAGTAAAAAAATAAAATAACGTAAGTAAAAAAAGTAATACAATTCATATAAAACTGAATTAATTATATATTAATTGTATATTATTATAGAATATAAATTATATAATTAATTATATATTATTATAAAATAATAATTAATTATATTAAATATTACAAGCATTTTAAGTTAAATAAATTAAAATATAAAAAACAAAATATTACTATATATACATATACATATACATATATATATAGCAATTATAACAAAATGAATAATGTATTGTTATATAATTAATTATTGTATTATGTAATTGTTAAAGATTAAAATAAAACATAGAATAAAAATTTGAAAGTTTTGATTTAATTAATTATTAATCAATTGTGTTACATACAAAAAAAAATAAATTTATATATGTACAGAAAATACATTATATTGTGCATACTATAATCGTTTTAATATTATGTTTATGTCGTTATAATATGTTTTTATTTATGTAGTTTATTATAACTTAGTTCTACTGCTAAAAAACCATTTCATGAAATTAGAAAAACGTTCGAAACTAATTTCTAGTAATTTCTAGTAATTTCAAAGTAAAAGTTCAGACATTGTTGCCGAATTTATTTTCACTGATATCTATCTAAAATAGATTGTGATTTATATTTTATTCAGGATTAATGTATATTTATGATATTAAATTACAAATTCAAAATTTAATTTAATTTTAATTTATGTAATAGAATTTTATTGTATTATTTTCATTAAAATATGAATAGAATGAAAGAATTTATTTCAAATAATTTTTTTTTTCAAAAAAAGTAAAAATAATATATTATAGGTAAATATTTTATATTTTAAATTTTAATTTAATTAAAATTTATAAATTTTAATTATAAATTTTAAATGTAAAAATACAATATCTAATATACATGAAATACTAGATAAAATTTTATTTTTTTTTTTGTAATAGTAGCCTGTTAAGTTAAATGTTTTTACTATTTTAAATAAAAATATTTAAAATATTAATATAAATTTATTTTAAATCATAGATTTAAATTTTAATTATTATTATTTTAGTACATATGTTAATAAAAATATTTATAAAATAAAATTTTAAATAATTCAATATGATTCATACTCTATTATTTTTGTAATTTATGATTTATATCTAAACTAGCAAGATAAATGCTAGTAAAATGTTAAAAAATTATATATATAAAACTTTAGCAATTTATCTATTTTCTATTAAATAATAAGATTTAATGATTTCATTTCATACAAATATTTCATAATTTTCACTTTGTCTTAATCATTATTATTATTTATTTAAAATAGGAAAAAATATTTATATATATTCAGTTTTGTTAAAATATAAAAAATTAAATTTTTAAAATGGTTACATTACAAGATATTAGTATACAACTTATGAAACCAGCCAAAGATCTTGCTGATTGGAAATTTCCATTATCTCAGGTATATTATGATATTAAATTTATTATAATTAAATATAAAAGAAAATATTATCTATTATTTTAGATCTTGGAGGAATACTATGCTTTATTAGAAGAACCATGTAACATTAACTTTGGGGAAGCAGCACTTGTTCTTCAAAATTCAACTAATGTATATGTACGAAGAATTGAACGTTTACTTAATGAGACAGAAGTTTTAAAACAAACATTTTTTAATTATGAGTAATTATTTATTTTAAATTTAATTACAATATATATACTATAATCAATAATTTTTTTTATTTTTCTATTAGAAAAGAAGAAATAAAAAAATCTATGTGTAAAGAGAAAAAAATTTTAAAAAAAGCCTACATTGATTTTAAAAATTTTGTAATTATTGATTTAGAGAAAGATATTGGAAAACATATTAACAAAAAACATCATTTTCAAGAAAAAAAAATTAAATTATTAAGTCATCGGTTTACACAATTAGAAAATGGTGTGACTCAATTGTGTATTCCTATTCAAGTATATGATGTTCTAGGAGAAATTATTGGAAAAAAATATGATTTTCGGTAATTTTTTTTTATTTAATTTACTATAGTTAATTTTTTATAATATTTTACTTATAATTTTAAGGTGTAATCAATCTATAAATACAAATGGAATGTTAATAGATGAATTAACACCATATGATTTTACTTGTATACTTGATTCTTATGAAGAAAAAAATTCATTGTCATCATATTCAGAACCAAAAACTTCTGATATTAGAACTTCAGAATATCATACAACAAATACTTCGTTAAATGATAATGAATCTATTCATGAATTTGAAGATGAAGAAAATTCTTCATTAATAGAAAATGATTTATCAATAAATGAATTACAAGTAAGCAAAGAAAATGTGATAAATAATAATTGTGAAAGTTCATTTGCTAATTTAAAACAAGCTATTACTAAAAAAAATGAATCAAAGAAACGAGATACTGAACAAACTATAATACAAAATCATAGTGATGAAAAGAGTTCAATTCAGAATTTCAAAGAAATGAATCAAATTAAAAAACAATCCCAAACTGAAGATTCTGTACAAGTGAATCAAATAAAAAAGGATAATCAAAATGTTAAACATATACAACTTGAAACTAATGATCAAATAAAACATAATAAAGAAATAAATATTTTTAAAGAGAATGAAATTTTTGAATCAAATAATTTGGATAATGTAAGATGGAAGGAAGAATTATCTAATACATGGAAAAGAGGGTACCTCTTAGAAAACTATTTTACTAATTTTACAATTCATGATATTAAATCAATGAAAATATTAATATTTTTATTAGGAATCAAACAACAAAAATGTCTATATGTTCTGTAAATGATATAAATGAATGTGATTGGAAGCCAATGCCACTTATTCAAGGAATAAAACATGTTTTCTGTGATAATTCACCTATTTTAAAACTTCCAGATTATATTTCATTCTTGGAAACAAAATTTGGTTCTGTATGTATTGATTAATTTTCATATTTTTTATTTTAAAATTTTGAATATTCGAATATTTATTTATATTTATATTTATGTGTCTATTTATTCATTTATTTTAGAAAAAACGTAAATTTACATCAAAATTATGCGAACGTGAATGTTTAACAAAATTGGTTTTGCGTGAAACAAAATTACTTACAAAGAAAAATACTACTTTACAAATGAAACAGAAATTTAAACATTTACAAAAGCGTAAGTTATATTAAAATAATTTATGCTTTAAAATTATTATATATATAAAAAAAATGTATTTTATTGACAGAGGAAATAGAAGATTTCATGAAAAATTTTGATGAGTGTCTAAATGGTACAGAAAGAGAAAATGTTAATTATCGATATGAAGCTGTAACAAATATTGCTACTGATATACTGGATTTTCATATGTCTCAAAATCAAAATAATTCAATTGAAAATAATGCAGAAAATATGACAAGTAGAAGTTCTTCACCTACTGATAATGTATTACATTCAATAATTTATCAAAATTCATTTGATACTTCTGTAAAATCTCCTGATTCAAGTAATAATTGGTGTGAAACTTCAATATCGGACATTAATTTGTCCTATTCTTTACCAGATTATCAAACATTAATTGAGCATAAAATGAAAGAAATTTTTGAAGAATCTAATGTTATAACAGAATTAGATCAAACTGTAGCAAAATGGCATGCTTCTTTGCAACCAAAATTATCAGAAGTTGAAACAAGACCTACATTTCGAATTCGTGATTATTCATCACGTATAATAGAAGAATTAAAAACATTAGAACAAAAAACAGTTAATTTTGATACTATTGTTCAAGACAAACCTGCTTATGAAGTAGCTAGATATTTCTTAGCTTCATTACAATTGGTATTTTTATTATAATCTATTTATATTCTAAAATTTAATTTGAATTCTAATAATTTTTTTATATTTTGTAGGCAAACACTTACAATGTGGAAATAAAAACAAAAAGCAGTGATAATAATATAGAAATAATGTTACTTAATGGAAAAAGTTGTGAGAAAAATTAAAAAAATAATTTTAATATTAATACTTTTGTATTTATAGTGATTCTTAAAAATATTTTGATATTAACATGACATATTTCATTTTAATGATTTATATTTTTATTAATTATAGAAGAAACAAATTTAAACTTTTTTTTTCAATAGAGTATTTTTATTGTATTTTACAAATATATGTAATTTATTAAAGTAAACATAATAAAATATTAAAAATTAAATAAAATCATAACTGTTTTCATATCATAAAAATATTTGGACATAAAAAAATTTTTGATTAATTTTTTTAAAAAGTTAAATATTGATTTTGATATTTTTTTGATTTTATAATACATTTTAAGTAGTCTAAGATATTAAAAATTATTTTTTGTTAACAATGCATTGTATATTTTATTTTTATTTTAAAGATATGTATTAATTTTTTTTAGTATATATTGTTCATCCATTCAATAGTTCAAGAATGTTTTGAAGAATGAAACTTTAAGAATTTACAATCTCATTTTAAGAATGTCTTTTTTTTGTTTATAATGCTCAAATAATAAATTAATAGATTTTCATTTTTCAGTGTCTACATAAAATATTTTAAGAGTATATAATAGAATATATAACATACGATTTTATAATGCAATATAAATAACAAAAATAAAATATTTGTTGATTCTTTTATATTCATATATTTGTAAAGTAATAAACATTCTATCAAAAACAAATTTGAATTCGTTCTTCCATAATTAATGAAAAAGTAAATTGTTAAAATTAAACATTTCATATTAGTGTCCAAATATTTTTGAAAGTCATTGTATATAAATCTGAAATATTGATACTCTGTTTTACATTTAAAATGAAAGTAATTATTTATTTCATATAAATATTATTATCATAATTTCATAAAAATATATTAAATTTTTTATAAATTAATAAAATTAAAACATTAATATATGTATTAAGAATTTAATTGCTTTAAATTTGTCGCCATATGTAATATAAAAGTAAAAATTATTTGATTATATACTTAATTGTTTCTTTTAATAAAAAGAATTCTTACTTACATATGTAAGTACACACATGTAATCGCGCATGCGTAATTATCAAAATATCATTGCTTGCCGGCTGTGATAGTGATGAATAATGACTGATCATTGATTATTGATAAAGTCTAAGTTCATTAGTTTAAATAGAAGTGATTGCAAGATGAGTATTTTTTTTATATGTATCTAATTTGTTATTATGTTTATTACATAAATAAACAATATATTTGTCATTACATACTTATAAAGTATTTAAAAATATTATATTTGTATTTAATATTTAATATTTGACAAAATATTATTTGTGTATAAAAGAGTCAATTGATTTCTTTTAAATATTATTTTGCTAGTTTAAAACTCTCAAATGAATGAAAGTTCTATCTAAAAGAAATTTAGTGCTCTATTAAATTACTTAATAGTAACCAATCAGACAATTTGAATCTGTTTGCTCTCCCCTTCTTTCTAATTTATTTGATATACGGATATAAGTCTCTTCAGAAGCACGCAGTTTTGATTTAAATATAATATCTTTTATTTATTAAAAGTGATAAATAAATAATTTTTAAAGGTTTCTAACAATATAACATATTATGGAAAAGAAAACTTCTATGAAATCTACTCATTGGATATTGCAACCATGGAGTCTTCTGTTTCTTATTTTAATTCAATTTTTAGTACAATTTTTAACATCTATCTATCTTTATACTTATGTGGCTCATGTGGAAACAAATGTTCTTATTATGCAAAAACAAGATTTTTTAGAAAGTGAAAAATTGATACGAAGAAAACGAAGTAGTGCATTGCCTGTAACAGAAGATAATAAAGTTTCAGATACATCCAGAGTATATATGAGTATATATATATATATATATCATATTAAAAATTGCACTTTATATTTATATTTTTTTTCTATATTTTAGATTTGGCAAGAAAAAGATACATTAAAAGAATCTAAGAAAGTAACTTCATCTCCCATAGCAAAATCAGCATCTTCTCCGATTACTCCTGTGGGACATGATTGGGTATGGTTAAATGCAGATACTCGTGTACAGGTTAAATATTCGTTTTTTTTTAATACTTAAAAAATTAATAATATAAATTATTAATATTAAATAATTAATAATATAAAAATTTTAATTATAAATATTGTTTTTTAGCTTGATGCAATTGAAAATTTTTGTCGATCATCAATGAAATATTGTCCACCAGGATTACCAGGAGCACCAGGAAATCCTGGTGCTCCTGGAGAACCAGGTATTTCTGGATTACAAGGTCTAAAAGGATCACCTGGTTTGACTGGGCCTCCTGGTCCTCGTGGATCAAAAGGTGATATAGGACTTTCTGGCTTTGATGGAAGAGATGGAATCCCAGGAGAACCTGGTCTTGATGGAATTCCTGGACGTAGTGGTTTAGATGGATTACCTGGGATAAATGGTAAACCAGGATTAAATGGATCTCCTGGTCGGCCTGGACGTAATGGTACAGATGGTATGCATTTTTTATCTAAGATCTTTTATATATTAGCTATTATATATTTATATATTGTTTCTAAAGACATAATAATATTGTTTCTAAAAACATAATAATATATTTTCTTTTTAGGAAGGCCAGGTCAAATGGGACCACAAGGACCACCTGGACCGCGTGGTAACTTTATCTTATTTTAAATTCGCTCTAATTGCACGTGGATGAAAAAAGATACGTTGATGATGTGAACAACTTTAGGAGAAATGGGTCCTCCTGGTAGACCAGGCTTACCAGGACAAGATGGCAAACCAGGGATAACTGCCTGGAAGGTGAACATGAATAATTATAATACAGATGATTTATTAATTCCTCCTTCTATATTGGGCAAGTATTCTTTTATCTTTCAATAATTATATTTTGAAAATTTGCTTTTTACATTTTTATAAAATTTATATTTTATAAAATTTTTTAGATGATCGAATGTTACCTATAACATTAAATTCTACTGGATTAATTTCTGTTTATGAAGGGACAAATTTGCGATTAAAATGTGCAGCAAGTGGCAAACCTGAACCTATTGTTCAATGGTTTAGAAGTGATGGTATTGTCATTCCTATAGGATCTTGGCATGGTAATATAAAATTTTAATTACATTAATAATTAATAATATTAATGTAATTATGAATCTTACTAATAATCTATTAATAATTAAATTATAAATGTTGTTTTATATAATAAATATATAATTCATTAAATAGTGACTTCTATAATTGGACATACATTTAATATCAGCATAGTTAACCGAGAACATATGGGAGAGTATACTTGTGTCGCTGATAATGGAGTTCCACCTAGAGCATTTAAAAAATTTAAACTTCAAGTTAAATGTAAATATTTAAATATATAAATTTTCTATATACGTGTTTGTATATTTTATTTATTTATTTATTAATTGTAGTAAGAAATAAAAAAAAATTATTTTTCAGTTTCTCCTTTTATTCGAATACGTAATCAAATGATTCATGTACGTAGTCAAAGTATTGCAGTTTTAGAATGCGAAGTAGAGGCATTTCCAGAACCAATTACTTATTGGGAACGTGAAGATGGTCGTCGTCTCAAAATGTCTGACAAATATAGATTTGAAATTCATGACAGAAGAGATATGTATAAAGTAAGAAATAAGTATAAGATATATATAATAATAATATTTTAACAATATTTATACTATATTTCTATTTACTTTTATTTTTAATCATTTTTTAGCTTAAAATGCGTTTGAAAATTGCAAAGGTAACATCAGCTGATCATGGTACCTATTACTGTGTTGTTAAAAATGATGTTGATACTACTAAAGGTTCTTTTATAGTTAATGGTAGTATATTTATGATAAACTTTTAGTCTTTAAATTTAAATAAACGAATAATTAATAATAATGATAAATGAATAATATTAAGATATTTTAGATGATATAAAAAATATGGAAAAATCAAAAATAGGAAAACAGCAATATATCACATATGGAAAGCCAGCACCACAACATGTTGATTTAGAAGAACTTTGTGCACCACATGAAACTTGTGCTGCTTGTCCTGTTTTAAGATGTACTTTTACAGATATCGCTGAATATTTAAATATTCAACCACTGAAAAATGTTACTTTTAGTGGACTTCCACCGAGATTAGCAGGTAATAGATTAATTTTTTATTTTCATTAAAAATATAATTTTAATAGATATATAAAATATATATTTTTTAATAACTATAAAATTCATTTCTTATTTAATTTTGTATAGATGGTATAATAGAAGCAGTAGGAAAACCAGTTTTAAAAGGTACTATGGATGATCATTATGGAAGTTGGATGCATGACACATCTAAATCTGATATTTATCCGGAAAAACTTTGGGTTACTCGAAAAAATGAAACTTCTTTAATTTTTGAATATAAATCAAAAGATCATTTTAAAAATGCGAGTTCACATCCTATTGCATTACCATATCCATTTCAAGTAATATTTTATAATAAATAATATTTTTATCGTAATGTATCATGATTTTTTATATTAAATTTATTTTCAGGGAAATGGACATGTAGTATATAATAGATCTTTTTTTTATAATCCTATAAATCGATCTTCAATTTTTCGTTTTAATCTCCATTCTATTTCTGATCAAATATGTGATAAAGAATTTTCACGGTGTGAATTACATCTTCCAGGATTATTAGTAAATACAAAAAATTATCTATATACACCAAATCATAATTTTAATTATGTTGATTTCAATGTAGATGAAAATGGTAATTATAATTTATTTAAAGAGATATTTTCTTCATATAATATAAATAATATATATATTATTTTTAAAATTATTTATTTATAATATTTATATATTTGTTTAACAATTTTTTAATTTATATTTAAATATTATATAATAATTTATATTATTTTTAATAGGATTATGGGTAATATATGGATTACCATCAAATAATACAGTAGTTATAAAAATGGATGCAACTAACATGAATATTCAACATGCATGGAATATTAGTATAGACAATCATAAATTTGGAGAAATGTTTATTGCTGGAGGAGTGCTTTATGCTGTCCATAGTGTTACAGAAGAAACAATGAAAATAAGGTAAAACTTTCAAAAGAAAAGAAATAATTAAAAACATTAAAATTTTAAAAATCAAAAAAATGTATATTTTATGATGTATTTTATATAATTATATAATGATATATATTTGTAGGTTGGCTTTTGATCTATATAAAAATATTACAATACCCGTTCATTTATCATTCACAAATCCTTATCATAAAACTACAGCAGTCAGTTATAACCATAAAACAAAAGTAAATATTTTAAATTTTAAAAAATGAAATAAATTATATATGAGTTTTAGAATTTATAATTTTTGATTTGTTTTTAGGAACTTTATACTTGGAATAAAGGAAATCAATTAGCCTATCCTATAAAATATCAGGGTTTTGCAAATGCTACAATAAAAGAAGATATGAGGGGTACAGAAATTGGAATTTAAAATTAATATCAAAATGACATTGAAAAATGATGAAATGTTATATATATGTTTTGTCTTTTAATTTTTTATTAATGTACTATATATAAAAAAGACAATAAAAATGCAATTGTTCTCTTCATTCATATTGTGCTTGAAATCCTTTTCTTAACTTTTTTTTTCTATTTTAAAAGATTATAAAAAATATAAAAATCATAATTGTATTAAATTATTGATAAATTATTATATTGAATTTTTTAATTATTTTTTTTTTCAAGTTGTCAAATTTTAAAAATCTAAAGAATGTAAACAAGTGTTTTAAAAATATTTCAATAGTGTTTTAATAAATATAAAATCTTTAGAAAGTTTTTAAAATTTTTTAATTATTGAAATAATTTTTTTGTTATAAATTTAATTTCATCATCTTATTATGAAATATTTTTTTATAATTTTTATTTTTCGAACTTATAAATTATTTGTTCAATATAATTCAGTAAGGTGGCGCATAATGACATATTTAATTAAATAAAGAGTAAGAATGGAGACTAAGTGTACATATATGTGTGAGTAAGAGAGTAAGAAAATGCTTTGACAAGTCTTTTCTTAGTTCGATCTTCGTAGTTTTTCTCTGATTAAAACGATATTTGTACTTTCAAAATAAATTTTACTTTAAAGGAAATAAATGATATAAATCAATTTTAAAACAATAAAAAAGAGAAAAGGAATTCATGTACAGAAAACTGAGGAGCGTTCTACCCGAAAAAATGGTAAGTACGATTGAGCAACTCAACAATTTAATCTATCGAAAGTACGGTGTTAATTTTAACCTAGCAAGGATTGAATTAAATAAAAATTATATTATAGTAAACTCTTCAAGCAGAATTTAAATATCTACAATGACATATTTAAAGATCTATTCGTTTCAACCTTTTTTTCAGAACTTTTTCCTGCACATTACAAAATGGATGTCGATAACCTCATCTTCAACTTGTTTGAAGTAATCAAATTTTCTCATTTATATTTCTATTTCTGTTTTTATTGTTTTTTTTTCTTTTTTTTTAAATTATATATTTGAAAATTAAAGATAAATTTACAAATTTAATTATAATATTAAAAATATTAAAATAATGTGCTGGTACTTGATCTTTATTGAAAATTTATTACTTTTTTGATGTACGTTAATCACTTTAACATCTTTTGTTATTTTTTAATGCTATGATAAATCAGTTCAAATCATTTTAAAATAATTTCAAAGTATTTGTTACTTCATTTCAATAATTAATATATTATATTTTTTATTTGTATTTATTTTGCATATTAATCAAATAAATATTTTAATTAATATCAAATAAATTATTTTAGATATATGTATATTTATAATAAAATAAGCATATGAATATCTTTAAGCATATCTATGTTATAAATGAAAGAAATATTCAAGTAATATATAAAATAATATATAAAATCAAGAAAGAAGTTTATATAAACTTTTTCTTGTTTATCTTCTTTTTGACAATTTATTATTTGAAATTGTAATAAATTATCAAATATATCAAATATAGAAATTAATTATATAAATTAATTATTTCACTTATGTATCATATATTTTTTTAAATTTTATATTATTTTTAATTTTTTTTTTAATTTTCTCAAATGATTATATTCTTGAATATATTTTTTTTTCTATATATTTTTTAATCTTAAAGAATTTCAATTCTTTTTATTTATAAATACTATATATCATCTTTGATTTTACGATTAAAAGTATAAACATTAAAATATAATTTTTTTTATTATATAGTATAATATATATTATATATTATATAAAAAATTAAAAAATAATATTTATAATATTGTTTATTAATATTATATTAAAAAATATATTATATATTATATATTAAAAATATGTATTATATATTATATAAAAAATTAAAAAAATTATTAAAAATTCAATTTAAAATGTATAATATTAATTTTTATAAAAATTAATATAATTTTTATTTTTATAAAATATATAATTTTATAAAATTCTATACAAATTATATATTTTATAAAATCTGAAATATTATTAAATATTTGATATATTATTATTATTTTTTCTTTAATTTTCTTTAACAATTTCATTTTTATTTTAAATATTTAAATAATTTATTTTAAATAATTAAATAATTAATTAATAATTTATAATAATATATAATTATTATAAATTAATTAATATAATAAAACATAGTATAATATATTTTAAATATTATACTTTAAGTCTTAAAATAAACTTTATGAATTATTCATTAATGTTATAATATCATCCATTAAAATATACAATTTGAATATAAGATAATCTCTTATAGGATATTTCTAATATACTTAATAGTATTACAGTCAAAACCACATACTAATATTAATTAATTGTATTTTTGTTAATGCATTGTATTATTACAGTGCATGTGATTACAATCAATACTGTGTGAAATTTTAATTATATTACAAAATAAATAATTTTTTTAAATTATTGCATTTTTATTATTATTCCAATCTTATGAGATGTTTGGTAGTAACAAGTTTTATTTTTATATTTACTTTTTATAATGATAAAATTAATTTTTATTTTATGCAAAAAATTAAACAAATATTTCATATTTTTAAAAATTTCATATTTATAAATTTATGCATAAATATATATTATATATTAATAAATACATAAATATGTATTATGTATTATACACACACACACACACACATATATATATATATTAAACATGGATATATTTAATTTTTTTTTACAGGTCGCAATGCCATGGAGAAATTTCCATTGAAAGGTACAACTTTATCGAACAATACAATTCCACAAAATCATCAACATACATTAACTACATACCAGTCAGTTGATACCAAGGTAAATTATGAAAGAAAAATTAAATAAAAGAATAATAAAAAATATAAATAATAATAATAATAAAAATTTGATTAATTATAGATAGAAAATTCAGATGATGTATACTTCGTAGAGGATGCACGATCTCAAAATCGAACTACTGCAGGTGATACTAATCTAAGTAGTGACGACGACATGCTGGAGGTTAATAATGTAAATTCTCATCACGGGCAGAATGCTGTTCTTTCAGAACATATTCGTATAGATGATGCTTCCTCTCATAGTGAGTAATGTAATTATAATGTTAGCTTCTTAATGTATAATTAATGTATATAAAAAATATAATTTTATTTTTTGTTGCATTTTATTATTTTATTATTTTAGTTTCAGTTGATTCTGATGACATTCCTGGTATTGGACAATATGATGATTTCCATACAATTGATTGGCAGCGAGATATCGCCCGAGATAGAATGCGTCATCGATATATTGTGAAGAAAAAACATGATTCCATTTGGGGTTTAATTAAAGGAGCCCATGATGCTTGGTCTGGATGGCTTTGTGTTTTATTAGTTGGTCTCTTTACAGGAGTTGCAGCAGGTATCATAGATATAGGAGCTTCCTGGATGACTGATTTAAAATTTGGCATATGTCCACAAGCATTTTGGTTAAACAAAGAACAATGTTGTTGGAGTTATAATGAAACAACTTTTGATGGTGGTAACTGTTCTCAGGTATATCAGGTTTATTATTATTTTTTCTTTTATTTTATAATGCTTAAATTCTTTGTTTTATAATTTTTTACAGTGGTGGACATGGCCAGAAGTATTTAGTCAATCAAAAGATGGTGCAGGACCTTACATGATCTCGTATATGTTCTATATTGCTTGGGCTCTTTTATTTGCTTCACTTTCTGCCTCATTAGTAAGAATGTTTGCACCATATGCTTGTGGTTCAGGAATACCTGAGGTATATATGGAAATAAAAAGAAAAATAAAATATATAATGAATTTTAAATTATATTTAAAAATTTTTAGATAAAAACCATTCTAAGTGGATTTATTATTCGTGGATATTTGGGAAAATGGACGTTAATTATTAAATCAGTAGGTTTGATACTATCAGTCTCAGCAGGTTTAAATTTAGGCAAAGAAGGACCAATGGTTCATATAGCTTGTTGCATAGGAAATATATTTTCTTATCTTTTTCCCAAATATGGTAGAAATGAAGCTAAGAAAAGAGAAATTTTATCAGCAGCAGCTGCTGCAGGAGTTTCAGTTGCTTTTGGTGCTCCAATTGGGGGTGTTCTTTTTAGTCTTGAAGAGGTATATAACCAAAGAAATATTATATAATTGAATGAAATTGTATTTGTGAACATTTTTAGGTGAGCTATTATTTTCCCTTAAAAACTTTATGGAGATCATTTTTTTGTGCCTTGATAGCCGCTTTTATTTTACGATCCATAAATCCATTTGGTAATGAGCATTCAGTACTTTTCTATGTTGAATATAATAAACCATGGATATTTTTTGAACTAATACCTTTTGTCATGCTCGGAATAATTGGTGTAAGTTTATCTTTCTGTAAATTTTCTTATAATTAAAATATTGTTAAATTTTAATTTGTTTCTTTTTTTTCTATTTTTTATAGGGCGTGATTGCTACTTTATTTATTAAAGCAAATTTATTTTGGTGTCGATATCGTAAAACTTCAAAATTGGGTCAATATCCAGTTACTGAAGTTTTAATAGTGACAGTTGCAACTGCAGTTATTGGGTATCCAAATCCATATACTCGAATGAGTACAAGTCAACTCATTTATTTATTATTTAGACAATGTGGAGTATCAAATGCAGATATTTTGTGGTTTGTAAAAAAATTTATTTTTTTTTATTTTAATTTTTAAATTAATTAATATTAAAATATAATACTTTTTTTCTTTCTTATTCACATAAATTTCTTTTTTTTTTTTGTTCATATAGTGATTATAATAGAAATTTTACTGCTGTAAAATCAGCGATTGAAGTTGCTGCAGCCGGTCCTGGAGTTTATAAGGCTATATGGCTTCTCGTTTTAGCATTAATTCTAAAACTTGTTATGACAATATTTACGTTCGGCATGAAAGTACCTTGTGGATTATTTATTCCATCACTTTGTTTGGGAGCGATAATGGGACGTATTGTTGGGATTGGAATGGAACAACTTGCGTACAATTATCCACATATTTGGATATTTAGTGAAGCATGTTCAACTGGTGTTGATTGTATAACACCTGGATTATATGCGATGGTTGGTGCCGCAGCGGTTCTTGGCGGTGTTACCAGAATGACTGTTTCTCTTGTTGTAATAATGTTTGAATTAACTGGAGGCGTACGATATATTGTACCGTTAATGGCAGCTGCCATGGCAAGTAAATGGGTTGGTGATGCTCTTGGAAAACAAGGAATTTATGATGCTCATATTGGTTTGAATGGATATCCATTTCTTGATAGTAAAGATGAATTTCAACATACTACTTTAGCGGCTGATGTCATGCAACCAAAGTAATTGCATTATTATTATTATTATTATTATTATTATTATTATTATTATTATTATTAAAATTATTTTTGTAAAATATTTTTAATTTAACATACTTTATAGTTTTTCTTCATAATCATTAAATTTAATTTTTTTTTAGACGCAATGAAGCTCTGCATGTGCTTACACAAGATTCAATGACAGTTGAAGATGTTGAAAATTTATTAAAAGAAACGGAACATAATGGTTTCCCAGTGATAGTTTCAAAGGAATCGCAATATCTTGTTGGTTTTGTATTACGAAGAGATTTGAATCTTGCAATAGCAAATGCTAAACGTATGACAGAGGAAATTACTGGACAATCACTGGTTTTATTTACAAATGGAAACAATATTCAAAATCATTCTCCTCCACCACTTAAATTAAAAAAAATTCTTGATATGGCTCCAATAACAATTACTGACCAAACACCTATGGAAACTGTTGTTGATATGTTCAGAAAATTGGGATTAAGACAAACACTTGTTACACATAATGGGTAATTAATTTTTATTGTTGTGCATATTATTTGTTACATGCGTAATATAAAATTATATTTATTTTTTACTTATTTATTTTATAGTCGATTACTTGGAGTTATTACAAAGAAGGATGTATTGAGACACGTGAAACAACTTGACAACGAAGATCCTAATTCTGTATTGTTTAATTAAAAATTTATATAAAAAAATATACGTATGACAGATACATTGTTTTATAATGCATGGTATTAACCAAAAAAATTGGATACACTATGCCAATAGTATGGTTTTGATATTTTCATATAACTGTTAATATTTGTTTTAATTATTAGTAATTAAAAATGAAGAAATAAATAGGTAAAACAATTTTAACTCACTATACTTCGCGAGTTTTTATGTTTTATTATGGCATTTTTTCAATTCAATTTCTATTTACAATGTTAAAAAATTTTTTTTTTACAATTAAAACATGGAATAGTGCTCAATATTTTTTACAATTTCTTAGATTTTCATTTTAATTCAATATGTTTATAAATCTTTATATATTACTTGATTATTATGCTATGTAATATGTTATGTATATTATATTTAAAAACGTTATATGATAAATGAAATGAATTTTTATAGTTAAATCGATAGTGAAACCAAATTCTAATACATTTAGAAATAAATATGTTATAAATAGGTAGAATGGCGTATAGTGCAACAAATTTTATTGTTAGCAATTTAAAAATAATCTATATTTAAATATTAAGAATAATATCAATTTTATTTTTCTTGTAATTTTAATGTTTTAAACCTATTACGTTTCTTGGAATATTTGCTATGCATACGTATGTACAAATATTATGATTAATATAATTAATTTTGATTTTGTTTTATATATTTTGGATTAGAAAGTAACAAGAATTAATTAAATTTATATGAAGGATGTTTAAAAAAAAAGTTATTTTATTCAATATTTTTTATTTATGTTAAAAACAAAAATATATTTTTGCTAATTTACGAATTATGAAATCTTTTCTTATACATCATAAATTTATTTTTATGATCATTCTTCTGATCTTCTGTCGATTCTCAATATACATATGTATATATGCAAATATAGTACAATATGTACGCATTATATATACAGGTAACTCTTGCATAATATAGTATTTTTACAATGCAGTTTCGAAACATGTTACACAAATAACGTTTTTGAAACATGAATTCACTTTTTATATGAAATCAAAATCTTGCACAACACAATCAAAAATCTAAATCCCGCATTATACGAGAGTTATCTATATATGTATGTATAAAATGTACATTTGTATATATATATATATATATATATAATATAAAATGAATTTATGAATATTGAGATTACATAAACGTATCTTAATATATATGAATGTTAAAATATAAATGTAAAAATAAATATTATTTAAATAATATTTATAGTAAAATCTTATAAGGAAATATTAGTAATAAATTGTTAATTTATTTAAATTAATTTTCTATTCTTTTTTAAGTAATTGATATTTTATGAAAAAAATATAAAAGATGTAAGTATAATACTAGTCAGTAAATTAAGTATGAAAGTCAAAATAACTCATTCATAAGTGTAAAATATCAATTTAATATTTTTACAATATATTTTTCAAAGGATTATGTATTTATTTTTTAAAATATAATTATTTTTTAAATATGTTACATTTAAATAAAATTGATATCACTTAAATATTTTATTTGGTAAAAGCAATGCTAGAGGACAAATCAATAAGTATTTGAAAGACAGTTTGTAGTTATAGCTATATAGCCTGAGGAACTAGGACGTTTTATTTGAAATTTAAAGTCGATCAAAGAGAAAATTGCAGATGAATATCACATGTGTCATATGGAAATGAAAGATTCGTCAAAACAATTTTCAAACTAGCAAAGATATCTTGGATTGAAAAAATGTGTTATGACAATTGAAAAGAAAAAAAATTGGAAAAAAAAAAAATAAAAATGGAAAAGAACCAACGTTGTTGACACATCAAAATAATTCCATAATTTTATAGAAAATTCGATAGTTGTATAAAAATTAGACTTTTTCTAAATCATAGAATCATTATGATCTCTCATCGCCGAAATAGTTTGTTTCGTTTTAAAAAAAGAAAAAGAGAAAAAATACGATTAGTCAAGAGAAAAAGACGAAGAAATCATAATGTTTGCTGACCACAATATCACCTGCAGGGGTCAGTTGTAGCTAGAGTGGGGGATAGCGTGGAGGGTGGTAAAGAGTATTCGTGCAGGCTGGTGGTTCGCTAGTTTCGTGGTAGCGATAACCCCCGATGCGCGTGTGCACCTACGTATTTCAATGTGTTAGGTTTAGATAGATTCGCTTATACAAGGAAAGAGAGACCTCAAAGCCGTTTTCCTCGGTCGTTCAATACGCGCGCGCGCGAAACGAATCGACTTCGTCCATAGTATCGTCACAGTTCTCGTCGGAGACGTTCGTGATTTTGCACCTTTGTTCAAGTCACAATTTACCGAACTATATGACGAGGGTACACCGCTGTCTCCTTTCTTATTTTCCTTCGTCTCTACTTCTATCTTCGCCTTTCCCTTTTTTTAACACTTTTTCTTTTATTAAATCTTTCGTTTTCTTTGCTACCTCATTTCTCTTTACGTTACTTTCACTTGTTATATTTAAATACGTATCAGTTTTTATTCCGATTCTATTCGATCTCATTTTCACTTTAATACATGCCATTTTAACTATCCCCAAGCTTTATACGTTGTTTTTCTCGTCTAATTCTTTTTTCCTCTTTACCCCGTTCGTCGACACATCGTTGTCATCTCATTCAAATCTTATTCGGGACACTGTTCAGAACTTGATCTTCGAATCTCCTTGGATAAAGCAGATGGTAAATATGACTCGCGAGTGTTGTACGTTACTGGAGTGACCAGTAAGCAACTGATTTTGCGTCATTTCCTATTGTTATTTCTTCTTGTTATTTGACATTGTTTTCTATCGCGATGCGATCAGCCACGGAATCGTGTGTGAACGATATCCAGGAGACAACGTCGCAGAGCAGACCGGATTAGGGGTACATCGATCATCAAGAGATCAAAGAAAGAAATCACGCAACGTCTCTTTCGAGTATACTACTCTCTACCCTTTCTTTTTTTTTTTTCTATTTTTTTTTCATATCTTCCGGCTTCCCTCTTTCTTGTTACTCATTTGACATTTCCCTTCTCTTTCTTTCTAATCATTTCCGTTTCTCTCATTTTCGATTTCCTTCTCGACTTTTTTACCGCTTGGTGGTGAAACGCGTCGCAGCGGCACGATCGTCATCGACGAAAAAAGAAGAATCTATATACTGTACCGCGACATACATTCGAGTTCGCGCTCAGTCAATAGCAGCTGCATCCTTTGAAATTTCAAAAGAACCACAAATACAAGAGTATCCACAAACGTGATCGAATGCGAACGCATTGTGATCGAATATCAAACGACCGGCGACCAAACTACCGGGAAAAAAAACTGCCTTCCACCTTAATACGGGTTGTATCACCACGATTTCGAGGAGAAACGAGCCAACGAGTCGCGAGGAGTAAACAGTATTATGCGTCTCCTAGACTTTTGTTTACTATTTAAGAAAAGAGATATTTACAGAAGAGTCTATACGAGTTTGCAAATCTCGTAGATAAAAGAAGGAAAAAAAGAGGAAAGGGAACGAGAACGGGACAAGTTCTGTGTAGGAACCGCAACGATGAAAGGTACAAATTTCGGTGAACCGAGGAACCAAAGATTCCAATGATCCCTTCGCAAGGTGGCCGTGAGGGATATAAAGGTTCTCCCAACCCTCCGAGCAACGGCTCTGAGGACAATGGCTTCGCTAATCGACCTCGAGTGGCGGGCCTTTACACCACGAATCTCTTCAGACAAGAGCTCGTTCGATCGTCAGAAGAGACTGGTGCTCGATCTCATGGTCCCGCGCGAGATATTCTTGAAAGATCGTCACGAGAGATTGGAAGCCAAAGAAGTTTAAATCTTCCTACGGGTATTGCCGAGGAATTTGAGCTGTTGGATCGGTCGAGAATCGGGATTTCGAGGACGCCTCAACCATTGAGAAGGGCAGAGGTGACCGTTGCTCATTACGAACCGAGATCCAGATTCGACGAGTCGATCAGGCGAGGGGATCATTATGGATCGCCGTCTGTCGAGAGAATCCGTGGGAGGGAACACGAGCAACAGGAAGGATGCGTTCTACCCGACACAATTCGAAGATCCCACGCTGAATTTTCCGAGCAGACGTTATGGATGGAGTCGGGTATCGATAATTCTAAAATACCTATTTCAACTGGCGATTTTGCTGGGAGAAGGGGGCAAGAAGATAGTTCCACTTTCGCTTCAACCTCCGCCTCGATACTCATTTCACCCGCTAGCGAAACAAGCGAGTGCGATGCGATCTCGCCCCCGGAAGTGGAGAAGCCATCACCGCCACCGTACACGGGCCTCAGCCCGCCTGAATACACCGAGCACGTGTACGAAACTAGTGAAACACCTTCGCCGATATTTCCAAATTATCCGTTGACATCGTACGCGGAGGAGACGCGTCACAGGCGTTCGAGATCCTCCGTTTCGGACGCTGAGCTTGAATTTATAGCACGCGAGGAACGTTTAAGAAGCGAGGATCGGTTTGAGTCGGAACACTTGGAGAAAGGTTCGAGGCAAATCGAATCCGAGCATCGAGATTTTTCTAAAACGATTAAATCGGCGGATGAGGATGCGTCGAGATCGAGGGACGTGGCGAGGTTACGACCTCCTTTAACAGCAGTGGCGGGCGCTTCGGCCGATTCTGGGACCGGTGATTCCGGAAGTGCGGAGATCCAAGTGGATCCTCTTGGCACGCCTAGGACAACGACCGCAGGCGAGATTTTGGATGGAGGGAACGGGATTGAAAACGGTCAAGCTGCCAATAAATCGACGATTAAAACTCCCACGAACAATAAACAAACGGTTAAACTGTTCACGAAAGAAAGCCTCGACAGGTTGGAGAATAGAACTGTGCAACTTGTCAGGGATTATGGATTTCAACCGAAGAAACGGATGTCGGTCGAAGATGGTGCGGTGCTTCCAAATAAATATGAACCTTTCCCAACCGATCTTTACGGCAGGCCTCTCGAAGAAATCGACAATTTTATTTACGACGAGGTACGTCTATCTAAACACACCTATCTTTTCTTGTTATTTTATGATAAAAGTTCAATTTTAATGAAACGCGTGGAAAAATATTAAAAATTTTGAATAGAATTTATAATGTTACCAAAAGAGAAAATTAAAATCGTCAAATTGATAAGCAGAATTTATTCAATTTCGAAAGATAAAAAATACGTAAATGTTATTTCATAAGAATGATCAAAATCAAAGCAAACATCTCTTTTTTTCTTTAAATAAATATTTTTTCAAATCGTAATTGTTATAATATAAAAAACGTTTAATTCTCAAAGTACAGATCAAGAAATAATCAAGAATACAAAGTACTATACTGGCCAATAATATATACAAATTTACCTAATTTTTGTTACTATCTATCGTTATTATCAAAAGTTGGATCAAAAGTGATCCAATCATCGGATAATAAGAGTTAAATATTTATTGGATATTTATTGAAAATAAATAAAAAGAAATATTTTTCGAAGATTACCAAAAGGATCAATATTTTTTTATATCTCTTCTCTCCGATTCTCGTGAAATTCGATGATTTGATTCATGTATCGTGTGTTTCAGACATTTTGCGTAGTATCGAAGAGATTTCGTAAAAATTACATCCACAGATTTACGGCGACGAACAGTTGGTTCATATTTTCTCCATGGAATCCTATAAGGCGATATTGTATTTACTTAAGCACGAATCAGTACTTCGATTATGTAGTCATGGCTACGATAATATTAAATTGTGCCTTCCTCGCCATGACGGAAACTATCGAGGAAGCCGAGTAAGCATTTTTCACAAACCATTCAACCGTTCGAATTAATTAGACATTTAGGATAGGGTAATGTAACACGTGTCTTCGCCTCCTTTTATTTCTTTCAGATATATATTCTTAGCTATATACACGGCTGAAATGGTGATCAAGTCGATAGCTAAGGGATTTGTGCTCAATAAATATACTTATCTGCGAAATCCGTGGAACTGGTTGGATTTCGTAGTGATCACTAGTGGCTATGCGACTATAGGGATGGAAGTAGGAAATTTAGCTGGGTTGAGAACATTTCGAGTATTGAGAGCTCTTAAAACCGTTTCAATTATGCCTGGTAAGAATCTAAGAAAAGCGAGTATTAATAATCGGAAATTTTTTTCTCCCTTTTTCTTCTCGTAATTATAATATAAAATGTCGTACAAATCCGATTTTCTAATTAATGAATCACAGAGAGTGTTGTAGTATATCGTGAAAGATTCTTATGGTTATTTTTAGTTGGAACTATTTTTAGAAAATTTTATTACAAAAAGTTTTATTTATTTAAATATAATATTCTATATTTACAATATTCTATTATACAGACTTTTTATAAATGGAAAAAAATTGTTTAAAGGCCAGTACAAAGGATATTTAAAGCATATAAATCTATTTAAAAGTCCATTGTAATTATACATATTTTATATTATCTTAAGAATTGTAACGATATATAATAATATATTATCATATTAAATATAAAAGAAAAAATTTATTTTTAATATATTAATAAATCGCTTTATCAATAATAAAAGACAGAAATGTTTATATTTCATATTTTCATAGAAATATAAATATTAATTTTCGTGTATTAAAAAGTTTATAAAAAAATTTATTTACTATATGGAAATAAGGAATTAAAAAATGGAAAAATAATCGTTTACCCAATATTCTTGCAGGCTTAAAAACCATCATAAATGCATTGTTACATAGTTTTAAGCAACTTGCCGAAGTAATGACGCTCACGATCTTTTGTCTGATGGTTTTTGCACTTTTTGCTCTACAAGTTTATATGGGTGAACTTCGAAATAAATGTGTTAAAAATTTGGAATTCAATGATACACAAGTCGATTGGAAAGAGTACGTATTGTTTACCATATACATGTGAATATACTTGTTACATATACGTGTTGCTTCCATAGTATTTATATGCATGTATGCATATACATATGTATCTACTTGAGAGACAATAGCTCGTTGACTCTCAAGAGGCATTAACCGATACCTTATACCGTCCACAGGTGGACTTGGAACTCATCCAACTGGGCATTCGACGAAGATGAAGAACCAATAATTTGCGGTAACGCGACTGGCGCCAGGTTAGCCAAACTTGGTTCATTACTAGGCGCGAGTATTCTAAATAACATCTCGTTTTTAACGCGAAAAATCTACCTTCCAGACATTGCAACGAAAGTTACATTTGCCTTTGCGTTGGCCCAAATCCAAATCATGGTTATACAAATTTTGACAATTTTTTGTGGTCAATGCTCACCACGTTTCAGTTGATTACTTTAGATTATTGGGAAGACGTCTACAATAAGGTAGTTAGTCAATTTTCTGTACGAATTATTATTTTATTATTTTTAGACATTTATAATAAAAACATTTTATCATAAAAACAAAGTTAACAAATTTAATCTAATCATTTAAAATTGAATCTAAATTCAATCAAAAAAATTATTATTAATTAAATAAAAATTTATATTATCATAACAATGTCCTAAGTTATAATATTTTTATAAATTATTATTTTCCTTGATTTTTCGATGTGTTTTAACACTATCTATTTCTAATTATTTTACTTTGCAATCATTATCATTATGCTTTGATAATCAATATTTATATTCATGATCAAGAAATGATAATATTGGTCCATTAGGTATTGTCGGCGTGCGGACCTATCAGCGTCTCGTTCTTCACGGTGGTCGTGTTTTTTGGATCATTTTATTTGATCAACCTGATGCTTGCTGTCGTTGCATTGAGTTACGAGGAGGAAGCAGAAATTACAAACGAGGTGTGTAATCGTTTCAACTGCACGCTTTCGATTTCTTTCATTCTTACGATTGGTATAACAGGAACGAAGGAAGGATTTAACCGACCATCGCGAGGACTCGACGTTTAGTTTCGACCCGACAAAAATCAATGTGAAGACGCTTGCCAAAGAAAAGCAAAAAAAATTGGATGCAAGAAAAGGGGTTCTCTTAAGTAGTTACACTCGTAAAAAGACGCGAAGAAGAAGACGTGGGAGAAGCACTGCCGGTTCCAGTTCATCTGGTCAAGATAAAGGTGGCTCTGTGCCAAGCAGGTATACCTTTTATCACTTGAGTAGAATTGAACTGTGCGCGGAAAATGGAAAAATTGTTGAAAGATTTTTTTTAGAAAAAAAAAAAAAAAAAAAAAAAAGTTAGATGATTTTTTATTATAATTTTCTCACCGATTAGGTCGGTGACACCGAGCCCGAATCCAAGTCCAAGACACTCAAACGTTCGACCGTCTCACTTACTTCTACAAAATGTCAGTCCGCGAACAGCTGAGAATAATGGAGTTCATAGATTGGCGCCAAATCGTGGTATGCTTCATTCTCGACAAGCAAGTAACAACAGTAATCAACAATCGTCGTTAGATGATTCCGGGGTTGTCGACGATCATGATGCCGATGATGTCACATCCGTGGAAGAGCACGATAGACGCGATAACAAAGAATGTAGAGGCAACTGGCAGGAGAGGACGCCCACCAATAATAAGAATGGCGACGCCAATGGTGAAACGAATCCGGATCAAACGAGAAATGGGATGAACAATGAAACGGAAGTGAACGACAATGAACGAGAAGAATCGGAGGCAACGCATTCCGGTGGTTATCTTCGAACATCTGCAAATGTTCCAGTCTCTCTTACTGGCGGACCCACTCGAGAATTTCGAGTGTTTAAATGCAATGGTGTGAAAACAAAGAAACAAATGTACACTTTACCGCCAGAGTATTTATCGCACATTGTTATTTTAGGTAGGATCATTTATACGTGCAGAGAGTTTCTGAAATCGTGGCGCAACCGTGGAAAAAAAAAAAATAAAGAATGAATTGAAAATATGGAATAAAATTTTTTCGAAAAGATTAAGTTTGAGAATTTGTCAAATTATGTATGCAATTATGTATTTAAACTCAATCTGCTTGGTTCATTTATTGTCAGTCTTACGTTTTAAATTATACCAAATATTTATTCACGTTGTTATTCACAAACACGAATAGGAATGACTAGCCAAATTACGTGATCGAAGCAGATTGTCTTTAAATACCCTCATAAACAACAAATTTTTTAAATACTTACCTTACATAAAAAATTTTATTCTACATTTTTTTTAAGAAATCATCTATCCCCTTCAATTTTATTATTCTACGATTTCGGAGACATTTCATCGTATATAGATTCAAAATGAGAATTATTAACGATTTATTCGTCTCGTGTTCTAGATGATCTACCGGATAGAAATTGTGAAAAATGCATCCAATGCTGCGTAGATTACGAGGGTTGGCTACGATTTCAGAATTGCTTGTACAAGGTAGGTATGCTAAAAAGGTAAAGATAGCGTCGAGAGGGGAGCGTCTTCGGAAATGAGAACGCAAGTATTTTTATAACATAATATAATTCGATATTTGTTACGGATATATATCATTTTCGAAATGAACAAATTATTGTTAAAATCAAACGAATAGAACTTATAGCGGATAAAAAAAAAAAAAAAGGAAAAGAAAACGCTCGACTCTCGATTGACCAGTGGCTCGTATCTAGGTAGTGAGAGACCCACTATTCGAGTTGACGATCACACTGTGCATCGTTCTCAATACCGGCTTTTTGGCAATGGAACATCACGGAATGAGCGAATCGATACGACAGGCGCTCAACATCGGTAATAAAGTGTTTACCAGTATCTTCACCTTCGAATGCTTGCTGAAGCTGTTGGCGCTGAGTAAAGATTTCTTCGCCAACGGATGGAACAATTTCGATTTGATAATAGTGTCAGCGTCTCTGATAGATCTTACCTTCGAGCTGGTAGACGGTCTCTCCGTGATACGCGGACTGAGGCTTCTGCGTGTGTTAAAATTGGCACAATCCTGGACAACGATGAAGGTTCTCCTCAGCATTATTATCTCGACGATCGGCGCTCTTGGAAATCTCACCCTAGTTCTGGTGATCGTGATTTACATATTCGCCGTGATCGGCATGCAATTGTTCAGTAAAGATTACACATTAGACAAATTCTATCCTGATCCTGTACCACGTTGGAACTTTAATGATTTCTTTCACTCGTTTATGATGATATTTCGTATACTTTGCGGAGAATGGATCGAGCCGTTATGGGATTGCATGAGAGCGGAACAAGAAGACGGACCCGAGGCATGCTTCGCTATATTTTTACCGGCTCTCGTCATGGGTAATTTTATGGTGTTGAATCTCTTCCTTGCCTTACTGCTCAACAGCTTCAACTCGGAAGAGTTGAAGCAGAAAAAGGAAGAGGTCGGCGAGGATTCGAAACTCGCAAGGTCGTTCGATCGTATTCGTTCGATTATAAGGAAAAATAAATGTTCCCGGATGGGTCAAATTGTCGCAAAAGGAAGAGGAAAAGACCCTCGCTTCGAAAAGATCGTGCGGAGAGTTATGGATCGATCCGACAACGAGACTAAATACGCCATTCAAGAGACAGTGCTCAACCTTCCAAGGGATAACGTTTACAACAGGTCTTATCAAGAAAGTTTAAATCAGCCAGTTTTTACTTACGATCCGGTTTACTCTCAGTCACAGATGGAAGGGCAAAGATACGAACAGTGGGAAAAGGACGAAGATGAAGAAAAGGACGAAGCAACGTATGACGAGAAGAATTACTCGAATAAAGAAAAAGAGATGGAAATGAGCGAAAGCAAGGAAGAGGAATGTCAAGATCTGGAAGTCGTGAGAGATTCCTCGTGTTCGAAAAAAGCACCCGCGGAGGAAAGAGTGGCGATGCTACCTCAAAAAGATCCATTTCCTAGACACGAGGATCGAATACCTAAGCGACCTTGGCACGCGCTCGTCAGTTATGTCGACGAGCTGACGGTTGGTGGTAGAAGAGATAGCAAGGGAAAATATATCGACGGGATGGGTTCTTTCCCCGGATTTGGAAGGAGTAATCGGCGTAAAGAACCGCAAGATTGCTTTCCACGACAGTGTTACCAGAAGTAAGAACCAATCTGACCGCACTTCGAATTTCTCTTCTTCTGCCCGTGTTGAATGACGTTTGATAGCGATATTGTATGTGCAGGTGTACCTGCATCGATCGGTGTATTGCAACAGCTATTGGCAAAAAATGGATCAAACTACGAACAATGATTCTATCGGTCGTTGACACGCCTGGCTTCGAATGGATGATCCTAGTTTTAATTTTTGCATCTTCCATAACGCTTTGTTTTGAAGATATTTACCTAGATGATAATCCTTTTTTGAAGAAAATCCTCTATTGGACCAATCTTGGCTTCTGTGCGCTTTTCAGTATTGAGATGTTACTCAAGTGGTTAGCTCTGGGTTTCTGCAAATATTTCACCAGTTTTTGGACAATCTTGGATTTTATAATTGTCTTTGTAAGTAGAGTTATAAATTCAACACCAGCATCGATTTCAATCGTACACACTCACACATACACACACAGGCATATATATATATATATATATATGTTATATGTGTTCCGTGTATGTGTAAGCAAAAGCATATACGTGTGCGTGAGCGCATGTGTAAATTTTACGTCCATCTTTGCTGCATGGATTTTTCTTTATTGCCGATCGTAACTATCGTGTTACGATTTCGCTCTTTGCCTTACTTTGTCTTCTTCATTTTTATGCATTTATTTCTTACATTTTTTATATGTGTCGCCTTGCGGACTCAGGTACGTGCAATATTAATACGTTGCTTCTACTCAATTTGATCATGGCTGAAATATCCTTGCAACGCTTTATATCTTAATTCGATCCATCAAAATTTATTGTCCAATTAATTTGTCCAATTTTTTTTATTCCACCTTAATATTAGTTTTTTTTATATTATGAACTCATGTAAAGTTTCGAATCTTGATATCGATATTAATAAATCGATTGTACTATTTTTTATCGTTACATATTTTTTTATATATATTCATTACACGAAATATTCCTGTAAGAATGAATAAGGAATAATTCGATAATTTTTTTATAATATAAAATGAAAAATTCTATTCATAAATTGCATAATCTCCTAAATTGTAGATATTAATATTTTTTCAATATATAGAATGATTTTCAAAATAATAATATGAAATTAATACGAAATTAATATGAAATTATAAAGATCCACTAGAATTTTTAGTGAAAAATATGCATATTTTTGTTGTTAGTTTTACGATTTTAATAATTTTAATGTATAAATTATTCTTATAATCAAAAGTATGACTTCGAAAAGTTAAAAATCTTTTATTAATTTAAGCGAAAAGAGATGTAAGAGATACAGATTAAATTATAAAATTTTCATTATCAGATATAACTTCACAATTAGAACAAGATATCTTTCAAATATGCACTTCAAATCAAAACAAAATTGCAATCTAGAAATTTCCTACGTGTATACTACACATAATAACTATGTTACAAAGTGATATTTTTTTTATTTATAATTCTACGTAGAAATATCAAAGGAATGAATTATTTGGTTAAAAATAGACAAAGACATAGCATTTTTTGTCAAGATTATATTTTTAGAAGTTTATCAAGGTTACCAATATTTTTTGAACGAAACTACATATTTTTATCATCATAACGTAATAACTGAGGTCAAGATCGATCAAATGACCTAAATACTATGATACTATGACTTTCAAGCGACCTTGAATGTAAAAAATTAGACTATCAAGAAATCAATTTTCTTTTTTATTCAAGAAGACTTTTTATTTAACTTATTGGATCCTGACTTTAATTATTAATTATATTATAATGATAAAAATATGCAATTGTTAAAAAATATCGATGACCTTAATTATTCAAATCGAATTTATTCTCTTGATATTTGCTAAGAGATATCGTTTTGTAACAGAATTATTGAAATAATATCCTGTATATATTTTTATATTCTTATATCCATATTATATTTTAATTTATTTTTATTTATTAATTACTTATTTACTTATTAAGTTATAATAAGAATTGATAAATAAAAATTAATATAATATGTATATTATATTTCAACTATAATATTTTTATAATGATTAGTTATGAAAAAAATATGATTAATAAAATAAAATAAAATAATAGATATAGAATAAAGCATGCAATTAATCTTATATATTAATATGTAGTGGCACAAAATTTTTATTTTTATTTTATTTTTTCAATGAATTTTTTCTATTCTCTTAGTATCAGTCTATGAAACTTTTGATTTTCAATTAAGAAATTATATATTATTTTATTGAAGATTAAGATTTATTAAAATTTGAAATGTGCTAAATATAGATTAAAATCCTATAAAAATTCTAATTATCGAGATATTTAGAATTTTTTTTACATTTGATTGAAATGTGTTGAAAAATTGTGAATAAAAAATGTGTGCAAGATTTGTCTGTTTATGATATTCTCTCTAGTTTGATTAATAAAATACATTCTTTTGAAACATTTATTTTTATATCATCAACCTTAATGATAATGTTTGTAAATATTTCAAATTTCATTTAATGAATATTTCAATAATTTTCTATTAGTTTTTTTTTTATTTATGCTTTCATAGTTTTTTTATTAATTATTTTAATATTTATTCTTTCGAATCCCAATATAGAATATTACATATTGCATTGTAAAATATTACAAAGTGCAAATGATTTCACATTTTGATTTTTAAACACTATCATTTAACTTTGAAACTTTTTTTCATGGTCAATCTGCCGATTAGCTTCCTGCTCATTGATCTTAATGAGCTTGAAATATGTTATAAAAAACTTTTGAACTTTTTTTTATGCATAACTGGTGGTCAGCTTTAATTTTCGAATTATTTGCAAAAAATTTTAATACTAAATCATTGCTTATATATGTTTATATATGTGCTTGTAATACGTTCAATCGCAACTTAAAATACTGATAATCATATATAATAAATGAACTTGAAAATCTACTTTTTTATGAAATTGAACGTGATTTTTTTTTAAATTTTCTTTGTATATACAGAATTATTTATAATTTATGGTATAAATGAGATCAAAGAGATTCTATGATTTGAAATAATACGAAAATTAAGAATAACTAAATTACATGGATGTTCATTTTTTTAAAGCAAATTTGAAAATTTTTCAAATATAAGTGAAATTAATTTTCTATAGCATATGAATGAACTATAAAAGATTATTGTAAACGCGAAAATAAGTAAAAAATGTAAAATACATATATTTCATTTAAAAATTAATTATTGAGAATTTGAAAATTCATCGATTATAGGACTTTTAATTTTTTCAAAACAAGGACTTAAATAATAAATTTTTATTTTTTCTTTATTTTCATATAGAATAATCATTTATTGATTAATTCATTCGTATTCAATCAAGAATTTTATTTACATTTGAAATTTTTTTCTTATTTGGTTTAGGATCGAAATGTACGTTTTATTCATAGGAGAAAAATTCATTCTACATTTTCGTTTTATTTCGAGCCTTGATTTCATTTGTGATCTATGAATTACGGATCAATCTATATACAACGGAAAAACTAACTTCGACCATTGTAATATAATAATTTCGATCGCTCAAGGATTGTTTTATACTTTATTTTCACATTCCGGAGATCTGAAAAGATGCCCAACTTGCTATGGATACTAAGTATAATGATATTTGTTCACTGTGTTTATGCAAACAATTGAAAAGTAGCGGTCGCGTATTGTCGTACGTGCTTCTGCGAATGCATACATAATATAGGTGGAATTCAATGCAATAATATCGAAAGTTTTTTGTTAAATAATTCGAAAATTAAACTTTACGCGAGTGGAAAAAGTTACGCAAAATTATATTTTTTAAAATCAATAAGGAAAGAGTTAATCGGCAAATTCATTTTTTTTTTTTTATGTAACGAACAGATTACAAATATTTGAATTTAAACAAAGTTAAGTCATTTTTTTTTTTTTAGATATAAAAATTTAAAAATTTAGATGATCAAATCAAAATATGAAAGTTAAGAATTACATTTAAAGCTCGTTTTCAGTTTTAGTTGCTAAATAAATAACAAAGCCAATGACAAATAAATAACAAAGATAATATAATTCTTTTATTTTTCGTTTTATTTTGATGTGATAAATTATTAAATATTTAAATATTTGAATATCTGTTATTAAATATCTTGTACATATGCAATACATGTATACAACAATTTCCAAGTAAAATAGCTAAAGAAAAGTCAATCAAGAATAATATCAAGAATAATATGATTTTTCTTTCCTTTTTAGTGCACTTATCTTATAATTAAGAAGATTATTTAGTATTGATACATGCACAATTAATTTTCGATAAATTTCAATATCGTAATCATAATAAATATAAACATAATAAAAAACATAATAACATAATAAAAAAATACATATAGATAGCTTCAGCTTTGTAAAATGCTTTAAAAAAAACCTCAAGTGTATTGCTTTGCATAGCATTTTATGCACCGCTATCATTGTTGTTTCCTAGATGTTTAAATAAAGTAACTATCCGATTATTTTTATTTTGTCTCTTTTTCATTTCAGTTAATGAAATCGTATATAAAATATGAAAATTTTTCTTTAAATATTTACTTATGTACTATTTATATATAAATAAGAAATTATTTATTTTCAGCCTTTACCGTTTTCGTTTTAATTAGAACATTTTTAAAAATTTTTAGAAAAAATTCACGATTAATTTTATCATTCGTTATAATATACAAACAGCATGTTATATATTCTTTGAATGATGAAAGAAAAAAGAAAATAAACGAGTATCTTCAAAAATCGTAATTTAATTTTTCTTGAACAGGTATCAACATTTAGTCTGTTGATAGAAGAAAACGAAAATTTGAAAGTGCTAAGATCTCTAAGAACTTTGAGAGCACTAAGACCCTTAAGAGCAATATCGAGATGGCAAGGCATGAGGGTAAGAGATTGAGTAGATCAATGCTAATGATGTAGATTAGATGGCTAATACATTCCTAAAGCTTGGAAGTTAGAAGTATCCCGTATTTTCTTTTTTTTGTCTTTGCTAGATCGTAGTGAACGCGTTGATGTATGCGATACCTAGTATATTCAACGTGCTCCTCGTCTGTCTCGTGTTCTGGCTGATATTTTCTATAATGGGTGTACAATTTTTTGGCGGCAAATTTTTCAAATGCGTTAACGAGTACGGCGAATTATTAGATATATCGGTAAGTAAGAATCTTTCTTTATTGTTTTTCTTCCGCTTTAATGATAAAAAAAAAAAAGCTAAATTATCGAAAAAGTCGAGAAAAATGAAAGGAAGAAAATTTGAATCGATGAACGTTACTTCTATAGATTGTAAACACGAAAGACGATTGTTTGAGAAAAAATTACTCTTGGGAAAATAGTAAAATCACGTTTGATCACGTGGGAATAGCATATCTAGCTTTGTTCCAAGTAGCCACTTTCGAAGGGTGGATGGAGGTGATGCAGGATGCGGTAGACGCAAGAGGTGTAGATCTTCAACCTCAAAGAGAAGCAAACATCTACGCATATTTCTACTTTGTGATATTTATCGTTTGCGGCTCTTTTTTTACACTAAATCTCTTTATCGGAGTAATTATAGACAACTTTAACATGTTAAAGAAAAAGGTAAGAAACATAAACTCGATCGAAAAGAGATTTTTGAAAAATAATTTTTTACATATTTCGTCGAACGCTGAAACTTTCTTCCCCATTTCATTCCCTTTCATCCCTATTTTCAGTACGAAGGTGGAGTGCTAGAAATGTTTTTGACCGAAAGTCAAAAACACTACTACACTGCCATGAAAAAACTTGGCCGTAAAAAGCCGCAAAAAGTGATAAAGCGTCCGATGAATCAAATCCTCGCAATGTTTTATGATCTATCGAATTCACGCAGGTAAATGAATCTAAATCTCTTTTCTATTTGCTTTTTTACGCATTTTCTTTTTTTTTTTTTTTTATTTACCATCGAATTTTTCTCTTTTCTTTTTTTTTTTTTTTTTCGAGAAATATAAAACACGATTTTTTATCGATTTTACTATATAAACAACAACTACTAAATGTTTCCAGATTTGAAATAGCAATTTTCATTTTGATATTTCTCAACATGCTGACAATGGGAATCGAGCATTACGATCAACCTCATCCAATTTTCTTCGTCCTTGAAGTGTCGAATGCATTTTTCACAACTGTTTTCGGCTTAGAAGCAATCGTGAAAATAATAGGACTTCGATATCATTATTTCACGGTGCCATGGAACTTGTTCGATTTCCTCCTTGTGCTGGCTTCAATATTAGGAATATTAATGGAGGATATTATGGTAGACTTTCCGGTGTCCCCGACGCTCCTGCGAGTCGTGAGAGTGTTCAGAATTGGTAGAATCTTAAGGCTCATAAAAGCAGCAAAAGGTATTCGCAAACTGCTCTTCGCTCTGGTGGTTAGTCTTCCAGCGCTGTTCAACATCGGTGCCCTGTTAGCTCTAATTACTTTTATTTATGCCATTATCGGCATGTCAGTATTTGGTCACGTTAAGAAACAAGGTGCGCTTGACGATATGGTGAGTAATGTCATTTAAATTTTTTCCAATTTATTTTTTTCTATATCCCTACTTTTTTGATCACGTGTTATCTTTCCCTCTCTATTTGTTTTTTCTTATTTCCTCGTTTCATTCCCTGTAGGTAAATTTTGAAACTTTTGGTAGAAGCATGCAATTACTGTTTCGATTAATGACCTCAGCTGGTTGGAACGATGTGTTAGAATCATTGATGGTACAACCACCGAATTGCGATCCGACTCCAACTAATCGGCAATTGAATGGAAATTGCGGATATCCTCTATTGGCAATAACTTATTTTACTTCTTTCATCATAATCAGCTATATGATCGTTATCAATATGTACATTGCTATTATTCTCGAGAATTTTAATCAGGCCCATCAAGAAGAAGAAATCGGTATTGTCGAAGACGATCTTGAAATGTTTTACATTCGATGGTCCAAGTAAGTGTTACATTTACTTTTGTATTTTTCTATCCTATTTTTCTTTCTGATTATGCCCTCTATCGCAAGATCGATATTAACACTTGTAATCATAATTAATTCGTAGATACGATCCGCACGCGACACAATTTATAAATTTTTCGCAATTAAGCGATTTCATAGCAAGCCTGGATCCACCATTAGGGATTTCGAAGCCCAATATGGTTGCATTAGTTAGTTTTAATCTACCTATCGCAAAGGGTAATAAGATTCATTGTCTGGACATTCTGCACGCACTTGTCAAGCACGTCCTTGGACACGTAGAAGAGTCTGAAGATTTTCGAAAGCTGCAGGAACAAATGGATATTAAGTTTAAGAAACAATTTCCCACTCGTAAAGAATTAGAAATTGTTTCTTCAACAAGAATGTGGAAACGTCAAGACAAAGCAGCTAGGTTGATTCAACGTACCATCAGGGAATATATAACGTGAGTAATGCTAATTAATGTTTCTATCTCGTTTTTAAAACACGATTCTACAATAAGAGTCTACAACATTACGTTATTCAGGGCGAAAAAGGAACGTGAAAGGATGGCTCAAGAAGTGGATTCTCAGACTCAGACGTCGAGTCCTGGTGGTGGGAACGAGGGTAGGGGCGGGGGTGGATGGAGTGGCAAAGTATCGGCTTTTCTACATGTGCATAGAGGTAGCCGAGCCAGTAGTCGCAAGTCCTCGAGGGCCAGCGACGCCAGCGATTTCAGCGAGCTCGGTACAGCTTCGGCATGGCTTTTTCCAAACTTACCTCTGCTGTTGCTCTCCGGCGCCACCGGTACTCACGAGGACCTGCCTCCTCCCGCTCTGACCGTATCCCGTCCCTCGCCGACTACAGAACAACAAACGTTTACCGGTTCCTCTGTTGCTTCTGCTACTTCCTCTGATCTACACACTAGGTTTGCGTTTCCTTTTCTTAATCGTTTTCAATACACGTTTAATAACGTATGGTGATTTTACAGTTTAATGATTTTTCTCAATTTTGATTATTTGACTAAGATTTTTTTAAAAACTTTATTTTAGCAATTTTTTTTAATAATATTATAATAATATTTCAAGATCTTGAAGATAAAAGACTAAGATTTCGTTTTATATATATATATATATACTATTATATATATATAGATAGATAGATTGAGCTATCTCTATGAACAAAGTATCATTCTTATAAAGCGCTAATAGTGAAGTATAAATATGCTAATGTATATGTAATTTTATGCGGAAACAGCAAAAAAAAAAAGTAGAAAATTAAAAAACAAATTTTTTTATTGTATTTTATTTAAATTCTGTATTAATCGTTTATATTTCATGCGAATGCACCCATCGATACTTTCAATCACTAAGATTCTTATAAATGTTTGCATTCAATTTCTATTTATTATTTTTCCAGCAAATCTTAATTATCTGAATTATATGCATCAATTTCAAAATTAATGAAATTATCGCTATCATTAACAGTTGAGTAAACATAATCTGAGTTTAATCTCTTTAATCTTTGAAATCCCTTCTATTCATTACATAATCTAATTTAACTTTAACTTGAAGTTTCCATATAAAAACATATACATATGTCATTTCTCTTTTCATATCGAATAAAAACATTTCATTACTATCATTTTCAAATGAAATGATAAGACAAATCAATAAAGCTGATGATAAGATTATTTAGATTTTAATTTTTTTAAATAAAAAAATTTATGAGCATATAATTTATTATATAATTTTTTTATAGATTTCAATAGAACTTTTTTAATTATTTTGTTGTAATATAAAAAATTTTAAGCGATAATTGGATCTTAATAATCTTGAAAAAAATAAAATTAGTACTTATAATAATTAGTAACCAATTATTTCATGAGTCTTGAATTTAAGTTGGGTTAAATAATTCCTTATTATTTTTTTCACTACTTGATAAAAAGATCTTTTAACTTAAATTTTTACTTTCCTTAAATTTTTTTTAAGATTAAGTCCAATTGCAAATTTTTTCTATTATTTATTTATCATAACAAAGTAATTAAGAAAAAGTTCTGTTCAAAGAAAATAGCTTTTTTAACCAATGTATTACATTTTTATTTAATATAATGTATTTAATAAGTGTTCATGATGATTTCTTCTTCTTTGAGAAATGAAACTTTGAAAAACGAAATTCAAATGAAAAACCATAGTTAAAAGTAATTAAAATTGGGAAAAATCATTGAACTCCAGAATTATTCAGTATACTTTTTTTTTTCAAATCTTTAAGTTTATTAGATAAACTTTAAAGAATGAAATTATAATACGATAATAATTTACAATAGATCAATCGGGGGTCCAACTCTCGGCCGACAAAATGCCGTTGAAAGTTATCCCGACGAGGAAGTCCCCAGTCTTCCTACGAAGCGCAAATCACTTCCGCCAAGCGCTACAACACTCTCTCTGAACACCTTACATCGTGATATCAAAGAAGCATTTAGCAGACGTTGCGGTAGCCTTCGAAAGAAACATCAACCAGCTCCTGAACCAGCTCCGCTGCCAATCGAATCTACCGATGTAAGCATACTTGTTACGGAACCCAGTCCAGAGAATTCAGCACCGCCTTCAAGACCGGCATTACTTAGACAACAATCCGCCGCCACGGTTGTTCATGTCCTCGTACACAGGGAGAGTGAAGAATATCGAGATGTACAACCCGATAATGCCAGTTGATCTTAGATCATTATTCTCGACATCCTTCCTAAAATAGTTTAATGAAAGGCTAATTTGCTTGTTATCGCGTTACTATCACTTCGAGATTCGAATCTAATCAATTCCCTCTCCTCTCCCCCTTTCTTTGACCCTGTTGCCTTATCATCATTACCATCATTTATAATCTTTTTATTAATTCATTATTAATATATCTCAATTAAATTATTTATCGATTATTTGTTGAAACTAAACTATTTATTCTTAGATTATTCTTAGATTTTACGATATATTTTTCTTTTATAAGGAAATTTTTTTACAATACTTTTCATCCTAATAAATAACAATAGCCTACTTATACATAATATCTAATCAATTTATTGCAACGAGCTTAAATTTTTTTCTTCTTCAATAAAAATATAGATGAATAATATAATATAGTTCAGGTAGTTTAATTGACTTGATATTACTCTAAACTCGCATTCTTCTACCATGATTAAGGGTAATTGGACCAATTTAGTGAAATATATTTAAATTCCGATCCCTTATTCAAATTTAATCATTAATACGATCTATTTGTTATAAAAAAAAATGAATAATAATTACATGAAAAAATAATACTGCCTTAAATAGCATAGATTTTTAATTTATAATTATTTTAAAGAAAGAAACAAAAAGGACAAAAAGAGAGGGAAAGAGAAGATGGAAAGAAGAATATGTACATTTTTTTAAAGAGATCATATAATAGTCAGGTAGTTGTTTTTCTTTATATTTTTAAAGGAACATAGATTGCTAGTACCGCTACTAATTTTATATAATATCAGATATCATAAACAATAGCATTTATAGAACGTAAACGTATATGATGTTTGTCTCATTCAAAGTTATTAAAATTACAACATTCCTAATAAGTAATAAGAATACATACTTACTTCTATTTACTATTTATGTATGATAAATGATAATGAAATTCATCCTGCATTTATTAGAAGAAAATGCTTTCTTTTCTGGGCATAATTTAATATCGAGTGCTAATAGATCATGATTGATCATGATATATTTATATTTTATTTATGTACATGTATATCTATTATTTATATGTATTAATTAACTTTGACTATGATTAATACTTTAAACTTTTCAATTATAATAAAAAAATATATTTTTTTTTATATTCTAATCAAAAAACAAATTTAATATAAATAAAATATTTTAATTAATCATAATCTTAATACAATTTTATAATTCATTGATGTACGGAATATTTAAAATCATTAATCAATAATTATCAAAGTAATAAAATTTATCAAAGACTTGTATATTATGACTTGTATAAAATGAACAATGTCCAGAAAAGATTCTTATCCCTTATTATAATAGACATTTTAAAAATAGAATGCATTAATTTATTATAATAGAACGCAATTAATTTATTGCATTAATTAATTGCATATTAATTAATATTAAAAAAAGAAGAAACGAATTTCCATTTTAAAATTAAGTATTGATTTTTAAATTGGTATAATTACATTTCTATTCATATTGTATCTAATATAATAGAAGGATGAATCAAATGAAGTTAACCAACCATATAAATCGAATATAAAAAGAAACAATATTATAGATTTTTTATTTATTCATTTATTTTTCATTTCATTCGATTCATCATAAATATATACATATATATATATATATAAAATATAGAAAGAAATTTGTATATTTCAAACAATTTTATACTTATCTTCGAAGAAAAATTTTAAATAATAGTTAATAAATTAATAATATAAATGAAAAAAAAAATTTTTATATATTTAAAACAATATTGTAAATTGTTTTCATAATTTTATTAAACTCTCTATTATAAAATCAAATTTATTAATAAAGTACAAACTATTTTTTTTCTAATATGTAAAATTAAAAAATAAATGATAATAAATATATGAAAATCATATTTTCAAAAAATTATATAAATTGTTATTCAATTGTTGATTTTGCAATTATTGACGATTATAATATATTTATAATTATATATAAATATATTATATCAAAACAATTTTTTATTTTTTTATTCAAAAAAATCTTCGATGATAAATATTATAAATATATATATACATGTATATATAGAGTATAGAGTTTTAATATATTCATGGAAAATCTTTGGAAAATCTGGATTCTGAAAATTCAAATAATAATTGTTATATAAAAATGTCGTAAATTTCAATTGTTTAATAAATAAGCTTTAATTGATATTTTTGTATACTAATTTTTGTATTTGTTTTGATTTTTCAAATCAATCTATTAAAGATGTTCCATGAATATATTAACAACGTATATTATACATATAATACACATATAAAATATATATAAAATTAATATAAAACTATTTTCCATTTTGTTTTTTTCTGTTTTATACAAAATTTATATGTAAAAAAGCTACGTATCATCAAACATTTATATAATATGAAACTAATTATGAAAGAATTAAAAGATATTTAATGACAGAAAGGGAGAGAGGTTGGAAAAAGTGAAAGGAAGAGAAAGAGAAAAGACAGGAAAAGAGAAAAAAAGATTTAAGTAGAGAAAGGAACAACGAATTTTGTAGTAATTAATTAAATTTTTGCTATAATCTTATTATCAATCATTTTTAATTGTTAGATTAATCTACAATCAATCAATTATAATACCTTCTTTGTCGATCATAATAAGTTTGAGATATGTTATAAAAGGCAACATTTTGAACAACTTTTATCTTTATCTATAATTAATATTGGCTTTAATATTAGAATTATTTACAAAAAATAGAATTTTATTAATTTATATATACATTTAATTTTGCCTATACAAATGTGTCTGTAAGAACATATGCAATTGCTACTTATCAATTATTTATACATATATATAAGAATATATAATATAACGGAAATTTGAATTTATCGAAAAACTATTTCTTTATGGATTTATGAATAAACTTTTTAAAATTTTCTTTATAGCTGACTTATATGAGATTGATATCATTATCATTATAACTTCAGTTATTTTAATTTTTATCAAATTGTTTATATTTTATTTTTATATTTATTTCTTTCGAATTCGTAAAATGTCCAAATTATAAATAAATAAATATTAATAATAATAAATATAATGATATTTATTTATATATTTGTTTAATAATATTGTTTATATATTTTTTTAATGAAATTTATTATAAGTATTGCTTACCGATCTATTCTTATACACATAAACAAATGTTGATAAATAGTGCATATCAATCTTACATATAATTAAGCCGATAATTGGAATTTTGGAATTAGTAAAATATTTTTAGTACTACACTATCGAATTATATTTATATATATGTATTTGTGAAAACATATAGTTACTCAAAATAATAAAATTGCCTTATACATATCTCAAAGTCATTAAACTCGATAAATAGGGAGTTTTTTTACTAGTAGATTCACTTTTATTTATTTAATATTTCAATCCCTGAAATGAAAAATACAGAATTTATTAATTCAAATAATAGATTTTCACATTGATGTTTTCAATTTTCCTTTTCACGGATAAACGTTATCATTAATACGTCACGACCTCTCGTCGACCTATAGTGCCTATTGTTAGAAAATGATTGCGAGTTAATATATATGTATACAAAAGTATAAACATGTATATTAGATTTTCATATTAAAAATAATACAACATTGGTAAATACAATACGAGTTAAATCTTCGTAACTCTCTTGTTAGAACGTACAATGTACGTTACTTTTAGAGTTTAGCATTTAATGCTTAATGCTTGATAAATCTGTTTTTCGCGCATCGACTATAAGATATAACATTAAGGATCACAAGAAACGAAGTCGATGAATAAATTAAATAAAAAAATAAAAAGGTATAAAGCTGAAATATTTCAAAAATAATTTAATTTTGAAATGTGATCTTTGCAAAAAGATACGCATTGTAAAGCTATATATCATGTCAATTAAAGGCATAATATGTATGTTATTCATAATTAGCGTGTATACGCACGATACGTCTAGGTATAACGTACAATATTATACATATACCAAAAATAAGAGACTGGACATACATGCGACTATCCCAAAACTAATGGATGGTAAAATTCCAAAAATTGTACAATCACACTCGGATGTCCTTCAGGAATCTGAAATTATTTAGATTATATAACTTTTCTGCGCATTTTTCTGCGTGTCTGCGTGCTGTGTGTGTGCGTGTGAACAAAATTCGATAAAAATAACACCTGCTCAAACTTACATATTTAAATACACATCAGCATATGCACAAACATAATTATAAATTATTATTGCAACTATCAGCTTTTACTTTTTACGCTGAGATGTACGATCGATCATTCATCGTTCGTTCCAATTAATTTGACATTCTCATATTTTTTATAAAAAAAAAAAAACGTATCAGTGACAATATTGTTCACACAATAATGAAATTAGAAATGAAATGTTTTCTTATTCGGGTGAAAAGAAAAAAGCGTATAGTTCTGAAAAATTTGTTAAGGAATAATATTATATTAAAGATACCCATTAATACAGGGTTAATGACAATCGAGATCATGAAAAAAATTGCTTTTTTCTCTTCTTCCACGTTTTAAGCAATTTACTTTCAAAAAACTTAGTATAACTATTTCAAGATAATTAATATCATTTATTAATATTATTCTATTGTTAATGAATAATAATTTCAATTTATTACAAAATTGAAATTGTCACGCTGTTAAAAGTTCATTATAGATGAAAAGATAAATTTCGTGTTCTAACATTTGATAGTGATAGAAATATGAAAAATATATAGAGAAAAAGAATAAAGAAACGAAAAAGTAAGCAAACAGACAGAGCAGAAAATACTGTACTAGTATTGAAATGATCAGAAACAAAAAAATTAAAACAAAGAACAGTAAAATGTTCCTTTAGGTCAAACTTGTAAATAGTACAATAATCCTCATTAGTTCGCAAATATGACTGTTTTGTCATATAAATTTATAAACAAAGACTCGAGCATTGTTCTTCCATAGATATTAATTTAATTAAATTTTATGTAAACGTCTATTTTCTCGTTTGTTTCATAAATTCCTTAGCAATATTATAATATAATAGCAATGTTTTCAATTTGATATGTTTTTATCAATTTCAATATACTTTAAATCATATTTTTACAATTAAATCTTGTTTCTCTGTGTATTTTTATATATATATATATATATATATATATATATATATATTAATATCTCACATATATATAAAAATTGTATATAAATATATATATATATATATATATATATATATATATATAAGTATATGTACTTGTACAACTTTCTCTTTACAACAATGCTTGATATAGTTTATAAGCTAATACGAGCAAATACTAAATCTTGAAATACACAATCTAATTAAATCTGATATTATAATAAATTGCTAACAATATTAATAAGCAAGAAGTGAATAATAAGAATGTTAATCATGTACGAATGATATATATATATATAAAACTATTATTAAAAAATAAATTGTGGAATTTATCATTGAAATTTATTTAAGTATATAATATTACTTTTGTATTAATTTAAAAAAATTTATTTCTAATTTACAATGTTACACATACACAAATATTTACATATATAGATTGGAACTACATTTAAAACTATATTTAATCTTTCTAATAAATTAATTCTTTATTTAGTTGAAACTCTGGTACGTTTGTTCCATGAAAAATTAGTACCATAACTACGAGGCTTAGGATTATTAACATTTGGATTTTGAATATAATATTTCCATCTCATTTTATTACAATGTGCGATAGCTTCTTCCTTTGTAGCAAATGCCACATGAAGATTAGACAAAGGATCTCCACTATGAAATAAAACATAATATTAATTAAAGTTTAATAAATAAAATTTAATATTATACTTACGTTGAAGTCCATCCCATAAGAGGATTCTCCCAACGTTCACGTGTATCAAAATCTATTTGCCAACGATTTATATTATTTGTTCCAGACTGCATAGCATTTTTCGCAGGACAATAAATACGAACTGTACGAGATTTTATATGTTCTTCTGGAACTCCTGAACAAATACCAACATCTTCAGCATCTGATACAATAATTACAGCTTCCTTTCTAGCTTCTTGAGCTAATTTTTCTTCTTTAGATACTAAGTCAGTTTTGATTTTTCTTACTATTATTTCACTATCTTGTTTAATTTCTTTATCCGTATTTGCGAAAAATCTTTTTGTTAATCTAAAACAATTACAATATTTTTTTAATTATATATAATTAATTACTTATTAATATTACTTAAATATAAGATTATATCATATGTAATGAAATTTTTTCTCAAATATATATGTGAAAATAAAATAAGACATGACCAACCCATATCTCGTAAAAGTACGATTTACATATAATAACGATAACACACGTAATGCCATTTTGTTTTATAAAATAATTAAAATGATATACACAATATTGTTACATCAATTTTACTAAAAAGCCCCGAGAATTAAGATAGATTTTGCGCATGTATTAATACCTATATACACAAAAAGCTAATATATAATTAAATATATAATATTTATACAATAACAATTATATATAATAATTATGTTTACAAAAAAAATTACACATAATATTATAAAATAAATATTATAAGTACATAATATTTATAAATATATACATAATTTAACTTTAAAAGTTTTTATTTAGATCAGTTGTCTTAAACAATACATTTAATAGTTACGAAAATATTAAAAATTCTATCAAATTCCCTATATATCATGGCTGGTAGCATCAGTAAGTTTAAGTTTCTATATGAAATCAGGATAAATATAAATTTACTAGTGAAATATAAATTTAATTTAATTTTTAAAGATTAGTATAATTAATATATACATAAGCAATTATAAGATTATATATGCGATAATTATAAAATTATATATAGTATATTAATTATTTATTTCTATGAACATTAATTTGAGATATAAATTTATACGTTTTTATAAATTTTGATGTGCAAAATGTAAAAATGGCAAATTTAAAATTCAAATTATTCAATAATTCAAAAATTATTATTTATAATTTTCCATTTTTAGGGATAAACAAGTTATATAATAATATAATGTCATATTGAATTTTTACTCAATTTAAAGTTTTTTCTTTGAATAAAATCGTCCTAAATTTAAGTTTTTTTTCTACTAAAAATTTCATATGATATAATTAATATTATAAATATATGGATAATTATATAATGAAAAATATATCATCACAAATATTCTCATAACAATATGCAGAATTGATGTCATGATATTCTCCTCTTATATTCAATGATTTTCATAAATATTAAATTGAAGTTAATTAACGTAAAATGTTTTAGCTATATTAGTATGTTCAATTTAAATTCTTGAGATACAATTTTTTACTTGAAAATTAAATTTATTACATGTTATGTCTTTATCATACAATTAAATTATATGAAAAATTAATATTTTTTTAGTAATATAGTTTATGAAATTTTAAGATAAGATAATTTGAATTTCAAACACATTTATTCTTTTATCATTTTTTTATTAAACGAATTGTATAAAAACTCAATATAGTATCATATAATTTCTAAAAATTCCTAAAAATGTTTCCTAAAATTGTTCTAATTTCATATCAAAATTTATATAAAAAAAAAAAATTCAAATTTTTAATAAATGCCTAAATAAAATATTATAGGCAATATTAATTTTCTTAAATTTTTTAAAAAATTATATAAATATTTTCTTTTCTGAAATTTATTTATTATTTATATATATCATTTTTATTAAGAAAATTTATCAATAAATCTAATGATATAAATTATATATATTTTTTAATTATTCTTTATATGAATTTATATTATTTTATTAAATTTCTACTATTAAATTTTACAAAATGATATAATATTTATATGAAAAATTTTTTCATTTTTAATTTTTAAAAAAATAATAGCACATATATTTATATTATCTAATGAAATCTAGCATTCAATTTTACTATTGAATTGCTTGCTTGATTCTATAACAAGTAGAAATTTGCTAATAGAATTACCAAATGCTTTAGGTTTGCAAAATCTAATGTCACATTCTAATTAGAAGTAAAAAGACCATCGATCAAATGTATTGATAGATACAGATAGTTATAAATAAATATAATGAATATACATATGTTTTTTTGTTTAAAATAAAATTGTAAAAAAAAATTTCATTATCATTATTCATATTCATTTAATTAATACTCAATTCATTCAATTCAATTCAAAAGATTATTTCTAAAATTCTTTTGACCACAATATGAATTATTTTATCTTGTTGATACTTCTTAAATTAATTTTTATTTCTGAATATTTTATTTATTGGTCTTTCTTCTTCGACTATCTTTGTTATAAAACTTAAAAAAGTTGTTTTTTAAAAATTCTACATTATCAAAATATGTGTAAATGATAAAATAAATGTCTCTTAAATATATAAAAATAAATGAATATCTCTTTTTGAAAATATATCTTCATTATATTAATTACACTGTTTAATTACACTGACAATGCAAGAATTTTTATTTTCCAATTCTTCTCTTTTCATATAAATTTCTTGTAATAATTTTGCAATATGACTTTTACATAAAACTTTGATTGCTAAAACATTTTTTAACTTTAAAATTAATTATTAATTTTTAATTTAAAAATTTTTATCTATAAAAATTTATGATATACGTTCTTGTTAAATATGCATTATTATTGTTTATTAACTATAGTTATAACTTGACATATTTACTTTTGTTTAATATTTCATTTAATCTTGTTAAAATTTGTGCATAAATATATTTTATTATGTTCTCTGAATTTATTTGATATTTTATATTTAGAATCTAAACGTTTTACAAATTCCCTGAAGTTATTATCATTTACAATGTTAGAAAGTTAGAAATCAACTATCAAAATTTTCGTTGAACATTTTTTTGTTTTAAATTATTTTCATTATTCTAAAGATCTTTTAAAAAAAATTTATGTTATAGATATTATATTGGATTTTGACAATATTAATTCATTATTTGATTCATTTTTTTTCCTATATATGAATAAAATCTTTTAATATGATTTGCTAAATTATTTTGTCGCTAATTTTATATTATTTGCAATAAATATTATATTTTGGTTAGTTTTTGATTGGATTATATAATTTTTTTAAATATTTCCAAACAAAAAAGATTGTAAAATTTTTTTGTAAAAATATAGAATTATCTATATTCGATTTATTTAAATCGGCATCTTCACTTTTATGTCAAAACATATCTGATTTTTGCTTTTTTAATTTAAAATTTTCTGAGTTATCTTAGTTATCTAGTTATACAAAATTTATAATATGTATAAAATTAAAATATAATTTATTAATATGCGTTTATTATTATCTTTTATTTTTATATTTAAAATTTTTTTATTGTAAAAAAGAAAAAAAATAGAAAATATTTAAGAATATAATAATAATAAATCACAAATTAAGAAATGGAAAATCTAGAAATATTCAAAATACAAGTAACAAATTATTTAATTAATTAACAATGAAAAATTCATGTATAGATAAAGATAATTATAAATATATAAATATAATTTTTCTGCAGTAATAAAATTAACAGTATGAATGTATAAAACAAATTAAACTCATCACTTGTAATAATTGATATATTAAAATTGTAATATTATCTCTACTATCAATAGAGAAATTAAATTATCGATAGTACTATCGATATCTCTCCATTACTAACGTCAGAGAATAATTCGAATAGAAATTCAAACAGTTACAATTTCATAACCGTTGTATTTTTTAATGTTAGTATGTTTTAATTTGAAGATTCTTAATGTTTTATAAAAGATTATTAATATTGTCATGATTTTACATTATATTTTATTAGTTAAAAAAATTATAAATCAACTAAATAAAAATAATTGTGAATAAAAATGCAGAAAGATCATCCAGAGAAACCAAAATTAAGGTAAATTAGATAATTTAGACAAAATATTCAATATTTTTCACATAATGCAGTTTTTATATTTTTTATATTTTTATTTATATTTTATCTATATTTTTATTTATTTTTATTTTTATTTATATTTTTATCTATATTTTAGGGTACGTAATACTACACCAGAACCAATAAGAAGGAACATAGTAGAAAATAGCATAACAAATGTTCGTCCAAGTAGCTCTCATCATAGATCAACAATGATGCCATGTGATTTTGCTATACCACAGAGTAAAAATTTTATTTTAATTTGTTAATAAGTTTTGTTATTAAAATAAATTTGTGAGAATTAACAATATTAATTGTATGATTTAGATTTTGCAAAAAAAAAACTTGCTTTAGATCGTATGTCAATATTTTCTACACAATCATTACTCGATGTAACTAAAATGACAGTTCCAGAATGTGATGATACAGAAATGAAACTCCTTTATGATCAATATTTGCAAAACATGATGTTAGAAGTAATTTTAAAAAAAAAAGCAAAAGAAAAGACAGAATTATTTTTATGTCAATTAGCTACAATAACTAAGGAATATGAACATAATGAAGACAAATTATTTAAATTGAAAACTAGAGAAAGAGATATAATAAATTTGATAAAAATACAAAATGATATTGATTCACAAATTATAGATATGAATAATTGTACTAGTAAATATTATATAAAAATCATTTTTTAAATTTTCATATAACTAAATACATATTATAAGAAATAATTAAATTTATTTTAATTGTAGAAGAAGAAGATCTTCAAACATTAAAAGATATTATCATTAAGTTATATAATCTTTTGCAACCTTTGGATTTACTTCGCTGTAATGATATTATTCTTCCTGAAACACCTGAAGAATGGAAAGAAACAAGCAAAACTTTAAAGTTATGTTCAGAAAGTTTAAAATCTATTATAGATTTGATTGGAACAAAAAATGAAACATATCAAGATATTAATATGCATATTAAAGAGTTTGTAAATATTGTTAATAACATTGAAAATCATCAAGAAAGGTAATGGAATAAAATAAAATTAAAATTATTAATATTAAAATTATTACAATAATAATTAATAATATTATTATTTTTGCAGAGTGGAGAAGATGCTTTGTAGTTTACAAGCTCTTGTATTAAAAACTGCATGTTTATGCCTGATGCAATGTCATGATTAATAAACATTAATATAATATTATCATTCATCATTATCATCATTATTATAATAAATCATTCATGATATAATAAAAAATCATGTAACAATATATAGAATGTTAATACATTTATGAAATATATTTAAAGAATTGATTTTATATATCAAAACAAACATGAAAATTAGTTAAAATTTATTTATTAAATTATAAGTAATTTAAATTTAATTTAATTATAAGTAAATAAATTTAAAATTACATAAATAAACAAAGGAAAAGTACACAAATATAATAGAAATAGAATGATCTTATTCTCTCTATTCTGCTTTAACATTTTAATTGCTTATAATTTAATAAATAAGTTTTAATTGACATTTTTATAAATTAATTTTTGTGTTTATTTTGATTTTTAAAATCAAAGATGTTCTAAATATATTAATTATAATATTAATATACTGTAGTTTGTTTAAAACATTTAATATATTTAAAATTGAATTATTACTTTTTTTTTTATAACTTTTATACAATAAAATATCTTTATATCTCTCATATCTTTATAATAAAAATATTGTGTTATAGTCATACATTTAAAATAAAAATTATGTTTAAATAATTTATTATATTAAATTATATTATGTTAAAATAAAAATTTTATGATGAAAAACGACATTAAGAAAAAAGTTTAATAGCAAAATAAATATTATTTGAATTGAATTAATGATTATATATATATAATAACGATTAATAACTTATAATATATTAAAGATTTATCTTTTTAATATTTTTTTTAATTATGTGACACAGTAAAGATCTTAGAAAGAATAAGAATTTTCATAGCTATTAATTATATGATTTCCGATAATTAAAATAAATTAATAAACATATTAAACATAATAAATTTAAAAAAACGTAAGAAATTATAGATAATTAATCTTTTGATATATATTTGATATATATTAAATCATTTACGAAATGTGTAAAAATAAGGTTATGAAGTGTACTGCAATGCGCAATGTATCTTATATTTCCCTTATGCGCATAGCACAATACTTCATACAGAATCTTCTTAAGTCGTGTAATGTATAATAATTTATTACTACATATTGTAAATATTTTATAATTAATTGCATATTTTTAAGGTTAATTAAATTATTATATTAATTGAAAATTAAGAATATTTTAACAAAAAATATTCCATTTTTAAAATGCCTATTGATCAAAGACGAATTAATGGTCCAGATATCTCTATACCTTATTACATTTATTCTAATCTTAATAAAAAGAGTGACAAAGTAAAACATGATTTTAATATAAGAAATGATAAACGAGCTAATAGTGAAATGAGAAAAATATGTAAGATTAAATTTTTTTATCTTATAAATAAATATTATTAAACATTGTTAAAGCAATTATTTATGTTTTATTTTTACAGTTTTAAAAACAGGTATTGTTAGCCAGGCAAAAGGATCTGCCTATATCGAATTAGGAAATACAAAAGTAGTTTGTTCTGTCTTTGATCCTAGAGAATTATCAAATAGGAATGGTTATTGCACACAGGGAGAAATTTATTGCGAATTCAAATTTGCTCCATTTTCTTGTCAAAAAAGAAAAATTCATCAACAAGATGCAGAGGAAAAACAATATAGTTTAATTTTACAAAGAGCATTAGAACCAGCTGTATGTTTGGTAAATATATATATAATATAAATTTTTTTACATATATAATCATTATTAATATAAATATTAATTATTAATTATTTCAATAGAAATATATTTTTCAAAAATTAATTTAATTACAAAAATATTTCAAAGCAAATTCAATATATTATATAGTTTTATAATTTAATTAATTTCTATTATTTAATGATAATCATTCTTAATATTATGTATAAAAAGTTGTTATTTTTCAGCATGAATTTCCTAATTTTCAAGTAGATGTATATGCAATGGTCTTAGACAATGCTGGATCTTCATTAGCAGCTGCAATTATGGCTGCTAGTACTGCTTTAGCTAATGCAGGTGTTCCTATGTTTGGTTTGGTTACAGCTTCTACTATAGTAAGTGATTATTAAAAAAACTAAGAATATAAATATTTGATTTTTATTATTTGTTTTTTTAAATATTAATATATTTCAATAAATATATAGGGTATATATGATAATTATTACTTAATGGATCCTACTGATACAGAAGAGGTAATATGCAATACACAACCAGATAATCAAGATGATTTTAATCATGGAATAATTACACTAGCTAGTCTTGCACAGCATAATCAAGTATCTGAAGTATTTTTAATTGGAAGCATTGATACAAAATCTATTATACAAGCAACAGAAATTTTAATAACAGTTAACAAAGATATTTGTCCTGTACTTCAACAATGTTTAGTAAAAACTATTATGAAATTACATAATTAAATAAAATAATAAAATATTTCATTAAAACAAGTTCTTGTCACAATAAAATGTATATTTTTATAATAAAAATTTTTTAATATTTGTACAATTCTCATTTTGCATTTAATAGTTAATTCATATTACAATGTATCAAAATGTTATCTAATTTTTACAGAGTTAAAGCATTTTTAAGAATATAGATAATCTTACGAACATAAAAATGTTTCTCTTATTCTATAGATGGATTTCTTTCTTCTCTTTACAATTATTTGCATAATGAGGTATTAGTTATTTCTATTAATTGAAAAAATACAGATCATATTTTATGTATAAAATAAAATGAAATGTTATAAATTTTAACAATATGTACATTATATAAATTAATAGTTCAATTCTAAAGAATAATAACTACCTTTCAATCAAAGTACCATATCATCAAGAAAGTAAATTGTTTTCCAAGTAGTCTATATTTTTCACATTATTCTATAATAATAAATTTGGAAGCTTCTCCTTTTGAAAATTGTTTAATAAAATTTTAATTAAAAATTAAACATATTTTTTTTTTAGTAATTATTTTAACAAAAATATTTTTTAGTCTATTCATTTCATAGAATTTGTTTAATTCTTTTAAAAATTTTTTAGCACCATAGCAAAACATACATAATTTATTTTATTTCTTTATTGATTATAAGGCAATAATATCAAAATATCTTACCTTAGTTTTGTCCATTTAATACATAACTTTAACATGTAAAAAATAAAATCACTGCTTTTTAAAACTCTTCAAAATAGGGTAGATATTATCAAATGCTTCATAAATCTCTTGTCTAACTTTTGCTCCTACTCAAATAATAAAAATAATAATTTAAAAAATAAATCATAAATATATATAAAAAGAAGAATAACGCATATAAATATGTAACACATACAATAATTACTAACCTGTTAACACTACTTTTCCTGAAACAAATATAAGTAAAACGATTCTAGGTTTAACCATACGATATATTAATCCAGGGAAAAGTTCAGGTTCATATGAGGAGAATTGTCCATGTGTAAGTACTAAACCTTCTAATCTAATTGGAAATTTCACATCACAGCTGCCTACCATATTTTGTATTTTGAAATCAAGAAATTTTGCCTTCATGTAAAATAAATTAAATTTATAATTGATTAAAAATAATTGATTAAAAATAAATAAATGATTTAAAAATATTTACTAACTGGAAAACCAAGTTTCTGAATAATTCTGGCATATTTTCTTGCTGCCAATCGAGAATCCTCTTCACTCTTTGCTCCAGTACAAACCATTTTTCCACTACTAAATATTAATGCAGTGGTTCTTGGTTCTCTTATCCTCATAATAACTGCAGCAAATCTCTTTGGATTATATTCCGCATTTCTAGCATGAAGAGCTATTTTTTTTAAATCTAATTTGCAATTTAAATTAACTGTAGAAACAATATTCCTGTAAGATCAATGAAATGTATTAGATATTTTTCATCATGAAATAATTTTTTGACTTACTGAAGTTGAGGTAATATTCCTGGATCTGCAGAAGCCGGTGTCATAGGTGTCATAGGACCAGGTGTAGATGGTCCTATAGATGGAGGAGCTATATGATTAGTATTTTGCACTAATGGAGACATCATATTTTGCTATAAACAATATTATAGTTTTTTCAAATAATATAAAATATAATATTCAATAAATGTAAAAACTATTATATTTAGCCATACCGGTGTTTGTGGTTGCATAAGACTTTGTGGTGTTGCAAAAGTAGGTGTTGTTGCATAGGCATGCATATTTTTTTGCGGTGTTCCGATCATTAGCATACCACTTTGCATGTTTGGACTCATAGTATGTAATTGTTGTAATTGATACTGTTGTTGTGATTGCTGCTGTTGTTGTGATTGTTGCTGTTGCTGCTGCTGTTGTTGCTGTTGTTGTAATGCATTAGGTAAAATTTGCTGATCCTCTTCTGGTTGATGTAAAGGTGTACCTATACTTGGAATGCTAAATCCAGGACTAGGTAACATTTGATCCATTTTTTTTTTATTTAAAAAGCACTTTAAATTTCTATTTCTATAATTTTTGAAAGAATAAATAAATACACTTTTTATACAGAAATAAATTTATATTTCTGCTATATCTTCCTTTTTATCTTTATTTTCTATTCATTATTCTATTCTTGTTTGTTTACTCCTTAGTTTAAAAATTACCATAGACTTTTTAAACGTTAAGCTAGATTTGACATTTCCTTATATCATTAATAATACGTTAATTAGAATCGCTTAAAAAGAATACACACAAGTTATTAACATTTCATTTTAACATTTACTTTCTTTAAAATTATTTATTATTTTCTAAATATAATAAATTCAACAATTAAATAAAAAAATTAAATTTTAATTTAAAATACTTAAATTTTAAGTATTTTTTTTATATATCTTCATAAATTTTGATACATAAAATTCGAAAATGACAATTTTAGTTATAGAAATTCAGTGACTAAAAGTTATTTACATGCAAATTTTTGCATTTTTAGGGATTTTTGGAAACTATATGACTATGTTGAATTTTTACTTAATCTGATTGGATGATAGAAAAAAGAACACACATCAAATCTAAATTATCTTTCGATTAAAGAATTTCATGATTCTATGTTAGTTCTTTATACAATTTAATTGGACGATAAAAGCCGCGCTAAATTCAAATTATTTTTTAGATAAAAAAAATTATATAATTTATAATATATTTATAATTTATAATTTTTCATTGAATATATAATATAAATAATTATACTTATAATATTAATAATATTAATTGCATTATATAAAATTATATAAAAATATTTTATTGAAAGATAATTCAAATTTGGTCCATTTTTATTTTTTAAGTAACTTAATTAAGAATTTAATATGGCGTTATATTATTACTAAAATTTCTAAAAATTATATATACAACTTTTAAATCATTAATTCCAATAATTAAGATCATCATTTTCAAAATTTATAAAAACATATAAAAAGAATTTAAAAATTTAAATTAAAATAAATTTATAAATTTATAAATTAATCGATGAAAATAAGAATATTTTATAATAATAAATCTAAAAAATCTGAAAAAATTATAAACGTAAATTACAAACATATTTTTTATATTTTAATAATTTACATTAAGTAAGTATAAAATATATATATATATCAAATATTATTATTATTATTATTTCTTATTATAAATATTAAGAATAAGTTTTGTTAAAAAAAATTTTTAATTTCATTTAATCAAGAACTTTATTTCTAAGTATTAAAAAAACTTTTAAATTATACAATTATATTATACAATTAATAATTTTATTTAAAATTAATTTTTTATGATATATTTTGATTCAAACAATTTGAAAATAATTTTCTTGATCCAACTTTAAGATTTTCTATATCATTTTGTAGAATGTGTTTTTGTTGTATTTGATTGTGAAGAATATTTTCAAGTGTAATTAAATCAGTCTTATGTTCAAGTTCTATTTCTAACATATCCTTCTATAAAGAAAAATATTAATTATTTAACTAATATAATTTTTAATTGATTAAGAATTAATAATGTTAGAACTTCATTATGAAAAACTAAAAATTTGTTTATTTTTGTATTTCTTCATAGTATTTGATAAATAGAATTCAAAAACAGTTTTTGAATTCAAGCAATCATTATAAGTATTTAAAAATATTAATAGTTAATAGATATATTATTAATAATTATTTTTTAAATAAATTATATTGATAAACAAATCAATATTTAAGATCATAAATTTTCTAAAAATAATAAGATCAAAAATAATTCTAAAAATTAATTCTATTTTGTCAAAATTATTTGTTTGCAATTACTATCGGATAAATTGTAAATAAAGTTAATATAATTTTAAAATTATATGGCAAGCTCTTTTAAACATAAATAATTTTTAATATTAGTAAATAAAAAAAATTTTTCCAAATTTTGGTTTTTCAAGATAAAGTTTTACTAGATGGATGAATTTAATATAATTATATTAATTATTCTCATTATTAATGTATTGATAAATTTTTTATTATAAATGTTAAAATCTTGAAGAATCTTTAAGATAATGAAATTTGATTTATTTTGTATATTTTTTTTGTAAATAAATTTTCAAAATTATCTTTAATTTTTTTCTATATTACTCTATGGTTTTTCTTTTATTAAAAAAAAAATGTTTTTAAATTTATTAAATTAATTCATCTTGTTAATTAATAAATGAAAATGTTATAGAATTATATATGAAAAAATTGAAAGTGAATTTAAAAATTTAAAAAAAATATACAAATATATGATATTATTTTAAACATTTCTGAAATTATTTATAGTAAGTAATTTATTATTTATTATTATATTAAAAATATTTTATTATATTATATATTAGTAAAAAAATTTTGATTAATTAATAATAAAAATAAATAATAATCATATTAAATAGTCCACACTATATGTGAATAAGCAGATTTAAAATATTTTACTTCTGAAATTAAAGTTTGCTTCAAAATTTTTTTAAGTTTAAAGTTTTCTTTTTCTAATATTGTCAAAAAACTTAATTTTTCAGTATTATATTGAATTAAATTTTCCAAGGTAATTAAACTTTCCTTATATTTCCATTTTGTATCTGAAAGATTATAATAATAGAAATGTATATGTTTTCATTAAAATAATTTTATAAAATAATAAACATTATAAAATTTACTTTCTATATCTTTAGTAAAATTCTTCATAATTTTGCGTACATCAATTTTAGTATCATAAATTAATCTCTGTAAAATAATTTCATAAAGTTCAATCAAAGATACTTTGCAACCAAATTTTTGTATCATCTTTTCTTTGATTTCTTCTTTTAATTTTTTGTTTTGAGCTTTCATATATTTTAGGTCCAATTTTATTCGTTTTAAATGTATTTCATTTTTTCTGTAATAAATTATAAATTTTCTTTTACATATTTTTCTATTTTATTTTATTTCTTTTTATTATACTTGCGTGTTTCTTCTAAGTTGTATGTTTCTTCTTGCAACTCTCCTACTCTAGCATATAAATTTGATAATTTTTTTTTATTAAAAACTATACAATCTTCAATGTTTGCAATAGATCCAGAATCTAATATATGCTGTAATTGATGAAGTTTCAATATAACTGTTACATTAATTTCATTTAATTTTTTTTGTTTATCCAACTGTAAAAAATAAAATTCATATTTTATAAATTATATATAATAGGATATTTTTGGAAATATGTTTGAAAATACCATAAATTTTTCTAATTCTTCCTGATGACTTTTTAAAATATTTTCAACGATTTTTAAATATTTTGAATCAGTATCCAATTCTTTTTGCAAAAGTTCTATTTCTCTTTGTTCTTCTCTAATTTGAAATTCATATGCATATCGTTTTTCTCTCATGGCAAATGCCATTTCATATAATTGTATATCACATCCTACTGGACATATATTTTCATCAAATGGAACATATTCAGCTTCAGAATCTATTGTGTCATCTGTTTCTTCATCAGTAGTTTCTGTTGATTCTGTAACTGAATCTAAAGAAGCTAAAAATTATAATTTTAATATAATTAACTATTCTTTAATAATTTGAAATTATATTCTTAAATTTAATTAAAAATATATTCATAATGAAAATAAGAGAATTTAATACCATTTGCTTTTTTTATTGTATATTTTTTTTTAAATATTTTTTGAAGAAAGTTATGAAATTTACTATCAATTGTAGTTTTTGCGAATTCAGTAGCAATATCTTTAATTTTTGTATACAATTTTCGAATTTCTTCTTCTCGTGTAGTAATATTAATATTTGTACCTTGCATCTATTATATATTAATATAATATTGTTAATAAATAAAAATATGATTAAAAATTAATTCTTTTATTAGAAGAATAATAACCTTTAACACCAGTGTAGTATGTTCATTTGATTTCTGAGTAACTTTTTCTTCAAGTATATGTTCCATTGTTTCAGATTCTCTCAAAATAATAAATTCTTCATATAAAGTTAACAAATTTAGATTCATATATATACTTTGATATATAACATCTAATCTATATTTTTCTAATTCATCTAATTCAATTTCCAATTGTTTATATTCAGTATTGATATGTTGTAAAATACAATCTTGTTCATATATTTTTCGCCACATTCGAGAACGTTTCATTTCACGTTCCCAACTAGTTTGAATAGAGTCATTTATGTTAAGATTTTTAATTAAATCACCTGCTATAGATGACTGATCCTTTATTTTTATTGTTGAAGAAGAAATAAGAGAATGAAGAAGGTCTTGTTCTTCATTAATTTGAATACTTTTGTCATCACAATATAATACTTCATATTCTAAATCAGAATAATCTATTAATTGATCTACAATCAATGATTGTTTTTCGCGTTTTATTTGTTGCATCTTTTCTGACATAGATATATATTTTTCAAGCTGTAATGATTATTATAAAGTAATAAAAAATAATCCTATATAATTTTAATTATGCACTTAATTATTAATTATAAATATAACTAACTTCAAGATTATGTTCAGGAAATTCAATATCAAGATTCACTTTTGGTGGATATGGTAAAGGTTTTACATTTTTCAATGGAATTTCTATATGAATTTTTTTAAGAGTTTGTATTAGTTTACCAAACTCTTCTTGTATTCTTTGTTTTTTTAATGCAATTGCTTTCAACTTCATATTGAAATTCTCTCGCAAATTATGAAGCTATAAGAAAAATAATTATTTTTAAAATTATCTTTATATTTAATACTGAATTTTCTAGCATTTGTACCTTATTTCTGCAATCCATAAGTTGTTTAAATTTTATAGCTGCAGTTTCTCTTTTTCTTGTTAAACTAAAATCTACATCTACTTTTAAATTATATTCACCAATGGTTTGTCTTGCCTTTTCAAGAAAAATTGTATCTTTCAAACGACCTTTAATCAAATTTGGTTTTTTTCTATATAATTTTTGCCACTGTATATATAATATACTTTTAAAAAAATAATAAATATTATAATGTAATTTTTTTATTTCAATTTACTTACTTCTTTTTGTCGTTCCATTAATCTAATCTTTTTCTCCTTGTATTTTGAAAACATTTGATTAATTTGTAATCCTAATCCTGATGTTAAATCACTAAAATCTTCACCTAAGAGTCCTATATATTTTATTTCTCTTTCTTCTACCTCACGTTTTTCTTCCTCAATGTGTTCTTTTATTATTCTGTAATTTAAAGATATACATATAAAAAAAAAATGTTGTTACAAAAAATCATTACTAAAAATTATTCAATTAAAAATAGATCTTATAAATATAATTATTAATATTATTAATAGTGAAAAACATACAAAATTGTTTTTTCCTGTAATATATTATTATCCAATTTTTGCAGCAATTCCATTTCTTAGAAGATAATTAAAAATTAAGAAATATAGTATAAATTTAATAACAGAATATAATAAAATACAGATATACCTGCCTGTTTTCTGTCGTTCTTCTTGCTTCATCAATTTCATACATTTTAAAATGCCATCAGTATCTAATTTTAATTCTCTTACAGAATACACTGCTTTATTTTCATTCCTAATTTTATAATTTTAATTGGCATAATTTTTTAAGAATTGTTGATAAACAATTTAAAAAAAGAAAAATACTTACAATATTCCATAAACTGCAAAAGGTAAACAAGTGATAGGCATAATAAAATGATTCATAAGTTTTTCTAATTGTAATTTATTTTTTTCTACTTCAAATTCTAATTTTTGTTGTGTTAAGATTATCTGTGTTTTCAATTGCTGTTCTAAATCTTCTACTATTCTTGGATCCAAATCAAATTGTAATATTTGCTGCGATTTTAGAAGAGATTTATTTCTAAATTAAAAAAAAAAAACAATCATAGAGTTTAATCGTAATAATAATGATAATAATGAATAATTATAACATTAGTAAGTGAAAGAACAAGAAAATTAACAAATGCATTTATACTAAACAAGAAACAAATAAAAAACTTGAGAAATTATGTTTATAATAAAATTACAACGCTACATCAAGCAATAGTTAAAACATATAAATAATCAGTAATGATAAAACAAAAAAAGAAAATAATGGGCAAAGAAACATTATATACTAAATATTATTTAATATATTATATTATGTTATCTATATAATATTTATATAATATAATCCAATATAGTTATTAATCAATTCTTATATAGAAAGAATTAATATATTCATAATATTCATAATCATTTTTGGAGAGTTAATTTTAGAAAGCAAAACAAATATAAAAGTTGATATAAAAATGTCGATTAAGGTTTACTTATTACTTATTTATGTAAATTATAAGTAATTTACATTAGATATAATGTAATTAGAAATGAAATATCTCTATTATCATGAACTATCATATGTTGTTTTATTTTAACTCTTTTTATTCCAGTAAATATCACAATATATAATACAAAAATCATTCTTATACAAAAATTATGCAACATATTAAAAATGTACTATATAATTAAAAAATGTCACAAAAACTAGTTTATATTTCATATCCAATAAATGCAGGAACTGAAGGAATCAAAAATATGATAATAATAACAATAAGATAAATAAAAAAAATAATATTCATTGATTTTATATTTAAAAAATGAAGAAAAATATATACCTTGTAGTAATTTTAGTGAATTCTTCTGCTAAATTACGTACAATTTCAAGAATATGTTTCTTTTTTTCCTCTGCAACAGAAATAATTCTATTTTGTTCTATTCGAGTAATTACTTCTTCTAAAGTTGGATGATCAACATCTTCAATATCTTCAACAATTTTAGGCTGTATGTAATTATAAATATTATATCAAATTCAATTTTATTAAAATATTAATTAAGAAATCATGTAACATACTACAAAAAGAAAATACTCTAATTTTGGAATATCATATTTTTCATCTGGTATATCATTGATTGAGAATGAAAATATATTTCCATCATGGCCACATGTTAGCAACATTTCTTTATTATAACTTAATAAAATTTTGGATATATGTCCATTATAATGATCATGTGTTTGTAAAATCCAACAGTCTGAAAAATTTAATGGATCTTCTTCCTTTATCTTAATTACATAAACTTGTCCATATTGTGTTCCCAAATATAGATATTTCTTGTTTTTTCTAAAAAAAATATAAATTATTATTTTTATGCATTTTGTTTTTCAAAAATACTTTCAAATATTCTTACTGAAAAAGAAAATTATGCATTTCTATATCTTTTGCATATTCAATTATTCTAGGTCTAATTAGTTTAATATTTTTTGGTTTTGCTAATAATGGACGTGGATATTCATAAATATATCCTGCATCAAAACCAGCCATAAATAACCATATATTTCCATTTATACCATATTGTGCTATTAAAACTTTATTTGGAATTTCTGGAATATAAATTTCTGGAAGAATCATTTCTTTTTCATCAATTTCCACTAAAAAAAATGAAATACATAAAAATTACTGTAGCATAATTATACAAAAATTGTTATACTCAATTTAAATTGAATTATTAATATATATAGTTAAAAATAAGTATTTACTAAGAAATGTTTCTTCATCAATTACAATATGAGGACTTTCAGCAATTAATTCTTCTAATTTTTTTTTTCTTTCTTTTAATCTTTCTTCCCTTTCTTCTTCATATTTTTTTTTTATAGCTTCTCTTTCTATCATAGATTTTACTGATTCAAATTTAAATGATACTGGTTTACATTTAATTAACTCATAAGAAGTTGTTGTATATGATTGAGGTGTTATAGGTAATTTTACTTCCACACAATCTCCTTTCAAACATCCAATTAACAAAGTAGCTTCCTATTTATATTAATTAAAATTATTATCTATATTTTTTTTTGTTTAAATAATTGTACTTACTTCATAAGGATTCCATGCCATACAAGTAACAGAGGATGGAAGTTTCACATAGCCAATAGGTACAATTGTAGGATAATTATTAGGAGTATGAATATTAAATACAAAAATAGTAGCATCATCACTACCTGTTACTAATAAACTAAAAATAAGTGATACATATTAATAATAATAAAATTACACAGTATATATAAAATATATATGTATATATAACATACCTACTAGATGTATTTAAAGACATTACAGTAATTGGCATTGAATGTGGTCTTAAAACTTGAATTAATTTTACATGATTTTTCTCATTTTTGTTTTTAATCTTTGTAGTTTCTAATGTAATCATTCTAATAATACCGTTTTCAAAAGCACATATAAGTGTTGAGCCTGTTTTTTCAATCTAATAAAAGTTTTAATGAAATAATACTATTTAAATTATTCAAAGAAAATAAAAAGAAAAAGAAATATTTACATTACATGGAAGCCAAATAATCTGGCTACCAGTATTATGAAATTTGTAAATTAAATTTAATGTTTTTTCTATATAATTATAAATATGCAAATTGCCATTTTTATCAAGTGTTGCTACAAAAGGTCCCCAATCTGCTATATCCATATCAACAACAGGACCAGCATGACATATAAAAATTTTCTTTTGTATAGTTTTTTTTTTAAGAGTACAAAGATCAAGTAACCATAAACCTCCATTTCCATCCTGTTTAATATTTTTTTCAATATTTATATTATGTTTTATATATGTGTGTGATTACACTATACTTACTTGAGCATACCAAATTGTTTTGTCAGGATTATCTGGCTCCTGTTTTTGTATACTTATAAGCATTGCATTTTCTTCATTTTCTGTAATTTCAAATTCATAAATTGGTTGAATTTCAAGAAATTGTTCATCATCAGCAAGATCAGCATGATCTATGGTTTCATAAAACCAAAATCGTATCCATCCATCAGATCCTAAATTAAAAATTATATTATTATTTATATTTTTTCTCTTCTTTTTTATAATAATTGCACATTAATTGTATGAATTTTAATTATAAATTATTATTACCAACTGATATCAATTCTTGATTAATAAATTCAAATTGACTGATAAAACCAGTATGTGCCGTTTCTTTATTTTTTCTACATGCTTCAAGTTTAATTAAACTTTCATCCCATAAAAGGATATTACCCCATTCACATCCAGAAATCACCTAAAAAATTTATTTAAAAATGTGTAGTTATAAATTTTTATCATATTGTAAATTATATTTTTTTTTATGCAATTAATTTAATGTTTTCTTACAGTTTCATTTGGCATGGGATAAATTGCTATAATATCAGAAATTTCTGTACTTCCAAATTTACCAATTTCACCTTTAAGTTTTAATCCAGTAAAAGTTTTAGACATTTTCCAAAATTTAATATGTCCTATACCACTTGATGTTAATTGACCAGGAATGAATTTAGAAAAAGTAACATTATATATATTTTGAACATACGATTTACATTGCAAAACAATTTTTGATTCTTTCCAATTCCAAAGGGAAATGAAATAATCAGGTTCACCACCTTGTGATGCCAATAATAAACCATCTGGACTATAAAAAATATTATTTCATATCATATCTTAATTATATATTAATTATATAATATTAATTATATATATATATATTTAAAATTATTATTAAATATAAACCTATATGATAAATGAAGATAACGTTTAGTTGTTCCTCCTTTTAAAACAATTATAGTTGTCATATGAGGCCAATCAAGAATATTTATCACAGGATTTTTACCATTTGCTCCAACAGCAATATGTTCAAAAATAGGGTTTTTCTATAAAAAAAAAATATATTTTTTAAATAATTTTATAAAAAAACTTTTTAAATTTATAAATAAAATTTTTAAATTTATAATATTCTTCTTAATATTAATTGAAAATATAATATTTACTGAAATGTGTCCAATACCAGTTCCTATAGAACCTAATTTAAACCAAATTTTATTTTCTTCTACATTAAAAAATTGAATTAAATTGCCAGTAGCAAAAGCAATAGTATTTGGATCAACTACACAGAGATTGAAATATTTTCGACAATCATATCCATATGAATAACTAATATACATATTAAGAAATATAATATATAAAATAATAAAGATATAAAATGCAAAAGAAAAATAAGGATACAAAAATTCTAAAATATTTTCAATTATAGTTCCATCTTGAGGTTTCCAAGCTATAAATGAATGCTTTTCATCTGTCACATCAAATATTTCTTCTGCATTTATATCTTGTTCTTCTTGTTCTTCTTCTCCTTCTTCTTTTTCTTCTTCTTTTTCTTTCAAGTCTTCATCATTTTCTTTCAAAGTTTCATCATTTTCAAATTTGCCACCGTTAGCCATTTTGTTTCTGCGGTCAATATACGATAATGATTATTAAAGAATAAGCATCTATTTTTTCAAAAATTTTACATTTTATTTTCATAAAAATTTTTTTTCTCTCTGAACTTTTACAATTATGGAAATATCCAAATTACTTTATTAAATTTTTAGATATTAAAATGATTTAATTCACAATTTTTATAAGTCAGGGGCGGTAACAAATGTCATTCGACTTCTTTGTGTATTCTTTGTTGATCGTCGGTTGTTAAGTACATCAATTGTAGTATTATTTAACATATAAAGTCAAATTAATCATGGCAAGTAATTATTAAATACATTTTCAATGTAGTATTTTCAATGTATTTGTTTTCGTTACCATAGTTAAAATTATAATTTTTTTTTTCCTTATAGTAGTAAAAATTATATTTTTACGAAATTATTTATCAATTAAACAAAATAAATTCTAAAAATAACGAAATAATGTACAGATCCGTTTCATCCTCATTCAAAATAGAGCTGGAAAAACAAGATTAGCAAAATGGTATATGAATTTTGATGACGATGAAAAACAAAAATTAATAGAAGAAGTCCACGCAGTAGTAACTGTACGAGATGCTAAGCATACAAACTTTGTAGAGGTAAATTTTATATATAATTTATTATTATATTATTTAATACTTGTTAAATGTTAAATTGGTTATATTTTAGTTTCGTAATTTCAAGATTGTATATAGAAGATATGCTGGTTTATATTTTTGCATTTGTGTTGATGTCAATGATAATAATCTCTGCTATCTAGAAGCAATACATAATTTTGTTGAAGTATTAAATGAATATTTCCATAATGTGTGTGAATTGGATCTTGTTTTTAATTTTTATAAGGTAATATATAATATAAATATATATTATAACATAATTCCATAATTCCATAATTCTCTTTAATAAAAACTTTTTATAGGTATATACAGTTGTAGATGAAATGTTTTTAGCAGGAGAAATAAGGGAAACTAGTCAAACGAAAGTGCTGAAACAGCTTTTGATGTTAAATTCATTAGAATAAAATTATTTAATGTTATTTAATTTTATTAATAAAATATATAATAAAAATGTAAGAAAAATAAAATATATTATGAACAAAAAATTTTACTTTTAATTAATTTTCATTAAGTTTTGTATATAATAATTTTATATTAGTAAAAATTAACAAAAATTAGATATTTATAAATAACATAATGTTAATATAATTTATGTAAGTTAAATTGCTAAAATCTTATACAAACAATTTATAAATATATATTGATAAATTTTATTATATGATACATTTTGTTTAATTATATTTACTAATTATATTATTTTCTCTTTTGAAATAAATTAAAAAATAATAATTACATAATTTTAAATTTTGTTATATATAATATCATTATTCTAAATAAATTTTTGAAATATACATAAATATATAATATAATTATATAATTATAATTATAATATAATATAAAAATAAATCTATAAAATCTATAAATATATAATTTAATGTATAAAATAATAAATAATATATAATTTATAGATTTATATACAAAGTAAAAAAATTGAATTTTATATATATATAAATTTCATAATATTTAATTATAAATAAATAAAAAAAATTAAATTTGAAATTATGTCCATATATAATTATATAAAATAAAAAAAAATAAAGTAAATTTAAGAAGTTGAAGCATATATCCAATGTAATTGTATTTTATATATTTTATTTGTTTATTTATATAAATATTATATAAATATATAATATTATATTTATTAATATAATATTTTATTAAATAATTGTAATGATTTAACATAATTACAATAATAATTATAAAAGTATGATATGAAAAATTTATTAATACAAATTAATAATAAATGATTATTTCTTATTCTTATTATTAATATTAGTTTGCAATCATTAAATTTTGAATATTTTGTTATATTTTGAAAAATATTTGTTGAGAATTAATTCGAGTGTAATCGAAATGTTAAATACGATTAATCGATAATTTAAGTTATCGAATCATATATCGAAAGCAAATTTCATTGATATGGATAAAAGAGTTTTATGAAGATAAAATATATATATATTTATATATGTATATATATATTTGCATATATTTAATAAAATATTCAGAAATTAAAAAGGACTATATTTCTAAAATGCATAATACATTTTTATAGTATTAAATAAAAAAGATGAAGTGTTTAGAATAAATTACTTGCTAAATCTTTGAACGAAATTTATAAATATTTACAAATTAATATTAGAATTAGTGTGAAATTCATGAAGTGTGTCTTTTATGTAGTTATTAAAATTTGATAAAGAAAATATGATACACAGAAGTTTTCTACTACAATGGATTTTGGTAGTGATATTTACAATCACTATCATTTATTTAAAAATGAAATTAAATTTCCTGGAGGATCACTACAAATTATTGCGTAGGCGTTATAATAGACAATTAATTCTATTAATTTATAACAGCAAAAGTTTCATCCTTTTAATATCTCGTTCTGTTAAAGGTGATGGAATAACATAGGTATCCTATCGTACTTCCAGACAATGCCATCACGCAAGAACAAAACAATATTCAAACTGGGATAGAAGCTAGTGAGCATTCTTACAAATCACCTTTTGATGATCTCATCATTATCTACAACAGGGTACCAAAGACAGCATCAACCAGCTTTGTAGGTTTGGTCTACGATTTGTGCAAACACAACAAATATCATGTTTTACATATTAATGTTTCTAATAATATGCATACTCTTACACTTGCTAATCAGGTAATATTAATTTTTATTTTATTTTTATTTCTTAATTTATATTTAATATATTTTAAAAAATTATAGATTCAATTTGCAAATAATATAACTGTTTGGAATACAAAAAAACCAGCATTTTATCATGGCCATGTTGCATTTTTGAATTTTGAAAAGTAAGTGAATAAGATATTCATTATAAAAATTATTTATTTTGTTTCTTAAAATTATATCTATGCTTTAGATTTGGTATAAAACAAACACCTTTGTATATAAATCTCTTGCGTAAACCTCTAGATAGATTTGTTTCGTATTACTACTTTTTAAGATATGGAGATAATTTTAGACCACATTTAATTAGAAAAAAGCATGGAGATACTAAGGTTTGTAACAATTATAATTTACAATTTATTTATTTATTACATTATAATGCTTATTAATGTATATTTTTTTAGACTTTTGATGAGTGTATTGATGCAGGCCAACCAGATTGTGATCCTGATAATATGTGGTTACAAATACCATTTCTATGTGGTCATGATCCTGCTTGTTGGTAAGATTTAATACATCATTTTAATTATTAATATAATTTAATATAATTAAATAATTTATAATAAACAAATATTATTTAATAGGGAAATTGGAAATAGTTGGGCATTAGAAGAAGCAAAGAGAAATTTACAAAAACATTATCTTCTTGTAGGAGTAACAGAAGAATTAACAGAATTTGTAGAAATTTTGCAAATTGTGCTTCCACGTTTCTTTAAAGGAGCTTATAATTCTTTTTTGCATAGTAAGAAAAGATAAAAATTGAAATTAAAGAAAAAAATTAAATTGATTTTTTAATAATTAATAATAAATTAATAATTTATTAAATTTTAGATAATAAATCACATTTACGTCAAACGACTCAAAAAATTAATCCGCGACCTGAAACGGTAGACAAAATTCAAAAATCTGTTGTTTGGAAGATGGAAAATGAATTATATAATTTTGCTCTAATGCATTTTCATGCTGTAAAAAAACGATTTATAAATGCATCTCCTCAAGATATAAATCAACGATTTATGTATGAAAAAATACGTCCAAAATAAAGAAAAATATAATTTCTTATAAAATTAAAACCTTATTATTTATATATTTGTAACATTAAAAATTATAACTGATAAAATGTACAGGTAAAAAAATTTATTTAATTTTGTATCATTTTTGACATTTAGATTTAAAGTTTGTTATTTGGCTTTAAAGCAAACATATAAACTGGATATAATCCACGTGGAAATTTATGTTGTTGTTCTTCTTTTATACAAATTAAATTTGATTTCTGAAATATACGATATAATTCAGAAAGGGGTCGTGTCACTGATGAATCCTTAGTATCAACTTCTAAATTTTCAGAAGTTGTCACATTTTCTTTAATTACTATTATACCATTGGATCTTAAACCACAACTATAAAAATTATATTAAGTAACTAAAAATAATTTATATTTTTTATTAAAATTAAATAGTACTTACGAGCATTTTTTAAAAAATTCTATTAAATCATTATGCTTTAAATGTCCCAAAACCCACTGACACCAGATGACATCATACTTCTTGGTATTAAAGTAAAAATTTTGTAGTCCTTGAAATATGAGTTAATTAATTCAATATCTTTTATATTATTAATAAACCTATAAGATATTACCAATGGGATAATAATTTTGAATTCTTGTAGAATAATTTTTCAAATATGTTTTAGCTACTTCTAAAAATTTTAAATTTTGCTCCACTAAATCAACATGTTTAAAATGATTTAATAATAAATTTTTTGTTATTCTTCCTATGCCTGCACCACAATCTAATGCAAATGTTTTTGATGGAGGATTTTCTAACTAAAATAAAATAAATTTTAATATTATAATATTATATTATATATTTAAGAATATTAATAAAAAATATTTTTAAATATTAAAAAATTAATTACAATACATACTTCGAATAAAGTTTTCAAAAATTTTGTGGATCCTTTTATATCAATTTGAGAAATAAATCCAAAACCACCAAGCATTCCATCTACTGTAGCTGGAATATGTTCCCAATACTTAGCAGCTGCTGTATAAAATTCATGTTCTTCAAGTGTATTTTCTTCTTTTTCCATCTTTGATGATGATAAGTAATACATCCTACTTATTTAAGTTAATATAATTTAATCTTATTTTTATGTCAATAATTTAATTATTTAAAATAAAAAACTATCAAGAGTTCATGTCACATGTTTGAGGAAATTAATAAAAAATAAATATTAATTTATTTTCATAAAAAATATAATATAAATAAATCAAATGTTTTTTGTGTTTAATAAAAGTTTTTCATTAGATAATATTTATTTTATTATTAATAAGATATATATTAACAAAAATTTTTAATTTTTTTTACTAATATAATTAAAATAAAATATAATGTACTTTATCGATATATAATAAATTATCGATTTATCGATTGTAAAATATCGACATATTGCTTATTTTCTTTAATCGAAATATCGGTAATATATCGATTATTGTGTATAAAGCATTCTTATAATTTAAAGATAAATTTATAAAAAGAAAATATTATGTACAAAAAAAATTATAATTTATTTATATAAAAATTCATATATAAAATTTTGAATTAAGGATTACATTATGCATAGTTAAAATATAGGTGTAGTAGTTGTGCATACTCACTGGTCAGTTTGGTTAGGATAAAATCGATGTTAGTCGTTAGTGAGCAGTTCTCTTGGAATCATGGCAGAAGTACGACTTTATGACTCAACAATTTGTCGGTTATGTGCAGAAGATAATGGTAATGGAGAATTACTTTACATGGGAGATGGTGATGATCCAGATTTAAGTTCTATGGTCAATCGGTATTTGCCGCTCAAGGTATGAAGCTTCGAAACATTAGACTCTAACTTGACTTCCTGCTTCATATACAAATACTACCTGAATCAAATGTTCGATATTTCCTTCTTATATGTTACATTATTATTTACTTTATTTATTATATGAAAATTTATTATAATATTTATAAATTTTGTGTATTTACAATTATAGAATAATATCTTTAATAATAAAATCAATAATAAATTTTGTATGTTCGTAATTCAGTATTGAAATATTCTTATAAATATTCTTATTTTATGTGATACTGTGTGTTATGAATTTTATATAATTATATTTAATTTAAAATAATTTACAATCAATTATTTTGTTATATGAATTTAGAAATGCACAAAATTTCAGATTTTTAAAGAAATTTCTTACGGTAATGAAATAGTGAATAATAATTGAAATAATTATTGATTTATTGAGGTTATGTTAAAATAAAAGAATTGATTTTTCAAAATAAATAATATAATATAATTTTGGTTAAAGATTCATGATGATGGCAAATTACCACGTACTATTTGTCCTGGTTGTAATATTCAATTGGAGGCTACAATACAGTTTTTTGAATTATTGGTGGATGGTCAAAGGAAAATTCGTGAGATGTGGAAACATCAGGTAGAACAACAGCGTAAAGCAGAACGAGAACGTCTTCGTGCTGAAAAGGAAAACACAGAAATTAGATCTGAAGCATTACATTTAGATAATATTTCAAGATATAATGAAGAAGATCAATTTGAACAACAGATTATAATAAAAAGTAATTATTTTATATTTTAATTAATTTCTATTTTAATTAAGATTATTTATCATATTATCATTTAATATAGTAATGCCAGATGGTTCTATGTATGCTGTGGATCATGAAATGAGTTTACAAATGGAAGGATTAAATAAACCAAAACGAAAAAGAGGGCGTCCACCAAAATCTCAAACAGAAAATATATCTATTGTTAGTAAAGATAACATTTTTGTTTAAAATAAAAAATTTTTAAATTATTAAATTTTAGGAATTAACAAAAGGAGAAGTATTAGAAGGAGTGAGTCAAGAAGAAGAAGATAAACATGAAGAAGAAGCAGATGAAGTAGATGGAGATGGAAGACGTCGCAGAAAACGTAAAGTTCCGAAAAGGTATTTTTTGTAAGAAAAAACAAGTGATAATAATTACTATCATTTTTATAATAGAGTATGAAATAATTTAGATATATGGAAGCAGTTCAAGGTAAAGAATTAGAAAGAATATATAAAGAAGAAGGAGTAATTGATGAAGAAGATGATGATGAACAAGATACTTTTGAAGATTCTGAAGAACAATTAAATATGTCAGTTCCTGATAGTCATGAAGGTAAGAAATGAATTCTAATATTAATTAAATATTTATCTAAAAATTATTTTTTGATAGTCATTTGTATATTCTAGAAATAATTGGTCATTTAGAGTCTGAAGAAGGAAAAGATCTTGGAGAATTAGTGATAGTAAATCGAGGTAGAGGACGAGGACGACCAAAATTACGTCGTAGAAGAAATAAATTTACATGTCAATTATGTGGTCGAGGATTTCTTCAACGTAGTAGATACATTGTACACAAGTAAACAAAATCAATTTAATTTTTAATATTATTTTTAATTATATATATTATTATTAATTTTTAATTAAATGATAAAAATATTTTATTTTTCTAATTAGGAGTTTCCACAAAGGTGTAAAGTATGAATGTTCAGAATGTAAAAAATTATTTACAAATAAGGAAAATTTAGGATTGCATCAAAAGGCAACTCATCATATTGGAAATGATATTAATCAAGAATTCGAACATGCTGTGCAAGATTCAAGTTTAGAATCAAAACGTCATTTATCTGGGGAAGATAATATTTCTAACGTAATAGATCATGTTTTAACTGAAGAACAACATACAAATAAATTTTCAAATAATTCTAGTGATTACCAAAAAAACTTTTCATGTGAGCAATGTAAAAAGTTATTTGAAACAAAGGAAGCATATGAATTACATGTTAAAGTAGTTCATGATCATGATAAGTTATTTATTTGCACTATATGCAATAAAAATTTTACTCAACAAACGGCTTTAAAACATCATATGTCAATACACGAAGTATAGAAATAGTTTTAAAATTATTGAAATATTTTAAATATAATAAAATTAATAATAGTTTTTATTATTTTTGTAGAGACATAAATTAGAGAAAGAATATCCATGTGATATTTGTGGAAAAGTACTTAATCATCCTAGTTCTGTAGTATATCATAAAGAAGCGGAACACAACAATGGTCGGCGATTTGTTTGCAATAAATGTGGGAAAAGTTTTAAACATAAGCAATTATTACAACGTCATCAACTTGTGCATTCTGATGATAGACCTTATATTTGTAAATCTTGCAATGCCAGTTTTAAAACAAAAGCAAATTTAATCAATCATCAATCTACACATACTGGCGAAAAAAAATATTTTTGTGAAATCTGTGGACAACAATTTGCACATAAAACTAGTCTTACATTGCATTACAGGTTATTATAAAAATACAAAAATTGAATTAAATAAATTTTATTATTAAATAAACGAATAATTTTATATTTAGATGGCATACAGGACACAAACCATATACATGTGAGGTATGTCATAAAAGTTTTTCACAAAATGGAAATTTACAAGAACATATGCGAATACATACAGGAGAAAAACCTTATTGCTGTGATTATTGTGGTAGAAAGTTTACTACTTCTTCACAATTTAAACTTCATGTTAAACGACACACTGGCGAGCGTCCTTGGAAATGTGAATTTTGTGCAAAATGTTTTTTGCATAAAGATACATGGAAATGTCATGTACGCAGACATAAAGGAGAACGACCTTTTCAGTGTGCTCATTGTAATCGAGGTTTCACAGAACAATGGGCTTTAAAAAAACATCTTCGTTTGCACACTGGTATTTTTTTATATTTCATTTTTATGAATTTTGTATTTTTTGTTTTTATTAATGTATTTATTATATATTTTATTAATGTATTTAAAATTAATTATATCGCAAATATCGTAATATTGAATGTATATACTGAATGTGATGCTATAATTGGAAGGGGATTATATTTAAAATAAATCGGAAATATGAAAAATTTTTTCAGATATGGTTTTGTTTTTAAAAATCAAGAATATTTAATATTTATTTAATATATGTTTATTCAATTGTATCTTGACTTAATAATTTTTTGATATAAGATTTCTGAACATAATCATGTTTATTTTATTGGCTAAAAAAGATTATAGACGAAAATTTTATTCAATTTTTATTAATATTTTCTAACATATTTTAATATTATATTTTATCAATCATTAAAAAATTTTATTTAACTGATCAATATTTTTTATTAAAATTCATAATTTAATAAGCCATTATATATAAAAATCGAATAAAGTATACCAAAGAATTGATAGATAAATTATAAATTTTTATTATTCAAAAGATTTTCTAGTTGTAAAATACCTTTTATTCTAAACTTATTTTATATTTTTTTTTATTAGGTGAAAAACCTTATTCTTGTGATGTTTGTGGAAAAGCATTTGCAGATTGTTCAAACTTAACAAAGCACAAAAAAGTAGGAATTCTATTAATATATATTTCATTATGCATATAAAAAAATTTAATAATATGGAATTATTATCGAGTTTTTTGTAGGTGCACAGAGAAACTAAACTTTCTACAATAAGTGAAATAGAAGGATCTCCAATTGGAGAAGTATGGCAAATTTTACCTAGTTCTCAAGAATCTGATGAACAATCATTAACTGATCAAATGGCTCAGGTTATTGCAACACAAGATGATACATCTGGAGATGGTATTCAACAAATTATATATGTTTCATACCAAGATCCAGATGATCCTAATCAATCTCGAACTTTACATTTCGGTAAAAATGAAATAATAATTTATAGTATCTTTATTATTTATATTTAATTTTGTTTATTTATATTTTTCAATTATTATTGAAATCAGTTGATGCTGGAATGATGAGAAATAAAGAAGAAAAAACAAATGTAAATCAATCATTATCACATTTAAGTGTAAGCAATGATGGAATCCTTTCTAATCCAGATCATGATACTGGAAATAGCAATTCAAATGAACGAATAAATGTAGAACTTTCAGAATCTGATCTTCAACTTCAGGTAAAACAAATAAAATATTAAAAATGATAAATAATAATAAAAACATAAATAATAATCATATTTACAGATTACAGATGAAGAAGGTAATCCAATTCCTCTTTCAATTCAAGATGCTAGACAACTTTTATCTCAAAGTCAATTTGTTAATCAACTTAATGATGGTCAAGAAATTAGAGTCCATCCTGGCGTAATACAAGATGAATTAACAACACCGTTAAGTGTACATGTTAATCAAAATTCTGATATAAAAGATGTTGACATTTCCAATACAGTAGATGCAAAAGTGAAAAATATTTCAACTGTACAAACAGATGCAGAAGCAATTGTGAAGGCATTACAGGTAATAATTTTGAATAAAATATTTTAATAATAAATAGAATTATAAGTAGCTAATATTGAAATAATTATAATTTTTTTATATTTTATTTATATTTTTAATTTTTTTTTTAAATTAAAATATTTATTATATCAATGTTTGAAATATTTATACATGATTATTTCTATAAATATGAAAAAAAAATACAAAAAAAATATTTTAATTATTTTTGTGTTATTTTGTACGCATACATAAATATACACTGAGTAATCTTTTCAATATATATTAAATAACGCTAGTTATTACTATTAATAATATCAATGATACATAAATTTTGAAAGTTAATAACTCATTAATAGCTTATGAAAAATATATAGATATTTTTTGAATACTTTTATTATATATAATATTAATTATAAGAATATACAATAAAAAATATAATGTTTCATCTAAAAATTTAACTTTCATAAAGTTTTCCAACATAATCTCAAATTAAATAATTATCATGATCTCTTCAATACTATATAACTTTCATTTAGAACATATTTTTGCATTTCTAATACTTATGAAAATAATCACATTTAACTTGTTAATTCACTCATATTAACATACTCATATTAGTATTTAAAATAATTTTTATAAAAATTAAAATAATACATTATTTTTATATAAAATTCATAAAAATTTACATTTAGAGAAACAAGAAATTCTTTTTTATTATCTTATTCTCTTTTATTTTAAATTATAACATTGAATATTACGTTTTAATTTAGTGTTTCAAAATTTCAATTTATTTTTATAGATTTTATACAAAGTATTAATATATTCGGATAATTTTAGAAGATCAATTTAAAGATCAAAATGAATGTATAAATATAAAAATGATTAAGATTTATTTAATTATATAAAATTATAATTATAAAATTATAAATAAATTTTCATTAAATGAAGCACAATGCAGATAAAATAAAATTTTGTCACATAAATATTTAAATTGCTTATAAAAATAAACAATAATAAATAAATATACATTTTATATATATAATTTTATATAATATTTAATATTTTATATATATATATATATATATATATTTTTTATAATTTTTTATGTTTATTTTAGTCTCTAGAGTCTTCAGAAACGTTTCACGAATGTATTAATGTCTTGTAATAATACCTTAACTTTTTAATATTTTATTTTTATTTTACTTACTGCTATCTTTATTATTTTATTCATTTTCATATGCAATATCTTTATTTTAATAATCACTATTTTTACTAATTTTTATTAAACTTCTGATTAAATATAAAATAAATAAATAAATATAAAAATATTTTTGTGAAGAATTAATACATGCATTTATTAAATATATAATCGATAATGAAATTATAATTCGAGATAATACAAATTAAATATCATTAGATATATCTCCATAATGGCATCATATTTCTTGTATAGTTTTAAATCATAATTTCTTACGAAAAGTGACTCAGTAATACATTTTCATTTTATAGTGATTGCATGTCAAAAAATCAAATGTATATAATTGGTTTAAACAAAACACTATTTTATATTGTATAAGTATTAATTAAATAAATTTATTATTCGGATAATTTATTCGTTAATATATATTTATTGATAGTTTATTAATTATTATTTTTTATTTATCTTAAAATTAAAAGTGACCTTTCAATATCAAATACAATTTTTGAAACTTAATCGTGATGCATTACAATTGTCATATTATTTCTATGATATATTATGATAAAAAAAAATTCTTAATAATTCTTATTAACTAATATAAAAGTTGAAATTTATATAATTATTATAAGATGTCTCATCATTTACTAATATTTATTGTTGTTATTACATATAGATAACAATAAATGTAATTGTTCTTTTTTAATGAAAAGTTCCAAATTTGACTAAATAATTACAAATATATTTTTTTATAATTATTTATTATTATATGTATTTTTATGAATTTGTTATGAATTTAATTCATATTGATTTCTATTTCTTTCTATAATATAATAATCTTTTATAATAATTTTGAATTTTTTTCATAAAAATTATAAAATTAAAAAAAGTATAACTACTATATATTCAATTTTGAATAAAAATAAAAAAAATAAGAGGATAAAAATTAAACTTTATTCTTATAATAAATAGAAGTATAAAAGGAAAACTATTCTGAATAGTTATTGAATAGATATTCAATTATGATAAAAATAAAAATCAATAAGAATAAATATAAAATAAAAAATTTATAATATATGAATCCTGTTTTAGTTGTCAGATATACCAATATTTTTATTTAGAACAAATAAAAAAATAATTATAGTAATAAATAAATAATTAATTAAAAAATAAATAAATATATTTATTATACGATTATATTATATGATCTGTTTGATCATTAATGAAAAATCAATTTTACTAATAACTAAAAATATATATTAGCAACAATATTAGTAATAATTAGTTTTTGAACATTAGACTATTGAAATATACTATTAAAAACCATTATGTATTAAAAACCATGAATGAAAAAAAATAGAAATAAATAAAAATTATGAGTGATCTTTTATATAATTAAGTATTAATAAGATTTTTGAAATTTTTCTGCACTTAATTCTCAATTTTTAGTAGATTCTATTGGATGTTAAAAAAATGTGTTATAATAAATGTATTCTTTCTTTAAATTGTTTTGTTATACTGTATTGAAAATATATATAAATCCAAAACTAAGTTTGAGGATTAATTTATTTTTTTTTTTTCATATATTTTAAGAAGAAAAATTTGATATAGTAACAGTTAAATATAAAGTAAAAGATTCTAAGAAATCAATTGAAGAACAATGCATCAAGATATAAAATTCCAATGAAATCAATGTTCTTCTAATTAATAAATAATGGCATTTTTTTTTAATTATAATGAATCAAAACCAAGAATAAATATACCTTGAGAAAAAGACTAATTTGTCCAGATTTAAAATAATAAAATTATAATGAAGTTAATGAAAAGTATATTATTTTTGGAATAGTATTAAAAATATATAGTATAGAAGTAATTATATTAGAATTATATAAAAGTATATTATTTCTGAAATTGTGAAAAAAAAACGGATTCTCCTTTTTCTAAAAAAAATTATAATTTTAATACAAGATTGTAAACAATGAGGAGAGTGATGAAATTCTGTATTTCTGTATTTATACATTGCTTTTTTCATAGAGATATATTATATAATATTGATAATTTTTCTATAGATTGATATCTAGAGATTATACGAAGGTCATTTTTTTAAATTAAATTATATAATTTTGAATTCGTTTACTTTAAAAAATATTAACTTATGTTGAAAAATCATTGGTTAGATAATATTTAAATTAAAAAATTTAGAGGAAAAATAATTCATCGCTTATGATTAGCTCTAATTCAATAGAATAATCTTCTAATATAGAACAACAAATAAAACACAATTTATTTTATTAACATATGTATTTATTTTTAATTAAAGTGATAGAATATAATACACATAGAAAATGCAATTTTTTGTTTTTATATATTTATATATATCATATTAAACTATAATCAATTACGAGAGATTATTATCTTTGCAGTCTTCAATTATAAATGAAACTATAATATTTTTAAATATTTCATAATTATTTTTCGACATACATGAATAAATATTTTTTTATAAAAAATGCCTAGATAAATCGATTAATGTATTCAAATTATGATTCCATTTAAAAAAAAATTGACTTTAAAATCTTATTTACTATTTGATCTGAAAAAAAATTGTTTACACAATATGATATCTTCCCTTGAAAACAAACAATTTTTGTTAAGACATTTTTTTTTTATTTAATCCTTTATGAAATAGAATCTATAGATAGAATCTATCTAAACGAAATATGACGAAGACAAATTTCACAATATATTTATATATTTATATGTATGTGTATTCTGTTTATATTTATAATTAGATCTTTAGAAATATAGAATATTAATATATTTGTAGAACATTTTTAGGGAGTCAATTCTAAAAGCCAAAACAAATATAAAATATGATATACAATAATGTCGATTGAGGCCATTCTATTTTCATTACATAATTGTCGCAATTTTTTCTTACTTCTTTTATCTAATGCAAACTTAAATTGGTTATAAGTTCAATCGAATTTTTGTCAATATCAACTTTTGTATTTGTTTTAAAATTAATTCTTCTAAAGATATTCCACAAATATATTAACATTATATACATAATTCGTTGTTATAATATATTAATTATTTATTTTTATTTATTTATCATAGTTCAGTTTAATTATATTCCATTTTCAATAACATTATATTATATTCAGTTTTTCAATTTGTTTTATTTTTATGTGACAAATAATTTCTTCCTGAATATGTTCATTAGAATGTTTTTAGTTAAATAAAATATTTAATCGCTATTGTAAGCATTACTTTTTCTTCACATTATTCTGTTTTTTCACATTTTCATAATCAAAATTTTAAGTAATTTAAAATAATACAATTCTTTGTATGATGACATCTTTCTAATTATAATTATAATCTTTCATAATTATAATAAACAATCAAATTGTGTTATTATCGCAAAAAATCTTATATAAGTAATATTTTACTTTTTAATTATATACAACATATGAAATTGCATTTTAAAATATATTTTTAATATATTATTACAAAAAAAAATTTGTGATTTTTAATTTAATTAATGATATAATAAATGATATAATATTAATATATGTATATATGTATAATAATATATGTATATTATCAATTATTTTTTTTAAACTTTTCATTTAGAACTTCAGACAAATAGCTGATAATACTGGCCATCTTTGGCCAGTATTATATTAGTTAAATTAAAAAAATTAAATTGTTTATAATTTGAAAAATAAGCTCTGTCATTTTTATAACTTTTGTGTTTAGTATTATATACATTAATTTTTTAAAAATATCAATAAAATCTATTTATTTATCATTTGCGAATAAATAATTTTAATTTACTTATTATTTACCTTTATTATTTATTATTTATTATTTAGAATAATTATATTATTATATATCTACAAATTTTAACATTTAATTCTTGTATAGTATAAATACAATATTAATAATAAAAATTTTATATATAATTTTGTAATAGGATGAAGATACAGATGCAAATGCTGTTGCAACTATTAATCAAATGGAAGAATCGGAACAATCTGGGATCGCTGAAAACGAACAAGCAATAGAATTTACAACACAAGATGGTCAGAAAGTTCGTTTAGTTACTTCTTATCATGTTGATCCAATGCAACTTGCTTCTGAGTACCTGACTATTGTATAAAACTTAATTATAAATTTATCTAAATAATTTCTTTAAACTTATTAATATAAATAGTACTTTATACTGATTAATAGAATTTTCGAAGTAGACCACTTACTTATTGACGAAACTTTACTCAAGCAGAATATGATTATAAATAAATAGTCAGAAATTGAAATTTAATTATACTTATAATTAAATTTTATTGTTATTATAATTTAATTATATTAATTTTTAAATTTAATTAAATATTTTAATTAATTTATTTCAATTGTTTTATTTCTTAAATATATTTTCGATCTTTCCTTTTTTCTCTTTTATTTACATTTTTTTACAATAATTATTACAACATTATTTATATTAAGTAAAATATTAATAATTATAATATTAATAAATTAAGAATTCCAAGAAAATTATATAATGTTATATTATTTAATGTGAAAAAATGTATGAAAATAAAATGAAAAAATGAATTTGATTGTTCTAAAATAATTAATATTTATAATTATATATAATTAATATTTATAATTATATGTAAAAAAGTAAATAAAAAAATCTTAACAACAATTAAACCAATACGAATCGATTTTTGAAAATAGATATCTTCTTAATCATAGTATTCATAAAATATATATAATTCATATATTCATTTATTTTTAAAAATATGAAAAAATAACTAACTTTAATTATTTAGTAAATAGTCATTCATTCTTTTACAAAAGTAATTATAATTTAACAAATTTTATAAGTTAATAAAGTTTCGTTAATAATTAAGCGATATTTTTTAAGAATTTTTCACGTGAATTTATTTCTGGTAAATTAAATTAAAATAATATTAAAATTTACTAATATTATGGTAATTGATGATATATATATGCTATCTATGTATATGTATCCAATATACATATATATAATAATAATACAATAATAATACAATATATAATAAATATTTAAAATATTTGTTATATTTTTTTTATGATTATATTTTATTTTACATTTTTAATGAAAAAATATATATAGAATATAGAATATAATGATTTTTGAAAATGTATTTAAATGTAATAATTTTTCATAAATTTTCTTAAAGATTCAAATCATATCCATTGATTTGTAAAAATCCAGCATCTCTACAAAGTTGGTACATTTGATTTAAATGCTTATCATTTTTGATAGCATGATCTTTTATTAATAATTCTGTTTTTATAGACGAACCAATTAAGTCTTTATATCCAATCAATTTTGTCCCAACGTTTAAAGTATCTACCCATATTGTATTTCCAAGATGTAAATTTACCTATTTATTTAAATCAATATTATATTGTATTCATAAAAATTATAAAAACATAAAAAAAAGTAATATATAACATACCGTTCCAATTACATATGATCTATTGTCAACATTTTCTTTAAACCATTCATATACAGCATCAATTGCACAATTATTCCAAACATATTCATCATCATGAGGAACTACACCAACTAAAAATACTTCAAATACTTGGATAGGATATTTTACAAGTTTTTTTGGCATATATAGTAAATTATATACCTAACATAAAAATGATATTATAATTAATATAATTTTTTTAACTCTTATATTAATTAAATACATACATTTACTTTGTTCAAAATGACTCCATTATCAATACATTTTACATTTACATACTTTGGATTTCCTGTCTTATTCTCTCTTTCAATATGTAAAATTTGTACTCTTTTAAAAGTATCTACTGGTTCTTCTAAACCACATATACATCCAATGTCTATTATTTCACATTTCTTCCTGTAAAAAAAATCAAATATAAATAAATATATTAAATAATTTTTAAAATATTATTTTAATTTATTAATATTTAAAACATCATAAACATATTTTTATATATATTAACCTGTTTTTTGCATTAGAATAGTATTCTTGAATACTTTTGCTAATTAACATATATTGTGTATTAGGAAATTCTATTTCTTCTAATGTATCAAATTTAATATATGATATAATTCTAGCAGAAACATGTGTGGCATCAAGTATACTTACTACTCTGAATTTCACTTTATCATTTCTAAAATAATATCCAAAATTTATTAATTAAAAATTTTTTATTAAAGTTATAAGTTTTTTACTTACATTTGAATATTTGTGAGTGGTTTATCAATTTTTGAAATTATTTTATGTCTAAATGCACATGAAATTTGTTTATTACAAAATCCCCAGGACTTTATATTATTGCAAATAGGATAATTTTTTTTTTTCTTTTCTAATGCATTTGTTATAAACTTAACAAATTTTTAAAATAAATTTGTATCATAAATTAGTATATATTATTATTAAAAATTTGGAAACAATAAACTTTCTAAATAATAAATACTAAATAATATATAACACAAATATCAAGAAACAAAATATTAAATGAATATAAGTTAAAATCTATTTTTTGATTCATTAAAATGATTGTCTTTTTTTTTATTATTACTAATTTTAGACATTTTATTTATTATTTTTTCTTTATTAAATTGTCAATATGTATTATAAGTGATTATTTTTATAATATTTATAACAAAATTTTTTATTTCATGAAAAATGTGATTAGATTTCCAAATTTTTATTATATATATTTATATATATTAAATTATTAAATTATTTTAATAGTATATTATATACCTTAATATTTTCTAATATATTTTGAGGAATTGTAATATTCATACGTTGCATAATTTTCATTACATGTAAAAATTGTATATCATTATTTTCATCCATCATTATTGTTACTTTGCAATTGCAATTTTCCTTAAATAAATTTATTGTATAAAATTATTTTGTATTAAATTATGCAAAAAATTGTTAATATAAAATAATTGTACCATTTGTAAATTTTCTATAAGTGTCGAAAATCGAAAATTAAATTGAGTCTTAGAATGCAAGGGAATTGAATAATGTATTAACCAAGTTACATTTGTAATATCTATATCAGATAATATATCATCTGTACATATTAAAATTGGATAAGAACCGCTTATACAAACATTCCAACATTGTTTAATATCTATTTGAAATAAAAAATATTAAATTTAGAAATAATAGAATTAAAAATTGAAATTTTTAAATATATTCCTACCTTGTAATTGAAAAAAATTCATATTTCCATGAGCTAAAAGAATTTCTATATGTTTTTGTAAAAAGTTATATAATTCTTCAGCTTCATCATTATTTGTACAAATAATTATAGTTCTTGTATAAGAATATCCATTACTTAGTAAATCTATTATAAAATGATTTTAAATTATTTAATTTTAGTATAAATAAAAATCTTAAAATGTTTTACCTAAGAGTTTTTCATTTTTTTTTTTTGAATTTATTACATATATATTTATATGTACAGATTTAAAAATCGCAGCTTCTAAAAAAGATGCTATACATATGCATGGATTATCCATAAAAATAAAAGCAATTTTTTTTAATTGCGGTGTCCAATGTGCTGCAGTTATTATAATTTGCAACATTTTATTTTTTGATTCTCTATTAGAAATAATATTATATTTCTTAAATAAATGATTTACCTAAAATTATATTTCATTATATTTAAATATAAAAACAAAAAAATTAAATGTAAAAAAAATTTACAGAATCATAATATTTATTCAAGATAATATCACCACCATCCAAAATTAAATATTGAAGATTTTTAAAATTTATTAATTTTTCATTCCTATTCATAAAACGTACTAAAAATCTAGGTGTAGAAATTAATATCTGACACCCATTAAACATTTCAGCCTAAAAATAAAATATTTAATTTTTATTTCATTAAAATAAATATTTTTGTTTTTTTTTTTATATTTAATTTAGAACTTTACATACCACTAATGATCTTTCTGATTTACCATTAATTGCAGCAATTGATCGTATTTTTTCATAATTTTGTAAGAATTCTGTACATAAGAAATTAACTTCTAATACTTCAGAAGAAGAAGAACATAGTATTAATACAGATGGATTTATTCCTTGAGGAAGCTATTTCAAAATTTATATTTCTTAAAATATGACATGTAAACATGACATTTTAAAAAATATAATAATTGTAAATTAATATATATTTTTTAAAATGAACAATTATCTGATAAAAAATAATAAGAGATTATAAAGTTTCTAATACAATGATTCTTTTACATATAAACACAAAAATGTAATATATTATATAATATTATTTTTAATATTAATATAAAAGTATAATTATTTTAAATAATATTTTACATTTGCATTGCTAGCCAAAAGTCCGCAAATAGCAAATGCATATCCAGTAGTTTTACCAGATTTTGCTGTTCCAATTGTTATTATATCTAAACCCTTTTTTATAGCAGGCCAAATATATGATTGTATTTTTCTTGGTTTAGAAGATTGTATCAATGATTTCCAAATCTTGAAATATGAATATAAATTAATTTTTATCTATCTTAATGATAATTTTAGTGCATAATTATACCTTGTGTATTTCTGCAGGAAATTTTGCATCTAAAGTGGAATTTAAACATTCATATTTATCTTCTCCATAAATTAATACTCTTTCTTTATTTTTTTTAAATTCATAATACTTATCTTTTTCAAATTTCATTTTGTTTACAAAACTATTAATAAAAAATGTAATAAAAATGTTAATAAAATATTAATTTCTAATTATTAATTAATATTTTTTATCAAACCTTTCTTTTTTTTCTTTTTCTTTATTATTGCTACTTAACACTTTTGAAATGTTTAAATAAAATATCATTTCATTATTAATTATTTTTCTATCTAGCTTTTCATTCAAAGGATTTTTTATAAATTGCAATAATTCTATACAAAAATTAAATACAAAAATAAGCATCAGGAATAATGTAATTTTAAATATTAAAAATATATAAAAATATGATAGATTACCTTTATCTAAATAAACAGCATAATGATTAAGAACTAAAATTTCACTTAAACATATTATATTGTTTTTTATATTAAGGTAAAATTCACCATAATATCTTCCATATTGATCAGATACTAAATAATCAAAATAAATTGTATCAGATGCACTTATTAATTTTTTTGTGTATTCAATTGCAGATGTGCTCCATTCGTCTAAAATTCTTTATACATACAAAAAAGAAAAAATGAATAATATAATTTTTAAATATATAAATTATTTCAATATATTAAATAATATATTATATTAATATTATATTAATTATTATATTTAATCATACGTTAGAGTTTCATTATGCATAGAGAAATCATATTTTACATCAGCAGGTAAAACATTATATAAACCAGCTGTAAAGCTCAAATATTCTTCTGTAATTATATCAGTTGAACAAATAACAAAATCTTCTTTTTTTAATACAACACAAATACCATGATCAGATAGAAAAATATTATATATATCTTTTAAATTTCCTATATTACAAATATGTCCTCTAGATAACCATCCAGGAAAATCACATGTTGTATGTAATTTATTATATACTATAACTGCCTAAAAAGATTTATATATAAAATAAATTTTTTAAATAATTTAAGTAAAATAATATGAATTATATTTAATTTATAAATATATAATATAATATAAATATTAATATATAAATATAATTAATATTAGTATTAAAATAACAATTATATTTAAATTATTTTAAAAACTTACATCTCCTATTTTTGGTTCATTGTATTTTTTAACAGTCTTAAAAATTTCTTTTTTTTTAAATAATTTCTTATTGATAGAATTTAATTTTTCATTATAATGTTTGATTTCACAAATTCTTATAATATATGGTGTTAAAACATTTGTTACTTTAATTACTGTTACGGTAGGAGGCAACATAATAATTATAATTATTTTATAATATAATTTTATAATATAAATTAATTTTTTTATTAATATAATTAATTTTATAATATAAATATTTCTTTTTTATTTCTTTATATCATAAATTGTACAAAATGAAAAATTTTATAATGTGAATTTAACCTGTATTATAACAATTTTGATTACTCATATTTTTTCTTTAATTATTATTATACATATATAAACAAATACAAATATGTACATTATTAAAATAAAAATTGATAAATATTAATTATTATTTACTATTTATATAATATAAAGTATATGAAAAAGTATTTGAAAATTGTCTTTTACATACTTAACTTAATACAGTAAAAAATAAATTTAAACAGAATGTAAACAGTCAATAGAAACTTAAACAACTTCAGGGCAAACAAAAAAAAGATAAAGTGAATTGTAATGTGCTTGATTTTAAATTTTCTTAGTAAATATTTGATATAAAGATTTATAATAAAATTAATATAAAAAATTTTAATTTTTAATAAAATATAATTATCATTTATTTTATAATTAATTTATACAATATATTTTTAATAAGCCATGTACATTTATTAATTTTATCGGTTATAGTTATTGTTATGAAAAGTATTTATTATGTTCGTTATAAAACTATATTGTTTTATATAATCGAAAAATTTTTAAATTATTATTTTAAATATAAAAATAAAATATTAAGCATTTTATATTTTATTTTTTTTTATTTTATATTTTAAAAATGATTTGTAAAAACTTTATAAAAAATTATATGACATATATAATGTATAAATTAAATTTTAAAATATTTATATTATAATTTTATACAATATAATTTTATTACATACAATTATATACAATATTTCTTTCAATCATTCAATTAATAAATGATATACTTTTATATTTTAATTATGATATAATTTTTATCATACAATAAATATTTTATTTTTATATTCAATATATAATAGGTTTAAAAATTAATAGAACAAAAATTTATAAAATTTCAATTATAATTAAAATATAATGTCGACCTTAAAAACAAAGGGATGTCTTTTTTTGGCTTCTTCTCTTTGCGATGGTTTAGAAGATAATAATATAAAGTAAGATCTTTATTTTAAAAAAATTATAAATTTAGATTGATATTATTATATAAATAATTTACATATTATTATATTTCTTATATTTCAAAATTTTTATTTATTTATTTATTTTAATAGACAAGTAACTACTTTACTTTTAAATAAGGAAGCAAATCCAAATATTTTAATTCCTACATATGGAGTGACTCCATTTCATTTAGTAATAGGTAATGATTCTGAAGCATTTGCAGAAGAAGTTACTAAATTATTTTTACGTCATGGAGGTAATCCAAATATCAGGTAATTAATTAAAATAAAATTAAAATAATTAATTATAATATTTAAAATAAAATTAATTTTATATTTTGAAGAAAAATATTTATATAAAAATATAATTTTTTCATATAATATATAACAATGAAATATTATTTTAATTAATCTTATAGATCAATAGATGGATTAACTCCAGTTCATGTAGCAGCAGCATGGGGTAGAGCCACAGTTTTAGAATTACTTTTAGCAAATGGTGGAGATCCTCTTTGTTTGGATGATGAAGGACGTAGTCCTTTTCATTATGCATTTGATGGTAAATATTATAAAGCAATTGTAATACTTGGAAAATATTGTGATAATACTACAAAAGAAGAAAAACCAACAAAATATAAAATAACTTTTGGTATGTAAAAAAAATAAATTTTATCTATCTATAATTAATTAATAAATGAATAAAAATTAATATTTTTTATAGATAAACTGCTGATTAACACTGAAAACATAGTAGCTGAATATATTGTTCCAGAAATTTCAGATGTTATTGAAAGAAATATATTAATTGATACATTTAAAGAACATAAAGATGAAAAATTTACTGATATAAAACATATAAATACTTTTAATTTCAGTTACAATAATATAAATAATGATAATCAAGTTAATAGTGCAATGACGAGTGCAGCAGAACTTCAAATTCGTGAAGAAATGGATAAGGAAAAGTTCTTAATCAATGAAATTATTAATCAACTTTCAAATTCTTTAAAATCTAATTCTAAAGAAGATGAAATTAATGAGAAATATGAACAATTCAAAGAAATTTTATATGATACAAGTCCATCATCTACAATAAGTACTGATAATAATATATCATATAATATAAAAGATAAATTTTCATTAAAAATAAAAGTAAGAAAACGATTTATTACCCGTCGAAAAAATTTTTGTCAAAACAATAATATTAAAATTCCGTTAATATCTGTATATGATCCAAGTGATTCCATCATAAGTAAATCGCCTAATTTTTTATCAAATAAATCAATAGAGATGGAACAAAAATATTTATCTCCAAAAGTATCAAATAAAGAATTAAAATTTAAAACTTTTACACCTTGTATAACGAGAAATCGGTCATTTCGATCAGAAGAATTTAATTTAGGAAAAGAAATAGCAAGATCTACTCCAAGAAGAAAAAAACGATTTTATAGACAGTATTCATCACTTAGAAAACTCAGAAAAAATAATAAATTTATTTCTTCAGATAATACAAGTCCTGATGCAACAAATTCTTTGTCGCCAAATCAAAGTTATATAAAAGACTTGGATTATAAATTTAATAAAAACCTGGCAATAAAATTACATGAAAATAAATATGATGAAGATATACCAATAAATTCAAAGAAAAATGAAATTAATATTAAAACATGTATATCACAAAAAAATTTAATAGAAGAACTTAATAATAATTTTAGAACTTTAAACATAAAAAAAATAGATTTTAACAAAAAAAATAAAGAACATTTAAAGGAATATATTTCACAAGAAAAATTTTCAGATAAAGAAGTAGAATTAAAAGTTAATAATACTATAAATACTTTTAAAGAAAATTTGACTACTTTTCTTTCAAGGTAAGATTATCTATGTCCAATATATATTTATATTTAACAATTATTTCAAATTTTATTTTAAAATTTATTAAAATTTATTAAATTTATCTTATATTAAAATTTATTTATTTTTATAGTTTTTTTAATTTTTATGATATTATAATTCTTGAGATTTTATCTCAAAAATATTTAATATTTTAAATTTAATAAATTATTTTTAATAGTTTCAGATCACAATCATATGTTAGTGTACAAGAAGAATATAAATATGAAAATGCAGATGAAGGTGTAATTTTCTTAGAACGTAGAATTTACACATTATCACCATGGTAAGATAGTAAAAGTATTCTTTTGAATAATATCAATGTTTGATTGAGATAAAATTTAATAGTTAGATCATCAGAAAATTATCTGAAATATGAAATTTTAATTTTTAATATTTCATACATATACATTTATTAAATATATATATAATAAATTTCGACTATGAATTATTAGACTATGAATGAATTCTTAAAACATTGCTTGAATATATAAAAGTAAAATTTGTTTTAATAATTTCAATTTCTATTCCTTTTTTAAATCAATCATATTTATCACAATAATTAAATACATGAAATTTCATTTATGCTTATTTTTTATATTATCAAAACTTGTATTTTTTGAATATATGAATTGCTAAATCTAAAACCAAATATTTTTTCTTATGATTCTCTTGTGATCAAATTTTGTTTTGATCAACTATTAGTTTCATTTGATAGTACAACTAAAAGAAATTATAGTTAAATTTACATGATTAAATATCATATTTTATTAGTGATTATATTAGTGAAGGAGAAAATGTTTTGAAAATTATTAGCTATTATTTTTTTTCACTAAAATAAAATCAAAAGTGAAAAACAAAAATAGAGAAATAGAGAAATTTCAATTTTCAATTTTCAATGAAATTTCCAAATTTCTAATAAATTTCATTTCAATTTTTAAAAAAAAAAATAAAAATTTCTATATCAATTTGTTAATTAAAATATAATAAGAAAAAGTAATATGAGACTATAAAGTTTAATCTTAATTTAAAGCAAAAATGAATTAAATAATCATAAGGTAAAAAAATTTGAAATATTTTTTCTTTTAATTCTATAATTTTTTTTTTATTGTACTTTGAATCAGTGATCAATTATTATTAATAATGAAATAATTATTTATTATTTTTATTTATTTACAGTAAATCTGCAAATTCTACTTCATCTGAAAAATTATGTAAGATTTAATTAATAATTATTTAATAATTATGCTTCAATTTATAACTTTTTATAGTATATTTTACATAAATTTATTTAGGGCCTAAATCATTAAACTTATCAATGAATCCAACAAATGAAGCGCTACGAAAGGAATTAATTTATTATGGCGATAATCCTGGACCAATCACTAATACAACCAGGCAACTCTATTTAAAGCGTCTCACCAAATTAAAAAGTGGAATATATAATTCATCATTCTTTGAAATTAATCATTCTTCGTTTAAAATGGATTATTATGAATTTCAAGTAAAACCATTTCTAATGTATGGAAATTGGGTTAATGATTTAGAAAGATACAAAATCATTGAAAAAAATGCTTTTAAAGAATTTTCCTTAGCAAGTCCTTCTAGAAAATGGAGAGAAGGAATGAATAAAACTTGCTTTAATTATTTACTCTTAGATCCACGTATAACAAAAGATTTACCTTCTCGTATAGAAAATCTAACAAAACCCATAGCTTGGACTACATTCCTTTCTGCTATTTTTTATATAGGTAAAGGTACACGCAATAGACCATACTCCCATCTTAAAGATGCTTTCGATACATGGGTTTCAAATAAAAATTCTGAAAATGCAAAAATTCAACACATTTTAAATATTTGGAATGCTGGATATGGAATTGTTTGTCTTCATATTTTTCAAAATAGTATTCCAGTAGAAGCTTATACACGTGAAGCTGCTATGATCGATGCTTTAGGAATACAAAAATTAAGAAATTGTAAAAATGGAGATTATTATGGAATAGTTGCAACATGGGATATAGAGGAAAAATGTAACTTTGGAAGATATTTATTATACCAAGCAATGCAAATATTTTTATATGAAGGAGAAAGACAAATATTACCTCAAAATTTATAGAACTTAAATGTCATTTTTTCTGAGAGACTAATTCTTATTTAGATGTATTAATACATATTATTGACTTTTGTGTGTATATATATATGCGCGCGTGTGTATGTATATGTTGTATATATAAGTTAGGAATATTTTATATTTAAATAGGTGCAATAAAATGGAACTAATTAATTTAATAAATAAAAAGACTGAAATAATAATTTTTTAAAATTCTATTATTTTTCTTACTCTAATATTCCATTCTTTTTTTTATTATATTAATTTACATTTTAAAAATATATAACATATTACAGATATGGTCTGTCTGGTTCTATTTTTTTAAGTCTCAACAATCGTTTTTTAGGATACCATCTATGTTTTGTAGTGTATGTCATTTTACGAAGTTCTTCAATGACAACTTCTTTTCTTTTATGCTTAAAAACATCTGCAATTTCTTTTTCACCAATACATAAAATAGAATTTGATAAAGTCTCTTCTTCTTGTGGTAGTGGTAATGAATACTTGTAAGGAAATTCTCGTTCTGGATGCCAACAGATAATCATATCATTACTCATTGGTATGACAAATTCTGAAGGTAATTTAAAAGAACTGAGATATCGTTTGCAGAATACATTAATTGTGCGTCCAATACCTAAGACAGCATTCATCTATTTAAAAATAAATAAATATATTTTTATATTATAATTATTTTTATAATGCATACAAGTAAAAATATAGAATGAAAATTTGAAAAATAACCTTAAACTATTAAAAAAATAATTGGAATTAATAAATATTTGTGTCATACTTTACGTATATTTTAAATGATTAAAAGTATTATAAATAATACATTTGAAATAAAATATGTTGATGAAAATAATTAAATTAAAAAAACTCACAGTAATATAAATAATATTATTATATTATTATTATATCAATCACTTAATAAAAATTTGTTTTATTAATTCATACAATTGTCAGATATTGGAACAAAATTGCTTCCAATGATCAAAAGATAACAATGCAGAGAAACGATACTTTATTAAATAAAGACATTGTTAAATACGGACTTTAGTTGACTATTCCTACTATTTCTTAATGTGACTCAATTCTTCTCCAATAAATTACGAAAAGAATACCTAACCTCTTATTATTTTTATGTGACCATATTAATTTTTGGATTATGTTATTTATAACATAATTTATAACGTTATTCAATTTATAATGTTGTAATATTTTGAATTTTTTTAATTTTGCTATTTTTTAATCATTTGGAATTTTAAAATAAATAATAGGGATTCGAATAAAACAAATATTTAATATTTTTGCATTAATATAATTTAAAAATTATTTAAAATTTAATTCATGATAATAATATTTTAATAAATATATATAATAAATAATAGCGATACTAACATTAATAATATGTTTTTTCCTTTTCTTTTAAGAAATTATTTCTTTTAAGAAATAATTATTTCAAAGGATCCAGATTTCAAGTTTCGATTTAAAAAATGCAATGATACAATTTATATAAGACAAAATGTAAAGTCTTATATAAATTTATTACAAAAAAAATAAGTGAACTATTGAAATATAAAACTTCAGTTATATTATAAATATAATTAAAAAAAATATAGAAAAAAAAATTTCATCAATGTTTCCAAACCAAAGAAATTCATTGATATTGATAAAAAAAAAATGTAAAAAAAGCAAAGTTAAAGATTTCTCTAGATAAAAATTTTCTTTTATTGAATATTCAATATTTTATTGAAATATATATATATATATATATATATATATATATATATAGTTTGGTCTGATTCAAATATAATAAAAAACATGTTTTTAAAAAAATAAAAATAATATCATAAAAATTGTTATTATTAAATTTATTCTATTAAAACAGATATAAATGCTATAAAATAAATATTTTTCATTACTAATATATATGAGCTTTGATGTATCAGATATTAAAACTTTATCTATTTTAATACATACATAATATATTATATGAACATGAAATATAAATATTTGATCAAGATTCAAGATGGCATTACAGAAAATTTACATAAGTGCTTTAAACTAGATATTATATATTAGATATTATATATGCTATACAGACTATGTATTATAGATTTATACTTGCATATTATATGCAATCATAGAAAAATAATATATTTGGATAATATATACATATATAATGTTAAAAAGATGGAATTCTTATTTATTTTCATTGATTTCTTATTTAGTACAATAAGGAAATTATTATTTTTCTTATGCATTTATTATTCTATGCATATCGTACAATAATTTACTTGATAATATGAAAAATTGCATTCAATTATATACATATACACACATATATATATATATATATTTTACAAAATTAAAAAGATAGAATTTTAGAAAATATTCAAAAATCCATGCAAAAGAAACAAAAGGAAATATTTCAATCATCCATGACATAATAACTGATACTGTTATATATTGTTATAATGCATGAAAAAAATACTATAACAATATATATAAACAGTTATATATAATATTTTTATTAAAATACTTTGACTATCTTCAATTACCCAAAGTTTTTATCAAAGCATTTTACAATTTTTAAAACTTGTATTATATATAAGTTTGCACAAATATTTGCAGATTTTAATGTATAATTTCAAAGTATAGTAATACAATTTTAATATTTTGTTTCTTGAATATTTTAGAATTTTTTTAAATAATTAAAAATTTTTAAAAAATTCTGTATAATAAATGATTTATATAAAATTAATATCAACAATGAAAAAATCTATTTTCCTTAAAATCCATTATTACCAGCTTCAGAAATAAAAAAAATTAAGAGTTTAAATTCAGTTAAAAACAATGAAAAAATAAAATTTATCAAATTTTTTTATATTCAAAAACTGGTTAAAAAATTAAATGAATATAATTTTTAATATTTAATATCTTTTAATTTAATTATATTAAATTGCTTTTAAAATACTACTATTTAAAAAGAAATTTTTATATTTATTTAAGTTTATAATCAATATTTGACAAAGTTTTAAAAAATAATTTTGAATACAATTATGAATAAACATTTTTGAAACAATTTTGAATAAACATGAAAAGAAATTATAAAGTTATTAGAATATATATTAAATAAAACAAATTTCAAAGTGCTTTAGATTTGAATGAATAGTGTTGTCATTGTTATTTTATTTTTTTTAAAAAGGAATTATAATTAAATATAGATAAATAAAAAATAAATAATAAATAAAAAAAAATTTTTGATTGAGAATAAAATTATGATTAAGAATCTTAAAGAAGAGTTGATTTTTAAAATATTAACATTATTGCATTCTAATGTAAACATAGAAATATATTTTTTAACTACATAAAAAAAAATTTTTAAATAGATTAAAAACAGAAACAATATGAAAGTGAAAATTATAAGAATATAACAAGAATTTCAAAATATATAAAATAAATAAAAAATATGTTAGAATTATTTAATATATATATAAAAAACGAATAATAGAAGAATTAATTATTATTAATTATTTTTTGAAATATGCAATTGATAACGAACAAAATGATTTTTAAAAAATAAATTTGTAAATCGTATATTGTATATGTATTAATAAATATTTATATATATAATTTATTGTTTATTATATATTATTTGCCTGTAAAATTTACATATATACAATTTTTTAAATCAATGAATTATAATAATTATCGACATTTTTAGATTTTATTCGATAAAATTTAAAAAAATATATAAAAAAAGTCTAAATTTAAAAAAAAAATATTTTGATTAAAACTTTTGATATTGTATGTTGTCTGGGAAATATATAATTTATAAACTTTCAAACTTTCTTGCAATTTCAAAACTTAAAATATTGATGAAATTTTTGATAATTATTAAACCATGTATATATTATAATAATTATATATACATTACATTACATAAATTATAATTTTAGAACATGATGTTTAATAAATGATTATTTAATAAAATAGCATTTTTTATAATAAAATATATATCAATTAAAAAATTAAATAGTAAGAGAAAAAATTTGATAAAAATAAAAATATTGTAAGTTTTCTTTCTATTATTTTTTACTTCGCGACTGTTAATATGGTTACCATAAAATTGAAACATAAATAAATCTTTCAGTATTGCAAGAAAAAGTTTAAAGAAGAAGATTAAACATTTCATATATACATATATAGATTAATTCTATTTAAGTGAATATATAAAAAAGATAAAAAATATTTTTTTTAAAAAACAGTTTCTAAGTAATTAAAAAATTCATAATAGAGCACAATAAATTGTGTTTGAATTATGGCAACTACATTACATATTCTGAATCCAAATGATAATTTGATGAAAAAATTTCAAGAAACACTACATGCACATTTATTGCATGTTGATAATAAACTTTCAGAAGAAATACTCAATCTTGTAAGTAAATGAATATAAAAATATGATAAAAATAATATATTTTTTTATATATTTTATATTACTATATTTACTATATTTATTGATAGGGATTTTGTTTATATTTTGTATATATTTATGTTTAAATATAAACAAAAATATATCTTCATAAAATATTTTTATATATTTTTAGGAAACATCAATAAAATGTGCAGAAAAAGAATTAGAATCAGAAGCTATACAACTTTATCAAATGCAACAAGATGTTCAACGTCAACATACAATGTTACAACAATATATAGAAGCATTGTCAAAAGTCACATTTTTGAGAGAGAAAAAAAATAATAATATAGAAAATGCTAAAGAAATTCTAAAACAAAATTATTCAAAATTGAAAGAAGAAAAAGATAAAAAAGAAAAACTATCTCAAAAATTAAAAAATTTATTGGAATTTCATTCTTATTTGTCTAAATGGGAGAAAGAATTAAATAATCATTTAATTATATCTAAACAATTGTCATTACAAGATATTAATAGAAATAAGATATTGATTAATAAAAAACAACAAAGAGATTTCATATTATATCGATTAAAAGAAGAAATATGGAAAATTGAATCAGAAATAGCTTATTTTGATGAGCAATTACAAATTAAAAACAAAGAAAAAGAAGATGCTAATAAAATGATAATTGATGCAAATACAGATTTAGAAACTCTGCATACAGAACATAAAGATTTACATAATATATGGAAATCTGTAGTAACTAATATTTCTAAAAGAAGTAATATTCATGATCAATTATATTTTGAACAAAAGTAAATATTAAAAAAAAAATAAAAGTAAAAAAAAAATTATAAGTATATATACAAGTGTATTATATACAATATACTCCTTTAAAAATAAAATAAGATATAAATATGTATCTTAATATTTTTTAATTATATATAAAATGTAAATATAATATAGTACAATATTATTAATATGTTAATAAAATATAAAAATTGTTATAATAATTGTTAGTAATATCATAATATGGTCATATTTTAACTAGCTATTTAAAGCAATGCTAAGTATGTAGGAGTTTATTGTATATACATTTAAAATAATTTTTTATTTATTTTAAATTTATTGTCTTTTTTGTTCATATTGAATTTTTCATAGAAAAAAACGAATTCATATGAATTATATTTTTTATATTTTTTTAATTTATTAAAAAATTAATTTTTTTAGAGAAGCACATAAGTTATACAATGGATTATTATTAGAAATACAAAAAGTAAATAAAGAAATAGAAAAAGAAATGGAAAATAATGAATATTTGACATCATGGAACTTTCGAATAGAAAATAATATTAAAATTACATCACGAGCAATATCAATGTACAATGAAAAAATTGCAAAAAATAAAGAAGAATTATTAAACTTAACTAAAATTAATGAACAAACAGAATATGATTATAATGTTATATTTAGTGTATGTTAAATATGTTATAATTGTTAAATTAAAATATTACAACTATTATTATAAACTGATATAATTTCAGAAATATCAAAATTATCTTTATGAAGAAGAACAAGTAAATAAAAAGCTTGAAACTACTTTTCAAAAACAAAATAATTTAGAAAAAACAATATTTGAAAAACTGGAAGAAAAAATTATATGCAATAAGACAACTAAATATATAAATGAATTATTAATGAGTACAAAAAATATTGTACTAGAATATGAAATTTCAATTGCACGTATAGAAAATACATATGGAAATAATCTCTTACAATTAGAAAAACTTAAAAATCTCATTGAAATTAAAAAAACAGAATTATTGGAATTGACACAGAAGAATACTGGGAAAGAAAAACAAATAGATGAATTACAAAAGGAGACAAAAAAATATGAAGCAATGATAGGAAAATCACAAACAAAACTTCTTGGAATAAATAAACTTATTGAGCAGGTTGTACATTTTTTTCTTTATTTTTTAATTCAAAATATATTTTGATTATATTTTATTATATAAATTTGATTATATTTTATTATTACAAATTACAAATTATATATTTATATATAATAAATAATTAATAATTTTACATAAATAATTTTAAACATAAATAATTTTAGATATTACCAAGTATTGGCGGAGAAGAATTGAGTCCACAAGACTTAAAAATTGTTAGTTTAGAAAAAAATATTCAAGAACTTCAACAAAATATTAAAAAAGCACAACAATTTTGGTTACGTCAACAAGGTTTTTTCGTTTCATTAAGTCAACAAAGAGAATCACAGTTAAGAGAATTAAATCTTCTTGAAAAGGAAATTATGATAATAGGACAAAAAAATTTTAAATTGGAATATGCATTAGAAATGCTTATAAAGGAAGAAGCAAATGTAAATAAAATTATAACTTCTCTTAATCAAAAATTATCCCGCATGAATTCAAATTTAGTAGTACAAAAAGATTTAGAAAAGGAATTGGAAGATAAAAATTGTATAATGAAGAATGAATGTCTTTTATCTTTTCAAGAATTAGAATTAGAAGTTATAAAAATACAAAGTGATTTAAAAAATTTATGTACAGAGAAAATTATACTTAAGGAAGAATTAAATTCTGCACAACAAGAAAGTTTAGCATGGGAAAAAAAGGTAATTTATACTTTATTTTTTTCACTGTATCACTTATTTTTTTATAATTGTTATAATATTAATATAATTAAGGTACAATTATTACAAGATACGATTAAAAATATGAAAGAAGAATCAAGTACTGGAGGTATAGCTTCAATGAAAAGTGAAATTCATAGAATGGAAATGAGACTTTCTTATTTAAAAAAAATTCAAGAAAAATTAATTCATGATATGAATCTTTGCATTACAAGAAGAGATATTATAGTTGACAAAATGTTTGGTAAACTTAAAAAGAATCCAAAAGTAAAACATAATGAAAAGATTATAATGTATAAACGTTTATCTGATCAAAAAGTAAAAATCAAACAACTTTTAAAGGTAAATTAAAATAATTAATTTCTATAAGATTATTATGTTTTATTATTTTATAAATTATTTTTATTATTTTATAAATTATATATTTATTATATATTTATTATATATATTTTATTATTAACAGATTACAAAACAAACGGGTAATATGATAGAAAAATTAAAAATTCAAATAACAAGCATTCAGGATAAATTAATTAAATGTCAAGAATTTTTACAAAATCTAAAAATACATGTTCAAACTGTAGAAAACGAAATTGAACAAATGGAATTATTAAAATATCATGTATGTTTTTAGATACATCATATCATTAAAATTATTTTATAATTTTTTTAATATTACTTTTTAATTTTTAGAATTTACATAGTTTAGTTCTTAAGCAAAGGAAAGTAAAACAATTATATGATATAAAAAATGGTATATATAAAATGATTTATAAAAACGAAAATATAATTGAAGAAAATTTGCAAAGAGAACATTATTGCAGAGAATATTTAAAATGTACATTAGAAAAAACTAATCATGATTTTCCAACATTAAAAAATAGCATAAAAAGAGTGTTACTTACTTTGCAAACATTTTAAAAAATTAATGAATGTATAAGATAAGGTAAAATAATTATTATGTTATCATAAATGAATACAAAGGTACAAAGTTCTAGTAAGGAAATATTTTACCAAGTTACAATAGAATAATATTATATAAAATTTTTCAATGTTCTAAAGAATGTAATTTCGAATTATATATTTAAATATTTAATAATATTTAAAGAAATAAAAAATTTGGTAAAAATTGAAAGATTAAAAATATTATAATCTAAGAAGAATAAAGAAAATATAGATAAGAACTTCATATTTAACAAATGCGATAGACGAATCACATTAATGCGATAGACGAATCACATTAATTCGATCAAGATTAATTTTAATCCAGTCATATCATTGATATGAAATATTAAGGTAAATCATCAAGATATCATTACTATAAATCATATATAATCGAATTTAAAACAGATAAGCATAAAAACATTTTTATCTTAAATTGATTTTTTAAATTTTTCTAGTTTTAAATTTTTTCTAATTTTATTTATTTACAATATATGTGCAATATATAATAGTGCAAATCATATTAAAAAAATAAGAAATATTTTGTTTCATTACTTATAATAATAATAGTAGATAATACTATATGTAAAAAAATATTTAATTTAATATAAATAAAATTCTACCAGTAATAGATTTAAATTGAAATAAAATGTAAGTAATTATTCTCTGTTTAAAATATTTAAAATGTTTCATTAAGTTTTTTATTTCATTAGGATTTTAAATTTTTTTATTTGATTATATTGCACTGTTGCACTTGTTGCAACAGTGCAAAAATTATAATTTTAAAGTAAATTTAATAATTTTGAATTATTATAAGAATTATTAGAATGTCAAATTGAAAGTTTATAGTTTAGAAATTCATTTATAGAATTGTATTAATTAAAAATACAAGTAATTTTTTCTTTATTAATAATTCAATAAATGCAAATTTTAAATTATATTATTTTTCTAGCAAATATACAATAAGTTTTAACAATTGTTTAAAAAGTCTTACAGAAAATAAAATTAAATTAATTATTTTTAGCTATTTATTGAAATAATTTCAAGAAAATGAATGAGAATCGTTTTGGAATTTCACAACAGACTTTAATTTCCAATACTGGAAATCAAGTTATATCAACTAACAGACTAGTTCAATATATTGCTAGTTTGGCATCAACACTTGGAGCCTTAGCAGCTGGAATGACATTAGCATGGACTTCTTCTGCTGGTGATGATGGCAAAAATCTAGAATCTTTATATAAAATACATATATCTAAAGATGAATTTTCATGGATTAGTTCACTAGTTGCAATAGGTTCAGCCGTGATATGTATTCCTATTGGTATTCTTGCTGATATAATAGGAAGAAAATATTCAATGCTTTTGATGGTGATACCTTTTAGTATAGGCTGGTTGCTTATAATTTTTGCCAACTCTGTGATTATGTTTTATATTGGTAGATTCATTACTGGTCTTAGTGGTGGAGGTTTTTGTGTAGTAGCACCAATATATACAGCAGAAATAGCTGAAAATGAGATTCGTGGAACTCTTGGATCATATTTTCAATTACTTCTTACTACAGGCATTCTTTTATCATATATTTTAGGAACTTTTGTTAATATGCAAATATTGTCTATTATATCTGCTCTTGTACCATTTATTTTTTTTGTAGTTTTTATGTTTATGCCAGAATCACCATCTTATTATTTAAAAAAAGGCAATGAAGAATTTGCTAGAAAAAATTTAATCAAACTACGTGGTATTCAATATAATATAGAAAATGAATTACAAAATCAAAAAGATGCATTAAAAGAAACTAATAAAAATTCGATTTCTTTTTGGACTTTAATTAAATCTAAAACGACTTTAAAAAGTTTTATAATTGCTTATGGTCTAATGTTTTTTCAACAATTAAGTGGTGTTAATGTTGTTATATTCTATTCTAAGAATATTTTTGAAAAAGCTAATACTGGTTTAAATTCTGATTATTCGACTATTATAGTAGGTGTAATGCAAGTTTTGGCTGTATTTGTAAGCACATTAATAGTAGATCGTGCAGGTAGAAGAGTATTATTATTGATATCTATAATATTTTTATGCTTAACATCTTGTGCACTTGGAGTTTATTTCTATCTTTCAGAAAATGAAATAGATGTTCATTCAATTAAATGGTTACCTTTAGTTTCTATATGTATTTTTATTATTATGTTCAATGTGGGTTTTGGTCCACTTCCATGGATGATGATGGGTGAAATTTTTGCACCAGAACTAAAGGATGTAGCTGCAAGTAGTGCTTGTCTTTTTAATTGGATATTAGTTTTTATTGTAACTAAATTTTTCAGTGATTTTTCAATTAGTCTTGCTGCTATATTTTGGTTATTTGCTGTAATTTGTCTTATTGGAACTTTCTTTGTATACTTTTTAGTTCCTGAAACAAAAGGAAAATCTTTAGAACAAATTCAAAGAGAATTAAGTAACTTATAATATTGTTTAAAAACTATTTATATTATATTATCTATAAAATTTATCAATTTATTGAATTAACAAAATAATGTTGCTTTTGTGAATTTAAAAATAAATCATTTAAAATGATCCACAGTTTTTAAATTATTTGTATTGTAAAACTATTATTGTTAAAATCTACTAATAAATAAATTATATAAAATAGATAATATATATATATATATATATATAGATCTAAAAATTAATTTAGTATCTTTTTAAAATAAAATTACCATTTATTTATATAAAAAATTTTTTATTTATATAAAAAAAAATTGTATAATTCTTTGAAATATTTATCATTATTTTTGTGATTTCGTTTCATTTTTTACATAATTTTCGAGTTTTTTAATAAAGTTATCAATACTTTTTTCTAATCTTTAAAAATATTATTTGAATGATTTAAATAAAATAAATGATTTTGATGATATATAATTTTGATATATAATTTAAAATATAATCTTGAATACTTTAATACCTTAAATACTAAAAACTATTTAAATACTAAAAAAGCTATACTGAAACCGATATATTATTAAAAATCAAAGTAAAATAATTTTTTTTTTTCGGTTTTTCTATTATGAAGGATAATAATATCGTTTAATCGCTTCGCGATATAAACGAAATATCTCATGATATAATGTCACTTACACAATATTACAGAATGAGATATGTTGCATATTTGATTAATAATTAATATTAATAAAAATTTAATTTAAAATTAATAGTAAATTTAATAAAATTAGTAAGTTTTATTAATAATAATAATAATAATAATATCTATTTATCAAATATAATTGTTACATATAATAGTTAATAAGAACAAAGTTTATATTAATATTAATAAAATTTAATAATATTAACATTAATAATATTAATAAAATTTAAATTTATCTTACTAAAATGTAATAAAATTTATTATAATCTTTACTAATAAAATACAATATTAATAACATGTGAAATATGTCGTTCACAATCACAAAATTATTAAGAATTAAAACTAAGACTTTTTTTTCCCCTTAATAATTAAAAATAATTTAAAAATAATAAAATAAGAAATTTATAAATATACAATTTTGTAATTGTATATTTGTATTGTAATAATACAATAAATTTACAATTTGTTGAATTGTAAAATATTGTCAAATATTAATAATATCGAATAACAACAATACTATTAACAATATCGAATAAATTATATCTTAATGATGATAAAATAAATTTAAGAGATACAAATAATTTCTCAGCATTGATGACATTACTAACAAGATTTTCAATCTGCAAATTCAAAAAATTTCGAAACTTTGGTGATATATAATGCATGTCTAAATATGTCTTACGTAATTTTTTTTTTTGCTATTCAATTTTAAAAGGGCAAAATTAACTCCAAATGAATGGAAATCGATTATTTTTTCGATGTTGTGTTATGATTCAAAAGATAGAGAAGAAATTTTGAAATAAAAGTTCTTTTAATAAGTACTATCATTCAGTAAAAGATTTATCAATTATTTATGTGATCAGAAAAAAGTTATTATAAAAATTTATAATTTTTTTTTAATTCATTTTTTCGAAATCTTAATCAAGTTTCAATAATTATGAAACAGTATAAAAAATAAAATTTTTTTTAATTTAAATATAAGTTCTTTTGTATTATTATTTTATTTCACACAAAAAAAAATAATATAATCTAGAAAAAATTTCTGGATTTTACTACACATAAATAATATTGTACAAATTATAATTTTGATTCATGTGTACAATAATTTTTATTTCAATCATAAAATATTTATATAATATTTTATATATCTAGTACATCTTTTAATTAGAAAAATAAAAATGATGTTGTAACATTTAAAATATAAAATTAACAATTTGCTACATTCCGACAATCATTGGAATATCATTAATCATAATGTTCCTTTTTTCATTTGCAAACATATTGTAAAGACATATTATTTTAGTTTTGATATCATAACAATATCATATATACATCAATTTTACTATATCTTTAAAACTTCGGTTTTAAATCCTTGTTTAAAAATAAAAAATTAATAATAAATAATACCGGTATGATATCTAATTAAAATAATGGATAATTATAAATAAAGTCAAATTAGAAAAATGATTCACATACAGGAGAATTTCTTGATGTAAGAAATAAATTATTTTTTGTTTTCTTTTTTTTTTTTCATAAAACTTAAAAAATTTGTTTCATCCATTCAAGTTGATTGCTTTTAAGAATCAATTGATATTTGATAATGATTTATATTGATAGCTTGAAAATTAAAATAATTTATAATAAAACTTTTTTTATATTTCGTCAAATAGGATATTTGATTTACATTTAAATCAAAATTATATTAATTATAAATGATTTGATATAAAGACATTAAATCAAATTCTATATCTAATACATATATATATATATGTTATTATTTTATATTATAATATATAAGATTTTTTTTTTTTTTTTATATAAAATATTTATATAAAATATTTTTTCTTTATATAAGTTTAAATATTATAAAAATAATTTAAAAAATAATATATTCAATTCATTTTATTTCATAATATATATTTATTATTATTTTTCATTATTCATCCACTTGCATATCTATAAGATCATTTTCATTTTCATTGTTATCATCTGTATCTATATCTTCATTATCTGTACTCGAGTCACTAGAATCATACCAAGTTTGGGAAGATAAATCATCTTCTAATATTGTTTTCCATTCATCCAATTTTCGACAATCTAAAAATATAAAAATAACTAAATATAACATTTATTGTCATTTTATAAAATTCTATCTAAGCATATACTAAAGCATAAACACACCTAAACTATAAAAATCATTAAGTGTATATTGTCGATTTCCATCTTCAAACATACCACCATATAAATATAAAACATTATGTTTTACAGCAAGTCCACAATTTATTCGTGGACATGGAATGAACATATTTTTATATATGTTTTCTTTTTTATCAACAGTAGTTTTTTGTGTTGGTCCTATTGTAACTGTAAATATTCCATCATTATCAACAACTGTAGAATTAATAAAAATAGAGGATGCTTCTTGCATTTCTTCATTATTGTCATCTTTATTTTCAATCAAATCATCTTGTTGCTCTTTTTCCTTCGGTTTTCTTCTTCGATGTTGTGTACTTATATTTTTTTTTCCATTTAATGTTACTGATATTAACCAATAACATATTTATTTTTTTAATTTAATCATAATATTAAAATAATTAATATACCTACCTATGTGCCATTGAAATTTTTCCAAATCTAAAACTAATAAATCATTGTAAAATATTCCATGGAGTTCTTCTTCATTTTCTTCATCAAAAACTCCACCAAATAAATAAGCCAAATTTGATTGAATTAATGTGGCTGATATGCCACATCGTGGTGATAATTTGATTCCCGTTTGTTTTACAGATATCCATTTCCATTTTAAACCAGTCTGATCATGTTCTATGATATATGAATGTATAACATTATTTAAAAATTTAATATGGAAATATTTTATATTATATATATATATATATATATATATATATATATATATATATATATATATTTATATATAAATTTCATATTTTATATAAAAATTACTTACTTTCAGGAATCATTAAGAACATATCACTATGTATATATCCTTTGTCAACATCTTTTTTTATTCTTTCTTTACTATAACCACCATATATAAGAAGTTTATTTTCAGGAATCGGCAACAGTATGCTTCCAGATCTTGGAAGTGGTGGAATACCTATAATTTTATATATTTTTAATAATATAATAATTATTATTTTAATAATACAACTTTAAAAGCAAATTTTTCATTTTTCAAGATTTTACCAGATAATTCAATTTTATGCCATATATATGTTTCAAGATCAAATATATGTACATCATTATAATATTTATAATCTTTCAAATTGTCATGAAAACCACCAAAAATTACCAATTGTTTTTTTATATGAACCATTCTGTGACCACTTCTAGCTGATGGTCCACCAGGACGTCTTAAAAAAAAAAAATAAATAAATAAGAAAAACGAATAAGAATATTTAATAGTAAAATATTTAAAAAATATTATAACATACAAAATTTTTATCCATTTCTTTTCTGCAAATCGATAAACCCATAAATCTTTGTAGTGATAAAATTGTGATTCTGAAGGACTCGAAAATTCACCACCAAATATCCAAAGTTCTCCTTTATTTGCAGCTGTAGTTATTGCTTGATGACCACAACGTGGAGGTGGAGCACCAGGTACTTTTATAATCATCCATTCATTTTTGTTTAAATTATATATAAACATATCACCATAAACAAATGTCTAAAGATAATTGAGATTTATTAAATAATTTACAAAATATATTAAAATAATTAATTAAAATAAATCTTATTTTTATTTAGTAAAATTTTATACTATAAATTTTATAATATATTTTTAATTTACCATTCGTCCATCATGAAATTCTCCACCAAACATAATAAGTTCATCTTTGAAAGGATGTGTTGTTAAGGTAAAATTTATACGTCTAGATGGTGGTGCTACAGTTTTTTCAATAATACATTGTCTTTTAGCTTCTTCTTTTTCAATTTGAGCAATAATATTTTCTATGTCATCCTAAAATAAATATAAAAATAAATCAGTATTGTATTTTTGTGTTATTTAATTTGGAATTATGATTACATTGAATAAAAATGTTTATCTTTTATTTTAAATTAAATACATCTTAAATTATAAAAATTTTATAATTTATAAATTTTTAAAAAATGCTTTATAAATTTATAAAAATGCCTTATATTATATATTTATCTAACCTCGCCAAGTTTAGCTAATTCTTTTTTCTGTTTAGCATTCAACTTCTTTTCAGTTTTAAGTGCAGTTTTTTCATTACCACTTATTTTTTTTTTGTTTTTATCTTTTTTACCCATTGTATTTAATAAATTTTTTTTAAAGTAGAAAACACTTAATTTTGAAATCTCAATTTTTTACGATATAAATATATTTGTTTAAACTGCGGGTCATAGATTAAACTTATGAATAGCTAGAAATAGGAACGAAAATAAGAACATCTGAGTTCCTTTTTTTGTAATATTTCTTTTTATTTTTGTCGTTTTATATATATATATATATAAAATACCATAAAATTTATAATATGACTTGTATAATAACAAGATGAAGATTAAATATTCATAAGCACAGTTTTACATAATTAAAATAAATCATCTATCTAATGTTATATGTGGGCAAATAATAAGTTTTTATTTTCGAAGCAATATATAAATATTTACGAAATGAAATTTAATTATTATTAAATCTAAAATATATATTTTATTTTATTTTATTATTTTTCATATTTTATTTTTATAATTTTTATAATTTTTATATTTTTATAATTAAATATAACTATAATTAATATATTTTGGAAATTATAATTTTAAAATATTGATAATTTAATTTAATTATTATCTTATTTTTTTTATTTTACTTTATTTTTTTAATTTAAAAAATAATAAGAATATATTAATACACAAATGTCTAAAAAAAAATCATTTATTTATAATTATTGATTGTTTTATTATATTTTTATTTTATCATGATCTATTAATAAATTATTTCTTTTATAATATAATATAATCATAAATTAGTACACATGATTGCATAATTATTCAAAAATTATATATATAATAATTGTTATATTTTTGCTAAAGAGCATGTGATGTTTTAATTTATTTCCATCTTTTATTTTGATATAAATGAAAACAATTTTTCTCTTCAACATTTGAATTAATTGTTATGTTATAGAATTCAAAATAAATTATAAAAAATTTTTTTTAATTTTTATAAATTATCTTCAAAATAATTATCATTTCTACCTCTATTACTTATTATTATTATTATTATTACTTATTATTATTATTACTATTATTATTATTATTATTTATTTGTAATAGCTTAATTTGTAAAGCTTATCTTTCTGTTTCTTTTGACATTTGAGAAATATATATATATATTCTGCCATTCTTTTTTTTTAAATATATTTTAAAATTTTTTTTTTTAAATTTAACAATAAAAAATGATTTAAAGAAAAATTTCAATCATTATGATAAAGTAAGCTATTGCTTTCTTTACTTTGTGAGATTTATTTTATGGTCTTATATAGAAGTTCTATTCATTTTAAAAATACAATGTTAAACTTTTCTATCTTTTTCCAAATGACATATTGATGATTAATAACTGAAATTTATTCAATATAACTTGATATAGAAGATAGAGAAGTCCTGATATAAATATATAAAGATTATAATTTTAATTTTGAATTCATAATATATATTAAAATAATATATATAACAAAACATCCGTTATTCCTTCCATTTTTACTTCATTTTAATATAAATCACGATATTAATTATATCAATTATATATTTTTCATAATATTTTCAACTGAATTCGTGGATTCGTATGCCTGTAATAATCTTAATAATAATAAATAGTGACTAAATCCAACTGTAGAATGCACCACTAGTTTTGCATTCTAATATGGTTGAAATTCTAGAATTCAGTTTTTTATGTTTAGTTTTAATCTTGTGATATTAAACATTATTTTTTAAATTTATAGTAAGTAAATATAATTTAATCAATATATTTACATTATGTGAAATTTTTATGATATATTATCATATATAATAAATATTATCATATATATTAACTAATAATACAATGAAACAATCATTGTAATACACTTACATAGTTCAATATTTTGTATAATAATGAGAAGATCGTGAAGAAAATTAGATATTTCTTAACATAAATATAAAATCTTTTTTTTATATGGATAATAGTTATGTTTTCAATTTTCCATGAAATAAAAAATAATTTAAAATACTAAATACTAAAAATACTTCAAAATTTACTTTTTAATATCGATATGTTAATTACTATTACTCTATGTTACTTAAAAAAAAAATAGAATTTTGTAATATGTTTTTATATTATGGTTTTAGTTTTACAATTTATTTAAAAAATTTTTTTCTTTATAATTTTTTTTTATATAACAATTTTTATTTTATTACTTAATCTCTTCCAATGATATAAATTTTGTTTCTTTATTTAAAATATAATTTTCAAATTATACTTTTATTTAAAAGTAATTTAGATTTATATTTATATTTATTTAAAAATAATATAAACATTTTAAATATTAACATAAGATTAAATTTTTTTTTAAATTTTGTCAATTTTATTTCTAATATTTATCTCAAATATTTATATATTTATTTATTATATTATTTATTAATTATATAAAATTATAGTAGATTATTTATAATTATATAAAATTTTAATAATAAATTATTCTTTGACTTTGGTTACCAAAAATGTGTTATTATTTCTTAATAATATTTAATAAATAAAACTTAAAAATATTAGTTTTAATTTTAGGAATTTATAATATCAAAAGTTATATATTTTTATTATTGATATTAATTTATATTATTGATATATAGATATATTCATATTATATAGATAATATTGATAATGAAAAATATATAATATTTATCTAATAATAAGAAAAAACGAATACCTTACATTAACTTATTGATAGGACTATAATTAATCCAGATTTTTGTAATGTAGCTTTCTGTAATTTTAAGATATTAAATATTATTTATTAAACAATGTTTATGAAACAATGTTTAAATTGTTTTAATTTTATTTCCACTCTGCAAACTAAATCAATTATAATTATATAAATTGAATTATATTTAATTATTCATAGTTTTTTATAAAATGATTTAATATTAAGATTAATATTTTTAAAATTTATTTGTCAAATAATATCAAAAGATATTAAAAAAAATCCATAATTTTTGATGCCTTAAGATAAATTTTTTTTATATATATTATTTATATATAATTACTAAAAATTATATATATACTAAGTCAATTTTTCTAAAAAATATTAATTATCTATATATTGCATTACAATTTGGAGAGCATTGAAGTTTGTATTGATTATTTATATAGATAATATTGCTATATGTAATCAGATTAAATAAATATAATAACTAAATTATTTTTCGGAACTATTAAAATGAAATTATATTATAGTTTTTATATATATATGTTAAATATATATATAATATTTTTAAAATATGTTTTAAATTTAGTTATATTTGATAATATTATAATAATTTTTTAAAATATTTATAATATTTTTTACAATTTAAATTATATTATAATTTTTAGATAAAATGATGCATATTGCAAGAGCAGATACTTCTGAACGCAGATTTGAAATTCAATGTAAATTAGAAGCAGAAATAGCTTCTTTAGAAGCATTGAAAGAAGCAGAAGAACGAAGTAGAAAATTAACCAATAATGTTGTAGGAATTCTCTCTTCTTTAGAACAACGTCTTGCTACATTGCGACGTACCATACTTCCTGTTTATAATGAAACAGGAAATCTTCAAGCACAACAACAAAGTATGTTATTAATATAATATTAACATTTTAACATGATCCTATCCTAAACAATAACTTTTTATTGGAATGTTTTTAACAAATCAAAATTTATAATATATATTTTCAATTGATAGTTCACTAAGTTTTTTTAATTTGAAATATTGAATATTTTAAGTATCTATAAAACTATGATAAAATTTATATAAACCAATTAAAAGTTTTTTCAATCTCATATATATAAATTTTTAAATAAACTTTTATTATCCGAACTGAAATTAAGTATAATTTTAATTATATAAAAATATGAATATTTTTATTTATAGATATATTTTTGATTGATAGATATATTTTATTTTTACGGAAAAAGAATAGAATAGAAACATAATATATTAATCTCTTTTTGCCAAGCATCAACATTTCTATTATTTGATCTTAAAATTTCTTTAAATAATTCAGATAAACAATGTTTTACTATAATTAAAAAAATATATCTTTCTCTTTCTCATATGTCAACATATATATGTATATGTATGTATGTGTATGTATATATATATTATGGTTATAAATAATTTTAATAGTTGAAATACTGTGAATAAACTTTTTTTATATAAGATTCTTGCTTTTCTTTTTTTATGATTATGTTATGTTATATATATTTTTATTTTATATAAAATAAATATTATATTATATAATAATATTTGTTATTTTTTTATATGAAGTCAATATAATTTTTCAATATAATAATCATTCAATATAATAAAAAGTAATGAATTAATGAAATTTTCAGAAGTTATCAGTTTGCACATGTTATCATATATAATATATGATTATATTATAATATAAGTACATTTAATGATTAACAAAATGCTTCTTCTACTATAAAAATAATAATAATTTTTGCCAATTAATAATTTTTTAAAAATTTTATTTTAACACTTTTTAATATTTTTTTAATAATTTTTATCTATATAACATTCTTTAAAATCATTATTATTATTAAAATAACTTAATTCTTTATAAAAATTTAACATTTTTCAAATGTTATAAGGAAATGTGTTTCCTTTGGCTCATTTCGAAGTATAATATATTTCAAAGTAATATAGAAAGAAATAAAATCTGGAAATTTTAGAAAATACATACTAAGCTATTATAATCTATTTATAGATTAAAATTATCATTTATTTAATTTAATATAATCATAAAATAATTGGAATTAAATTTATTTAATATATTACAATTATATATTTTATTATATTAAAATCAAAAATTATATGTTTTATTATTTATGTTTTATTACTTATATTATATTCAATTTTATAAATTATTACTATATAATTACTAATTAATAGAATATTTTAAAAGAAGAAAATGAATCTTAAAGAAAAATCTTATATTTAAAAAATCATTTAATAAGAATATTGAATTTTTCAAAAATAAGTAATTTGCATATAAATTATATAAATGTTATTGATTTTTCTTTTATCATATAATAATACCTATAAATATGTTATTGTTTTTTTTATATTTTTAATTTTTATTATAAATTTTTAATAAAGCTTTGAATGGTCTATATAGTAAATAAATTTTATTGTATCAAGTAAAAAAAAATGTTAGAAATTATTGAAAAAATTTAATCATTAAAGCTTATTATTGTTATTATTATTATTATTATCATTATCATTATCATTATCATTATTATTATTATCAATATTAGAATTTGATGAGAATTATTTGAGAAATAAAAAATTTAAAAATTTAGAAATTTGGAAATAAAAAGTTTGATTTTTGTTTACAGTTTGCATATTTTAATAGTTACTAGTAATGTAAACATAAAACAATGAATACATCCATGTAATCTAATCAATAATTTGCATTATAATTTTTGAAAATCTTATTATTTTATTTTTGTTTTATGAATAACTTAATGTAATGGATTATTGAATCAATAAATATTATCATTACAAATTTAAGAAACTAAAAAAATAACTCCAATTTCTTTATTCAAATGTTAATATTTTATGTTTTTTTGTTAATTTTGCTATTATTTATTTTTACTTAAATGAATTCTATTATATCTAAATAAAAAATTAAAGAAATAAGATCTCTCAAGAAAATTAATTTAATCTTTCCTGATAATTTAGTAATGTCTTCCATTATTTTCAGAAATAATCCATATATTTGCTACTATTAATTATATAATTTGAATTTTAAAATACAAATAATATCATTTTCTTTACAGATATTGAAATGACATTGAATGCTTTAGATCATGCTATTGGATATTATGGAGTCTGTCAAGAAGTAGAAGTTACAGTGCGAGCTGGTCCAGGAGGATCTGGAGGATTAGATAATTTTTTGGAAGCAATGAATCGCCTTTATAATGCTCAACGTTATTTTCAAAAGAATAATCCAAGTTCTGTAGAATTAGAAAATGTAACAAGTTTATTTGTTGTTGGTTTAGATGCTTTATATGCAGAATTTCATGATATTTTAACTAGACAAAGTAAACCAATTCTTCCAATTGTTCTTTTGGATTTAATTGGTTCAGATGAAGATACTAGTGGCGAGGATGCTCCACAATCTCTTTGTCAACTATCAGAAAGCATTTTAGGAGATTTAGTTAAAATTGCAGCATGGTTAGAAGAGAGAGGACATCGTAAACATGTAAAAATTTATGCATCTGTACGTTCTGCAATTGTCTTAAGATCTCTACAATTATTAAAAGAACATCAAAGGAGTGCTAGTGGTGGCAGTACACATGCAGGAAGTCCTTTACCAGTAAGAAATTTAAATAACATATTTTTTGTGTATATATCACAAATATTTAAAATTTTAAATACAAAAATGTATTATATTTACAAAAATTGTATTATATTTTATAGAAAACAAAATTTGGAAACAGACATTCATTAGGAATTCAAGAAATTAGTGGAAAAAGAGCTTCTAAAAGATTACAACATGCTTTAGAAAAAAAAGCTAGTAGAATGTTGTTAAAAGCTTCTCAAACTACTGGTTTGGGATTATCTTTAACAACATCTAGAAAGCCACCACCACAGTTATCTGCGCATTCTGTAGAGGATACAGCACCAGATGAACAAGAAATGGAAAATTATCTTCTATTAACAGTTGGTCTCCATAAACTTATGCAAGCAGAACGATCATTGGTTGCTAAAATTTTACCAACTAGTTTGCAAGCACAAGTACTAGAAGCTACAGTACGCGAAGCTATGGATCTTGTAGCTCATGATGGAGAGAGTATAGCAACTCGTGCTAAAAGATGTATTATAAGACGTGATTTTTCCGCGGTTTTAGTGATTTTTCCTATTTTAAAACATCTTGGAGAATTAAAACCAGACTTGGAGCGCACTGTTGAAGGTTGTGATTATGCCCTTAGATCAAAATTTACTTCTGTGCTTAATACTTTAAACATAACTGTATGTATACAATTATACAATTCCTAAAATTTATTTTAAATTATTTATATAAATTATATATATTTAATAGGGGGCAAAAGCATTGGAAGACTTTGCCGAAAGTGTTAGAAATGAATCTAATTCAATTTTGCCTAAAGATGGTACTGTAGCAGAAAGTACAAGTAATGTTCTAGTTTTTTTAGAACAATTAGCAGAATATGCAGATACAGCAGGAGCTGTTTTAAGACGGAGTGCTGACATGGAAGGTGCAACATCTATGAAACAAACAGAAAACATGTATAGAACAATACTTGGCACTTATATTAGTTGGTATCACTATTTCTTTGTGTTAAATATGAAAATGTTATAAAATTAATTAATGTTTTTATTTTCATATTTAGAAAAAGTATTAGCACAATTAAATTTGGTGCTTGTAAGTAAAAGTGATACTTCATATTCGGATATTGCATTAAGAGCTTTGTTTCGTTTAAACAATCATAATCATGTTATAAATGCTTTACGTCGTAGTTCATTGATGGAACTTTTATTATTAGCAGAACCAAGTGCAGAACAAACATATTATGATCTCTTATTACGTGATAAAACTAATTATGTTTCTACTACTTTTGCAAAGGCACGCACTTATCTTGAACAACCTTTTGATGAACCAGGTCTTTATTTTAATAATTATTTTTTAATATAAAATAAAAAAATCTATATTTTAAAATTTTTTTTAAATATAATATCAAATACTAATTATATAAATAACTAATTATATTGAATAACTAATTATATAAAATTAAAAAATAGTTTATAATAATATAAAAAATATGAAATTATTTAATAATTATAACAATTGCAATGTTTATCAATCATGTAAGCACAGAAAAATAATTTATGAATTTTATTATTGTTGTTATAGAACCAGGAGCAAAAATTCTGAAAGAGAAATTTTTAGGATTTACAAGAGAATTAGAAGAAGTTGCAAAGTGTCAACGTTCTTATTCTGTACCTGATGGTCGATTACGAGAAGAATTACGAAAAGAACTTCAACAAGCTATCGTTCCTCTTTATAGAAAATTTTATAATAAATATCGAGGAATATCATTTTCTAAAAATCCTGCTAAATATATAAAATATACTCCTGAACAAATATCTATTTTAATTGATACATTTTTTGACACAACGGCATAATAAATAAATAGAAAAATTTAATAAACACCCATTTAATAAAGCATATTTAGTTACAATATCTATGATATTTTTTATGGACTGAATTCCCATTCCCCGGATAGATTGCACAGGTCAGTGGATCTGCGACGATTGAAATAGATCTCGGTCCAGCCCCACTTTATATATATTTATAATATATATATAAAAAACAAGTAACGTCCGATTTAGATTCAGCAGCTTATGCAAGTAAAATAAGAATGATAGGAATACAGTTTGAACTTTTACCATTTATGTACAATTATTTGTTATAGAATAATTCCTTTCTTTCTCTCTTTGCACTCTTAAACATTCATTCACACATATTAATTTTCTCTATCTCTCATATTTTTCTTTTTAGCCATGTTGTGCGTATCAATTACAGCAAAATTGCAGCAACATGAAAATAGAGATAAAGAAGTGAAATCACACTTATAACGCTCATTCTAAGACTTACATGATTATCTTATTTCATGGTATGTATTAACCAATTTAATTAAAAGTGAAAATCATTTCATGTTTGCAACTGCATATTTATGGAAAAAAAAATAAAATTTACAATTTATGATATTAATTTCATTTAATTATCAGTTAGAAAACAACTTATTTAAGCATTAGATAAATTTTTAATATATCAATTTTCAATACATCAATTTCTTTATATATCAAAAATTTTTAGAATGTAATTATATTCCTTGCATTTGAAATATACAATGCAAATTTACATAAAATGGTTTACCTCTTTTATTAAATTGTTTAGTATTTAGTGCGCTGATAAACGCACATACATAATAATGTTTAATTTCTTATAATTCATATGTAATAACTAATATTAATAACACACTCTAATATACTGTACATTATCAGTTCTGTTTTCATTTGGCTTTCTTTCTTTCGCAAGAATATTTAGCTAATGTCCAAAACACTTAAATTGCGTATATTCTTTCTTCATCTGTTTATACGCATTATATAAATTGATTTGTGCGTTTTTATGGCAGATGCTTGTAAAGAGATGGACCGTACAACGGGGTTTTTTTAATAGAAGTTAGATGTCCTGTTGCAATCAAGTCCGATCGGAGGAAAAATAGTACATTTGCACATGCTCCACCGTCGTTGAACATTTAATATTATAGAAGGAAACATCTGCGTTTTGGTTTCACTTGAAGAACAGGACACAATACTGCGCGAATTGCTTCATCAAATACTGTTTTTAATCCTTTTTGAGTAAGAGCAGAACATTCTAAATATTTTACAGCACCAATTTCTTTTGCCATGGATAAACCCTATATACAATTTAATAAATTATAATTTTAAAATTATTATAATTATAGATATAGCATAATAATATATAAAATAAATACATGCCTGAGGATATGTTATAGGTGCAAGTTTCTTATCTTTTAATCGCTCAATTGTCTCTTTATCTTCACGTAAATCTAATTTAGTTCCTACTAAAATAATTGGAGTAGCTGGACAATGATGACGTACTTCTGGATACCATTTTGCACGAACATTTTCAAAACTGGCTGGATTAACGAGAGAAAAGCAAATCAAAAAAACATCTGTTTGAGGATAAGACAGTGGTCTTAATCTGTCATAATCTTCTTGACCTGCTGTATCCCATAAACCAAGATTTATTGGTTTACCATCCACCATGACATTTGCAGAATAATTGTCAAATACAGTTGGAATATATTCTCCAGGAAAGGCATTGGTAGTATAGCTTATAAGGAGACATGTTTTACCTACTGCTCTGTAGAAATTAATCAATTAAAAATAATTAAATTGATTATATAAAAATATATTATAATCTTGATAACAATAGATTAATACAATTTGGGTTAAAGTTTGCAAGTAAAAAATTATTTAGAAATTAATAATTATAGAATAATTATATTATTTTGATTTTATACTAATCTTCAACAATGGATAGAAAAATAAAAAACTACATTAAAAAGTATAACGGGTGTGGTACTAGTTTTTAAATATTTCTTGATTAGAAAAAACCAATCGCCAAGGGCTACTTTGACGATTCTTGATCAGGTAATATAAATCAAAAATAGAGAAAAAAAAAAAATATCGCGAAACATTATAATAGATTTTAAAATACTCACCCGTCTCCTACGACAACACATTTAATAGCTTGCATCCTGAAGGTTGGAACCGTTCACAAATAGAAATATCTACGTAAATTCGCAGGAAGGGACTCTAGTTCGATTCGACAGAACAGGAAAGATCAAGAGAGACAGACAAGGAGTGGAAATGTTGTAAAATAGAAAGAGAGAATATATAAAGGAAATAGGCGCAAGAGAGATAAATAAGTAGTGTCAAATGTAAGATAGAAAAAGATCATAAAATGGAAGGATGAATAAATTAAAACCAAAGAGAGAAAAAGTTAGATGAAAAAATATAAATATTCATGTAAAAATATAAAAATCGGGATAAATAAATATATATTATAATGTCTTTGATGTCCTTGTTTTATAATGGAAAACGAAGTTGGGGGTCTTTCGTTAAATGCAGCACTCCTGACCTCAATATGTGGCCTCAATAACGAACATACACTTAATGAGTTTATTTACTTTATAATAATCAAAACGATGTTTCTATAAGTGTAAAAAATTTTAAATAAATTCTTTATTTTTCTATTGTTTTTATAAATATTATTTTAAAAACATATTTAACTAAAAAAAATTCGTTTAAATAGAGGATCAGATATACATGAAATAATGGTTGAAATGACAACCAATGCAGAATAATATATTTGGAGGGGATTTTAACGAATGCGCATCAGCTTAATAAAATTGCTATGCATATAATTTTATGAAAATGTGGAAATTTTGAGATCCATATTTTAAAATTATACAATATAAATAAAAAAATTAACAATTTAAATTGAAAATTTTTTATTTTATTGCAATTATTTTTTTAGTAATTTTTTTATAAGATCTATTATTTATGAAATATTTTTATTAAATTTCAAAGAGTTTAATGAAATAAAGAATGAATTTATTAATATTAATAAAATTAAATAAAATTAAATAAAATAATAAAATATAATTGTATAAAGTTATAAGTATAAAGTAACTAATGTATATTAATTAAATAGATGGTTATTATATATATTATATATTGGTTATTATAGTGTTCATTGTTTCATGTTCATATAAATTTTTTATTTATTTTTCTGTATTTAATAATTTAATTTTATTTAATTTTTTTTTAATATTTCATAAATAATTCAAAAAATTTTATTTATAAAATAATTTTCTTTTTATAAAATTTTAATAAACTGTAAAAAAATATATAAATATACTGATCAATTATAGATATATAATAATAACTATTATATATATAGATATATAATAATAATAATTATTATACTAATTTATTTTTTATTATATTATTTTAATATAAATTTATAAATCATTAATTTTAAAAACTTTTTATTATACATTGAATAATTACATGTATAATGATAAATATGATAATGATATTGGGTGTGGCTATATATTACAATTAGGATGTTATAACCAGAGTACTAAAATTCTATGTATAAAAATAAATAAAAAAAAAAATGTATAATAAATGTAAAATAAATAAATTATTTTGTTTGATGCATTCTTCTGGAGAAAATTGAATTTAAAAACTTTTCATATAAAAAAAAAATTAATTCTTGAATGGATATGACCAAATTATTGATAGGTTATAGTATATAGTTATAGTAGAAAAAATAAATAAAAGATATATAATAAAATTTCTTTTATTTAAATTTTTATAAAATTTAGAGAAATAGTTGATATTTCTACTTGACAAATTTTTTTAAATTTTTTATATTTCTCCTATATTACTTAAATTTCAGGATTGATTTTTTTCGAAAACAGTATTAAAGACATATTATGCGATTATTTTTAAAATTATTACTTATTAATTGTATTATGCATCTAATGTATAATTTTATATGATAAATACTATTTTACGAATTTATTTTAATGAGATTTTATTTTTTTAAATATATAATATAAAATATTTTTTTAGCATTTGTTAATCTTTTTTAATAATAATAAAAATTATATTAATTAAAAAACAATAATTATACAAATTCAATAAAAAAATAATATATTACACAAAACAAAACATTACTTTATTAGAAAAATGTATTTAATATATCAAATCAATATAAACTTGTAATACAGATACTAAAAGTTCTTTTTAAATTATATATATTTTTTTATTTTTTATTTAATGAATTTAATTTAGTAATAAAAATATATAAAATAAATGAAAAAAAAAATAAAATAAAATACAAATGGATTAAGAAATACGAATACTACTTCTTCCAATTATTGTTATTAATCCATTATCTTGTAATTCTCTTAAAGCATCTTCAAACATATCTCGGGTAATCAACTAAAAAACAAAACAATTATAATAATATTTCTTGCAATAGATAAAATATATTAATAATTCTTACATTTTTCATAATTATAATTCATTATATTATGAAAATATATATGTATACTAACCAATTCAGAAGATTGTTTTATTTCAGTAAAAAGTTTTTGTTGACTAAGTATATGAATTTTATCTTTTTTTTCAATAAGTTTTTGAAGCACATCACATAATTCTTTCTTTTTTTTTCTAGCTATTGAAGATATACCTGTAGTTAAAATACTTATATCTATTTTGCCACTTAATGGATCAATTGCAGATTGTTTTAAAGCTTCTCTATGCAACCTATTTTTGAAAATTATATATATTACATTTTAAATATATAATGATTTTTATGAGATTTTACAAACCTCCATGCTTCTTCAACATCTTGTAATTCCACAATAGAACTGAGTCTTATTTTAGCATGTGCTTCAGATAAACGTATCAAAGATTCTAATTGTCTAGGATAGGCTGTTATTTGTCCACGTCCTCTTCCAACTCGTCTCATATCAACATAAGCTTGTATTAATCTTTGTTGGCTTTCTTCATTAAGAATAGGATGAACATGTTCTTTTGCAAAAACTATATAATCGCGAATAATACTTCTGCTTACTTCTTCATCTTCATCTTCTTCTGATGTTTTATAATATAAAGATACCATGTGAGTTGCAAGTTTACTATCGTATGTATCACTTTGTGGATCTAACATTAAAAAAATTAAATCAAAACGAGAAAGTAATGTATGTGGTAACTTCACATTTTCGACTACCTAAAAAAATATGCATTTTATAATATTATAAAAATTAATAAGATAATGTATTTATTAAATTGAAAATGTTTATGTATTCGTGAGAAATAAATATATAAGTATATATATATATACAATAATGATATATAAAAGAAAATAATATACAAAATGTAATATGAAATATATTTATATTTTTATTCATAAAAACATAAATATTTATAATTTAACAATTATAATAAGCATTCAATTGTAAATAAATCAATTGAAATTTTTTTGTTGTATAATAATAGTATATAAAATTCTTTAAAATGATTAGTATATTTTTCATCAATTCTTCTTTTCGAAGTTTTTTTCTTGTTATTATATGTAGCATTTATATCTAATTTTTTTTTTATACAACTTCAAAATAATACAGTTTAGATGATATTTATTTTTAAAATTCCTATTTAAATTCAATTTTATTAAAAAAGATTTTCATTATAATTATCTTCTTTTAAAACAATATATACAATCATAAATGAATAAAGTTTAATTTGTAATAATAATATATATGAATATATTTGAATCTTTTCGAATTTTTATTAGTGAAATATTATTTTCTTTAAAAAATATATATATATATATATATATATATATATATATATATACACAAGATATTAATATATTTCTAAAGTTTTTTGAAGTAAAAATAAAAAATTGATATATCAATTAAAGTTTATTTATTAAGTTATAAGCAATTAAAGTTGTGTAAGATGAAATGAAATCAGAAATCTAATCTAAATTTAAATTACTCATAATTATAATTATATTATAATTTAATATAAAACTAATATTTATATAATTTTTGTATAGCAACTTTTGTTCTATTTTAACTCTTAAATTTTTTAATATTTTAATATTTTTAATATTTTCATGAATTATAACAACCTACAATTTAAATAAGTATTTAGATAATAAATATTAAAATTAAGTAGAGTTATTCAATATTCAATGTTTTGTTTGAAAATAATAATGAAAATTATTATTTGTATCAGATTTATATCATATCTAGAACATTTTTCTATTTTTTTTTTATATGATTTTTTTTATTTAATATATAATCTATATAAATAAAAAATTATTATAACATTAATATTATTATATAATACTATAATTATGTATTAATTATTTATTAAAACAATTAAATTTTTTTGTTATTTCTATAGTTAAATATAGTATAAAAATATGTTTTATAATTAATAAATCTTAATAAACATCTAAATATTCATTAAAAGAAAAGAATAAAAAATTATAGGTTTATTAAAGAATTAAAACTGACATTAAAATTTCAAAAAAAAAAAGAACTAATAAAAAATATACTGTAATTTGAATAATAGAATAATATAAAGTAATCATGTACATAATTTATCTTTTAAAATGAAATATATACCGTTTTATTCTTATTCCATTGAGATTCACATGGATTAGCTGCAGCAAGTATACTAGTTCTCGCATTTAATTGACAAATAATGCCAGCTTTAGCAATGCTTAAAGTTTGCTGTTCCATTACTTCATGTAATACTGATCTTGCATTTTCATTCATTTTATCAAATTCATCAATGCAACATATTCCATTATCTGCAAGTCCTAAAGCTCCTGTTTGTAATATTAATTGCCCAGTTTCTGGATCTTTTGTTACATAAGCTGTTAAACCAACAGCAGTGGAGCCTATAACATAATATACAATAATATTTTAAAGATTATATTTTAGTATTATATTTAACATTATTAAATCTTAACAATAAATTATAAAAATTTTCAACAAATTACTTAAATATATTATACATAAAAATTAATGAAACTTTATTTCTTTCTATTTTTTATTCTCACATATTTATTATTTATCAAAAAAATATATATATTTAGAATTAATATATATATTTCACTAATATTAATATTAATATTAAAATATATATTTTTAATAAATATTAATAAGACATATTTAATCATGATAAATTATTTTTATTATATTTATTCTTTTTTATTTTACCTTTTCCACTAGTATATTGAGATCGTGGTACTAAATTATAAATGTATTGTAACAATTGTGATTTGCTTGTACCTGGATCACCACATAATAATATATTAATATCAGGTCTAAAATGTTTGCCATTTACAGTGGAAGCCTTTCTAGTTCCACCAAATAATTGTAATATAATTCCTTTTTTTACATCATTATTTGCATATATACTAGGAGCAATATGTCTTGCTAATCGTTCATAAATATCTTTCTTCTGTGACAATAATTTTAAAGTTTCTATTCTTTCTGGTGTAAAATTATGTTCTTTACCATCCTCTTGATCATATAATCTATAAATAATTTAAAATAAACAATTAATGAAGACAAATTTTTTAATTTATTTATTTTTTCCTTACCGTTTGGAATCATGTTTTCTAAAATGTACTACATCGATGTAAGTTTTATAAATGGCTTGAAAATTATGTTCAAAATTAGGTTTATGTGTTGCTGCTCTATAAATTCCAGTAACAGAAACTCTATCTCCGGGCAATACTGCATCTACTAAATTATTATGTGCAAATAAAACAGTAGTATGTGGAGTTTGTCCTTGTGGCATTTCATCTGGAGCTTCTTGTAATTTAATCATTTGTTTATCAGAAAAATGACTCAAATTATGTACTAAGGTGAAAGAATATTTATGAGTGCAATGTGCACAAACTGTAGGCTCCTTTGTTTTCCCTTTTTCAATTTCTACTAAAGTTGTAAAAGCACAAATACTACATTTAAAATAGGCCTCTCGCATTTGTGGAATTAACCGTGAAACTCTAATTACCATTCCTGGTATTGTAATTAATTGATCTACATCAGAAGGATTTAATTCTCTCATAGTTTTAATTTTAGCTACATTAAAAGGACGCACTTGAATTTGATGTTCTAAAACTGCTGCTGGAAATTTTTCAAAAAATAATTCATTTGCTGCCATATCTAGTGTTGGAATCACTTCTTGAGGATAAGAAACTAATTGTTGATAAAGATGTTCATCAAATGTTTTCACATGAGCACAATTCACATTTAAATATGGTTCTTCTAAAGTATGTATTTCTTCTAATTTTTGAAGATATAAAGGTTCTGATAGATTCATATTTTCTGGTAGTTCATCATTTTCTGCATCTGGATCAATAAATTGTTGAAAAAATAATTTAAATTGTTCTTTGCATTGATTTATAACTACATTTGTACCCCAAACAACCAATTGAGGTCCTGTTGTATCACTTTCTGATGTACCATTCTGTATTTCTGAAATCTATCATTTATAAATTATTAATATTATTATTATTATTATTATCATTAATATTATTATTTATTTACTACATTATTTATTTATATCCTATATTAATATTAAATTAAATAAATAAATAAACTTATGATATATAGTTATAAATAATATTATCAAAATTAGATATATATTCTTTAAAACTTTTCAATAATTTTTCATATAAAATAGAAAAACATCTACAATATTTATATTAAAAAAAAATCAAAATATTTAATTATTAAAATATAAATATATATTCTTTAAAACTTTTCAATAATCATTTTTTATATAAAATTAAAAAATATATAATATTAAAAAAAACTCATATTATTTTAAATAATGAATGTAATAAAATCAATTATCATTAACTTACAGGTTCTTGCATTGTAAATTGACGTAAACGTTTGTCTGTATTGATGTCAGGTCTATGTCTAAGTGGAGTTCCTCGAATTCCACTTCTTGGAGTTCGAATTGATCCTAATGAGCTTGGTGTACCATAATTAATTGGAGAAGATAATTGTAAACCACTTTCTGAACCATGAATTGGACCAGAGTGGTCTGTAAAATGTTCACCAGAATCAACAGCACTTTCATGTTCAGAAGAAGCAACAATTGTAGCACCTCCAGCAGTACCAGTAGTACCCCATCTTAACGGAGTTTCTACATTATCATCATCTTCATTATGGACAGCATTACCTTATAAAATTTATTATATGTTTTGTTTATATTATACAATATATGTTTATATAATACATTTATATTTATGTAGTACTAAATAAAAATGAATATGAAATAACCTTTAAAATAAATACTTACGAGGAGTACCAAAAGCAGAAGGAGATCTATTACTTTGTATTTGTCTTCTAGGAGTTCTTCCAGGACTATCTGTAGCCGATAATCTCATAGGACTTGACATTGTTTTTTATATATCTTTAAAAAGTTTCTAAAAATGTGGAAAAAATATTAAACACTTATTTTCCCGCACTTTCTTATTATTGAAACTGAAAACTCAAGTATCAACTATTTATCAGCCAATAATAATTTGAACTTAGTGACATGTGATTTATAGCCAATCAAAAACGTCAGAACTAACAATTAAGTATTTATAGTTTTATACAATAGTTTATTTTAAATTATATTTCAATGTTTCAATATGATAGTAAATTGTGATTTAAGGCTATAATATTAAATATTATGATTTTTATCATCATAATATTGATTTAGTAACATAATAATCATATAATAAGAATTATGATTTTTTTTATCTTATCTAATTATGATTTTTATTATAGTATAAAAATATACTTTTAGATATTATTAAATTAAATTAATTTATGGTTATGTTATAAATTTCAATATAAAAAAATTTATATTTTAGCGACTCAAGTACGAGTCGAATTTGGAATGATTGTATAATCGAAACATAAATCTATAGTCATTATTTTAATTTGTATATATAAATATTTAATGAAGAATAAATGAGCTCATTAAAAATTAAATTAATTAATTGTGATTTTTTATAATTAATTTTTAATTTAATTTTACTATAAATTTTATCGATTGATGCTCATTATGATAAACACGGAGAAACAAAATATAATTAATGTTTTTCTAAAAAAATTAATTTAATATTTAAATATATGGATTATTTCACGCTAAAATAATTATAATATTTACTGAAATTTTCACAAAAATATTTTTAAACAATGTAAATGAATCTTCAACGTAATTTTATAATATTTATATGTTGGAAATATATGCTACAATTATTTAAACTAATTTAAATATATCCTAACATTTATGATATCTTTACCATTTTTCTTACTTTTGCTAAAAAAAACTATTATCTTTTCGTGATATTTTATGATTAATAATGCTTTACAATAATCATAAAAAAATAAATCAATATTTTAAGATTATTGTAAAAAAATCATTATCTATTATTGATAAAAAAATAGATACATAGAATTATAAATAGAATATTTCAAATATTTATGAATATAATTATAATAGATTATTCAACTTCTCTAAGTTTATCAAAAAACCGATAAGTGATAATGCGCATTTATATATATGAATACATGAATCATCGTAATATTTATTTATTTATTCTATCTTCTTAATCAATTTTTAATCGAAAATTAAAAAAATGAAATTTATAAATTCTTTTTAATTTTTAAGATTTAAATATATTTTTATATTTGTATATTGCAAATATAAATTTATGTATGAAATAAAAAATTTAACAAAAAAATCAATCTTTTATAAATAAAATATAAAAAGAAAAAGAATTAGTACCTAATTTTAGTTGTGTTTAATATTTAATTGTGGGGATAAAAATTGTATGAATGTAATTTTTATGAAAATTTTTAAAAATTTAAAAATCTTTTAAAAATTTCAAAATTAAAAAAATAATAATAAATCAGAATTAAACTCTTTTATTTTCTTATGAATTATTATCTATTTCAATTTCAACAAAACCTCATAATAAAAAATAATTAATTTATTTTATATATAAAATAATTCGTATAAAAAAAAATTTTTACGAATATTTAAATAAACTAAACTCTTTTGAAACTTATGTATGTATTTTTTATTTAGAAAAATAATTACCATGTTTCTACAATTTTTTTCTAACGATATATATAAATTTATATGTGATATCTATTAAAGTTCTTGCAAAAAAAATTATTATTTTTGGTCCCATTATTGTTTTTAAACTACTTATAAATAAGATATAGAAAGAAATAAATAACAATTAAACTGAATCATTGCAAATGAGTATAGTTGCTTCATTTCCAAATTTAAATTCATATATGCTTTAATTTTTAATTTCGCTTGCTATCTTAACTCATACATACAGACAATGAAATATTCAATAAATAAAAAATATATCAATTAAGAAATCTTTTATTCATTTTCATCATTATCTTTCATTTTTCATTTTTATAGTATAGTATATTATAGTATATCTATATAGTATATTATACATATCGAATTTATATTTTTCCATTTTGGATATTCATCATAATTCATCTATAATCAAAAAATAAAAAATTGAAATATTTATAATTAATCAATAATTGAATTTAATTCATTTATTTTTAAAATATTATCTAATGAAATAATTAGTATTAAATTTAATAATTAGTATTAAATTTAAAGGAAATTTAAATTTTTATATGTACAATTATACAGCAAAAATACATGTATCTGAATTATTCGTTTATTCATTTGGTAATAGATAAATTTAAAGTTATCATTGATACTTCATTATTCTATTCATTAAAAATAAAAACTGGTTTTATTTCAGATATTTATTTTAAATAAAATATAAATTTACATTTTTCATTATAAATGAATCATTTAGAATACACATCCAAAATTAAAAATTTAAATTTATTATACTTTTAAATTTATAAATTATTATATAAAATATAATATCAATTTATTATATAAATTTTTTCCAATATTTAAAAACATTATATATGTAATCTTTTATTATTATTATTATTAAATTTTAAAAAAAAAATTTGTATGATTTGCGATTTTTTTTTTAATTTTTATAAATTATATGCCATTAGGATTTTTATCCAATCTCATTGAATAATAAAAATACAAATACGCAAATTATTATAATATACATATCATCGGAAAAATCCAAAATCCAAAAATGTAAAATTTTGTATGCAAATAATTTTTAAATTACTGAATTTTGATAGTTAATACTGTCATTTTCGGATTATGCACATCAAATTTTTATTCTAAAAAAAAAAAAAATGCAAAAAAAATCTAAGAATTTGAATATTTTTCTTAAAATTTAACCAATCTTTTTGATAGTCATATGTAAATCATATATAAGTTATATATTTTTATTTCATGAATATCTTATTATTTTTTCATGAATGGATATTTTTGTTACATATTTAAATATTTGAATAAATATAGAATAGTTAAATAATAAACATTAATTTCGAAGAAACAAAAAATCTTGCTAAGATTTGATGTTAAAAAAAAAATGAATTCGATTAATTGTTTTATGCTACTATTTGTGTATACGTATATTAAAAATATTGATTTTCAATTTCTTAATGTTTATTACACATATTATATATATATATATATATATAAAATAATAATTTTTAAAATAAAGTAAGTTACAATATATTTTTATCATAACATATCCAATATACAACAATTAAAAATAAAAATATATATAATAAATATTTAATTATATTAATATTTTTTTTAAGAAAGAGAGGGTTATTATATCACTATTAAATATTTTATTTAATAATATTTGTTAGAATAGAAAATTTAATAAATAAATAATAACTCAAATTAAAAGAAATGAAGCGTATACACATTATATACATGTCAAGAAATATATATATCTTAAAAACAAATATTAACTATTTAGTTATATCTATTTACTAAAATTATAAAATTACAGAATCGATAATAAAAATTATATTTCAATGTTAAATGTTTATATAAGTTGGTACTTCTGAAATTTATCAGTTGTTCAAGAAGCCATAAATCGACGAAAAGTACTACCTAACGCAAACGAAATATAGAAGATTAGATCGAATTTAATTTAATATTATATATTTAAATTAAATATATATAAATTAATTAAATGATATTTTATCACTAGCATTGTATAATATTAATATATAAATGAATAAAAAATAATTTAATTTATTATCAGAAACATTTTATAATTCGTAACTTAATATGTAAATATATAATCTATTATATCAGTGTAAATTATAAAATATTAATATTAAATATCTTAAAATATTAAATTATAATTATTATAATTATTTACTTATTAAAATTTATACAATTTTTATCTTTTTAAAATAATAATATAAAATATTTTTTCCATACGTTAAAAAAAAGTCATATAAATTATACATATATATTATTCCATTTTTAAACACAATTATATTATGGACAAACCTGTATCATCAGATATTGTACTCATTGCGGGTAATTCTCATCCAGAATTGGCTAATCTCATTGCCAAGTAGGTTTTCATAAATATATGTCATAATAATTTATACAATAATAATTTATTAATTGATTAATTTATAATTAACTGTTTTATTTTATAGTCGATTAGGTGTTAAACATGGAGGATGTTCTGTATATCATAAATCAAATCGTGAAACCATGGTTGAAATTGGAGATTCTGTAAGAAGTAAAGATCTCTATATTATACAAACAGGGACAAAAGATGTAAACAATAATATAATGGAGCTTCTGATTATGGCATATGCATGTAAAACTTCTTCAGCAAAAAATATTGTTGGTGTCATTCCATATTTACCTTATTCAAAACAATGCAAAATGCGTAAACGAGGATGTATAGTTTCTAAACTATTAGCAAAAATGCTTTGTAAAAGTGGTTTAACACATATAATTACAATGGATTTGCATCAAAAAGAAATTCAAGGATTTTTTGACGTACCAGTGGATAATTTGCGAGCTAGTCCATTTTTATTGCAGTATATTCAAGAATCTGTACGTAAAAAATACCACTAAAAATAATCATTATAGATTTTTTTAATTTTGAGTTTTATTTAATCAGATACCAGACTATCACAATTCAGTGATAGTTGCAAGAAATCCTGGTAGTGCAAAGAAGGCTACTAGTTATGCAGAAAGATTACGTTTAGGAATAGCAGTAATTCATGGAGAGCAACGAGAAGCAGAATCAGACATGAACGATGGACGTTATTCTCCACCTGCATTAGCTTCACGAACAATGGAAGTTGGTGTTGGTGTACCAATGCATCCTGCTAAAGAAAAACCTCCAATTAATGTTGTGGGAGATGTAGGTGGGCGTATAGCTATTATGGTGGTATGTAGATTTAATAATATAAATATATATATATATATAAAAATTAAAAAATAAAGAAATTATATAATTTATATGAATTATGTAAAGAGAATTTTATATTTTAGGATGATATGATAGATGATGTTCAATCTTATGTAGCTGCAGCAGAAGTTCTTAAAGAAAGAGGAGCATATAAAATTTATGTTTTAGCTACACATGGACTTTTAAGTTCTGATGCTCCAAGATTAATAGAAGAATCTCCAATTGATGAGGTATTTTATAGTCTATCTAAAAATGTGCATGCATATGAATATATATTTACATATATAATAATAATTGGTTAAATTTTAAAATTTTCGAGAATTAGCTTTAAAATTAATGAATGTATTTTGATAATATTATTTTTTCCAGGAATTAATTCAACAAAATGAGTTTAGTTTGATAATTTAAAAAAATAGATATAAGAATTGGTATCTAGAAAAAATAAAATAAGCAGTATATTGAGTAGCGATCAAGAACTGATACATTAAAAAAATACTGTAAGATAAAAAAATTATATAATAAAGAAAATTTTACTTTTTGTAAGTTTTTAAAAGATTTATGAAAAAAATATCAATGTAGTGTTGATATTTGTCAATTAAAATGAATACACGATATTTAAACTAATCTTATTACTTAGTTAATAAATTAATATTATCAATAGTTATCAATAATAATTTAATTACTAATAAAATTAATCTGATTTATATTGTGTTTTGAATTCATTTTAATTAGAAAAATTTTTGCTGTTCATTGTTATTTTTTCATAAAGACAAAATTAAAATTACAGAAAGTTTTTTGTTATATAATTATTCATATTTTCATGATATTGAAAAATTTTTCGAAGTTGCGATTCTTGACCGTTGCTGCTTGATTTTGTTATATATAAATGGTTATAGCTATTTCGTTTCTTTTCCTATTTATTGTATTTGAACTGAAGTTCGAAGTACTAATATAAATAGAAGAAACTTGGGAATGAATCTTTGAAATTTTTTTAAAATTTAACCAAACATTGTTATGTATTTTTTAAAATTAAATCTATAATTATTATTTTTAGGTTGTTGTTACAAATACAGTTCCTCATGATGTTCAAAAAATGCAGTGTCCAAAAATAAAGACTGTTGATATCAGTATTTTGCTGGCAGAGGCTATTAGGCGTATTCACAATAAAGAATCTATGTCATATTTATTTAAAAATGTCACTTTAGAAGATTAAAAACTATGATAAAATATTATGATAATACATTTTAAATATACTGAGAGTTTCTACATTCAAGGACCATATAACAAAACATATCTATTGAATTTTGTTTATTATTTTATTTTAAGAAAAATTGATCATGCTAGTCCCATTTAATTTAGATATAATTAAATTGCTTCATAATTTCCATATACATTTATAAGTTTTTATGTAGCTTAGAATTGATAATTGATAAGTTTATGTAATATATATATATAAAAATTTTGATTTTTATTTTAATTGTATATTTTGATCTATAAAATCTATAAGATTTATATTGCATACTTGAAAAGTATATTTGAAGATAGAATAATAAATATTATTTTAATGTATAATAACAAAAATTTAATAAAAAATAAAACAAAAGTCTTTTTTTCTTTTAACTTAAATATGATTATTATATATATATATATATACATGGTTACTAAACATTCGGATTAAAGCAAATAAATCAATAAAAACGTTGCTATAACAACAGATCAAATATAATTTTAAAGTCAACAAACAATTTCTTAAAATTGCTTAAAATTTTTTAAATATTTTAAGCTTTTCAGAATGTCTGTGGAAACTCCGAATTATGAATTGACTAGGATTTGTGTTATGTTGCAATCAGAAGTAAAAAAACGACGAATACAAGGTTTAAAAGAAATTTTTAAATTATTAGAATTAAAACAATCTGAAAATGAAATATTGCAATTATTTGATATTATTAATAAATCATTGTTGAGAATTTTAAATGATTCTGTAGAAGAGTGTCGTGATCGAACATTGGAAATTATAAAATTATTTATAATTAATTTAAAACCGAATGATAAATACATCATGTATTTACTTCCAATTTTATCTAAAAGATTAGGTTCTTCTGAACAAATAGAAACTTCAGAAGAAGTTCGATTAAAGTGCGTTATATTATTGAAAATAATAATATTGAAATATGAAAATTTATTAGCATCATATATTGATGATTTGACAAAAATCTTAGTACAAACTGTAGCAGATAATTATCCACTTGTTAAAAGAGAAAGCTGTGATTGTATATCTGAATTTGCAAAAAATTTATCAAGATATTTCTATACACAATCTCAAAATTTTGTAAAACCAATTTTGAATAATTTTACACATCAACACTATAGAATTAGAGTTGCTTCTGTAAAAACGATAGGAGATTTAATTCTATATGGGAATACTAATAAGTCTATAGAAGAGGTAACTACATTTTTAGCAGGACGATTGTTTGATCAAAATGGTCTCGTAAGAATAGGTATTTCATTATTTTATATATATATATATATATACACACACACACATATATATACTATTTATATTCATTATTATGATTCTTTGTTTTAATAAAGTTATTAAAATTATTCACAGCTGTAATAGAAGTATCAGGTTGTTGGCTTTTGAAATTAAGAGATCGATATAGTTGGTGGCACAAAATTCTTCCATTACTTTTAACAGGTCTTCATGATGAATTAGAAGAAATTAGACAAAAAAGTGCTACCTTTTGGGATGCTGTAGGACAATTGTATATAGAAGAAAATCAAAATGATGAAAAATTAAAAAATAAATTAGATTTTCTTACCAAAAATCCTCATCATTATCCTAATGGTATGTTTTATAATATATTATAGATATTTATATTTATATTATTATAAATTTTTTGCAGTTATTAGACCAAATTTAGGATGCCGTATGATAGCACAGCAATGTTTCAGTAAATTGATAAATGGAATTAGCTTAGAATTAGAAGATTGGATTGCAGACATAAGAGTACGAACTGCACAGTTACTTTGTGTATTTATTTTAAATATAGAAGAAGATGTAATACAGCATATTGGAAAACTTTTACCTCCTATGTATCGGTAAATATATATACTAAATTATATAAATTAATTATTAATAAATAATTATTATAATTATATTTCTAACTTATAATTTTTTATTAGAGCTTGTAATGATGAAGACAATAGAGTTGTAGAAAATGTAGAAAGAGCAGCAGAATATTTAGGATATTTTGTATCACCAAGAATCTATTGTAATTTGATAATTCCTACTCTTGAAGAAATTCCATCTGTAGGTCACTTAAAAGTATTTTCTGCAATTTTAAAAAGTAGTGAACGTTGTATGCTCTTTCCATTATTAGAAAATATTGGAAAATTCTTACAACAGCCATATATCTGTCAAAGTAAAAAAGGAACATATCAGAAACAAATAATTTCTTGTTGTTCTTCTTTAATTTCAGTATGTAAAGAGGTTTGTTTGTTTGTTTGTTTGTTAGAGAGATTTTTAAGTTTTAAATTGTTTATGTTATTTATAATATATTTAAAATTTTTTAGGACTGTAAGATTATATCAAAGGAATTATTTATAATAATATTCACTGTTTTATCTATGACACAAGAAAATTTGATAAAATTAGAAGCACAAAAATTATTAAATATTCTTGCTAATATTAATTCATTTGATAATGTTATAGAATTCTATTATAAAAATATTGATCAATTATTTTCAATATTTACTGATTATAAATCATGGTCAATTCATGATTCAGAATCTCAAATTTTTTGTGCATGTTTAATTTATATGAAACAAATTTTGGCTTATAATATAAACCTTATTTTACCAATTTTGAAAGAAACTATGACAAATGATGCTGATCCTGAACTGAGATTGAAACATTTTATTTTATTATCAGAATATTTTAATCAGGGATCTTTAAGCGAAATTATGGATTTGAAATTTTCTAATCAATTTTTAAAAGATTGTATACTTCCTGGATTAATTTGGAGTGCAGGAAAAACTGCTGAAGCTATACGTACCGCAGCAGTTTCTTGTTTATGTACTTTCTTAGATAAATATGAAAAAGATTCTATAATGAAGGAAACTATAAATTGTGATGAACAAAATATTTGTTTAATACTTGATGAAATAATTCCTATTTTAATTAGTCTTGCAGATGATAATTCTAAGAAAAGTAGATTTTATTCTTTGCAAGCTATGTATCTAATAATGTGTATTAGAAAACAATTTGATAATCTCACAGAAGAATATGTACATAAAATATATCCTGTACTTCTGAAAAGACTTGATGATGGATGTGACGATGTTAGATTAATATCATTAGAAGCTTTAACAGAAGTTTGGAATGCAATACCTAAGAATTACGATTTACATTTTAATAAAGGACATATAGATATTTTATATACTACAATTATAATATATTTGGATGATCCAGAAAATGAATTTCGAAACATTGTATTAGGTAATAAAATATTTAAATCAAAAATATATTTCAATGTGATATTATATTATAATATATTTTATTTATTAAATGTTTTTAAACATTTTTATTTTATTAAATGTTTTTAAATATTTTTATTTTATTAAATGTTTTTTAGGTAGTTTAAAAGAGTTAGCCAAAGTACATCCAGAATTATTATATCAAAAACTTCAAAAGTGTAAGATGAATTTTAAAAATCAAATGGGGATAGAAATATTAATAGAACATTGTCAATGTATTTTAAGAAATAAGTAAAATTAATTATTATATAAAAATATTGTATTAAATATTATATTAGTTTTGATGTATAATTATATTAATATATCAAATAAAATATTATATATATATATTATATTATTTATTATAAATTCATATTAATAATTCATTTATTTATTCAAAATTTTTTTTAATAATATATTTAATTTTAAGGTTAAATTAATATTTTTTATCAAAAGTTACAATGTAATAAAAATATAATTCATGTAAAATTTGTTATTTAATTTGTTTAATACATTATTAACAAATAAAAACAAACTTATTTATATAAAAACGCGGGAAAATAATTTATAAATTTAAAAAACATACAAAATTTATAAGAAATTTTGAATATTTAAAAAAATAAAAAATTAGAATAATTAAAACAATACATTTAATAAAATTAGAATATTTCTTTTTCATAAAATACTATTTTTTTTTCAAAATCATTATAACAAATAAATACAAGGAAAACTTAACCTCAAAAACTATTAAAACAGGAAGTATCCGCCCTTTTGGAATCGCCATATTGTCCATGTCTTCCGCTTTCAGAGGCAAATCACAAAAGGGGTGGCAAACAGGATTAAGGAATTGCCAATAATTCTGTGCAAGTTTTGATTTCCTAAGCTTCATCTTATTATTTTATAATTATAGTAAGTACACACACACATATTGCTTAAACATTCTATTTCTTTAACTATAAAATATTTTTCATAAACTTTTTTAACTTCATAAATCCATCTAAACATTTTTTACCTTTCTGTCACTTTCTCATTATCTTCTTAATACATTATTCATTATTATTTTAATCGAATAATTATTTAATATTTTTTTCAAATTTGTTAACATTATAAAAATGTATAAAAAATATAAAAATGTGTATAATTTATAATTAATTTTTCAATATTTGAATTTTCTAAAAATATTTTCTAGTAGCATATCTATATGGTGATTTATGTACGTCACAGAATATATATAAGTATTGATATTCGAATTTTGAAAATTAGTTACAGATAAAATTATTATAACGTTATATTAATTACTTTTATTTAAATTATTTATTAATTATTAATTGAAATTAATAATTATTTCTATTATTCATTTCATGATACAGTAAATTTTTAACTTAAAATATTTTTATTAAATAAATATTCATAAAGTTTATCATATATCAAAATACATGATGTCAAATATAGTACTAAAATATAATATAAAATAATTATTGAAACTCTTTATTTATATAATATTTCAGCTTTAATATATTTTTTTTAATTAATGTATTTTTGTCATTAGTAAATATGTCAGAACTTAATACTGATCACGTTGACTCTGTAGAAGAAGAATTGGAAGTGGAATCTAATTACAAACCTCCACCAGAAAAAACAATAGAACAAATTTTAGAAACGGATAAAGAAGATGAAAGTTTACGTAAATATAAAGAAACACTTTTAGGAGAAGCCAAATCTGGAGGTATTGTTGTAGGTACGTATTTCATTAAATATTTAAAATAAATTATCTGAAAGAAAAATAAATAAAATGATGATGGTCTAAAATTTTATAGATCCAAATGATCCTAGAAAAGTAATAGTAAAGAAATTAGCACTTTGTGTAGCAGATCGACCAGATATGGAATTAGATTTAACAGGTGATCTATCTCAATTAAAAAAACAAACATTTGTAATAAAAGAAGGTGTTAGTTATAGAATCAGAATTGATTTCATTGTTCAACGTGAAATTGTGCATGGTTTAAAATATGTTCAAAAAACTTATCGTCTTGGAGTACCAGGTAAATTTTCATATTGAAAATATTGATTATATTTTAAAATTTTCAATACTAATTCAATATTAAATTATGTTTATTTTATGAATTATTAATATATTTTAAATTATAATTTTAATTTTATATTTCTCTCTTTAATGCTTTCTTTCCTAGGTGTTACAGGTACTTTTAAAATACTATATTATTATATGTATGGATCTAATTTGTTTATTATTAATATTTTTATCATATTATCTTTTTAGTGGATAAAATGATGCATATGGTGGGTTCTTATCCACCAAAAACAGAAATCCAATCGTATACTACTCCAACAGAGGATGCACCAGCTGGAATGGTGGCACGTGGTTCTTATAGTGTAAGCTCCTTGTTTACTGATGATGACAAACATGAACATCTTAAGTGGGAGTGGTCATTTGAAATTAAGAAAGACTGGAAAGAATAAACTTCCTTTCATAATAGGAAGCTGTACAACGATCGCAATTAAAATAAGAATGCCAAAAGGGACTCTAATTTTTATAGATATTCAGTCATACTGCGATGCCATAACTGTATTTTTTAAGTAATAAGAGAAAGAGTAACATTGATATTTATTTAGATACTTTTCTTAAATCGTAAACCTTAAAAGCGAATAATTGTGTACATGAATATATACATATATACACGCACATACAAAAATATGTATATGTGCATATATATTTACATATACATATATATGTAAATACGTGTATACACATACATATCTAATCACGTAGATTCTATTTTATAATCATTTAAATTGTGCACATCAATCAGTATTGAATTGCCTTTATACTGTTGTTATCTGTACACTCTTTTTAAATGTTTTCATTAAGATCTTTTAATATTATATTCTTAATATTTTTACTAAAGATTATTCTTTTTTGGTTCAAATTTCTTAATATATTTTTACTAACAAAAATTAATGACAAAAAATTATTATTATAATTTTAAGTAATTTATCTTTTAGCATATAAAGTCAAAAACATTTGAGAATGTTAGAAAAAATTAAATTTGCATATATATATATACTATTAATATAGAAAATTTTAATGGTGCACTTTAAATATCTAATTTTTTATGTATTTGTTATTTTAATTATATTCATTATATTCATACAGTTTTAAATTGTTTTGGAACATAAAATAATTTTCTAATATAAAACTTTTTTTTTATAATCATTTATGTACTATGAAATTATAAATTTAAATCGTAAAATAATTTTTTAAAATTTATAATATGAAATAATTCTTTTATAAAGTATAATTCTTTAGAAGTAATTTTATAATGTAAATTAATAAGAATTGCAATAAGTATTGCAATCATAATTGTAAAATACAATAAAAATAAGAAGCTTTCCAGTTATAGTTTAAAAAAGACAAATTTAGTATAAAAATTTTTCTTTTCCGTTTTTCTTTATTATGCATAATATGATATAATATTATATATAATATAATATGCATTTAATGAATCCCCTTTTAAAGTTATGTATAATATAATATTAAATTTTAATTAAAGGGACCCAAATTTATTATAAAAAAATGTGTTGTTATCCAATTTTTTATCATTTATATTTTCTATAGAAATAATAATTAATGAACTAAAATTGATATTTTTTTTCTATTTGTTGTTTAATATCACACTATATTAGTAATGATATAATAGAAGATAGATAAACAATAAGATTAACAAAGATAAAAACCAAATAATTTTAATTTTAAAAATTGAAAAACTAATTTTGATTAAGAATGTGTAAAAAATGCATTATATAATCAAATATAAATATATTTGAAATTCTTTAGAATTGGATGCTTTTTTAAATTTGTAATTTTAAGATTATATATACAAATAAAATTTTGAAAAAGAGCAAGCAATAAGAAAATGAATATTAATAAATTTTTTGTAATTATATTTTATTAAATTTCACTATGATATTCTACTTTAATGAAGTATATTTTTTGTAATTAAATATGATATTGAATATTTCATATGCATATAGAAAGTTCATCAAATTTTATGAATTCTGTCTTTTAAAGATACTATAATTAAGATTTTATAAATGTTTGCAAAATAAAGATATTTCTTTTAAAATAATCATATTTTATATTACAGCGATTATTATTTTACTTAATAAGCATAAAAATTTAATAATTAATAAATTATAATAAATATTTATGTTAGTAAATAATTATGCTACTTGGATTTATAAAGTAATGTAAAATTTAATTAGTAAAATAATTTAAAAAAGAATTATACATAATACATTGAAAGGAAAAAAATTTCTTTAAAATATATAATATATATATTATAATATATACTTATATAATTTTTTAATATTAATATTATGTATAAAATAAAATATTAATTTTTTTTTGTATTTCATTATAATTTTACATTAATTATATAATTTTTCTTAAATTTATAAGTACTTATAAGTACTATTAAAAATGATTAAAATTATAGATATTAATATTAATTTTAATATTTATTTTTAATTTTTAGAAAATAGAGAAATTAGAAATTTAATGAAACTTAAATATATGTACAATGGAAACAATGAGATTTTAATAAAAAATTCTCTTTTATTTTAATCATTATAAGATAATATATTCTATAAAAGTACAAATTTCTCATTAGTTAATACATTATAAACGAATTTTTACTTTTACTGTTAGATAAATCTTATAAAATTCTTTTGTAGCAACATTTTCTTTACACAAAATATTAATATATACATTATATGAATATTAATATTCACAGAAAATATTAATTAGCAATTTTCGCCAGATGGTTTCAATATGATAAGAAATCAAATGTTTGTTTTTGTCAATCTTACAAAAGGTTGCTTCACAAATTCTAAACTGATATATGATTAGTATAGAATGAATCGATATCAATATTGTTATCTTCTTGATATGATGCAATATATATATATTTATAATAATACGTAAAAGTAAAAATATTGATATTTATTTGTATTAAATAATAATAATATGTAATAATATACATATTTACAATATTTTTTTATCATATTTAATTATTATACAATATCTTTTATTTAATTTTTATAGTAAATTTTTTCTTTTAAATTTTTGTTTGTCTTTACTATTATAATTGAAAATAATATTTTTAAAAATAACATTTCTAAAATATTATCAAAATAAAAACTAAATAATAATAGTAGCTTTTTTTTTTAATTATAATGAATAAAAATTTGTTAAAAATTAAAAAAATTCTAGATATTATAACTTACATTATTTAAAATAATGATACAATCATAAAATTAAAATTTTTTAAGTAAAAAAAAAAACAGAAAATTTTATATTTTTTAAAATCTAAATTTAAAATTCAGAATAAATATAAAATCACGATTCATTACATTTTTTAAATTATTCTAAATTATAATTTTTTAGTTCTTAATATTATTTTTAAACATTATTTTCTAAAATTACCACCAAGAAAAATATGATTCCTATATTTCTATTTATATATAAAAATTTATTAGAATCATGTTACAATTGATATCCTGAATGATATCCTTTGTTTGATTTTCTCTATTTATCAAAAAAATTATTTTTTTAATTATTTCATATTCATACTAGTGAATATATATATTTATACGTTATATATATTTTATATATGTATTACGAATTTTAAAAAGAATATTTTGAGAAGAAAAAACTTATAAATGTGTTAATTATTTTATATATTATGTATTACACATTTTTCGTGAAAATTGATTTTTATTTTTACTAATAGTTACTTCTTCCATTGAAACTAACTTTTGATAAAAATATTTATATTAAAATTTATATTGGAGAAATTTTATTTTCATATTTTTTTTTAGAAATAATTTTAATAAATAAATAGAAATGTATATAAATTGATATATTTATATCATTACTATTATTTTATCTTTATTTTTTGATATAGCTCTTTTATAATAGATGATTTTTTTGAATATTGCCAAAAATCATATTTTTATACTTAGAATTTAAAAGAATTATTATTACTGCATATATTTTTAAAAAAATATATATATAATATTATGTATATAAAATATATATATTTCAAAATAAATGTATAAATGTTAAAATTCTTAATATATTTATTTAAAAAATTTTTTTTTAATTATTTATTTTATTAATAGCTATCAAATATTTTATACATATTTATGCTTTTTTTATCTATACATTGTTAATAAATGAAATAGTTCAATGTTTGTTTGTTATATATATATATATATATATATGATAAAATGGTTTAAAAAATTACAAAATTTGAGAAATTTTATATTTAAAATAATTTTTTGGTATTAGATTATGTCACATGAAATGTTAAATGTTTATTTATATATTCATTTAACATTTGAGCACTGATTTGTAGAGATTGCTTGGAGATTTATTTGATTGTTTGATTACAAATTTAATATTTGAATTTTGAAAAGTTTATTATATTTTATAGAGAAAAGGTACTTTTTAATAAATTTTTAATTTTCTAATCAAGCTTTTTTCAATATATTCATTATTCTTTAAATTCAAAATTTTTTTTTATAAATTATATGTACAAAAATTTATTACAGAAACTTTTATAAATTAGGTTACAAAATTCTTTCCCATTCTTTCTATTCTCCTTATTCTCTTCAATAGATTTTCATCTTTTCAGAATCATTTTTGTATTAAAAAATCTTTAGAAAGAATTTTTATAATTTAAATCTTCAAAAAATTAATCACTTTTAAAAACTAAGACTTCTTCAAAAAAATATTTTTTCATTAGAATCCCATTGAAAAAAAAATCATGGATTTAGATGGTTCCTTCTTTTAATTAAAATTCTAATTAATTTTCAAAAATAATATAAACTTTTTATATAATAATCCAATATATCATATGGCACAATTTAATACTAAGAAGTTTTTGAAACTTGAGATTTGAAGTTGAAATAAAAAAAAAAAAAAATTTTAAATTCTATGCTTTTATTTTTCTTTTAAAATTTTTATTATAACAGTGTTATATTATTCAAATATTCAAATATTCTTGTCTATCCAAATCTTTACATACATTATGTCTATAATTGGATAACAGCTATAATTATAATTTTTATACATATAAATTTATCAATATGCCAAATTGAAATTAGAGAATAAAGATTATCTATTAAAAAAAATTACAAAATATTTCACAAAATTAGACTCAACTATAGTTCTTAAATGATAGAAAATAGAAAAAAATTTTAATTAAATGATTTCATACAATATATTATTAGTAAATAAATATATACACAATAATATATGTTTGATGAAAATATGACATTTTAAAAATTTCAAAATCACTTTAATTTCTTTAAATTAAATTATATATTTTTTTATATTGATTAATGTAGTTTTTAATTTTCTATAAAAATATATTATTAAAGACATAGTTGTAATGTGATACTTTAAAAATCATAATATTTTATCTTTAATTGAATATTTATCTTATAAAAGATAAGAAAGAAAAAAATATATAATTTTATACTTTCATATATTTTATAATATTAAAATTAAAATATTTAAATAGACACAAAAACCTGTATCTTTTATAAGTAATAAAGAAATATATCCATTAGTAAAAAAATTTAGAGTTGTATTTAAAAAAAATAATTTAAAATTTTCGAAATATCTTCTAGAATAGATATGTACTAAATTATTTTTTATTTTTTCATTTAAAGAATTATAGCTGAATCTAGTTATATCAAACATCTTTATTGTGAATTATAAATTTTCATGTTTCATATGTTACATATTTATTTTTTCAGTAAATGAAGTTTATATAATTATCTATTAAAATTATAAAAATTAAATATAACTATTTATATAGAAAGAATATTTTTATTGCGAAAACAACTGCTTTGAATTGTTAATTATTTGAAGTTTATTATTGATTCAAGAAAAGTTTCTTTTTTCTTAGAAAGTTCGTTTTTTCAAAACTTAAATAGAATAGATTTCTTTAAATAGAAATCTCTATTATTGTACTATTTCATCTCATTGATTAAAAATTTTTTTTCATTCTTGAACTAATTAATAATAAAAATGTTTTTCTATTAAAAAGAATGCATATATTTATTTCTATTAAAAAGAATGAAGAAAAATTGCAATGATTTTTTTTTTGAATTTTAATTTTCATTGTATTAAATATTTTTAATTCAAGTATATATCGATATAGTTTAACATAAAAATAAGTATGATAGTATAACAAGTAGAAAAAAAATTTCCCAATATTGTTAACACTGTAATGTTTAATAAATTTTTGTTATTATATAACATGTGATTTTATTATTTGTTTATAAATTTTATTATTTTAAAAATAAAAATATATTAAAAAAAAGTATTATAGCTATATATATTTATACATGCATATATACATATGCATAAATCACAATAAATTAGTTCTAATATAATAATATAATTTAGATTATTTAAAATAATTTATTGACTGATGTTTATCAAAAAAAGGAGAATTTTATGAACAACGTATTGCTGCTTTTTAATTTAATATCATTAAATGAAGAAATGTTTAAGTATCAAAAAATTGTCACCTAAATATACTATTTATTATATTATCTTCAATATGGTGAAATCTTATTATATATTACTATACTGTTTGTTTGTTTGAATTAATTCAGATTGTTTTCATTATTTCATGTATAAAATCTGATGATATGAAATTCAAATATATGATTTTGATCTGATCTAAGGAAATTAACTAGTATATGTTAAATTTAATAAAATTTATATGAGAGATACTAAAAAAATGTAAAAACAAATATTTCTTTATATTAATCATTTATTATCCATATTAAAAATATATTTTTTAAAATAGATAAATACTATATTAAATATTTCCAAAACTTATAAAAATATCTTTCAGTAACTTATGATATATCATCAAGCTGAAATCGTATATAGCAAATATATGTGATTTATTGAAATATGTGTGTATTGAAAAATATATCACAATAAATTTAGAACAAATACTTCAACTATTAGAAATTTGTTATGATAAACATAAATCTAAATCATAAAAATAAATCTTGTAGCGAATTTTTTGAACAATATAAAACATTCTTAACATTAAATGAGAAAACTACATAATATTCAATAAACAAATTATCAATCGCTATAATACTCACAATAGCCACAAATGTTAAAATAATAAATGTTTTAAGAAATTTATAGAGTAATGTAAGTTACTCTAAGAAGGAAAAAAAACTTATATAATATTTTAATTTTCCACATTTTTCATTTTTGCATAAATCAATAAGTAATAAAATTTACATTTCTCATAAAAATAATAACAAAATAAATTATAATAAAAAAAATATATAAATGAAGTTTACAAAATTAAAGAGAAGCATGAAAAAATCTCTATTAAAGAATTGAATAAACTTATCGATATGTAATACCTATATAAATTTTCATGATTTTGAAATATAAGGACTTTGAACATTTTTTTTTTATATATCTAACTATCAATCAGTGATTTTCGAGATATTTACAAAAATAATTATATCTACTACATTGAATTCGATTATTCCGTGTAAATTATCACATTTAATATTTATCTATTGAAAATCCTGATCCGCGAAAATAAAACAACTCCTTGAATAATCGAAATGACACAGATAGGAACATTTGATATATTTTATCAACCGTTGTGATGTATAAATGGCAATCATATATCTGATATACATATTGGTCATTGTCATGTATTTATATGGATGAATTTAATATAGTAGCACTATTTTTTACAAATATTTCAAAAATTTTAAAAATAATTCATAAAAGCACATAAGTTATCAAAAATTGAAGTTGACATTTATAGAATGCTTAAAAATTGAAGTAATATGAATTTAAATTCAACATAAATATGCAATTATAATTATATAGGGAAATAATGAGAAAAAATTTAAAAGATTATTCTATCGATTAAAATAAATATAAAAATTGGAATTTGAAAATATCAATTCAAATTTATTTTTCAAGTTATAAGAAATTTAATTTCATATTAAATAAAGCAAAACAAAAAGAAAATTTCGGTTTATTGATATTAATGCAAAATTAAATCCCTTCTAATTTGAAAAATAAGTATCGATAGATATTTTTATATCTTATATCTGTTTTTTTCTTTAGAATTATCTCTTAAGTTTTTTCCCTTTTTACTCAAACATTCTACATATTTACCTTTTACTATATATTTATCTTGTTATATATATTATTAATATATTTGTGAATTTAGATTTTGAAAGAAAATAAACATAAAAATTAGTATATAAAAATGTCAGTTAAGATTTATTTATAAATTAAGCAATTTAAATTTATATTAAAAAAGTTTAACTATATTATTTTATATTATTATATAAAAAAACAATGAAGTTTTATTAATTTTAATAAAATTATTGAAAATTTACTATATCCAAGTGCAAATTTTTCATTGGTTAAAATATTATGAATCATTTTTTACTTACATCATTAGATGGCACTGTTATTATTTTTTATGGCAGTCTTTTTATCGAAAAATATTATTATAAGTGGGGATGATTCTGCATTTATCTGCGGCAATATAGTGGTTTCCATTAGATTGTATCGATATAGATAACTGCTAGTGAATTTACCAATCTTAAAAAAACATAACTAAATAAAATATTTACATTTTCTTCTAAAGTTAAAATAAATAAAAAATTCCCTATTGAAGGAAAAAAGATAACATCATATGGAGCTATATGATTATCATATATGATATGGAGATCAATGATTTAAGTACATCATGCAAAATTAATAATATTAATATCTTCACAATCTACACGCGTTCACAAAATATTTATTCATGTTGCTAATTCCTGAAGTTCCAATTTATTGCCTCTCTATTTATGACATTAAATTCCCTAGATGACCTTTTTCCCTATTTCTGGTAATCCTGGTCCTAAAAAAGAATAATTATATTCATATTCTACTGTTATATCATTGCTGTAATTAATATTATTTTAATAAATTTTATATAATTTATATATGTAATATTATTACCCTTTATTTTCAAATAGAACTATATTATGAAAAAAGAACTAATTATGAACACAAGTAAACTATTATACTTTTCTAAATAATAAACAAAGGATTTTATTACGTGTATTTTATTTTATATATCTTTTTGATATTAAGAAAAATTGAGCTTTAAAATTTGCCAATTTAAGTAATTTATTCGAATAATGTATTAAATACATTAGAGCGTAGATGAATTCTTCTATCCTTCTATCCTTTCGTTGTGGTTTTCTGAAACAAATCTTTTTTTTAATTTTAGTAAATTTTTTTTACAAAACTTTTGAATTAAAAAAAAACACTTTGAAACGACACCGACCATTTTTCACTTTTACTTTTGGCACAATTGTTTTTATAATATTCGAGACATGGAAATACTATTCTTTCCTTTAATGCTTGTTACTTTTTCAAAATTAAGAAACCAAAAATGGCCACAGACCACAGATAACACTAATTACACAATTGGTCTAAGCAAGATGAAAAAGATCTTCTTGACAAAACAAAGAAAAATCACACCACCAAATTCACGATCAACTTCACGAGAAAACTTGTGTTCAACCCATGCGACCAAATCAAGTCACAGCATGCATCTTTTTCTTTTAATAATATAATTAAACTTTCCTATATAATAATCATATTTTCTTTTGATACCACTGAAATTAACTAAATATTTCTTCTTGTAAAATTTTTTTTCTATTAAATAAGTCGTTACATCTTTAAATGCCACTGAAATTATTAATGCATCTTCATGTTAAAATCATTTACATTTCTAATGAAACAATCATTATTTTCATTTGACGCCACTGAAACTTTGGTAGGTGAAGTAGGAATAACGAACGCATTGACTCAGCGTAATAGTCATCTATTTGTTGTTCCGACACTATAGTATTATTAAACCACTGCACCTTTGGTTGCGCCTTGCTATAACGCACTTTTAAAATAATAATTTAAAAGAGCGTCACAGTGTAGTCGCCAAGCACAAACACTTGGATTTTTTTTACATTTCACTGTACACGTGCTTTTTTCTTCTATGCTTTTCAAATATTCATCACCAAACACTGTCTTTTTAGATTCTGTCTTTTTTCACTGGGAGAAAAGCACAGAAAGCTATTTAAAGATACTGTCTATTCACTTTCTTTAGTTCACTTTTCAGAACACGTCCGCACAATTCACTTATATAAGTATTATATGCATATATCACACGGATAATTCTACATAATCATAAAATGCAGCTTTACAATTAATTAGACTTAATTACTGTATCAAATATAGCTTTAACCTAATTTAACCAGATCTTTCATATTTCATCTTTATCATGATTATGGTTTTGTATTTTAAAAAAAGAATTAACACACGATATTTAAAAATAAAATATTTTTTTGAAGAATTTCGTTTAAATATGAAAGAACTGTATATATGTATATGTGTATACTCATATTTATGTATGTGTATACACACTTAGTATATATATTTATATATATATATATATATATTCGCAACCGATAATTATAATTATAATACAAATTAAATCTAAATTTCTTATGAATTATTTGTGATATTTAAAACTTAATTAAATGTTTCGTTAGAACTTAATGAATTCTGAATTGCTTTGATTACCTAAACTATAAATATTTTTCTAAGCAATAAAGAAAATTAAAGATACATGTATGTAATAGTTAAAGTATTGTAATAAAAATTAATCAACATATTCAATCAAAAATTAAAATAATAGTTTGTATAGAATTATCATTACTTATTATTATTATTACTATCATTATTGTTATCATTATTAATATTACTGTTATTATAACTTAACTCTTTTTTTTAGCAATTCAGATTCATAATGATTTTATTTTTTTTTATGCATATACAGGCTTGTGTGTCTAGTCATCTTTTTAATAATATTTAAAATCTAAAAAATGGAATAAGAAATTACTTATAATTTATTAATTTAATTTGAAAAATATACTATAACAACAATCTGTTTGAATCTGTTGAATTTTTCAAATTCTTAATTTTTATTATTTTAAAAAAACTTTATTTTGAATGATCTTTATTCTTTTTTTATTTTATTTAATATTTACTATTGATATAATTTATTTAAAAAATTTGCATTATTTTTTTTTGAATTCTTCAAAATTTTGTTTCAATATTTTTTAAAATATATTATTATATTCAATTTTTCATTGAAGCTTCTATTTAAATAATTTATATTAATTTTATATTATATAATGTAAAATTTTTAACAACTTTTTAAATTATTTTCATTTTTACAAATTTAAAATGATTGAAATAAAAAGTCTGATGACTTATGAAAAGAAAGTAATATAAAAAATATTATATTATAAATTTTTTAAAATCATATTTCAATAAAGTATAATAGCACTGTTTGGAACATTATCCTTCAATTGTTGGAATTAGATTCAAAAAATGAAAAAAAAATGAAACTTGAGTTTTCCTGAGTATTAATATTTCAATTAAATTTGTTACTTCTTTTTTACTTGAATTCTTTGAACTATATTTGCTAAGATACGAACCCAAATTGAGGATACTTTCAAACTGTATTATATTTTTTAAAAAACTAAATAATTTTTAATATGATGGTACTAAACACTTTAGCCAGTATATACATATCTAATTTGTGATTATCAGAAACTTAGGCGCTACCCCCCTTAACAACGACGATTACCAGATGATCCTCCTTAAGTCCTTCTTCACTAAGACTTGGACAGGTTCTTTTTAATAATTCTGTGGAGAATGTACAAGGTGGAAATGCATAAAGTACTCCAGTTCCCTCTGTATCTTTGTTAAGAAGTGAAATAACACCAGCTGCTTCTTTTTGTTTTAAATATGATACTAAGTTGCGTAAGGGTCTGGTTTGTACGTTAGCATCATCTGTAGATATAACTGTACTTGAACCAGCTAATCCTAGGAAAATAGCATGTGAGCTAGAAGTTTGAATTCTCTTTGATACATCATCTAATTTTGGTTGATCTAAACGTAATCTTTGTGTAATTCTCAACATATGTTTTCCATCTTCATCTTTCATCAAGGCCTCGATTATTTCTGTATCACCATCAGTTAAATGGAATTTAGCTGGAAACAGAGAATTCTTTAAAATTAATGCTCCTTGCCAAACTGCTATTGATTTTCTTGCTACTTCAGGTAATGTTCTAGAAGTAGAAAGCATTCCACTACGAGTATTCTCTGAATCTGAATCAGAATCAATTTGTCTTCTTCGAGGAGATCTTGATCTTGATCTATCTACACCAGGTTCTCTTGATAAAGATCGACGTAAACTTCTTGGTGTTTCATATTCTAATTCTGGAGGTGGTCTACGACTTGACCAATCAGCTTCTTCTCTCATATAACTTTCTGGATAAGTTCCACGATAACCACCTCTTCCTCCACCTCTTCTTTCATGCCATGGAGCAGATCCTCTACCTCTAAATCCTCTTGGTCCATAACCAAAATCACTATCTGGTGGATAAGGATCATATGAAGGTTCATAATCTACTGGTCTTGGTCTAAATTCTCCACTTTCTTCTGGATAAGGTCTTGGTTTAAATCCAAATCCTGGAGTCACATCTGCAAAATCGACTCTCAGTCTTCTATCTGGACCACCTAAAGGAAATCCTCTCATTTCTTTCACAGCAGCCTGTGCAGCATCAATTGAATCATATAAAATATAAGCATTACTATCGCCTTTAATATAATCAATTTTTTTTATTGCTCCAAATCGATCAAATTCTCTTTCTAGTTGTGGTACAGAAGTCCATGGACCTAAACCACCAACCCAAATTCTTGTGGTAGGTGTAGCTTTTCCATAACCAATTTTACATTGGAATTTTCCTATGTATTGTCCAGAAAGTTCAACTTTACATCTATGTGCCATATCTAATGTCTGAAATCTGACAAAAGCATAAGCATTTCCTGTTCCTGGTGGAGGTCTTTTAATGTCAATATCATCAACAATTCCATATTTACTAAAAATTCTTCTTAATTCCTCTTCTGTAATGTTAATTTCTAAATTTCCTGCAAAAAGTGTTCTTGTTGCTAATGGATCATCTTCTGGAGAAACATGATGTAAGTAATTTGGAAATTTATCTTTTTTATTTTCCACTCGTTCAAATCCATGAACTGGATGTCGTATCATCATATGTCTTGGAGGGCCATAATGATGAGGTGGACCAGGATGAACATGAGGTGGACCATGATGAATTGGTGGCCTAACAAATTCATGATGAGGAGGAGGAATTGCATCACGTCTCATTTCTCTATGTGGTGGTGGCAATCCAACTGGAGGTCCATAAACTCTTTCATATCTTTCTAAAGGTCTATGTCTGTCTGTTGGACCAGGACTTCTAGCATAGTATCTATCATAATCAGGAGGTGTTATTGATCTTGGACGACGATAAGTATCAGGTCTTTCATAAACTGGTTCAACAAGTGCCACTTTGTCATACATAATAATTCTTGGTTTTGCATGCTTTGCATCTCTAGCATCTTCTGAACTTCTAAAGCAAACATATGCAACACGTTCATCTAATTCATGAGAAATTCTAATAGAAAAATCTCCAAATTTTTTATATTCTCTGTAAAGAGTATCTTTTATCACTTCATCACTTGCTTTTGGGTGAATTGAACTGATACAAAGTACTTTATAGCTATATGGACGTTCTGCAGGTAATTCTCTGGGTGCTCTTAAATAATCATCTCTATGAGAACTTGATTCTACATAACGAGCATGAGAAGAGGCACGTGTTGGAGGACTAGGACTTCTTGCACCTCTGCTACGTCGACGAATTCTTTCAGGTGTTATTCGTTCATCACTGGAATCATCATATCTGTAAATTAATTAAAAAATTTCTAGTAATATTAAAATATTTTTTATTATATTTTAATACAAAAAAGAAATTAACAATATATACATTTGAATATTTTTCAAATATTTTTTAAGATTTTATAAAATGTGTTTGATGTAAAATATATAAAAAAAAAAATCTACTAAAAAATACGATACAAAAAAGAAAATTTAAATAAAATATAAAAATATCTAATATATTATAAAATTGTTTACCGTCCCATCGATGATCTGCTTCTTTTGACGCGTGGAGGAGGAGTGTCACGACTAGAGCTCCGTTTCATATTGTTGCGGATTTTAACCGTGATCTTATGTCGATCGTCACGCGGAATCCCAATCATCAACGCTGCTTAACACGGCAAAGCCGAACAAATGGCGAAGGAAAAAACAAAGGAACAATAATTACACGAAGATTATTCAGCTTGAATCAAGCCGTCATTCACGAAGTCTTTATCCTTCTCAATGAGCACAAAATGGCGACTTTCTTCTTACTTTACTCAACTTCCGGAATTTCTTTGCAACCTAAAAGAAATTCCATAATGATTAAATTAAATTTTCTTTTGCATTTTTTGAAATTTCTTAATGTCTTTTAATTTTATTTGTTCTTTTTAAATTATATTTGTTTTGATTTCCTTCTATGTATATTGTACTACTACTTGCATGTAGAAACTATTGATTCACAAATTGATATATGAGTATACTTCCGTCGACGAAACGAGAAGATTCGTTCAACGATATTTATTGAAGAAATATGAATTATTTTTTCTAGAGGGCGTTCTATACATATTAGTGTTATTATTTTACGAAAGACGGCGTATATTATAAAAAATTAAATTAATCAAATAATATAATTTATGAACAATTTCATTTTCATTTTATTTTGTTTTATAAGTAAAAATAAATAAATTTATATTAAAATATATTTACAGATGTTGTGTGTAATTAAATCAAATAATTTTTTTATTCAATAATTTTAATTTCTTTATTCAATGAATTTCAGTGCTGTAAATAAAAAAAAATATTTTTAAACTTATTTCTAAATATAGTTAATATATATATATATATATAAATTTATATTACATATGTATATAAATATATTTCTAAATATAGTTAATATATATATATATATATAAATTTATATTACATATGTATATAAATATAATCATTAATTAAATATATTTTTATATTTATATTCAATATTTTCAAGTAAATATATTTTCAAAATAAATATTGGAAAAAGTACTATGAATAAAAATTGAAAGTGACAATCAAATATTGAAATGAACATCTTATAATTAATATATCTTTGTTTTAACTATAGGAAGTTGAACAATTTAAAGTTAACCTTACATTTCTTATTCAGAAATTTATATTTGTTTTATATATGTATTTTATTAATAATTGATACATTAATATAAATAACAAAATAAATTGTTTGAATTATTATTTAAAATCATTATTTAATCATTATTTAAAATCATTTATGATCAAAATGATATATATAGATAATATAAAATACTTACATTAGATATTCTTTCGTGTTAATTTTTCATTTATGTCTTTTTTATTTTATTTTTAAATATTATTCGAATTTAATTCAGTATTTATAAATAGAAATTAAATATTCTTAAACTTTTTATTATGAACTTAACATGTTTCTAATTTAATGAATTTTATTATTCATTGTAATAATCATTTTGAACTGATTTTTTAAGAGTGACAAATTATTGTTGAAATATTGATTTTACGAATAAATATATGAAATTATAAAAATTATAAAAAACTATAAAATAAAACTATATTTGCTTATATTATAAATAAACTATTGATAATATAAATTATGATTGTGATATATTATTGTACATAATATATGAATGTAATATATTCATTCTATATTTGTGTAATTATAATTTTCAAAATAAATGAATATATATGTTACTATTTGTATAATAGAGATTTTGTATATCTAAATAAATATTATTAAAAATATTAAAATAGATTGTTTTCTTCTTCTTTAATAAAATAATTTATAATAATTAAAACATATTTCATGTCAAAGAATGTACGTCATAAATGTTTTATTACATAAAATATTTTTCAAAATGATTTCCTATAAAAACATAAGTAAAAAAAATGATTGTTGTTACAAATTTCATTATTTAATATGTATATTTTATTGTAATGTGGCTTACTTCTTGTTAACTATTTAGTAAATAAAAATATAAAAAAGTTTGAAAAATACTTCTAAAATGTTTCTCGAAATGTTTTCTTCATTTTCTTCAAAGTAATTAAAAGTATATAATTATGTAAATAATTTTGATAAAGAATATTATTTTAGTATAATTAGTATAAATATTATTATATTTATTTATATATATATAATTATTATAAAATATAATATTATAAAATATAATTATTAGTATAAAACAAAGTCTTTTCTATTATTTGTTTTAAATAAAATTGTATATTTATAAAATATATTTATTAAAATAATATTTATATAAATATATATATTTTTAAGGTAATTTCTTAAAGATTAATTCACTAATTCAATTTTTTTAATTTATCAATTTTACAATGATTAAAATTTTTCATTATTTCAATAAGATTGTTTATTTTTATTATCATATTGCAAAATTGTTCAACAACATTTGTTCAACTTTTTTTTGATTATTTAATTATATATCTTAAAAAATATATTTTTTAGAATTTTTTATATAATATAAATGCATAAAAGATACATAAAAGATTTATTAAAGTTGAAAGATTTTAGATATTTTTTTGAAAAATTGAAATATTATTTGATTAACTAAAAATAATATACTATGAGTTAACTAAATAAAATATCACATTAAATGATTAAATCATAATAATTCTAAAAATAAGTTATAAAAACTTTTGAAATATGATTCCAAAAATTTTTTTTGTTATTGTATTATTAATGATTTTTTAATTGAAAAAAATATATAGAAAATGATGTTGAATATATTTTTATAATTTTTATTATTACAAATATTATATATTTAATTTTCTTATAAATTTTATTGAAGTATATCAGGAACTTGTTTTTGTTTTTGTAATCTATCACTTATTTTTCTTTCTATTTGACTATTATTATTTATATTTTTAATTAATTATTTATTATAATGAATGAAATCAGATAAATGATACAATTAAAGCATAATTTTATAAAAATAACTCAAAAAAGAGAATAATATTTTTTATTCAAAGGTATTGTTTTGAAGAAAATCAAAACTGAAAATTTGTCAAGTAGAAGAAAATTAAAAAATTAAACTATAATTTCTGATTATAGATTATTGATAGAAGATTATTCTAATCAATATACAAAGTTTAAATAATAGATATGAAATAAAATTTTTTTTATTTCAAGATTATTTTTCAAAAAAATTAAATTTCAAAATTAATGCTTCAATAATATCCTTATTAAACTTAATTTTAAATTTAGATTTTTTTAAAAATAAAAATTTGAATAGAAAAGAAAAACAATAAAAGAAGAAGATAAACAGATTTATTATCTTCTTTCTTTTTCATTTATTTTTCGTATAATAATAATAATAATTCATTTCAAATAAAAATTAATTAAATTCTCTTGTATTCAAACTTAATTTTCTCAGAAACATAATCTTAAATGAAAAATATTATTGTTTTTCTACTTATTTTTATATGCGAAAATCATTTTTTTACATGTAATTGTATCTAATTTTTCTATATAAATAAAATATTTGATTTTTTATTTTAAAAATTCACCAATTTACAATATAAAAATTTTTTTATTTTTTTTAAAATATTATAGTAAAAGACAAAATATAATTTACTTAAATCTATAAAATTATATTTTAAATCTTAATTATATATAGACTCAAAAAAAATTTCATTATAAATTCTAATAAAAAAATTAAAAATCTATCTTTTAGTTTTTTCTTATAATTTTGACCAATAGCAACTAAAAAAAAAATTTTTTATATATTATCTAATACTAATCTTTCTTATATCTCAAAAAAATTCAAGTCATTTGATCCAATTTTAAAAAATTATTTTATTTTAAAGAATACTCATATTTTTCTTGTATATATATATTTTATACTTTCTATATATTTTATACTTTTTATTATCTTTACTATTAATATTTGTTATAGTATTTATTTTTTTTATCATACATATTAAAAATAATTTACAAAATCTAAAATAGAAACTCTTTGGGATATTCTGAAAATTATTATATTTAAATAAAAAAATTACAAAAAATAATTTAATGAAGTGTTAAATTTATATACATTTAACATTTGAACATTGGTTTGTTCAGTTGTTTGGAGATTTATTTAATTGTTTGATTACAAATTTGGTATTTGAATTTTGAAAAGTTTATTATATTCTGCATAGAAAAGGTACTTTTTAATAAATTTTTAATTTTCTAATCAAGCTTTTTTCAATATATTCATTATTCTTTAAATTCAAAATTTTTTTTTATAAATTATTATATGTACAAAAATTTATTACAGAAACTTTTATAAATTAGGTTACAAAATTCTTTCCCATTCTTTCTATTCTCCTTATTCTCTTCAATAGATTTTCATCTTTTTTGTATTAAGAATCATTTTTGTATTAAAAAATATTTAGAAAGAATTTTTATAATTTAAGTTTTCAAAAAGTTAATCACTTTTAAAAACTAAGATTTCTTCAAAAAAATATTTTTTCGTTAGAATCCCATTGAAAAAAAAAATCATGGATTTAGATGGTTCCTTCTTTTAATTAAAATTCTAATTAATTTTCAAAAATAATATAAACTTTTTATATAATAATCCAATATATCATATGGCACAACTTAATACTAAGAAGTTTTTGAAACTTGAGATTTGAAGTTGAAATAAAAAAAAAAAAAAAAATTTTAAATTCTATGCTTTTATTTTTCTTTTAAAATTTTTATTATAACAGTGTTATATTATTCAAATATTCTTGTCTATCCAAATCTTTACATACATTATGTCTATAATTGGATAACAGCTATAATTATAATTTTTATACATATAAATTTATCAATATGCCAAATTGAAATTAGAGAATAAAGATTATCTATTAAAAAAAATTACAAAATATTTCACAAAATTAGACTCAACTATAGTTCTTAAATGATAGAAAATAGAAAAAGATTTTAATTAAATGATTTCATACAGTATATTATTAGTAAATAAGTATATATACAATAATATATGTTTGATGAAAATATGATATTTTAAAAATTTCAAAATTACTTTAATTTCTCTAAATTAAACTATATATTTTTTTTATATTGATTAATATAGTTTTTAATTTTCTATAAAAATATATTATTAAAGACATAGTTATAATGTGATACTTTAAAAATGATAATATTTTGTTTTTAATTGAATATTTATCTTATAAAAAATAAGAAATAAATAAATATATGATTTTATGCTTTCACATATTTTATAAAATTAAAATTAAAATGTTTAAATAGACAAAAATCTATATCTTTTATAAATAATAAAGAAATAAATCTATCAGTAAAAAAATTTAGTCGTATTTAAAACAAATAAAAAATTTTTTAAATTTTTGAAACATCTTCTGAAATAGATATGTACTAAATTATGCATAAAATTATTTTTTATTTTCTATTGTTTAAAGAATTATAGCCGAATCTAGTTATATCAAACATCTTTATTGTAAATTATAAATTTTCATGTTTCATATATCATATATTTATTTTTTAAGTAAATGAAGCTTATGTAGTTAAATATAATATAGAAGTTTTTTAAAATTTTATTATTATTATTATTTATTATATATTAAAATTAATATTTTAGAAATTAAAATGATGAATAATTAGGAAATCATGAAAATGAAAATTAAAAAAATAAACAATACATATTATATAACTGAATACAAAAGTTAATTTTTTGTTTTATTCATAAATTGTTTTGCCTTTCTTTCAAATTCTTGTCTATTAAATTTATATTCTTGTGCAATATCTGCCATTAAAGGATCATCAGGATTTGGATTTCTTAACAAACATTGTATAGCATCTAAAAGGTTTCTTAATCCAATAGTTGGTTTCCAATTACCTTTAGGTGGCATATTTAAAAGATCCATACAAATACGGCCTTTATTATCAATATTTGGATGATAAATAGGTGTCTGAAAAGTAATTCTTGGAGGTTCAAATGGATATTGTTCAGAAATATCAATTGATAATTGAAAAATATATCCACTATATGGACTTTCATTTGGTCCAAGAATCGTTGCCACAAAGTTTTCAAAATTGTCAGATTTTGGATAACACGAAATACCTTCTATAGGATCTTGATTAAGTTTTTCAAATTCACGTTTCAATCTAATAGATCTCTGCATTATCTATAATAAAAATAAACATATATTTTCCATTTTTAAATTAAACTAATTTGATATAAATAACAAACTTACTTTAAAGTTACTATTTTAAATATACATAAAAACTCATTTTAAATATATAATAATTATTTACTATCATTATATAACTAAAAAATATAATAAAAACAATAAATCAACCATAAATTTTTTATTAATAACTTACCTTTTTATTACTTATTATTTTTAATAATATCAATATATTTAATTGTTTTTACTAAGGTAAAACTTTAGTTTCTTTTTCAATCTTTTTTAATCTTTGTTAATTACATGTATTTGAATCATATAACTATTATTTACATCTTTTATGATATTTTTGATGTACATTTATATATACATATATATATATATATATATATATATATATATATATATATATTTATTTATATATATTTATATACATATTCCTTACCTATTTGAATTAAATTCAAATTTTATATTCTAATTGTATTTAATTGTTTTATATTATAATTTAATTATAATATTTCTATAAATTCACGTACTAATATATAAGTAATAAAAAAATGCAATATAATAAAATATAAGTGTATTTATAAATTTTAAGTGTTAAACTATTTTATAAATTATAATTTGTTGTATCTTAAATGCACGTTGAGAATATATTTGGCAACATTGTTCATATTCTTACTCTATACTCTATATTTTTGATATAGATAATCAAGTTACTAAAAGTTACTAGTTTTCATTTTATGTTTTTATGAAATATTTATTTGTAATAATAATTATTATTATGATAAATAATATAAATAAGAATTGAATTTAATTTTTCTTTTTTTTATATAAAGAACATATATACTTAGTAGAAATTAAAAATATAGATTTTGATTATCAAATAAATTTATAATAATATTATATATATTATTATTTTCTTTTAAATTTCATAAAATCAAATTGGATAATAAAATGAGTAATTTAATGCACTTATTATGTGTAATTTATTTATTATTTTTACAATTTCAAAGAATTGCATAATAATTATTATAGATTTTTATAAATTGATGATGATAATAACTGATGATAATAATATGAGAAATACCACAATAAATTATTAAAAAAAAAAATCACAATTTTATTTACTTCAATAAATTTGAGCTAGATAATTCAGATTACGAAATGATTACAATTTTAAACATTTTCCATATTTAAAATTTTTATTATGAAAAATATTGTTTTTTTTAATTAGTTATAACTTAGTTAATTTTCATTAAAAATTTATGTATATACATATATACAATATAATACATATATAAATATAATATAAATTTAATAATCTATAAAAAATGATTTATTTTTTAAATAATAAATAATGTTTTGCAATTAAAAAAAATATTATTAAATTAAATTAAAAATCTTATTAAATGATTATAAAGTTATAATTTTATTTCAATGTATTTTTACTAATTAATGCAGATATAACATAAATAAATATTTATAATAATATAATATAAATTTATTAATAAAAATACAATAGAATTATATTGTATATAAAATTAATATATTTCATATCCTAAATAATATGAAAAAAATGAAAAAATTGTTTTATTAACGTTTCATTAATATATATAACAAATACGATAATTATTGATGTTCTCAACACGATATAATATAATTTATCATATTATTTTGACTCATGTATTTAGATTGTAGATACAATAAGTGAATAATAAAATAATGATCAATTATATCATCGTTAATTTTTGAGAGAATTTTTATTTTCCTTTCAGAATATTTTATTTTCACATTAATAAATAATTTGTTAAAATTAAGAGAGAAATTTTGTTTAAAAAAAGTTTTTTATATTAATTAAAAAAATTTATTATATTTTAATAATTTTAAAATAATTAAGATGAAATCTGCATTTAAAGATTTTAATTATGATTGATATTATATATTGATAAAATTACACATAGAATATATTACGTATAAAAACAATTATTGAGCAATTTTCAAATTTTTTTTTAATGTAATAATGTTTCTTAAAATAAAATAATATATATTATACATATAAATAATGTAATATCATTATTTATTATATATATATATATATATATATATGTAAGTATATGTAATATGTAAGTGTTATAAATATTATTGACATAATGTAAATATACATATGTTACAAATATTATCGATTATGAATGTTAGAATGTTTGTAATATTAATAACTCCTGAACGAATCTATCATTTAAATATTATTGTCAAGCTGATAATATTATAAATAATTATATATTAAATATTAATTGTAATGTTATAGTATATACTTCGAAATTGTCAAAAAATTGAAAATAAAAAATAATAATTGTGAACTGTATCCATAGAGACATCGTTTTATTTTTAGAATAAAAATTGATTGAATATAAAATAATAAACTAGATGTTCATGTAAATATAATATGTCAAAATATATAAAATATACATATATGCAAAATATATGCAATATTATACGAAAGGAATATGTAAAAAATACAAGTATATATCTATATAAATCATTTTATTATTATTTTATTTAAATCATTTTATTATTTTACTTACTATAATTTAAGTTGTAATAGTTTTTTCTATGTTGTTTGACGTCTTTTGTTTGATAATATTAATTTATATATTGAAAAAAGTATATCTTACATCATAATATCATAAAAGCATAAGTATTTGTATCAATGATGATATTACAGCATAATCTTTAATAGTTATTAACCTTACAAAATATTAATATTTTATGTATTTAAATTTTCAATATAACTTCAATCTTATTTATTATTTATTTCTAAGTATATTTTTAGAATCAGTATTAAATTAATAAATTAAATTAAAAATAATTCTATTTTACTCTATTCCCATGTGTATCTATAAACGACGTATATGTACAGACGGATATCAGCCTATAATATAAACGAAATATGAACAAATTTATATACAAAGAATAATATAATATAATATGCACAATACATAATATATATACATAATACACAATATATAATGTAATATGCAATACTTAAAATATATACATTATTATGTTATATTATGCAAAATATAAAAAAAAGAATTATAATTAATATTTTTAGAATTTTATATCAAAAAAATTCTACTTATTTTCTATAAGAATATGCATTCACAATTTAATTATTAATTTGGAATCTAATCGATGAAACATTTTAAAATCATTTTTTAAATGTAGAAATTGTATGTGTAGATAGTTATATGAATTATAAATTTGAGATTATTAAAATTTCTTTGAATACTTTCTTTCAAGTGATAATTTAATATCGAAATATTGTTCTGCTTTATATAGAGATACGCGTAGACATATCTACCGTAGTTCGTCTGCTGAATTACAAAATAGACGAATACACTTTGCCGCTGCAAAACATGGCTTTGAAGAATTATTCTTTCGATTCAGATTGCATAACATTGACGAGATTCATACTTGCTGAACAACGAAAGATATCAACTGCTACCGGAGATCTAAGTCAACTTCTAAACAGTATACAAACTGCAATAAAAGGGATCAGTTCAGCAGTGAAAACAGCTGGTATTACAAATATGTGAGTATTTTATATATTGATATTTTAATATTTAAAATATTTGATTAGTTATGTATTTTTAACACATAGACTAAGGTCTAATTATAAATACGAATCAAGAAATAATTGATTCACTATTTTTAAAATAAAATTTAAATTTCTTTATTTACATGTATAAATCTTGCAATAATCTTTTTTTCAAAATTATTCTATTTTGATTATAGAAAGTATTAATAATAAATAATGGTTAATCAAAGATTAATAAAATAAAGATTTCGTTACATTATTAAAATATTGCATATAAAAGTGTTAAATTAAATTCTTCTATTATTATAAAAAATAAAAATAGATAAGTAAAATAATTTATCATCAAAAGTTTATAGCGTATAATAAACACAATAAAAGTTTTGTTTTATACTTTGATTAATAAAAAAAAAATGATTCTTTCACTTTTAACAATTTATTCAGAGAAAAATAATAAACGTAGAAAAGTAAATAATAATCAACTCTTTTACAAATTTTAATACAAACAATATAAAAAGGTACCTTCCAAATTATTTAAAAATTTTTAATTCGTAAGTATTCGTTAAATAAGAATTCTATGGGAAGAACTTGATAACCGTTTTTTTAAACGACTTTTTATCGCAACATAGGTTCGGGATGACCGGAAAAAAAAATATTCACGGAGAAGAAGTAAGAAAATTAGATATATTGAGCAACGAGTTGTTCATAAACATGTTAGCATCTTCGTACACAACTTGCTTTCTTGTAAGTGAAGAAAATACAGATGTGATTGAAGTGGAGATTGAAAAACGTGGAAAATACATAGTATGCTTCGATCCTTTGGATGGATCTTCTAATATTGATTGTATAGTATCAGTTGGTTCCATATTTGGGATTTACAAGAAGCCGGAGGAATTGAAAGAGCCTTTAATAGCGAATGTCCTCCAATCTGGTAAAAATTTAATTGCTGCTGGGTTTGCACTCTATAGTTCAGCAACAATAATAATACTTTCGGTTGGCCACGGAGTTAATGGTTTTACTTATGACTCAGCGATCGGGGAATTTATTTTAACCGACAAAAATATACAAATACCTTCTAGAGGAAATGTCTATAGGTAAGAATTAAATTATTTATCATTTTTTCAAATTAATTTAAAGTCTCGAAAGAAAAGAAACGCTTCGAAACTTAAAATGTTGAACTCTTTTAAAATTTGAAACTATCAAAACTTAAATAAAGAATAATTTATATAAATAACTTATAAGAATATTATAACGATATAAATTTATTTAATTAATGATAATCCAATTGAAATTGCATTTAAATTTTAATTCATTTTAATTGACTAATTCGTTATAATAATTCATATGAAAAAAATATAAAACGTATAAAAATACAATTGTTTACAAAAGATTATTGTTGATTATTGTTACTATTGGTTGAATTAAAATTGATCAGAAATCAACATTGATTAAAATTTTAATTTTTAATCAAATAAATATATCTTGAAAAAAAAGGAAGAAAAATAATTCTGGATTGAAGAGTTTCGAGATTTCGTATAATTTCAAGTTTGGTTTTAGTTTTACGAATTTAAAAAAACAGGTATTGACTCATTTCTAATTTTAATATACCTATGATCTATAATTATATGATGATTTTAGCATTAACGAAGCATACGAAAATTTTTGGAATACAGCTATCAAAACGTACATTCATTCGAAGAAATATCCTAATAATGGAAAAATATATAGTGCTCGGTATGTGGGCTCTATGGTGGCTGATGTGCACAGGACGTTAAAATATGGAGGAATATTTCTTTATCCAGCGATCAAAACTTATCCGCAAGGAAAGGTATAGTTGTTTTAAAAAAATAAAAAAAATAATATATAAATAATTCCTGAAATATATAATTATTTATAGTTGCGACTTTTGTACGAATGTATACCAATGGCCTATATAATAAAACAAGCCGGCGGCATGGCATCGAACGGAGAAATTGATATTTTGGACGTAATACCCAAAAAAATTCATCAAAGATCTCCATTATTTTTGGGATCGCAAGAAGATGTCCAAGAAGTTTTACAATATATTAAAAAATATAAAGATAATAAATAGTGGAAGGAAGAAGATGATGAAACATGGAAAAAAGTTATTAAAGATTTTATTACAAGGCATATAATTTGCTGACACATTTCGATTTCGCCGATTATCTCTTAAATTTTCATCTTTACCTTTTATTGAAAAATCAATTTCAATGTAAATCTCTAATATCTATATCCCTCGTTACTGGTAGATCCTCCAGGGGATACCCTTGGACCAGATCCTGGAGCTGGATAAGTTGCTGTTCCTTCGTATCGTACCATGGGCCTGTAACCACCATTGTCGGCGATGTAATCAACAATTTGTGTTCTACCATCTGGTAATAATACGTGATAAGCTCCAGTTGCTTCGTTATCTTTTCGTGATTCGTGGTGGCCAAAATTTAATCCAGCTACCGCGTCTTCGACTTCGTATGAAAATTCGTAATTTGCCGGATCCTATGAAAAAAAAGAAGACGTGGAAAAAACTAATTTATATCGATCACAAATTAAATTCTAAAGGTACGTTAGTTTACCGATATTTTACTTATAAAATTTGTACTCCATTTTATATTATAAAATCATATGGTTAATATGGATTGCTAAATAAAAAAATTGGTTTATGAAAGTAACATATTCATTATTTTATTCGCATAATATGAATGACAAAATATAAAGGAGAAAAAAGTACTTACACCGACCCACTCGTCAGGGTGACCACCAGTAGCTGGACGTGTTCCCGTAGGTGGAAGATAGGCAGGTCCTTGAGGTTCGCTCAAAATTCCTACCAACATCATTGTTAACAGAAATACCTGTAGAAAAAAAAATCTTTTGCATTTCTTTTAATCCATAAAAAGAATGCATTACTTATGAGTTAATTGTTTAAAAAAATTAAAAGATATTTCATCGAAATGAGATTTATGTTTAATGTTTCTCGATAATATGATTGAAAGAATGCTATTAATGTTAGATTGATAAAAAATTTTATTGTTTATGAATAGAAAAGATATTTAAAATTCTGTAAGAAAGATTACGTGTAACTAAGAACAAACCTTTCGAATCATTAGCAGGATCTTGCAAGTCTTCACCGAAAGAAAATAGCTTAATGTTACGAAGACGGTGGATTTTATACCGTGTTTCAGGTTGCGGGTGCGACGAAATGGAGATGGAATCACAGTGATTTGGGGGAACTTTAATACGAATCCATACCTATAATTATAGTTAATAATAAAACCGCATTGCCTTTCTGGCTATATAGCAGCAATCATTCATTTGGTGAGTTCAGTTCCTGAATCGCTAAAATTCTTACCGTTTTCGGTAAGAATTGAAATTATTACAAATTACAGATATTTTATTTTAGAAAAATATTAATTGAAATTAAAATTTGTTAGATAAATAATACATGTTTATTACTGTAGAAATTGCATTGAAAAAACAATTTTCTGATTAAATATATAATTGATATATTAATCACATAATAATTAACGAAGAAAAAGAAAATGGTTCGTATTCTTTTTTCTCTTACATCGTATTTTTCCTTTCTACTATTATTTTCATTTTTATAAATACAGCATGATACAAATACAATTTTTTCATGTCGAAATGAATGACATTAAAACACAGTTTACGTGACACAATAATATTCTAACTACTATACAAGCAGTATAAATATAAAAGTAAAAACTTGTTCGTAAACATGATTAACCACCTAATGATTAATTTAATAATGCATCAATAATACTCCTATAGACTCGTATAAAACTTTCTCGTCCTTTGAAACACGTTTCGACAATCTTGTGCGCATTTACATAGAACCAAAAATTCGATATGATAATGAAAAATTACAACAATAATAATATATGTTAGCATTATTATAATCAAGAGTTTAAACATCTATAATACTGTTGCGTTTCTTTTCGACATCCGTGGCATCTAAATCGTTTCCAAGACTGCCGACTCTTCCTCTGAGACCAATTCCTGGACCAACTTGTCCTGTTGCTTTTAATTTCTCTTGCATTTGCGCAAGCATATCTTGCATTCTTCTTATCTGTGGAGATAAAATTTGAGAAGTAATTTTAAGAATTGTTTATGAATAATAAAAATATGTATGTATAATTACAAAAGTTTTCATTCAAGTTATTTTACAAAGAAATTCATCCATTTTGAAAAATAATTTTAAAAATTGTATATACATAAATCATAATGAATTATAATTTATAATATTTATAATTATAAAACAATTTATTTTTCGATAGAATATTTTTATGTGAAATCGAATCTTAAATTTATCATTTTTTCATGTTTTGCCTGGAAATATTTTTTACAATTAGACAATAAGAACATTAAAGTTTAAATATTTTAAAAGTTAACGTTTAAAAAATTTTGATCTTTCTCTATCTCGTATGAATTTATATTTAAGAAATGAACATAATTCTAATATCTTAAGGGATGATTTCATCCCCTGGAAATAATAATTTATTAATAAAAAAGTTGTTGCATATATAATTCATTATGATCTACATATTCATAATATTTTACATAAAATGGAATTATTATTGATTTTAATAAACATAACTTAATAGAACTTGAACTTTCATATGAAGATTTTTGTGACTCAATATAGAATAGAATATATAGAATAAAAACTGTATATAGAGTATAATATCTAATTATTCTTTCCTCTTAATATATTCTGCTATTTTTTAATTCTTAAGCAAATAAATATTTCATTAAACAAATTTTAAAAAATTAAGAATTCATTATAAGAAATTGAAAATAATTATAATTATATTTACATTGCAAAAAATGTCATTTCAAAAATACTTGTTTTTTCTATTATAATTTATATAGTAATGTAATTAATTTCAATAAAATTGTATACCTTTTTTTATTAAAAAAACTTAAATAAATAATAATAATATATATATTATTATAATATAATAACAAATACATATTCTTAGAAATTTACAATTTATAGAATAATTTATGAAAAAAAATTGCGATATTTATATCTGTTAAAATATAAATAAAAATCTAAAAGTGATAAAAATATAGGTATCCATGTATAATGTTATCAAATATACGATATAATAAATATTGTAATAATTTAAATGTTAAAAATTAATTTATAAAAAATGACCAAAATTTATTTAAAATATCGTTATAAAAAAACAAGAAATATATAAAATTATTTATAATTATGATTTTACAGAATAATGTATGAAGTAAAAAAATACAAAAAATTATAAGATATTAAATAAGAATAATTTAAAAAAAATTGCAAAAAATTGCAACTTGTAAAATATATAATTTATAAATTGAACAATGAAGTGATATATAGATTTCAAAATAAAATTGAAATTATTATAATGTTTCAAAATTTTATTGTTTTGTTTATAAACTACAATATCGAAATTATTTTTAAATTTTTTAACAATTTTTGTTGTAACTATTTTTTAAGTTCTTTATTTTTTTTTTTTTTCAAATTCTTAATTAGAGAAAATCATTATGTTTTACTCACTGTTATGTTAAATTATTTATGTTAAATTTTAAAATCTCATGCAGTGTTTGAAACATTGAAATTTGAAATAAATTTTTGCTTTTTTATAAGATTTAATGAAGTTATAATTGTGCAAATGCTTATTTGAATATATATCTTTGCTATTTTTTTAAAAATTTGTTAACATTTTTAAAAACAAAATTTTAAGAACAAATATAGATATTACAATTTTTTTTTTCAAGTAATAAATAAGAATTTTCTAAAAATATATATATATTATTTATTTATTAAATTGATAAATGAAATTTTATTAATGAAGTTTTACAATATTTTTGTTGAAATTAATTACCATATAAATACTTATTTTTGATTAATTTATGTAAATCAAATTGATAATTTTTATAAAAATAGCAAACAAAAATAATTCCATGAAGTCATTTCTTATTTTATACTTAACAATATTGTTTTAGGAAACAATATAAAATAACTAATGCATGCTATTTAAAATTCTTTCAAATATTATGTTAAATAAAGTTACGTATAATTAAGAAGCACGTAATATCGATTATTCATAATTCTTTGTCATTTTCTTACCTCCTCGTCTTTCTGCAAGAGTAGTCTATCTGTGTCTGATATACTGTTTTCGAAATGTGGACCCGAATCTCTTTTCAGTTTACTGTGAACGAAAGAAAGTAAAATTACTCACTTCTGTTGATTTAACATCTTATATTAATAAAATGAAGAAGATCCAAAGATGTGACGAAGAAACTAGTATCTTATTTACAAACACAAAAGATAGAAACAACAATAACACTATAGAAAAATAATGAAAAATATAAGGAAAAAAAGGAGAAAAGAAAAAATAGAAACTTATTTAAAATACTTTTAATTATTTTTTTTTTTTTTAATTATATATTCGTATAGATACTTAATACAAATTTCTATAGAATTTAGATTTAAATTTATCGAGCTTCAAAAATTTATTGAATTTGAAGTAGAAGATATTAGAAATATTTTTTTTAAAAAGTATATATTTTGGAAATAATAATAGTTATATAAGTTATATAGTTATATAACTATTTTTTATTCATCTTAATCTTCTTTAAAAAAAATACGTAAAATATAAAAAATGTTTATTATTTATTTATTTGATCTTGCAATATCCTTAAACAAATTTGCATCAATGAATCGAATTTTTAAAAAACTGTATTCTACACAAATTATGATTTTTAATATTTTTGTAATTATGACAATTAATGCAATATATTCAAATTTTATATACATATTTCTTATAATTCTTAATAATAATATAGAATTATAATATTCTTATAATATAGTATGTTTCTTAATAATATAAAAATTATTATAAAATTATTATAAAAGAAAATCAATCATTTAATATAGAAGAAATTCGTATTGTTATTCGATAATGAAAAGATTTCTCTAAGATGAAATATAAAAAATTGCTTATGTTATAATGTATAACTTTAGAAAATAAATGAATAAAAAGTACCGATTTTTATAAGAATATTTCATTGAGAGAATTTCTAAGATTTTTACCAATTCTATCGCCTAATATTCTTGTTTAGTAAAATTAAATATAATTTATTATTATAGGATTTTTTTTGTTAAGATACATTGTTTTAAAGTTATTTTTAATTTATAATGAAAAGAATAGAAATTATAAAAATAAATTTTATACTTATGATTTTTCGAATATTTAAGATAAAATATTATATGGTAAGTTTATTTATATGTATTAAATGTATTATATGTATTAAAAATTAAATAATTTTAAAATGATATATTTTACCAAAAAGAAAAATTGATTAATTATATTATTAATTATATTATTGATTATAAATAATATTTGATTTTATAGTGAATACTATACGATTACAGTTGATAAAAAATTATCGTTATAATAGCCTTATTAATATAGCAAAAATTGATCTTTTATCCATGTATCTCGTAAACCTAACATGATAAGCAATTTTTATACTGATATCTTTTATCGAATTTTTTATTATTTTCTGTTATCATTTTCTATAATCATTTTTCATATAATCAGATCAAATTTGTAAGAAATATTATAAACTGTAATTGATATCTTTTATATTATTAAAAACATATATTTTATATTATTTAAATATCTATGTAAAATTGGAATAAATTGCATTAATCTCGAAAAAAAAAAACACTGAGAATCATAAAATATATTAATATTTTGTGGATCGAGACATATTCAAAAACTATAAAATTTATTTTTAATTTAAATCTTTTCTGCCAAAATATATTATAGATATTTTGAATATATGATGAAAAATGATATTTAAAATACATTTATCCACCAAGCAATATAGATACGGATATATATAATGAACAAAATAATTTTTCGATTTTATAGAATAATTTTTACTAATTTAAAATTATAATATAAATATTCTCTTTGTAATTATTTTTATGTATTTTTTAATTTTTAATCTTATGTTTTTTAAAATAATGTTGATTATTACTTAGCAATTTTAAACATTTCAAATATTAATCAAAATTTATAATATAAATTTAAAAATATAATAAGACACGATTGTAACATCAGCAAATAGAATTGTAACGTTATAATACAGAAATAATTTTAATACAAAAAAATTCGATAAATTGTATTATTTTTTTTTCTATTATAATAATAATATAAATAATAATAATATAAATAAAAAATTGATACAATACATTATGAGCAAATTTAAATACATGAAAAATCAAAAAAATCATTTATATATATTATATATTATATTATATATTATATATTATATATATTATATATATTTATTATAAATATGATAAAATAATTCATTAAAAATATTTTGTAATGTCTTTAATTTTCTTTATACATAAATAAAAATTATTTTTATTTAATTTCATTTATTATTATAATTTGATTGATTAAACATCTTAATTTTTTAATGTTACAATTAATCCAGAATCATGAATAATTATAATATTTTCTCAATTTTTTATTTTTTATTAATAATCTAAATATTATTTGATATACAATGAAATTTATGATGTTATTAATAATGTCAAATAAATGAGTAACATCTTCATATAAGAATTTTGTTGTAGCATAATAATTCCTACGTAATCATATTCAAACTCAAAGTATTATTACTACTTCCTAATTATTGTTATAGTATAAGCATCTTATATAATATATATATAAATATATTATATCATAGTCAATTATAAAAAAATATAATTATACACGTATATGACACATTGATAAAGATTTCATGTTAATAAATATTCTAATTCTCAACTGTTTACTTCGATGCACAACAAGTTTATTTGTTTTCAAAAAAACGAATTGTTCTGTTACTTTTTTTGACTTAACTTTAAAGATATTATTTTTTAAATAGTCTACGTCATACATAAAAAATCTAAGGCTGTTAAATTTGGCAAATGCCAATTTTAATTTTACGATATATCAATGGATTATGTTAAAAATTAATTAATTTTTCGAAAAGAATTTTGATGTCAATTATAATAATATATAGATTTTAATTACGTTGAAATTTGATTTTTGCAAGTTTGTTCAGAGACATTGTAAGATCAATTAAATGACAGCATAAACTATTCTTTTATATTAATATAATTTATATTATATTGATATTATTTTCATTTAAAATATTTTTTCATATCATCTATATTTTTCGAAATTTTTTGTCCCAGAAAACATTAGAATTAAAAAAATTCACAATATAAATATACATATTTCAAGACGATCAATGAAGCGATTTATTGTTCTAAATAAGTGTCAAATATTTATCTATTAAAAGATACCATAAGTATTTTAAATAAGTATCAGAAAATATATATGGATATATAGATATATATGGATATACATCTAGAGAGATAGACGATATACCTACTGAAATGCAATACTTATTTACATGCGTAAATACCTCCGTTCCCGAATCGCTTGCTGTGAAATTTGTGAAATGCATTGTGCCCGGAAATTCTCATAATGCACATCTTGCGTGACGTCTTTCAGATCTTGCATGTGCGTAGATATCAGCATTGTCCTTAATTTCACGAAATCACTGTGCTTCGGGTTTTCCACTGCGCTCCATTAAAATTCAAATGTTAATTGGAATTCAAATAATTTGATTTAAGTTGTGTCTACGAAGTTTTAGAACTATTAACAATTAAATTCTTAAGAAAAAAGTGTTATTGCTTCTTAGATTTCAATGTAATTCTAAATCAGTAAATTCTAAATCAGTCATAAAATTTCTGAAATTTTGTGTAAAAATTAGTTGCCAGAAATTTTGTTCAATTTATTTATTATTATATTGATATAGATATTTTCGATGAAATTAAAATGACATTTCTTAAAGCGTCATTTTTCATTTCAAAACAGAAGATAATTTATAGAAGCCGATTTTAGTGAAAGAAATAGTTAAAATTTTCATAAAATACATTGCCACATATTGTTCGATGTTTGACAATTATGACACTAAAAACTATGACAATATTTCTGTATTATCATATGAAAGAATCCGTTATTATCGTATATAATCGTGTATTAGGTTAAATAAGGTTAAGTTGCACAGATTAAAGATTTTTTAAAAATTCGAAATAAGAAAATAATCAAAAATAAAAAAATAATATTTATTTTAATGTTTTTTAGTTATTGATAATTAAAATAAATCAAATATTTCTGATAATATTTCACAAGGAATAGAATAATTCAAATAACTTGAATCGTAAAATAATTTTCATTTTATCTTGGTTTAAAGCATCATTCCTTAAATTTTTGGATATTTATAATCGAATAGATGAAATTTTTCATAAATTAAATTTAAACAATATTACTAAATTATGCCAACAAATAATAATTAGATAATTTAACCAGTATTTTTTGAAAAGAATTAGTTTTAAAACTTCATCGACTTCATGTATATATATATAGATACATACTTTAGGATTGTTTTCTGTTGTTTGAAAATATGAAATTTAGTTACCTTCTACCACTCCCCAAGGATATTGACGACCACGAACCTTCTTTCCTGCGACTTCGAGCACTGTTGAACTACCGACTACAGCAAACGGGATGCACGCTTTAAGCTCTTTGTCTTGTTGCTTAAATTCTTCATCCTCATCGCTATCACAATCAGGAAATTGATATATCTGTATGAAAAAATATCATATTTTATTGTTTCATCTTTAATCTTTATTTTTATATTTTCTTTATAAAATATATCTATTAAGCATTAGATCATTAAATAAATTTTGTGAATTGTTTTTAAATGATGGTTACATTGAATTTACATTTCTCATGCTACTTTTCTTCTGAAAACTTAGTGATTTTATTATAATAAAGATGGGCATATTTATTGGCATGAAATAGTTTGAAAAAAAATTTTAAAAAAATTATTTATAATATATATAGAATGATCGAAAATATCTTTTTGTTTAAATTAATAATTTATTTTCAAGCAACTTATTCTCCAGATATTATATCTTTGATTATATTATTTTCTTTATGTTATATTTCTCTCTTTATATTATAATTCTTTTTTTAATTGATATTACCATTTTTGATTTTAAATTAATAACATTGAAATAATGTTTCATATGAAATTAAATTTTGAAATAAATATTAATCTTTCAAAAATGTTGATCTCAATAAATATCTTAAAATATTTTACATTTAAAGTACAAACTTTTATAAATTATCGAAATGTACATTTGTTTCAGGAAGATAATTATTTATCTCATTCAGTGCAATATTATTTAAAAAGATAGCAATAGATATTTGTAGTCAATAGAAATAATTAACAAAAGCTTCTAAATAAGTAGAATTCTTGTTGGATAGTAAAATATAATATAATTTATATATATATACTATTAATTAGTACTTTCAATTAATTCTTCTCATATCGACATGAAATTCTTCCCAATTCCAAAGAATCCCAATATATATGTTTTTGATATCATTAAATATTAAAAAAATAAATATTAAAAAAATATTTTCAGCAATTTTTCCATATGTATATATTTTTATATATTCATTATTAATTTATATAATATATAAAAGGCAAATATAGAATATAGAAAATGATTAATTACAATAATTTCTACAAAAAGATTAAATATTATTAAAAAATTTTGTATGATTTTTGGATATTATATTTTTATATTTCATTTTATTTTTCTTTTTTATAAATGTTAAATTTATATTATTTAATATTAATTGTGCAAAAAACTGTATAAATATATAAGTAAAACTTAATTTTATTTTTTTCAAATATGTATTTTTATTACCTTAATCTTATATGTATCGATGAGATTATAATATTTAAATCAAAATAGAAATTGTAACAATTAAAAAATAAAACTGGCGAAAGTTTTTAATATAATTCACTTTCTATATAATTTAGAAATTTAATAAAAATATTTATATGATAAGAAATGTAAATATAATATAAATATTATATATAATGCAAAATAAAAAACCATGAGATTCTTTAAAGATTCCGTTTAATAAAGAATATCAATTATTTTATCATATTTTATCATGATATGTTAAGAATTGAGAAAGCAAATTGTAACAATCATTTTAATAAATACTTTAAGGTAAAAAATCCGCAAAATTTAATAAAAAAATTGAAAAATATATTACCTGAATTTCGTGTTCTTCGATGTCAGTAAGGATTCGTTCTTTTAATTTTTTCACTTCGTATGTAGTCAATGTGTCCGCTTTCGCAATTACAGGGACAACATTTACTTTACGATGTAATCGTTTCAATACTTCCAAATCAATTTGTCTAAGTCTATGAGAAAAAAATAAAAAAAAAGAAGTAAACGCAACATATACATATAGTCAAGCGTTGAAGAGATATTTGAACATACCCGTGACCATAAGGAGGTATAAAGTATAAGCAACAATGTACTCGATTGTCTTGAATATTCTTCCTATTTAATCCACTTTCATCCGTGAAATACTGTCGAAATTGTTCGTCGATATAGGCTGAACATGCTTTCCAAGTGTCCTCACAATTTACTGCATCGCCAAATCCTGAATAAATATTAATTTAATTGCTTGGAGGTTTCGTTATATTATATATACATATTATATATTTCGTTATATATATTTTATATTACATTTTATATTTAATGACATCGATATAAAATCATATTTAATGCATATAAAATTATTATTATTTTTTTCAGAATTTAAAATTAATTAAATTAAGTAATATTAACCATTATATTTGGCTATCTACTATATTATTTTATATAAATTTATTTTAAAAAATATTGAAAATTGAAAATTGAATTAAAAAAAATTGTATGATTATTTTATATGAATTTAGTTTAAAAAATTGAATCGAAAGAAAAATAAAATTGTTCATACATCACATATATGATATAAATTTTTCATGAACATCGTTTATTAATTTTTATAGAATTTTTTTCTATTCAAGAAATGATTATATATAGCATAAAGAATTATTTATATTATTATATTAATATTATAATTATTATACTATAATTTTTTTTATATTTTTGTTATACTGTATAAAATTATAAAATATAATTAAAATATTTTTCTTTAGAGAGCGGTAGCGAACATATTAAACGTAAGGAAAATATTATAAAAATTATTAAAAATATTTTTAAATAAATAATTATAAGAAAAATTTAGAAAAGATTAGAAATATTTATAAATATTTATAAATTAATACAATTAGAAATATTATTTTGATTACATAATTTTATACACATGAATAATTTTAAGATGATTGGAGGATAAAGAAAATGTACAAAGATTTGTTCAATTATTGAACAATTTTTACAAATGTAAAATAATAAAATTAGTAAATTGTTTATAAGAATAAATTATATAGAACATGAAGAAAAGACAGATTTATAGATTTATTTGATAAATAGATTTATTTGAAAAAATAAGATTATGGACTAATTTAATAAATGTTTGTTATAGATTATAGAATATTCCAATTATTATAAGTGAAATTTTCTTCTAATAAAAATAATATATATATATATATATATATATATTGGGTTGGTAAAAAAGTTATGTTAATTTCGGTATCATAAACATAAATATTGTAACATAATTTAACTCGATAACATAATTTCAAATGACTTGCAAATCACTGTTTATAATAAATTCATTTTATGATAATGATATTTTATATTAGCAAAATAATATTTTTGTCTGAATTTAGATATTAATTTAAATTAAGTAACAATTAAATAAGATAAAATAGATAATTAGATAAAATAATTCATATTTTAACTTGTTTATATTAGATATATGAATTTGAAATTATTTTTAAGAAAAACAAAAAAGAAAAATAATTATATTTTTAATATGCTTTATTTAATTTGATTGAATTTTTAATTTTAAAGTTATTTAATTTTCAGAATATTAATAATATAGGAAAATAATTTGTTGAAATATGATTCATATCAATTAATTGAAATTAATAATTTTTATTTGATTAGTATTATTAAGTTAATATTGCAATTAATGGAATTAGAATCCAATTATCAAATTGCAGTTATTAGATAAAATTATTGAATGTACAAATTCTAACGACAAATATTTCGAAAAATATAAAAAAAACCATATAATTAATTAGTTGATAAGAAAATAGTTTTATAAAATTTTCATGAAGTCGAAATTTAACATTGGATATACAAATTATAAGTTATCTGATAATTATTAAAACATGAACAAATGAATATAACTGATGATATAACAATAATTAATCGTTTATATTATAGAAAAATATTATGACTTTAATTTAATTTTAATATAAATCTATTCTAATTTATTGAGTAACAAATAAAAATAATAAAATAAACATTGAAAAACATAAAGAAATTCATGTTCAATAAAATAACATATATCAAGACACAAGAAATATATTAGAATAATAGATATTTCACAACTCAATTTTAATTTACAAATGTAAAAAAAAACTTAAATTATATTGCAAATATATTGCAGTGTTATAAAAATTTATGTTTTTTCAAATTGTTATGAAAAAGATGTTTATAAAAATAATACTAAAAAAAAAACAAATTTATATTAATCATTAACATTAGAAAGTATTCAGAAATCAATGATTCAGAAAAGTGAAATTACTTCCTGTTAATATTTTAATTTATATTTTTGTGATTTAATTGGTATTTTTATAATTCTTTTTTGTCTAGTTAGTTTCCTTTAGTTTCACAATATCCGTATTCTATATTATAAGAGAATAAAAATAGCTATTATTAATAGAATTTTTAGAAATAATTATTTGCAATTAATAGCGATATGATAAATAATAGTAACAGTGATAAAACTTAGTCATAGTTAGTTATCTAATATAAAATCTAAAACTATCTAAAAATAAAAACTAATACTAATCTAAAATAACAAGAAAATAAGTTTTTTTAATTTGATATTCTTTTATTTTTTCAAGTATTATAAATGAAATGAAAAAAATATATGATTTATCGAGAAAATATTATTAATTTTCATATTTCAAAATAATTTTGGCAATTTTTAAAAGATTCTTATAATAACGATACAAAGATGTTACATAATTAGAAATTTACGATATTACTTGAGATATTATTAATATATAAAAATAATTAATAATATAATATTTAAAACAATTAAGATATATAAATCATTATGAGATAATGAATCAAATGGTGAATTAACAGATAGCTAATACAAAAAATTTCTGTAATCTTTTATTTCATTTGACACAATTTTTTAACTATCATTTTTTTTTATCATTACTTAGCACAATTTTTTTAAATAAAATTGGATAAAAGCTCAATGCTTGAGAAAAACTAAAATTTTTTTTACTTTTCAAAAATTTAATATACCTCAAAATATCGCTATCAATTTCCAGAAAAGTTGGATATTAAAAGAGATTATACCTGGTGTGTCAACGATCGTTAGACGTAGCCTGACTCCACGTTCTTCGATATCCATTGTCTTCTTTTCTATCGTTGTTGTTTTTTCAATGCGTTCTAGAAAGAACTGGTTTTGGCAATGAACGTGCGACTTAATATTTTTGTACTATTTAGTAGTACCAACCAGCTGCATCAAGGATTCGTCGATCTTTGTAAAGATCTCCGAGGAAGAGACTGTTTATTAATGTAGATTTTCCAAGGCCACTTTCTCCTAACACCATCAGAGTGAACTCGAATCCTCTTTTAACCGATTTTCTGTGCACTTGCTCGGGTAATGTTGCAAATCCAATATAGTCCCTGTCTTGATGAATAAAATGAAAAACGATTAAATGTTAATAAACTTTTCTTCTTCTTCTCTCTCTTTCTCTCTCTTTTCGTCTTCCTTCACATTTCATCCATCTTCGCCTCATTTTTGTCTTCTTTCGTCTCATTTTCTTCACTCGAGAGAATAAAAAAAGAAAGAAAGATACAAAAGACCTAAAATTAAACGTATGCATACATACCACCGGACATGTTAGCCACGCGCGATGACACTTTAAAAGTGTCAAACTAGAAGCGGCGAATGGACGATGGAACGACACAAGAACACTGCACAAAACGTGAATGAGGGTAGATTGCTACTGTTTTGCCCTTAGGATTGCGCTGCGCTGGCGCACTAGTGACCACCGATCAATAACATGCTCATAAGTTCAGTTTCTAGTTTCCTGCTTACTCGGCACGTTTGAATTTCTTTCCCTGGATATCGGGCCAGATAACAAAATTTTCATTCACTATAATGATAAAATGATAGTGTGACTCGCTTATTATTTGTTATTTATCTTTTTAACAAGAGCTATTAATTTTTATTAAAATACAAATCTTACATGTTACACGATAAAAAAAAAACTTTATTCTTTCTACAAAGAAAAATTTTCTTCGTCTCGACTTGTCAAATTTTTTTCAACGTTCGAAACGTTTGTCTCTCTAGACAGACGTGCATATGTGCATTGTTCTCCAGAACAAAAATTACGGGAAGAGAGAAGAATCTTTATCTTATCTACTTATCTTATTTATTTTACCGATTTCGAAGAGAAATTGATTCGAGTGCAAAGAAAAATGGCGGGAAATTTGATCGAGATTGAGGGACAAATGAGTTAATGAGTCGGTATTGAAGGGCGGGAAAGGTCGAGGGAATCGAGGATCTAACGAGATTGCGATAGTAAGGGCAATCGTGAATGGAACGCGGTCGACTCACGTAATTTCCGAGGAGGTCGTCGGGCTAGGACGTTTCTCGAGTTCCGGCGCCACGCCTCGGAGTCAACGTTCCCATGAAAAAGGCGAGGAAGGAAGGGGAAAAACCCGGTGGCCGAAGGTAGGCGAACGTGGACGAAGATGCTCGTCGCGCGCAACATTACGAATTGACAGTCTCGACACGTGGACATCGCTCTTGTAATACTTGGAACACGAGACAAACCCATCCGGCTTATGTACCACCTTGTACACCAGGCCGTACTTGCTTCGCATTCTTCCTTCACCCGGGACCCTGTTATCCGCCATCGATCGTTTAAGCTTAATTCCACTTTGGATCGTATGCTAAGCAAATTAGATTTCCTTTGCGCGTAATCTTTAAAAATAATAAACAGCAAATGGAAATAAAATGAAAACAGAGAAAGATGAACTGATTCGTTTAACCATTTGGACCATAGGTATGTATTTGATACTGGTGATGTATTTGATACTTGTATTTGATTGATAGATTGCGAATTCTTTTTTGAGAATAAATATTTTTTTATATCGTTAAATTAAATTCGTGTTTTTTAAGATCTTTCATAATAATTGAATTTTTAAAGTCAAAGATAGATAGATTCATTTTTGACAATCAAGTTATTATATTCAAATAAGAATAATATATTTAAAAAAAGGATCGTAAATTGTGTATAAGATAGATATAGATATTATTTGGGCTATTTTGTATAATAAGAAATTTTATAGATAATCTTTTTTAATTTTTTTGAAGTTATAGATAAATATTGCAAAATCTTTAATTTTTTTCTGGTTTTTAAATTAGCCAGTTAGAAGATATAAGATAATAGATTGAAATTTTACGTTCTTGTTGATACCAAGACAATTGATATGATGACAATTTTATAACGATTAATTAAGCTTAAAATAACTGACAAAAATAAATAAATTCAAATAGGAAATTTATTTTCAACCTCCTTACTTTCCAAGCATTATATTCGATTATTATTTAAAGCAAAGGATCAATTTATAGAATATTTAGTGATTTAAAATTTTTTGTATAATTTGAAAATATTTTTTAATTTTTTTTTCTTCAATTAAAAATTGATTATTAATTATTTTTTAATATTTAATATTGTTTTTCTAGATAAATTATTAAAAAATGTAGAATATATTAATCAAAATATAAAATAATATTTTTGTGGCATTTATCGGACACTATGAATCCGATAATATATTTTTATTTTAATATTTAAGTTTTATTTTAAAAATATAATGATTTAATTACTTCATGTTTCTTTTTTGATTTTTAAAAACTAATTGATTAATTGATAATTGGAAAATCATACAGACATTTAATTATTTACATTATTTTGTTCAGTGCAAACAAATTTTTAAATCTTCAAAATTTTAAAAAGTCATCATATTAATATTTATTTAAAATGAAATTTAATTTTTCCTAAAATAATGAAAATAAACTACTCGAGTTAATAATCATTATTTCAATTAAGAAAATGAATTATAATAATATTATTTTAATAAATATTGCAAGATAATCTATAGAATATTATTGAAAAATATATATGTTTACCTAATACATATGTCTTATATATTTTTCATAAATAATATAAATAAATATATTATATATTTCTGTTTTGATATCAGTTTTATTTGTAGAAATGGATTATGATTATAATTCATGATATAATTCATAATTATCGTATGATCAATTTATAACAAATATAATCGTTCAAAACAATTCGAATTTAAAGAAATAATGATAAACAAATATTACAATATAATATTAAAAATTGCTAAATTTCTGATACAATTTTGAATAATATATATTGTCTTTTTATTTTTATTGTATTTTTTATAATATAAAATGATCATTTTTAGTCTATAAATTAATTTTTTTAAGTAAATGTTATAATAAGAAAATTTAAAAAAATTATTACTATATATACAAATTATAATACTAAATAAATATAATAAATAATAAATTATAATAAATAAATAAATATATATAATATTTTATATTTTCATATATATAAATTTACTGTGAAAATAAAAAATTTATTCAACTGAAATTCTTTTTATTTAAAGAAAAAATATAAAATATAATAAATAATAAAAAAATCAGTAAACTTTTATTACATATATAAATGTAGAAATCAATTAATTTTAATAAATATTAAAAATGAAAAAAATATAAATATTGATAAACATAAAAAAAAAGAATCTATTTATTAATCTATTAAATGTAACGATTTAATTGATTAATCTAACTGAAAGTTTTAAAAATAAAGAAACTGTTAAATTATGTAAGTTATTTTAAGAAAAAATTTAACTTAATATTGATTTCCATATGAATATTTATACGTTTTAAATTACAAAAATCATATCAACTTTCTTAATAATACTTCAAGATAATAAAGTTAATATTTCAAGATTCCAGATTGAATTCGAAAAAGATTGATTCAATATTAAGTAAAATAGACTATTTAATAATGCTTGTTTATGACATAATGTTTATAATATCTTGATGGTACAATTATTAATATATTTTTATTATAATATAGTTTTATTATACTTGCAAATAGAAATTTATTTAATAAATAATATTTATGTAAGATTTAAATATTTCATTCTTTCAACTTGATGTATTTTTTATAATTTCATTTTCATGAAATATAAAAACAGATGGATATTTTATTACTTTTTTTTACAATATCAATTTAAAGTTTTTCTAATAATTTCAAATTTAAAATTTATTAAATACTATTTTATGCAACTTGCTTCAGATTGCTTTATCTAACCTTTAAAAATAGAATAAACGGATTACTGTTTCTGAATGAGAAATGTGTGAGCAAAAGCAGCGAATGGAATGAGAACAGGTGTGTCAGGTATAGAAAAGATTATAATACAATGAAGAAAACAAATGATTGAATAAAACGTTGTATGATTGTAACTGGTAGTTATTCTAATGAGAAAGTTAAGTGAAATATAGAAATCATTGAAATAATTGAAAAAACTTAAATTAGAAATATAAAGTATTATTATATATATATTTGATAAAAACGAATATATTATTTTTCTTATTCTTTTATATTTTACTCATTTATTCCATATTCTGTTATTCAATTAATATATGGACTGCAATATATCAACTTGTTAGGTTAATGTTGGGTTAACTTTTTAAATGTTTCTTTTTAAGAAAATTATTATATACTTATAAATTTTTATTGTATTGCGTAGATATTGTTATTATAGATTTGCTCAATACATAATCTATGTAATGAGCAAAAATCTTTATATTTTCTTTATGATATAATTATAAATATTATACGATTTTAAAAAAAAACTAACTTTCAATGATTTAAAAAAAAAACATTAAAAGAATCCATTATGGTTTTAATTAACTAATCGATGATATATATATATATATATATATATATATACACATATATATCATATGTATTCCATGATGAATATGCCATAAATTGTCTAAGAATGTGAAGAAGACTAGAAAAATGAGAGAAAGTGAATCCAACTGTCTCTTGATGTTGCGTCAACATAATTGCAGGAACGGTTAAGAGAGATTCTCGTGAACTCGTTTGAGAATATTGCATCAGCATTGTAGATGCTGTAAATCGAAAATCAAGCAATAACTATACTTACTGTTGATCGAAATTTAAAAAATATTTTTTCTAAATTAAGAAAAAATATAAAAATATGATCGATGATATATCTAAAAAGATATATATATTTTGATATATCAAAATTAAATTAATTTGTCTATTTATAAATTCAACAAAGTATCTAAATTATAAATGCATATTTTTTAATATATCAATATATATCAATATATAAATATTTATTACATCATATATTTGAATTTTTAATCACATATAATATTTATAAATATTTATTACTCTTATAAAATATGGATAAATAGAAATAAATGAAGTACTTAATCAAATAAAATATTTTATAATTTTTTTTTATTAAAATCTGAATTTATTTTTTTCTCAATATTATTAATTAGTTTCTTTAATATTTAAATATAATTATTAATATTATAAATAAGTTAAAAAATTTATTGTGTTTTTATAATTAATTTATGGTTTTTTTATATAGTCTAAATATAAAAATTATTTTTAGTAATAAATGTTTGGTAATAAATATAAAACAACAAAATGAATAATTCTTTAAATTACATACCTGAGCCAGATTAATCGAAGTCTTCTTTCCTTATTTGTTACTAGTTACAGAAAAACTGCAGCGATCATATATGACGTAGATGTGTGGTCTTGAAGTTGTTCATACTAATGAATCTCTTTATTTTAAATATAACGTGAATGTATCTTTAGTTATTTATAATAAAATAAAAAGATGGCAATAAAATAGTACATATAATTAAATTTCGAAAAAAACTAAACTTGACTTAATCTGATTATAAAAATAAAGAATTATTTTTTTATAATTTTAATCTTTTATTTTTGTATTTTATTATATAAAAAATGTTATACATATGAAATGGATAATTTTGTAGAATTTTGTTAAAATCTAATAATTAAATAACATTTATTATACACATAATATCATTTATCTTGTTGTTTTATATTATTTAAAATACAGAGTTATTTAAAAACAGAATTGAATATAACATAAGCAGAGTTTGTATAAATAGTTTTAATATAATATTATAAAAATAGAATATAAATTAAACTAAACATGTCCATATTTGAATTATTGAAAATGCTTTTGTTATATAACTTTGGCAAAAGTTAAAGATAAAAACTGCTTTAAGCATTTATATTTATAATCTTTAAACAAAAAGTTTCACTAAGAAAACAATCAATTTTATATGAAAAAATTTAAATTAATTGCGCAATAAATATACATTATTATTAGTGACGATTTGCTTATAAATTATAAATATTAAAAAATTATCTCTTTAATGATGATCAAATTTTAAAAATAAATTAAAAAATTTTTAAATCATTCGATCATTTTATTTGAAATTAAAAAACTTTAAAAAGAAGGAATTCTAATAATTTTATAACTCATAATTTGATAATTTATATAAATAACTGAATATAATAACTTAAATAAATATGTAATTAATTACTAAATTATTATACAAGAGGAATTAAGATATACAAGAATCAACCATATATAAAAAAATGATTAATTAAAGATTTTGTCGTTTAAATAATTATAACCTTAATTAACAATAAAGAATATTCAATTTAATAGATTATATTTATATTTTTATATTATATTTATATTATAAATTATTTATAATTTATAATTATATATTATATTTATATTTTTTAATATTATAATGAAATTATAGAAATTTTAAATTGAAAATTTTATTAAAAATTTCATCATTAAATCTGTAATTAAATTTCTAAAATAAACAATTTCAAATTATTTTAATATACATATTTAAAAAAATTATATATTTTTGGGGATTTATTTATAGATAAATATTATAATTAATTTTTAAGAATTAATAATTTTTAAAAAAAGAAATAGAAATTTATTATCTTTATAAGATAAAAATAAATTTATATTTATCTATATAAAACAAAAATTAATCAAATAAAATAAAGATTTTATTTTATTGTAATATTAAAAATTAGAAATATAAAAGATAAATTAAATGCTATATTATAAAAAATTAGGAATAGATAAGTAAAATTAATAAAATTAAACATAAGTAAAATTAAATAATTTATTATCGAAAATTCATTTTAAATAAATCTAAGATAAAATCTTTATACAAAAAAAAAATTAATATAATAAAATAATATATTTTTAAATTATTTAAAATATAAAATAATTAATTTTATTATTTAAAATATATAAAAAATATATAAATATATAAAAAATTTTAAATTATTTAAATTTTAAATTTAATTTCAATTAAATGCCTTGTTTATCCTATACAATATTGATCCATTTTATTCTTATATTTACCAATATTTCTTTTCATTGTTAATATTTTTATTTCAGGACATCTGATATAATGGAAAATCATTCATCGATAAAAATTCTAGTATAATATAATGATTCATCGCGATTCTCGATAATTCCACATCAATTAATGTTACGCGCTAAAAAGTAATCGATGCAGAATAATTTTCTATAGAAAGGTGATCGGCACATAAGCGATCGTTGTGCACTGTTGCAAAGAGAGAAGAGATGAAGGAAAAGAGAAGTGAGATTACATAAGCGAGCGTATCTCGCGTTTCACACCGACCTTTAGGGCCGAATCGCGGGATCGCGGATCACGAGTTACGAGAAATCACGAGGATTCACGAACGAGGAATCACGAGCAGAAAGAGAGTCGCGTTAGCGATGCAACAGCACGAAGACGACGTTCTCTCCGACTTTCCTTGTTGCTCCACGACAAGAGGTGTGTGCGCTTTCTGGAATACCAATGCCACATAGAAGACTGAACATCGTATTCTGCATAGCATTGTCTTGTTTCGACGAGTTCTTTGGTCGCGCAACAGTGCTCAATTCGGCGGAAATCATTCGAAAACTTGGCCGTTTCCATGAAGGAAACTTTCTGTCCTGGGGGCGCTGCCGCGACTGCGACAATAGCAAGCTGCGCGCGCAAAACCCGTGGGTTTATATAATAAAAGAAGCAGGCTTGCAGCTATGTCGCGATTTACCAACACGCGAATTCTATCGTTACGCAATCACCTTATACGGTATTATTCTGGCTTAAATAATATTATGTCACGTGCGAAAGCGTGCCTCTTGTAATCGAACACGCAGTTCGATAAGATTAAACGATTTTTATTTTTGGAATCGATAGTTTTCTTTGATCGATATTCGAATAATGTTTAATCAAGTTTCTGAGTTCTATCTGCCGAAGAGGCAATGTGTTAGAGTGAAAGAAAAAGGAGAGATAAGCGGGGATGGCTCAACTCCCTCGCTTCTGCAGCTGGTGCAATCGAGTTCTTTCGCATTGAGTAACATCTGACGTAACTATGACTGGGTGAACGTGGAACCGGTTCTTCCAAATTTTGTTAAAAACCAGATTGTAATATCGAAATCGTACATTGGCAAACCGATCGAATTGTTTGTCAGATTTCGAAAATCAACCGTCTTAGCCGCAAAGGAATGTTAACGGCCGTGTGTACGCACACCTTTTCCGGGACAACGCGAAGCGGTAAGCCCTTTGGGAATAATTCTTCCGCGTACACGAGGCCGTGGAAAACAAAACCCGATCACGTAGGTGCGCGCATGGGCGTGAGTATGCTCGCGACAACGTGTCCCGTTTTTGAAATCGCCTCTACGTGATCGAGGTAGATCCGCTTGAATTTCTCAGGAGGCGCGCGATTAGCAATCGGTCGTAAGGAGACTCTGCCAAAGATTACCAACGAGTTACGACCCGATATTCTCGTCGGTTTTTTAAATTTTATGTTGGATTCGGTCACCCACCGAATGTTAATTCGTTTCAACTTACATAAGAGGTATATAGCTATGAAAGATAACTCATGTTATATTTTTTTTTCTCTTTCCGATCGGAAGAATATTTAACAAATTAAAGTTTGTAGTTTTAATAAAAGAAATTAAAATTATCGTTTATTTTAATTATTTATTAATATGAATTTTCGCATATGCTTGCAAATTTAATACATGTATATGTGTATCCTTTAAGTTAATTTGCAGTTTTAATTTACGCGATAATTCAATATTGAAATCTGTTTATAATAATATTGATATTGAAGTATTATTATTGTTAATATTAACATTAAAACTGCTAAATATATACTAAATATATACTAATTATATACTAAATATATATAATATATATTATTGATAGTTATATTAATTAAACTAGTGTATTATTATAATATCTTATATTATCATAATTATGTCTTATTGTATTTCTGCAAAGTTTAAGTAATTGTAAAAATAAAAAAATCTAAAATTAATTTTATTTGATTATTTGTACTTTTAGTGTTGCTATATATATATATATATATATATATATATATATATATATATATATATATATATATATATATATATGCATATTAATTTTAAATTAAAGAAAATTTTTATTTAGATAAAAAAATAAAACAGATTTTGTTTCTTAATTTATTTTTATTCATTTGTAAAATTTAATAAATAAATAATAAACAAATATATGATATATAATTCAATATGCGATTTTTTAAAGTACATTTAAAATAAAAATAAAAAAATAAAAAACATTAATTTAAATATTATATTATTTAATGTATTAATTTAATAATGTATTATCATATAGTTTATAAAATAATTTATAAAATTATTCATTACGTTAAAAAATTTACCAATTAATGTAATGTAATGGTAGAAATACGTAGGTACAATTTTTCTCATTTCTCATGTTACTGTTAAATAAGTAAAATCACGAGAGAGGGCAGCACGGATCTAATGCTTACAATGCTTTTCGTCAATTTTACTTTGGAATCTCTTTAAAGAATATATTTTAATAATTCTTCAAAAATATTTCTACATGTATATTGAATCCATATGCATTTGTATTAAAAAATCTGAACACGGATGCATGTGAGTAAATAAAAAAGCAAGAGAGCGTACGAATGAGCAATCCCCGGCTTCGAATAGCTTGCGCAACAGCTCGAACTCATACTCAGTTACAGCGGATGAACTTTTCCGTATTGGGAATGCTTATGAAATAATCTACGAGGAGGATCGGCCGCTTAAAGGTTCACTCGTGTCTTTCACCAACTTCTAGGACTCGAAGGAAAAAGAGAAAGGATAAAACGTTAAATTATACATTTTTTTTTTTATTTAAAGGTATATATATATGCTTTTTTTTTTCTTGTTATCAAAGAGAATATAATTCGTTTTAAATTAGAGAATATGCGCGCGAATCTTTCGAGATCACATCGATCTTGAGATTTTACTATTTATTCATAGACAAACAATTCAGTAGGATCGGGATGATTGCGGAATAGATGCGTCGCGTAAGCTAAGCCAATCAAGTTGCGCAAAAGATATCGTACAAGTGGATGAGAGGAAGACGGCAACCGACAACCATCGAGAAGAGGATCGCCAGAAGAAATTCTCTGGCGTAACGTCGACCTCCGTTCTCTACTCCCTCCCGTTCGAGACCGTTTTCCCTTTATACTCTCGATGGTAAAGTTCCAATCGCGCTTCCATCGCGATGTGCTCATGTGCCACCTCTGTCGCCTGTTGCCGTCGCTGCCGTTGCGAGGAAACAAGACGAGTACCAAGAGAAGAAGGGATGGACCAGGACAGGATGAGAAGGGTGAAGAGAAGTGTTCTTCGAGAGTTCATCGCTTATTATGTAAGCAACGTAAGTAACGTAAGCGACCCAAGCTGGAGTCGAAGGTGCGGTAGAAGCGCGAACCCTGCGAATTGCTTATCGGTCTGACATTTTCTTCGTAAATACTAATAGGACGACACCGGTTTTGCAGTCTTCAGTAATCTCATCTTTTTACCTACTATTTTAATCTTACATACATACACACACACACACACACTTCTTTTTCAGACCTGCGGTCTGCATCCGTGTTCTGTTTCCCGGTAACAGAGTGCATCTTCTTTTCTGACTCGATCAAGAAATAGGAGAAGAGGGGAAAAAAGAACTCTGGCTCGAGAGTGGAAGGATCGTTTTTCGTTTCTCGTCGACAAAGTTGACCGCCTCATGGTTCTTCCTTTTCGTGAGAAACTTTTCGTCCACGAGCAAGCAGGGGGATGATGGTCGCGCGCGCGTAACCGGTATATTGACGTAGGTGCTCAATCTTGGCACGTTTCGTTCTCGTGCCTCCTTTTGTATTTCGCGTTCACGACTTTTCTTCCTGGTCCTGGATTTTTTTTCTCTCTCTCTTTTCCTTCCCTTCATCGTCTATCATAGGAGCAGGAGGTTGCAGGAGAAGCAGGTAGTGTCTCTTTTGCGGTCCTGATTTCCTGAATTTCTCCTCGACTGGGCGAATACCTTCGAAAAGCACGTATCTTACCCTCGTATGGTTTATTGTTGGGACAAAAACCGTCATTGTGCGATCAAATCAAAGGGAATTCGAGTGCGTTTTCCTTGCATCCCGTTACATGACCGAGTGAGCTCTTCGAGAAGAAGACTCGGTCAATACGATTCGTATGCGCAAGAAAGACAGCTCGATGAGAACAAGGTGAGGGGCGAAAAGGCAAAGAAGGACCTCGAAAAGAATCTGTGCAGGTCGTGGGAGGAATCGTGGGAAAATTGTTGGCAGCTTTCGAAACTGCTTATGCTCGTGTACCGTTTGACACGTAAAAACGTTTTTTTCTCTTTAATGTGTCTTTTTTTTATATTAACGTCATTAAAGTCATTGCTTAACAACTATTAGAAAAAAGCAGAAGACGTATTACATCACTAGTCAAAAAATTGGAAGCAATTACAATTTTTAATGTTTTATGTTTTTAATAAAATTTAATAGCCGAACGAAATTTAATTGCAAATTTTATTAATTGTTAATTTATAATTCATAAATTATGATACATAATATATTTACTAGCCAAACAATTCTTTCGATATAAATTCAATTAAAAATATCTTTACTTAAAATGATATATACCTCATCAGTTGTCATATTAAAAAAAAAGAAAATTTTGGATATTTGGTAAAATCATTTAAAAATAAAGAATATATATAATGACAAAATAGTGCATATAAAACATGCCGAAAAAAAACACGCTATAATCTAAGCAAATAGAAATTATTAATATATATATATGTGTGTGTGTGCATGTGTGTTGTAGCAAAATATTTAATGAAAATTATTATTAAATACTGTCAGGCTATTAAATTTTGTCAAAAATATAAAAAAATATTGAAAATATGAAAATAATAAATGATTTTAATTTTTTGTTATTCAGAAGCTACAATAGGCTTATTTAAAAAATCTTTTGGATAGAATTAGAAAAATTCTACTAAATCTTTTTATTAGATTTGTTAATTATTTTTAATTTAAAATGATAAAAGAAAATTTTTGAAAATAAATAAAAAATTCATAGGAGTAAAATTATTAGTAGCAAAAATTGTTTTTTTAAGTTAAAAATAGATTTTAGCAGAGTATTTGGAACATGTTTGGAACAGGTTTTGCATACCCTACAACCTAATTTCCATACGAAACCATATGTAAATGAATCTTCATTCACAGAAACGTGAAACATACCTCGATCCCTTTGCAAAAAGACGGATTTCCTGATTTTGTAAAGAGCAAAAGCGTTAGAGATAAAACTCTCACCCCTTGATTGAAAGAACTTGGTAAATCATATCTCTATGCTGCAATCACGAATGAAAGGATACTCGGATTTCGCGATTCTTTTCTTCCAGCAACTCTATTGGGATCGTTTCGGAACAGTTTTACTATCTAACAATCATAAAAGAATTAGTATTAACTGTAATGTGATTTTCAAAATTATGTCGATTATATTCTCACATAGTAAGAACGTTATTGGATAAAATTTATGAAAGTTTTAAGGTTCAAATAATTGTCATTAATTAACAGATTTATATCTTAAGATAAATAACTTTTTTTGACAATAGGTAAGTAATTTAAAGTGGAAGTATTACTTACTGTTTATTCATTTCGTAAAAAGTTTTATATTTACCGATTATCATATATCATCATTTATAATATTTTCTCATTTACATAAGTAGAAATTTTTATGAAGATAAATTTTAGAAGAAATTGATCAAGTAAGTATTTATATTTTCTAAATTATCTGTTTCAATTGCGTAGTAGATATAGTGTATATTCTTTTGTTATAGTAATTTAATTGATATTATTGTATCTTATTGTATCTATGAAATAAAATTATTTCTTATAATATTTTTATAAGTAATTTTTCTATTAATTAATATTTCTATTTTTAGATCAGTTTAGAATCAATATTCTATTATATGTAATAATTTTAATAAAACAAATAAAATGAACTTTTATAAGTAATGAATTATTGTGTAGGAAGAGGACTTTGATAAGAATTACAATTTTTACATGAGAATAAAAATTTGCATTATCTCTATGCTATTACAGAATTATGTTTAAAAAAGCATTAAATAAAAAAAAAAATTTTAGAGAAATATTACTTTAAGAACATGAGAAATCAACATTCGAAGTTTCAGTGCTTTTTTTTGTTTTTTACATACATAATTTTATAACGATACGACATAGAATAAAATTTTTATTGTATTGTGAAAAATATTTTCAGGTGAAATTACATTCAAAATCTGAAAAGATATTGGTTGGAGATTGATTTCATTTCCTTACTGAGCCCATTACACTTTATATACACAAACATTCATTAAAATCAGGATCTTTGGATTAGATGAATTTCCTTCTAAGATGATATACAAAGACTTTTATGGCTGACTGTATATCAATTCGTTCGATATATCCTCATCAAGTGGCTGCGATGGGTAGCAAGAAGACATAGATTTATTAAATTTTGCGAAGAGGAAAATTATCGATGGCAACCGTGTACTTGGTGTGTCTTGACCGTTTATTTTGAATTTGTCGCGAGTTCGATGACCGATGACGATGAACGACGACCGCGAAGAAAGGCTGCGTCTGCATAAGCATTCCTACATACACACATATGTATTACAACACATAAAAACACGACATGCATTCGCAATTTTTTTCTTTGTTGTTGATCTTTGATATTTATTTATACTGATTTTTCCGTTTCACGTACGCGAATTTGTATAATTTACTGTCTTTTTTCGCAGTTATGATTACGATAAAACCTGATGGTCATAACGAGAAAACCGGCTGTAATTTAACGGAAAGAGGAGACAACTGAAGGTTTAACAGAAAAAAAAGTAAGAGGAACACACAGTGAAGGAGAAACAAATGACATTGTTATTACAGACTCTGCCTGTCAAAATTTTATATTTTTTCACGAATTTTTTACAATTCCGTTCCTTCTTACTTTTTACCCTTTTCTTAATCATATTTTTTATATTTTATAAAGTACTTTATAAGGTATTATATATTTATTTTGTTATAACAATTGATAAAGGAGATAATCTAAAATGGATTAGATTTATTACTATTTTGCAGAAAATAGTTGCATGAGACTTGCATATTTTTCGTTGATATTTATAAATATTATGACGAGTAAAAAGCACAACATGTTTTGTTTCGTTCGTGTCATTTTCAACGTTTGATCAAAATAGCATCATAATAATAATAAGATTAAGATGTCTAATGAATAATTTTTTTTATATTGAAAATACATTGGGATAAAATGTTAGATTGTTCATGAAAATAACTGTTGTCTTTACAAGTTAATATTTAATTTTTATTAATATAATGTTCATTTTATATTGTATGATTCAGATAACAAATAAAATTTATTGATTTGATAGAAATAAATATCAAATTTCTTATAAATTTAATAAGAAGGATTTTATCTTAAATATTTTCCTCAATTGTTTTATACTTATCTATTTTGCGATTGCACTTTCATTCATACAACAAAAGTATTTAATAAAATGTGATTAAAATATTGTAACATCACGAGAAATTTTGTTGTATATATTTGAAAAAAAAAAAAAAAAGAAAAGAATATAAAAAGCAACGCAAAAGAAACGAGGAACTTCTGAGTATAAGATTTAAAGTAAGGGTGCTGCAGTGAGTTCAGTAGAAACACCTGCATCGGAGACGAAGCGGTGTTGATAATCCGCCTTATCCTAAAACAGGATCGACCGTGAGATTCTATAGGCGTGTCAGGACATCTTAGACCTGATCCATAACCGTATCTTCTTTATATTTAACCGTGCTCCCTTCCTCGAATTTGTTTCGTTTTCTCTTTTTATTCCTGATATTTGTATTTTCCTTTGATTGTCCTTCTTGTAAGAGAGAGCTACGACTTGACGCTCATTATCTATCTTTGTTTAAAATAATGTTGTTTTTGTTATTGACTATTATGTTTTCTACAATCAAGAAAATTTTACAAATATATATTCGAGAAAACAATTGCAAATAATTGTTGAAAATTAAAATCAAGTATATGATGAAGTAAATTTACAATTATGCATTTCTGCGTATATCTATTATTCTATTATCTATTATATATATATTATATATCTATTATATTCGTTTACAATATATTTAAAAAATATCTCTGAAAAAGTTATAACAAGACACATAAATGAAAATTTCTTCGTGTTCAATTCTCATTTCATCGAGGCGCTTTCATTTCAATTTATTAATACATCTTGCCAAATCTCAATAATTATCTCGTAAATCAAAAATAAAAATTTTTACTTTATTGAATTACGACTTTTATAAAATTGGTATTAATAATTCATTTTCCTTAAGAATAATTAAAAAAAAAAAAAAAAACTTTCTTTATTATCTAATAGATTTGATAAAAAGAAAGCAAACATTCCTTTGGTTTTTCCTTTCCGTAACTTTTCAGTTATCCTTCCAATTGTATTCTGTCCGCTTCCTCCTCCTTCCCTCTATTTTTCCTTTTTTTTCCTTTTCTTTTTTGATCCGACTTCTGACATCCGGAGAATCGACGAGCTTGAAGTTAAGGTGGGACGATAAGCCAATGAAAAATGAAAAACCTGTTCCTCTTCCTGTCTTGGGATGAGACGGTGGTCATTACATGCTCGAGCGCACACGGAGGTCTCAAATATAGGTACCTGCCACTGTGAGTATCACGAGAGGCTATCCTAGAAGGATATAAGAAAAACCTCGAGTCGACCGGAAGCTAGTATCCCGATAGACCACCTTATACAGGGAACGATGTGAACGTTTACTATTTAAAATAAAAATGAAAAAAAGTTCGTCAGAGTTATGGGAAAGTTTTCTTTCCTTTTTTTTTTTTTGCTTAAGAATTACGTAAATAATTGTTTCTATCATTTTATATCAGTTTATATTTTCGGCTCTTTGGAACAAATGAAAAAAAAAAAAAATAAAAAAGTAAAAGAATTAGGTGTGATTAATTCTAACAGTCCGATAATTCAATCATTTTTAATTCTATTTACGATTTTATTTTAAGGATTAATATATTCAGAGATGTAAATCATTGGTTGGATATGGCATGATTACTTTATAATTATTGAAAATTGTGCAAGAAATAAATGATTTTTTTATTTATTATTTATAAATAAAAAAATTTGCATCACTATAATCTTAATGTAAATTAAAACACTTTGAAATGAATCTTAATTATTTTAGAATTTATGAATTTTTCAATTCAATTGTATTACAATCTATTTTTAGTGCAAACTATATTTTATCCGATTATATTCATGTCTGTTATAATCATTTATAGAACAATATAAAAACTATCAGTAATAAATTTTAAAATAAAAAATAAAATTAATATGTTAAATTTTTTTAAAATATTGTATTCATACAAACAGAATTTTATTATAATGTAAATAATAATGTAATATATATTCTTTGTTAAGTAAATAAAAATTTCATTAAATTATTATGATATAAAAAATAATGAATGCTATTAACTTTTTAAAAATAATAAATGATAAAATATATATAAAAATGTGATAAAAATTTTGTTTTATATTTTAATTAATTTTTTTTAATTAATTATTTCTTTCATTTTTTAACAATTTATTAGGAAAAAATTTAATAAATATTTATAATATAAGAAACGTATTTATAAATTTTAATATAAAAAAAAAAAAAATTAAAAAATACTCTCAAATTACTTAAAAACATTTAAGTCGTCACAAAATGTTCCTTAAATAGTGTCGTTTTATTATATTAGTAGGGTAGTAAAAGATGGGAGTGCGGTCGAAGTTTCGATGATATATCATCGACTAGTGATTAGAAAGGCGTAAAGTTAAGCAGTTGAAAATTTTCAGAGAAGAAAAAAATCTATCATAGCCGTTTAAAATTGTATCTTCATCTTTTTAAGTTATTAATAATTTTAATTATTCTTTTCTTCAACTTTTGACTTCAAACACACATTTCTTTCTGATTCTATAAACTCATCATATCATATTATATATATAAATAATAAAATAACTCTATCAATCTTTTGTAAGAGTTTCTATTTTACAAATCTGTTAAATCTGTTTGACTCTACATATCCTTCATAACAATTAGTTTCAATTTTTGTAAAATTTTATCGTACTCAACGAAGAATTACATTTACTCATTACATTTTTACATTTCTTTTAATATTTTTCATATTAAAAGTGAAAATTAATGTAATCAAATGTTAAACAGTTTGATAGCAAACAGATTGATAACCTGTTAAAAGTTTTTAACATAAAATCTATGTTTTTGGCAAAAATCATAGTCAAATGATTCCAGTGAACGATGCAAACAATTTCCAATTTCCAATTTTCTACTTTGACCGCCACGAATCTGTAAATAACGGAAGGAAAGAAACTACCATAATAAGGAAAGACAGTTGAAGGGTTGGTGAGAAGGGAGGTATTTATCGGAATATTTACGAGGAGTTGGACCCTGTTGATGCGTCCCCACCCGAAAGATGTTGGTCGTACAAGACAGTGCACGTGTCTGCACGCACCTTCGGCCATGCGTGTTCGTTCGTTTATGCGTGTATCCGCGTGCTTACGACGAGACGTGGCAACGCAGGTTGGAATGCAGTTTAGGAACGCGAGAGTCGCCCACGAGGCCAGCTCCCCTTCCCCTTCTGAAGGCCTTCTTACAGGAAGAAACCGAGACTGAGGGGAAGCTCGCTGCTACCAGGAAGGAACTCGTTGGAATTCCCTTGACTCGCCTTCTTTCTTCTCGTCTACGGCTCTCCGCTTTTTCTCTTTCTTCTTTTTCCCCCTTAGCTTTCCTTCTTCCTTCTTTTCAAGGAACAAATTCTAATATACATTAACCGCCAAAAATTTGAAATATCACTCTTTTCATTGTTATTATCCTTTTCTTATCGTCCTCTATTTTGAAATTAGTGTTACAAAGGTTGATGGATAGTAATTAAAAATTAATTAATTTGAAAGAATTTTCTAATGTTACGGAAATTTTAATCTAGCTATTTTTTTAAGCATTTGGATTTTATGGAAATTATATTTAGTGGTTTTCTTAACTTTTGATACATAGTGTACCTGTGTATATACGTATAATGGCATTTAAATAATTTCGATATTTGTATTCAATGGCGGCAATCGTTTATTGCTATTGATAATTGTATACCATTGTATTTATTATTGTATTTACATACTAATTAATCTGACCTATGTTAAATTTACAATTCCAGATGGAAAAATTTGATACATAATGTTTTTCTAATCTTATAATATATTTTAAAATTGATATTAAATATTATGTTAAAAATATAATATCCTGTCTATCTTTTTTTAAATTGCGTGATACATAAGAATTGATATATCAAGTTTTTGTATTTGACATAAATTTGACAGAAATTTCGCTTCATTTAATAATATGTTTGACTATAAAAAATTGAACATAGTAAAAATAAACTTGATAAAAAACCGTTTCATTAGAAAACAAAGTGCATACGAATCGAGTACAAGTATTCTTTGTAGTCACTATTGATATTATATTTTGATGTTAAAGATTTATAAAGATGCATATTTATGGATATTACATGCATATTGAGATAAGAAGTGTTACAACAATGTGGAACGGTAACAAGATCAGATCAAGATAAAAATATTTAATATTTATACTATCTTTAAAAAAAGTACCGTTCACTAGTAGTTTATAGAGTGATTTACGTAAATGAATGATCTATATATTTTGAGAAAATGAAAGATTCTATTAAAAAATAATATTAATCAGATATTGTTTAAAGAGAATGTTATATATATTTATAAATTAAACTAACATCATTTTAAATGTCAGAGACAAATATTAATAGTAATAAATGCACAAAAATAATAAATTTAATAATGAAATGAACAAAACTTTATAAATTACAAGCTATTAAAAAATTGATTAATATTATTAATTATTATTATTAGTAAATTATTATATAGAAAGTCTTATTTTTTGTTTTCAGTATGATATGTATTAGATAAAAAAAAGAGCACAATATGTTTCATCATATTCGATGCGTTTATTTATTAAACGAATGATTTTTATATATTAGATATGTAATCTAATTTATATAACAATTTTTTTTTTAATTATATTATATTTTAAATACTTGATAATATATACGCTATATAAACTTTATATTAAATGCAGAAGTTTTGTATCGAGTATTTATTTCATTTATTATTTATAAATAAATAATATATATTATGATAAAGTTAAGTATAAATATAATTTCATGTAATCTACAGATGTCGTATTTGAATAATATATAAAAAATGGTAACTATTTATTTCAGAATAACAATTGAAATACTTATTCTCCCTTAATATTAGACTTCATTCTGATTATTCAATAGCTAATTAGAGAATTTTAAAATATTAGATGTATCATTACGTTCCATAGAATCTTCTAACATTGCTTCAACATATTTTCATCTATTTAGATCATTACAGAACTTTTTAAATAGCTGACTATTTACACATTTCGAAGAACAAAAATAGCTCAAAGTACGAATTAATACAAATATTTGTAAAATAAATAATGTAATTGTAAAAAAATGATATAAAATTCACAGAATTAAATGGATGACAATATGTAAATATAAGATAAATGAAAAATAAATAAAAATATTATTTGTTATAATTTTATCATATAAAATTGACAGAACTTTTGCTATTGCTCACTTAATTCAATCTATTCGTTAATGAGAGCGTGTATTTCTTTTGGTCCATCAATATTGCCAAATTTCGTGTTTATCGTCTTTCTGGCTAAGGGGGACAGAAGTAGGATGTGTCAAGAAGACTTGAATCAAAGACTTGCTTCGTCGACTCGACGAAGTCAACGGCGAAAATAACGGGCCTGGTACTGACGATGAGAAAGGAGAAGGAGGAGGTCACGGCTACCTGGAAAGAACACCGATGGAATGTCTCCCTTTCTTTATTTTTCCTCATGCGTAGTTTCGAGGGAGGATAGTTGTTTCTTCCTGGAAAACTATACGCTTGAAAAATCAATTGATGCATCTTATATAAAACCCGACAATTCATTAAGTATGTATCATTAAGCTGTCATACAAATTAGGTCACACGTTTGTCAAAGTATATGTCAAAGTACACTAGGGCGGTACGAAACATAGGGACAAGATTTTAATGGCGAAAGAGTTGTCCTTTTTATAGTGATATTTATAAATTGTCAAAAAAATCTGAATTTAATTTACAAATTTAAAATATCGTGAATAAATTAAAAATTATTATTTTCATTGATTTTATAATTTTTTTTTTTTAATAATTGATGTTTCTCATTATTTAGAAATAATTTTTAATGAAGAAATTTTGTTCTAGATTAGATTTGGGTTGATATTAATTTTTATCTTCATTTACATTATGATTACGATACCACTTTAAATATTAAGTTAAAAATAAAGTAAATTTGTAACATAAGGGAAACTTGTAAGATAATGGAAAAATATCATGAATGATATTATGAAAATAAGAATGAATAAATCGTAACATATATTTAAAAATATGTTTAAGAAAGTCAATGGATTAAAACTTTGAAAATTAATATGATCTTATAAAAAAATAATTTTTACTCGAAAGAATTCATTAGAGCAAAAGTTAAAAACAAAATTTTTTGCTGTTATATAAATTCTATAAAATAATTATATAATTTTGATTTTTCAGCTTGAATCCAATTTACATGTTATTTGATATACAAAAGATACATGAAAATGACTATCTCGTTCTCATGCGATTACTTATATAAGAAAGTAAGTGATGAACAGAATGTATACCAGAAATTATCTAATTAATATATAAATGCTATTAATCTTTAATTTTGATTTTTTCGATTAATTAGAAATTTTCTATACGACAAATTAGAATTGATAGAGCTGAAAAAAAAAATAAATCGTATATCGCAATTTTAATATTATTACATCTTTATCATATCTAAATACAAAGAATCTATTTTAAAATATATTTTCGATGATGTTTATTGTGTTTCAATCAATCGAAAAATAAATATTCACATCAAATTCGAGTAGTAAATAATATTTACCTATAAACATTAAATGAAATAGTATCTTTAAATAATATTTATTCATGAAAATATTTCAATTTTCCATTGTTTCAACATATTTAATATTTTCCCAGCCTTGATAGAAGAACAATTTACTGATTTACCCATAATTTGAACATTAAACGAAATCATAGCTTTAAATACTTGTTCATAAAAATATTCTCTTCAATAGAAATATTTCTTCGATATATCTTCAATATTTTTCTGAGGTTTGATAAAAAAAAGTTAGACTATGATTTACTCTATAATTTACTCATAATTTATATATACCTTTAAATAATATTTACCCATGGAAATACTTTAATTTTCTATTATTTCTTCGACATAACTATTATTTTTCCCAACCTTGTTATAGTCGAAGAAGGTTAGACTACCGATTTACCCATAATTTAAACGAAATAATATCTTTAAGTGGTATTTATCCGTGGAAATACTTTAATTTTCTGTTATTTCTTCAATATATCTATTATTTTGTCCAACATTCTTCATAGTCGAAGAAGGTTAGAACAACACGTGCTACCGATTTTTCCACGAACGTTCGGTGATCGTAGGTGAGTTTGACGCGAGCCGGGAAGGAAATATACCGTTTGGACCGCAGTAGAAAGCTCGAGGACGGTGGGGTATCGGTGGTGGATGACGTAATCGGACAAGAGGTCTCTTAATTGGCTCGGCGTCTAGCGCGTTAGGATCAATTGTGGACGTAATGCGAGGCAGAACGGTGCAGAGTAACGCAGCGTGACGAAGCGCGAGGCAGCTTACGCCGACGCAGCTTCCCACACTGGCGTGTCTCGAACGGCGCCTTCGACTAGCTTCCGATGTAACAGGTACATTTGAATCCGTCTTGTTTCTGTTCACATCCTCTTGAATTAGCTTCGCTCATAATGTGATCTGCTCAAGATTGCGTTCGAGTTTAAAGGTGAATCACAAAATGTTGAGAAATTCTGATTTTAGTGTCTACTTATCGTTTCGATTGATTTATGATTAGCAAAATTTTTGTTTATACTATAAGAGGTTATGTCACATGAATGTACACGAATGTACATGAATGTGAAAATGATAAAAAGAATTCGTATAATATATAAACGTATGTATGTCTTATTTGATTTTATTTTCGAGTCAATATGTATTTTCTTATTTTTTACAACAGATGTTTTAAATGATCTTCTTGCATTTTAACGTGAGTTTGAATACGATTCATCGTTTCGTTCATTGTTTTATTTTCTTCATTTCTTCAGATATTTTCTAATAGTATCGTTTAATTTTCTCGTCAATTATTTTTGTCAATAGGCCTTCTGTATAAGACGATGGATATTGAGTTTTGTTTATAAATAATAGAATTAGTTTAACTATTTCTATCTTTCGATAGAAGTAGCAACAGTTCCAACATAAAATGTAACTCGAGAAAAAAGAATAAATAGAAAAATTATGTTATATGAATTTTTTTTTATTATTTTCATATGTAGATTCACCGAAATAGTTTTTGGAATATCTTGTACATGTGAAATAATTGTTTTTCTTATATATTTTAATTTCTGTACAAAAACGACTTATCACCGTGGAATTTTTAACCAATGTTTGTAATTATTATATGCATACATGGGATTTTATAAAATTAAAAGATGTAATTTTCATATTATTATTTATTTCATCTGTATGTTGATGTTTATAAGAAATTAAAAAAAAATGTAAATTATAAATAATGATGTAATAGAAGATATATAAAAATTAAATTTAAGTTATGTCTTTCAATTAATTATTTACAAGATTATTCAATAGAATTTTTAAAATTGAATGCGAATGAAATGTGCAAAAATATATATTTTGTCAAATGAAATAGCTTTAAATAAAATATTTTGTAATAAAAATTTTCTTAAAGTTTCCTTTTTGATTCCTTTTCAATTTTATGACTTATAATTATATATAATATTTTTATTGAAATACTACATTTTATAAGAATCTTACTTTTTAATAATAGCATAGCTTTCTTTTTCCTTTCTATTAGACTCTTCGTTTTATCACAAAATCTATTCTTGTTTAAAAAATTCCACTATTTTCAAATTTATGATCAGTAATGGATTTTGATGCCATATAATGATCAAATTGCTAAAAATTTCGAATTTTATTTGTTAGTGGATAAAATAAAATGCATGTTTTGGAACAATGAAAAAGTTAAAATAATAGCATATTTTCAAATAAAAGAGAAAAAAACAAGTATTAGATATTAAAATGCGGAATAAGATTATTTCAACTATTCTCGTTTTTCTTTTTATATTTTCATACTCAAAAATTTAATGTTTAATCTTCAATTAAAATATTTCATAAAAATTTTTTTTAATGTATTAGATCATTTTATTATTATATTACATTGTTTATATGATTTTTAATTTATAATAAAATAATAAATATGTAATAAATACGTATATTAAAAAAAAGAAAATATTTGATTTATATTATTTATTATGATTTATATCATTTAGGATAGATTTTTTTTGTAATTTGATATTAGTTTATTTTAATTACAATGTTGTTAATTATTTATTTAATTAATTAATTAATTATTGATTCTTTATGAAAATAAAATAAATTATTGAACATGAATCAATGAAAAAATATTTAGTAGTAATTTAATAGTAATTTAATAGTAAAAATATAATAATAGTAATAAAGTTACGTAAAAATCAAGAAATAACAGAATTTTTTATGTTAAAAGAAACATTGTTTTTTCCTTAGTTTCGAAGAAAAACGAATTAAAATGTAAGAAAACTTGTCAAGGACATGATTTATACGATAAATCCGGATCTTGAATTTTTAATTTATTTCCTTATGACACTTTTAACAATTTAATTATATTTCCTTTTGAGAATTCATTATTTTTATTCTTCTAACCTTTAAAATGTTTCTCAATTTATAGACTTTAAGATATTGATTTTGCAATTATTTATAAAAAAAATTGTATAATGAAAATTTTCAATATCTATTTATTTTAATATATCTATAAGAGAATATAATAAGATAATGGAAGTGACTTATAACTTATAGTGTCAGGTAAAAAATATCAAAGATTCTTCATGAGGTATAATCATGTTCAATTATTTCAAAAAAATCTCGAAGGATATATTTTATGAAAAATTGTATGTCAATAAAGAAAGAAAAAGAAATTCGACATTAATATTTCATATATGTATTTATTATTTTATTCCATAATGATGATCTATAATTGTTTAAAAAGAAGATTGAATGCACAATGAAAATTATATTTATATTAAAAATTGTAAATATAAAACATTCAGAAAATTAGATTTTGAATTTTATATTCAATATTCTATATTTGTCATAATACAAGTTTTTAATATCTCGTTTAATCACTTAGATGATCTTATGTCAGATCAAAGTGATTATAAAATAGAAATGATGGATATATTCGAATAATGAAAATTCTTGTATTATCTTATTTAACCTATTTATATATTAGTAATAAATTTTAATATAATAAAAATGAAAATAAAAATGAAATTTAAAATCTAAAAAATTTTATAATAAAAGATCTGTCAAGGTGTATTATATATTTTTATAAATCGATTATTATAATTATATATTTTTATAAATCAAAAAAAAAAATTTCATTTTCGAGAAAATCGAATTCAGAACATTCGAGATGTTAATATCTATATTTTACTCATATTTCATTAATATATTTATCAGACTATATGTGTATTTAATTCATTCCTAAAAATGAAATATCTATTGATTTATATTATATAACATATATATAATAAAAAAATAAAATAATGATATATTCGTGAAATATTTTTTAGAAAAATCGATTCTATATAAAAATTGGTATACAAAAATGATTCAAGTTTTATTTATTAAATTATAAGTAATTTAAATATAATCAATTATATTTTATAATCAATTATACATAATTTAATAAATAAATCACAATCGACATTTTTGTATAAAAATTTTCATTTGTTTTAGGATCAACCTTATATAACAAATGTTTCATAAATTAACATCCTGTATATATATTTTAATATTTCGAAAATATGCATTATTATATATAATTATAAAACGAACAAAAAAGAGCTCATTTGATTATTGTAAAAGTTATATCATATTTCAAAAAACGCTGCAAAACATTATTTCAAATGATTCTTATTCATTAAAACGTGAGTTAAAAAACAGATACTCTCCGTAAGTGAAAAAATGAAAAGAATAATTCATAAGAATTGTCACAATGTTGACAATTCAGAGGAATCATAGAGGAATCACATTCATAGTTTATATAATTAATATTCCAATTGTTATCGTCTCCTCGTATATAGATTCATGTAGCAGAAGCTGGAGAATTTCTGAGAGTCTAAAAGACATGTAATACGATGGCAGACGAGGAGTTAATGCGCCGAGTCGAACGAACTTCCGGGTCTTCGGCGACCCTCGTTTGTCTCGGAAGCCAAAGAAGTCACAAGGAGCCGTTACGTAGTGGCATCGAGGCATTAAGGCATCAAGGCGTTCGAGTCTCTCGATTGCCGTGTCTTTCCCATCACCAGGGAAATATAACTTGATCCTTTTCGATCTTTTCACTATTTCTTTTCTTCTTTTGTTGTCAAGAGGCAAACAAAGAAACGAATAATTAATTAAAACAGTAATTAAAGAACAATTAAGAAAAAATAAAACTAAGTGTAAGTAGTAAAAAAAGTGAAAGGAGTAAAATTCTTATATATGCACATAATACTTTGTATTTTAAATTAAGTGCATAATTTAAAATCATTTGTACACACACTTTATTTTAAAAAACTGCACCTTTCAAAAATACGTTTAAAAAAATTTGAAACATCGGGACATTCATTGAAAAGAAGAGATGTCGAAAAAAACGAAATGAAAAGTCGTATGAAACAGAAATGGACATATCAGAAATTTTCTTCGAAATCGTTTAACACGTAAAAAAGGAGCGAAGAAAACAGAAGAGTAGCGGATGGTGATCTGACCTTCCTTAGGACGAGAGGTGATCTGGGATCACGCCCTCTGTTGGAGGTACGGTTATGTGGAGAAGAACGATAACGGCACGTCCTGCTCTCTCTCCATCGTTTTCTTCTTCTTGTTCTTCTCCTTCTTCTTCTTCTTCTTCCTCTTTCTTCGCCGTTTTATCGAACGGTATTCGGTGCCGCTGTCGACTTTCCGCTTTCGGTGATGTGGAGCGACGCAAGATTTTTCAAAAAAAAAAAAAAAAAAAAAAAAAGAAAAGTCCAAGATCACACGATCGAGAAGAAAAAGATAAAACATATTAAAAGTAAAAGGAGAAGAAATAAGTGTTAGCATTTAAAAGAAGATAAGAGGAAATTTTTGTACGAAATTCTTAAGGAATAATTTTAGATTTTTAAAGTTAAGAACGTATCCTGTGTGACTCGACAGAGGCCAAACCTTGCAGAACATTGCAGTCGCAATCGCGTGTCGACCGCTCGTTACCACCGCCGGAAGTTGTCATCGACTCGATCGAATACCTCGCTCGTGAGCAACCGACCAACCGAGCGGAGCAAACCTGCCCATTAACTTATTATCGATTACTCGACGCTTTCAGTGGTGTATGTCAGTTGGAACATCCACGACTTGGAATATATACCTCGAGATTCCTTTGGCTTTCTTCTTCGGTTCTTCGATGGATACTGTTCTCTTCTGAAGGGATCCCTATCGCCGGAAGCAGAAAAAGCTTATAAGACAAAAGGATCGCCACGTTTTGCGTTGAATTTTTATTTTAGGTTTCTACAAAGTTTCGTGAGAATCTCTTAGGAGGTCGAATCGATCCCCGGAGAGAGATGGAACTCGATCTTTAGGCTGGACCAAAGGATACACGCGGGAACTTGCAACATGAGGGATTTTATTTTAGGTCTTTTAACCTTTTACGTTTTTGATCTACTTGAATTACATTTTTTTCTTCACGTTTAAGTCTTGTTATTAGATTGGGTAGCGAGGAATATAACGAAAAGAATCAAATTTATATTGATTATTTTTTAATAATGAAAAAAAAATTGATCTAGCGTGCAAAAGATAATTTCTGTAGAATTCATTTTTGAAATGTTTTGAAGTTTTAATTTCTTGTTTTTTTAAAATGTATTTGTATATTATATAATTTCTATTATATATAGCATATAACAAATTAGGAATATTTACTAGTTAGAAAATGATAATCTTCTTTTAATCTATTTCAAATTTACTTCAAATTTCTTTTTAACTAATGTTGTTTTTGTCTAGAATGTAGAATTTATATTATTTTGCAAAAATTTACAAAATCAATGAAAATAATAATCTTTGCATTTTAAAAAATTTGTCAAATTGTTAGTAAGAAATAAATTTATTCTAATAAATTTGCAAATTTTGATATTCTTACGTTGATTTTGAATTTCAGATTGAATACTTTTTCGAGATTAGATTGAATTGAATTTCTTCTAAATAATAATCGAATAAATAAGATTTAGAAAAATTATGTGGAATTACAGAAATTTATTTTCTACTGGTAACTACTTAAACGTAATATTTGATTAAATATAGTTTTATCAAAGAACATAAAAATAATGAAAATATAAAATAATGTTTGTAACGAAACTAATAGTGAGTAAAATAATATAGCATTATTTTATGAGAGATATGTAACTATTTAATATTCATGCATTATAATTCAATTATCAGCTATAAAAATTATAATATTACTTTCAAAGATATTCAAGTAAATTTAAATAATAATTTTAAATAAAAAGAAAATTTTTAATAAAGTTTGAAAAATTTTGAAATTTATCACATATTTATCAAATTTGAGTCTATTTGAAAAATGTCATTTCTATTTTTCGAAATAAAAATCTGATTTTTTAATCTGTTCTATCAATCTCGCTTGATATGAATGCGTATGAATCTCGCTTGCGATATGCAACTCGATTCCATCACTATTTATTATTAAAGAATCTAATTCAATCAAAATCCTCAAATCCTCAAGAATATCGTTTATTTTAATATATTTGAATCATCACAATCATCACAATAAGCATCATAACGATAATACTATATGATAATATTATGATTTAGCTATAATAATAGATTTTATCTATTTACTTATCCATCGATATGATGCTTTAAAGGACGAAAAATATAGATAAAAAAAGGAAGAAGAGAGAGAAGGTTGATTATGGACACGCCTTCCTCGTTTCTCACGAAGGAAAAAGGCGAGGCTCTTCCTCGATCAAACCCACCTCGTTTTCGATAATCACTAAGATCCTCCGGAGAACGCTCTCTTCTTTTATTGGTTTATCACTCTGTTTCTCGAAAAAAAAAATGGAATTTATACGGATATAAATGATATTTCTTAATATTATTTTTAACCTTTCTTTTATAGAACGTAGACGATCCAAAATGCGAGACGGCTAACTTACGATAGAAAGTAGGTTAATGCTTAATTGCGTTTAATTGCCTATTTCTCAGCACTGGTTCGCTTGCAATTACCAGAGGTTACCTTTGAAACTCCCTTTGACCCTTTTTAAACAGATTCAGTTCTATTTCTTGATATAAAAAGCAAATATTTTCAAAATCTAGAATGTATAAATTGATTACAAATATATCGGTACATTGTTGAGTTGAATTTCTTTAATGTTTATTATCATTGGATATAATTGAATATTTATTTTATTCAATTTTATTTTATTTAAAAATTATAAAAATTTGTCGAGAATATATTCGATGAAGTTTTCTTGAAATTCTCGTAACACGAGTTTCGTGTTCTCGACATCGAAACAACTTTTTGTTATTTTTGTGATTCGAAACTGTGGAACAAGTAACAATAATTGATACGAAAAAAAAAAAAAGAAACGAAAAACTTAAGTATCTAAAGATATTTTCGAATTCAAGTGGTTTCCACGAATTTAAAAATTAATTTTTGATTCATTTTTTAGAAATAAATGGATTCTGAAATTAAAAAAGAATTAAATTTATTACATTAATTTATTCACAGATTATAAATATAAATCCAAAAACTATTATGCATATTGTTTGATTAAAAAATATATAAACTTTATATTGCCTATTATTATATTCTATACACAAATATAAGAATAAATATTTTATTATCTTTATAACAATTTACATTCCACATAAATAAGAAATAGATTATAAACCTAGTTTCGATTAATATATATATATATATAAAACATTATTGTTACATCACGATTTTAATATTCTCTGTGAAAAAAAGTGAAGAATTTTAATACATAGATTCGATGATATCTCGGTGACGAAACTTTTGAAAGGCGAAGACGTCGGAACTGGCGGCTGAAAGAACGCTGTCCGACTCAGACTAACACCGAACCTCTCTAATTGAGATCATTTCAACTCGGTTTGCGTCAATCTACGCGAACGGTGGAAGTTTTGTCCATCGTTCGATGTTGCATGTCGGCTTCCACCTCGTGAGGGACGTCGTAAAAATTCGAGGTTTGCGAGTACAAACTTCCGGGAGCGGGCCTCAAGGTCGGGCGATATTTGAAAGCGGTGGGACGAGCGCGATCGGTCTAACGAGATCGAAAATCATTCCATATGGGACGAGTTTTATCTCGACACGTTAAAACGACCCTAGTGCAGCATTAATTCAGACAATTTGCGACGTGGTCCTCGCTCGGTCACTCTCGTTACATTCTTTTCGTGTCTTCCCATCGTCCTTCTGCCCCCCTCGGCACACATACATGCTCGCCTTCCCCCCACCCTCCCCTCTTTCCTCCACCCTTTCCCCTTCCCGACTGTCGGTCTGCTTCCGTCACTTCGTCACATCTCCCTTCGTCACCTTCGAGATGAAGAATTTAACGACAATCGTAGATGTGATCATAATTAGAACGAATGAATTTTACGATGAGTTTAAATGTGTTTAAACGTGATTGATAGAAGTTTAGATGTTTGTTTGAAATTAGTTGAATTTTCGTTTTCGTACTTTTCGAGATGAAGAATATTTAATGATTCTATTGTAATTTTTTTTTATCATGATAAAAAATAAATAATAGAATATATTATTGTTAATACACAGTATGTGGTTTCAAAGTGGGATTATTTTATCTTAATTATTTCACTTCGATTCAACGATTAATTATATATAATATTCTTCTTCCATTATTTTTTCTTTTTTTATTTTTTTAATCGAACTTATTTCTACAAATCTATCATATAATGTTTTTTGGTTTGATTTTTTATTAAAAAATATATTATAATCAGAACGAGAATTTTTTTCACGATTGAAAATGTGTGTTTAATGGAATGTATTTTATTCGAAATAAGGAATTTTTATTTTAAGAAAAATATTTTATTTTCTACTCGAATAAATTAACAAATGAATGGACGTTCGCATTACCTGCTATTTTATTTCAATGAATTAATATTCATCTTGATTACCATAAACCGTTAAATTTTGAATCTGAGAATTTTTACAATGTAGCAATATTTATTCTCAAAATTGTCGTTTTAAATTCTCCATCCACAGATCAACAGTCCAAGAAATATTTTCGCGAAAGTAAAATCAGATAATTAAATGATTTAGAGAAATATTAATTTATTTGAATATATTATTATTATAATGAGGATTTTAAATAATATTTATTCAAATGTAATCTTTCATAATAGCTAATTATTTAGCTAAAAGAGTTTATTTAGCTAAAACATTCCGAAAAAAATACTTATTATTGTGAATTTATGAAGGTAATAAACATTATTTTGCCATTATTCATTTCGTTAAATATAAATAAAAATAATTAATCAATTTTCAATTTCTTTATATCTCAATTGTTTTCATCAATATTTACATGAGAAATGTTTTTGTTCTTTGGATATATTTCTTTTTTCTTGTATTTTTATTTAAATAATATTTTAATCATTAAATTAAATTTTGACGAAAACATGAAGGAGAGTTAAGATTATAAATATCTTTTAATTCTGAAATAATTAGAAAATATACATATACATCATTTTTTCAAGACAAGAAATTTGTTATGTTATTGTTTGAAATTAAATTAATTACATGTAAAATTACATATTGGATAGAATTATTTGAATTTTAGAAATAAAAAATATCTATATCAAACTCTTTATATTTCGTCTTATTTGATTTGAAATATTTATTTATTTTTTCGAAATATATATTCATAATCTTGAAAAAATTGTTATAAAATTTTATACCTATTGGAAAAAGTATTTAAAAATATGAAATGTGTTTAACTTGAAATACCAATAATCTGTTATGTTTCGGTTCGAAATATAAACTTAACATCACTTTTAGAACATCATTATATACCATCTTAATATTCTTTGTCACTGAAAAAGGTGAAAAATTTTAAGCAGTAAAGATATATCATGTAAAAAAAGTATATTTCATAAAATTATCTAGTTTTAGACTACTTGTAGATAATCAAAATATAATACTTAATCTCTTCATTACATTTCTATATAAAAAAAAATTGTACAAATTTATTATATTTAGAAAAATTCTAATTAAGATAAAGCATATGTTTTCTTTTTCAAATGTTCTTCTTTTCCATCTGAATTAATATCGATTTAGTGATAAAGATAGTATTAACAATAAGCAGAAATTTCTTTGGTGTGGTACGTGGTTGCACAGAATGTACAACGTGGTAAGGAGCCAATATAAAAAGTGGAATAACCAGAAATTTGTTCGGAATATGAGCCTTGCGAAAAGAAACAACAAAGATCTCTCGTTGGAGGTCGAGACAAAAGGGGGCTCATTGCATGTTGCCCATCCCTCTCGTAATTTCGCCCTTGCAATACAGGAAGTGCGATACAAAGAGAGTGAGGTGCCGCGTTTCTCGCGATAGTAACCAAATTAAAGGTTTCTTTGTCGCCGTTTCACGAGAAACATGCACATTTTGTAATAAGGAAGGGATAAATAACGAAGGGAATCGAAAGGAAAGAGATGAATGTAACGAGAAAAAGCGTAATAAATTGGAGAAATGGACCACTTTTCAAGATTGGATTACATTTTCAATTAACGAAGAAAATGTAAAATTTTTGCTTGTGATATTTGTAGAGTAAGTATATTCTAAAGTATACTCTGAAAAAGAAAAATGTAAAAAATTATAATAATTATCCATTTAATCTATATTTGTTCAAATACTGATGAAAAATGATATATGATGAATACGGTTAATATATTGATGAATTTGGATTAATTCACTAAGTTATAAGTTAATTGAACTTTATGTTAGATGAAATGACGGAGAAAGAATTGTCTCGTTCTATCTGTGTGTCATCTAATGTAAATTTCAATTGTTTATAATTTAATAAATGATTTGTTTAAAGAATATTTATCAACTTTTGTATTTTATTTTAATCTTAAATTGGCGAATAAATTAATGCTTTTTTTTTTGTGCATAGATATATATTTTTAATAATTATTTCTATATTTCCAACTATTTTTATATCTTATAGTTTTCGTTTAATTACTGTTCGCAATTACAACAATTTTATTCAATCATCTGTTTTCTTTGTTATATTATAATATTTGCAACACCCGGTATATATATATATTTGTTTTCATTTCTATTAAATTTAGATTTGTCGCTGTTACTTTCCTCGTCGTGTATCGGTTTCTTAAACGTTTCTGATTCAGAAATAGTGGTTCAATTATCCAATTTATAAGGTTAATCTAAAAGTAAGCATGAGGTCAAATACATATAAGATAGTAAAAAATTTCAGATCAAAAATCATTAAAATATTTTAAAGTGGTATGATATATAGGAAAACTTGACAAATTATATATATTTTTATTACAAAGATGAAATTGCAATTGAAAAAAATTTTTATATCTATTTAATTCAAATTAAAAGATAAAATATATAATGAAATATATATGTGTTCGTATAATTACTATATTATAAATTTCTATTTACGAGTTATTAAAGTAAATTATATTATATAATAATAATTGAAATATCAAACAGATATAATTGAATCTTAAGATTGAAATCTTCATTTCGTCTTACAAGTTAACAAATAGTTAACAAGTTAACAAGTGGATAAGTAGTAGACATAAAAATTTCTTGTGTTAATATTTCTTCAATTATAAAGGTTCAAAAATCCAAGTATCGTTTTTTGTTTTTAGATAAATACATTTTTTTGTTTTCAAATATATGTAAAATATATAGATTTAACTTTTAATAAAATTGATATTAATTTTTATTCAGTGAGAAACATAATTATATATTATATATATTTAATTATTTTTATACCACTATTTTAATTTTAATCATTCGTGTATATTTAAATGTCATAGGTTGATTATAATATTAAAAGTAAAAAGAAAATATCGAATGGTCGGTTATTGACAGGTTGTGACATACAATTACTTGGATTTGTAGAGGTAGTGGTGATGACAATCGAGATTGGGCTATTCAGAACTCGAATTACAGAGCTAAAATAGCATTCCTAAACACATAGTAAATAATTCAAAAGGTTCATATTTAAAAAATATGAAAATATAAATAATTTTATATGCTTGAATCTAATTAATTGTATCATTTATAAAATAAAGTATACACATATTTTAATTAAACATCACGGAAGGAATGAGTAATAACGATTCTTTTAATCTCTCTTTTCACAGTGGAATGAAACAGCGGGACGATCCGATTGTATTTTACTCATACAAAGATATAGCAAAGTACCGATTGAATTTCAAAAAATTATATATCTTCTCCATTTTGCCCACATTTGTCCATCTTTTCAGCCTATCGTCATAAAAGTTTGGAGGGAAAAAAGCGACTGCCGCGCCGTCTGGATGTTGCGCCAATGATCACTTGCTCCATTCTCGATACATTGGCGGTATACATATATCCGTACACTGCGTAAGAGATCGTAACGGCGAAACCGCACAGGAAGGATGAGGCAATGCTAGAGGGTATCTATGTTTCGACATATCGATGTCTTCGAAGGGCTCGCGTGTCTGGCCTCCTGTAAAAGCGCGCTTCATTGTCCGACGTTCGAACAAAATCGATTCTTTTTTTCGCGTGAGAGACGCGGTCGAGGTAGAGAAAAGACGGTTTTCGTACTTTTTTTCTCGATCGATCCGCCACAACGTCCGAACAAGCATCTAGGCGAGGAAAGGTAGCGGTCGATGCGCGATCGTCCCGATTTTGAGTCGCGACAGCGACCTCACAGTCCCGGAGTAAGGTAGTATCGGTATTTCTTGCGGTTCTTTGTCCCGCAGGCCGTGCACCAACCTCACCTGCGCCACGCCAGTTCGTCCAGGTAACTCGATCACGCGTGGCGTTCCCGTGACAGTAGAGCCCTTCTCCTTCTTCCCTTATTTTCCTTTCTTCGTTCACCGGTTCTCTCGATCTTTGTCCCTCCACCTTCTTCACCTGCTTTCTTTCCCTCTCCCTCGCTTTCCTTCGTTCCACGACTCGGGAGAGCCTCATTGTAACGATCCGAGGGTGATCGAGTCTCGGCCACTTCCGGTAAGGTCCATCTCTTTTTTCTTTTTCTTTCTTTTTTTTTTTTTTTTTTTTTTGCTTCGACTCGAATTCCTCGCGCCGAGATTCTTTCTTTTTTTTATCGATCGCCTTCGATCGCTTCGTTTTTTCTCTTTCTTTTTATATATTCATTTTTTTTTTTTTTTTAATTAATGTCAGATTTCTCTACGTAAGGAGCTATGTGAAGTAGAACGAAGGAAGCAAGATAAAGGGATTAAATGATATCGATTCGTCGAAATGATTGGAAAAATTTTGGGAATCAAAAATTGATGGGTATAATTAATCGTTGATTGAATATTTTTACGGTTGACTGGATAGAAAAACGAAGAGGAAATATGTGCACGATAACGATGCTGTTCTGGGATAATTTATCTATAATGATATAATTAAAAAGTTAGGAATTGAATGGGTATAAAATTAACGTAATATAACGCGTAATAGTATCACAAAATAGTATCAAATTGAAAACTCATTTACAGGATTCTATGTATAAGTAAAAAGTATGTTAATTATTTTAAAAAATGTAAATTTTGAAAAAGAGAAAATGATAGAGAGAAAAAATTATTGAAAGTAATTAAGTAAAAAAATACAACTTTTCGAACGATAAAAGAAATCTTTTTTTTTTATTATATGATATTTTTTTAGAAATTAATTTTATGATGTTACACTACGTTATACTATTATACATGCATACATATATATATTTTTATAATTACTTTTAAAAATATTCACATACTACAGATATTTTGATTTCTATGTTTTCTTTATTTAGAATTGATGTAAATCATAAAAATTATCTCGTCGTATTATATTAAAATATAGAATATAAATATCAAAAAGATTTCTGTTCTTCAAATATTAAATATTTAAAAAAATATATCAATATTACAAAAATATTATAAAATATAATATAAAGCCATTTATGAAAATAATTTTTTATGAAACTTTATTTATTTCGATATTTCGTTTAATAATAGATACTCTTTTTGTATATAATTTTATAATTAAAATACAATGCTGTCAAAAATAAATATATATTCAAATACTTTTTGTAATGTAGTATTATTTTTATAATTTTATATGCATGATTTAAATTTTTATGACAATAAATCACATATAAGCAAAGGAGATGTTCATTCTGGGTCCCATGAAACAGAAATAATAAGTTAAATAAAAATTAATTAATTAATTTATTAATCAGAAAAAAATTGTTTAATCTCGAAATATGAGAAAAAGAAAAATTTGTTTTATATTTTTTTTGAAAAGAAAAAATTTGTCAGAATTTGTTTCTTATAATTAATAATAATTCCTAAGAGAATGAAACGAGTATTTTACTATTTTAACACTAGAATTATCAAACTTGATAAAATAATCAGATTTGCTTTTAATAATTGCAGTTTTTTATTTTTGCATTAAAAACATATTTTTATTCAGAATTAGTCATAAATTGTATTAGATATAATTAGATAAAATAGAACGCTTAAGTTTATTGTGTTAACAAAAAAAAAAAAAAAAATGAAAAATAAAAGTAAGTATTATTTTATATAAAAATAAATGAAAATGAATAATCTTTGATTATGAAAAAATAAAATTGAAAAAAATATTTAGTTATAAAAAAAAAAAAAGATTCTATTAGAAATCTTGAAATATTGCTTGTCAAAATCGAATATTTACTTAAAATTATGAAATTTTTTTTTTTTAAATGAAAATATAAATTCACAGATAAATAGATAAATTTTTTACAATAATCACAAATATATAAATGATTTTCTTTCTTCATATTAATATTTTGTAAATTTTATGAACAATCAACATATTATTGTTCAGTTTAATAATTTTAAAACAGAATAATTATGTATTAAAAAAAAAAAATACTTCCATTTTACTTATAAATAAGGTGACCTATATATTTTAAAAAAACTTTAATATTTATACTTCAACTTGAGTCGAAAAGTCGGTTAAATTATCAAAATCGTAAGAGCCACATACAAATGGTTTATTTATTCTAATAATTTGTCAATGCTTAAATTAAAAAAAGTAATCATTACTTCCATTACTTCTTCGAAAATTTTACGTTTTAAATTTCTCGTCATCAATAGAAGTCGCCAAAAAAGCATCACAGGACTATGATCAAGATGCTTCAACGGTCATGTACATCTTTTAGATTCGTGTCACACGATATCTTTTCATAGATATTTTTAATAGAAATATTAATGTTCCGTTTTATCCTACTTTCCCCTACTTATTTATTTTCATCCTCATAATCGTTTGTCTACATTTGGATACAGTACACGTATCGATAGCTCTAGCGCTGATAAAGATTTATATCGATCGCTCCTTCCAGCAGACTTCTGGAAGACAACAAGATGCTTTAATTAACGCACAACAAAATAGGCAAGGAATGTTTTTCGGTAGCACAGCGGTACGTCGATAGTCCCGTAACTCTGCTTGGTATTACCACTATTACTAGACAACGGGCGCGGAGTCGAGACTATGACGAAGTCATTACCAGGAACACGTTGCTTTCACCCGATAGAGGAATCGAGGAGGCGTTCAAACACCGTTCGATCGACCTCGCCGCAAATGCGTATCTGTCTTTGTTTCTTTCCTTTACCGATCCAATCTTAACTGTTACGTTTTCGATCGACAATTTTACAATTTTTTTTCACGGGGGTACACAATGAATCGCGTAAGAAATTTTAGAAAAATTTTTCGCTTTATTTGCGTATCTTTGTGTCAACTATTTTCGACTTGGTTAAATATTTGACAATATCATTGCCATTAGCTCTTTATTATTACTTCGTATATTTTCTGTTAAGAATAAAGTAATTTAAATATTTCTGAAAAGATGTTTTATATTTACAAATCTGTAAAGGAAGAGAATATTTGAAGTTACAATAAATAAGATAAGATACATGATATTTAACAAATTTTAATACTTAATACTAGATGTAATATTAGATGTTTAAATTAATATATCATACAAAAAAATGTGTATCTATTTTTACATTTTATAAATAATATATAAGAAATTTTTACATTATTTTTAACTCAAGAGATTGAGAATCATAATGGTATAATATAATGGAAATTTATTTTTAGAAATTTGTATTTATAAATTAAAATTTATAATATTTTCTCTTTATATTTCCAATAAAATTTTTATCAAAATCTGCTAATCTACAGAGAAAGAAAATATCAGATTGTTATATTTAATAAAAATTTAATAAAACATGTGTTTTATAACTTTTACATTTTACGAATACTCAAATATGATATTCGTATTATTTTTCACACGTATTCCTTTCTATTCTTATTTAAAAAGAAAAAATTTTTCTAAAAAAAAAACCCACAAATCAGACAAGATGAAAACCAGATTAGATGGAGAAAGACTTATCGAATTTTTCTTAATTAGATTATTTCTAATCTTAGATAATTGGCTATATTATTGGCTTCAACCCCGTACCTGGAAACAAGAAGTTCGCGCGAGAATTTCAATTCGTGAGAGAAACGGTAGACGCGTAAACGTGAGCCGGTGCAAGTAGCACGAATGCACGGTAGAGTGGATGAAAAACACGTGAGTAGGAATTTACGGGAAAGAGAGGCTGGAGGCGGTTTCTGTTCGTCCTCGGTAGCCTGCACGACGGGGAGAAGGAACTCTGGTGGAGGTGGGATAAGGAGGAAGAGGAGGAAGAGGGCACAGGGTACCGTTCTGTCCTCGGGGACCTCAGTTCACCGGGTCGGTTCTCCTGGCTTCTCATCTCCACTTAGCAAAAAGCGGCTTAACCACCGATCTTCTCTTCCTCTGCATTCCCTTCCTTTTCTCTTTCGCTTCTGTACGACCTCCGAGTTGTTCGCGGTTGCAAGCTATTTTCTTACTTCCTACTTTTCGCAGGTGTTATCAAATCTTAAATGTAATAAGTAATTCGCGTGTCGCCTTTACTTCTTCTCTCGTGTTGCCGTTTATTTTAAGTCTTTCGCTGCTCGACAGGATGAATTAAGAGCCTTGCGGTAAAAGGGGGACAGATTTTTGTTTTTGATAGTAGTGTTAAATTGTGTTTCTTTTTTATTGATGTCCAACTTACACCATTTTTTTTTTTGTAGGTGTATTACACGTTTAATGATTCAAAATTGAATTTCAGTATAATACACTTTTTGATTATTAATTTTAATTTGGAATTAATAAACGTAATGTACTTGAAAAAAGGTCTAAATCGTATGCTAAATATAGATAATAAAAAGAGATTTAGTTTTGGTTTTGAATCATTTTATGCAATAAGAATGCAGATCCGGTTCTACTTTTCTTTTGTATCTAATGAGAAATAAGTTTTTTAAAAATAAAATAATAACAAGTTAATAAATTGAATATTTTGATTAATAGAAAGTAATTACATTTTTTACTTTAATATTTTAACGAAAACAAAACATTTTAATTAAAGCAAGGACTGCATTAAATTTAAAGAATTGAAATAAATATTATCAACTCGATTTTTTGTTAATTATTGCATAAAAAAATGTATTTTGATAATTATTATTATTTTTTTATTAATATTAAATCAATAATAGCAATTTATAAGTAATTTTTGTAATTTATCTAAAATTGTTACAAATGGATCTTTCCTTCTGTTGCTACAAAGTCTTCAATTGTTTCTAATGAGATTACTTGTAAAGAGATACAGCATAGAACGTCTTCTTGCACAGTGCACTTTCTAAGAAGATATAATATAAAACCAATAATTTATCACTTTATGATATTAGTGAACTGAAAAGTCATAAATTGTATTCTGCAATTTTATAATTTCATTTACCTATATTTTTGTAGATTGCAAACTTTTCCTTTACAAATAACCAGATGACTTGTAAAATTTGTAAAATCTATTATGCAGAAAATTTATTTATAAATTAATCTATTTATATAATTTTTGAAGAATAAATTTATAGAATAATATTAATCTATGTATTTTAATAATATAAATTGTAAGAAAAATATGTTCTAAACTAAAATTCACATAAATTTGTAAAACTTATAAAATTTTTGAAAATATTGAAATAAATATTATATTAATTGAATTAAAAAATGTAATAGAAATTATGTAAAATTTTTGAATCATAAGAAGGATTAAGAGTTTCATAATTTAAAAATCTAATGTTTTTTGAATTTTTCAAAAAATGTTTATTTCTATAAAAATTTTTTATCTATTTTAAGAAATTAATGTTAAACAATTATTTTTATTTATTTTAATTGTTTACATATTTTCCATTATTTCCATTATATATTTTCCATTATTTTATGATTTTAGCGAAATTTCAGCGAAAAATTGTAGCAAATAGAGCTGTAATGATGTAAAATATATATTAGTTAATATAATAAACGAATAAGTGATTATTTCAATGTTAAAGGAAGAAGTTGTTATTTATAGACTACTTATCAAACCGCGAGAGTTAATTGCAGAAATCGACTTTATCGAATAATAAATTTGCAATTTTATTTTCACAAATAGTAATTTTATTATACAATTATTAAAAAGCTTAAAAATCAATCGATAAACATCATTGAAATTAAAAAAAAAATATTTTTAAAAAAAATATCAATGCTAACAAAGAATCTATTATTTCATTACTTACGTATGAAAATAACGACTTAATGACTTCTCATTTAAAAATGTTAAAAATAAAAAAATTCTTGAAAATACTTATATTACCAAAAGTGGAATCATTTTTTGAAATCATTTTTAGTTAGTATCAATGGAATTTTAAATTTTATTATTAATTCGAAATTAGTGTTAGACAAATATCAGTATTAATTTTTTTTTTAAATTTTACACGAAAAAGATTTTTATCCTAACCTAATCTAATTTCACCTAATCTCTTTTATTTAAATTCCTAGATTTTATATAAAATAAATCGGTTATATCTAACTTTCAATCGGTAATATAAATAATTTTTTCAGAAAAAAATTTGATTCAAGATTCATGATTGATTGATTTTTGAACTCTCCAATTAATTAATACACGTTAATTAAATATTGTAAGTCATATTTATCGTTTACTACTTTTATCAGAAAAGTAGAAAGGAAAGGTATATAATGATTGATAAAACGGTATAACTATTTCTCTTATGCATTAAAATCTAAGATAACATAGCTGTGCAGTGAAAAGTTGGCTCGTCCGGTGATTAAGAGGCTTCCTGTAAAGAAAATACGATGGATCAATCTCGATCGATGATCTCGAAACGGAAGCCCCACCCTACTTGTCCTACCTGCTCGATTTGCAACGTCTACCCGTTTCCGGTTTCTTCTTGGAGAAGAGAAGTCAACATCTGCGTTTAATGCAATTTAACTTAATACGTTCTGACGACGTTCTGATTGCTTAAACTCGTAGTTAGTATATTATTTGTATCTATATGTTTTTGTTTGTCACATATAGATTATTACAGTTATATGGCATGATTTTCTTGCAAGTAATTCTAGTAATCATCGTCTAAGAATTTTTACAAATAGTAATATAAGATGGTCATTTTTAATTTGTCACCATTTGGTTATGATTGCATTACTACTAGTTTGTACAGAATGTACATAAATGAAGATTTATGTGTTACATATATGATAATGATCAGGATTTGATGTAAACTTTTATTCGAGCAAAAAGATACTTTTATAAAATATATTAAAAGATATAAATATAATAATGTTATTTAAATAATATACTTGAATAAACGAATATTTTAATATTTATTATTTTGGTATATATTTATAATTTTCATAAATAAAAATATAAAGATGTATTTCCATCTGGTATTATAATGGATTTTTATTCATCAAATTTTCATTTCTCCAGCCATTTTTCTTATATCTAGATATAATTCGTTTGTTCTTGAAATGAAATTTGTATATCTTTTAGATACGAAGAATTTTGAAATAATCAAATATTTGGAAATTAAATAATTTGAAAATAGTTTATTTTTCAAGTCAGATTTTTTGAAAATATTTTTATTTTAAATAAATTTATTTTTTTTTTTTTTTGACTTGAAATAATCATTCGTTATTTTTATTTCAAATAAAAAATATATAAATTTGTCCTATATCTACGTCACGAATTTCTAATTTATAAGTTGTGATTTATAACTGTTATAAAATGTTTTTTTTTTTTAATTAGGATTGATACAGAAATGATATTTTTATTTTCAAATATTTACATAAAAAATTTTATGATATATTATTACACGATAAATATAATTATATATTATACTTTTTATGTTTTTATCACTTATTTGTTTGAATATGGAACTGTAATAATTTAACAGAAATGACTTATGATCTATCACGTCGTACTGGAAAAATACTTATCAAAATTTATCTTTTAATATTTTTTTTTAATATGTAAATTTTAATATATAATTAAACACCAACGTGTCATATGATTTTTCATTTTATATTATTTACTTATTATTACATTACATCAATTTATCATTAAAGTATTTCAAATTTTTTTGATTCACATATGGCACATTAGAAACATTAAAAATATAAAAAATAAATAGTTTATTCCAATAATATTTCATCATGAAAAGTTTTTAAAATTCTAAATAATAATATGATACAATGACATTTTTTTGAGGAAAGAAATGTTAAAATTAGGCATGGCAATCAACGTGTTAATATTCAATTCATCTTGATTCATCTCAAATGTAAGATATCATACCTGTCTACTCTTTCATCATTAAAAATATATGTATATATTTTTATGTATCTAGATATAAAAAGAGAAAGGGCAAGTTGCAAGTTACTTTCCTATTTTGTAAAATGAAATTAAGGATTGGGAAATGTTAACATTGGCAATATCATATTCATATCATATATTTATATCTGTAAATAATTTGTAGAAAAGATACTTTTCCCGAGTTTTATATTATAAATTTATTGATATTTCAAAATGATATTTAACAATTTAAATTAATAAACAATACTTACAAAATAATAATTTGCTTTAATCTACTCCAAATGTCTTTATTCTAATAATAAGAAACAGAAATATATACAATAATGAAATCAATGAAAACAGTCTTTAAACCCTTTAAAAAAAAATATATTGATCACGCTTAATTTAATATTACTCTCGATATTAAAACAGATATAGTTAATATTATTAATTACATTAGCAAAAAAAAAAAAAAATCACAATCATCGATCAATTAAATACCATAGAAATCCGAAGAAAAATTTATTGCGATAAAAATGTCCGATTAAGTGAATCATAATTATGAAAAGACGAAACGAAAGCTGTAAAGCGAAAAGGATGACACGTTGGATTAATTTTATATACACGAGAGGAACGGCTATAGGTGACCGCTAAAATACATTTAGGGAAGAAGTGGGCTTCTTTCTCCTCTCCTTCTATCCTTACCGTGTTCCCTCACCTTTTCATCCCGACATCAGAATCATTTCACTCCCTTGGCAGAGGGAGAGAGGAGAAACCCTTTTATCGTCGCGTACTCCGTTGTCCTTGCACAATGGTCCGTGTAATCAGCGGCGAGTGATTGTCACACGACGTATACCTTTTCCTATTTCTCTCTCTCCTTTCTGGGGGCTTTCTTCCCTTTTCTGCATTTTCCTCGAACTGCAAGGGCCGGCACAATGATGTCGGGGATTCGTCATTGTTCCAGGCGACCGTAAAAGCAAAGCAAAAGCCGTGACAAAAAAACATCTGAGCAATACTTTAATACGACTCCTCCTTCTCCCTGCCACGCGTGTCCCTCCTCTCTCTCTCTTTCTCTCTTTCTCTCTCTTTCTTTCTCGTTTATGTTTACGTGTGTGCGTATACGTGTGTTGTTTCTACCGCCATCCAGCTCGTGGCATCGATGAAAATCTCATCATTTAGAGTGGCTCGCCACGGAATGCAGAACAACCTGGTGTAGTGTGAACGCATCTTTTGACGACAATTAACACTACCAACGAAGAAAGATCACGAGGGAGAGAGATAGGTTTTTAAAAGGAGGCATTCGGTGTCTTTGGACCTGTGAAATTGAGAACTTTTTCAGAAAAGTTTTTTCTTTTTCTTTGATAAATTGATTCGATTTCTTTCTTTCTTTCTTTTTTTTTTTTTTCATTGTAATGTGTAAAGTGATTTGATTACACGTTAAGAAGATAATTAGCTTGTCTTTAATGTTAAAAAAGAGATACTTAAGATTTTTAAAGCGTTAAGTGTGAAAAAGGTAGTGTTAATAAAGGTTAATAAAGGGATATGTCAATGTTAATATTATGTATGGAAATAAATGAATTAATTGATTTGTGAACTGATCGAAAATTTTAATAATAAAGAAGTTATTAATTGGCTTCTGAACTCTACATATGATTATTTATAAAGATTGCCAAACTTAAACTCTTGCTATTTATTAAATTATCTTTAAACTATTTAATTTGTTTATAGTAGTATCATAATTTAACAAATGATATAAATATGCAAACAATATATTTTTTTCTTGTAAAGTAAATATCTTATAATATTAAATTGAATATCAAAATATTTAATAAATATTTTTTATATTAATTTATATTTAAAAAAATAATTATTGATATTTTATATAAAAATATTTGTTTAGATGTTTGATTGAAAATAAAATATAAAATATAATCTTATTAATATATTTTTAATATATGGAAAATGGAATAAAAAATTGGTTTTATTTTTATTTTTAAAAAAAGAAAACAATAAATATAATGTAAAATATTAATTGTGATAATTGTTGTGAAAAGAATAAACATATCTTTCACTTCTTTGGATTAAAGACTTTTTCAGGAATTTATTCGAGAAGAAGCATTCAACAAATTGATTTAATTTTTTTTTTATTATAAAGCTAATATTAATATATAAAAAAAAATTGCGGAACTTAAATATGATCGATAAATCTATTTCTATATATAAGTAAAGTGCGAACATATTTACACTGTCACTGGTTTAAAAAAAAATTAAATAAGAATAAGATAAGAAAATTTAAAAAAGCATGGAATTTTATGAAATTTTATTGGTTTTAGTATGTCAAAATTAATTTTTAATTTTCAAAAAAGAATAATTTACAAAGAAATATTTGTAATATTTTCTTCTTGCTGGATAAAAATTTTAAAGCAAAAAAAAAAAAAAAATATTTCAACGAATTAAAATTATTTATAAATTTCTTTGTGAAAAATAATTAAAAATGTTTGAAGAAAAACAGGCTTAAACTTAAATTAGAAATTGTTACTTGTTTACAATTACACTACTAACGTATACACTACTAACACTATTATTAATATTAATAATAATATTATTTATATTAATGGTTAGAATATTCTAATGAAAATTTTATAGATTTCAATATGTTAAATATATTGAAATAAATAAATAAAAAAATTAAAAATCGATTTTTTAAAACTAAAAATGTACATTATTCTTAATATTGTATATCCAATTTAATTGATTTTTGTTTTCAAAAAACGTAAAATTTGTAATAATAAGTAATTAAAATTTATGTAATGGCACAAATATTTAATATTTCTTTGATTAATTGTACAACAAAAGCATTTAAATTCTATTTAAATAAAGTCATGTAAATATTTTCCAATTTTCTTTTTCCAAGAAAATATTTTATATATAGTTTAAATAGTATCAAACGATAAATTCGCGTGATAAATAAAGTGGTTATATGAAATAAAGATAATTATTTCAAATAAAATAAATAACAAATTTATTTAAAATAAAAATATTTACAATTAAATTCTAAAATTTTATTCGAGGAATAAATTATTTTCAAATTGTTTGTTTATCAAAAATTCTTTGTACAGATTTCTCACAATTCAACAAATATATAAAAGAAAAACATGTCTTTATATGTTTTCATATGAACAAATTTTTCTCTTATATAGAATCTTCTCAATTTTATTTATATTAAATTTAGAAACTATTCTCTATTAAGAAACTAATTATTTGAACATGAAATAACAATTAAAAGTAACAATAGCAAATAATGAATAACTTTTTTCTTATAAAATAATAAATAATTATTTAATTGCAAATACATATATTTATTTTATTGTATCATTTCAAAAATAAATCGTTTCTCATATTAACATTAAAAAGTTTAAATTTTTAAATTTTAAAATTGCTTAAAATACAAAAACTATTTATTCATTGAACCAAAAGATGATTTTCGAATAATCATGAAAAATCAAGTGTAATACTTATAGATACAGATCGGTAAATGGGTGAGAGAAAAGGACAACATATTCTTCTCAAACAATATTAAAAAATAATTTATAAATTTAATTTTTTAGAATAGAAAAATATCTATTTTACACGGAGATTTATGTCGTATGGTACTACTTACACATACAAATCGGTGAGAGAAAAGGACAACCGAACAAATTCTTCTTGAACAGATTATTCAGAAATGATTTAAAAATTTCTCAGAAACATTCATTTTGCACAATGACTCACGTAATAGCATATAATATTTACAGATACAAATCGGTAAAAAATCGGGCGAAAGAAAAGGGTAATCGATACGTATTCTTCTCAAACAATATTAAAAAATAATTTAAAAATTTCTTAAGATACAAAAACACATCACATTTTATACGAAGATTCACGGGATACATATAGTTCATCCGACACAGATCGGTAAATGGAGGGGAGAAAAGGGGGATACGTATTTCGAGCGAATTTTCATAAGCATCGATCGGTGGGGCACGTGGTGGCCGGTTAAACGTGGTGCGTGGCATGCCGGCTTAAATTGCATTGTGCAGGGGGGTGCGTATCCACGCGAGTAGGGGTGGATCCGTAGCGCGCACAGAGGGTGGCACAAAGGAAGCTGGAGTACTAACCAAGGCATTAGCAGGATGCCCCGGTTTCCGACAAACAACGTCCAGCCCCCTCTGCTACAGACCCCCGTTTCACTTTTACCTCCCCCTCTCCACCCCCTGGGAACAGTGTTGCAACACAATTACGCGGGAATTCTACGTTCTTTCCTATCGATTTCGAAATCGGACAAAGGTCTTCTCTCCTCTTCTCTTTCGTTCTACGTCTAATCTATCTTACGAACGTATCTCCTCCATCTTCTTGTTTCTTTCCATCGATCCATTCGTGTTTCTCGTGATCAATCAATATCAGCGTCCGGAAATTTGTGCAACGTGATTAAATAATAACTTGAACGTGAATTGAAAATTTCGTGATAAATTTCAAATAATAATTTGAGGAAAAAGGAAAGGATTTTCGAAAGGATTTATCTTAAATCGATTATAATTTAACAATTAAACATTTCGACCAATATTTTTGTATAATAACTTTTTTCATCTTTAGAACTGATCCTCCAAAGATGTATATATTTATATATTATTACAATATGTATATGTATAATTTAATGATATATTATATATATATATTATACAGTATATGTATATAATTATTGAGTATCATGGTTTCATAAACATAAAGATGCAGTTGTTATTTGTTTGTATATATTTGAAATTCTATTTTTTTTATGCGAATATTATTTTTAGAAAAAGTTTATACAATATCCTGTAGTTAAAGAAATTAAAATATTTATTCATTTTCATTATATGTATTATATGTACTTTTTCAAAAATTTATTTTCCTTGGCTCTATTCCTATTCGGATACAATTGGATAAATGATAGAGGGCTATCAAATTATTACAACGATAATCAGCGTATTAAATAACTAATAAGGGATACGTGTATGCCATAATAATAAGACATCTTATAATTTTGAATGTTTCTCGAGATTAATGTAATGTATCTATATAATGTGTCTATAAAATATTCCTTTCTTAATAGTTAATAGAAGAAATAATGTAGATTACATTTAAGCACAATTTATATCTTTTCATCAAATTTGATTTGTTTATTTGAAAAATAAGTGCAATGAAATGATGCAAGCAAAGATATAGTAAGATACATCAATGAAATTCTATTATTTGAGAATGGAAAGATTTCTTGTATATTTTTGTATATTGATAAAATTGTCACGCGTTAGGTTTATGAAATGAAATAAATGGATACAAAATATTGATTTTTGCTATATTTATAAAAATATTTCTAAAAAAGTAAAAAGTTTTTTCCAATCTTTTTTCCAATTTTCTTATATAGTACTAATCTTTCAAATTTGATTTGTAGGACTTCGTTATCGAGATGATGCTTTGAAGCTATATTCCATTTTTAATATAAATATAAATGTACAATATTTTGTCTTTTCGAAGAACTATAAATACATAACTTCACTCTATTAGCCTTCGATTGTCTCGAAGAAAATCGAAGAGCTCGAATCTTTCTTCTTATTGTCAAACTTTCTTCTTATTGTCTGTAGATTGGAAATGAAATAACTTCAAAGAGATATATCTCAATAAAGAAATTTTATGAAGATAAGTCAAATTCTGATTTTACAGAGAAAAGATATTACTATATGATGCAGTTACAACAAAAATGTTGGAAAAAAATTTCTATCTTTGAAATATTCTCATAAATATTATATTTATGGAAATCAATCACTTATTATCTTCTAAACTTATTAATATTAATATAACTAATTTTAGTCAGCAATACTTCATTAATACAACTTCTGATAGAAAATATTTTACATCATTAAAATCTATAAATTTTATTTAATTTCTAATTTTAATTTTTCGAAAATATTGGATTTTATTTAACTTTGCATTGCTTCGATTTAATCACTCTTACATTACTAGCTTTGATATGGAAAAGAAGAGAAGGTGAATCTAATACTTTTCATCTCTTCTTCAAGTTCATATTATATTGATATTTAAAGCTATACATGTCTAGTTGCAATCTGAAGAGATTATACAATGAATATATAATTATAAAACAATGAACTAGTCATTAAAAGATGAAATGTAAGAATTAGATATGTATCAGATTAACATGTTTTTTAATAAATGTCGTCACATCTTTTAATTGGATATTTTGCCATTAACAATATTAAACATATTTTGTGTTGAAAAGAAATAAAAATTTCAAAATAAATTTTCATTTTTACAATGTATGGATAAAGTTACATTAAAACCCGTAACGGGGATAAAAATTTAATTTTTGTCGGTAAGTGTATGTATAAAATTTAAATATATCGCATTAATCTCGAAAAATACTGAAAATTATAGATTGTGTATACTATTTTTTATCGTAGAATGTGTGACCATATATGAAATCATGAAATATCGAATTTTTATTTATTCGATATTTGTTATGCAATTGGTCTATTCAATTGTTATTCTTTGATTAAAGATTGTTTGGTATTTTTGGAAAGCTTATTTTATTCAAAGAACGTATTTTTTAATGAATTTAGAATTTTATTTTTTTCTAAACGAACTTCTTTTAATATATTCATTATCCTCCAAATACTCTTTTCTTGTAAATTATTTTTAGAATTAGGTTATAAAATTCTTTCTTTTTATTTCCCAGATATCTTTCCAACAGATTTTTAAAAATTTAGAATCATTCTTGCGTGGAAAAATATTCAAAGATATTTGTAATCTTTTTTAAAAGAGTTTATATTTTAAAATTTATTCTGAAACTAATAAAGACTTTTTCATTAGAATCCCATTTGAAAAAATAATTCATGCTGGAAAATGCCTATTTTGATTCAAAAATAATTTCCAAAAATAATTATCGTGACACTTGACGTGACACGACCTAGCACAACCTGCAAAACATCCAGCGCCTAGTTACTCGAAATTCTCGTCCACTCGAATCCATCGAAACCTCTAATATCTCGTTTCACGACCTCTTCTTTCAATGGTAAAATCAATTAAAGTCGTTCGAAACTGTCCGTGTGTACAATCGAATCGAGAGGCTCCCACATATCTCGGGAACAAGTCTCTCTTTCCGTTCCTCGTTCTTCCTCTCCCTCTCTCTCCATCCCGCTCCTTCTCCATCTCTCTCTCCCGTATCCACCGGCTAATCTTTCCCTTCCTATCTCCTTGTATCCCCCTCCCCGCTCAATGCCCCCTCCCCTTTCTTTCTTTCGTTCTCGGTTCTTTTGTCAATCGACTATTTGTGATCGCTTTCGGTCCCACCAACGAGTTAACTCGTTCGAGTGTTATTCTCTCCTCGTCTCGCCATCTTTCACCATCTCTCTGTTCCTCCTTTTGATCTGTCGCGATGTCCTCGCTCGTTCTCTCCTCGTTGCCTTCGATTGACCCTTTACTCGACTCGCTATTACATCGTGAAGCAACCGCCCTTTGTTCCAGCTGATCGTGTGTCTCCGATCCTCGACCAGTGTTTGTGAGAAATCTCGGTGTACGTATTAGGTAAAGTATATACGGCCTAGTTATCGTGCCACTTCTCATTTTCCTGATGATTAATTCTTTAAAAATTAGGAAAGAAGGTTATTAGATTGAATATTATTTTTTTAAGATAAAATTTAAATTTCCCTATTTGAAGTCTGTACGAATCGCAATGCGCAACGCTCTTGTTTTCAAAATGGGGAAAATATTTATTCGTGAAGATAAAGTGTTGTTTATATAGATTTTCGTTATGGAAAATTATTAATTAGAGAGTAATAAATAAATTTTGTTGTTTTAATACAAGACAAATTTTTCAATGTAGATCGTACGCATTTTATAAAGGGATGTTCTGAATATTTTAGACAGTAATTAAAAATATAATACAGTAATAGTAAAAGTATAAGAATTATAATTTCTTTCGCTCCATCTTTCTTGGAAAAAAATAAGATTTAATTCTAGAGAATTTCTGCGAGATTTTTTATCTTTATTATTATCAAAATTAAAGCATATTTCAAATATTTTAATCTTGAATCATAAAGTGTTTCTAAATAAAAGTTAATAATTTTAATTATGGAGAGCAGAATATTTTATTTTATTTTTTTTAGAATTTGTTAACTTAAATATTATGTTAGAAACGTTATAATAAAAATATTTGAGACATTAAAATGTGACATGAATTAAAAAAGACTTGGAAGTATTGTTTTAAACACTACACTAAATGTAAATTTAAGTAAATTTAAATTTCTATACATTTTATGAAAAAATAAATAAATAAAGAAATTAATGATTTATTTTATAATTTATTTATAAAAATTTTATTTTTTCATTAACTTATCTATATTCTTCTAAAAAAGAATGAAACATAAAAAAATAATTAAAAATAATCAATCTTTAAAAAAACTTAATGCAAGAAAGATTAAAAATGCTTTCAATAATATTAAAAAAATTTTAAATTATCACTACGAAAAATTACGATTGCTAAAAATTTTTATATTCTGAAATATATTAAAAATAAATAAAGCAATGTCTGATAAACACAACAAAGCTTTTATTTTATTTTTTGCTTAATATTTTGTTCATTTTTTAACGATTTATCTAAAAAAAAAAAAAAGTACATAAAAATAAAAATAAGTTGTAATCATAAAATAAAAGAAAAATAGAAAGAAAAGAAAGAATAATAAAAAAATAATTAATAAGTAAATTTTTAATATAAATAATTAATAAATCTTCGTAGAATAGAAATTGAAAAAACACTTTCAAATTATTTAAAAAATTTTAATTTCGTCACTAAATATTCATTAAATATTTCTTTTGCGTATTTTGATCTTCTTCAAAGAAATTTATATTTGTACGACAAATAACAATAACAATAACTTCTCGAATACAAATTGAACGATTATAATGGAAAAAGAAGAATAATTGTGCCTCTCTTTCCCCGATTATTTTTCTCACCCCAGCCGAGGGTTGGCAAAGTCGTAAAACGCGAGACGAATCGGTAACCGGCCTCGAAAATCGGCGTGTAATTTTCGACGAATTATCTTCACTTCGAGGGTGACTCGAAAAACCAAAACTTTCCAACATAGAAACATACAATCGAAACTGTAATATTTTTTTTCCTTTTTTTTTTTTTATCTTTTGTCAATAATACGTAGAAAAAGAGAAGGATAAATCCATTTTCTAACGATTTTATCAAAATGAAAAAAAAAAAAAAAAACTTATGAAAATATTGTTTTTACTTAATATTAAGAAAAATACTAATTGATAAAATATATTTTTTCATATAATAGTTGGTAATTATTGAGTAGATAAATCTTTCTTTCAATTTTTGACGAGTTTTTAAAATTTGGAGCATATTTGATTTACAAAGAAAAAAAAAATGGTTACTTTTTATTAAAGATCTACAAATAATCTAAAATTTGTAGTAAATTTATCTATCTAACACATGATGTAACAATTTTTTTCAATATATTGCATAGATAAATAACTCAGTAATTCTAAAAAATAAATCTATCATCTTGTAGCAAGATCCTTAATTTTCTTAAGATATTGATTTGTTTATTTTTTTTAATTTTTATGAAGCTAAAGAAAATTATTCGGATGGGGTTTATTTTAATATTAGAAAGCGATAACTTAAAAATTATCTTTCAAGAAAAATTATTATAATTTTTCATTCATATATAATATAAACATTTTAATAGACAATTTGTATTCATATTTGAAAAGCTTACTTAATAAGAAGATCATAATATTTATATTTACTTTTAATTTATAATTTATTTTCCTTATTTTTTTAAATAAATTTTTATTAATTCTCTCTTTAAAAAATATTTAATTTTTTTTAATTAATACTGTTTTAATTTTTATTTATTATAGCTTTTTATATTAAAAGATCTTAATGAATAAAATAATTCATATTCGTTAATGTTGCATCAGAAGAATATGGATGAAATGTGAATATGATGCATTAATATTAATTAAATTACTTACTTTTATATTAATTTTGCTACGTATAATTGAAAATTATTGCAATGTACAAAAACTTCTTTAGTTTTTAGTTTAATAAAAATCATTTGTTTATTAAATTTTGCATATTATCTATTCGATACTATTCACTTCTATTCATTTGATCTATTTCTTACTATAAATCGTAACTATAATAAATATATGATTTAATGTTGTTTTCAAAGTTTATATCAATTAATTCTTTGAACAAAAATTAAAACTAGACTGCAAGAACAATATTATTTATGTGATGGTCCAATAATTTTATAAACTATATATACTTCACTTTCATTTATTTGTATTTGTATAGTAATGATAAATATTCCAATAAAATATAAAATTTCTTTGCCAAAATAATTCAAATTATTATATTATGTACTGAATTTAATTGAACAAAAAAACAAAACAGACAAAAATTAATCTTTTAACAGTAAAACATTTTTTCATTAAATTTTTATTAAAATTGTCAAATTTTTTTTATACCAAACTACAATTGAAAATAAAAATATATTTGATATATCTTTCATATTTTGATATTATTTTTAATTTATAAAGCTAAATTCATTAAAATGATTAAAAACATTAATTGTTTTACCAAATAACTAAACAGCAGGTGTATTTTATTACATTCGTATAGGATATAAAATTAAAGAGAACTGTTTCATCCTTCAAACTCTAATTTTTAATAAAATTATATAAAAAAAAAAAAATATAACTAACTATATTCTATTATCGCGTCTCAAAAATAGGAGAAATTGTGCAAAATATAAATAGACGTGAAAAATTTCATAGTTGTCCGGAGGAACGAATCGGATGGAACAGGAAGGGTGCGAAACGTTCGATCTCGGATTCGATTCAGCTCGTTTCCACCCTTGAAAATCTGGTCGCACCCCGACGAACGTTTGGCGTATTAGTCATTCGGACGCAGCTGGAAACCCCTGCTCGGGGGTGCGTACCCCCTTTTGCAAGGTCGAATCAATTCCGGTTTAGCTTGCGGCTAAGCCTGATTTTTCCTCTTCTCTTTTTCATGTTTTTAATCGTCTTCCTCTTTGTGCCTTAAAACATGTACCTTACGATACATCAGGTAAATCGGAAAGTATTTTTATTACTCTTTATTGTGGTGGAAAAGGGAAATAGAGAAAATATAGGAAACAAATTTTTATTCACTGAATTGTTATTCTGCTTAAAATATTATAAATATTATTTTTACAAAAATCATAATTTATTTTTTTCTCTCTTAAAATTTCTTTAATCTATGCTTTTGATTCTCGAAATATTTATTAAATAAGAGTTATGTATAATAATATATAATAATGTAAAAGGAAGACATTAGGAAAATAAATATCGAACGAGTAAGAATTTTATCACACTTTTTTAAAAGTACTTCCTGAATTGTACATTGTAATTGAATAGATATACCTACGTAGAAATGTTAAATATAATTCATTATATAGTTTCAAATTGTAACGATTATTATTAATAGCTATCTATAAAGTGGTACACAAGTTTTATAAATGATTCGTTGTTTTATTATATTATATTTTTCTATTATAAAAGAAATGATATAATTTTCTTAATTATCTAATAATTAAAAATATATTTTACAATATTTTCTTTTTCTTTTTTTTTTTTTATTACTCAGGTATTTCATTTATGGTAAAAAATTTGATGAGGAATTAAAATTAAAAAGAAAAAAATATTTTAACAAAAATTATTTGGTTCAATAGAAGGACATTATATTGTCCAATCAATTTTTTTGTGAGCTGAATAGTTAAGAAAGATTTCAAGATCATTTTTTTAAATGGAACTATATAATTTTGAATGCATTAACCTTTATCTTATAAAACATTTTCTAAAAAGAATATTCTTATAAACCTACTTACATTCATTAACTTTCATTAATTAGAGGATATTGTAAGTTGAAGTTTGTAAAACTTATCACATTTTATTGCATTTTTAGTCAATTGTTTTCAACTTTTTTAAGTTACTGTTCTATATTATAATCAACAGATTAATTAGTTTATCTGATTGTGTTTTGAAAATGGAATAGTTGAATAAACTAAGCTACATTATTATTTTTAAATAAGAAACATATAAGAAATGTGATGAAAAAAAAATAATAGGAAGGAATCTTGTTAAATAAAACAAGGTATAATACATTCTTCACAGATGATTTGGAAAAGATTTTAAAGAAAATGATAAAATAAGACATGAAGTACTATTAAAATAAAATTACTGTTAAAATTATATTTTCCTTAAATAAAAATTATTTTTTTATATAGCTCTATCTATCCATACATTATTTTTAATTTACATATATTTAGTTATATACTTAAATTATAAATAATTATAATATAGTTAAATTATTTTTAATAACTTTTGTTATATTGTTCCAAAATTATTCCATGCTATTTAAGTATACGAACATATTCGTTTATCGCCCATTTTCTTTTATTCCTTTAATTTTTTTCGATCGAAACGATTATTTATTTTGGTAACGGAGCCCGGTTGATTAAAAAAAAAAGCGGTAACGATTTTTAGAGGTGCGGTGTATCAGTGGGATGGCTGATGAAAGGGATGTCCGGACTGAAGGGAGACGCAGAAGAGAACAAGAGAGACGGAGACAGGGTGGCGAGGTGGAGGGGGTGGGATGGGGGAAGAAAAAGGAAGAGAGGATAAAGAGAAGGGTGGCGGTGGTCCTCCCTATTGACAACGGCTTTCATCTTTATAATTCAACCCCTCGCGCCACCCTCAATCCATTTTGCCTTTTCTCCCTAATGCTTTTTTACCATCCTTTCGCCGCTGTGTTCCACGTGTCACCTATCACATGCCATCCACGGACTTACGCCCTTTTCTTTCGCCAAAATTCTCTCCTCTCTTTCTCCTCGGGAAGAAGTCTTTTGATGTCTTTGCTCCTACCTTCGTTTCTGTTATCGCACGCTTCATTTCTATCTCTTCGCTTCTCGATCAACCATTTCTGGTGTAACGAGCTCGTCAATGGGAATACATTGTATGGAAATGACGGTCGTCCGATGAATTTCATTCGCACCAATCGTTGTTAATTAGTTCTACATGATTTATTGTATTAGGTAAAAGAGTTCGTTTGTTTTTCCATGCTTTGATATTTTTCTGCGAAACATTTTATTGTTTCCAGTTTCAACGTGAAGGTGGAGAATTTTATAAAGTTTTTATCTGTAAAATTCAAAATATTTAAAAAAGAAAATTTTCTGGAAATTTTTATATAAGTTTAAACATGATTCTCATTCTGTTTAAATGTTCTTTTTTATTACTATATTTATTTATTATAATTAAATAAGTAACATCTAATAATTTTAATAAATCTTAATAAATCTTAAAAATTATAATAGATTATTATTATTATTATTATTATATTGTATTAATATTTATATCATAGATTAATATTTAATATTTTATATTTAATATTTTAATATGCAAAACTTGAGTATAATAATTATTATATATATTATATAATTAAGTGTAATATTAAAAAAATTTAGACTAATCAACATTCACATTTTCAATTAATTATAATTATATTTATATATTTTTCCACAAAACTACTGTTTCAATATTTTTCGTTTAATTTCCAAAGATTCGAATTGTCTCGAATTAATTTTTTAAAAACTTCAATTCATCAAATTCATCAAAATCATAGAATTATTTTACAACAAAACATTCGATTATATTTAATAAATATAAACATGTTTCAAAATGAAATAATAACATGTTTGGAGAACAGAATGTAGCAGAATTTTATATCTAGGTATTTTAAATTAATTGTCTTGTACGTAATGAATTTTGAGATACAAGAACGAATTGTTATTCATGTGGGAACAATTTTACAGTAACCTATACATTTACGTAAAAACGTGGAAAACCATTCATGCACTATTCTACAAAGTCTAATCTTCTTCGTGATCAATAATTATCATTACAACGAAGTAGCTAATCTTATTGAAATTTCAATTGATCATTTATTTCCCACAAATTTAATAAAAAACGAAAACAATATATACATATAATTGAAAAAAATGCATGAAAGATTTATTAAGTATTACAATAATTATTGCTTACAAATGCTTTCTTTTTTATTTCTTATTCCATTATTTGTGTAATGAAAAATATTTGAATTTAAATATAAAAAAATAAACTTAATCAAAGCAGCAATTTGAATTTTGAAGTTTAAATAAAAAATTTAGGTAAATATTAAATATGTTATTTTGTTCGATTTAAAAATAAAATTTAAAAATTTCTCTAATTATAATATAAAACAAAATAATCATTTTATATTATATTTTTACAACTATTTAAATTATTATTTTTATTATTTTGTTAATTTTAAATCGAATAGCTTTAGTTTTAGCTTTCTTAGTCACTTAGATTATAAATCATATTTCGTTTAAGAAGATTAATTATATTTTTATTTGTGAGTTTAAAGTATATTAAGATTTTCTCACATATTGCTTTAATATTTAGTTAATCATGTTGAGTAATTTAATTTTTGGATCACTTTTGAACAGATTTAACAATCGGCAATTATTACAATATTTATGATAAAGTTAGATAAATATGAATCATTAAACTTCATGATCCATATATTGAAAATTAATTAATAATATATGATATTATAATATAATAATATAATATATTATAATATGAAATTTGCGAACACTAATTATATACTTTAACACAAAAAATTCGAATGAAATTTAGGTATATCAACTAAGATATATTTTTATATTTTATATAAGAATATAAGGAATTTAGAACTTAATTTTATTCTTTTGAAAATACTTTAATTTCAACTTCATAAGAATAAATATTTATAACACAAAACGATTCATCTTTACATATGGCAACATATTCGTATGTTTATTGTATATAATCGAATTTATTTATTATTATTTTATATTATTTATAAATAAAGTACGTATGTAAATTTTCACAATATAAGAGTAAAATTTATTTATTAAAGTATACACACAACGATATTTAAAAAAAATTGAAATATTATAAACGGAAAAATGTTATTCTTCTTTCTTTTTTCTATTTATTTTTACACATAACCTGGTACCACGATTTCGAATATACATGATGTATATTTGCATCTCGTCAAGAAAAATTGTTCGAAATCAAGATCTGACTAAGATAAAATCTGTTACAATAATATCTCTGATAAAAAAAAAAAAAAAAAGAAAAAAAAGATAATATTTGAAACATTGAAGATTGTCCTTGAGGAAGGCATAACAGGAAGGAAAAAAAAACATGGTGCATAAAGCATGGTGTATCGTTTTTCTAGCATGATTCTCGGGGAGGTCTCACGTGTGTCGCAATCCTCGAGCAGTCGATCCCTCGGGGAAGACCTCCCGGAGATTTCGAAGGTTTCAGAGATTTCGGAGGTTTCGTTCGGGTGAGAGAGGCAGAGAAGCAGCTTGGAGAGGCGGCTGGATCGGTGGTCTTCGTGGAAGGAGAGCAGATCGATGGAAAAACGAGGGGAGTATAGTCGAAAACGGTCACAGATGGTGTCTTGCGTGGTTTACGATGCAGCGCAGGCCCTTCCATATGGGAATGATACTATTTAACTCACCCTGGAGACCTGGCAGGGTGTCAAATGACCTATACACCCTCCTCTCGACGCACAGGTTCGACTTTTAGCAGCAGGTTCTTTCTTCCATCGTTGCATCTCTCTCTCAACCTTTTTCAACTTTGCGTAGGTCGATTATTATTCACTTGTTATCAAATGGTCAAAGTTGGTTAAGTAACAAAGGTAACATAGGTAACAAAATTTTTATTAATTTAGTTTAAACAAATTTAGCTTTATACAGTTAAACTATTATTATTGTTAATTTTATTATTATCTCATTATTATACTTTTGTTTATTATTATTGTATAATTAATAATAAAATATTTATAAAAAATATTTATTTTCTATGTGATCAAATTATAAAGATTTATTTATATGAAGATTATATGAATTATCCTTTAAATCTTCAAATATATTTTTATTAAATTTAGCATAAGTTTAATGATCCGTGTATTAATTGTTTTGCGATGATCATTTTTTATTTAAAATTAATGTATAAATAATATTTTTTATATTTAGAAGTATACTTATGATTATCATTTTAATTATTTAATACATAAGTAAAATTTGAAGAAATTAGATATAATTATAAATATCAATATAGATTATAATTATTTTATGCATCAATACATATAATTATTAAAAATGTAATTGCAATAATATAAATATATAAAAATAATATAATTTTTGTTACATATCATAGGTATTGTCGATTTTAAATAAATTAGAAAAATATAATAGAGAAATAATATTAGTTTTATTTATTCATTTCATTCAGTTTAATTGAATAAAAATCAGTTTATTCGAATGGAATTTTGAAGTAAACACTTATGGAATTTTGAAGTATCAATATTGAGGTAGGGAAAGGATCATTCTTGATGCATTTAAAAGGTTTCCTTGCTTTACACCTGTTATTACCAAATTCTTCGAAGGAGGTCTACTATTTTCTATTATGTATTCAATGTAACTCATAGAAATATTTTCGAAATAATTAGAAATTTTTACAATTGTAAGATAAAATAATTATATCACAAATGTGTAGAATATTTTATATTTTATTTATTATATACAAATTATTACAATTGTATTACAAACATATATATGTATATATTGTCTATTCTATTCATTATTTTTAATATATATATTATTATTATAAATTTATATTTTATAATTCATAATTGTATAAATTTTTAATTAATTATTATTTATTAAAGGAAAAATTATGTATCAAATTTTTTATATAAAAATTAAATAAACCTATAAATAATTAATCTATTGGTAAAAATCATTGATATATGTATTATTTAAATAGATGATTGTTTTTATCTCAATTTATAAAAATATTGCTAAAAGTATAGAGAAGAATATAACATTAATTTAAATCCCACATTTTTATTTATTGTCAATTAATTATAATAGAAAAATTCATTTAAATTTAATTACAATTTAAATACAATTTCAATAGATCTAATAATTTTTAGTTAATATCTAATATATTATAGTTGAATAAAGAGTAAAGGAAAAAACCAGATATATTACAAAATGATTGTCACAAAAATAATGATTAATGTAATAATAACTATTTTAATTTTGCTAAAATCATAAAACTGATATTTATTATTCTCTCTCTTATTCTTGAAATATACTCTTATATACTTTAAATTTATATATTATATATTATATAGATAAATTTAAAATTCTTAGAATAAATCTTTATTTCATATTAAGTGTTTTTTTTTTTTTTTTTTTTACATTATTATAATTTATTTTACATTTTATCTTATATGTACAGCCTATCAGATTTCTTCTACCTTAATATTATCAAAAATCTATCAATTATACAATCATTTAGCGATAAATGATTAATAGATCGAATGAAGGATAACAATAGAAAATAAAATAAATTGTGTTATTATTAAACAAAGTTCGATAAAACACAAACAGTTTTCTATAAAAATAATTGATTGTCATTAAATACAGTCGAATTCGTAATTTGAAGCTAAATTATGAGTTACAAGCTGTAGTTTTTGCGTGGCTTTCAAGGAATAGCGTCCTTAAACCCTCCAGAAGGTTCAGGTTCCCGGGTCATGCGAAAGGTTACCCTTGTCCGACTGCGACACACGTGCGCCTCCCTTACTCGACCGATTATTGCCTACTTTTCTAATTAAAACTACCGAGAGCAATTTTTTAAATAGATCATTTTTAATTTAGACGATGAAGCGTAATATTGTAAGAAAGATGCTAAACAATATATGTATATTCCTCTGTTCACTTGTGTCTGTTGTAAATTCTATAAGATTAAAAAAAACTCTTACTCTTGGAAATATCGTCGAATGAATATAAATAATGAATATAGATAAAATTTTTAAATATTTTGATCGATATTTCGATTTTTATTGAAGAAATTTTTTAATATGTAATTTATAAATATTGGATAATAGAGATATTAATTTAATATTGGAGTGGAGATATTAACAAACTGCTTATATTTTAAAATATAAAAATCTAGAATATATATGAAAAAGACTCAAAATATTCAAAATATAATACACATTATGATATTTAAAAAATAAAACAAATCTTTAAATTTAAATTTTAATTTTTTAATTATGTTCATAAAAATTTGATTTTTATAAAAAAATCAAATTTAATAATAATAATATTAGTTTAATATAGTTAGTTTATTAATACATATGAATTTTTTTAAAGAATTTTTTAAAAAAAATTAGATAGAGCATTAACTGACCAATGGATAGATTATTCTTTGCTAATTAAATTGTACAACAACGAAAATTAAATAATTTTGAATTTACAGATATGGATCTGAATCTAATATCCTATTTTTTATTTTAAAAATTAACAAAATTTTAAATGAACCAAAGAATGTTAGAAATGTTAGGTTTATTAAAGAAAAATGAAAAATACAAAGGTAAAAAACAAAATATTTTCTAAACAAATAATTTTTCGATATAAATAAGCATTAATAAAAAATCTTTTAAAACACAGGTGACCCATAATTCAAATATTGATGTATAAATGGAAACAAAAAGATTCTATATTTTGAAATAAATCGAATATCTTGAAATAAAAACGAAAATCAAAACTAATAAGATTGTATGAAGAGCTTTATTTTCTAATAAATCAATTTTGAAAATTTTTCATATATAAATGAAATTAGATAATTTGTTAATTGTGAAATAGCATATGAATGAATTATATATTTTTTTAAAAATTAATTTTCAAGAAAATCGAATTTAAAAATTAATCGATATGATTCTTTGATTGTATATGTTGATTTTTCAAAACAATAAAAAAATAAAATTTAATTCTATAATATTTACCTTATTTTTATATATAAAATAATCTATTAATCATTCATCATTTAATCAGAATTCATTATCTAATCATCTAAGAATTAGTTAATCGAATATTTGAAATATTATATTTTCAAATTTGATCTACTCGAAAACAAAGATTCATAAAAAAAAAATCATGAAAAAATTTTATTCTATATTTTCGCTTTATTTTGAACGTTTTATTTTATTTATTTTATTTTATTTGAAGTTTATGAATATTTCTAATCTCATTTATACCATGAATTACGAATCATAAAGTGATGTAAAGCAAAATACATTTATCTGAAATTTTTCCAAACTATTGGGTAGTATAAAATGATAACTATTTATTTGATAATGATTTTGTAATTGCTGTTGTTTCCTTAGATTATAAAAATAATTAATGCAGGCAATCTAATTCATTTGAATTAAATTTTTTACTCGTTAGTGAAGATCTTGTAATTCATTTAAATTAAATTGTTTTTTTTCATCAGTGAGGATAAGTTTTTCTTTTCCACTCGTTAGTAAAATATGTTATAAACAAACTATATAAAATAATTAATATCTGATTTGAATAGTTATGATATTCTTTTCTTAATCATTTATTATATTTCAATAAACTAATTATAATAATTATTACATCAAATTCTTTTTATTACTGCTTTCCTTAAAATTGTTCATTTTTGACAGCTATAATTTTAAAAGTTCATCTAAACTAATAAATTATCTTTTTGTATTTATATTATAAGTACTTTTATATTATTCTTATTAAAGGAAAAATTAATAATATAAAATCAATTTGTTAATTGTTTTTTAAGGAATATATAATTCAATAACTTGACTTTAATTTAATCCTTATTTCTTTTTCATATTACAAAATTTTTAAGAATTTTTAAAAGTATTAAAAAATGTAGTTCTTTATTAAAGAGTTTTAAATATTTCTGATCTTTTTGAACGAAAAATTTGATTCCTTTATATGATATAATATTTAAAACAATATAATATGTATTCAAATAATATTTTCGTAAACTCGTGTTCATCATTCTTCTTCGAAATAACGAAATCATTCAAAGACGTATATATGTCTAACTAAATGAAATAATATGGTTGCATATTAGCATCAAGACAAGGTTATACGCACATTCTTGTTACAATAATGTAAATTTCTAATATCTAAGAAATGATATGTTATTGTAGATTGCTTATTTTAAAGATATATTAAATATTATTCACGGATTTTATGAATTGAAAATTAGTGATATTGAAAAAAATTTAAAGAACATTTGTTCTTGAAGTTTATTTGTATTTTCTTTGTATACTATATATATTTATGCACATATGTTTTTTAATCATTTACTTAATTTTCTATGACTATAATTTTTCAATTTATATAACAAATTACTTAATAAAAATTGTATTCATTAATATTTCAATGTAGCCAAAATGTCAAATGCAATTATTTTTTATATCTATTATTTTCTATTATTATTACAATAGATATAATTTTAATTATTATTAAATATTATGTCCCAAATTTTATGATTATATGTATTATTATATTATTATAAATTATATTAATATGTATATTGTATTTTTCATATATATATTTTACGTTAATTTCGTGATGTAATTGTATTTTATATATATAATATATTGTTATATTATATATAAATGGAAAATAGTTATTATATGAAACGTTATTAATTTCATTAATTTTATTTTATTTGCGAAATAAATATAATTTTTCTAATTAAAATCTATTATAATCTAATTTAAATTTTAATGAAAATTAATACAATAAAATATATATATAAAGGATAATATATAATAATCATTATAATTTTTTAGACATTTCTGAATTGAAGAAAAGTATTTGGAATGCTAGTCAACTCTAAATTGATTACAATTTAAAAAATCTTTTTGTTTATTTATTAATATATATTTATGGCTTCATGTATTACAATTGATGTCATAAGGAATTACGATTTTGAAATGAAATTAAATTTAAAAAAGTAAGAATAATTAAAAGATACTTTTTAACTATTCTAAAAAGTTATTTTACTTTGATAAAATTATATGATATATGATATAAGACAATTTTCCGATTATAAAATGTATTTAACATATTAAATTTTATTTATTTGATACATTTTAAATATAGAAAATTGAAAAATATTATTAATTTATCAATTTTTTCTCTAATTGTCTCATCTATTGTTTATATTTTATAAATAATCAAATTATACAATATTAATGAAATATAAAATTTTTTTAATTATGTATATCAATAAATATTTATTTTTCATATCAAAAAAATATTGAAATCAATATAACAATTTATTCAAGGTCGTTTAAAGTCAATTATGAAGACCTTCATTGATTAATGGATGCGGAAATATACGGTGAATGCCTCACAACGTGTTTCAGCGGAACGAATCATCTACACTTACTACATAGTTCCGTAGCAAATATGAATTGTTCAAGGTCATTATACCAGTTCAACACCTTCGAACCTGATATATATATAAAATATTGAATTTTTCCTTTAAACGGGAAAAATTATTAAAAATTATTAAAATCTTGAAATATTTTAAAATATTATAAAATCTAACATAACGTTAATATAACTAATATATTTTCAATATTCTTTATGCGTCTTTCATAATTTTCATATTGAATAACAAAATAATAATATTTAATGATAAAATCGAAAACATCAAAATTTTTTTCTAATAATTATAACCAATATTGTACAGCTCCACTTATATTAATTAAACTTGATTATATTACAAAAACATTTTTATATTTTATAAATCTATTCTTTTATATAATGATGAATACCTATATATTTCATTTTTCATTAAAAATCGTTATTTTAAATATTACTATATCGATATTTATCTATTTTACAAGAATTTAAAAACTAAAAGAATATGAAATATACATGTTTAAAAAAACTTAAGTATGTTAAATATATACTTAATCAATTCTCTCATAACACGATACTCTGAACACGATTTTTCCATCGAAAATTGTAAAAATTATCGAAATTGTATTTTCAGAATATCATAAATGTTATAAGAGGATTAATTGTATATATATATATACAATGATTTACTCATGATGGATTTTTGCCATATAAAAAATTAGTCTTGTTATTTTACAATACTACTAATTTAATACAGAATTCTAGAGTTATAATATTCAGATTTCTTTTGTCCTGGTTTTTGGGAGTGTATTTATGGTGTTAACTAAGCACGAGTGATGATGTCACACTTTGATCGTGTATGCAAAGATCGCGCCTACAGGTCTGAATGTATAAATTTTCATATGCAAGTCTTCACGTGCAATCTCTGCACATAACTCTGCACATAACTCTGCTCATCACAATCTATAATTTATTTTCCATTCATTAAGCAAATATTTATTGTAAAATACTTTCTTTTTTTCAATGAAAATACTTCTCTAATTGGATAATATGTGGTATTATTCATTCGTTATATTGAATCGAATTTTTTAACAAGGATAGAAAGAGAGTCCAAAAATAGAAAATAAAATTTCAGTTGCGAGTATTTATGACGATATTATATAATAAAAATTGAATTATTCGAATCCATAGAATATAAAAATAAAATTTTTATTTGATTATAATAACCGAAGTTATAATAATATCTTATAATTATTTTACATTTTAAATACAAATAATTATAATGTGTTTGTAGAATAAATAAATTGTTGCATACGAATGTATATGTACATATATGAAGACAGAATTAGACTGAAAAGTTAATTAGTTAAAATTATAGTTCATAGATCATTTTTTATATTTCATTTGAACATTCGACACTATATATATATATATATATACATATAGTTAATTGCAATTATTTCATGTTTTGAATAGTAAATTATTCAAGCAAATTAATGAGATAACTTTATTCTTAACTTCAACCATTAAAATTTTGTCCATTTCAACAAAAATGTCCATTTCTGTGCATAAATATTTAATGTATAATACTGAAAGATTTTCATTAATATCTTGGAAACTAATAAACATCCGCTGTTGAAATTTTATTATTCCTATTCATTTCCTCCTACCCTCTTGAAATATAATAGTTGAGTTATATTATATTACAATCTGTTTGTATTTTATATATTCTCAAAGACTTAGATTTATTTAAAAGTTTTATTAATAAGCAAAGATAAGAAGTAGATAATTTATTAGCATAATATATTAATAATGATACAGTAATGAATTTTTTTAATTCCATTTTTTATAATACAATCGAGAAATAATGTTTTGCTTAAGAATAATAATAATAAATTTTTTTATAATTCGCTAATGATGATAATGAGTTCACCGTTTATGAAAATTAGATGTTAAAATTAGATGTTGTTTAACTTATCACTATAAATTGCAGTCTTCGTGATGATCGTTTTATGATTTAAAAGATCACAAAAACTGTATTTTTAAAACGATGTTATTTATAATTAAAATAATTAGGATCAAGAAGAGATTAGGGCTGATAAATCCTATTTTTTTTTCAATTTTTAATTTTTAATAAATTACGTGGGCAAGATATAACTATGAGAATTGTTGCATCTAGATTCGATTATTTGACTAAATAATTGAAAATGATTTAATATGATAATTAAAATATTTTAATGTTTTTCTAACATTTTTCATGTTATCAATTCAAATTCCATAATTAAAATTGAATATAGATATCAATTTTATTTTAATAATAATAAAAAATTTATTTTTTACTTATTTTAATAATAACTTATTTTAATAATAATAAAATAATATAGTGTCAAAAAAATTGTATTGTTATAATATTATGTCATTAAAATATTAATTATTTACCTTTCATATGTTTAATAATAAATTAAAAATTTGTTAACTAAATATGAAAATTTTTTTTAACACAAGAAAGTAACAAATCCTTAAAAAGTTAGATATAAAATTTAGATTACAAGAAAATATACAAAAACTTATAAATCGATCAGATTCAAACTCTCATTTTGAGTTTAATTTCGTTTATGAACTTAAATTATTTATGTTATTAAAAAAATATCGTTCCCATAAGTTTAAAAATTTTTGAAATAAACAAAATTTTATACAATTTATTTAATTTATTATAGAAACAACTTTTTAAAATTTTTAAAATATTCATTTAACATTTATTTACAATTAATTATATAGAATCTAAAAACAAAATCTTCAAGAAAAATCCTTTTATATAGCCAGTTTTTCGATAAACATAAATAGCTAAACTGCGGATGTTTATACATTTATGCAAAATTTGAATGACATGCAAAAAGACATAGAATATCTAAAGTATAGTTTGCATTATTATTACATTCGAGGAATAAAGCAAATCTCTATTTAAATTTCATTTCTTTAGTCACGTTTTGCATAAAATCTATTAATAACTCTTTAACAACGTGCAATCAACAGAAACAAATAACTGGCATAATAAAACTTACTTCTTTCTACTACGTACATTTCCGCACACATAGGTGCAATATTATTAACGATTACTCAACCTATCCTTATAAGCAACAGTCCTCCATCATTAACAATTTCAAAGATTTTAAAAATTCTGAGAAAATATCTCAATCTATGACAAAAAAAAAATAAATAAAAAAAAGAGAAATAAACGATCCTTACTTTAATAATTTCGCTGGATCAATTTGCAGCCGGTTCTCTTTCGAAGAAAGGATCATCGTCTAAGGGTAACGCCTGAAGGCTGCTAGAAATTCTGGCCGCTGAAATAGGAGTAATCTTTGGAGAAGTTGGTGGAAGTAACGTGGCGAGGGGTGGGGATGACGGTGGAGAATGGTGGATGCCGGAAGTGGACGGGGTTGGGAAACGAACGGAAGTAGAAAAGGGAACGGCGGAGAGAAAGCTGAAGGGCTGCGTGGAGTTGTAGACGAGAGGTGTTGAGGGGCGAGGAGGTGGATCGAGGAAAAAGGGTAGGGAAGGGGAGAGGAGAGCGTGGAGAGGCTGGAACCGGAACCGGAACCGGAAGCAGGGAGCGCAGGAAGACGAAGCGACGTCGACGTCGGCGTCGGCGGCGGCCCCGATATGGCGGAAGCGTCGCGTTTGCCGGAAGTCGCCTAGGAAATGAAATGCCTCCCAGCCAGCTAACCCCTGCCGAGCTTCTCGTCCTTCTCCTCGTTTGCCACACCTTCCTTCGAGATTTTACCTAACCTATGCTGCGCAAATCGGAATCCTGCGCGTTCAATAAAGGTGTAGCTTGTGGAAATATTCTCCTTTCTGCTATAATTCTTTTTACAGATATTCATACATTTGATGAAATTCTCGTTTTTCTCCTCATTTACCTTTCTTTCAAATTTTTCTTGCCTAAACAAAGCCTATATATTGTTTAAATCAAAACTCTGGGCACTCGATAAAGATGTAATTTGTGAAAAATTCTTCTTTCTGCTATAATTTTTTTTTTTAGAGATATATACGTGCATTTGATGAAATTCTCTCGTTCTTCTTTTACCTTTTTTTTTCCTCATCAAACATAACCTATACTGCGCAAGTCAAAACTCTGTACGCTCGATAAAGAAGATTTGAATTATGAAAAAATTCTTCTTTCTACTATTATTTTTTTTTTTTTACAGATATATGTATACTTGAATTTTCGTTTTTTTCTTTGTTTGTCTTTCGTCGAAATTTTCTTCAGCGAACCTAACCTATTATGCGCAAGTCAGAATCCTACGCGCTCGATAAAGAAGATTTAACTTATAAAAAATTCTCCTTTCTGCTATTATTCTTTTTACAGATATATGTATATATATTTGATGAAACTCTTATTCTTCTTCTCGTTTATCTTCCTTCAAAATTTTCCTTGCCAAATCTAATCTATACTGTTTGTAAATCGAAATTTTATGCGTTCGATAAAGAAGATTTAAATTCTCCTTTCTTGTGTAATTCTTTATACAGATATATATGCACTTGATGGAACACTGTACTATTGTTTGTAAAATATTAAGTTGAATAAATATCGTTTGGATCAAGTTAAATTTAGATTTATATGAATTCGAATTTGATTGAATTTAATCAGCAGGAATATACTTGTATTTTGATGTAAAATGTTTTGCAAATCAACAAATCTTTTTTGGCCGTAATTCCTGATTTGTTTTTGTGCTTAAATGCATGCGAATATGTATTTTGAATCGTGTGGCATTCTTACTGTCAATTAAACATAACTACGTTTATATTTGATCTTATAGACGTAATCAATTATCTATAACAAAATATATACACTCACAAAGAAGTAGAAGTCTAAATAAAAAGTAACGGAGTGCAAATATTCAAAATTGAAATGCCAATACGAATGAAATTACATAATTTGGGCATGATAGTTATAGGAGGTAAATAGTGTTGAATATTTTCATCAAATGTTATCATTTCTTTTTATTGTACATGGATAAGAAATTATATCGTTTTAGTAGTTTGTGTAACGATGGCTACGAACAAATGTTCATTAAAATTGTTGCTGCATGTGTACTATAATCGTAAAATTGGAATAATAGAAAATATTATTAGTTACGTGGCCTGATAGTCGATATTGGTAAATAAAAGACATTCTACGAATTTTTGCCGAATATGTATGTATTTTGATTGCAGGATGATTCTTCCGAATTTTTCTGAATCCGAAAAAGAAGAAAAATAGATCCAAAATATAAAATACGTAACGTCAAGCTTTCTTTGTTTTTAATACATATTTACATTGCATTTATACGTATTTCATACATGTTATATTACACATATTATATTTTATACATATTTATATAACCAATATAATAAATATAATATTATGTGATATTTTATTCTTTACTTTCTTAAGATAATTACTATAAGAGACAATAAATATTACATTATAAGATAAAATATAATTAAATTTTGAAAAAGGTTAAAATTGAAATTGAAATTGAAATTAGTCATTTTTTAAGTAATTTAAAGTTGCATATAGATTGGGATATAATTGAAGAAAATTGAAAATGACAATAAAGATAATACAATTGTCCAACTTTTAAAAATTACTCAGTTTAAATCGATAAATAATATTACTTAATGTTTTATAAAAAATATTTATTATAGAAAATTTTTAACAAAATTTTTCTAATCTATATTATGTATATTAATCTATCTTATTAAAATGTGATTATTGATATTTCCGTAATATTATTAATTATTAATATTTATTAATATTATTATTATTATTATTTACAAATAATAAATAAAAAAATAAATAAAAAAGTAAATAAGTAAAGAATTAAAAATAAATAAAAAAATTTTAAATAATTTTTGCATAATCTTTTTAAACATTTAAAATATTTATTTCTTTAATTATCATCACAAATTTCATTTAAAATTATTTCCATTTTTTTTATTTCTCATAATATATACAATGATAAGTGTCGACAATGACGGCCGATACCTTAATGTTATGAAGTAAATGATGAAGAAAAAATCAATATTGACCCAGAAAATTTCTCGACGAGGAAAATACTTTATTCACAGAGTATATAACTTATGTAACAGTCCCATGGACCGGATGCCTAAAACTATTTTTCTTCTTATACTTCGTTATTTTCTATTTTTCTCAACTAAGAAAACGTTCAGAACACGCATAAACGAAGATAGCCTAAATGCAAATAAATTCGAATACATATAAATTTTTTCACTTCTTTTAATGAAAAAAAAACATACTCACATTAAAAAAAATTTATAACAAAAGATAAAGAATATGAAAAATATCGAATTTAAATTACAATTTTTGTCTTAAAAGAACATAATTACTATGCAATTATTTTTTTTCATTTATTTTCTACATGGTAAATATAAATTTTATTATTTATATAAATATTGTATAACATGAGTAGAATAGTAAAATTTTTTGTTTAGTGTTCATTATTTCTAAAAATGAACAAATTTACTTTATATAATAACATTTAAAATATTAAAATTTTTTCGATCAATAAATTTTTTAAGCCACAAACTGTTTAGATATTATTATTTTCGTTGATTTTATTTTTGTTTGATAATGTACAGTAATCTAATTTTTGTTTTCAGCAAATAATGCTTTTTTATTATCGAATGAAATAAATTTGAATTAGATTTGGAATAGATCAAAGAAAATTATTGTTTAATTAATAAAATAAAAAATAAATTAATCGTTTAAACATACATAAATATTTTTAATTTGTTTGCTTATACATATTATATATATTAGTGTATTATAAAGTATCAATAAATTTATAATAATTATTAAAAAAAACATTAAATAATTGTAATAAAAATAAGAATTAAAAAGTACAAAAATATATTTAAAGATATATTCAAAAAAAAAAAAAAAAATAAAAAGCACTTGAAAAATTAATTTTGAGAGAACTATTTGCACACGAAAATAAGAAATACTAAAAACCAATTTTTTTTTATCAATAAAAAATAAATATTATACGATTTTAATTTCTTCATTTCACTATATCATATAAATTCTATTGTTTTTCTCATTTTAAAAATAAAAATAAAAGATATGGTAAACATCTTAAGATGATATTTTTTCCAGCTAATAAACAATCGAGAATATAACAAGAACGAGCAAGTAGGAAGCTGAGAATCGAAAGAAATGATCGAACAAGAAACGCAGAGGGTCTCGAAGAGGTCGGCCCTGAAGAGCATTAAGCCGCGGTACCGGTGAAAGGCGAATAACACGAATACCTTCGAAGTCGCATGGTTTCTAGTTCTAATAACGCTATTATTCTAACGCGAACCCAGTCCGCCTACCGACTTACCGCTTTTCCACTTTTGTCTTTCTTATTGTCTGTCACTCTCTTCAATCGTTTCCAATGCATTTCGATTCGATCATACGAGAACTAGAGTCGATACGATCACTGGTTAATAAATTAATAGCGCAAGGTCGGTAACGAATAAACTAAAATCACTTTGTATATTGGGGTTATTGATCTAGGGAATTTTCATCTATAGCTTCTTACATAGAAATTGGAAATTTACAATCTAGAAACTTAGATTTGGAATTGAGCAAAATTTATTGAAAATAATTTAAAAATATTTATTTTAAATGGCATAAATTATTATGACGAATAATGTGTTTTAAATTGAGGTTATGTTTTTTGTTTGATTTAAGAAATTTGTGAATACAGAATTAATTATTTGAGAAAATAATAGTTATTTTTTAATTAAAAATTTATTCTGAATAAGAATTATATAATAATTGTAGTAAAAGTGTGATAGCATTAATAAGAAATAATAATGATATATATTTAAATATTTGATGCAATCGTTTTTACCAAAATTAATAAATAACAATAAGAAATAACAAATAATTTATTTCAAGAAATAACAAATAAATTGTGATTGAAATAATTTGAATACTATATTTGTATTATTTCAAAAATAATATTTCTCAAATGATTTTAGAAGATAGTTTTAAATTAAAGAAATTTGAATAAAGAAAAGTAGAATTTCGATTATCAGAACAAAACATGACATAACCGTTTCGGTAATCGAATTACTTTTTTTTTTTTCTATTAGAGATTACTTATTGTGAAATACATTACCGATATGAATATTAAATAAATTTAAAAACTACTAAACTAAAACTTAACAATATTATTCATTTTAGTCTTTCAATACATAATCTTACATCTTTCAAATATTGTATCTAAATCAGTAAAATAATATTTTAAATACTATTTTATTTATTTTAAAGCATTTGTATAATTTTGAAAATGAATTTTTTATTTGATAGTAAGTTTTTAAAATATATTTTATAAGATTTTAATATAAGCTTAACAAAACAAAAAATAAATAAATTAGTTTTATTAGAAATATCTTATTTATTTTAATTTATTTCTTTATTTTAAATATTATCGCTGAAAATAATTATTCGCATTTAATACATTTATAAGTATAAATAATTTTCCAATTTTCCTTTATATAACGTGTATCAAAAATTGTAGCATAAATGACTGGATAATTTTTCTATCTGAAAAAATGAAACAGAAATATTTATTTTCAAGAAAATTGAAATTATATATATTCAATTAGAAGAAAGAATCAATCAAAAAACTGTATTACATTACTTGAGATGATTCTATATTTTAAGCACAGACAGATTATTTTATTTTATGTTTCAGATTATTAAAATTTTGTGATTCAGATTGTTAAAATAAAAATATTTTATTTGTCGAAAAATTTTTATGTTTTGTTTAAAATATTATTTTATTTAAACAGAATCTAAGATAAATAGTATTTGAAATATTTATTTCACCAAATATTATTCAGCACTGATTTAAACATATATCATCAGTAAATTTCGTACACTTGAATTCTTTTGCTTTTTGATTTGATGAATTTTCAACACAGTCACTAATTTCTGGTTTTTTTCTGGCTTATATCATAGATAGTTGACTTGCCAATTACATATTCATCAGTTAATTTAGTCATAATTTCACCGTGTTCTAATCTATTCGTAACTTCACATTTCGTTTTTAGCGATAAGACAACACGCTTTCGTTTCGCCAACGTTACGATATATATGAAGGGTACAAATGTCACCAATAAAAAATGTCTAATCTATAAATTTTAAAAACAATCCAAAAATCGTTTAAACTGAATAATGATTACCAAAAGACAGAGGAAAGAAGCATAATTGAAATAAAATAAAAATTCTTTATTTTTTATTATTAGATAATATTGTTCGAATATTTATTCGAATTTCTTTATCGTGAACGTTTCTTTAAATCGAAAATTTGATAATCGAATTTTCATTTAATCGACAATAATCAAACGATTCAATCGAATTAATAGGGATTCTGATAATCGAGACTCTATTATATATGTATATACTGAATGTATAATTGTCTATCTAATTTATAAAAAATGGAAGAGAATGGAATATATTGATGAAGAAATTGAATCTATATAGACTACGCATACTAAATAAGTATAAAATAGAATTAACCAATACTGAAATTTTTATTGAAATAAAATTTTTATTTTATTTTTCATTTGCTATATTATTTTATATGATTTATTTTAAATGATATTATTTGAATAGATTTTTTATCATTTGAATAGATCTGAAAGATATTAAAATTTTTAATATTTATTTTATTTTTTTAATATTTTAATATTTACTATTTTATTTGAATATTTGTTATGTAACTTCATTATAAAAATATAAAAAGCTTTTTCTGAGAAAAGTTTCTCTATTTTTCTCGCATTTAAAAACATTTTCATCATTATCATTTATTATTTTTTATTATTTGCAATTATTATTTAATTAAATTATTATTTAATTATTATTTAATTAAAGTTAATTAAAAAAGTTAATAAATAAATTAATCATTAAAAAAATTCATTCCTTAAATAAAATATTAAAATTTATTTGGAAATATTTTTTATTTGAAATAAATTTTTTTTTTATTTTATTTGCAGTAATTATATGTTTTTTTTTATTTTAAATAAAATGTACCTAATTTTAATACAAAAATTCTATTGATTCATTATATAATTGTGTTTTGCATTTTTTGTTTCGTTTTTTTAATAGTTATGAAAGTTTTAAATAAAAACTAATTTTATATAATAATTACAAATATCATTTCTTCAATGACGCATAAAAAATAATGAAGTTTTTGTTTATTTTATAATAATAATTAAATTAATATTTATTGTACCATTATAATAGTAAGTTCCATATTAGTTGGAATTATTATATTTAGTTTCAATGAATTGCATTACGACATTACGACAACCCTTATATTTTTTTTGTACCAACATACTTTCATTTCTAAATAAATAAATTAAATTATCATAAAACTTTAATTGACCAAATATTTATAAATTTCACATATTCTAATGACCAACAATTCTTTACAAAAGACATTAACTAGTTGATAAATAAATAGAAAAATTAATTATACAAATAAGCAATATATAAAAAAAAATATAATTAATATATTATATACCTACATTATATATTTACTTTGTACAAATGTTTTACCATATTTTACCATAATTATTTATATGCTCCATTTTTTTAACATAATATGATAATGATGATCTTGATTAAATATAACAATTTATTATGAATCGTACAAAGTCAAACATAACTTCGGATAAGTTATGTAATAATATTTCAATTATATTTATGAAATCTTTTTTTTAGAATATGATATAATAAAAAATGAATGAAATTATTAATTATTAATTATATATTAATTATAGAAATATATACATTAGATTATAATATATTACATTAATTTGAAAATACAATGTTATAAGACACAAATATCATAATCATATATCGGAATTTTTTTTAATTATTCTGAGAAAGTTTTAATGTTAAATAGTTTTTTAAAATTTCAATGTTTCAAATTTTTAAATTTCAAATTTTCTATTTTTTAAAATATAATTTTATAATGATAAAACAAACATAAATATTTATATTCTAGTGTTAATATTTTCAGAAATTATATTCAAAAAAAAAAAATATAGAAATTTTTATTATAATCAGAATTTTCAGAATATATAAATTTATTTGTAAAATAATATTCCAATATTATTGTGAGTTTGCATTGTATTGTAAATAAAATAAAATATCTATAAGTACAATGATATCTAATGATATTAATGTTAATAATGTAATATGAATAATAAAAAAGAAGTCAAATAAAATAATAATTTCAATTTGATAATTCATAAAATAATATTTTTACATTTATTTATCATTTTTGAGAAAATTATTTAAAGTTATAGTTTTCTAATTTATAAATAGATTTTGATAATGTTAAATAGTGTTAAAAGTATAAATTATTAATGTTAAATAATGTTAAAAGTATAAATTTTTCGAAAACATTTTAAATATAGATTAATAAATATTTTTATCTATTTATTGTTGAGAGATAAATTTCAATTTTTAGAAATTCTTTATATGAAATAAATATATCATTTAGGTACATATACATATTATTAATCAATATTTGATTATAACATTATTATGCATATTCTAACCTTCGATATTCATAAAAATAATAATTTTAATTCATTCTGAAAGATTTTTTAAGAAAAATGGCAAAATAAAAGGATTGTTAAAGCATTTAATCGTGAGAACTAAAAATCTGGCGAAACTAATTATAGCTATTGAATAATCAGGCCCAATGATTTTGTCGTCGCAGGAAGACACTCCCGGTGATTTTTCGTGCGTGGTTAGGGAAAGGCGATTATTTTCCCCTCTCCATCTTTTAACTCTTCTTGACTCTTTTTAATTCACAATATAATAATCTGTTTTTCATATTTCTTAATTAAATTGTCGTTTTGAATTTTTTTTATTTTTCACCACTTAGTTTCATGATTAAGGATTTTTTTATTATACAACATTTATATTATTTTATATAAAATATATACTTATAATATTGATTATTACAAAAAAATTTAAATATACTTAATTTGTTTAAAAAAAATTTTTTTAAAAATAATATTTTTGTTATATTACTAAATAATATCAATTATTTTTTATATTATTTTTTATATAAAATATATGTAATAGTTTTTATAATATTATGTTTATCGATATTGTATTATTAGTTTAAATATTATATAATGATTAATCAATAACAAGAAGTATAAAATAAAAAAAAATACAATATAAATTTTACATTTTAAAATTAATAACAAGAAGGAATTTTTATATTTTTTCAGATAAAATTATTGTTTTAAAAAAATAATATTGATCAGATTAAAAGATTTATTTGATTTATTTACGTTGAATCCTTCTATAAAAAAGTCATATGAAAATAGATTAAATAGATATATAAGTATATAATAATATAATTATAAAAATAAATTTGAAATTATTTATTGTATTAATTTTTAAAATATAAATTTCGCAAATTCATCCATTGTTATTAACAATATATAAAACTCATAACATATTATATTTTTAACCTATAAAAATGAATGTACAACAAAATTTCCAAATAAAGTTTCAAATTTTAAATGTATTTGTAATATTCTTGTAATATTGTTATACAAATTATTATTAGTTATCCGGAAAGAATTCTTCTTTAAGAATTTTGAATCATAAAAATAGCAAAAAGTTTCAAGATTTGAAAACTTGATTTTCGAGATTTCAAGCACCTTATTAATAATAAAACAAAATTTGAAATATTTTAAAATAAAAATAAAAATAATGAATTAAAATATTTCCATAATCAAATATTATCTAAATATTATTCTACTTATCATTAAAATAATCAATATCTCATTTCAATATTTAAATTAAATTAATATCTTGAAAGTACTATTTTTTTTTTAATATTTAAATTATAGATAAATATATTATTTGCTATTTTGCTATTCGCAAAAATAAAAAATACAAACAATAAAAAAATTAAAAATCTCACGTTTAGTTTGTACAAATTTTACTATATGTATACAATAATGTAACTCTAATATATTATATCATACTATGAAATATTAAAAATAGAAAGTGTTTATTTGAAATACTATTTTCTTTTATTAATAGCATTTATATTAATTAGTATATTTCTTAATTTAAATATTATTTCAAAGAAAAATTTCTTCGCAAGATCAATTAAATAATCATTTTTTTATTTATGCATTTTCAAAATCTATTTTTCCCCAATAATAAATATCTATAAATTTTTTCATTTATCATATATGCAAATTGTCATGCATATATTTTGTAGGAAAAAGATATTATTTGCGAGTTCACTGGATATCAGAATATATATACATACTATATATCGGCGACAAAGCTTTTATTGTTAGATTTTCTTCGTTAGAGAACTAGATCGACGTACTGCATAACAGTATGAGCAAGCGACAGTCGAGTAACTGAGGTAAGAAAGCGAATAGCAGACTCGAGACAGGGGAATTGGGTTAGCGGCTTAAGGTGGATTGTCATAACTCCCGTATTACTTCTTGCAGTGTAAACGATTATATAATCATGTTCGGTGCGTAAACGACGCGTCGTGTGTGAGTACGCCTTAAAACACCTTCAACCGGAAGCAGACTTTCTCCATCGCTTCAACCATGCCAGCCTTTTCGGGCTCACGTTCGTGTTTTTTTCTTTTCCAATTCGTTGCAATTGCATCTTCCGGATTTGTTTCTTTTTTTTTTAAATTTTAAAATTTAAAAAATTTTTTTGATTCAACACCCTTTGTTTTCTTAATATAATTTGGTCAATGTACGTAGTGGCGAAAATAGAAATTCTTAACCTGTACACTGTGCATAGGAGAATAAAAATTTTTATATTTTAAACGTACAAATATATTGTATAAATATATTTGTTATATAAAAGTAGAAATAAAATATTTTATTATATATTGATTATTAGAATTAATTGATTTAGAGATAAGATATTATATAAGTACACTTTTCATAAATATTCGGGCACTTTATTCTATTTATAGTTGTATTAGAAACATCGAATTTTAGAGGGAAATTAAGAAATCCATTATTTTTACATATAATTCAAGATTAGTAAATTTTTTTAAAAGTAGATTTGAAAAATGGATTATTAAATGGGATATCTTCAAAGAGGAAGAGAATTTGGATTAATATTAAAAAATTTATATATAATAATAAAAACTTTTGTTGAGACCAAAAATAATGAATTTCTTTTTCTTAAATTCTATCTAATAATAATAATATTTAAATTATATGAATATGTAGAATAAATTAACGAATAGAGAAATTAAAAAAAATATTAGATATGATTCTATAGTATAATTTCAGAAATTTCTATATAATCAATAGTAATTATATTCTAAGATATATCTATATATATATATTGTATATATATTAGAATTAAATATGATTTTTCTATACATATTTCTTGATTATATATATACACATTTTCAAAAACATTTTATAAATTTAATATGATATCGCTAATAATTAAGAATATTTATTATAAAAATATTATTGTTATATTAACATAATATTATTATTGTATTTTAATTATTTTAACAAATTTAAATACAAAAGAATGACAATAATGTATATATAACGTTATTAAAAAAACGTAAATAAGATAATCCATATATTGTTATGTATTTATATCAAAAAATATATTAAAATATATATAAAAATATATAATATAAAAATAATACACAATTTATTATACAATTTTAAAAACATTCTTTTAATGTAAAAAAAATGTAGGTAATGTTAATAGTTAGTATTAAAAATATAACTTAATAGTAATTAATAATAGATAAAAAAAAATTTAATAATATTATGAATATTTTTATTTTTTTCAAATTCCATAAAATTATATACAATTTACAATTAAATGGAAGCAGGAAAAAAATTAAATAAATATAAATAAAATATAAAATATAAATAAAACAAGAACATAGAACTTTATAATAATTAATATTAAAGAACAATTTCACAATAATAAGCTTATGTCTAAAATTAAAAAATGTATATCACTGATAAATTTTGACAGACTTTGAGAAATATCAATTTAATTAGATAATTTCTATATTATAATATATAAAAATAAATAAATAAATAGAAAAGCAGAAAAAAAAAGATACAAAATATAGATACAATTAATAAATTGAATCTATATATATATAGATATAGTTTGTTTCTTTTTTTTCTTATTACATATCATTATATATATACATAACTTAATAATAATTATACACAATAAAATCATTGCACAAATCTATTATACATAAAATCTGTCATATGATTCCGTAATTAAATTCTGTAATTATATTCTGTCAAAAATAATTAATATTTAGATTAATTATTTTTGATGATGATGATATCATAATTATTACAAGTATTAACATTATAATTACAGGCAATTATATTGATAGTTGTTATGAAAAGGATGATCGTCGATGATCGATATCCGATATTCGATACTCAATGTTGCGTATATGAACAATACAGGGTGATTCTTTTACCTAAAGCCAGTGGCTGTCAAGTAATAATACCGATATGTATATGTAGGTGCATATCGATATGTATAGGGGAAAGTAGAGTAAAACAGAACTGACAAAGCAGAACATTAATGTTTTTCTTAAATAAAAAATGTAAATGGAAATATATGATATAAATAATCATCGAAGCATTTTATGATTGATTATGATCTTGTGAAAATATTTTCTTGTGTGTATCGCGAAAAATTTGAAGTATAGAAGTTTCGATGTAGTAATGGCTTAGTATAACTACTTAGTTTTTTGTTATTAAGGAAGCATTACGATAAGTAAAATATTGCATTCTATAATTCTTATTTTGCCCGTTTGACACCGATTATTTATCTTAAATTGAAATGAACGTTATATTTTCTTCTAAATATCTCATATAAAGTTCAAAATGAATCATTTATTATAATTAATATATATAATATTAATAATATTCATATTTATAATTATTTTATAAATTAATAGTAAATGTCTATTTTATCATTTTAACAAAAATAATACTTTTTAATACCTTTAGAAAATATTATATTTTATTAAATAAATTTTATTAAATAAATATATTTTTTTAATATTATATTTTATTTTCTCATAATTAAAAGTCTATTTAAAACTTTTATTTTTTTTGTTAACAATTCAATGTTAAACATCCTATTTTATCTTATTTTTCCTTATAAGATATTTCCAGATATAATACAATTGAAAAACTAATGATACCTGGGATAAAAATAAATTGAAAATATATAGTAAAATTTATTTACATGGAGTTTTCATTTTTGTGAAATTCAAGTTCACGAAAACCTATCATATTTTATAAATTAAAATAGAAAAATCGTTAAATTTTTAATTATTTATTATTCTTTAAAATTATATCAAATTGAATGAACGAATCAGACTGTATCTAATCACGCACTAATATATTGTAAATAAAAAATTTTTCTCCTATATGTTTTTCTCATTTTCAAAAATCATGGTTTTTTTCAATTATATAATATTATAATAATTATAATTTCGAAAATATCCCATGGACTCTTCACTCTTCACTGTGATATAAGAGGCAATCTATATCGAGACAGTATGCGTCTCTATATATGTGAAACAAAAACAGAATGAGCGATCAGTAACAGTGTCTTTTGAGTAGTGTGGTGAGAGAATCAACCTGTATGTACTTACATACTTATATCGTTCGGCCCAATTGCGATAGATTTCTTGAGTGGAGAGGGTCCTAGCGTGTCCTGGAGCAGTTTACCCACCATGACATCACCTATCACGCTCGCTCGAGCATGCTGCAACACTCTGCTGCCTACCTGCTTACCTTTTTCAATCTTTTCCTTCCCCTTCCCTTTTTTTCATCTTTCTCCTTTCCTCGTTCCAATTCTTCTTTCAATTTCAATTTCTCTTTCCTCTTTAATTTAAATAATGTTGAAAAAAGATAAAAAAAAAAAAAAAACAAAACCAATAACATTTTTACATTATCTCAATTTATCTTTAATCTCTTTCAACTGGTATATAAATTTTATGTTAGAAATATATTTTATATTTCTTTTATTTTTAAATCATTTTTGGAGATTAATTGCGTAAAATATGGACAAACCTGTTCGATTTTCTATTAACATTATATTTTCTCATTTTCTATCCGCTCTCCTTCCCCCTCCTCTCTTTCCTTCCAACGTCGCGAGCACACTCTCTCGGTGATTTTCACTTGGCGAGACGACGTAAGCCGCACATAAGGTGAAGGTATCGATTGCGCAACATCGATATTATGCAACTCGTAGCGGTTTCCTGCTGTTATCTAATTACCCAGAGTAGAGGAACTGCTCGACGAGAGGAGGCCATTCTATGATGAATCTAATTCGAAGAGTTTCGTTTTTCCACGCAGTAGAGATCTTAATATTAATATTCTTATAAACAAGCTGTAAATTTGAAATTGATGAAATTTATCGAAGATCCGGCATAGGAATGGCGACAGGAAAAATCTCTCGCCAATCGACTCACGAGTTATTTTGTTTGGATTAGGTCATCGAGCTTTTCCAGCAGCAATATACATATGCATTGTATCGCACTGATATATCGGTACGCGCCTACATAGCCACGTGCTCGAGACACCTTCAAGAGAGAAAACAGCCGATAATTCTTGGTGCGAGACTGTCCCTCTATACGCTCTCGTTTTTTCTTTCTTCCTTGGAATTTCTTTTTTAACAAGTTGTACATGTTTATTAAATCTATTATACAATAATTTAACTAACTATAATAACATTAGTGAATTGATATTTTAGAATTTTATAACATTTTATATTATATTTTATATTATTAAATATAAAAAAAAATTTTAAAATTAGAAAAGGATTATTTGAATATAGTATTTCATTTAATGTCTAAATTACCGGTTAAATAAATTTATTTTCCATTTATACGTTACATATAAATAATATATTATAGTGTAATGTTATAAATTGAAAACTGCTTATTTGAAGTACATACTATCATTTGAAACACTATTTCTTGATATAAAAAAAGTTTATTGCTTCAAAAATTTTTTTAGCTCTGAACAACTAAAATAATTAATTTTTTTTTTGTAAAACTTTCTTTATTGTCAAATTTGCTAAAAAGAATTTACTAATATTATATATTTTGACTAGTAATAAATTTGATTAATAATATCTTTATTTATTATTGTGCGAGTTATAACTATAATTAATTGCAAAATAAATGTTTCTGTTTTTTTTTTTTAAGTTTTGAAAAGTTTTATCTACTTTATTTTTCCATGAAATATTAATTCTATATTCGAATTTTATTTTTCGTTTAATATCGAATTGATACAATTGCAATATAATAAATTAGAAAAAACAAATAAATAAATTTATCAACTTATTTATGTGTGCACAACAATAAAACAATTTATGGAAAATATTTTTATATATTTATAATATATTTATTTATCATAAGAGATATAAAATCAATAAGAGAAGAATAGAATTAATCATATAAATAGTAAATAGACTTTTTTATTTCTTAATTCTTAAGATTTCTTTAAAAGAAGAATCTAATTAAAAAAAAAAAAACAGATTTTAATAAATAAAAATATATTGTATTTTATTTTTTACTTTATTTTTACTATCTACTATCTATTTTATTTTTCTCATTAAAATATTAAAAAATGAAAAAGAATCTATGATTAAGAAAAATAATAATTAGAGAAATAACAACGATTAAAAGAATAAGAATATGAAAAAAAAAAAAGAAAATATCTATCAACAAATGAAATCGATAACAATCCAGTGTTTCTTACTTTTATAATGTTTAAGATAAGCATTTACATCTGTTCGTACATCTATTTCGCTTAAAATACTTATGACATTCGAGAAGAGTCATTCGTAGAAAGAAAATCGGATGGAGATCGTGATGACGTGGTAACTGATGAAGAGAAGCACGCTGGTGGTGATGGTCGTCCAGGAAGTAGGTGCGTCGAACGTAGTTCCTACTTTCGAGGCCGAGACGGTTGTAATAGCAATCGGCATTGTCGTGGTTATTGTATCGTCGCGTTCAAGAGAGAGACAACAGAGATAAGAGAGATAGGTGAAGGAAGACAGAAAGAGAGCAAAGTTGTTCGTAATCTGTGGGATAGGACGAAGAAGCAGCGAGGCATGTCCGAAGGAAAGGAAGCTCCACGGACCTCAGTTCCGCTCGTTCTCCTCTTCCTCCATCTCTCGCCGGTTCCCAACCTTTCTGAGGTTTCTTCTTTGGAAATCTAGGTGTATATATCAGCCTTATCCTCTGTTTTAAAAGGACTATTTTTCATTTTGTTTAGTGTCAACGTATTAAAATATTTTAAGAAGTATGATATTTTTTCAAAAAGATTTGTATATATTGAATTTCAATCGTATATTTGGTAAATTTTTGAAGATAAAGTAAATTTACATAATTTTAATAACTATGTAAATATTACTTATATTTATTAAAAATATAAGATATTTGTAATTTTAATATTATTATTTAATCATTTATAAATTATTTAATTAATATTATTTTAATATTATTATTTTATCATGATATGATTTTTTTTATTGTCTCGTGTTTACAAGCTAGATTAATCTTATCGTTTGTTTTAAAAAAGAGGTTTTAGAAAAATCTTTAGAATGATGTAAAAAAATTAATTTACTAGGTAAATATCATCTATATTTAGAAATATAAAATATTTATAAGATATTTTACTAATTATTTGTAAAATATTATTTTAACTCTCAATGATTTTTTCTTTTTTCTCTTGTTTATAAATTAGATTAATTTTATCTTATGTTTTACAAGAAAAAAAGAAAAATCCAAACAAATTGCTTGTATTTTTTTTTTTATATAATGTATATCACTTTATTATATAATATTAATAATTCATAAATTTTACTATTCTAAATAAAACTATTCTAATGAATAAAAATTTTTCACATTATTTCATAATTATAACATTCTAGATAAATTTAGAATAAGTAAGAGAGAATTATTATTTTTTCTCTTATACAATACATCGATTACATTGATTATTTTATAATTAAATTTATTTATAGTACTATTTAAATCGTAGAAAAATATAACAATTATTTATCATATACACAAATTGATTTTATTTTTAATCTTTTGTCAAATATTTTCCAATTTGAAATAAAACGATTATCATTATTAATATTTTTGTTTTATTTATAAAATTTACAAAATTTATTTTATTGCGAAACGACGATATTCCATATTATATGACAAGTCAATAAAATTTGTGCCTCTTACACGTTAATTTGGTGTGCCGTCGTATTTATATCGATTCTTGCAAGAACATGTTACGGAGGAACTCGAATTCCTAACGTCTATCCTTGTGTCTAGAAACGCGTCTATGCGAGGTCGACTCTATTTTCGCTCGGGTATCCGTCAGCTCGACCTCTTCCTCTGATTCCGAGGAAATCCTATGCCCGACTTTCTTCCTCGCTTACTCGTATGAAATTTCGGCCGATTGCCAACAAACTCCGTAACGAATTTCAAATTTCTACTTCGAATAAAGAGATCTTCAATCCTGCTTTAATCTTCATTTTATCTATTATTTACTATCAAACAATACTCTCAAGAGAATAACGAAAGTTTTATTGATCAAAAATAAAATTTAAAAAATATTTAATAAACAAATAAATTTTTGGATGATTGAAAAAAAGCAATGAAAATAGCGTATTAATTCTTATAGATCGAGATGAGGGAAAAACACAAGTTTGAAACGAGTTCCGAGTTAAAAGTACCGGTTGGAACGGTACGGTATTACGTATTATCTATAAGTTGGATATCTCTGTGTATGCATAGCTTTTCACGTGGCTTGGGAACACACAACGAGCCCGTTAGAGACACGCAACCAATACCGATGTGTTGATTTACACCACCAACTTTTGCACGACTCGATACTCTTCGATAGTTTACAGTTTAGGCCGCTAAAATCATTACGTTACATCCGCGATCACGTATCATGGAATTGTGGCGGTGTCACGTATGCATCAGAGAAACACGGTATAACTTAAAATCCTAGAATCCTCTTGCACAATAATCTAATAATATTAAGTATATTATTAAATATAAATATATAAATATAATTGACAAGCTGCAACTTATAGCTTACAAATTATAAGTAATAGTGTATTTTTTAGAATTTTCTGTTTTTTATATATCAAATATATAAAATAATGAAATGACATAAAATTTGTTTAATTAATATTTCTAAAATCTCATTCATTTTATTACTATTTTTCTTTAAGAAATATAAGAAATTATTATTATTCATAATAGTTATAAATTACAATATATTTTATAATATTTCACTAATGATATCAGCCTTGTAATTGGTGCAAAGTGACCCAGATGTTATTCGCGTATTATTTGAAAATCAGCATGTATACGGAACAATCATATGTACCTATGGTAAAACTGTATGCATTAGTGGATAACGATGGTTCCATGATTGTCCATTTGAGCGGTTGTGCGATGTAAGAGTCGAAAGGCTAAGGCGCATACGTAATGCGTATCTAGAAGCGTGGGAGCCATGCTCGAACGGCTTCCTCTCACGGCACTGCCACGCTTTATCTTGCGTTTATAAATAAGCCAACATCTCTCTCTCTTTCTCATGCGCGCGCACCTTCTTTCCTACTTGCTCTTTCTACCTGTCCTTTTTGTCCATCTATTTCTTTCTGTCTTTCTCTCTCTCACCGTCTATCGCTGTTTCGCTCTATTCTCTATCTCTCTTCGTCCAGTTTTCTGTCTTCTACGGCTCGAACAACTCGAACGGGCGACTCGACTAGAAGGAGGTGCGCTCTTCAGTTCCGGCTTCCAGCCACCCGAGTCTATTAATACTCGATTCTAGTCTCTAGTTTGCTTCCCCCACTTCTCACCTTCTACACCCTTCCATCTCTCACCGCTTCACCACTCTATCATGACTCTTTGTCTCAACCTGTTCGCCCATATTGTTGATGTATGTAAGTACCAGTCCAAGTCTGTTATCTACGCAACCGAAATCTTACGAAAATAAGTATGAGTACAGGGACAAAGAGTTTCTCGGGAATACGAAGAATATTGTACGAGTTTTCGAACAAGTTTATCGTTCGATTTTCTTTATCGAATTGATTAACGATGCTTAATCCGTTCGGACACGAGAAACACGATAATGAAACACTTCCGATCAGACAAAGATACTTAACGTTTTGTGAGATAATCTCCTATCTAAGCTGAATCATTAAACTATTCTAACAATAAATACTTCGTATCACGTGTACAATTGTTGCGAAAAATATATCATATAGTTAATTACGATTAAAATCTTAGGCTTAATCTTGAACATTATTTATAAAAAATATTATTCATTATATTTTCTTACTATTATTTCTTACTATTATATTTTCTAAAATTTGAAAAAAAATCTATTAATAATCGGAAGAAAAATATTGAAAAATATACAAAATAGTGGAAAATATTTTTTTTTCATAATATGTCATATTTCAAATTATCATATTTAAATTATAAAAAAATATTGTAATTAAAGAAATTAACGATAATATGAATATTTATTACATGTTTATTTCTGCTGTTTTGTAAATTTTTATTCACACGTATATAATTATAAATATTTTTCCTTTATATTTGATGATGAATATTTTCAAAAGATTTATATTTTTTTTCTAGCATTTTAATTGTAATTGATCATACGAATATTTTCTTATACGAACATTTTAACTTTGTTTTTACAAAGTTGTTTTATATTATGCAATATTTAATTGATTATCTCTTTAAAATCTGTATTTACTTACAATATGATATATTTTTATCATTTGGAATATTGAAATATTATTTTGAAATATTTTTTAATTAATCTAATAAATCAATGAATGAAATAATGATGATAATGAAAATTAAATAAATTTGAAACTAGTATGTGTCATTTTTTACTCAGTCAACGTGCTTCTTAATCTTATAATAATCTGAGAATTAAATAAGTGACTTGCAAATCTTTTATATAATCTTTTATTATAAGATATTACGATGAATCATCATTATCAGAATTATAATATCCAAAATGTTCCAAAATGAAAATATAATATTCAAAGTAAAAATTTTATACAAACTATAAATAATATGTATAAACTACATATTGTATTAAGAACATTCTCTGTTGAGACTATATCTGAATGATGATATCTATATTTAAGATGATGTAGAAAATAGGCAAAATTTGTTTGTTTCATTTTGCGATTAGAAATAATTATCGATTGATATCAATAAATAATTAAAAGACTTTCCATGAATCGGTTAATCATCAGTTAACGTGAATGATTATTTGGTATTTCCTTATACAAATAATTCTAATGTGACAATATGAAATGGATAACATGACAATATAAAATAACTTGTTTTCAAGAATGATTATCTTTTTGACATTGTTTACATTGATTACGAATAATTAATTAATTAAAATAGTTGAAAGGTTAAATTTAGACATTAATTAAAAATGTTAATTTATAATTTTGATTTAAACATTTATAAACATTTTGACACTTGGATATGGAGGAAATAATGTAAATAGATACTATTAATTATTACAATCTGATCAAATTATCAATTGATGCACGAAGGCAACGAATTTGTGATAAAAAGATAGATAACAATTTGTCAGAAAATGCGATATTTTTTATTACAGAAAAGAAAATATAAGATCTGATATATTTAAAATTATATATATTTGAAATATTATTCCAAATAATTTATTTGAATAATTATTTCGAATAATTATAAATTAATAATTTCATTTTATAAATAACAATTACAAATATTCAAATAATATCATTTAAAGTAAAATAGTCCAGCAAATAAAAAATAAACGTTTTATTTCAATAAGAATTTTCGATAAGTCCTAAGCGACACAATGATCTATCAATTGGAGGAATGCGTTTTTGTCACACATGATGGAAGTGCGTGATGTTCGCACGATTATCGGCAAGACACGGAATCCGTGTCGACGCAAAGCGGAATCCGCGTGGCCGAGGAATGCACTCAATTATGCAGGACACTCGAATCACGAAGCGAAGATATTCTAGTCGCGTGTCCGCAACCAAATCGGTTTCGATCGATTGCGGCTATTGCGAGAATTATCACTCTCCCTCCGCTTCTTCAACCACCGAACTGACTGACGAAGAGTTGCTTGCAAATCAATTAATTTATAATATCCAATTAGAAAATTTTTATCGTTCCATGTTTATAATGAAAATTGTAATTTAGAATTAATTTTTAAATTAGGATAGTTTTCGTTTGAAATGAAAATAATAAATGGAATTAAATTATTAGATTTATTTTAGATGTTTGTAAACAGATTTTAAAATTAAAATTGTTTGAGAAATAGATTATTTTCAAATGATATTTAATGTTTGGTTATTTCAAATGGTAATAGAAAATTAGAGATAAGAAATATGTAATAAAACTCTTTGTATATTAAGCAATCTCAGATAATTGTGTTTGACATAAAAGATAAAAATATTTACATAAAATTATTTCCTCGATTATGTTAGATACAAATTAAACAATAGAAGTTAAAAGAATAACTGGAACTAATTGTTAGAAATTAAAATAATAGAAAAATTTATTAATATAATTTGAATTATATTTAAAATAATAATTTGTCATTATATTAGTCAAAATAATATTTAAAACAATTATTTAATTTGATGAAAATAATAAGTATTTCGATTATATACATATATATTTTTCAATAAAAATTTAAAAATATTTAATTGAAATATATATTTATTTTTCTTTATTAAACATGCAATACAATATAATATTATTTTCATGAAATATAACATTATTAATTGCAATTGCATATTATTGAATTCAATATAACATTATTTTCATGAAATTCTGTCCATCTAGCGATTGGAATTATATTTTAATATTTGTATTTACACGTCATAAAGTGAATGAAAGATATATAATATTCACGTATATTTATTCTTTAATTGAAAAATTAAGTGAAAAGTTTTTTGAGTATTTAAATTTTTTATGTTTATTTCTATACTTTTTTTAAATAATTATTTTTATTCCATTCATTAATATAATTATTACTATTATAAAATAAAAATATTATTTTGTTTCAATGAAATTATTTCCAATATTTTTTGTTTAAAATATGTTCAGTGTTACATATATAATGAGAAATTAAAATGCAAAATAAAAAATATAAGAAAGAATAATAAAAAAATAATACTATCACAGAAAAATATATACTTTTATATTTTCATAAAATCAAACAATAAATATCTAAATACCAAGCAAAATAATAAATATTAAAATAATTTATTTATTATTATTTAAATAATATTATTTAAAATAAACAATATGAATAAAAGTAAAATAAAAATATTATTTCAATAATTATTTAAATAAAAGTTTATTTCAATATTAATTTTATTATTATTTTTAAACAACTATATTAAAATAAATTTATAAAAATCTTTCAGAATTTTTTTAAAATAATTTTAAAATACATGTCTCAATATAAAATTATTTTTTTATATTTTTATATAATTTTAAATGACGAATTAAATTCTGATTGTTCATTTTTAAAAAAAAAAATCAACATTTATTCAAATAGAAAAGTTAAATGTTGAAAAATATTAACTTCTGTGAAGTAATATCAATATTCATAATTGAATGGATGTCTAATAAAAAAGGAAATATGTTAAAAAATTTTTTGAAGTGAATTTTTCAAAAGAAACAAGGAAGAATTTTTTCAAACAAATTTACTATGATACAGAAAATATTTTAACAATAGTTTATATTCGACAATTATATTAAAAATAAAAAAGATGTGAAATAAAAACATATATCATCAAAATCCTTATCAAACTCTTCAATTATTTACTTTCATTAAAAAAAATTTATTTTTATTGTGATAAATTGATAAATCTAAGTATCACAAAAAATTTTGTATTTATTTGTAATCAGTAAATTAATTTTTTCTTATTGGATTATTATTTATTTCTTAAAGAAATAAATAAAAAAAGAATACACGTTACACCACTGTTATATCGTAACAATAAATACTTTTACATTTTACATTTTTCTAAATTTTAATTATCATCCACTATCATTATCAGTATTAGATATACACACACACACACACACACACACATATATATATATATATACATTCAACTTCCTTATACCAAAATGACGAAAAATGGCAAAAGGATGTAGAAGATAGGAAGGATAACCGAGGAGAGGAAAGTTTAGCAATGCACGTTGATGTTGGCGCAATCGAGGAATTCCTCCTGTCAGTCGAAGGAAGGAAATTGCGTTGCCCAATTAGAAATCGCGGGAGACCGCAGAAAGAAAGGCTAAGAGAGAGCGAGCAAGCCATGAGAAAGATGGAATGAGCAAAGTAGAGGGAGAGTGAGAAAAAGAGAGGGAAAAAGGTTTCGAAACATCATACATACTAAGTTGCCACGTTTGTACGATTATCCAATTCGGATTTACCTTTTGCTTATTTAAATGCATACGCACGCGCGTGGACATTTTCTCAATTTCATTACCTATACCAACTCTTGTTTGAATAGCTGTATCTTTTATATGAAATTTCCATCAATTGATATCTAATGATAAAAATTAATCGCAATTGTTTCAGTATTTATTTCGAAATAATTATTAAATGCACACTTGTATGTATATATATATATATACAAATAATCGAATTTATTGATTATAAGCATTAGAATTATTTGGAAGTTATGCAGAAAAAAATATATAAATGTAGAATTAATATCTTTCTTCAAAATATCTGTCGAGTTAAGTCGTGATATTTTTATCATTTCGAGGATAAAAGTATAAATTATTTATCACGTGAGATATGAGGAAACAATGATATTTGCATATCATTATGTTATTAATACATGTTATTAATATTCAATATATGTACATATTATTAATATTCAATATTTTGGAATTTTCTTTGCATAATTTTTTATATAAAATTATATTATTTTTAAAGTTTTAAATGAAAATGAAAATGATTTGAGTTCATAAATTTATATTTACGTGTTAAAAGGGTAAGTGAACTTTGTGATCAAACAATAAAATATAATATTTCATTTCATGTATTTCAAAATTGTACTTTTTTATATATATCTAAAAAAAATATATTATATATTCTTTATAAATATAGTGTATATATAATATATATAGTAGTATATATATATATATATATAAATGACACCTGTTGATCATGTTTAATAAAAAGAATGGATTATATTTTTTAAAATATATAATTATTTTTCATAACTGAAAAAGTTTCCATATTGTAAAATTGAAAAAAGAAACATCAAGTTTCGCTATCTGAACACATAACTAAAAAATAATTCAAATTATCAATTTTACTTTAAACATTTTTATATAATTTTAATTTCAATTATAAAAAATAATCTTTCTAGATAATCTACAATTTGAATAAACATTTAACAAAAGAAAAAAAATTATGTATAATTAAAATAATTAATTTCTTGCTCGAATTAATTATTAAAATTTAATTTTTTTAATATATTAAATAAATGATATGAAACAAATATAAAAGTTTACAATTATTATTTCCTTTGTTTTATTAATAAAAGATATATTAATCATTTTTAAGATCATATAAGATTTTTACTAATGTTTTCTTTTATTATACATTATTAAAATTAAATATCATGAAAAAAAATGAGAAATATTTAATCTTTTTCTCAATATTATAATATTAAAATATCTTTTTTCTAAAAGTAAAATTTAAAATTTTATATGCTTTGCTTCAAACGTTTTCAAATTTTGGAAATCATAGAATTGATTTATTTTTATTTGATATCTATCTATCTATATATATATATTTTTGTTATTGATTTATAGTCCAAATTTATAATTTTTTTAACTAAAAAATTATTAAAATTGGGAATTAAATTAAATTGAAAATTTTAGGCATTTTATTAGCATGAGAGTTAACGAAAAAAATGAATAATATTTTGAAATAATTGAATGAATTCTACAATTCTTTTTCTCTTTCGTTTCATTCAAAGGTTCTTCTTTCTCTCTTTGTGTTTTTAAGGAATTACATTACTCTATCATCGTTTAATTTTCTATCATAATCCAGTATAAACGGTTGAAAACGCAAAGAAGAATAATTAAAGAAGAAGGAAAATAAAAGAAAAGATCAAAATTGAAAGAAATTTTGCAAGAGATAACTAAAATCACATAAATTTTACACCTTACACGAATTCAACTAAATTATATTATCAGAACTAATAATAATTCTGTTTTATATTAAATATATAATCCATGATAATAATAGATGGAGCAATTTTTTTTATTAGTGAAATATCGTTTCGAGAATATAAAATTAATCCTTAATATTTCAATATTTTTTTTGTTTCTTTAAATATAATGGTAGAGCAAAAATTTTAAACTACAAAATATTCATTGTTTTAATGCTCTATTAACTTTTATAAAAAATATTTCCAAACGAAATTGTATAAACAGAACATAAAAAAAAAAATAATTCTTAAACAAATTTTAAGATTAATTTCATGTGTTCGAAAAAATTTTCTATCGTTTAAAAAATAAAATGTTAATAAATTTATATATAACTCATATTTCAAATAAACAGAAATATTCATTAAAATCAGATTTTTCGAAACAGATAAATTTCATTGTAAACATATGAACGCATTTTTCATTGTAAGTGTAAGTGAAAAGGATAGAAAAAATGAAGAAACTGAGAAAAAGATATTAGAAATGAGATAATAAATAATAATTAACGAATCGAAAAAAAAATAAACAAGAGAATAGATGGCAAACACGTAAAAAAAGAGGTGTGCGAAAAAGGTGAAGAATGGAAATAATTGACATAAACAAAGCATGAAACACATGAAGAGGGAAATAAGAGAGAGAAGGAGAGGAAAGAAGTGGCAGAAAAAGAGGAGAAGGGGCAGAGGAGGGGATCGACGTCATTTCAGTCGTCCTCCCGGATGTGCAACATCATTACACGGCATTCTTCGAGGCTGCAAGATCTCCCTTTCTTTCTTCCTTCGGTCGATGCGTTGACGTAACCGCGACAAAGCAAATTCCTCTTCCCAAGACGTGAAACATATTCTGGTTCGATTTCGATTACTCTGAACGATAATTTTAATAACCAAGCGAATTTTCAAAATTATTGATTGTTATTTGCACGTTACTCGACTTTTTACATTTGTAGATAAATTTTTTTTTGTTTATATAGTTGATTGTTTACGTATTCATCACATGCAAATAATTTAATAAGTTTTTGTTTAATAATATTTATTTTCAATAAATAAAGTTTCTTAGTGAAAATAATTTTGGATGAAGAAAATTGGATTAAATTTAAAAAATTAAATAAAAATTAATATAATTAAAGTAAAATTAGATTTAATTAATTAAAGAAAATTATAAAATATCAATTTATAATATTATAATATATTTATAATTTATAAAAGAAAATAATAGTAATTAATAATATAATAAAAAATAAAGATTAAATAGTTAAAAGTTAAGTTCAAAAATTAATATATGTCAATTTTTTAAATATTGAATCTGGGAGAGAAGAGCAATTTTTTTTAATTGTTTTGTAGTTAAAATAATAAAATTAATTTAATTTAAGTCAACAATTCAAATTAATATTTAAATTCATTATTTTATAATATCTCTGCTTTCGAACTTCGACTTTACAAATCGAAATTTACCTCTATAAGTTAAATTTTTATCACCGATGCTTTTTACAATTCAAAGTATATACTTAATTATGTGTCAGTAACCGACCATTCGATACTTTCTCCTTCTTTTCAATTAAAATTGCCTTAGTTAAAAAATTGCTTTCAGTTAAAATTGCGAATGTCCGAAAACAAAAGACGACACTTATAGATTTCTCTTTCTTCGAGTACTCATCAATTGGAAAAATATTATTTCCCATACAAAGTCTTTATATGCCAAGTTTCGTTTATTAAATCTCTCTTATTGAAATCTACCTCCATAACTCGAAGATTTTAGTTCTTTCGTTGAAATTCGAATTATCAAGATTCTTTTGTATTTTAAATATTCAAACTGCAAAATGAAATGATGTTGTATCAAAAATTAAAAAATCATTCTATAAATGTAATATAAATATTATGTTAAATAATTAATTTTTATCTAATGTTATAAATTATTTATAAGTTATATATTTATATATATTAAGTTATAAATGATTCTTTTTAAATATGACACAGAGTTAAGGGTAATGTTATTGGTCCAGCCGGATTTTCCGGGGGTTGTCAGACAACAAAAAGGTTCCCGAGGAGGCGTAACATTAATCATGGGACAGGTATGTGCGAGGACTCGAGGTCGAAATCTTTTTTTTTTTTCTGAAAGAACGATGATCCACAATGGAATCCTCCCTGCTTACGTTTACATCTGATCGATCGAAGAAAGAATCTTCCTGAAAAGTTACCGGCTCCTTTCTACCCACCTTGGGAATCTATTAGATCTTGGACTCGAATTCCAAGGAATCTTGTTCCAGAAGAACCACCGACACAATATTTTTCGAAAGAAAAGTTTCAATGCCCAAGCATCGGATTTGTCTCTTATATTCGTGTCAAAATTTTTTCTGAAATGTTTTTTTTTAGCTGTTGACACCACGAAAACAGCTGTTATATATATATGTACATACGTTTTCTCTCTTTTCTTTTAACCGATCTTTTCTATCGATTATCAGTAAAATTGTTTCTTGCCATTTACATTTAAATAATAAACATAATTTAATGTAGAAAATGATTTCAAGTAATCAAACAATTAACAATAAATTATTTTCTCGCAATAAGTGAGATATCAGAATATGGAATTTTTGAATGTAATGTACAGAGTTGACTGATTCGATTGACAAATCATTCGACATTTCCGTCTTCTCTTTCTCTCTTCTTTCTGTAAGATCCTTTCGAAAGGAAAAAAGAAGAAAGAAGAAAAAGATCGAACATAAGAATCGATGGTACTCATAAGCCAGCCAGGATATAACAGGTAAAACAGGTTTGTGGGCGTCCAGAAACGTGGGCTACCTGCATCGTTTCTCGAAGGGGTCCTTCTTCAAACTTCTGCCTGCTGATTCTTGCGGAAGAAAACGGAAGAAAGGGGAGAAACGCGGCACCTATGCACCTGTTCGTTAAGTAACAACGATTAACGTCTCTAAACAGCCGGTCCGTGATTTTATCTTTAAAGAAATTGTGACGTACCGAGAAATCTTAACTTTTCGTGAAATCATCCTCAAAACCGCATCATAATAATTTTGAAGAAATAAATGATTTATAAAAAAAAAAAAATTTTCTTGTTGAAAAAAATATATGAATTTTTTGTTAATAAAGATTTCGTTCTTTTAAGTTCAATTTTAACTGATGTAAATTTAAATTTAGTTCATAATTTAAATTTGATTAAATTTAAATTTAATTAATAAATTTCATTAAACTTAAATTTAATTAAATTCAATTTAGTTCAATTTTATTAATGATTTAAATTCAATTAATTAATTTTAATATAATTATATTATTTTTAATAATATAAATTTACTTAAATATAATTCATAAGAATAATACAATACATGCTTAAATTTAATATAGATCGTATAAGTGAATATATTTAAACGAATGTAATGTTTAAATAATAATTCTTACAAAGATCAGAAAATAAGAATTCGGTTAACAATCGAAAGAAAAAAAAGAAAGATTATATTTTTAGAGGTCGTTGAAATATCGACTTCTTATCTCTTATCAGCTTATCAGAATTATTTGACGTGATTACTCTTCGTTAGATTCGGTAATCTTTGTCAAACCAACGATGCCTCTCTGACTATGAAACTTCTTTGATTATGAAAATTCTTTCGGTTAAAACTAAATCGAATTCTGTTCTGTTAACTTAATTAATTCTTTTGATTTAATTGATTCAATCATTTTTTCTTTTTGATATTGATAAATTCTTGTACTTTAAATTATTTTAAATTGTAAAATATTGGTACAAATTTAAAAAGATATTAATTTATTATTACCGATTTTACTATATTCATAAATTTTTATTCTATCTATAATATTCTATCTCTTTAAATTAAAAATATAAATTTTAAATAATAATATTAGCACGTTTATTTTATGATTAATAATTTTTATATTGTAAAAAAATTAATATGATAAATTTTATAGATTATATTATTTTCTAATATATATATGAAAATATTTATAAAAATATTTATAAACTGAAAAGAATAGAATTAGAATAGAAATAGAATTTAGATCGATATAAATTTAATTTATTTCGAATGAAAGATAAACATTAAAAAGAGAATAGATCGCTATCGATCTAAAAAAATGATTCGACCTCGGGAGACATTTGAGCTCGCAAAAAGGCAGGTCCGCGTCAACAGTCAGGATCGCGATTACGAGGAAGCTACGAGGAAGTCGGTAATGCCCCCTCCAACGTCCCATGGTATTTCCCACTCGATTACAACGCTTCGATTATTTCCGTTCGCGCCGTATAACCGGCTATCCATCTATCCTTGTTTAACTGAAAGGGTCGCGCGTTCCGGTGGTCCATTTGTCTCCGTTCGTCGAACGCATTATACGGCACGGCAAGTCGCGCGCATGCGCGTTGACGCAAGTCTCTCGCAGCGTGCGAGAGAGGAGTGGGGGGTATGGCGGCAAGTCGCTCCAGTGGAGATCGCGACTCGCGGCTCAGTCGCTCGCTAGCTACGAGATTGGGTAGATTAATTTTATCGTGTATACATCGCTTTCAAATACTCGCGAGACGAATCAAATCGTGTCCAAGGTGAAAAGAGACCCGTTTCGTGTTTCGTATCCTTCTCGAATTTGTCTAATTACTCCCTTGTAAACCTCCGATAACCTTAAGACTCAGTGAATAAGAGACGAACAAGAGTGCGAGAGGGAGGGAGAGTGATTCGAGTGTGCCGACTGTGATACACTTAGCCGCGTAGATAGCCGCTCTGTGATATACGCGTACACACATGGATATTTCGATACCTCTGGACTTTTCTCGTATGGACACGAAAAGCTGTTAATAAAGATATTCAAGCTTTTAATATTGTTAATTGCGAATCCTACTTATGTGCAAAGATAAATGAGAAATTCATCGAAGATATTGGATATGGATATATAAATAAATACGTACAAGATAGTGCAAACGAAAGAAGACGGAGATAAGAGAGACACGGACGGAGAGAGATAGAGAAGAGTAGCGGAAGAAAAGATACACGTGCGCGTGGTCGGTGTCTCGAGGATACCTGTGGATGCCAGGCTGGAGTTGCGACGTATTAGGGCGCGGATTTCTGTCCGATGACCGCCGAGGAGATTCATTTCGATTCACTAACCGATCTTCAGTATTGATATTACGCCGCATCAGACGGTTTATCAGCTAAGCTACAACTGAGGTAATAATGTTATTCTTATTTCTTTTTATCTTAATTTTTACTAAGCTAAATATCATTTTTTAGATAGTTTTGCGAGAAACTTGTTTTATTATTTCGTAATATTTTTTGATACATATAATTATTTTTCTTTTAATTCAATATTATATCATTAATCAACACAAATTTAATCCATTTATTTTTGTTAATGATATTAAAATTAAAAATGATAAAAAATTTAATACAATGTTTATAAAATGATTCTGTGAAAGAATGATTTAAAATTTCTTTGAAAATTATAATTTAAAATTGTAATTTTCTTAGTTTAAGATAAATTTCGTACAATTTCCTTGAAATTAGTTACACCTTTTTTTTAAAAATATATGTTTATAATCAACATTAATATTATACGTATATTTTATAACATTATATATCTATTATAAGAAAATGAATAATTGTTTTGTTTCACTAATTTCTTTTTATACTAATAATTGATTAATATAATATTGGCAATTACTAAATAACATTTGTTAATGTTATAATTTATAATTAATATATTAATAAAACATAATATTTTCATGATTTATCATATTTAAATTTTCTTTATCATATATAATATAACGAATTATGAAATTATGGATTATTTTTAATAGCATGCTTTCTTATTTAACAATTTATTGCTTATGATGACTGCAAAGTTATTCGTATTTACCTTATAATAGCTTAATATGTTAATTTTCTCTTTCCGGAAGTAGCATTAAAATATGTAAAAGACAATTTATCGCAAAACATCCGAGACAATTGTTTAATTTTCTCTCTTTTTGCTTATCAATGAGTTTCATTTAAACTCGAAATCAGCTTAATTAATAATTTTCAAGCGTCATTTAACTCATCGAAGAATTTCATCGAATTTATGATTTATTACTATGATAAGTAGCTTATCAGTGCAAGGTGTATCGATCGAAATTTTAGATTTTGTAAATAAATTTTCTTTATCTTTCTTTTATGGTAAAGTATAAAGTGTAAACTTCGTTATATTTATGTATAATGAAAAATATTTTTGACATATACAATTTATTCTTTTCTCAATTATTTGTAATTTTAACTTATTAATTTAATCTAAATTGAAAACAAAAAAAAGACCCGAAAAAAAAGATAATAATTACGCAGAATTATAGATGATAAAAGTTATAATAATTTTTTTATTATTCTTTTCAACCTAAATAAACCGTGAAATTAAAATAATTTCATATTATTTAAAATTATTAATTCTCATATTAACATTCGCTAAGGGAAAAATGTAAATTCTTCAATTTTATTAAATTTTTCAGAATAATTAAATATATTTTATAACACATATATATTAATAAATGTATTATTAAATGTATTTTATAAATATTATGCGATTAAGTAATAGATAATACAATTAAGAGTTTGTAATAAGATTATACAAAATCATCGATGGATAAAATGAAATTGAAAATGATAAAGGAAAGAAAAATTGACATAACCCTTTTGTTTCCTGTACACTTCAATTTCTAACTGTGTGAAGGATTTATACACTTCTCCTTCTCCTCCTGTTTTCTTTTCCTTCCACTCATGCACGCGCACGCGCAATAGGATCGCGCGCACGCACACTACTGACGCGAGTGTACAACGCGACGTGACGGCTAAGCGGAGCGGCTGTTGCTTACGCTCCTTGATCGTTATTCAGGAAGTTGCACGTTATCATTTACATAACACGTGAGCTCGAACAAAATCATGCATAATTCCTTCCTCCTTAGCGCAGCCGCGTTACCGCTTCTCTCTTTATTTTCCTTTTTTCCCCGATTGGAAAAAAAGGAGAGAAATTTATTCGTGTCGTCTTTCTCATCCGCCAAACCAAACGTATTTCTTCCAAATCTACGTCAGACAAGCGTCTTCTTTATCTATAGTAGGTTAGTCTGTTGACTAAGATCCAGCCAGCGGTTTTTCGACACATTTACTTCACAAGTATTCACGTGATCTTTGCGGTCGAATTATAACAACTTATGTTAATATTTAAATATTGAGAGTGTGTCAAAAATTATTGTTTTATACTTGTTCGTTATAGTATTACTGAATTATAAAATTTATTTTTTATTACATATTAAAATAAGAAATTTTTTTATTCAATAAGCTATACGTTAAATAATGGGGAAATTTAACATTGTAAAAATATTCAGACATAATAATTTATTCGCTATAAAAAATTATTTTATTCGGTTAATTTAATCGGTGGTACACACTGAAGTTTATAAAGATAGATATAAAATTTATGTAACTTTCTTACTCTCTGAATATTTTTACGATGTTAACTTTCGCTATTACTTAATTTATCACTTATTCTACAAAAAATATATACCTCAAATAAAATTTATGTTTTTATTAATTACTAAAAATGAATATTTTTTATATTAAAAACAGTTGTTTAAAAATATATAGATGATAAACAATTATTTTTCGCGTACTATTACTCTTTATTATGGTATAAATCTCTTAAATATCGTAAACTCGTACAGCAACATAATTATGCGATAGATTAAGAAAGAAAAGGTAAAGAAAAAAGAAAATGTATCAAGTTTTGTCAAGTCTGATTTAAATATTTATATTCATATGTTACATTGTTTCATTAAATTTCATTAAATTGTATACTATTATATATATAAAATATTGCTATCTATATAATGAATATTAATTATACATTAAATTTTGCTAGATTTTTATCATCGTTATCATTAGATATTGATTTTCAATAATTGACTATTTAGAATTGAAATTGAAAAATTAATTTTCAATACGAAACCTTTTTTTAATTGCTTTTAAACTTAATTTTTAACTTTCTAATTCTTCTTTTTATGGTATTATTAATTATAATAGCTTTTCTTTATTCTTGTATCATAAAATTATTGATATTTTAAAATAAATATATAAAATAATGTTTACAATTAAATGTAAATTGAGAATATTTGCAATTAAATAATATTTCTTATATATATATATCTATATATCTATATATATATAATGTAAAAGAATGTCTTGAAGAAAAATTAAATTTTTGCAAATTATTTAATTGTTCATTATTTAAAAAAATATATAAAATTAATAACTTTTAATAGTTATCTTTAATAGTTAATTTTAATTTGAATATTACTATGTAATGCAATTTTTATTCTTTCTTACAAGCAATATATAATAGCAAATAAAAATTTTTCTCCTACACTTTCGTTCCGTTTTATCGATTAACTCGAATCTATTCATAGTGTCACACACTTTTAGTCTAACGAATTGAAATTCATCGAACCAACGAAAAAAAAAAATTTAATTTTCGAAAAATTAATACGTTAATATATCATTTTTATCAGCGTACGAGGAGAAAAAGTATTATTCTCTAACTAGAGAATGTTCGGTTGAAAGGTTTTTACGTCCATTTTCTATCGCAGTGAAGAGAGCTGATAAGAGGTTAAAGGGGAGAAACGGCGTAGGAGGAAGAGGAAGTGGGCGGTGAGGGTGGTGGGAGGGTGAGAGAAGAAAGGCTTTCGAAACGTAATTCCGGCCGGAAGAGCCGGGAACCCGGAAGTGAGAGAGGAAGCACTACGGGGTGGCAGGGTGGTAAGGGGGATGGAAAATTCTCCAGAGCCTCGAGGGAGGGCTCGATCGATCGTTAAGATCACGGACGAGGTGTCGACATCTAACCACCAGCAAATTTCTAGCAACTCCTTTCGTTATTCTTACCTGATTCAAGATGGATTATTGAAAAACTATTTTTCCATTTTTTTTTTCATCTTCATTATATTAATTAATAATACTATAAATATAAATATATAATAAATTCTGGAAATTTATATTTATATTTATATTTTAATATTTAATAAAAGTATTTGAGTAACTTTGCAATAAATGAAATTGTTAACAATAAGAATGTGTATATTAGAGTTAAATTTTGTCGTAATTATTAAATATCAAAATTGTACGTATGAATTTTCTCTTATTATATGAGAGAAAAATCTGATCTTTTAAAATTTCAATATTTTTTTAATTATAATTTTTTATTGCGAAGAAGAACAAAACTTTTAAATACATGTATAAAATGTTTAGATCTTAATGATTTATTATATTATAGCTTTATTATATTCCCAGATGAAATTGTATTCAAAACATGAAAGAATACTGATGCTTTTGAGGATTAATTTCATCCCTTCAAAAAGAAAAGCAATTGGAAGATCGATTATTGAAGCGAAAACAAACATAAAAATTGATATACAAAAATATTGATTGAGATTTATTTATTAAAATTATTTATAAGCAATTGAAGTTTGCATTAGACGAAATAAAACGGAGATAGATTTAGATAGCTCTATTTTCGCCATACGTCTTTCTTATTTTATCTCTATCTCATTTGATCTAACACAAACTTCAATTATTTGTAACTTAATAAATAAGTCTTAATTAATATTTTTCTATTCTATAGAAAATTTTTATGTTTTTGATCTTTAAACTTAATTTTTAAATTTTTAAAAATTTTTCAAAGATATCACAAATTATATTTACATTTTATACACAAAAACTTTTTTTATTATCAAGATTTTAGATTAATTTCCTTGTGAAATAATGTTCGACTATTTTTATGAGCATTTATATTTTAAATTTCTATTTGATTTTAATTTTTATGATGATAAAATCTTGAATTTAAATATATACATTTAAATTATATATATATATATATATATATATATATATATATATATATATATATATATACATATTTAAATTAAATTTTTTTTCAATTTTCTCAATGGATTTAAATCACGAAATTACGAAATAGATATATTATAATTCTATGGTTAGGATATTCTTAAAATTAATATACTTATCTTGACTAAATTTCAATATTTGTGGAACTTTTTTTTGAATTAGGTTCTTTGAAATACAAAGACGAAACAATGTAAGTTATATTTAATATTTTTTTTTATTTTAAATTATATCACAATCAAATATATAGAAAATACACATGAATGATATGAAAGGTATAAAAATAGATATAAAGTAAAACAAAATAACATGATAAATAATAATATATTATTATGCTATTTTATATATATGAATATGCAAATAAATATAGTTTCATTATATTATTTTAATAGTATGTAATAGTAATGGAAGAGATAGAATTTTCTTTGGAAAAGAAAAACAAAATAATGAAATATTAAAGCAATAATTTTGTATTTTAATTTATATTTATTTACATTCTTCTACAGTTTAAAGAGATAGATTTTAAATTTTGTATTCTAAAATATAAGAATTATATAATAAATTAACTTATCGCATAAAATATTATTTTCTTAAATTCAAATTATACTATCTATTTTTTAAAATTTCATACGCATAATTTTAACTTGCATTTACTTTTATTATACACGCATAAAGATATCATTGGATAAGAATTATACAAAAAATAGTCATTATTGTTTCCAATGACTCAATGAAGGAAATGAATAAGAATTTTCTAAGAAGCAATAGAGGGAAAGATAGAGAAATAAGAAGACTTTGATTTGTATATAGCATTGAAATCTTCAACGATAATTATAAGTGAAGTAAAATTGTAGTAATTTTTTCATAAAAATCATTAATTCTCCTTCATTAATTTTTTTTGTTTTCATTACAACAGGAAATTTTGATATGTGCATATTTTAATGAAATTATTCTAATTTATTTTGTAATTTTCAAACAAAACCATTTTATTGAATAATAATTATAGAGTCATCAATAATCATAGAATATTAATGACAATTTTATTTTTCATTTTTGATTGTGATATAATGACAGAAAATAAAATGATAATTGCAATTAATATTTATTAATGATGAAATGAATTTCATTCATTTGATCAGATAAAATAAGGAATAAAATAAATTAAAGAAAAAAAAAGCTTAAAAAAATTAAAATTTGGAATTATAATTTGAATACTTTTCATATTTATTATGGAACCATATGATTCCAGATATGGTTCCAGAATATAGAATAGAATTTATATTCCGTATGTTATATTATTTTTAAAAAAACAAAATGATTTGTGATTGTTTTATATTTAAGATTTTTATGCTATTACAAATTTTCACGCAGTTTCACTTAATTTTTCCTAAAAGTATCTCGTATTATCATTCGAATTTCTAATTTCATTTTAATTTAAAAATGTAAAAAATTCAAAAGTTTATAATATTTATATTTATACAACATATTTTGTATAAAATTTTCATAAGATATTCGTTAAAAAAAAAAAACAGAAAAAAAAATAAAGAATATCTCGTATTTCTACTTTCTCTTTCATTTGAATGAATATAATAAAAGAATATTCTACGTTTTTCAAATCTTTTGTTGGACTTTCAAAATAAATAGTTGAATAATACCAATGCAAATTTTTTGAATGAAGCATTTCTTTGTACAAATTTCAAATAATTTATAAAATTAAATTATCTTTTTCAAAGTTATACCCGTATAATAAGAATATCTTTCATACATATTATAAATCCACAATGTAATAAAATGTAAAGAAATTTTTGCATCAATATAAGTATTCGATGCGAAAATAAAATACATGGAATATATATTTTTGAAGAAAAAAATTAATCGCGTAATGAGAAACATTCCAGAATACGTGTCCGCCTGATTCTCTTCTTCTACACCGCAAGGAAGAGAACCGGTCTGTATCCGGACCGGAAGCGCGGACCTTGGACTTTTCTTTTTCGCTATCTTCGTCTTGTTCCTTCGTTCTTCTTTCGAAGAATTCGACGAACGGTCAATTCGATCTTCTTCCCTCCACCGATCCTCTCCTCTCTTGTGTCTCTTGCTTCCTTTTCCCTTTCTCTGTTTCTCGAGAACCAACGCTCTGGAGAAGTGTCCCTTCCTTCTCGTTCGTCCGGTTAATTCCAAGAGGGAGCAAAAGGAAGCAGACGGTCGCGATAGATGGCATCCGGTTCCCTTCTTTCGAGGAAAACTCGAAGGAGGAAGTCGCGTTTAAAATACCTTCGCCGGTTCTTCGGTTCTATCGGTTCTTTTCCTCTCTTCTCGATCCTCCATTATTACTTGTTCTGTAATCTTAGTTTCAGAAAAAATGATCAAAATCTTTTTTTTGATCGGAAATCTTTGACATAAAGGATTAACGCGAAAAATTTCGACGTTGATCGGATCATTTATCTTCAGGAAGCAAAAGATATACCAATGATTGTATAGATAATTGTAAAGATGCATTATACTGTTTTTTTTTTCTTTTCTAAAATTATTTTTTTACGTATAATAAATAGTAAATAATAGTTCTTTATTGAAAATGTAATATTGAAATATTGAAATAAATTATATTGAAAATTGAATATATTAATATAAATAATGATATAGATCTATTTAAAAGAAGTTAGTAATTTTCTATTTATATTTGATCCATTTCTAAAAAAATAATATCAAGTTTTGCTATGCAGCTTGAAATACTTTTATACAGCAGAAGTAATTTGCAAGTTATTTTAAGTGGTCACGTTATGTGACTCACTCGGTAGGTACTGAATACATATAGTATGCTTAATAGAAAATCAGAGAGTAAATATGATTGCAAAAAATCATTTGATTAATTTATGTAATTCTTAGTTTCGTTAATAGAACATGATATTATTTGTACCATATAAAAAGATATATCTTTGTTTCGTAATTCAAAGATTAATATTGGCAAGATAAAAAGAATGTAAGATCGTTATTATGTACAAGTTAAGAGGATACGAGTGCGCGCGCATTCTTCTGTGTTCTACAATCGTAAATTAATTATCTGTATTATTCTATATATTATTCTATACACTATTCTTGACAAAAGATTTTAAACCGAAATTTTTTAAAATTGTTATAATTTCAAAAATGTAAAATTTTATAATATAAGTATAAAATGCAATGGGAATGTTAAATCAGTTGTATATGAAATAAATATAAAAAAGATTTTTGTTTATTAAAAAAGAGAATACAGTGAAAAAATAAATGATTAAATTGGAAAAAAATACGAGAAGTCAAAAGTCATAAAATAAAGTCAAGAAAATATTTGTTATTATAAATTCACAAAAAAATAAACATTATTTTTTAAATAGTGACCTTTCTGACGCCCCTATATATATCTACTTTTATTAAGGTTATTAACTTTATATCCAATTACCATTTGTTTTATCATTGTTTTGTTCTTAATAATCAACAAAAATTTAAATTATCTTTTTCTTTTTATATTTATTATTAAACATACCGTATTTCGAGGATTAGAGTATTTTTAAAAATTTTCGCATTCGGTTGAACAGTTTTTGTTAGAATCATATTCGTGACAAAACTTTTCTCCCCATCTATTTTTCTTTGACTTCCTTTTTTATATAGCTTCTTTTTTTTTCATTTGTTCCATCTCTTTGATCCCTCTTCTTCACCTTCCGCTCGTTCGAAACTTCTTAATCTCTTCCCGCGCGTTGACCCTTTTAGCTTACAGCAAGATCTTGATTAATCGATTCTTAAGTTATCTTAAAAATCTATTGATTAAATTAAATTAAATATTAAATTATCAAGATCAATTAAGTATTTAGTTGAATTCTTATTTAGTTCTTTCAAAATTAATTTCAGAACGTTTATAAAATTAAATTTTTAAACTTGAATTTTTATTGACAACATGCATTGAAAAATTTATTTCTAAAATTATTCACATTTTATAGAAATTATTTTAAATTTAAATATCATTTACACACATTTTATATAGATAATATATTTACATTTAAAATATATTAATATTCAAAATTTTAGAATCTCTAATATTGTATTTATGAAAAAAATGGAATAAAATAAAAAATAATGTATAATTTTGTGTAAATTATTTTTTTTCTTTAATAAATTTATTAGAAATTTTTTCTTGTAATACATTCTTACTTATATAAACATGTAACATGTTATTTAGATATATGATTTATATCTGTATTTATCAGATGCAGTTTTTAATCATATATATGATTTTCCAATTAATTAATCTATTTAAAATTATTTCAGTATTATTAAATATTCAAATCTATTATTTCAATTTATGATAAATTTTTTTTATTAATAAATATACTATACCCTTTGTATTTGTTTACGAAACAATATTTTGATGATCGATTTTTTAAACAATTGATATGAAATAACTAAATTTGCAAATATAAAATATTCTTTAACATAAAATAAAATAATCTTTAAAATATCATTATATTTTGAGTTTCTTCAAAGATTAATATTTATACATCGCTTGTTTAATCTTTTATTAATTTAAAAATTTAATCGTTTTACTTTAATCACAGTATTTTGAATCATCTAAAATGCCAAAAAAGTTTATATTATATCATATTAAATATTCTATACTACCTTAATCTTCTAATATTTATGTTTATTTTCATTTCTTCTCTCTCTCTCTCTCTCTCTCTCTCTCTCTCTCTCTCTCTCTCTCTCTCTCTCTCTCTCTCTCTCTCTCATAGTTCATAAAATTTAACATTATTTTACAAGAAATTTAATTCGAAAATTTTGATTTTAATAAAAATATATATATATATGTAAAATATAACAAATTATATTGATAATTTTTTTTTTTTTTTTTTTTTTGAGAAATCTGTTTCAAAGATTGAAATTAATTTTTAAAGTTTCAACATTTTGTTAAATTTTAAATGAAATTTTATGGAAATTCTTTTTGTAAAGTGATAAAAGACTAAATTTCGAATACTTTATAATTTAAAATATTGTTCCATCTGATATTATCAAAAATTTATATTTGAAAAACAAATATGCATTGAAATTTTAAACATTGATCTCATCCCTTTAAAACGATATTTTGATTTAAAAAAATTGCTCCATATATAACGCATTGTGCTTCTCAACAATCATTAAATTTTCATTAAAAATAAAAAAATATTTAAATATTTTTATGAATCACTGTACTGTATACTTTGAATATATAAGTATATATATACATTGATATATATCAAGTTTCGTTTCCAGATGTAAAAAATTATTTTAGCGATACATAGGTAGATAAAATTCTTCCTTCCGTCTTTTGATGGCTCGATATTGCTGTAATAACGACCGACTCTGACCGCTGGTAATATCGCGGTAGCAGTACTTCCTCCATCCCGTATTTATAAATACAAACTTCCCGACCGCTCGATAATCTGCCAAACTTTCCGCTGTCTGAACAAGACGAGACATAATTATGTATAACGTCAAAACAAGCCATTTCACTTGCATATGTTTATTTCTGCCCTAATATCGAAATAAAACGCATATAAGTCTTTTAAAGTAATATCGATAATATCTTCAATTGGAATTGAATTTTCTTCATTGGGCAGATGTATTAATATTATTAAAGGAATTTTACAAATCAAAATACCAATAAATTTGTCAAATAATATTTATTAAAAATTTTGATAATGGAATGGATGTTTTACAAGTAAATTTAAAAACTATTCTGAATTATATGTGAAATTATCCTATTTTAACTAAGATTAAATAATTTTAAAACGAAAGCATATAATGCATAACTTATAAATTTATTAATGTTATATCAGTGAGTAAATTATTACGCAAGAGGATTTTTTATAAATGTGACATATTTTATAAATGTTATCGTTATAACGTGTCCATGACATAATCGAAATCATAAATTAATTTTTCATTAGTGGAATTTTCTTTATTCATCAAAAAATAGTAATCGTTCGTAATTTCTTATTTCAATCTGAAAACAAAAAACTATATATATAGTTATTACACTAATAATGATAAGATAGCAATAAAGTATAACAAACGAATCATACGTAAATCAAACAAGATTTATAAAATGGTATAATATGTGTTATTATATATTATTATAGATTATGTGACGTAAAGAAGAATTAAAATATTGAATAGTCCATAGCTATAGATTCTTTTTCTCAACTATTTCTTTTATTTAGTTACATATGATATAATAATCACGATTTATACTACTGATATTTTATTCATAAATAGAAAATATTAATTGTTATTTAAATAAATCGGAAAGAGAATTTGTGATATTAAGATTTATTTTTATTTTATTATATTATAAAATGTATCATATTATTATATATAATATGAAATTTTATGAAATTTAATATGAAATCTAAAAATTAAATTTCTTTCGTAATTTGTTTCAAAAATTACAAAGATTCAAACAAATATTACATTAGATCTAGATACATTTGATTTTTTATTAATTTATTTATTTTATAATTATTTAAAATAATTATATAAAATAATTCTTATTTATATTCTACGTATATATTTATCTACATAATTATTTCATATTTTGAAATAATATTGTTGAAAATATTATTCAGAAGAATAATCAAACTGTACAAAGGAGATACAATACAGATAATTCTCAATATCATTATAATTTTCATAAAAATAGAATTGTTCTCAAAATTTAATTGTTGTAAATGTTAAATGTAAACATTTAAATTTAAATGTTTTATAAAATATTTATATCTTGAATTTCTAGCTTATTTTTTGCGCATAATGAATTGTTGTAATATGTAACAAATTTAAAATAATTTGTAATAACATAAACATTAATTTATTTATTTTTATTAAATTCGATTGTGATGTTTTTATAAAGTTTAGAAAAAAATTTAAGAAAACTAATCCAATCTAACTTATGAAACTTAAGAAATAAAACATTTTTACTTTCTATTAAATTGTATATAATTATTAAATATATTAATTTAGCAATAAATTTTTTATTTTTTTCTAAATAATTCAGTAACGGCTTATCATTTATTATTTTAGGTTTATTTTTATTATATACTCACAATAAGTGATAATAAGTGGTCAAATATTATTATGTTCCTTACGAAAAACTTTTGTGTAAAAAATATAACTTTACTTTGTAATTAAACAAACTCTTATACGGAGCACAGTATTTAATAAGAGAGCACAGTAATTAAAGGACATTTACTAACTTTTTAAAACGTACAGTAATTAGCTCATAAACTTTTTTTCTTATTTTCATACGTACTTAAGGTTACTTTAACATTTTATTTGTAAAAAAAAAACTTCAAATAGGAAAAATATTAAATTATATTAATACTTTTAATATTTTTAACACATTGGAAAATAGGAACGAAATATAAATGTTTATTTTAATAAAAACTTTAAAAGTGATATTAATCCTTTTTTTTTTTTTAGCAATGAATACAATATTATAATAAATTAATTTAAAAAAATTAATGAAATGAAATTAAAATTTCACTTTTAATGAATTATATCTCGATAAGTCTTTAGTAAAAATATTATAACAACTTACAAAATCCATATAAAAATTACTTGTTTCGAAAAAATTAAGATGCATTATTAAGATTAACTTGTATATATAAATCTATTGAGATAAACACAATTCTTGTTACATCCAATAAAATGAGAAAAAAGAAAAGAAAATATTTTTGCACATGAAATAACTAACAACAAAATCGTTAATAAGACTATTAATGTTTATTAAAATTAAAATGAAAATTTTATTCAATCAATTCTATCTAGCAAGGTTAGAAATGTAGCAACTAAAGTTTGTATTTGATTATATTTATGTACATTAAATTTCTAATCAAATGATAAAACGTTTGCAACAGTTTTAACATACTGTTTCTATCAGTAATTTTTACATTCCATGGAATTTATAAGAGAGAAAATCACTCGAATTTTGTGCCGAGGCATAATTCATAACATAATTAATTCCTCTTTAACAAAATACCACGCTATATATATCTATAATAATAATATCAAGTTTCGAATTGTCTCGCAATAAACAATAGGGCATTTAATCGATTCTCATTTTTTCCCGAAATTGGCCATTTCATATGGAATAACCTAATCTAAAAAACAAAGAGACGGCGATGAAGAAGGAAGAATAAAAACGAATGAAAAGAGAAAATAAACCAAAATAAAGCCACGTGAGAGGGAATGTTCCCTGTCGGGCGAAGACATCTTCCTCTAGTCAGAAAGGAACACCTTTACGGAGTAAAGTGCATCTTCGGAGGATGGTTTTCAAGTTTACTGGGCCACTTGAAAGAAACCTTTTCTCTCGGGAAGAGGGTGAACGGTACGGCGTTGGATGAGTAGGCATAAGAGGAGGGACGAAGAAGGAGAAAGGAGGAGGGAGCGAAAAAGAGAAACGCGACAAGGCGGCTGGAGGAGGGAGAGGAGGGATAAAGAGAGAAGAAAGAGGCTGGTTCTCATGAGGAGGAGCTGCTGCCGAGTGACGAGGGTGAAGCAGCCTTTTTATCGACTTCCGGTCGGCGTTAGTTGCACGCACGTGCATCCGAGGCCTCGATGCTCTCTTTGTACCTCCGCAGAGATTCTCATTCACCCTCGGTCTCCCGCGCTCTCCTTCTTTTCTCGAGTAACAGGTAGTTGGAACTTCGAAATAGTTGGGGAAATTTTTAGCCGATAAAAAGCCCTGTTTCGACATTTTCCATCCGTCACGTCGAATTTAAAAGATGGAATCTTTATCGGTGTAACGGTAAAAGGGGGGACGTGTTCCTTTCCCTTTTTCTTTTTTTTTCTTTTTTGGGGGGGGGGGAGAGGGAGGGGATTTATAGGTGAGTTTACAATCGTGGTGGTTTAAAATCGAGACATTTTACAGTACAAGCATATAACTTTTTATAATTTCGTTTTTTAAAATGTAAAAGGATTGTACGTTTAATAAAGGTTATTCTCCGATGCGGCAACATTGTTAATATTTTTAGAAAAAAAGTACTTTAATTTTTTAAAATTGTATCTATGTAGGATGATAAATAAAAAGAATTGAAATTTAAGTTTATTTTTTTTTTTTTACTATTTTCTTCTTATTAGAAATATTAGAACTTATTAGAAATGTTTAATGAATACTTGAAAATTCATATTGATTTATGATCCAAAAGATTACTGTATTACTAAAATAGAAGGAAGAATATTGCTTTTATATTACATAGAATATTGCTTTTATATTAAAATGAATTTCATTCATCTTGTTAATTTTATTTATTTTTTTTATTTTTATTTTATATTGATAAAATTGATTTTATCAAAAATATATATATATATATATATATAATCATTATAGTATTTATGTATTTATATTGATTAATTTAATTCAAATATACATATATTATATTGAATTTCTTATCATTAAATATTTTTTTTTATGTGACAAAAATTTGATACTGTAAGAATGAAAAATAGAATCTGATAAAGAGTATGTAATAAATATGTTATTGAGATAAAAATACGAGAAAATGTGAGAAAGACAAATTGGATGAAAACAGGCAAGAAATAACGTTTAAATCGTGTATTATTTTTTTGTCCAAGAGTAGTTCCTAGTCGTGCAGCGATCGAGGGTATTAAAAGAGGGCGGAGAACACTAACCACGTGGGTCGGTCGTTCGTCTGATAAACCTCTATTCGACGACGTGTCACTGACCCTCTCTTCTCCAATCTTTCTCCTCTCCTTCTCTTCTCACGCGCTATTTTTCTCCTCTTTTATATTTTTCATCCGTTATTGCGATAAATTCGACACCAATAAATTTTAATTTTGAGGATTTTAAAGAAAACACGATTAACAAAATTAATTATTATAATCGGTAACGATATTGCATAATTGATGTCTATAAGTATATATCGTTAGTCAAAAAAATCTTTATGTACTATCTTATAAGAAAATTTATTTAATTCAAAAATTCTGATTCTGAAATTTTTATTTGAAAACTTGTTATATGTAGAACAGATAGGTTATGATTATATTTTTTTATTTATCAAAAATATTTGCCTGAAGAAGACAAAAAAAAAACTGCTTAGTTTTAGTAATTTTTTTCATTTTTTCAAATGTATCTCTAATAATATAATGCGATTAAGTAAGAATGCGAGATAGAGTAAAACTTTTCAAATAAAAAGTATTTAATTTTCAATGCTCTAACAAAAAAGAGATTTCTAAAAATTGAAAAAAAAAGTTTCGAGGTTAATTTCATCTTTCCAAAAAGATTTTCCCATCGCTTCGTAAAAATTGTTTCATATATATATTCGTGAGATATCTTTGGAGATATCTGTAGAGATCAAAATAAATACAAAAATCGATATGTGTAAGAAATTTTAATTGAAGATTATTTATTGAGTTATAAATTTTTTTTTGAATTTATTAAGTTTTCGTTAGATAAAAAGAGTTGGAGAGCTCAATAGCGATATGACGAAGATAGAGCTATCTCATTCTATTTATGTCTTGTTTCGTCTAACATTTCAATTGTTTATAAATAATTTTAATATCACAACATTTTTATATACCAAATTTTATATTCGAATTGAATTTTCAAAAATATTATACGAGTATATTAATATTTTATATAACTATTGTATATTTTATATAATTATACTTTACGTATATATCTACACATATTTTTGTTTAAAAATTTTTATAAAAATTTTTGATTTAGATAAATTTTTTTCTATAAGATAACATACAGACTTTTGACTGACTGTGAATTTGTACATTTACGTAATTCAATAAAGGAAGAAGTAAATATCTAAGATTTCATTAAGACTCTAAACTTTAAATTTGAAGTATGATTTTAACATTTCCATTTCGTAATTTAAAGGATAATAATAGAATCGAAAAAGCTTTGATGATGTGAAAGTTGATGGAGGAACGATAATCATTTTTTTGGAACAGCACAAATTTTCCAAGTTCATTTTGAAATTCTTATCTTTGCTATCTTTTATCAGATATAATGTGAATATTAATAATTCGATAATTCGATGAAAAATCTATTAACTTAAAAGACGCGATATATTCAAAATGTAATAATATCGTTCAAGAGAATAGTTCTCTCTTTGTGAAACTTTCCGTGAAACTCATCGCATTCGATTAATTTAATCATCTGCGTAAATACGAAGAATTCTGCGACATTCTTTTTCCGCGATACATTATTTTTCCTTCAAACGTTTCTATTTTTATTGCTGTCTATAAATCTTTATCCTTTGATTATCTTTATGTTTCGTTTTCGTTTTATTTTTATACATAGATTTTTTTTTATATAATGTAACAAAAAATTAATAAACCAATTTATTATTATTTAACTATCAAAATAATCATGTTTCTGATATTGAATTAAAAAATTTTTTAAATATATCAACATATCAGGATGTGAAACGGATTGGCACGAAATATAGATAAAAATTTATATTTAGTATTTTATATTATTTTTTTTTCTTTTGGTTTCCAATTTATTTATTGAAATTATTATTTGCAATATTTCTATTTGAAATAAATAAAAATCAGAATTCTTTTATTGTGCAAAATTCTAAAACAATATATGATCTCACAATATTTAAATTTAAAATCCTAAGTTATTAGTAGTTACATATATACTAGACTTATTACTTGATGGTTTAATTTACGACCTTATCCACAAAATATCTTATTTTACATGACGTAATAATATTAATACGTCATATATCGTGAATCATTTGATTTCCATCACGTTATTTTATACGATGTACAATTTATTGTATGTAGATGTAATATGATTTCTGATAAAAAATAATCAATTAATATAATCAAAATTACGAGAAATAAAATTTTTTTTAATTGAAGTTTTATTGTTAAGAAAAATTATTTTGAAAACATATATAATACAACATATTGATACACATATTGATACAAAAATTGTATATTGATATTTTAATTATATGATATATATAAATTATATATTATATATCTGAAATTTTATTATACACAAAAATATTTATCAATACTTATAATTAATATTTGAAAAATGCAATTTATTGATTATCTCAAAAATCAGAAGTTATTATATTATATATATAAATATTTTTATTATAACATTTTTAAAATATTTAGTGATGTATTAAGAAAATATTTTTTCCTTTCTATGTAAATAATATATTACAAAAAATGTTTATTTTAATAAGTTCGCGAAAATATAATTTTAATAAAAAAAATCTTATATGTCATTAATAATCATAATAATAATCAAATGCAAAAGAATTGAGAATGTTGTATTGATTATAATGAATATGAATATATATATAATAAGTATATTTAATTAATATATGTTTTTTTTTTATTTTTTATCAATATAAGTTATTAATATCTGCAGGTTTATCGATATTCAAATTAAATATATACTTGATACACATTTAAAATAATTTTTCATATAAAAAATATTTTTTATATTTTATATTCGTAAATGTGCTGCATCAGTAATATAACAAAAAAATAATTTTAAAGGAAAACAACTTTAAATTATTCTAAAAACGCATAAGAATATTAAAAATCAAATTAAAAATTCATTGGATATTATTTTAATAAATAAATCTTTGCAGCGAGTAGTACGTAATGCAATATATAAATCTTTGTTTTTATGAACAATTATATTATATTTGATAGGACTACTTTTGATAATATGTTTGTGTACATATACGAGATAGCTTTTAATATTTATTTTGTGAATAATACGTATTTATATCTGCTTTAGTTATCATCCATTATTATTATTTATTATATTCAAATAAACGGAAATATATTTAAGAATGAAAAAAAGTCACGACTCGTATGACTGAGCAAAAATTGTTATGAATAATCAATAAAAGATTATGTAGGTAACGAATAGTTAAATTTAATATATTCATTATTCACGAATAACAAAATTACAATTATTTTCTTATTTTATTCATTTATGTAATAAAATGATGTCATTTGATTCATAATAAAATTTTCTTTAAATTTCGTTTCACAAAAAATAATAATCATTTCGAATACAAAGAAACGAACGAGAAAAAAGAAATTGAAATTAAACGAATAATGCATAAAAAGAAAAAAGAAAAAAAATTCCAATCTAATGGCAAATAATGAAAAAATTTTTATTCGTTTTATTCGTGTAACAGCTAAGATTGACACATGATTATCCATTACAGAACGTATCGTTAAGCAAATTATCTAAATCGACATCCGCGCCATTTGGGGGACTTTAAACATACAAGATCCGCGTAAGTACTCGTATACATATCCTTTGTGCTTGGTCTCTGTGAGCCAACTGTATCGGTTTATCGACCGATTCAGTGCAAAAAATATGTTTGTTCTTAATCCTCAGGATCAAATCAAATTGATTTAACGATAATAGCAATAATGCTAATTGAATAACAAAAATTAAACAAATTTATTGTTTTGTTATGGGATTGGATATATTTCATTTGAAACAAAAATAAAAAATAAAAAGAATAGATAATTATTTTTTAAATGTTTAATATTTATTTAAAATAATTATAAAAAAATTTTAAATTTTATTTAGGAAATAAATTATTTTCAAATGTTTGATTATTAGAAATAATAATAAAAGATAACAAGATATGTGATAATGTAAAAAAAAAAAAAAAAAATAGATTTCATCTTACAATTAAATAAAAAATTGAAAAATGAGTTGAAAAATAATATTTTTTATAAGTTAAAATAAATAATATTTAGACTTACAAAAGAAAAATAATTTTGCAGATTATATGTAAAAAAAATTATGCTTATGTTTTTATAATGAAATCAAATAATAAAATTATGCATTTTTTTCAATTAAATAATATTATATAAAATATTTCGTTTCTTTTTGGCCAGAATTATAATTTGAGAAAAATATAAATAAAACATATATAATCTTATATGATTCTTATTAAATATCTTATAATATAGATATAGATAACATGTATATAAAATAATATATTTACACAATATTTTTTAATTTTTAAAAATCTTAAAATACTTAAATTTTCATTTCAAAATAATATTTTGTATTCTGTGCAGAATTTCTTGTTACGCATTAAGCTGCGCTTAATATTCATTCATATATTTTGTATCAAAGTGTTTACAAATTTAATATTGCTCATTAGAAATTTAGAAGAAATAAATAAATTCTAAGTCGTTATTAAATATCATAAGAATTTCATCAAAATATCAAAATATGGAAATATATAATTGCAAGCTTCTATTAATAAAATAAAAAATTATGATTTTTTTCATATCAATAATATAAAAAATGCAAATTTTGAATTCCGTTATTATTATAATAAATAAATAATATTATATATTTCATCATCTATATTATCGTTATAGTTTTTAAAATATTTGTAAAAAAAAAAAAAAAAAAAAAAGATTGCAACTATATAGAACTTATAAAATTTCTCTTATACATATATATTCGTGATAATACAAATTGCAATTTGTTACTGCTTATCGTCTGTTAATATAAACACAATATCGACAGCAGGTAACTTAATCAAAATAACGAATAAATTAATCAAAAAATTATTTTCTCATAAATTGCGATGGACTTGAAATATCTTATCAATCTATATGGATTTCCGCAAATTCGAAAGATATCTCTTTTTATAATGTATTTTAAAATCATCGAAGTCGGTGAACTGTATCCTTTTTTAGATATTATTTCCTCTTATTAATTACGATAACGCATAGACTACATTTACCATTACATCCAAAGTGCAGTGTACTTCGAAAACGATGAAGGATTACGGAGTAAGTGGACGGACATTGATTTGTTTGCGTGGTGCGCTACGCCAGTGACTGCTATCTCGGCCCGCATCTTTTTTTTTTCTGGTTTCCTTTCTCTCTTTCTTTCTGCCTGTGGAGGAACGAGAAAGCACTTCCTTGTGAGTTGGCGAGAGCGTGACGTAAGCGGACAAGCGAGCATCGGGTTCACCGACCAATTCAAGGTCACGGAAATCCGACTTTTCTTCTTTTCCTCGAATATCGATCGTATTTCGCGAATTCTTCTTGTATTTTTTCGAAATTCAATATATGGAAATTCAATGTAATAATAACATCTTTTTTTGCAAAAATTATGAAACGATAATTATATATATTGTTTAAGGAAAAAATTGTTTAAAATATTGATTGATTTTATAATAAAAAATCGTTTTCTAATTAATTAAAAATTCTATCATAATGGATACTTTTTATTTGACGCAATAATTAAAAATAAAAAGAATGAATAATATTTTTAGATAAATAAATTTGTTTGAGATAAAAATAATTGCAAATAAATTCTCAAGTTTTATTTAAAAAATAAGTTATTTTCACATGATTTATTTATCAAATTATGTTTAATTATTTTAATTAATGATAGAAAATAAAAAAGAAGAAAAGTTCTTTGGGCATAAGAAACACTTTCATCTCATAATTAGATTAAGAAATGCTTATTAAAAATGTTATTAAAAAGTTAAAAAGATTGAATAATAGAAATTAAAAAATGATTTTATAATTCGATTAATTTTTCAAAGATTGAGATTATTTTCGCATATATTAAATTAAATAAAAAGCATAAAAAAAATATATGATCAAGAATCGTCTTGATTATTAGCATTTAGTTCTGAAATATAAATGAATATAACAATTAAAAAGTGCAAATTTTTCTCATTAAGTATAAGCTTTCTAAGAAACTAGGTCGAAATCGAATGAGAAATAATCATAAAAATATAATGATGATTGATGACACATTATCAACTAATGATTATTGCAATAAAATAAAAAAAAATCGAAAAATCACAAAAAAAATATAAAAGAAAAAATAAATAGTTAGAATATATCTGTACAATTTTAATAGCATAAACATGTTATATAAAATAATATACTTATATATATTTAATACATATTTAATACATATATGTATATAGTTGTTGCTGCAAGAAGATGAAGAAAAGTATTTTTAATCTATCTTTTTCCGATAAGTAATTTTACTATAATAATTTTACTATAACGAATACATATATATCTAAATAGAGTGATACGAAGAAACATGCCATCAACTAACAAGAATAATTTTTCAAATATTATATCATAATATTTAAAATTATTTTTTCAAATAAAATAACTAATTCTTCTTTTAAAAAATAACTCATATGTATTTTAAATATTCAAGATAAATATTTAGAAATAGTTTAATTTATTTTTTCTTCTTAAGATATTAAGCAAAGAAAATGATTTTTTAAATTTTTTAAAATCTTAGAGAATACATTTTAACTTTAATTAATGAATCAAAAAAGATTAAATGTAAAAAATAATAATAAGCAAAAGTATAATATTAAGATATGCATAAGAAATGACAGACTATATTAATAATTTTTATTTGCGATATAGTCGCGACATTGGGTTATCAGTTGATGGTATAAAAGCGGCGCCACTACAATTTTTGTCGACGTCATCTTAAACTTATTACTTAATATACAGCTTGTCTGATCATTAATTATATTTAATTATATAAATATTGACCGCTTTTTTGTAGATTTCAATTCAAAACTTATTGTCATTTTAGCAATTAACAACTCAGTAAATTTAATAAAAAGTCATAGAAGGAAATTTTTTTATTATCCTGTGCATAAACTGAATTACTCTTTTTTTATATTGTATTATATAAAATCTTTTTCTCACATTTTATTATTTTTTGCTATTTTAAATTTTAATTTAAATTTTTTTTTATTTAAGAATTATAAAATGTTTTTTAAATATATTTAAATAATTTTTATATTAATATTTAACCAAGTAAAATTTTTCTTAATTTTATATATAATAGTATATTATAGTATATTATATATATATATATATATATATATATATATATATATATATATATATATATAGTATAGTACTATATAGTACTATATAATATACTATACATATATAATATATTATAATAAATGCAAAAAGAGAAATTAAGATTTAAATTTATTTTCTATTCCAATTATTTCACTTATATGTATTTTTAAAAAAAAATTACAAATAAATGCTAATATTTTTTACATTAAATCTTTCGAGTAAATCATTTCAGTTATTAAGAGATAGATAATTTCCAATTGTAATTTTTTTTAAATTAATTAATCATTTGGAAAACAACTCTCTTCTAATCAATTAATAAATATTGCATAGCAATTAAATAAATATTGAAATATTTAATATTAACATTTAATAATGAAATATAAGAAAAATAAAGAAAAATAAAGAAATATAAGAAATATTTAATATATAGTGAAATGTAATAGTGAAATGTTTGACTAATTAACTAAATCTTCAAAAAAATTCTTCAGAAAAATAAAATATATTTATTAAGTGTCGAATTTTCGAATCAATAATTCTTTTCTTTTTTAATGAACATTTTTTTCACTCGTAAATTCTAAAATTCTAAAAATTAATTTATATAAAAAATATAATACTGTTTCACTTAAGAAAATAATGTAACTTTTTAAACATATCAATGTATTTAATTAAAAAAAATCGTATGAAATGAGGATGATAAAATTTTAATAGAATATTGAATAGGAAAAAATTTTTATCTTACATTAGATTATTAATTTTCCTAAAATAAAATTTAATCCAGTTTTGAGAAATACATTGTTAATGTACGATAAGCAAACAATAGCAACTTCATATCAAAAAGATTAAGAAATAAACAATTTGTTATATCTATTTTTTTAATATATATGATTGATTTTTAAATAATATAAAAATCAAAAAAATGAAAAATACTTGTTTTTTATTAAAATAAAAAAGTACAATTTATAATTTTTATAAAAAAAAGAAATCATAAAACATAAGAAATGAAAAATAAAAGATTAATAAAACAATATAAACAATATATAAATAATTTTATTAATAAAATAAAATAATTTAAACCATTCATAAATATAAACTATATATATATATATAATAGTTATGTTCAATATACATATAGAAAGTTTACATAATATTTACAATGTAGGATCCTTGAACAATGATAAAAATTAAAAAAATTATCGGTTATATGTATTTTTAATTTATTAGATAAGTGAAATAATTTAGTATTAGTGCAAAATATTATTTTGCATGGATATTTGTGTTGCTATTATATTGCGTTTATATAAAAAAATAAAATATATATTCCTAAAGCGATAGGATATTAAAAATTATTATAACAAGTGGTATATTTTATTTTATAATTTTTTTCAATAGATGACACTACTCGTATTTTATGACCTACAGTTCGATATATGTACATAGATTATTTGTTACAATATGAAATAGAGTTGCAATAGAAATTTAAAATAAGCATACGATTGACATCATATTTTTTAAAAAAGAATCATATTTCCTTCGAATCTTAATATGTGTTAGGGCGAAATGAAACATAGAGATAAAATGCTTTCTATTCGTAAATTTTAATATTTTCCATGTATAACCATTTAAAAATTATTTTCATTAATTTTGAAAATCTTTATTCAATAATTTTTTTTTTAATAAATAATATTTCTTAATATAAATAATTTTAGAGAATTAGATATATTAAAAAATATATTTTCATTTTGGAATATCAACAAATATATGATATAATTAAGATTAAAACAATATTACAATTGATAATATAATAAAAATAAAAATAAAAATTTTAAAATCTTTACTAAAAACTAATTTTACGTAAACTAATTATCTTTTGTACATTAAATCTGCAAAATTAAAATTTTTTTCATTATCAGAAAAATAATATCATACAATTATAATTTTTATATGAATTTCAATTGAACACATTTTAAAACTTTTATCGAATTTTTTCCTATTATTCAACGTTAAACGAGATAAATGACTTCCTCGTGCCTATCGATAAAACTATTATCGTAAAAACTATTATCCGGATTTCGCAAGCTAAATATAGTAGATGGTGCAAGGAAATTACATAATAGCGGTACATCTTTAGAGAATAGAGCAACGAGTGAAGACTTTCTCCGATCTCGGTATACTCTGTTTACCTCCTCTATAATTCATGTTACGCTTCAACTGTATAATGATCTATCGCGCATGCACCACGTAAATAATCGATTATACAGATTTCGTCTGTCTGGATGATCTTTGAAACGAGAATTTATATAGGTTGAATACTCATCTATACTTCAAGTGCCTTTTGCAAGAATAAAATGATGAAAAATTGATTTTTACTAGACAATTTTAATACGAATTTTAAAAACGAATAATAGATTAGAACAATAATTTTATAAATGAAAAAATTTTTACAAAAAGAAGAAAATATTTTCTTCGTATATTTATTTCATGCTTCTTATTCTAATTTTTGAAATTATTTTATCTAATAGTTATTATATAAAAATAAATCTTTTGATAAAAAGATATTATAGAATAAAAATATAAATGAAATAATTATAAATAATAATGATAATAATTCAAGTTATAATCTATATAGCAATTATAATTTATAAAAACTTGATATATATATATATATTTATTAAAAAATATTTATTTACAAGTATTATACATATGTATTTTTATTCTATTTCATATATTTTTAATTGCAATTATATTTATAAAAATTTAGCATATATATATATATATTATTTTAAAAAAATATTTATTTATATTTTTATTTTATTTTATTTGTTCGTATTTCATATTTTTAATTCTACTTTATCAATATATGAAATTTATTTGTTTATTTATTTTTTTCAATATTTATATAAAATTTATATAAAATTGATAATATTAATATCTAGTAATAATATAAGAATCATTGATGATATCTAATGATATTGATAATTTATCGAAGATAGAAAGACATTTTTAAAATTTGTAATTTTTATCGAGAAATAATATTTCCATTTCAGGATTAATATAATATATAAAATAAAAATACTTTTTTTTTTATTGTCTCAGAATTACTGGAAATGTGTTGCAGATATTGATTGCGAAACATTAAATGTGAAAGCTTTCTTTTTAACCCGTTTTATACGCGGAAGTCGACTGATAACGACGGACGAGTAACACGATCGACACTTTATTGTTCGCTTGCACGTGGCTTCTGTATTTTTTTATTGTCTTCTTGTTCTCTGATAAACGTCGAGTACGTGGTGAATTCGTGTCAACGTTTGTACAAGTAAAAGCTGACATTCTTTTTTTTTCATAATTGTTTGTTTTTTTAGAAGTAAAATGTAATCTCAACAAGATTTCTCATAATTGTTCTAAATGATGGTGATACTTTCATGCAAGATTGATTCGATATCGAAATAAATTTATTTAAATAATTATTCAAATAACATTGTTATTTTTCATGTACTCTGTTATTTTATCTTAAATAATTATGACAGTATATTTGTTATTTAATCTGATTTCTAAAGAAGTATAAAAATAATGTTTTTTCATGAAGAAATGATTTTTTTATTTGAAATATGTATTTCATTTTTTATATTCTCAAATATATTTTTTTTACATATTTTTTTATGTAAAATAAAATCCATGTTATTTACAAACAATATTATTACTTATTATATCTTTTATTTCCTATTGTTATTTGTACAAATGTTTAATTTAAATAAATTTATTTTTTACGTTGTTTAAACTAATTATTTATTCTTTTTTTTATATGAAAATTAATCCTACACTTAATCGTTATTATATGTATAATAACAAATTAATGCTTTATAGAATGTAAAAATATGCATTATAAAAAATGATGATTGAAATGAAATTAATTTTTTTTCAATTAAAAAAAAAGTTTTGAAAAGACATAATAGTAATACAAAATAATAATAATAATAAATTATAATCGTTTAACCAAAAATTTATTAAACTTTCAGAACAAAAGCAAAAAATACAATTTCTTAAAGTAATTTAATTTTTTGATTCTTTGCAAGTATAACGTAGAATTCTTTTTCATTTTTAATGATTACGTAATAATCATTCAACAATAATAATCAATAGTTATGCGAATCATGTCAGAATCATACGAGTTAAAAATAAACAAAATATCAAAATAATATCCAACAAAATCAATTGAAATTTTGAAATTTGAGGAACAATTCTAGTCGAGAAATTAACAATTTATGTTGTGATAATAAATCAACTTATTATCAGGTAGATATCCCCGGTGTTATCGATGAATCAATAGTAGATTACTTCGTAATGAAGCTCCGACAGAAATTTGCAAAAACTGTGAGGAAGATAAAAGAAGAGAGAAAGAGAGAGGAAGCGGTCGAGTACCCGGAAGAAAAGAGAATCGACTCTTCCCTCTGCGATAAATCTTAAATCCTCCTCAAGGATCTTCCGCCTTCCACCGTTAACCAGAACGAATTCGTGCTTGATTTCATTTGTCTTATTATTTTTCAGTTTTCTTCATCTGCCTTCTTGTATAATATTTATTTTTAAAATTTTGCATTTTATTTTTATACTTTAAGAAATTAAATTTTTTATTGGATAAATCTTTATTTTCTTTTATAAAACGTATATAATAAATTATAAGAAAAAAATAATTATTAATATTTAATTTAGCAATAGAAATTTTTTACGTTTGAAATTTTGTTTAAAGAAAAGAATTTATAGTTGAAGAAAAATTTAATATTTAATCACAAACATAGGAAGTAATAGTTATAAATTTAAAATAAGTATATAATATTTTATACCAATTTTTATATTAATTATTAATTATATTAATAATAATAAGAAAATGAAATAAAAATGATATAAAATAAATAAATATATAATTTTTCAGACATATAGTAAATATATAGACAGTTAAACATTTAATCCAATGTGGTTTTTCAAAAATTATTTTATTTTTGCAAATAAATTAATCAATTTTTATATTTTAAGGTTGGTATTTTTATTTGTAACAATTAATGAATAAAAAAAACAAATTAATTATTTCAAATGAAGCATAAAATAAATAATCTTTATTTAAAATAAAGATGTTTTAGAAATAAATATTAAAATCTTATTGAAGAAACATTTCTTATTTTGAAATAATATATTTATTCAATACTTGATTTCAAGTAATAAATAAAAAATAATAATTAATTAAATTTTATGTATATATATAGATTTCATATCAAATCAATAAATGCAAAAGTCAAAAGATAATAAAAAGAATATATTTAACAAAATAAATATCTTTGATACCATTACATAAATATTTTTATATAATGGTATCAAATAAAAAATACCTAGGTATCAAGTAAAATAATAAATATCAAAGTAACTATATCAAACAAGTAATATAAAAATTGTTCTTAAACAATTATTTCAATAAGAATTTATTTTTAATCCGACATTTATTTATCATTTTATTCATCATTAAAATTAACATTAATTTATATAATTATATAAGTAATATAGATAACTGTAATCTGTCGATTATGAAAGTTATTAATTCAGAAATGATAATATTTAAATCAATGATATCATGATATAATTATTGTGATGAAAATTTCATATGTATAATAGAAAAAATTATATATATATAAGAGAAAAAATTCAAAAATATGCGTTTTATCGATGAACGATGTGATTAGTTAAATATCGAAATTCGCAAATAAATGAAATAGTCGAAAGCGATGGAGAATAAATAATCATAAACGAAACTACTACGATTTTAAATTTGATTTAGTTATGTAACAACTCCTATGAATAAAGCATAATGAACTTTTGACATTAAGGAAAATCAGGAAAAATGCTTGTTTCCTATCGTCTGTTTATATTCATACTTTACATTTATCGATATTTCAATCTAATTTATATTTCAATATTTACATAGTAAAATATCTTTCCTTTGAACCATTTCCTTTTAACATTTTTTCTTTCCCCCCCTTTTTTTTTTTGTACACTATTGGTACAAACTTTCAAATTCAACATTTTTTATATGATATATTATAAGATTATATTTACTAATTAAATATTATTAATTATAAAACTATTAATTTTTAATCTATAAAAATTTTATATTTAAAAGATATAAAAGAAATTATTTTATATTTTATTTTATTTTATAAGTTTTTAATCCATACAATTCGATATCTATATTATTTTTTATCAATCAACTTTATAATTTGTGACAATGAAAACAATACAAGGATTGTTTTTTTGAATAAGATTCATTTTTTTTAATTTGTTGCGTTTCTTCTGAAAACAAATGCATAATTCTATTACTTGAATCAGTATTATTATTAAGCAAGAATAATTCATTTTATTGTTAATTGTTTATAACCATTCATTTATAATAAGAGCTATTAATTAATAATTTTATTAAATGTGAAGTATGAATAGCAATAGTAGATTTTTAATGATAAAAAACAGTTATATTGCTGAAATTTATCAAATTGTGATATGTTTACAAAACTGAGTTATTGTGAAACAATAACAATAAATAATTATAATTGAAAAAAATGAACAAAAAGATTTGTAAAAATTTGTCTAATATTTTCATAATTATCTTATAGACTTAGCATCATAAAGATTTAAAAATGACAACGAATTGAAAAACAGTATTATTGATTGATTTAAATTGGTGAAAGAATTTTTTGAAAAATGTTAATAGCGATTAAATTAAATGTAAATAAAAATAACAAAGAAAATAATTTTTATGTATATATAATAAAGTTTTTTTATACTATTCATTTTTTACTTTTATCTGAAAATGTATTATAAATTAATAAATTAACAAAAAACAATTTTCGTATAAATTTAAGTTTACCAATATGGGTCATTTTAAACAATGTATAAATCTTATTTTAACATTGACTACGTATTGAAAATTTAAAGAAATTGAATTAATTACGTATAGTATATATCACATTTAGTTTAAAAATTTTATTATATTTTCTTTGTTTCGTAAACGAATAATGATATGTCATATATATAATAATTGTCTTATATACATACTTAATATGCTCGTACTTTTAATAGCGAAGATAGCAAACGAGATAAAACCTATCCGAGAGAATTTTAAACGTCGACAGTAATTGCAAAAGGCTGAGAAGTAGTTTTTGTTTAAAGGATCATTCAAGTAGTTTCTTGCGTTGATTACGAACTTCCGGCACAACTTCCTCCTTTCGTTGGCTCGTCGCGACCTCCAAGCCGGAAATGCCCGTTCTAGATGCTCGACCGATCACATTTCGTCTACCGGATTTTGTTACGCTATTTTTATATGATTTCATTTTTTTTTTTTTTTTTTTTTTTTTTTCTTTTTGACCTCTTAAGGAGATAACTAGATTTTATTTCATCACAAGACAATATATTACTTTTTCTATTCAGTAAAATTATATAAGTTACTATGTAAAGAATTCTTTCTTTGCCTTACTAGAAAATAAATCTAATTACTGCTCAATTTGAAATAATTTTTTAAAAATTAGAAATATAAAATAATAATTAAATTTATTAAAATTTTTAAAATAATACTTAAGATTTTAGGTATTTTTATAAATCATTTATAAAAGTCGTTTTTCAAAATATAAAAAATTATTATGGTTAAATATTAATATTATCATTACAAAAACTATTGAAAAATAATAGTTAATTAGAAACTAATAAAATAAATACATAATTAAAAATTACGAGTATAAATATTAAAAAAATAGTAAAATTTATTATTTGTTAAAAGTATATTATATGTTATTATAATATATTTTTTATATTATTGAAAAATTAAGAATAAATAAATAAAGTAACAATTTTTTAGAATTCATATTCATATAGATATAATTTTCATAAATTTTACTTTAAAAAAAGAATAATAAACGTAAAAAAATAATATCAAAAAATCAATTTTTTATATTTTTATTCTTAATACAAAAAGATAATAAATAAATTCCTTCGAATTATTCAATAATAATATCCAAATCACCAATAAATATTTTTAACTGAAATTTTTACTTTGACAAAAGATTGTTAAATTTTAAAATTTCAGAACTTTATTAATTCTCGCGGCTCAATGATTGAATTATTTTTAATCAATTCGATTTACAGCAGTCAATAATAATGCACAATAAATAATTTTAGATAAATTTGGATCTTTGTAAATTATTTCTAACCCAAAACATCAAATTTCGCAGTTTGAAGATTAATGTATGATAACTAGGTCATTTTTTAACCAGTCAATTTAGCAATCAATAATAGCAAAGCAATAGCAAGGGTTAATTGGATAAATTTAATTAATATAGATCATTTCTAATCCAAACTATATATTTCATGATTAATATCGATTTGGATTATTATATGTAAATAATCTAATAACTAAAATAATTTTCAAAAATAAGAAATATAATAAGAAAATATTAAGAATCTCAAAATCATTTTAAATGATAATTTTACATAGAAAATTTTAAAAGATAAAAATTTAAAGGATAATTCTATAAAACAAAAATAAAACAAAAATCGGGAATAAAAAAAATTATGTTTTCAATTTTATTTTTTAATTATTGACATTTAAAAATCTATGAAAATCTATGAAATCTCCCTATACAAATGAATGTAGGACATTTCAGCAGCAGGCAGCACAGTGGTTATCAAACTCAATCAACAGCAAAAAGAAAGACTAAAATGTAAACAAGTTGTAAACGAATCCATATAACATTTCATAAGAAAAATTACCATAAAAATATTTTCAAGAACAACTCTCAGAATTTTTTCAAATATATTTGCATTTAAATTTGTATTAAAAATATGTAATTTCAAAACAAAATTTATTACAGTTAACATCTTATTCAATCTATAAATTTGTCTACTTAAATAATTAATAAATAAATATATATTATAGTTTTTTACAAAAAATTAAGAAATTTAGGATCATCTTATAATTCGTCTTATAATAATAATCCTCTTTATGCAAAACTTAGAATATAAAAAACTCTATACGAATCATAAATTTCCAAAAAATTTATATGTCCAAACAAAAAAAAAATAATAATAAATAAATAAATCATATGTTTCTAAAAATTGGAAAAATTTAAATTTTAGATTTGCAGATCAAATATCACATGAAGAATACTTGTTTTTATTGTATTCGATTTGATTTTAGATCTTTTAATAATATTTTAATATGTATTTCTCAAATGCTGCTGTAAAAATTTTCTAAAGATCACATTTTTACTATGTTACAAATCAATTATCTAAACTCATAAAATCTTTTTCTTTATGCATAAAACAATTCGAATGAAGAAATAATAAAAATTATTAATTAACTTATTGTTGAATAGAATATGCGTTTTAATATATAATAAATTAATGAATAATTATATGATAAAAATTATAACGTTAAATAATTCTTGAATATTTCGTTGCCCTTTAAAAATATACTTTTTTCACCTTTTTTTACAAAAATCTTACAAGATTTTGACTAGTTAAAATATCACGAGTTGGTGGTCAAAGACTTTATTTAAAAAGAAAAATTTACGACTTCCATTGCCATTGTTTTCATTTTGTGTGTCAAACACGAAATTGAAAAGGGCAGTCACGATATCTGGATATGAGTATTGAGAAAATATTGGATATGCTGTTCACCAGATGTGTTTGAAAAATGTTTCCTTTAACCATATTTCGCGATACTGCTTAATTATTTATAATAATTGAAAAAATTCTATTGCAAATTTGTATTGTCACTTTCCAATTAAATAATTTCATTTTGCTTAAAAATTTTTAGTAAATTAAAGTACAATGGATTAAAATAAAGTTTGAAAAATGTATATAATAATACATATTTAAGTGGACAAATTTATAAATATCGTCACAAACTGTATCAATTTCACATTTTGGATATTTTACGTTCAAATTTCAAGAATTTATATTTTTCAAATATTATTCAATCCAAAAAAAAGCGGATAAAAAAAAGAATTAATGATTTATAATATTAAGAATTGATGATTTATTTGTAAAAATTTGTATTTAAAAAATAATAAAAGAAATTTACAATTACAGTAAATTACAATAATTTCTTTTATTTTTTTAAACGAAAATAAAAAGAATATCTTAAAATGAATAAAATAATAAAAATTAATGCATAAAATTTAAAAAATGTAACAAAATAAACAAGAATGTTCTTCAATTACACGTGGTGAACAGTGTATCCAATTTTTCAATTTTAAGTTTGACATACAAAATAAAAGCATATAACAATGAAGATCTATAATTAATAATGAAGTAAATTTTTCTTCCTGAATAAAATTTTCGATCATCTTGTGTTCTAACTAAATAGTTAAGACCTTGTAAAAATTATAAAAAAATAGAACAGTTTTGTAAAGACATATAATCATTTTAACAGTAAAAGCAAAACATTTAAAAAAATATTCCAAGCAATAATTTTAAGCTGTATTTTAATTTTAATTTATAATGTACATATTATTCAATTTATATTATTATATTATTTTATGTTACTTTATAAAATAATAAATTAATTAAAGATTTAAATATAAATATATATAATCAAATAGATATCTGTTAGAGCTTTTTTTTTATTTTTTCTTATTATTTTACTCGTTTATTTGTTATTTCGTATAATAGCTGTGTGTATTTGAATATTCTAATGCGTAAATATTCTTAGTAATTCATGTGAAAAATGTGGTTATAAAAACAATCACATTTTATGATAATTCAAGAAAGACTTACCACAAATATTTTGGAAAATGAATCGATCAACGAACGATTTGATCTATTCAATTCTGAGATTTAAATATTACAATTACAAATACCTATAACTTTTGTTCTAGAGATATACAAAAAATTTTCTAATCTTTATTTCATATCTCTGTAATTCTTTTTTGGTATAACATTTTCTGATATGTCCAAATTCTACAGAAATTAATTTGTATATATTCTTATTCATATACAATATATTCACATTAGGAAATATGCAAAGAATTTTCAATTTTTTTGGAAACACAATATATTTATTTATTAAATGGAAAAATTTGCACGAGACATTAATCCTTTCTGCACAGAAATTCCATAATGTCAATTTGATATTACATATTTTTGTGAATAATACAGTCTTCACAACTGTGAAATCTAATTACAAAATTTTTTCTTATAAATATCACGTTTCAATTATTTATGAATCAAAATATCGTAATCTTATTTTCTGACTTGCACGACTGTACTATTTTTTGTCGTTTGAGAACCACTATGTTCACCACTGCCCTACATTCGTATAGGACAGTTTGCTCGCGTCCAAGGATATTTTTGTCAATTTCTGATTGTCAATAACTGAAGAACAAAACTGAAAATTGAAATTTTTTTATATTTGATTTTTTTATGTTCTATTTTTAACTTATAGAATTATTGCACCTATTTTTTGACATTTATAATCGAAACATATATAAAGATTTAATTTAATTTATAAATTAAAAAAATAATTATCGTTATATATGTTGACTATGAAAAATTCCAGAAAAATTTATAGTTTTTTACAAAAATAGATTGACAAGAAAAAAAAAGAATAGATATTTTAGTTTTCAAAAATTTCATTTATCTTACAAATTTGATTTTCTCGCAAATCTAAAAATCGAAAATTTGATTTCATTTATAAAAATGCCAAAATGATTAGTGATTAAGAGATGAAAATAACAAGGAATAAATACAATTGATAGATCTTTAAAAATAATTGTAAACGATATTGAAGCTGAAAATCAATTGAAAGGAAAAGTAATTGATGTTTAGTATTATATCTCTCATTCTTTCTTTTTACCATCATTTTTTTCTTTTTCTTTTTCTTTTTCTTGCTAGTAATTTTCTTCCCCTGTATCACGATTGGTTCATATGGCGCTCTTCCCGAACGAGAATTTCCTGGTGTGAAACAATGGCACAACGACCTTCGCGTGCCAACATTTCTCTATCCTTTTCCTCGATTCGAATAATCTTTTTCTATTATTAGATAGTTTTTTATATAAATTAAAATAAATCGATATACTCTTCTCATTTAAAATATATATATAATTATTTGTATCGATAATTGAAAATCAGAATTGACTGATTATCAAAAATATTTCAGATAATTCAATTGCTTTTTTTTTTAATTTTAACTCAATTTTTTAAAAATAGCTTTAATTTATCGCTGAAAGAAAAAATTATTTATCTTGAAAAAATATCTACTACATTAAACGCAAATATTATCACAACAAAGCGGTTAAAAAAAAAACGAAATCTATTTTTTACTATTTTATATTTACTTGTATCATTAATCTAAAATATAAAATACATATGATATTATATACGTCTCATTTTCTTGTTATAAAATTGTTATCATATGTTAATACCATTGATATAAAATATAAAATACTTAAATTTAACTACTTAATATATGCTATAATGATTACAATGATGTTAGAAATATTGTAATTACCTTATAACAAAAATAAATTGATTATAAATACAACAAGATGACGCTAGTATTCCAAATAAATACTATTTTTCTCCAGTGTAATTTATTTTTGTTTTTATCCTATATTTTGCACATAAATAACGTAATATTATGTGAAAAGAAACAATTATAATTATTTAAAAGCGATAATAAAGAATATTGTGTTATAATATTTTAATAACAACAAATAATTTGATTGATTAAGAATAAGTATTTGAGAATGGTATATTATCGTTTTCCAGAGAAGAAAGGGCAGAAAGCATACGTACAGAACGTGTTATGAAATTGTTGCCGTCGATTCAACTGCCGCAATTACCGCCGGTTTCGGCCGGGGGTGGAATGACGGGAATGGACTCTCGGCTACCACCCGGTATATCTTTACCTTTTAGTCCTACTGAGCTACTCTGGCGATACGGTCCCGCTATGAATTTTCCACCGACTCACCCGCCACCAAGTCCCTTTCTCGATTTCAAGACGCACCTACCGGCAAGTTTGGGTAAGTTCCACTATTCGTTTCTTCTGATGAGAAAGAACTTCGTTTTGGGGAAGCAAAAATTATTGGCTTCTTTTTCGAAAAGTATTCGATGGATAGAGATTAAAAAAAAAATTAATAAATTTCAATGTAAGTTGCAGGGATGTGAATGAATTTAAGAAAAGTATTAAAAATTTTTCTTGAAAATCTATTTTCACAAGTAAACATTATGATGATAACTTTCACTCTCTAAACTCTTGGATACTTTTATTACTCTTCTATTCTATTCTGAATAGGAATAATAAAAATAGAACAATCTTCAAATGTTATAAATGCCAAAAATTTAATTTCAATCGGTCAAAATTTAATTAACAATTAAATACTTTTACGTAGAATGTATATAAAAGAAGAAATCTACATTACCTATAGTTTCAACATAGGATATCTTCCTTGCCACTATTTTGTAAACGAAGAATTTTGTCTGTAGTATAAGCACCAATCACTAAATATGTTATATTATTTTGTAAATTTTTATAATAATTTTTGAACCAATGAATCCTTAAATTTAAAAGTGGTATTTTTTAAATCTATTCATCGAATACTATCGAAAGACATAAAAAAAAAGTCCATAATTTTGATATCCAAAGCGAAGAACCAGAAGCCAAAAAGAATTTAAGCTTTAACAAAAAGAAGTAAATCCATCGAAAATTATTGAATCGGAGATGTTTAAGATTCGTATTACAAAATTCGATTTATCCGAACCTGCCGGGGAACAAACAGTTCATATAATAAATAAATAAATTCATATACATTTTCATATGTGAAAGAATAAACTAAATAATATTTTGATTCAGTAAATGAAGTTTTATACAAATTTTTTATTTTCGAATTCAGTTTACACATATAATTAGTTCCAAAAGTCTTTAAGCTTTTATTTTATGAGGAAATTTAGCTATACTTAAAATCAAAAAATTTTTTAAATTAATGATTTTTCGATGTAAATAAATCAATACATTTTTTTATAGAAAATGCTGAAAAAAAATATATGATTTTATGTAAAGAAATGTCATATAACCTTTATTTGACTATTTATAAAAGAATTATATCAGATACGTTTCCCTTGAAATCATTCACTTCTTGGAACTATCATACAATAGATAATAATTTTTCAGTAGATTATGTTTTATTTATAATTGATATTTACAATATTTGATATAAAACAAAATTATTTATTAATTTTGATAATTAGTTAACTTCATATAGTATATGAAAACTTTTGTAACTGATATTTCTTTAACTATGAAATAATATTTAAATTAAAAATGATCAATATATTTAAATTTAAATTTAATTAAGTTTTGCTATCTAATAAATTTAAATTAATATTATCACTAATTATTAAATAATTACTGGATTAAAAATGATTCAATTATCGGATCATAAAAATTAATATGTTTGATTAATATTTGTATTTCAATATTATTATTGTAGTAATGTTAAAAAATATATATATATATAGATAAATATAAAATAAAAATTATTAATTCACAGATATTAATCCTAAGAAAATTTAGAAAAAATTAAAAAATATTTATACAAAATTAAAAACGTTAGTTCATTTTATATTCGATATTACATAATTATTTGCCATATACAACTAATCTAACAATAAAATGAAATATAATTTCAAACTACTACTTGCTAACAAAATTATATTGTAAAATTAGTACTTTTTATAAGTAATTAAATATTCTTCTAGATTATCAATTTATGTATTTATTTTATTTATATTATATTATTATTTTATTACTCATTTATATAATATTATTTGAATTTATTAAATCATAGATTGATAAAAATAAAATGTATTTTATAATATTAACATTCTATTATATTCATTTTAATATTTTATAACGAAAAAAAGTTGTCTTCCAGTAATATTTAAATTAAAATCTAGATTTGATAAAAAACATTTTGAGATATTACAAACAAAATTATTTTAATTTTTTAAATTTTTGTTTTTAATTTACAATAATATAATTTTTCTTTTCAGTAAATAATATAAAAATACTTTCGAATTTGGAATAGGTTTAAAAAATAGATTTCTTTGCTCATTTATATTATAAATATCATTTATAAATATCAAAAATTTATAATATATCATTAAAAAATTATTATAATTGATAATATAATGCAAAAATAAATTAAAAAATCAAAAAACATGTTGGGAAAAAAAAATAATCAGTTCAAAACAAAAATAAAAATTCTAAAGCCTATCTCAAAATCTAATTTAACATGTATCATCTTTTACATATAAAATTTGGGAAATCAAAGATAAACCATTTCCACTATTAAAAAATAATCATACAATCTTTTTTTTCACTTTATTCTCCATTATTCAAGTCCATTTGATTACAAAGTAGTTCAACACGAGCACTCGTTAGATTCTCATAAACAAAGACAAGTTAGAGTTCTTTGAAACTGTAACTCTAACAGATCATGGATTATTTAATAAATAAAAAAGGACAGGAGAAAAAAGAAAAAGTAAAAATAACCAAACGCATATGTTGAACAGCTTCAGACCCACGGCTGTGGTCCCGCGAGGATGTGACGACGTTTCTTCGATGGGCCGAACGGGAATTCGACCTACCCCAATTCGATATGGATATGTTCCAAATGAACGGCAAGGCGCTTTGCTTGCTAACAAAGGCGGATTTGGGAGAAAGATGCCCTGGCGCTGGTGACGTGTTGCATAATGTGCTCTCAATGCTGGCTAGAGACTTTAACCAGCTTCAGAGGTGTCTTCCCAGTAGTCCGGTCACCCCCACAAGACCCTCCGCGTATCCCCTCAGCCCTCATTCGCATCCACCAACCCCGACATGGACGGAGAACCCGTATACCGCGAATCTTGCATCGTTAATGTCCGCGAATTCGGTCACGCTGTCCCCGGCACCCTCGGTCGACAGTCAAGCAGGATCTCCAGGACACACGGAAGGTGCACAGAGCCAGGTTTACAAGAGCGATTCGGACGAGGATAATCAACAAGCGACTACTGGAAGCCCCCCAGCCACGCCCACCGCTCTTGCAGCGCAAAGGTTAAGCGAAGTTTGTGTCAAGGATCAACCGAGTCCTACGTTAACGCAACCGATGATGCCTCTGACGCCCGGTGCCTTCAGAACGAACCCTGCCAACGCCGCGAGAGAGTTTTTCCCGAGCGATTCCCCGGAACCTAATACTAGTAAGTGCATACAAGTAAATCAACACTGTTGCATCTTTCCATTAAATATTTTCATTCATTGATATATATATATATTTTCGTAATATTTACTTTATGTTAGATAATTTAAATAATTAGTTAAATTTTTTTGATATTAAAAGATGATTAATTAAATTGTAAGAGATTGCGATATTGACCTTATATTAATGTTGTTTAAAATATTTTGGATACATTAAAAATGATAATTAAATGATCTTGTAATAAGAAGGAAGTAGATTCATTAAAAAATAATGCTAATAAAATTATTGCTTTAATTTAATATTAAAAAGAAATACTAATTATGCAAATATATATATATATTTTGTGCACAAAACAATACATTTATACAATAAATTTATAGTAAACTATTGGTTTTGACATATAATTTTTATGCCATAATGAATTTTGTTTTAATTATATTATGTATAATAACTTAAAAATTATCAAAAATAAATTTTTTTTTTGTACAAAGTTTTCAATGTTAAAAATATGTTAAAAATATTATAATACATTTGGTGGCTTTAATTAGTAACACGGTTTAATTCTTTATTATAGATTTCTGTAATTTGAAATTCTTAAAAATTAAACAATTTATAATTTTATATTAAATTTTTTTACAAATATGTCATATCATGCAATATAAAAATAAAATTAAGATTTTTTTTTTATTCTTCGTAATATTAAATACATAAAAAGTATAAAACTATTTTATTATAAAAGATAATATAATAATATAGTATCGTAAAATTATTCAAAATTATCTTAATTAATATGAGATCATTTAGAAGTTTTAAAAGTCCATTTTAGATATAAAATAATTGATATTTTTTTTTGTTTTTAATTAATTATAATCATTTATTGTTTGTTAGAATCTTTTCATTCTTCCATTTTTCAGATAATTTTTTTCAATTTTCTTTTAAAAAAAATTTCTTTTTTAATTTTTACTTTTTTAATTAAGAAACTTCTAATGTTTTAAAATTTTATCATTTAAAATATTTTATAGTAATCAAGATAGGTAATAATGGTTTATTTATTATAAAAAAATTGTATACATTATCTATTATATATACCAATTAAATTTATATAATATATAATTTATATAATAAATCAATATAATTTTTTATCATTATTAATTCTATAACTATAGTTTTTTTTTAAAATAATATAATATAATATACAATAATATAATATAAAAAATCTTTTGATATTATATTAGCGATTTATATTAACGATAGCATTAATTAATTGTTATTGTAATCTAAATTTCAGTTAAATGTTATATATTTCATTATAAATTCCTTCATTATAATTATAAATTATTAATTATTACTTATAATATATTATAAGATATAATGATTTGATTTTGTTTTAAAAATTTATTATGTATGATTCTTTGCAATTTTGAAAACTGAATTTTCAAAATGTGTTTTATGAGATAATCTAATAATAACATTCAAAGTTCATGAGATTATAAATATAATATATTTGATAAATTATTATATAAATATATAAACATATTTCTTTTCTTGTTCATTATAGATGGTAGACTTTTATGGGATTTTCTTCAACAACTTTTAAATGACCCCTCACAACGATATACACATTACATCGCATGGAAAAGTCGGGAAACGGGCGTATTCAAAATTGTTGATCCTCCTGGACTTGCAAGGCTCTGGGGCATTCAAAAAAATCATCTTTCAATGAATTATGATAAAATGAGTAGAGCTCTTCGATATTATTATCGAGTGAATATTTTGCGAAAAGTCCAAGGAGAACGACACTGTTACCAGTAAGTTTATTACTTAATTTTTCTTTTTTATATATTTTAATTTGAAATATCAAAGTATTAAAATTGTTTATTTGATAAATCTAAAAGTATGCAAATTGAAATGTTTTATATGTATTATATATATATATATATAAGATATTTTAAATATATATAAAAAATATTTTTTTATAATGTTTATAAATTTTGTTAAAAATTTTGAGAAATTATAAAAATGAAATATTATATAACTATACAAAATAAATTATATAAATATTTTCACAAGTTATATGATGATTTTATAGCAAAAAATTAAATGCATATATAGAGAAAATAAACAACTTAATGATTTCATAACAAAAAATTATATATAATAAATAAAAAAGAGAAAAAAAATTGGATATTATTTAAATCTTTAATTTTTATAAAAGTTCAAATGATTTTATTTTCTCTCTCTCTCTCTATATATATATATATATATTTGTCATCATAATTCAATAACAAATTTAAACATTAATATTGAATCTATCAACTATTTCAAAACGAAATAGAACTCGTTTTAAACAGAATATCATTTTTGTTTAGATTTCTGCGAAACCCAACGGAGTTGAAGAATATAAAGAACATATCTCAGCTGCGTCAGCAAATGCGGATAAAGTCAGAACCGGAAGAAGAAGGCGGAAGTGGCGTCGAGCCGGAAATCGATATGCCAACAGACCTCTCGATGTCTAGTATGAGTCAGCCATCGAGCGAGCAACAACAGCAACAACCTCTATCTCTTCTCGATCCACCTGTAAAATATAGAAGTCATGCGTATAATCTCGTAAAAACCAATCAAGAGTCGGAAGAGCAAAAGTGACGTGAAACATAGCATTGTGACTATCCGTTTTAAATGCTGACAAGATCAACATATTTTGTGTTATGCACATACTCGTTATTTGATTCGAAACAGTCACGTTTCGAAATAATACGAAGAGATTTACTTTTAGCTATATGTCAAGTATGTTGACAAAATTGTTGAAAAAGAATGTTCGTTTTCAAAATAATACACCTCTAGGGATATTTGCTGCCGTTTAAGAATCACTAGGTCATCAGCGCCACTGTTCAAATAATAAAGCTTGCGAGAAAGTTATTAGGTTATAAATTAGCAACTATCGTATCATTAACGTGTCTCCGGAACTAATACATGATAAAAGACTGACAAATAAAATATTGTGCGAGTTATGTATCAAAATATACAAGTTATGAGGAGAATAATTTTGAAAACAACAACATTGTGTAACGTCGTTGACTTGCCTTGAATCGAAAACTAATTGTTAGTACTATATCATAATGCTTATCTGGTTCTTGGTTTATTTGTCAACTTTATTTCGATATTCGACCGCAACTTCGAAAACGTCCACCGATTTTGAATCGAGGATCGAGGATCGAGCAATCATCAACGCGGTTCATCGATTTCCACGCGTTTCAAATAGATAATTGGCTGTTCAGAATCTTGTTGAAAAAGCCAATTGTGCTACAATTGTGGAGGACGCTTCGATGAAGCTGAACTTTCGCGGATATTCCGCCGTTTGTTTTCCATCCTTCGTGTTAACGCACGTACGCGAGTGTGAAACGTTTCTCGCTTCTACAACGAACTACTTTAGAAATGCTTATAGAGCGTTATCGACGAACGTACAAAACGGTGTTCGGGAAACGATCGAAATATTTTATTCCAAAGTTATTCTGTGATGTAAACTTTAGCTTGAAAGTAAATTTCTCGGAGTAACATATACTTAGTTGTAACTAGAGATTGAATTTATCGAACATTTTTTTATTTGAACAAAAGAAGTTGTTATGAAAGATTTTTATGTAAGATTAACGATTATATGTAATATATAGTTCGATCCTGTAAAGAGGATTCAATATTATGCGATCCATTTTGTAAATACTTAAATTCGATGAAATTTCAAAGTTAGTTTCCCGTTGCACCGACTCAGTTGTGCCAATCTAATCGTCGGTAATACGTATATATGCGCGTTTAGTTTAGCGTTCTGTATACAAAGAAACAAAGGGAGAAAACGTATCTATCGTTTTGAAATTTAATTGAAACGATATTGAGGATCGTTTATATCCCTAAATCGTGTAATAGATACGTGTAAATAAGTTGACGAGCTAAAAAAAAAAGATATAATGAACTCAATTAAAAAAAAAAAAAAAAAAATGCGAGAGTTTTAAGGAATTCGGGGCCAGAGTTATATATATACATATATATGAATATAAATTTATGTATAAATAAATCTCTATATATATTATATATATATATATTTTACTACCGAAGAGAAATTTATATTCGAAATTTCTACGTTCGTTGTCGATGCGATTGTGGCTCACATTCCTCGCCAACGGATCCTAGATTTTAAAGAAATAAAAAAGAAATAAAAAAGAAATGTCACTAGGGACCGAAGGCGCGTGTATGATTAGAAACTGGTCTTAAGATCATATTTTTACTAAAGACTCGACTCACACACACGAGACAGAAAGTATGAAAAAATTCTTATCATGAGTGAATCAATGTACGTATACATGTGTATGAATATGTGAGAATGTGTGTGTGCAAGAGTAAGAGAGAGAAAGACAAATAGAAGTCTGCGAAAATGAAAAGTGCATTAGCAGCAAGAGATTTATAAATGAAAAAAAAAAGTTGTATTTGGCTATTTGTATACTGTGATCTCCGTGAAGTTTTTATCATAAAAATGCATAAAAAACAATCGTGTACATAATTTTCATGAGAGAACAATTTATATTAGTGATAAATATATTAAAATACACATACACAAATTGTGTTCTTAAAACAACCCAAATTTTGATCGTAAGATTTGGTATTTCTCTGTACACACTTTAATACATTTAACGGGTGATTGTATTTAAAAATTATTTATTCGTAAGTATTAGACTTGCGTATCAATCTATAGAAGTTATACACATGTGTTACATGAAAAAATTGATGTTTAAAAAAAAAAAATAAGCCCTACAAAACAAAAAGTGATGTTTCAATCTTGATTACTATTTTGATTCAGATTATCATATATCTATAGAAATTTACATGTATGTGTATCATGCATGTAATGTAGAATTTTTAAAGACCATCACATCGTCAAGAATTTTTTTCTTTTCCATTTACAAACTTCCTTTCCGATTTATGAAAAAAAAGAAAAATTTATATTTCATTTTTGTTTACAAATCCTGTATAAAGTAAAACTTGTACAATTTTAGAAAATTAACGAATTGTTTATTGTATAACTCATTTCAAGTGGATGAGCAATGTGTAAATAAAGATTTATTTACTTATTAAGCTAATTTTAAGTATCAATTTATTATCCTTTATCAAGAAAACACATAAAGTAATAATATTGCAATTCAAATTCCTGTACATCATCCAATTATATATATTTTTTACAATTAATGAAATGAATAAAAATATCACATTTAAATGTAAATTTTATATGAAAATATTTAAAAATAAATGTTTATTTTCATATAAAATTTTTCATATTTAATTTTATTTATACATTTTACATTTTAGTAAAATAAAATGATATCATTACATATTAAAATATTATACATAATTATATTATATTTATAAATCTAATGATGAAAAAATATTACATCATCTGCTATCACTGCAGTAGTTGATTTAATGATACCCTCTTCATCTTTATATTCTCCATAACTTATTTTTCCTGATACTAATACTCTTTGACCCTTTTTTAAATAAGTATACACATTTTCACGTAAATTTGGTTTAAAAACGCATATTTTATGCCAATCTGTTCGTTGCACAAAATCTCCTGAAATGTTTTTTATATATATTATATGTTAAAATTTTTTATAATTTCAAATATATGTATATTACAATACAGTTTAAAATCTATATTATAGTATAATTTTATTGTAATAGTTCAAATATAAATTTCATAATTCAATATTATACAATTGTTTATTTTTTCAAATTTCATTAACAATTATAAATACAAGACATTTATTTTATTAATTTAAAAATTTAAATAACTATTATAATTGAAATAGTATTTTGAATATATTATAAACTAATTATATAAAAATATTAAAAAATAAAATAAATTCAATTTATAAATAAAAATTATATTAATTAAATTTATTTATAAATTTTTATTTTTTATAAATTTTTTAATTTATGAATTATGAAATCATTTAATATTATTTACATTTATTAACATACCATTCGTATATTTGTAATTATTATGTGTGGCAAGAGAAAAAATAACAACAGGATGTTCATCGCTACCCTTTTTCTGTGCCTCGCCTCCTACTCTTCCTAATAAAGTAACTTGATTTATAGCTGTAATTTATACAATTAATATTAAATTAAAATTTATATTATTTTTGATAATAATTTTTAAATTTTTAATATATACAATTAACAAAGATTATAGAAAGAAATATAAAAAAACAGTATTTGTGATATTTATTTGATATTATTCTTAAATAATGTTAAGAATAAAAACATCTTTAAATTACATTTTAAATTACATTTAAAATTATAAATTTACAAATTCTAATAAACACTTGGATTAATAAACCAATTGTCATATTATTTCAATAATAAAAATAATTATTTCAATAATAAAAGAAAAAAAATAAGTACTGAATAAAGATTCAATACTGTAAATAAAATATATAATAAAAAAATATTATCAAATTATTAATAATATTTTAAAATTTAACTTTGTACTTTTTTAATATTATTTTAATACCAAATATTGAACCTGAAGAGTACTTGCAAGAAAATAAAAGCTATTATGATAAATAAAATCTATTATTCTATTTTTTGAAATTTAAATAACAAATAATATTATTACTTAAAAATAATAATATTATTATATATTAAAAAAAATATTTAGCTTACGTAATCATGATAATCCTAATTCATAACAGAAATAACATATACATATATATTTTTTTCAACATATAATTTAAAAATATATTTATAGAAAAATATAAGTATAATTGAATAATTTGCAAATTATTATATATATATATTTCAACATTTCAAAATTAAAGTACATACTTAAATATAGAATACTTAATATATCATTAAATTCTTAATGAAATTATTTGCAATATTATATTATAAAAAAAATCTCAAGTAAAGTAAAAGTTTCACACAGAAATTTTTTAACTTTTTTAATAATTTAAATCTAAATTTGTAATTTTATTCAATAAATAATAATAAACAGGTAAAAATAAATTTAATCTATTAATATATATTAATAGCATGCATAATAATTAAATTTATTTAGATTACTTTAAGATTTGATAAAAACATTTTTATTTTACTTTTATCTTTACTCTCAAAAAATCTAAATTTTTTCTAACTTATATATTTCCTTTTCTATTACATATTATTTATGTTTAAATTTACTTTATAACTATGAATGAAAAAAAATGGAGAATTAGAATATATTAAACGGAGAAGAATAAGAAAAATATAAAAATACAAATATTTAATTATAAATCAAAATGTATAGGATAATATGAATTAGTAATTATTAGTGTAATAATAGTTTAAATATTTCATATGAAAAAACCAATGAATCAGAAATAAAAATATTTTTTTATTATAATTTTAATATATTATAAAAGAGAAAAGATTATTTGTTACCTCAATTAATGTAAATTAATTACATACCAGATATTTGTATTTTTTTTAGCAATTAATTTATATAATAAAACTAAAATTTATTAACCATAATATAATGAGTTTATAACATGTTTATCTGTAAATAACAAATTGATTTATTTAATATATAATCTATTTAAAATGACTATTTAAAAAATAATCTTTTTTTAATTTTAGATAACTTGATTATGACTAATTTAACATGAAAAATGAAAAATAAAACAATAATTCTATTTATTTAAAATATATTTAAAACATTGTATATTGCATATTACCAGAAAATAAATATTTTTAATACAAAAATAAACAAATACTATGTAATTTAATATTAATTATTTATACTTTATATTTAAATACAAGATATATATGAAATTAAAAGGTTAAAATTAAAATAATTTTCTAACCTTAAAGTAAAAAATTTAAAATATAAATTATATATATTTTTTACTGATATAATTGTTCATATATAGTTATAAAATTAATAAATTATAAAATTTTTTACTTACATTTTTCTAATTTCATATTAATATCAATAGTGTCAGTAGAAATTTGCATGTTTTTAATTATACGACTATTCTTAATCATTTGTGGAATAACCTAAAAATAATAAAATATATCTAATTTTCTAAATTAATTTATAAAGATTTGTTTCTATAATATTTTTAACTTACTTGCCGAAACATTTTTATTTATTTGTTCGAAAATCAGTAAAAAAAATATTGAAAAGAACCTAAAACAAATATAATATTCTTTGTAAAACCGCACTTCATGTATTAATAACAGATTCAAAATATGCTTCATATATCAATAATAGAAAAAGAAATTATACGATCTTGATATATTTAGTAAAAAACTCAAACATATTAATTATTTATATTATTTTTTATAGATATAATGAATATTTTTTAAAATAGAATTTAAGTTTAAATTTAAATTAGTCATGTGTTGTAAGATAACATTTTACCAAATTTTAAAATGAAAATAAATAATAAATTTTAAAAATTTTAAAATACATATATTATTTATTATTATATATTAATAATACTTATTTTTATTTTATGTTTTATATAATTATATAATATTATATAATATTATATAATTTAGTTTAAATTATATATAGATATTAATATATAGATAACTATAATTATGTTATGAATGTAATATTTTATGAATTATGTACATACCATTATTTAAAGTGAGTATGTAGATTTGAAAAATTTTTTTATTTAATTAAATTGATTTTGTAAATATTATATAAAAAATGGAAATTAAAAAAAAAGTGATAATATATAATGATTTATTTTATAATATATTTTATAATGATTTATATTAAGAAAAATTATTTCTTATCATATATTTTAACATTTTCAATACAATCAGATTTAGTATATAAATGTAACTAAATTTAATAAATTATTTAATTTTCATATATAAATATTTGTTTTTTATTATAATTATAAAATAATAATTATAAACGAGAAAAAACATTATAATCAATCATGATAATTATTATAGAACAAATGGATACATATGGATACATAAATGTTAGATAAATTAATATAAATTAATATAAATTGAAGATTTAGTAAGTACAAGAATTTGAACAGAAAATAAAGACTATTAAAATTAAAATGTTTACAATCGAGTTCGATTAAATCCTATTAATTCATGAAATCTGATTGAATTACGCGATCTCCATTCTTTTTTTATTATTTATATATTGTTCTCGTTCACTGAAGTTAAATAAGAAAATAGATATAACAATTATAAATGAGATAAATAAGATAAAAAGAAATGCTATAAAAAAAAAATAATTCCACAATAAAGAAAATTTCATTTTCATCTTATCATATACTATAACTTATCATTACTATAATAATATATAATAGTAATGTTAAATAAAGTTGTTAAGATTCTTTCGATTAAAATGAATTCAAGCATTATTTAAATTAAATTAATTTTATTAATCTAATTTGATCCAATATTATTTAACAAATTTTAATCCGTCATATTGCTTAATATAATTCTGATAAAATTTTTCATTCTAAATATGAATTCGAAGCATAATTGTTTCATTCTTGGTTTTTAACAATTTTTTTTTTAAAAATATAAGAAATAAAAATAAGATATTATACAAAAACTAAGAATATCAGAATGGAAAATCAATTTTTTTTTATTTTGATTAATTATAAAAAGCTATTAAAATTTAGAAAAAAACTGACATATATTGTATATATATTTTGAAAATCTTTTTATGAAAGATTATATATATATATTTAATTTTTAATATTGTGAAATTGTTATATGAAATCTAAAAAAAGAAGTGTCGATTATATCATTTTGAAAATATCACTTTGAATTTATAAAATATATATTATTTCTGATTTTAATATTGATGATGTATTGTACTTAATCAATACGAATTCAATAATTTAAATTTAATATTATTTTATGTGATACAGAATTAAATTTTGCATTATTTTTAAATCTAATTCAGATTTTTAAATTTAAAGTTATTTAAAAGGATTTAAAAATTATTAAGTCCTAATATTTAATAATATAAGAATTCGTCTTGATATCAGTTATAAAATCAAAAATATAATGGTCATTAAAAAAGTCAAGATAATCTTAATTTTTTTTACCAAAAAAATTATTTCTTGATAATTAATGTTACCTACTACTTGATAATTCATTACTTTCTAAGAAACGAAATATTTATTCCATATATTTTCTTTTTAGATTACACTATTTAATGCGTTTGATTTTATAATCTTCAATAAGTATTTTTTATAAACTTTAATATCCTAAATATGAATCAATAAATTATTTTCCACTTTTTTCAAAACCATAAGTTTTTGAAAAAAAATCAACTTTAAAAAAAATTACAACATTGAAAATGTTTAAATAATAGTTAATAATAATTTACTTATTTAATTAAAATAATTCTGTGAATTCTTTCAAATAAAATAATATAAATTATTAGATTATAATATCTAAACATGTTAAATAAAAGAACAGCTAAAATATATTTGTTTTTGCTGATAATATTTTTCAATTTCAAAAACTTATTTCAAAAACTAGGAAATCTAGGAATTTAATTATATTATGCAATAAAATAAATCTTTCTGCTAAAAAAATAATTAAAGAAAGTTATAAAATTATTTTTATTTTCGATTTAAAAGGAAAATAGTTTGAGAAATGTTAGTTTAACATACATTATATTAGTAATGCTCAATGATGGCAATCTTTCCTCGTCATTTACCACATTCGAATCACAATATATAACTGCCATTGAGTAGCATTGTCATTTTCACATGTTTTTATCGAATTATTTCGCTTCTATATTGAAAATAAAAGTGATTTTTATAGAACATAAATTTTATATGAAAGAATTTGTGTTTTTGGAAAAAATTTCATTAAGAAATTAAATTCAATCTATAAAATTTAGCACATATAATTTTTATGTTTCGAATATAATTTTGCCTTTTTTCTATAACAAAATAAAGATAAAGATAACGTAACTTAATTCTTATTCTATCTTCTAGCATTACAGAATTTTTAAAAAAATTCTGAAATTTTAATCTTTCAATTAATAATTTAAAAAATTTTTTTTATAAAAATATTAGTTAATTTTATTTATTCTTTTAAATTAACTTGATAGCGTTATATTAATAATGTTCTTACAAAAAAATAACTTCAATAGTAAATACATGAAAAATCTTTTTTAATATTTTTATCATAAAACAAAATAAATTGAATTAAGGTTAAGAATTAAAATTCATTTCAACCTTTACGAAGTTCTATTAGAGTTCTATTAGAGTTTTCGAAATGATATTTTAATAAAAAAAATTGTTTCATATATAATAATATATATAATCCATTATGTTCTACATGAATTCATGAAATTTTATTACAAAAAAAAATTTTCTTTAATTTTGATATAACATAATTTTAAACTCGTATATCCGAATATATATATTGTTAAATAACATTGTATATATTTTATATTTTATAACATATATATATATATATATATATATATATATATATATATATATATATATATATATTTTTAAATAACATTGTATATATTTTATATTTTATAACATATATATATATATATTGTTAAATAACATTGTATATATTTTGTAACATTGTAATATATATATATATAAAATATTGAAAAATATAAAATATAAATTTCTTTTGTTATATGTTTTAAATTAATAATGATATTTTTTAAATATCAAAAATGTCTTATTAATATCTCACAAATGTCCTGTTTATGAAAAAATAAAACGTAAATAAAATATCTTAAAAAAATCTTTATAAGAAGCAAGCAAATGTGTTCTTTAACATGTTTTAAATGCATAATATATTTTTTTTATCATCTTTATCTTTATTATACATCTTTAAAATTTTAACAAATGCAATAAAAAGAATATATTAAATTATAAGGAAAAATAGCAATTTTAAAATACAATATGTATTTTAATAAATTAATAATAAATAATGAGTTCCTAATATATTTTTTTAAATATATCATATTTATTCTACATTTACATATATTCTTAAAAAATTAAAATTAAAAATAATAAGAACATATTTCAAAATTCATTTAAATAAATTTTTTTAATATAATATTAAAATAAATTATATTAATAGATATATAATAATATTAAAATTTAATATAAATAATAATTTAATTTGTGAAAAATAAAAATATTTATAATATCGTATTTTATTAATTTTTTTTATTAATTTATTTATTTACTTTTTTATTATTTAAATGTTATACATTTTATTATGCAATATAATATTTAAAAATAAAATACAGATGAGATTGAATGATATTAAATAAAAAAAAATAGTATTCTATAATTTAATATAACTTGTGTTTTTATTTTTGAAATGTATTTATAATGTATTTTTCAATTTTTATATTATAACATGTATGTATACATATATATAAATATCATAAACATTGCTATTTTACTTAATTAAATTATTGAGAAATTGATCCAAGCGGAGGATCTTGCCATTTAAATTCCTCTTGATAAGTGACGTAAATGACCCAATAACAAACGTTGAGTAATCCAAAAGAAGCAGGAAATACTATTCGTGCAACTTTATCGATGTAAGATACACTGTTTATGTGTCTTGCAATTTTTTCCCCACGCTTCCTACAGTTTCCAGCTGCTTCTCTTTGTCTGCGCTTCCTACAGTTAGTATCAATTATATTTATAATTTAAATGAAATAATCAATATTGAAGATATATAAATAAAAAAATGTATTATAAAAGATATATCAGAATAAATAAGTGATAAATATATAATTATTTTTATTCTTATACTTATTTTGCTTTTTATTTCAGTTCTGTTTTAATTTTATTTCAATTTTCATTATATTAGATATTTATTTTACTTAATATGTATTACTTAATATTATATATTTTATTTTATATATAATAAAATAATAAATAAATAAGTTAATTATCTTATTATATTAAAGAAACTTAAAATATAAATATAATATTTAAAACATAATAAAAATATGTTACAATAATACTATTCGATAAATTAATGTATTTGTAAATTTTTATATTTTATATATAATTATATATGCATATTTTTTTAAATAAATTTTTATAAACCAAAATTTAATAATATATAGAATAAAATTCCTAATTATGGCAATATTAAAAAGAATTCTAAACTAATTCGTTATAAGGAAATTAGTAAAAAGATTTTTTTTAAAATTACAAAAATATAATGAAATACATACAAAATAATGTATATATTTCGTTACATTTCTTATAAAATAATCTTTTTCAAGTTATAAATTATTTTTTTTCAAATAAATAATATTAATTTATCAAAAAAATAAAATATTAATACTAAATATTTAAAATACTAACGATATATATTATAATGTAAAAATATTATGATAAAATATAAATTAATGTAGATGTATGATGAAATATAAGTACATAATAAAAATGTAGATATTTCGCAAATAGTGGACTGATTATTTTGATTTACATCAACATAATTAATAATATTTGTAGCGAAAAATATTCAAATAAAAATTGATTAATTTTAAAAAAAATATATTTTTATACTATTTAAAATTTTTTATAAAAAGCATTAAATTGCATTAATCAAAAAATATATTTCATTTAAAAAAATGAATTTGATTTTTTTTTTTCATATATTCTTTATTTATCCGCAAAAATCTACGCAAAAAATCTACACAATTATTAAAATATGCATTTAATTTTTTTGATTACATTTACAGATAATATTATAGATATAAAGTAATACAATATCATATAAAATAATTCACATCATATTTTTTAATTCGCCTATTTCAATATTGTGTTAATTCTAAATTAAAAATTAAAAAAAGTCTTATAACACACTTTAATTCTATATTACACAAAGATATAAAAATAAAATTTGTTATGAATTTTTTTAATAGAATTAATTAAATTAGAAATAAATATATCTTTACAATTTATATGCTCATCATTATACATTAAAATAATATATTATCAGATAATTTAAAATAAAGGTCAGATTTTTTTTTTAATATTTTATAAATTTTAAAAATATTTTAAATTTAAAATTTTGTTTGATAAATATATATATATATATTTATGAATATAATTTCGTTATTATTTTAAGATTAGAAATTTTTTACCTAAATGATTCATCACCAGCAAGGCAATAAAGAAATTGTCGCCATTTCGGTATCCACACTTCTGTTTGTGTTTGTCTTTCCATTGTTGATGGTTTGGATGCAACAGATACAGTCATCGATCCTCTTTCGTAAGAAACGGATTCCTAAGTGAGAAATTACTTGAAAACATTCCATTATAATTATATAATTATATAATTATATAAATTTTAATGAAATATATATATATATATATATTTGAAATATATATTGTATAAATAATATTTAGATATTAAATAATATTTAAAATTTACTTTACAAAGATTACTAAAGATAAAAAATTTGATTATGAGTATATAAATTTGATTACAACTTATAAATAATAAAAATTAAATAGAGAAAAAGATGGATAATAATAAATTGTTTTTTATCATATTTTCAAAATATATTAAATAATTGATACATTAAATTTGCCTTTTAATCTAATTGTTTTTTTATATATATTTATATATTTTATATATTTAACAATAAAAATGCAAAATTTTTGGATCTATTACGATCATTGTATTGAAACTTTGTATAGATGTGATTCTTGAGATAATTTTAAGCGATATTTTCTTTTGCAAAAATTTTTATTTTGACTTTATTTATAACTTACTAACAAAAAACATTATCAATAAATTTATACATCTTATTATTTATATTACTATTTTTTTCTCTATCAAAATTTATAATTGTCATAAATAGCATACTCATAAAAAGAAGTAAAACATTAAAATAAAAAATTTTTAAATTTTACTAAATGTAATTTGAACAATAATAAAATAGTAATTATTATTTAATACTAAATAATTTTGTACTCATGCATATTATATTTACATTAACACCATAAACATCACATATCAAAGAACTTCTCCTTCGAGATACATCTATTATCGTTTCTGGATGAACCGTTTGAGGACTACACGATACAATACTACAAAACGCATCTTGATAATCAGTTTCACTCTCGTTCTCCCATTCTTCCTCTTCCAAAGGAATTTCTCCACTACCAACCTAAAAGAAAATGTCTACTAGACTATAAGTGATAGTTGATTTATAATAGAAAATAATAGATAAAAATTTTCAAATTTTATTAAAATTTCCCAAATTTAATAAATCTTAATTTTGAAATTTTACAACTAAAATATATAATTTTTTGATTGATGTTTAAAAATTTTAAAAATAATTAATAAAATTTTTAAAATTTTTTGTCTCATGTAATCTGGTTTTTTAATCATAAATAAATTAATATTATTAAAATTGAAAATTACGATTACCTTTGTAAAATAATGTACGCCAGCAAATTCTAATAACGTAGCAATACAATATCCAAAACTCATTAATAAAAACCAATCGAGAGCAGTGGCATATCTAACTTTTGGTAAATCTGTTCTGGAATCCAGACTAATGGTTGACAATGTCAAAACAGTAGTAATACCTGTAATATTTCATCGAATAATCACATATTATGCAATCTAATTATACGATTTAAAACTAATTATATATTATATATGAAGTATCATATGAATATGTATATAATTATCAAATATCATAATTTTTTATATATAACACGAAATTTATCTTTCATAATTGTCTATAATATAAAATCTTATTTTTAAGATATTATAAGTTTAAATGATTTTTAAAAATATAATTAGATCAATGAATTCGTTTCGAACTGGATTAAAATAAAATAATGCTTTAATAAATATAAATTTATTTTAAAAAGTAAAAATTATCTTCAGATTTTGGAAAAATCTCCAAAATAAATCTGATGATCATCATAATATTCTTATAACAGAACAAGTTTTATACGAAACTTTTTTTTGAATAATGCATAATTTAAAAGATAATATGCATAGATAAAAAGAGATAGATATAGAAGATATATACTTCATATATTTCTTATCTTAAATACCAGATTAAATAAATATTCTTGCATATTTTTTAATTTTTTTTAGTTTTAAAAAATTAAATTTAAATTATTTCATTGATTTTTGTGTATACTTTTATCAATGATATTTTTATTTTGTTCGATAAATAATTTACCTAGTCCAACTCGATCGCTGGTAGCCTCGCGATGAATCCAAAAGGATACCCAACTTAAAACTACTATTAAAACACAAGGTACGTAAACCTAATAAAATCATAGGAAAGATGATATTAAATAAGATAACAATTAAATAAAATTATAAATAAACTGATTTACTTGAATGAGAAAATAGCCGGTGTGTCGTTGCAAATTAAAGGATACTTGAAGAACCGAAAATTCACCTTCCCGACGGACGAATGTTAAATTTCTGTATGGTGAACCCATCAGGTCGAATTGTGAAAGAGCCATTCCAGGAACAAAATTAACCGAAGAGCCCTCCTGCCATTCATAAATTAATTGACCGGATGTATATGCATCTAAAAATAAACAAAAGAAATATTTTGACAAAATTTTTGCGATTAATTAAATATAATACAGTAACTTTAGTGATTACATAGAAAGAGTAAATAATAAAATTTTGTTATAAATAATCATTAATTGTTATAAAAATAAATAATTTATTAAAAATAAATAATGGTTCTATTTCCTATTTTCATTATGGATAAAGGAATTAATTTAATTTAATTTCAGGAAAACTAAATGAAAATATAAAATATATTTTATAATCAAAAATATTTTTAAAAAATAAATATTAGTTAATGATAATTAATGAGAATTATAAAAAGTATTATTATATATATTTGATGTAAGTATTTGATATAAATTTGATATATATATATATATATATATATAACAGTATATTATACAGTATATTACAGTATAGTATGTACATATGTGTCTTTTTATTTAAAAAAAGATAAGAAAAGCGAATATTTTAAATAAGAAAGAAAAACTCTCAGAAAGTTTGTTGAATCTTTAATCTAATCTATTACTGTTCTCTATTATCTATTAATTTAATTTAAATTTAATTTAAATTTAATTTAATTTAAACAAAGATTATGTTTGAAAAAAATAACACTTTTTATATAATTTATATCAAATTTTAATTAAATTAAAAAATATATTATAATAAATCTGTTTTTAGTTTTTTTAAATTTTATTATATCATTTCACAAAATATTCCAATTATATAAATTCTATTAATATAATTAAATATTATTTTAAAAAATTCGAAATTCGAAATGTATTCATCATAATAGATTGTAAATTATTATAATTATATGATTTACGTCAAAAATAAATTTTTTTTATTTTATATACATGTATGTATATATAATATATTTGTATATAATTTTTGAAACTTTCTTAAAATTTAAAAGTACTTACAACTCCCAAGAATAAGAGGACAGGATTGACGATCCATGGGAAAGTTTCGAAGTTCCATTGGACATTTTGCTTTTATAGTAAGTCTGTAATAAATATTAATAAACCTATTATATTCCAATTTTTTCAAAATTTATTAAGTGAATAAAATTTAACATTAAATATTAATATTTATATTTTTAATATTAAAAGCATAAATATTATAATAAAAAAAAATATATTAAATTTAATTAAATTTTATTAAATCAATAAAATTTAAATTTAAATTTATTATAATATTTATGATTTCAAATAATGATAATATTCTCATATTTAAATAATCCATTCTATGTACTTATTATTTAAAATCCTATCGAATAATTTATGACAATTGTATTTTCAAATAATTCTTCATTCCAAATCTTAAGTTCAAAATATTTAATATTTTTATAAATTCTAATTGTACATTTTATATTATATTATAAAAACATAAAAAATATGAGATATAATTAATTGATATGGTAATAACCTCATAGAATACAGAATATCTCCATCTTGCGAGATTCTTAATAATTTATTTGGCACCGTGATGGTATGCACATAGCTATGTTTTCCATTATAAAAATACGTGTCTGGCCTCCAAATTCTTTCCAACATTTTGATGCTTAAACTGAGAGACTTTATTGGGCCTAAAAAGCTTAAACGAGAATCTCTCCAAGATTGTCGAAAATAACAATCCATTGAATAATCCTGTAAAAATAATTTTTATAAAAGTAAGAAACATTATAAAATTCAAATTATAAGAGAATCAATTATAGATTACTTTCAGTTTATACATATATATCAATAAATTCATATTTATTGATAGAAATTAATTAATATATAAATTAATAAAATAATTTTAGAAATATATAAAATAAATTTAAGAAAAATAATATTAAATATACAAAATGTTTAGATAAAGTAATTAAAAAAATTCAAAAATTAATTCTAGAAATTAAAGTACATAAAAGTTGATAAAATATTGCAAAAATATTCATTCAAATTTATTTTTCAAGTTATAAATAATTTAATTTTATATTAAATAATGCGACAGTGTCATAGAATAATTGAAATAATTGTATTTTCATCATGCTGCATCTACAGTAACGCAAAATTGAATTTTATAACTTAAGTATAACTTAATTATAACTTACAATTTCAAACTAAACATCAAAAAACATTGTAGAACTTTTAATTTTTGCGTTTACTTTCTAAAATAAACTCTTAAATTGTATTCTTTCTGTCTTGTCTTATTTCTTCATTCAAACACTCTTTAAGCAATAAATAAAAAATTAATTATGCAATTTTAATAGCTTTATAAAAAACATTTCTGTTGCATAAAAAATAAAAAATTTTTTAAATAAAATAGACTTTTTTATTATTGTATAATATGATAGAATAATAGAAATCTATAGAAAAGAAATTGTATAATGTATAATGTAAAAAATATTAGAAATTGAAGAATCATTAAAAAATTATATACATACCATATCGAGTTCTGACACAGGACCCATGCTCCTTATTAAAATATTCGTTTTTACCACAGTTGGTGTTCCTGATAATCGAAAAATTGTAATCATATTTTTGACTATGAATTATAACTCCTTAATTATAAACTGAAAAAATTATTAATAATTATAATATATCTAATTTATATGCTAATATTTCTAGATTTATGGTAATGATTTAATATTGAATTACATTAAATTTTTTATGAGTTGTGACGATATGAATATTATTATTATATCTAATAATAATTAAATATCATTAATATAAATTATTTTGTTTATAATATACATACAAATTTTTTAAAAATATAATTCATTTCTGTTAATTTATTGTTTTTTATTATTCTATCTTTTTTTTTAAAATTATTATTCTATAATTAAATTTAAGAAAACAGAAATTGAAATATATAAATTGTTATAAATTAAAATTGATCTGATATATTCTCTCTATAAAAATATATCAGTAATTATTTATAAAGGGATACATTCTATTGATTTCGATAACTTTAAAATATGTTATTTCAACGTTTCGAATGATCCAAATTTTAAGAGTTAATATAAATAATAAAAATATTATGTCATAATGATTCCTAGAAAACATTATGTTAAGCAGCGGTGAACCGTGATGAATCGTGATGGTCTCTAATAAGGTCATAAAATATTATTATTCTAATATAATAATATTATATTATTTAATATTATTTAATATAATATTATTAATAATATTATTATATTATTTAATATAATATTATTATAATAATATTACATTATTATATTACATTATACAGAGGTCAGATAATTAATTCAAAGAACAATCGCTAATTCTATGACATTAAAACAGTGTCAGTTTTTAAAGTAATTAATTTTTATTAATCTATTTCTTCTTATCTTATCTTATTAATATAGTCTTAGAATACTTTCGGAAATTATCTTTTACCAAAATAGATATAAAAGTTGATAAAAATATCTCTTAAAGCTTACTTATTAAGATACAAATACAATTGCCAACAGGTTTCTTTTAAAGAGAATATGTTTTTTTCTTCAACATTTTTTTTGTTTTTTGTTATATATATATATATATATATATATATATATATATATATATATATATATATATATATATATATATATAATATAGTCAGTTTTTTCTCTTTTTCAAATAAAAATATATTGTATATAAAAGTCTGAATAAAAATTTTTAAAATTTGATTTCATATTCATAGGTCAAGTGGATAGAATATTTCAAAATACATTGTGTTTTAAAATTATTAAAAATTTATCAATTTTTTTTTCAGTATCAAAATATAAATATGAAAAGAATATTTTCCATGATTTCGAATAGACAATGGATCAAAAAAGGAAATAAATTGAAAATTTTCTTTGTTTAAGATATTTTGAATATAATTTAGAATTATTTAAATATAAAAATATTTTTTGTTTAAAACTTTATAAAGAAATAAAAAGAAAAATGAAAAATTTTTATATCAAATTAATTAAATAAAAATAAATATAACGAAAAAGATAGTGATAATTAAATTATTTATTTTAAACACAATTTGAAATATCAATGAAAATTTATGTATATATATAATTTATATATATATATATATATAATTATTAAAAAAAATGAATATAAGTAAAAAACTTCTTCTCAAATTTTTCTTTTTAATATCTAATAATTTTAATTATAAGCAATTTAAATTCATATTAGATGAGGCGAGATAAAGATAGAATAAAATGACATAACGAAGATAGAATTATCTCATTTTACATATATATATATATGTCTCGCTTCTCATCTAATTTCATTTGATTATACTTTAACAAATAAGCTTTAATTAACATCAACCATCGATCATCCAAAAATGTACTATAAATTAACATTATTATTATTATCTTGTATAGAGGACAAATGTTGTGAATTATTTAAATATTGCGAAAAATTATAAGAAATTAAAAAACATAAATCTAGAAAAATATTTTAATTATTATATGGACTTTTAGCAATAATTTTTAACAATAATTTTATCTGCTCTTTTATAATTATATAATTATTGCTGATGGGAAAAAATATAATGTCGATTATAACAGAGAAAATAAATCAATTTAATATTATTAAATTATACTATGATCCATATTAAATTTTAAAATAATTTAAACTGTGTGCATGAATAGCATAAAATTATTACGTGGTATATTAATAAATTTTTTTTATTTATATCAATAATTTTGTTATTTATTTTTTATAATATCTTATCAAATTATGAATTGAGAATAGTTTCTAAAGCTTGAACTATTAATTTATAAATTTAAATGGAAATTTGAATAAAATAAATATAAAATATAATTTTTAAATATTTTATAATTTTATAAATTTATAAACTCTTATAAAATAAATTTACCATAAAAACTGATGTACAATTCATTTCAAAATTATCAGATTTAAAAACCGACATAACTTTCCTATCTTATTTAATAAAAACAAAATAAATATAATAAAAAAAATCTATCGATAAGAATAAATAAATATTTCTTATCTCTGTTAAATAACAAATTATTTAATACTGTAATTAAGGACGATGAATTTAATTAATTCTTCATAAATTTTTTTTTAAATATTTATGATAAAGAGAAGTGAAAAAGAAAGATGAAAGGGTATTTTTTTATGCTCGCGCATAAAAAAAAAAAGAAAAAATAATAGATAGACACTGACGGAAATGAGTACAGAGGCATAATCGAAAGTATAGTTTGGCATTCTTTCGGATGGACAAAAAAAGGAAGATCGTGGAAAATTGAGACCGCATGTTAGGGATAAAGGCGATTTCGAAGGGGTACTTTTCTTCGGCTGGCTGCAATCCAACTTTCCGCGCGTTTCGTTCCTATTGGATCGACTTCTATTTTTTCCTTTTTCGCTCGATCACTTGTCAAAGGTCATTACAATGCTCCAATTTTTTTGTTGTAAACATTTTAAGGTCATTATACGAATGAGACATTATCCGTTTCATTGAATTATTTTAATCTTGTACTCCATAATAATTACTAAAATATAAAATGCGTATATACATTTATTAATCGCGAATTAAATTAATAAATTCGTTAGTAACATAAATACATCACAAATCTTATTTGTAATTATAAATTATAGTAATTATCTAGTTTGTGATACAAAAAATAAAATAATATTTTTTATTTGTTGAAAATTCATATGATAATATCAAATATTTTCACAATAGAACATAATACATTATACATAATTTTGTTTTTTTTTTTTAGAATTCTTAAAAATATTAATTTTCTTCAAATTGTTTAAATAATATAAAAGAAGAATTTCTATATAATAATTAATATCTAATATAATATTCTAATAAGTAAAGTTTTTACAAAAAGAAATTTTTTAACTTTATAACTAAAATTTTTAAGATATCAAATAAAAAGACAATATTTAGAAGTAATGACCTAAATAGTCAAACTATTTCGAGAAATGAGAATTTTTTACTTATTTGAAGACATTCATAACAATTTAAGAAAATTAGAATTTCACTATAACATAACTAAAACATAATTAAAGAAATATTATATAAACGTATAATAAAAATTATCTTTTTTTTTAAATTTCACCGTGTTATTTTTCTTTTTCGGATAAAAAATAAATTAGATCTTCATTCTTATACAAATTATTGATAAAATCATGGAACATATTTGAAGAATCAGTTTTAGAAAACAAAACAAATATAAAAATTAAAACTTAATTATAAGCGATTAAAAATTTCATTAAATGAAGTGAGTTAGAGTAAGATAATTCCATCTCCATCATATTTCTCTTTTATTCTATCTCTATCTCATTTCATCTAATTTCAATTGTTCGTAATAAATAATAATCTTTTCAATAAATAAAGAAATAATTTATTTTATATGTATAATGATAAATAAATAATTCGATCGATATTTTTGTATATCAACTTTTGTGTTTGTTTTGACTTTTAAAGTCGATTCTCTTCTACGTTTAACAAGTTATGTGATTTCATATTTCTTCTCTCTTGTATTAAATGCATACAAATTAAGGACCTTGCAGCAAGAGTGGTGTGACCCATTTTTGATAATTTTTGAGTTATTAGGCATACAGTAGGACGTTGATTAACTAGCTTAAACGAAGATCAAACAGCCCGGATAAATCGAGTCCCGCGGGATAATCAAAGCCCGAGAAGAAATGACGAAAAGAAATGGATTTTTTATATAAATTGCTTTCTCTTATAATTTATTTCTATGTTTTGAATATTCATTTGTAATTAAATTTAATATCTATCAATAATTATATCTATATAATATCTATCAAATAGACGGAGAAAAATATTAATTATAGAAATAGAAATTCGAAAGGAAGAATAATAAGTTTGATAAATATTTATGTATTTATGGAAATATATAGTGTGCATGTGATATGTATAAAAATACACAAAATATCCAAATTAGTTATTTGATATTTAAAGGATGAAATAAATTTTTACTTAAGTTCCATTTCTTTAATTGTATTCATAAAAATTTCAATATACACAAACATCTGCAATCTAGCTACAGAAGCTTTTGTTTAGCAAACAAAAGATGCTGAATAATCGAAATCCTCGATAACCGAGATTCTGGATAATCTAGACTTTTGATAATTGAGATTCTAGATGATCGAGATACTAAATAGCTATAATTCCTATTAATCACGATCCCATTATATATCTAAATAAAATTTTTATTTATTTATTCATTATATATCTAGCATAAAATAGTATAGCACAAAATATAAATATTAATAAAAAACAAATGATTTATTATATTATATTATAAAATATAATTATATTATAAATATTATATTATAAAATGCAATAAGGATACATATTATTAATATTTTAAATATATATATTTTATATATATAATAATATGGAGTTGTTCCTTTTTTATATCTAACTATAAACAATATTTTTTATTAATAAAACAATAATAATTTGCACTTAATTAATATGTACATATTTTTTTAATTATTGTTGCTTGTTAATGTTAAAACAATAATTTTATAAACAATTTTTTTAAATTGAATCTACCACTTTTTTGCGGAAAAGTTCTTAATTAAACAAAATGATAATATTAATACATATAAATATATATAATACATATGCATTGTTATACTTGAAATAGAATATTGTTATATTTGAAGGGTCGTTTCCTTTGAAATATTTATTTCTTTCTTTCAACGATAAAATAAAAAAAGAAAAATATTTTGTCCCAGTTAGGTTACACAAATAAGTGATATTTGTATACAGAAGATATTTTAAATATTATTATAACATTTTGACAATTTTGATTTTAATTTCTAAAAGCCAAAGATTGTTTTGAGCCAAATATAATTTCAAGTAATAATAATATATACAAGATTATTAAATTTATAACTTGATATAAATCATAAAATCAAAAATACTTAGCGTTATTTAAAAAAATTGAAGTTAATTTATTGGCAATTTATAACCAATAATCATTAATTAACTGATTTTTATTAAAAATATTTTTTCGCGGATTATAAAAATGCAGTTATGTGAGATATTTTATATTTATTTTTAATTTTATGTATATTTTTTAAAGAATTAAAGAATTGAATTTAAAAAAAATTTTATCTTTCTATGTAAGTCGTTCTCATTCAATTCAAAACAAACAAACTATAATTATTTGTTATATTATATATTATATTATATTAATAATGACATTTACAAAAGTTTATTATTTTGAAAATACGTATAGCTATAAGTATAATATACATTATTAAATTTTAATAATTGGATATTTTTATAAGTAAATTTAAATTTACATGATATTCTCTCATTCACTTTAAAGTTCCAAAAAATTACAACATTAGCAAAATTATAAATATATAAATTAAAATATATAGCTAAATAAATATTTGAATATAATAAATTTTATTTTATTTTACTTTTATTTTTAATACATCAAGCATTCAACACTGTTAAAAAATTATATTTAAATATAATTTATAAGTTGCAATAATTTTTCAATATAATTCTTACAAATAAAATTAAAATATATATATTTTATCTAATTGCTTTATAATATTTCGTATGATGAAATTTTTTTTCTTTTTAATATTTTATTAATTCTTAATATTTTTATTAACAATTATTTATATTTTTTATTTTTATTTTTAAGAATTATTTTATATTTTTATTATTAATATTTCGTACAATCAAAAAGAAATTTAATATTAAAACTAAAATGATTGTTTTTTTACAAAAATTATATTATAAAATTATATTGAAATATACTATAAATAAATTTTTAAATTATATTTATTATTTTCCACTTATATCGAAAAGACTGAGATGAAATAAGAGTGCTAAAAATAAATAAAAATCTATTAAATTAAGTAAAAAAAGTAAAGCTAATATTTATTTAAAAAAATCTCTTTATTATGCAATGATTTTATTAACAGTAAAAAAAATATAAAAAAATAGAAGGTAATTTTATATTTTAATTTTACGATTTTATTCCATGATTTAGATACTATAACTGATTTTAGCAAGCATAATAATCAAATTCACGGGATTATAATATAACGTGCATATATTTTATTTAAAAAGCAAATTAAATTACTATATAATCTTCGTTTAATTTGAATATAATATTTTTATTGTCTCTATCAAATGTTATTAGATTTTATGTTTATTATTATTTTTATCTCATTACCATTTAATTTTTTTAATTTAGTCTTATAATTCTTTTTTTTTTTTAGATTTAATTCTTTAATAAAATTGAATGTTATCCAATTTTATTCTGTATAATTGTTTTTACATACAATTGTTTTATAAATATTACAAGCTACTAATAATATCATCACGAATTAAAACGAATATCTCTTAATTATTTGCATTTTAATATGTGAAAAATTATATCATTCATACCAAAAAATGTTATATAATATATATAACATATATATAATACATATATATAATATAATTAACATAATATAATAATATTTTATATAGCATAATTATATATAACATTTTATATATATTATATTATATATATTCTATAAAATTTTATATATTGAACATTATCAAAAGTTTCCTTTTTTAACAATCGAAAATTTGAAAGTCTTCAAAAATAGAAAGAACAATATAAAAAAGTCACACTTGAATCATTTTTGATCAAGTTTTATTAATAAACTTAATGATGATGCGTTAATGACACTATATACCTAATTATAATAAAAAAATTCGAAATCATTATAAAAGTAATATTATATTATGATTTTATACAAATCTCTGGTTTTATATAGAATTTTTCTATCTGGATATTATATTTCGAATAATTTTAAATCTTTGTTCGAGTCAAGAAATCTCTCAAAACTTTTACAATTATTTTCAATAACAAAATCATCAACAAAATAATCAAAATCATTTTAAACTATTCAGTATATAATATTACAGTTGCGCATGTTAAAAAAGTAATTCAAAAATTTTATACTTAAAAAGAAAATTAAGGACAGAATATTGAAAAATTGAGAAAAAAAAAATTAAGAACATGCTCAAATTTTTTTTTTTATCAAACTATCGTAATCGTTTAATCCCTCCATCATCGAGATTGAATTAATCCAATTTACTCTGAACGTGCAAAATCTGACAGAACATGAAAAAAATTTTATGAGTAAAAAATTGTTTCGATTAGTGAAAAAAATCGTAATTAAATTTTATATATGTACGTATAGAATTTAATAATATACTAAGTAAAATAAAATTTATTTCTATAATATTACAAATTATTGAATATAAATAAATTTATAAAAATAAGATGAACAAATGTATGCAAATTATGATGTATGATAATTGAAAATCAAAGAGAAATTTGAAAATTCAAAAAGTAATAACTTCTAAAAGTAATTTGAAAAATGGATCACATAACTCTCCTTTTACAGTTTCTCATCCAGTAATCTATTTTTCAAATTTATTTTTAAAAAAATTTATAGGCTTTGAATTAAATATAAAAATAATGGATTTCTTTTTTTATATTCATAGAATATAATATAAATACTTTCAAAAGTTGATTCTATAAATCAAAATAAATTTGAAATACAAAAATTGAGAGTTAAAATTGAGTTTCATTCATTAAGTTATAATAATTGAAATTTATGTTAGACGAAGCGAAAATGAGAGAGTATTTTATCTTCATTACACTGTTGTTGCACTTTAGTCCTGTTTCGCTTCAACTAACGCGATGTTAAATTTCTTGTAACTTAATATATAAGATTCAATCGGTATTTTTGTATATCAATTTTTATATTTATTTTTATCTTTAGAATTGATTTTTCAAAAGTTATCTCAAAAATATATTAACATACGTTATACAAATTTATATTGTATTAATTTATATTTTAATTCGATTTAAATAAAATATTTTATTTTTTACAAATATTTTTTAAAAATATTATTTATACGTGAAAAAAACAAAATTTATAAATTTGTATAGATGTTGATCCAAAAATTATGAAAACAATACTTACTTAATATAGGTATCAAAAATGAAAATTCGGTTTAAAAAATAATGTTCGAAATAAAATGAAAATATAACTATTTGTTTCTTTACCCTTTCCGTGAGTAGGTAGTTGATTGTTCTCGTAATTCATTAGAAGATTCTCGAGAACCATTGTGATATTTCTAGAAACAATGTCGTTGACGGTTCCTCTGGTTAACGTAACTTTCGAAGAAGCCTTTGAAGCCGCAGAAGAAACATCAAGAGCGTAATTCCGATTTTTGCACATTGACAGCAATATGAAAAATATCAATCTGCAAAAAATACCAACTTATCGAGTTATCAATATTATTAATATCATTCTTTAAATGATTAAAACTACATTTTAATTAAACAATTTATTTTTATAGCAATGAAGTGTCTCAAGATGCTATCATAATGTGGAAAATATGTGATTAGAATGGAAAACGAAAGGATTAAATTTTTTTTTTTTTATAATTTGTAATAAGGAAAAAAAATTGCCTTCTATAGCATTTAATATTTAAACTCTTCATATTTAATCAATAGATTTTTTAAGATGCTATAAAGTGGTTAAAAATTAAAAATTATTATTTTAATTTTTATAAATTTCTATTCGATAGTTTATAATAATTCAATTTTTATAAAATTATTTAATTTAATAATTATTTTAATAATAATTTTTGTAATATTTTGAAAAATAATCTTGAACGAAAAATTTAATTTAGATGACATAAATTTAAAAAAATTACCATTTCTCAAATATTTATAATTTATTATTTATATTATAAATATCATTTTATATATTCATTTTAAAATATCAATTAATTCATAATAGAAAATTAAGAAGAAAAGTATTATAATTGATATTATGAAAATAATGAAAATAAAGATTAAAAAAACAATTATAAAACAATTATATTTTGTAAAAATATGTTTTAAAAAAATAAAAAATAAAGCGATATTTTATAAAAATTATTTTTACATATTAATTTTAAAAGATTAATTTTTTATATTTTTATTTTATAACAAAAAATCATACATAACAAAAATCATACAATCTTGATTTTTTCGTTTCTTTCTAATATATATATTCGAGGAGTTAACAAATAAAAAATAATATTAGTCAAGGATGAACATATTATATGTATTTAATAAATCTTTAATAATTTCGACAAAACATTTTTTAATATTTAAGAATATCACATTAAGGATATCATAAGCATTAATATATATATGTAATATATATATGTAATATATTTATAGTTTCCATCTTTTTCTCGCAAATAATAGATTTAAAAAGAAATAGAACATAAAAAAATCTTATTGCTTAATGACCAAAACGAATTTTCTAAATTTATAATATTAATCATGAAATCATAACTTTTTTAAAATTAATATTTATATTATTTTTTATATTTTATGATAAATATGATCTATAATTATAAAAAAAATTTTTTTCACATTTATCGCTTTAATCTTATAAAAATTATTGCAATGTATTTTGAATGGATCAATACCGATTGTCAAGATTTTCAAAAATTCGCAAAAATAAAATTTTTTACAATTCTATTCAAAATTCATTATTAAAAATTCATTAACGAAAGAATTGTGAAACATCTAATCTTTTCATTCGGGTATCACGAATTTATTAAATCTTATTGTGCAAAAATTATATTCGTTTCAGCATCTATTATAAAAGATATAAACATTAATAATATTAAAAGAAAATATAATCTTGTCATTTCATGATCATTGTAAATTTAAAAAACTTATTCTAATCATCATTTTACATAAAAAAACTGGTAACTAATAACATGGAATAACCTATATAAAATTTCCTAGTTTTTGTAGATTTAAAGCAATTATTTTCTAAAGTTGAGAATTCACCTCTTCTTAAGTCATGTGTCATATTTTTTTTTTATCAATAGAAATTTTTTTATATGTAAAATGTTTACAAATTTTAAATATCAATCAAAATAACAAAAAAAAGTATATGAACCAGTTATTGTATATTAAAAAATATATTGAAAAAATGAAAAATAAAGAATATATAATTATTGTGCTGAATTTTTGAATTCAGTGTTTCATGTAGTATATAAAGTAGTATATAAAGTATATAAATTATTTTTTACAAATATTTTTTACAAATATTATTTATACATGGAATAAAACAAAATTTATAAATTTATATAGATATTGAGCCAAAAATAATGAAAATAATACTTAGTTAATATAGATATCAATAATTGATTATGAATGAATTCTAGATATTGTAAAACTATACACAAAGTAACTTTCCTTTAATATACCGTATATATACTTTTATTTATTTATTCTCATGAACAAATACACTAAATTTAAGTATTTAAAACAATAAATATAGATATTTTAACAGTAATGAATATTAGTGAATAAATTTATTAAAAGAAAGACAAATTTCATGCAAGTGTTATATTTATTTATAGTTAATCAATTATAGATTATAGGTAGACAATTATCATTAATCAATTATCGTATTAAATAAGTCACTATCAGTTTTTTCTTCTACTTTTCCCAATCTAAAAAATTTATATACACATGTAATATATATTACATTATTATAAATATTCAAATACTTTTATGAGTTATGAGTCTATGTTATGATGTTATTATACATTATAATATGTTTAAGTTTAAAATTTTAAGACTGTATTATGCTTATTATATTATTATTATTTTATTTAATAAAATGATTGTTTTATTTTACTACTTTATTATAATAAAAAAAAATAAATTAAATAATTTTATTTTATTTATATTTAATAAATATATTATAAATTATATTTAATAAAATTCGAAAATTTTTATCATCATTATTAACAAGAAATAAGAAAGGATAATTAAAAATTATAGAGGACAAAGCAATTGTGATTAATCATTGTTGTCTTTATAGAAATAACTGGATCATTTTTCGAATACAACAGAATGATAACGCTAATTGGATAACAAAAATTAAATTATTTAAATTTACTGGTACTTTTAATCCAGTCATCATATTGCGTGATTCATAATCCAAGGTGATTTAAAAGACAATTTAGTCTTAAATATATACAGGATGATTCATAATCCATCGTACAGGATCAGGATTCTATGGATTTTATATTCATGAATTCAAAATAAGAAAATTTAAAATAAGGAAATTGTGTGACAAACTTTATTTTAAGTAAATCAAATTTGAAAGTTTTTCAAATACAAATAAAATTAGTTAATTCAAATATTTATAGCATATGAATAAACTAGAAAAGGTAAGAAATAAATAGAAGGTAATTCTAAATGTGAAAATAAATAAAAAATGTAAAATTTGTTATTTTTTATTTAAAAATTAATTTCCAAGGAAATTGTATTTATTGAAAATTGATTATACCATTTTTAACAACTGTATATGTTCAATTTTAATTTTTTCAAAAACAAGAATTTAACGATAAAATTTTATTCTATATTTTTTTATTATTTTCATATATAGAATAATTATTTATTAATAGTTCATTTGTATTCAATCAAAAATTGCCAATTAAAGTTTTATTTTGAACTATAAAATTTTTTGTACCATGAATTATAGATCTTATATAAATAAAAATTATCGATTAAATGCGAGTCTCTTTTTATTTTTTAAACCATCTTTAAAATGTTATGAAAAAATAATTATATACTTGATTAATTTTCTTTTCAATGTTTATGTTTTATAAAAATATTGAATGTATATCATTTTTTGACTTTTTTAAAATACAAAAATATTTATTACAAATATATTTAGAAATTATATAATATATTTAATTAATTATTTTAATTGAAAAAGATAATTTAAAGCGGAAATTGCGTAATTAGTAGATTATCTAGTCTTTTATTCACACTCTAGACATTCCCCACTTCATATTTGAAAAGGATGAGAATAACCCAACAGTCAAAGAAACTGCATTGTTTGCACTACAATACTGGAGCGAAAAGAATAGCCATTAGAAGCTCTAGATTCAAAAGAATATCACGTCGAACTTTATATTACTCACCAATGTTTATCACGTGTATCCTTCAAAACAAAGTTTCAAATTAAATTATGAGTATTCATAAAATAAAAAATTTTTTTTGAAAAATTCTGAAATACTTAATGTTTAAAAACTTTGTGAAAAAAATAAATAAAAATTAACATAATGAATATTTGAATTTTTATTAAAATACCGTATTTCAAATATTTTAAAAATATTAAGTTGATGATTTTCGTTCATAGTAAAATAAAATTACAATTAAATATATGTAACTAAAAATTAAAATTTATATTATATATCTTTTTTTATAATAATATTACATTAGTGAATTAATAAATTACAAGTTATTGATTATAAACTTCTTTTAAATTTCATATAATTTTATGTCAAATATAAGACAATCGGATAAATTTTTTAAATTTGTATGTAATTTTATAAATTTATTGTATGTAATTTTGTAAATTTATAAATTTTAAATATTATTTATTTTATTATTAAAATTTCAATCTAAAAGATCAGCTAATCAAAAGTTAAATTCTAATTTAATTAATATTGATAAAGATAATATTTCATAGCCAATGGTGATTTTTAATATTATTTATAAATTAGATATATGCCAAAATTTTGATGTTATAATATATGTCATTACATAAAAAAATAATTTATTCATCTAATTATATAATTACATTATAAAAATTTTATAATTAAAATTAAAGATTATGTATAGTTGCATAAAAATTTTAATTTTTGAAAGTTTTAAATAATGATGTCCGTATATTTTAAAAAAATTCAATTGTTGACTAATAATTGAAAATTATCAAAATAATTATATTGAATTATTTAAGAAAAAACACAGTCTATTTATTTATAAAAAAATTCATCCAAATTTTGTATTTTTGCAAATTATATTAACAATATTAATAGATATTAAATATATTTATAATTATTAATATCGATATATCGTATCGATTGTGAAATGAAAAAAGAAAAATATTAAAATTAATATGAGAAAAATACATTTAAGAGTAAAACTCTCTCTCGAGTTACTTTCAAGAGTTATTTTTCGCAAGTAGATAACGTCAGTTGAAAATGAAAATTACTTTCGGACACTCGACATTTCCACTTGTAAAAAATTTTCTCAAGAGCAACTCTCAAATATATTCTCACCCTAATTATCATGTTTTCATTACTCGAATAGTCACGTAAAGAGAAAGATTTTTGGGTGCATGAAAAATAAAAACGAGTAAAAAAAAAGTGAAAAATTCAAACTTGGTCACGTAAGAAGGAAAGAACGGTTGGTATCGAGAAAGACAGAGGGAAAGCATGAGAGGCCTAGGTAAAGGAAAAAGAGGGGAATAGAGTATAAAAGTGCTCTCCTTAGCCGCGGATTCAGCAACTTCCGACGAGGGTACCCCTCGATCTTTCGAGTGAACATTCTCCCTCGTTACGTCAGAATCGCCCTTTAAACTCTTCCGGTGCCCTTTTTTTCGAAAAGACATTAGAAAAAAAAATTTTTTTGGCAAATTTATTTATATTACAGTTATTACAATGATCAACAAATGCAACATAATGTTTCAATCATTAACGTATATGTATATGTTTCATGATTTTAATATTTTTTTAAATATATAATTCTTAAATATTTTTATAATTTCTCATATTTTAAATTAAAGCGATTTTCTTACAATGTTTTTAGTCTTTTTTTTCTTCTTTTTTATGAAACTAAATGAAACTAAATACTTTTTTTTAAATTGATTACTTTTAAAATTATATTTTAAAATTAAATATTTTTAATTATTTATTTATTAATTATTTATTCTATCGTGCAAAGATTTTATTTTGTTATCAATAAAATAATTAATTAAAAATTTTCATTAGATATATATTTATATAATAAAAATATATATAAATAACATATGTTATGTATGTATATTTGTAGATTATATTGCAAAAACATCAAAATCATATATATATATATACATATATATGTATATTTCAAAGTTACTGAATAGAAATTGCGATAATTCTTGGCTTGAAAAAGACGATAATCAACGAAAAGGCATAAGCCGACAAAAAACCGGTAATTATTTTTTTCTTTTTTCGGCTATTGCAGGTATATATTTACTGGGAACGTATCACTTTAATTTCAGCTTTTTCATTAACGGTCTGTATCAATATCGCCATATTTGAGGCTAGCTAATCGATGCAGAATGCCAATTTTTGGCACTGCTTTCATCACTATAATTTACTTCTCTCTATAATTTTTTAATTATAATATGGCTTTATATGCCATTCTCGGAAAAATATTCAATTTCTTGCATAATTGTATTAATATTATATCATAATATCATTAATACTTATATAAAGTAAAAAAAAATAATAAAATATAACATACAAGATTTTTATATTTGTTATTTAATGAATGAATATTTATATGATTAATAACATTTATTAATTATATTATTAATTATTCAATATATCTTAATTTTTCGATTATTTTTCTTTGCTAACTTAATCATAACATTATTACATATATGTATTCATATGTATATATTCATTAGTACCAATAAAAATCAGATCAAATTTTTTTGCATTAAAAATAATTTTGGCATGGTTACCAATTAAACTTATTTTGTACATGAGATAAATTAAAATATATTTTACTTGTCTCGATATAAATTTTTTAATTCTTATCTAACATGATATATGATAAAAAAAAAATTTAACGATATAAAAGTAATTTAAATTTAAACGATTATCTATTATTAAAACTACATTCATCGATCGAAAAAAAGTGAAAAATATTTACTTACCCTAACATTTCGCTACACTTTTTTCCCTCTTCGAAGTGGCACGGAAAAGAATTTTGATCGAAAAAAAAAAAATAAAATAAGCTCGAACCGAGTACCGGCACTCGCGGGGAAGATCTACATGCGATTCTTGTGACAGATCCTCGTGGATCTCCCACCTGGGAGAGATGAAACTTTCTGCCGCGCAAACTCCAACAATCCTGCCTTCGACGACGTTCAACGAACTTTACGTGTTATCGTTTATTCGTTGCTTTCTTTATTCTTTTGTAGCTCCATGTTCAAAGCGTTCACAATACTATCGTTGGTTCCTTTCTTTCTTTCTTTCTTTCTTTCTTTCTTTTTTTCGTTACAATTTTTTCCCATTTTTACCTTCAGTTATGTTTGACCAAATACTATATTAGATTTACGAAGCTTTGTACGAGTATAGCGTAAGGGAATTGAATGAAACGTGAAAAAAGAACTTAAACAAAAAATGATTCTCTCGATCAAAAGGAGTTAACGAGTACAATTTATGATAAGATAATTAACTAATTTTGTGGAATATGTGACGAATCATTCGGCATTGTCGTCTTTGTTCTTCGAGTAACAAAATTATTGGTTATTCGACGCAAAGGATGAGGAGAAATAGATTATAAGTACGGATACACGTATGAAAAATATTTTTCTTACGTATTGCATATTGTATTTAATAATAAAATTATAAATTATTTATATCATTGATTCTTGTTATTTCATGTTTACAAGTTATTGGCTTATTTAATATTTTTCTTTGCGTTCTGAAAATACAAAGAATTTTTCTAACAAATTAAACAGAAATATGGAAAATATTTTTTAAATATTTTATTTCGCTAATGTAAAAATAATAAGAAAATGTTATATTGTTATATTACATATTAAATGTTTACATATTTATATGAATATTAGCATATTATATTTGTATATTAGTATACATTATTAAAATATTTACAATTAATAGATATATGTATTTCATTACTTATTTTATTTTAAATAATTAAATTTTGTTTTGCATAAAAAATCTGTTCAATAAAAATTAAATATATTTATGAATAATGATAATATATGTTTAACAGATGAAAATCTTTAGATCTAAACTTTGCTAGTATTTTTATTACTATATTAAAATATTAAAAAAAACTATATCAAATTATCATATATCTCACAATCAACAATTTTTTAGAGGACTAAATTATAAAATTAAAAATGATATATTTGATCGTATCTTTTTTTGTTACTAATTGATTAATAAAATGATTTGCAATTATTTAAAATTTTTGAAAGATTAATTTTCTTTAAAATTTATAACTATATATATTTTAAAAATATTCAAGAGAAGATTTTTGATTTTCTTAAACCGAATAATATATTTCACAATGAAAGATTATAAATTTCATCTTTTTACATATATAAATATTTTTCTATATTTTACATAAAAATTAAACTTTAAACATAATTTTTTAACATATTTTCAACATATTTTCAACATATTTTAAAAACTTCGAAAGAAATAATGTATCTTTGTTAATTCCTTGAGACTTACGATTTGTAACAATTTTTCATTCTTATTATTACTATTATATTCTTATATTATTATATTCAATATAATTTGTAAATTTATAATTTTTAATATAACTTTTTAATACGTTTTTTTAAAAAGTATACACGAAAATTGATACATTGTTACATTATTATATTGTCAAATTGTTACATTTATTGTTATATTAACTTTTCATTTTTATTATATTATATTACTTTAACATATTTTGATATATATATATATATATGAAAATTTCATTTTTTTATATTCTCTAAAAATTAAAGATTAAAAAAAAATTTTCTTTTAAAAATAAAAATTACTCGAAACTGGCTTGATTAAAATTAGAATAAAACGCGGTAGACAGTCTGTATTATGTCTTTATTTTTTTTTTTTCTTCTATGCATTCACATATTGTACGCTTTTATAAAGTTGAAATAAATGAGAAAATAGAACATATATATTTTATCGTAATTTATGATTTGAAAGAAGAAAAAGGTATATTTAATAACTTTAATCTTAAATTTTAAATGATCACTGTTTATAGATTATTTCTATTTAATCATTTATATTACATGAATTTTTTCTTATAAAAGTAATTATATTATATTAGGTTTAATAAGGTTTAATTAGGTTTGTGCTTTCTTTGTATTTTGAAAGATAATTAAAATTAAAAAAAAATTGAACGTTAATTTCATTGAAATCTTTAATTCTTCTATTTTATTGGATTAAATTTTTTCATATTTACTTTTGTTTTTCTCAGGTCATCAATTTAAAACCATCAAGTATCAAAATCATGAATGAATAAAAAAATGAATAATTCTAATATCTAATATCAAAAATCGTATAAAATATTGTAGATTTTTTTTTAAATATATCACAAGTTAGCCAATAAAATCAATTATTTTTTAAAAAATTTAAATTATTAAACTCATGAAAAAGATTGAAAAGTTTAAAACATAGGCTATTTGTTAAAATGAAACGAAAATATTAAAATTGTATGATTATCTTCTAATAATCATGAAAAAAATTTATTTTTTGAATGCAAATAATATTTTTTTTTAAATTAATTTTTGAGCTATCGCAATATAAAATTTTAATTTTAAGAATAATTTTTAAGGATATATTTTTAAACATAATTTTTTAATTTTTTCATCTTCATTTTTATTATCAATTATAATGTCTTAGTTGTGCATTATAAATTATATTATTAATTATTTTAAAATGAATATATAAAATGATATTTACAATATGAATATATTCGAAATTAATAAATGCTTTTTGATTTATAAAAGTAATAAATAAATCAAAGGAATGAAAATAAGAACATTCACAAATTTCTCGAAAATAAAAGTATATATAAAATGATAAAATCCAATAAAGTAAACGATTCTCAACGATATATGTTTTGTATATAAAAGATAAAATTCTCAATTATGGCCACATACTCAATTACTGTCAGTCTATTATTTATGCATTATTTATGTAAAATTTATGTTAGAAAATTATATTGAAAAAAATTAATTAAAATCATATTAAAAAAAATTAAACATAAATTAAATATAATCTAGTGAATCTAATAAATCTAATATCTAATAAAAAAATTAAAAAACAATTTTTTTATTAATTTTTACAAATTGTTTAAAAATATGAAATGAAAAATGAAAGTAAAAAACACTTAAAAAGAGATTATTATTTTATTATTTAATTTGAACTACATATAATATAATAAAAATTTACTAATAAATGTATATTAAATGTATATTAGTTAAATTTAAATAAAAAATATTATTTAATTGATTTTATTAATATTTATATTTAATTTCGGAGTGAAAACAATAAGTTAAAGCATCGTATATTCATATGTTAGTTCTATGACAGAATCTTGCGTTAAAAATATGAATAATTACCATCATATATGTTTATAAAGCTAAACAATTTCACCTTAAAATAATATCTAAAATTCATAAGTAAATTTTATCAAATTACATTCTTTATAAGTATTTTTATTACAAAATTTATTATAAAATTAGTAGAATCATAAATAAATATTAAAATTTTTACTCAATATATTTTCAAAAAAATTATAATTACTATAATATAAAATTAGAATAATTAATAAATAACTTGAATAAACTTGAATAAATTCAAAAATAATACTTTTCTTTAATAAAAAAAATATTTATTGTAATTTACAAACATATATACAACTGTGAACAGGTTAACAATATTTAAATAATCATCTAACAATCATTGGAATATCAGTGAATATATCCACCGCATTTCGAAAAATACGAATAATAGATCCAAAGTATTTTCTTGAAAAATTCGTTTCAAAATCAATAATTTTCTTTCCAAAAGAAGAACATTTTAAATGTTAAATAATAATAAATTAAAAAATTATATATACAAATAAATAAAAAAAATGTTTCTATTAAATAAATAATTTAAAAATATAACAATATTATGATTATATCTCAAATTGACAGTAATTGGGAATTTTACCCCATCCGAAGAACGATAGTTCTGCTTCGATTCCAGCATCGAAATCAACAGAGGGAGAGGTGCAACAACGAGAGAAAGAGAAAGAACGAATGAACGATGAGGGAGAAGGAGAAAAGGAAGAGAGAATCTGTCTGTGTCACTAGGTCGCGAAGAAATGGGGCTGCACATGCGCGGTTCATTTTGCGCCAATCTCTGGACCGCCTCGGGACTCGAGAAATACCAAGTACCGAGAGATACAGGGGCTGTTATCAGCGCAAAGAGAAACAAGATAAATAGGTGAGAGAGAACGGATAGAGGAAAGCCGATTGGGATAGGGCAGAGCAGTGCAAGTGTGAAACATTGATACGATAGACATATATATATATATATATATAGACAAGGAGAGAGAGAGAGAGAGAGAGTGGAGTGGGAATGACAGCGAGGAGGAACGTGTGAAAAAGTGGTTGTGTGAATTCGATAAAAACTATGATCGACGAACGAAGAAACGGCGAATGGAAAGAACATGGACGAATGAGAGAAGGATGAAGAAGCGGCGAATAATTGGAGAAAGAAAAAAGAAATATGAAAAGTTAGTGAAAGTTTAAGAGAAAGGGAGGGTTAGTTGGACGATAAGGGGGACGTGTATCCAACAGAGAAACCGAAAGGAGGTTAGTAGAGGGTGATAGCGAATGATGCGAAAGGATAGAGGAAGGGGTAAGGAAAGGGGGATAAGTGTGCGGAGGAGGTGAGCGACGCGCAGCATCCGAGACTTCGGTTTGGAGAATATCCTCGACGAGCATCGTGTCGAGATTGGACAGTGCTCATGAACGAATCTGTCCGTACGGTGGTGAAAAAAGTGCCCTTTTAGGAGCCAGATCAGTGCCGGGAAGGAGAGGCATTGACTCCTGGTTCAAGACAAGATCTCCTTGACAATGTCCGCGGATCCTGTCAACGACTTTTCCGTCGTTCCATCCTCTCAACGCAACGTGTACACCATTCTTTAAAACGATCGTTATATTATTCTTCGGAGAATATTCTTCTTCGATTTTTATAACATGACAATTTTTGGGAATATTATGTTAGGTGCTATTCTATAACGTATTTAAGAAAATAATAGTGAAATAATGAATTGATATATTTGTAATTCGTCTAACGTGAAAAATATAAAAGTACATTTTATTATATTTATTTATATGTAAAATTAATTTTCATTTCAATTATTAGAGTCATTTGATTTATTATTTTAACGCTGTTAATTAAAAAATATGAATGTAAATGGATTATTAAAATATGTTTTACTTTCACTTTTACAACGAAGAATTTTCTCCGAATTTTAATATGAGCAAACTATGTTTCAGTAAGTTTTGATATTTCAAAATGTGTGAGTTATTGATACAATTATTATTTTTTGGGTGAGAGAGGGAGAGGGGATTAAAATTCATTGTAAAATGAAAACTTTTTCTATTTAATTATTTCTTTTGTTCAATCAAATATTATTTTAATATTTATGTATATACTAATAAATAATTAATTTTTTAATATGTTTTTACACATGAAATATACAGAACAAGGCATTAAAGGAGAAAACCAGGATGATTCTGATTACAGTTTTTGGCAACTCGATATCGAGGTGCAAGCATTTATCGAGATGACGTCCTCTTTTACCTGCTGACATAATTTTGAAGAATACATCACAGGATGTGGTTGCAGCAGATCTTTATCCTGCTACAGATGATTCATTTAATCGCTTGGTAATAATTGTTCATTTTATCAAAATTAAAATAAATTTATATAGGATCATTTCTTTTTTAAATTTCAATATATTTTTATTGGTTTTCTATACAATCTTCTATAAAATTATAACTCGATAAAAATATACAACTCTAATTTCAAATTTTATACACATATATTATGTAATTCAATATGAATTAATAAATTATGCAAATTTTATAAACTTATGAACTTCATTTTCTATTCAAGTAATAATAATTTATATGACAAAAGTTAAATAAAATATCAATTTTATATTTCATTTAATATTATAATTTTATGTATAATATTAATAATTTTTAATATCATATATATTAATAACCAGCTTCATATTCTTTAAAATAAAATTATAAAATTATATTTTAAAATAATTAAGCATTCATACATAAAAAAAATATTACCTTAAAAGAGATTGCACAGTTATAATTATTTATATTTATTTTATTTTATTATTATATATCCGTACAATATATAAAATTTTAGGGCCAGTCTTGAAAACACAGGAATATCTGATAGATTGGAAAATGTGACTCAAACAATATCACGAATCCTTGATGGTTACGATATTCGATTAAGACCAAATTTCGGCGGTAAGTTTTTAATTTCTTTCATTTAAAATTTTCAAAAATAGTATTTATGATATTTCAATTAATTATGATAGATCAAATTATATAATATATATATATATATATATATATATATATTTCAAAATTACTGTTATTTGAATTTTAGTCAACAGTAGAATTAAAAATATGTACATTTAATAATTAATAATATAATGTACATAATTTGTCAAGGACGAATCTAATATTTTAAAATTTAAAATATACTTTTAAAATAAATTGCATTAACTGTGAAATATCAAATTGATATTTTTTATTGTAAAATATTAAAATCATATTTTGATTTTTCATAAAAAAAAATTAATTAATTGTTAATAAAAAAAAAGTAAAATATATTTTTTATATTATATTTAATAATTTCTTATACTGTTATCATATAAATAATAATATAAGTAATAAATATTCTTATAATAGATATTGTTATACTAGATAACAGATACTAGATACATATATATATATAAGTATATAATATATATTATATACATATAATATACATATACATATACATATACATATATATATATATATATATATAAATGTCATAATATAAAAAATTCTTGACTTATAATTAGTAAAAATCGATGTTTAAATATTCAAAAAGTAAAAAAAGAAGTAAATTTTTATGTTGTAAAAATGTTTTAATTTTTTATAAATGGAAGATGAAAAATCATTTATAAAAACAATTTTTTATAAATGTTTATTTGATTCGATATTTCTTTTCGTAAGTAACATATTTTAAATAGTTTAACATATTAAAAAATATTTTGTTATTAACAGCAAAACTACTTTTTATTACTTTTTATTATATTATTTATTATATTAAGCAATTTTAACATTTTTTTAACGTTTATGTTTGTGTTATGTTATGTTTTGTTTTTTTTCAATTTTTAAGAAAAACTCAAATCTTTAAAAAAAATTTGTTTTTTTAACATAAATTTATTATTAACATAATATGAATATATTTATTCGAAATGAAATTATTTTTCAAATTGTATCAATATTAAATAATATATTCTATATACTATATGATACAAAAAAATACATAATATGTTTAATAATTTTAACTTCTTCGTATTCAAGAACAAAATATTCTTGTGATTTTTATTGATTTTTATTCTGAACATACACAAATATAAAATAAAAATATGCCATGTGAACAATAATAATGAATCGTTAAATCGAATAGATTTAATTTTTTCGCAAGATAAACATATAATAATGTGTGTAAAACATATAGATATATATATATATGCAAAATTTATAAATTTACAAATTATAAATAAAATATAATAGTATTAAAAAGAAATTTTCGAAATAATTTTATTAATAATTTTATTAATAATTACATATTATATTACATTTCTGAATAATTTATGAAATTTTTTTTTCTTTATTTTATTTTATATTAATAACTTAAAACGAATTATTGTCACCAAAAATGTTATTTAATTGATGAATTGAAATCGAAAAATTTATTCGGCAAATTACAAATTTTTTACAGGTCGCTGATTACACTGAAATTCAAATTAATCCGCTTAACAAGAAACTAATAAGTAATTCTCTTAATCCTCATCAATATTACTTAACCTAAAAACAATATGAAAATAAATTATATTTATTGATCATTTTTTTTTTATTTTTCTTTTTTTTTTTTTTTTGATAATGTTTTATTGATATTTTTACACAGATATTTCGTTTCCAGGAGAACCCTTGTTAGTTGGGATGGATCTTACTATCGCGAGTTTCGATGCAATCTCAGAAGTAAACATGGTAAATCCATTTTATTAATTAATAATATTAAATTAAATATTATATAAAATATTATTAATATTATAATTTCTAATGTATTCTTATAATTTTTTTTAAATATATTCTTATTCATTTAATACTGTTTTGCATTTATTTTGTCAAACTACTAATAAAATTATTGATAAAAACATTAATAGATCTTAAAGGAAAAAAATGATATATAAAAAATATAAGATTTAATTAGTATTATCTATTTTTTAAAATATAATAATAATAAAAATATAATTTGAAATAAAATAAAATATATGTATATAAAAAAAATAAATTAAAATAAAACAATGTACTTAGTGCACAAAAATAAGCAAAATTTTCAAAAATTAAATAAATCATTTCGATTTCTTTTTTTTTTTTTATAAATCGATTATTCTTGCAATATCAATTTGTTATTTTCAATAAGCAACAAATTTTGTTTATTACTATTTAATAAGAAAGCATGATTTGATTCTTTTTCCTCAAATAAGAAAAAGATTTCACTTACAAAAAATTCTAATATAATAGAAATCTCTTTGTTATCCTATTAATGAGAATCGTTCGGATAAGAGAAATTTTCAAATAATGAAACATAAAATTTTCTTAGAATAATTATATTTAGGAAAATAATTTTTTTATTTACAACAAAAATAAAATATAAAATGATATAAAGAATGGATCATGTTATAAAATTAGAGATCATATATTTTTTTAAAACTATCAAAAATTACACAAATTTTTTAATATATAAATAAATTTCTATTTTATCCTTCTATTTTTTAAAATCATTAATTACAGATTTCCAAATATTATATAGTTTTGTTAATTCTATTGTATTCTTACTGCTTTTTAATTTATATATTTACGATTTCGTTTCAATAATAAATATATATTTGTGTTTTTACATTATTTTATATATATTATATAAACATGTTTCACGTCAATTTTAAATTAAATTTTATTCCTATTATTTTATTCCCATATTATAGAAAAAAAATTGCTATTTATATTATTATGAATAAAAATGGTATACAATGGAATAATGAAAAATTCGAATGTTAAGGTATTTAAATAATAAAAATTCTATTTTATTTTAAGCTTAAAAGCCTTTTTAAACTTATGGATTTTTCAAGTCCAACATCCACCAATTTTTAATCGAATTAAAAATTCATAAGATGGATATTATTTTTTTTTATTACAGGATTATACAATAACAATGTATTTAAATCAATATTGGAAGGACGAAAGATTGGCATTTTCTCAAGAAGAAGAAGTTCTCACTCTTAGTGGAGATTTTGCGGAAAAGATTTGGGTTCCAGATACTTTTTTTGCCAATGACAAAAATAGGTATGTCGAAATAATCTTTTAAAATCTATATTTCTCATTTAAAAAAATCGCGAATAAATCAAACGTTATAAAAAAGAATTTCAATGATTTTTATAAACCTTTTTCATATTGTTAATATGATCGAAACTTAGAAGTTTTCAGAGATTTTAACAATTTTAATGAAAATTGTTAAAATTAATTAATCAATTAATTAAGTTAATTTTGAAAAAAAATAATCTATCAAATCTGGAAAGTTCTTTTATAATATCATAATATATAAATTGGTGATTAATAATAAATTGAATGTTATTAATCTTATTATTAAGAAATATTAAAATTCTTGTAAATCGACAAATAGTTATAATGAAAATCACCATATTTAAAACAAATAAAGACTATCTTTTTATTAATTTATTAAAAAACAAAAAGTGATATGTAATTTTTATACATATAATTATATATTATTTATAAGATAAACATGTAAAGATAAATATAAATACTATTAAAAGAATTTTTTGAATAGTGTATTTTTTTTTAATAAATTCAATTTTGCTTTTATATAATTTTAAACTTTTAAAATATTTTTAGTGTTAAATGATAGATTTTTCTGCATTTTTTGCATGAATAAATATATTTCTATTGAATATTGATTTGAAAAATATTCTATTGATTTGAAGATTTGAATATTTTATTGATTTTATTTTTATGAAAAATAATAATAAACAAATTCTTGAATAGCTTATAATGTATTAAAAAATATAGTACAATTATATGTATTGAGTTGAAAAAAATGTATGTAATTGAAAAAAAATTACAAATGTAATATTGCATTAGCACTATAATCCTTAAAAAAATATTTCTGGAATTTCTCATTTATTTGAAAATTTATTCAACTATTATTTATGAATTAATTATAATATAAAGTTCTATCTAATAGAATATATATTATGTTTTATATATATCATATAAAAATTTGTATATCTTTCATAATCCAAGTTCAAAAATTTGTAAAAATCTGAGATTGTAAGATTATTTTTTCACGAATTTTTATAAAATTTTTAATCTTTTACTTTAAAAACATATAAAAAATATATATATATATATAATTATAATATAATTTTAATTTAAAAAATATTAACATAAAATTTTTAAAACTATACTGAGATTTATATATCGAACAATACTCTATCAATAAATATATTCTTCAACATTACAAATGTATCTTTTAATCTGAGCAACAATTTAAACAACATTTAACATAAAAAAATTCCCGCAAAATATATATCCATTTATAGAGGATTTTAACAAGACAAAAAAGATAAATAATAAGGATTTCCTGCATATTTGCATATTTGATATATTTTCTTAAAATATTTTCATATATCCAAATCACCAATTTTTATATTTTAAATTTGTTATTGAATATCTGAAATAATCCGATAATAAATTAGAATAAGTGGCGGAATAGAATAAGGAAATATTTTCGATTTGTTCGCAGTTTCTTACACGATGTGACCGAGCGTAATAAACTCGTTCGGTTGTCCGGAGACGGATCTGTCACTTATGGCATGAGATTCACGACGACCCTGGCCTGCATGATGGATCTGCACTACTATCCGCTCGATTCGCAGAACTGCACCGTAGAAATCGAGAGCTGTACGATCAATCTTACTTATCGTACCTCTTTTTCCCCTTCTATCGATCCTTTTCGCTTTTCTCTTCTTCAAATTCTCATCATCTGGAACGTCTATCAGAGTGATAGGCGGTATTTTAGTTACATTTTTTTTGAATATAGAAAGATGAAATTTCGATTATTTTTCTAATAAAATGAAAAAAAATTTGCTTTTACGAATATTTTTGTACATGGAAGATAATTTTTGGAAGTGTCACAAGAAAACTTTAAACTTTTGATTTTTTTGTTTTTTCTCAAGCGTACTTTTTTTGTATTCTTTTTTATATCTTTATAATTTATATTATTATATAAGTAATATTATTTTTTTTTTATGTTGTTAATTAACATATTAATTTTCTTTAATCTAATTTCAAATATTTTCATCGAATATTATTTTTTTGATGTAATAAAAAATATTATTTGTTGAAAATTATACTAATAAATAAAAATTTGCTCTAATTTTAATGAAAATAATTTTTAAATGTTTTACAACATTTCAAATTCAGATTTTAAAGTTTAAATATAAAAGGCAATTTTTCTATTAAAAATCAAATAATAAAATACAATTTTTTTCTTTATATTTCATTTCGTCTTAAAATTTCTTTAAAAATTATGATGATAAATATATTCTATCGTTGTTACTTGCTTATTGTTCTATACAAGAAAGAATAAGTTCAAAATTTATTAAGATGAATAAAAAATGCTTAATCAATGTAGATTTTAAAATCAATAATTTTAAAATATATAATATATTATATAATATATTGTATAATATATTTATAATAATTTCAATTCAATGCATTTGGATTACGAAAAAACATATATTAAAGAATATCATATACAATGAAAAAATAAGTTAAACATATATTTATGATTTATAAATTTTAATATTGTATTTATTGATTTGACAAATTTAAATCTAAACAAATATTTATAGTTTAGTTTAGGCTTCGAAAAATTCAATTCTAAACTCTATATTAATCAAGTGCTTTTTATCTCATTCGATAAAAGATATGAAAGATATCAATTTTTAAACTGAAGATTCTAGCAATCCAAAAAGTAATAATGAAATTCTAAAATTAAAATTTGAAATTTTAATTAAAATTTGATTTGCTTTTTAATTCTATTATAAACAATATAATAAAAATATTATGCAATTCCAATTATTCTTTCAATTATTATAGTGTAGTGTATTAACATCTCTTCTATCAGCAATAAATATTTTAGAAAATTTAAAAAAGTTAGGAAATACATGTCATATAAAAAAAAAATCTTCATAAAATTTAAGAATCACTGCTTCATAGTATCAATGTCTTGAATTTTAATATTTTTTAATATTTTCTTTTCTAAAAAAAGTTGAAATCAAGATTTGAACATAGTATCTAGAATTAGAAATTGTTTTTTCTTCTTTTGTATTTTCACAAAATTATTAATTAATAGAACAGAATTTATATTAACGAAGTATCTTGATAAACAGAAATATTTTATAAGTTTAAAATATTTTTTATTAGACGGATACACAGTGTTGGACGTGGTAATGTATTGGAAAGAGACTCCAGTCCGTGGTGTCGAGGAAGCGGAATTGCCACAATTCACGATAATCGGTTACGAAACGAATGATCGTAAAGAGAAGCTGGCTACTGGCATATACCAGAGATTATCATTGAGCTTCAAACTTCAAAGGAACATCGGATACTTCGTTTTCCAGACTTATTTACCTAGTATCTTGATCGTAATGTTAAGTTGGGTCAGTTTTTGGATAAATCATGAAGCAACCAGCGCCAGAGTAGCACTCGGTAAACACATGCAATTATTTTATCACCTATTATTGTACGTGTTTAATTAGATCTCTCTGATTCGCATTAAACCATGTATATCTGATTTATATATAATTTAAATAATTGTGACATTTCATTTAACAAAATATAAAGAGAATAGTATAATAAAAATATAAGATATCTTTGAAGGATTTAGATTTTATTCTTCACATAAAAAAAAAACGATAAAAAAAAATTCAGAATATACTAGAAAAACAGTTGAGATAAAATTTATTTTTATGATTGATTATCAATTATTAAATATAAAAAAATTTATAATGAAGTAGAGATGATTGTGCAAATATATGCAAAATATATGCGTGACATGTAACATAATTGAAAATCAAAGGCAGATTGATTTGGAAATTCAAATTCAAAGAGTAATATATAAGATATGTTAATATATTTGTTTTGATTTGATTATCATTCATTCAAATAATTTGACAAATTTTCAAATATGTAAAGAGATGCAAAGAAGCATCGATGATTTTATTACATTGAAATCGTCATCTTTCTTTGTCAAAGAATTCAAAAAGAGGTGGAACAAAATTAATAATCACTAATATTTCAGAATTTAAGTTACATTGTATCATTTTTAAATAAATAGTATCTTTATTTTAAAAAGAATTAAATTTTAAACTTAATAATTAGTATAATAGATATCAATTTATATATGATAATATTTATTAATGTAAATCACAATTGATAAGATAATGTTTAAACATATTTTTTAAAATTTTTCCTTTGTTTATAATAAATTAAGACCGTATAATAAATATACAATTCATGAATTGTTGTACGATTTTCTTCTCTTTGTAGGTATAACAACAGTCCTTACAATGACCACAATTTCAACAGGTGTCCGTAGCTCACTGCCACGTATCAGCTACGTGAAAGCTATCGACATTTACTTAGTAATGTGTTTCGTTTTCGTGTTCGCTGCTCTCTTGGAATATGCAGCGGTCAATTACACTTATTGGGGTGCCAGAGCTAAAAAGAAGTCGAAAAAGAAAGAATCTGATGATAAAAAAGTGATTTCCTCGAAGTCTGGTAAGATATTCTTTTATTATTCAAATGAATAATAATTCGCTTTAATGAATTGAGAGTTATCGTAGATATGTATCTAAAATATCTAAATTGAATGTTGGAAATTATTTGTAAAAATGTATATTTAAAAAAGAAAAAAGCAAAAAAAAATATTTTAGCCAATTCAATGTGTTTTGTATATTATGTATATAATAAGCATTTGTTAAAATGTTATAATCAAGTAATATATAGATAATTTTTATCTTTTTAACATCCATTTTATAAAAAATAATAATTGAATTACTATTATAAAATATAAATATAATCGTTTATGCTTGCATTTTAAATATATAAAAATTCTGATAATTGTTGTTGATATTATTCAAATTTCTATGTATAAAATAAAAGTTTTTCATATATATGATAAAAGATATTTCAATTATTCAAAAAAAGCAATATATTTTATCTAGGGACAGATCTTTGAAGAAATCTAAAATAATTCTAAAAAATTTCTCACGAATAATTGTTTTGTCATGAAAAAAAATTTATTCGATCATTCTGTTATGATGTTGTGATGAAAATATTTCGATTTCATTTAATAACCATGAAAATATATTGATTTCATTGTAGACAATCTTTCAAAATATATTCTTTTTCTCGCTACAAAAGATGATAATATGTTTCGTTTCACAACAAATCGTGATGTAAAACGTGTTTTTCTTCGTGGAACAAAACGAAACATTATATTTTGAATTATATCGAAAACAAATTTATATTTTTTAAAAATAATTGAAACAATGCATGTCAATATGTATAAAAGACTAAAAGAAAGAAAATAGAAAGTGTAGGAAAAAAATTTTATAGGAAGCAAAGCGAATTCTCCTTTTCCTGGTTCAACGGAAGCGGATATAATAGAGCTTCAAGATCTGAGGATGTCTCCGTTACCAAGTATAAGAAACAGATCAGGTCTGGTTAGTGGCAGTTCGACGCCTGGAACCGGAAGAGAACATGATCCGGCCAAGTTTCCCCCTAGTTTTCGAATTTCCAGAGTCGCGGCCTACAATACTTATGGGAGAAACGCTGGTCTCAGATACAGAGGACCTAAACAAAATAAGCCCAAGGTAAAATTCAACAACAATTTTACTTTCCAATATTTTTTTTTTTTTTTGTTTCGTAAATGTTAAATTTTAATTGGTTTTAATATTTCCATACATCTCTTTTTAATATTTTCTTATTAGAATATTCGTTATAAATGTAAGACGTTTTTAAAATATAGCATACAAATTTTATTTGTTATTTAACTTTATAAAATAAGTAAATTTAATAAAATAAGAAAAATAAATTTATAAACGATTTTTTCGTTTTTTATAAAATTATATTACAATAAGAAATATTTTTTTATATTATTTAATATATTAAAGTTGTTCAATATGAATTTTAATCTAGATAATTGTAATGAATAATTCTTATCTCATAGATGAATTTTTTATAAAAATGTACAATTTATTGGTAAAATGAGAAGAGATATATGCCTACAAAACTAAAAACATAAAAAAATTTAATTCAATTTTAAAAATAAAATAGAATGTCCTTTGTAAACAATTTTTTTTTTTTTAACTAAATGAATTTTAAAGTTACATCAACTGGGCACATATATTTAATTAATGATTACTCTAATAGAGATACAGATTATGTGATTATTACATTTTTTTATACAGTATTCCCATAATACATTTTTAGAAATAAAAAAAAACTTAAAATAATTCTAATCTATATTGAAATTATCGTATAATATTTAATTTAAACTTTATTATAAACTTTTGAAATTAATAGAAATTAATAAAAAATTTAAGGGAGCGTTAAAAATAATACAAATATGATTAAGAAAAAAATATTTATTCTTTTTTTTTAATAAAAGAATAAAAGAAAATTTCAGTTATATTTTGCTTGATATTAAAATAAGTAATGAATATTCATTTGATTTAATGTATCTTAAAAAGTGTTTTTATAAATTAAAATAAAAATTTAGAGTAAAAAAGTTGCATTTAAGATTTTCTTTTATTCACAATTAAAAGTCGACGAAAATATCCCTGAAGCTCCGCAAACATTTTTACATCATCGAATGTAAGATAATATAAGCAATGGAAACTTTAATGATTCTCCATGTTTTTTTTATCATTTTTAAGTTCATCATGTGTTGAAGATCATTCTATTCCTAATTATTCAATTTGTTTTGCATTCTTATGCAAAAAGTTTAATAGGCATTAAGAATTTTTGATCGATTTTATCATCAGTAACTAAAAAGTGAAACCTTAAATTATATAATATTTTTATTTTTTATTCATATTTTCTTTTTATTTTGGTTTGTAGAATTAAATTTTCTATCAATTTCAAATAATTCAAATAGTTTGTGTTGTGTTTAGATTCAAAGTCAAAAATATGAATATATTTTATATGTCATATATTTCAAGAAATTGTTTACTATGATATTTGTGACAAATATGAATTTTAATATTTATTTTTATGATTATTCTTATTTTTATTTTAATATCTAATATTAAGTTTAAAATAAAAAATTGTTTTATTTCGATCAATTTCATTATGCTATTAAACAAAAATATAAATAAAAATTAAATAAAAATATATAAAATATGAAAGTATAAAATAAAAATATATTTTTACAAAAAAAAGAATATTATGATTACAGGTACTACATGCAATACGAAGAGGAGCATCTGTGTTGCGTGTATCAATGCCTAAGATAAAAGATGTGAATATTATCGACAAATATTCAAGGATTATATTTCCAGTTAGTTTTATGCTGTTCAACGCCATCTATTGGGTATTTTATGTCCTCTGAATCTTTAATCATTAGAACAATCTGCCGTACGACGAAAGATAAAAAAGGACCAATTGATAATCGAGAATTTACAAGAATTTCAATAAAAAAGAAAATCGATTTTATTTTAACACGAATTTAAATTAAATTTCGAGACTATATTTAAAATAAAATTATTTATCAGAATTTAAATCGAAATTTGAAAAATTGAAATTCTCGATCGAAGGGAGCAGGCATCGAAAGTACTGAATCGAAAGCTGCCAATATTTATCGACGAGAAAATAATTTCAAGATATATCGATTTAATCTTGAGATGATGATATTTTAAGGGATACGTTCCTATTCGATATTTCACCAATTCGAATAGATAGTGCAATGTGCAAGAATTTATCATATAAAAATTTTTAAAATAGTATCGACGTTCATTAAAAAAGTTTTTTTATATATCATTTATTAATAAAACAATTCATTAAAATCCGATTAAGATTGCAATGAAAATCAGTTAAAATCGTCTTTCGAAAGTAAACAAATCATCAATTTCCATAATTGTTGTTGATATCGATATATTTGATGATATTTTCAAATTGAAAAAAGTTATTTAAAAACAAAGATCATTGAAAAAGAGATCTTAAATTTTAGAAACATATATCATAAATTAGAATAGTTTTCGACTAAAACTTCTATCATTAAAGTAGCTAAAGATAATATCATCGTTATATTTCCATATGAATTATCTTACAAATGGTGTTAAATACATATTGTCATACAGCGTGATATAGCATAATAAAGCTGTTTTCAAAATTTTTACTTTCGATAAAACATATAAAATAAATAATTGCAACAATTATATATCTTTTTATTTAAATGTCAATATTTTTTAATGTGTTATAAGAAAAAATTAATAACTTCTATAATGTATATATGTATGTATATATGTATATATACATTACAATGTAATATGTATATATACATCATTTAATTATTGCCAATTGTTTCATATAACAAGTAGGTATATAAAATTTAATTAAATTTTTTTGTCTACTCTAAAAATGTATATTTATACTAATTTGGAAAAATGAAGTTTTCTATTTTATCGACTATTTATCGACATTACTAAATTTGATCCCATAAATTGTCATATAAATTACTTTTTATTCTCTATTTATTCTCTATTTATTCTCTTTTTTTAAATTTATAAATAAAAAATTCTACATTTTATAATTTTTCTTATAGATGCATACATTGCATATATATATATTTTTTAATAGAACAAGACATACTTCATTATACTTCAATTATAAATGAAAAATAAAGAAAAAAAGAACGGAACAAAAAAAGAATTTTCATCATTGTTAATCCAAAACTTAATAAATTGTTTGAGTGTTGATTTAAATAATAAGAAGGACAGAGGAAAAATAATAATCGAGTGTAAGTACGCGTATGTGAGAAAAGAAAAACAATCTTTTTCTAGAAAATATTTTTCTGACAGATTCAAAATGCGATCCATACAGATTTCGATTATAACGTTAATTATTTTAATATAAATCGTATCTGTAATTTTAAAGCAATTAAATTTAGCTTAACTTAAACAAATCTATTTGTAGTTTTCATTGTATGCATACGAGAAAATGTGTGTAAGTAACATACGTGAAATGCCAAGATCCACTGTTCATGCCATTTTATTTCGTCTTTCGATACATACATCGCACAGTTATATTACAAAGATGGCAGCTTTTAAAGCTTATAAGAAGAAATAAATAATCGAACGGGCCAAGTCGATCGTAGCTCGATCACGTTCGAGCTTCGAGACTTCGAGCAAGGATTTCTTTCTCCTCTTTTAATCGTAAATCTACTTAAATAACGAAGAAAAAATATTATATAAAAAGATATAATATAATTATTAAATTATTAAAAAATAATACAAATTGTTTGTTTACAATCATCGAATATGATTTTGTACCTTTCGGCGTTTTTATCTTCTAACCACGTACCGCGTTTAATAACGAATCGCAAAATACGAATATATATAAATACAAAATGATTGTCGATTTAAATTTTCATTCCGTAAAAAAAAAAAAATTGCCTTTTTCACACTCTTTTCACTTATGTTACTATGAATCGCTGAAATTTTTTTTCTGATTTAAAATCGTCTCGATATTTCGATGAATCCTAGCGATTTGCAGTTTCTTGCCTTTCGAAGGCTCTCCATCTTCTATATAAACGTTTCCGCTGACTTCCGGCCAATCGACCATCACAGGAGTCTCTCTTCTTCGATCTGCAAACAAAAATACGTGATATTTAAATTTTTCGATTTGTATATTTACCGTTTTTATCTATTTATCGCATTGTTTATTTTGTATCGTTTTTCTTTTTTTGCATTCTATTTCTAAAAATCAATTTGTAATTGTTTCAACATAATAATCAAATTTTAATATTTATTTCAAATATTTAAAATAGATTTATTGTTAAATTATTTTTATAAATTTGTTCATATTATTTTTCCTTTTCTACTTATATTTTTCAAATTCTAAAGAAATTCTTGAAAAAAATTTTAAACTCTTATATCTTATTAAATTTTAAATATTAAGAAAAATAATGTAAATTCTTTTTATTCGAAAAAGAATTAATAATTCCTTCAAATTTTATTGCTATACAATAATATGTAGTATATATGTATATAAGTATATATGTATAATATTTTATATAATAGTATATCAATCAAATTTATTTTATTATTATATAATATAACAATTATAAATTATAATATACAAATTTCTTGCAACGATAATTAAATTATGATTTTCACAAAAAAATAAAATAAATAATTATTTTTACAATAGATTTTATGTTATTTTATTTTTATGTAGAATCTGATTTTACAAATAAATTTATGTAACTTATGCATATTATTGTTTATGGTATTTATTCATATAAATGTTTATTTCTGATAATCATTATTTATATTATTTTATCATTGATTTATAGAAATCATCATTACTTTATTATTATTTAATAGCCATCTAAAATAATTTAGATAAATAATAATAAATTGTGCACTATGATTTGTTAAAACGTATTAATTTATTATATTAAATTAAATATTTTTAAAAATATTTTTTCTTTTTTTCAAAATATTTTAAAAATATAATTTGGTTTCCATTTAATTTAGATACATTGAAAATTTCATCAAAGATGAAATATATTTTTTTAAAAAATTATAAAAATTCTTATTAATAATATTTGTTATTTTTCGTTACTAAAAATTTTTTTTTCAAATTGTGAAATTAATTATTTTTGGCAAACAAATCAATAAAAATTATAACAAAATTAATCTTAAATTAATTTTATCGATTCTTCTGCAACAAAGTTAAGCATGTTTATATATTTTCATTTTATATAATTTATATACTTATATATTTTCTACAGATCGAACGTTGTTTTTTTATTTAATTTATTTCAAGACAATTAATAACATATCATTCTTATAAGATATTATATTCAATATAAAAAAAAAATTAATTTTTGTTTTTTTTTTATTTTTTATTTTTCAATAAGAAAAAAATATTTATTTTATGAAACATTTAACGCATAAAATAATATTTGAAACTAGTGCCAAATATATCAGTTTAAAAGATTCAACTTACCTAGAAGTTTCTCGAGATATTGGCACCTTGTTTCGGGATCGCCAGGGTTCATGGGTGCGCCGGAAACCAGTTCGGCTAGTTCCGCCTTAACCATTAAATTTAATCGAGCCGAGATCTCTTCTAGACCCACTGCAAATATCGAATAATCTTTATTCTATTCTGTAAGTAGGGCAAATTTTCTTTAATTATTTTTTTTTAATTTTGTTTAATTTTTTTTCGAATGATTTTTGTTACCATACAAAGTGTTCTTTAAAAAGTAATAATTAATTATAATTTTTATATATTTTTAAATTAATAAGATCTTTTATCAATGGAAACAGATTTGAACGAAACATATTTCAAATAATGTTCACTAATATCTAAAATCATATTATATTCTTTATTTGGTCAAGTAAATAATAATTTGAAGAAAAATTATTTGAGGAAATAACGTTTTATTTTTTTAATCGAAACAAATTTTTAATTAAAAAATAATATTAAATTATAAATTATTATATTAATAATAATATACAATAGTAAAAATTGTAGCAAATATGTCAATAACAAACATTAATAATATAAATATTAAAGAAATTAATTATTTTCATTCAAAATTAAATAACAAAAAACTAATTTATTTCATGAAATAAATCATTTAATCACAAATATATTAGTTTATTTCAAAGTACTTTATAAAATATTTGTTAATTTTTTATTTCAAAAGTAAATTATTTTTTAAATAATTATAAAAAATAATTTCAAAATAATGTAAGTCAAAATATCCATTTGAGATGAAAAAATGTATTGAATAATATCGAAATGAATTTAATTGAAAAAGTTTTGCTTAAAATACATTAATTTTTAATTATACTATAAAGTTGCATTTATCGCGTCAATCTAAATTATTTGCATGTCTTCGTATCATTATTAAATTTATCTCTTTATTTTTTTTTATGCATATCATATTATTACAAATTTATTATTATTCATCTTTATATAATGATATAGTGTAAGATTTATTTGTATCAAAAGAGACGATATAATTTTCTTACACTCGAAATTGGACATAAGCTGGATATTTATTTTTAAATTGTATCACTGAAACATATACTAATGTGAAAGCGTATTATTACATCGTTGCATATCAAATATCGTATTAGGATGCACGTAATGATAATACACAATATGCAATATTACCCAATTGTGATATGATACGCAATAAATGAAAATCCAATGTTTAATATTATATAATATCCAAATAGATTTACCTCTATATACTATATATTATTTGCACAATGTAAAATACATATAATCAATTCATGTACATATCAAATTTTGAATGTAGTTAAAGAAAAATTATGACTGTTAAAATATTTGTCCATTGATATGCAATGATATATAAATACACGATATATAAAAAATAATATGATATATTAAGAAGATATAATAATAGAATATAAAGATTTTTTGTTTGTTTAAAAATTATAATACGAATTAAAAATTATAATGAAAAACAAAAAAATGTTTATTAGATGTTATTAGATGTTATTAAATATTTAAAATCTAATAATGAAATTTAAATAATTTAGATAAATGAGCATTCCACTGTATTAAAATTTGATACAATTACGACAATACGAGCAAAAATCGTATTGCATAATTGTCATTGTATAAATAAATAATTAATTATAATAATTAATTTTAGGATTAATTTTATAATTAGTTAATTTTTTGAAATAAGAATATTCGAAATTTGTAATTTCTTATTTATTTAAAATGAAAAAAATATTTTTAAATATAAAAACATTTATAATATTAATAAAATCAACATTCAATTAATATTAGCGATATTCTATAATGAATAACAAATTTTAACATGTTGCGATTGACTTTTCAACTTATTATATATATTCACAAAATTCCTTTAATTCCCCAAGTAAAAAATATAACATCAATTGAAATTATCTATCACATATTAATTAACATTATTTGAAATAAATTTTATCTGAACTTTTCCTTTTTTCACCAAAAATATTTATTTAATTATTAAAATATTATTGTTATTAAATATATATTTATTACCTGATTAATATCAAAACAATATTTCATTTCATATAATAACATAATCAAATTTTTAATTCTTGAATTAAAAATTTTAAATTTAAATTCAACGATAATACAAACAAATTTTGATTAAATTATTTGATCAAATGCATCTAGCTCCGCTAAAGAATTCAACGAAGAAAGGAATCCAATAATTTAAACAACCGATCCCTTTAATTTATTTTTAATTGACAATTTGGTGGGAAAAGTTGGAAGAACGATCGTTCCATCTACTCGAGGATAGAATGCGAGTTGAACGACTATGGAATGCGGTTCTGCTTTCTCAAGGCCCCATGGGATGAATCTAACGATAGCCTCGCTCCGGTCTAAAGTCATGTTTTTCTCCCCTTAAAGAAAAACGTGGCTTGCCAGGTTGGAGAACTATTCAGTTAGAAAATTAAACGGGCTTCACCCGTTGACTTTTCTGATATTATACCTTTTGAAATTATATCTTTTCTTGTTGATAAAGAGAAATCTTTTTATAATTTCAATTAAAAAAAAAAATTCGGATAAATTAAATTAGATACTTGAACAAATTAAAATTCAAAAGAATTTTTAAAATTTTACTTGTTTCATAAAATATCTCATATTATGTATTTAAGTATGTAATAATTTGCATAAATATATTTTAAACATTAAAATTATATTATAATTGATAGATATATAATATTACCAGATAAAAAATAAGAAAAAAATCCTATTTTTAAAAGGAAGTTTATATAATAAACAGAATTAACATATAAGTTATCATAACTTCTCAAATTGACTATTCAGCTTTTTTTTCTTAATAATTTGTTTTATTCTTGCATTATTTATTGAATTAGAATTGATCTTTAAAGAATAATATTTAATTTTCAACTTTATTCAGTTTTTTTTAATAATCTCTCTTTCCATTAAATATCATATATTTTTATGTATAGTTACGTATAGTTAAGATTAATTTCTGATGATGATTCTACATTAGAGATTACAACAAAAAAAAGAAATTTCATAATTTCTTTTTTTTTTTTTTTTTGCCTTTTTTATTATCTTTTAAATTATTTGAATGATTGAAAGAATATATTTTAATATATCAACATAAACGTGAAAAATTTACACAACAAGTTTCAAGATGTAATCATTTTAATTTATAGGAACATAAAGAAATAAATCGATAAATTTAAATTTGAAATATATCATGTTTCTCCATTATGATCTTCATATAAATGACGAGGATTAATTTCACTTATAAAAAAAATTATTAGAAGATATTAGTGGAAAGATTATTATTAATACGTTTATATTGTGTGAATATCACAATTACTTTTATACATATGCACCAATGCAAATCACTTTGTGAAGATCCGTGTTGGAGAATTATCGTTAATTTGTTATGATTGAAGAACATTGGTAGGGGAATCAGGTAATGGAGCCTAACAGGAGAAACGGACTATCCCCAGTCCCCTTTAGTAAGCAGAACCAGCAATGAAACGGTACTGAATGCACAACCATCGGTTGTATTACCAATCCGTTAGTGAGAATGCCGACAATACCTTTTGATTCCAATTGAGGAACAATTCAAATACAATTATAATTGCCATACAACAATATCCAGAACTGAGGAAAATTCAAAACAACTTAAAATAAATAATAAAAAATAGAAATATCTTTAAAATACAAATTTTTAAGAAAATATTATTAATAAATATAATTTTATTCAAATTGTCTAAATTATGACAAAATATTATTTATTATTTACTCTCATTCGAAGTAAATAAAATAAAATGAAATAAAATAAAATATTTATTTTAAAAAACGCAACAAGCATCAATTATATTTGATTATATTTGATTATATTTAATTTTTTTTTTATTCGTTAAAATATTATATAATATTTCTGAAAATAGTATATTCAGTTTCTTATATGTCACATTATATTCAATAATGTATCTTTAAATATATTGTACTATTATAAATTTATTATTTATTATTAAATATATTATATTATTATAATCATAATATATATAATGATATAAAAATATTTATTTAAAATATTATTATTTAAAGTATTTTCTATTTAAATCTCAATCAATGACATATTTCAAAATAATATTTGTATTAAAATATATATGTTAATATATATTTTATTCATCAGATAGCTGTGGAAGATCTCTGTATCTCCGTCGCATTCTGTTCTCGCTTCACTTCATCTAATGCAAACTTAAATTGTTTATATCTTAATAAATAAGTCTTAAACGATATTTTCATTTATATATATACATATATAATTATATCAACTTTTGTGCTTGTTTTGGAATCTAGAATCAATCTTTCAAAAGTGTTCACGAATATTAATTATATTAATATTTTATATACTAGTAAATATATATAAATATATAATAACAAATAAGATATTTTTGTATATAAACTTTTATGTTTGTTTTGATCTTTGGAATCAATCCTTCAAAGATCACAAATATATTAATATGTATATTAACTGTATATTTGAAATACTATTATACTATATTTTTTTATTTAACGATTTCAAAAAATTTATTTGCAAAATACTGTATCATTTCATAAGATAAAAATATATAAAAAATAAAAATTTACTTATCTTTTTTTTAAAAAACTTATTTTTAATATTTTTACAGAATCACTTTATTAAAATTTACATTGCCTGAAACAATTTTGAATCAAATTTCATTTATATGAAATTTACGTGTGAAACAAAAATATTAAAAAAAAAACGAATAATTATCTAAATTTGCATTTCTATACCTATGCCTATTCTATATCTTTTGAACAATATTTTTAAATATTTTTACAATCTCAACAAAAGTATTTTGTTTAATTGAATTTATATTTAACGATCGTTTTCTCAAAATTTTATTTAAAATGTTTCCAAATATTCAATAGCAATAGTTTAATAGAAAATTTATAGGAAAATTTATCATTAATTAAATAAATTATTTGGAATTGAATATTTTTTTTTTATTTAAAAAAGCTACTGTGATAAAAATTTTAATATAAATTTTATCACAACCAATAATTGTTGTATATTTACACGAATGAAATTGTAGATTTTCTTTTACTTCTCAGGAAAAGAATGCTATGATTATAAGGATACAGTAGGTCACACGAAACATTATGCGCACGATCACTGAATTAACAACACCAAATCGGCATTGAAACGAAAATAGTAGCGTTTCATTCATGCCGACTTGAGCAATGACGATTCAAAAGTTTTCCATAAATATCTACTAGTGAGATATCGAATCTTCTAGCAAACATATCTGTCAATAAATTAATCAAACAAAAATTATTTAAAATTTTTTTTGTCAAATTGATATAATTTAACAAAAATTTATTAGTTGCTTTATATATAAATAATATTTTGTGTGGTATTTCATTTCACAATATTCTTTTCGATAATTATACCGGATAAATTGTTTTTACTTTATTATTTTTTTTTATATGGATGATTTTATTTGATTTTAATCTTAAATTATCCTAAAACAAACATAAAAACACAATAATAATATTTATTTATTTATTTATTGTTATAGTTATATTTGTATTTTGTATATTATATTTGTATTTTGAATTTGTAGTTTAATAATTGTTTGAATTTTAATATAGATAAATTTATCAGTCAATATTATGTATATACATATAATGACTAATTTTCAAAATTCAATTATCATTCACCATCTGTGCTGTATATTTTGTTTATTTTAGTTTTTAAATTTATAATTTTAATTTTAATTAATTTCTTCTCTTTTAATCCATTAAAGATTAATTAAAATAAAATGATGCAATTTTTATATATTATAAATAATACAATTATCATATGATTATTTATTACTTATCAAGATACTTAGAAATAAATACAAAAGGTTGCAAAAAAATTAATAACAATTTCATAATAATAAATTATTTTCTTTATTAACTTATTTTTTTTATATTCATTATTTTTTCCTAAAACAAATTGTTAATAAATGAAAGAAGTATTAATAAAAATATAAAATAAAATTTTCGTTATACTTATTTTACTTACTATTCTTAAGTTTTTACAATATAGAAAATTAATACACTCATAACTATTTATATTATAATATAAATAATAAATAAAACTTGTATTTTTTATTTTTATCAACTCTTAACCATTGTTTTTATAACATTTTCTATAACAATAATAAAGAAATTACACTTTTTATCGGAATAATGTTTTCAACAAATATTTTTCATATTTTGAAGAAAAATTACGATTTACGATGATTTATACATGGATAAAAATTTAAGATTCAACGAATAAAAAATAATTTAATACTACTTTATTTCATTTCTTTTTTAATGTTTAATATAATATTAATAATTTAATATAAATTAATTGATTTACAATTCCACAATAATTATGGGCGCAAGAATTGAATACGAGAAGACAAAAAAGGGAATAAAAAATATTTGGAAAAATGTTCCATAAATTGAATGGATCGGTTCCATCACTGAATACACGAAGTAACTTCCTGATGGAAGAAGGTTGGGGAAAAGAGGTATCGAGAAAAGTAGAGGGGGAAAGAGTGGGTTCCGGCGTTGATGAGTTCTGCGTAATGCTCGTTATGCAAATGCGGGTAGTAACATCGTACAAACGTTCATTGTAGATCGTAACACCGTTCGAACTCTCTTCTATTGTATATTATGCCGAGTCACATGGATGACGAGGAACGATCAATCTTGAATCAAAACGCTCAACCTTTCGTTTGTGAACATCGTGACGGCAATTTGCAAACATTGACCGCTTATGCTTTACAGTGCTGAATGAACCGTAAAGAATTTAAAGTAGTCGGGTCACGCGATTTCGTACGCGGTATTATTTCAAATCGAAAAATTTCATTATTCTTTCTCTTTTTCTCCATCCGCCTTTAAATGATTAAGCAATCGAGCAAATCGAGATTTTCTTTAATCGTTTCATTTTATATTTCAATTTTACTTATTTTAATGTTGAACAATGAATATCGTTATGAAAATGTTTTAAAGGTTAAAGAAATTTTTCAAAATTTTGAAGAAAAAAAAATGTATTCGAATCGTTATGAATGTTTTAAGTTTTATAGATCAAAGATGAAAAAAAATGATAAACTTTTATCATTTTTTAAAAATTTGAACAATGAATGTTTTAATTAAACGATATGACATGTAATGATATAGCACATATTATATGCGAATAGGAATGAATTATAAAAATTAGTAAATTCGATAGCATTATTATTTAAATTATAAATTAAATTATATTTTAAAAAAAAATTCCATGCGAATATTGTATATTATACAAATTATATATATATATAATTTTAACAGAAAAAACAATGTGTAAATCACATGATAAATATTCAATTCGATAATCTCTATTATGAATTATTTCATTTTCAATTAACATTTTGCATTCAAGTGAAAATCAGCTATAATAAAATTTTGAAAATGCATATCATATTATTTTTTGATTGAATTCAGTAACATAAGAATTCATTTTACAGAAAAATTTATTATATAATAAATTAATAAAATCTATATCTTATTTCTTCTATTATGACATACATAAACTGAAAAAAATACTTCATTTTTATCAAAATTATTTTAATTTTAAAATGAATATCATTTCCATTAAATATGCGATTTCTTGTGATAATATACAGGATGTTAATATTCATAGAACATTTTTGGAAGATTGAAGTTTCTAGAGATTAAAACAAACATAAAAATTGGTATACAAAAATATCGACCAAGACTCGTTTATTAAATTATGAGTTTGCGTTAGACGAAATGAGACGGGAACAGAATGCGATAGCGATGTAACAAAGACAGAATATTTTTCATTCTGCATCTCGCTTCATTTAATACAAACTTCAATTGTTTATAACTTAATAAATATACCTTGACCGATATTTTTATATATCAATTTTTATATTTGTTTGATTTCTAGAATCAATTATTTCATAAATATATTAATTGTTAAATTAAATAATCTTCTTAGAAATTTTTGAAATATGCAATTATTAAATTAATGACGTGCAATTATTAAATTAATGACGTATTTTCTGCTTATTGTCAGATGTATCGTAGTTAAAATCATAAATTAAATTTTCAATAAATTATAAAATAACAAGAATTTTCTTTTATTATACATTATTTTTGTTATTCCATTATTTATATATATTGTTTTATATTTTAAGAAAACATGTATAATAAATATACATCTTATAAAAAATAATTACTGAAATTTTTATTTCATACATGTTTAAATAAATAAAAAACTTTTATTTTCTTAGAAATAAAAAAGTACTAAATAAACAGGAAGATGTTTTAAAACTATGTTATGTGTTTTAAGTTAAAATTGTTCGAATCCATTTTTAAAAATTCTGAAATCATTAATATGAAATTAATTGCTCTTTGTTTCATTTAATTCTTCTTTATTATTGAAAAATGATATAGTTATATAAAAATTACAAATTACTTTTTCTTGTATATTTATTATATCAACTCCTCTGTAATGCTAATTTAAAAAAGTAATTCTAAATTTTATATTATCTTATATTACCTTAAAATATCTGTTATAAAAAATAATAAATATTTCAAAACTCTTAAAACTATTAATCGAATGCAAATAATAAAAGCAATTTCAAATTGTTACTAAAACTAATATTTTTGCAATAAAATTAATGCATAAATTTAGAAAATTAATTAATAATAAAACAGTAATGAATTAAAAATTCAGTAACTAATTATTTGTAAAAGTTATTAACTAATTATTTGTAAAATTATCGATCAATCAAAATGGCTAAAATTAATTCTTTAATAATAAATATATCGAAGAAAAATATTTATTTTTTGAATATATTAAACAAATAATTGATTGAAATAATAAACTTTTGTATTAAAAATAATTATTAAAAAATTTAAATTCATATTTATTATCTAAAATATTATTTTTTTGTGATTATATTGTGATTATATTGTGATAATTTTGAGAAAAAAATATCTATATAAAAAATAAATTTTTCCTTCCTTATATTTATTTTTCTTGCATGAAATAATTTTCACTCATTCTACGAAATATAAACACGAATATTAATAATATTAATATAATCACAATTGCTTGTAATTCATGATTTCGTGAAAATAATTTTATAAAATTTAAACATTTTATTGTAGGTACAATAAAAAATTTATTTAATTTATTTAATGATTATAATTTATTTTGTTTAATTATTTCGAAACCATATTGAAAAATAATTGAAATCCTTGTTATATATTTATAAAATCATATATTTATTTCAAATAATAATTCTTTAATAAAGAAACAAATTATTATTGTAAATTAATCGACAACCAAATAAATTGAAGAAATAAATGCATATATTTTTATTTCTTATTTTGAATACAATTGTCCACCACTGTTTTGTGCGAACTGTATCAAATGCTCTCAAATAATAGCATGTCTTGCAAATGATGTACAAACACAAATGACACGAGTTCACAAATGAGTATATAAAGAGAACACGAAACGGAGCATCACGAAAGAAATGAGAAGCATCGGACACCAGGACGTCATATCCGGGCGTGATAGATCGAGCCAAGGTGAGCAGAGGTCGTGAGCGGCCCTCTAATGAAGAAAATCTGTCTTGCATTTTAAAGGACTTCTTATCCCCCTCCAAGGAAACGTGTAACAATCATTCGGAATCGAATGAAATAAAATACCAGAACACGAAGTTTTACTAATGCTTAATATACTATTGTTCTACTTCTTGTTTCCTTTTACTGTTATCACGGATACAATTGTGGACAAATTATATTTGAAATTGAAATGAGAAATAATTATTTGAAATAATTTTTCTTAAATTGTCATTTGTTTAGTATTTGAAAAGATAGATAATGTCATTTCTTTTAAATAATGAATTATTTTATCATTTTCTTATTTCATTGACACAAGAAAAAAAATTCAACTCAAAATAGAAATTACGATATATTGTACAAAATTGCATAAATAATATGTACGATATTATTTGAAATATTATTTGAATAATAATATATTATTATATATTTTTTTATAATTGTTTGAAATAATTTCATTTTACAAATATAATTTTTGTTTATTAAATAATAAAAATGTTACCAATAAATTATTTTTTTATAATTATTAGTAGAACGCTATATTAAAAATTTCTTAAATACATAATACTTAAAATGACTTATTTTCATAATATATGTTAAATTCAATTCAATTGTTCTTTTTTTACTTCCACACATAAATAAAAATAAATCACATACAAGCAAAAATTTACAATTTAGAAAAATAGATACAAAATTATAAGATTATTTTACATTATAAAAAATCTGGATAATACCATTTCTAGAAATATGAATAAAATCACTTATAAAAAAACTTATAATAATTCAAAATAATAATTCAAAAATATTTATATAAAAATTTTCAAATAGAGACATACCTTTTATCGAGAAACAAAACTTAACTTAAAAAAAATTTATTTTTAGCTAACTTATTTTCCATAGTATAGAATCATTTTGTTAATTTTATTAATTTAATAATTTTAATATTCTGTTTCGAAGCAATTAATAAACTTACCAGGTTCGAAGTTCTTTTTCATCCGACGCCACTGTCTCGCATAGACTAAAGCCGAGCATCCTGCGACCAGAAAAAAGAGAATACAGGCACACACGGCAAGGATCAACGCGACCGTTTGCCAGTCCCATAAGATTCTCTCTTTTGAAATAGTTGTGCTTCTTGGATGAGGCTCGTTCAATGCCTATATAATTTCGTTACCTCTTTATTTCAAATTTGGCGAAAGGAATAGAATTAAATCTTAAACATGGTGATCGATTTGATAAATATCTTCAAAATAGTCGATAACATTAAAAATTGTTTCAGATAAAAATTGAATGATTTCAAAGGATGTCATGTTTGTTTTTTATAGATAAGAGATTTGTGATTGAAATCTTTAGATTTTAGAAAATCATGAAAAACGATTTTTAATCATTTATTTCATAATTAATCACAGTTAAATTTTTATAACATATAAATAATTGATCTATAAAATGTATTTTTTAAATTTTTATTAAAGACTTAGATAAGAAAAATTGTAAAAAGTAATTTTCACTATTTTCTTCATTTTCGACAAATTGCAATTTTATTATTTTTTTTTTTTTTTTTTTACATTTTTTATCATTTAATAAACTAATTTTTTTAACTTCCGGAAACAATTCAACATATTAAATCCATCTTTAAAAAAGTTATTTTTTAAATCCATTGTATAAAGTAGGAAATATTATTTGCTGATATCAAAAATTAAATTATTATTACACTGTAGAAATATATATATATAAAATCTATAATATACATAATAATTTTTAAATTATTTCTGCCATTTTAGCATAAGCATCGTAAAACGTAATCGTAACTTTTAATTAGAAATATCATCGATAAAATAAAAACGAGTGTTTTCTATCCTAGCTCAAGCAACAATTTTACAATAATTGTACCTCATTTTTTGTTTCCCATTGAATATCTTGCTCCGATCTGTCAATAAAATCCTTTGATTCCTGTCTAATCTGTTGCTGATCCAAATCTGGGAACCTCCATAACATTTTCGAAGTAACCGCTTCGAGGCTTCTTTGGCCGATTTCCGGCCGTTTTCTCGTCGAAAGAAAAGACCAATCGAGCTCAAGAGCAGAGAGTGGACCACAAATGGCATCCTTGTAAATCGCGCAGGGGCTCAAAGTAAAATCAGGAGCGCATCTGGTGCAAGGCAAACAGGTGGCATGCTCGACCGACCAAAATTCGAAACCTGGTTTGCAGACCGGATATCGGGGAACGGATGTTGAGCAGCCAGCCTTGCGGAGACCGACCAATAGCAGTAGCACGGCCAACAGATATCCCCGATTGGGCTTCCGAGGCATCACCTGAAATTAATTTTTATACTTTACTCTATTCTTAACAAAGTCATGACACGTGAAATACTGGATTGGTCGATTTTGAAGAATTAAATCAATTTGTTGTAAATATATATATATATATAGAACACTGATTTTTTTGTTGACGATCGATTTTAAACGTCTAAATTAAAATACAAAAATTGATATATGAGAAAGATTAAGATTTATTTAAGATTTAAATTACAAGCAATTGAATTTGTGTTAAATGAAGCGAAACGAAGAAACGCTTTGTCCTTGTTACAGTATTGTCGCATTTTGTTTCCATCTCACTTCATCCATTGCGAATTTAAATTGCCTCTAAGTAAACTAGAATTTTTATACAATATATGATTTCTATTATTATACATATATTTTATATATTTTTTATAAACAATATATATATATTATCGCTCAAAAATAGTCTAGATAGTTACAAAGTCTCCATTATAAATGTAATTAATCTTTATGATATATATAATATACATAAAATATTTATAATAATATTTATAATCTTTATAATATTTATCTTTACTTTGACGTTTTATATTTAAAATTACTTGTTTTAAAATTATTTAAATTTGTTTACCAATATTATAATTAAATACATGTTTTGTCGATATTCTACTATGATTAAATATTATTATTTGCTAAATACGGTAATTTTTTAATCAATTTCGTTATTGTTTCTAAAATTCTTTCATTTCTTCTAAAAAGAAATTCTTCACTTCCACAAAGCTTTTTAAACAACTAAATCATTCTATTGAATATCGTCTTTATGAAATTATATTATTATATATATTTTCATTTATAGATAAAAGATCATTTTTACATAAATTTTATCGTATTATATTTTTTTCTATACATAATATTAACAATTATAAATAAGAAAATGATTATAAATGATTGTAAATCCTTTTTCTTTACAAAACTTTCATTTTGTACAGAATAAGAGAATATCCGGATAGTTTTGAGTAATAATATATACACGAATATTAAATTTAAATCATGTTCTGAAACTTTTGATTACGATATTATATTGAAAGCTGACAAAATTTTGAATATTTATATATGAATATCTATAGAAGCAGCATCTAAGAATATTCAATATGATATTGAAATACTATATTACGTGTAAATATTTTGTAAAATAATTTTTTTTTCAGATGAATTTTTTTAAAATAGCAATTTATATATAGCTAAATCTATATAAAATTATTGTCATTTTTCAAATATTACATAGTTTGAAAAATTAAATTTTAACTATTATGATATATTTTTTACATATTAATTGAATATCTATTTTGTTACATAATTTTATTTGCATAAAAATCCCCAGTTTACCAGTAATTTAATAAATAGATCTTCTTAATCAATATTTTTGTATTGTTTTAGAATTTGTTATTGTATTTGTTTTAGATTCAAGAATTAATCTTATAAAGAATATATTACGAATGTATTAACACTCTACATATTCATCTTTAAAATTAAATCTGAACTGTGTATAAATATTGTTAAAAATTTTTATATAATTTACTATTCATTTTTTTATTTATATATTTATATATTATTAAATCATTATATCATTATATATTATATGCATTATCCGATTTTATACCAATTTGATTTACATGTTTCTTGTTTAATATAAATCTTTTTAATGATTAATATAAAACAAAATTGTCCAGTGTATTTTATGATTAATCTCTATTGAAAAAATAATTTGAAATTATATTAGCATAAAAAAAACTTAATCAATATATATTAATATAATTAATCTCTTTTAAAAAAAATTTTAATATTAACCCAAAATTAAATTTAATATATTTTCGAAATTTTAAATTGTATCGATGCACCATTTAAAGACCTAAAATAAACTGAAAAAGAAAAAAGAAATTTAATAAGATATTATAAATATTAATTTAGAACTCTTACTATTGTTTAAATATTCGAATTTATGTTTTCGAATATTTATTTAATCGAATAATTATAATTATAATTGAATATCCAAATATTTTATCCACTTAATAATTTAGATCAAAATAGATCTGAATACTTAGATACACATTTAATCCTTTATCTTAAAATAACATTTTGAGATATCATAAATTTCTAACAAAAATTTCTGCAAAACTAATAAACATACAATTTTAAAAATTACAATGATGTGAATAATTATTCATTTTACATCATTTATAAAAACATTGACAAAAAAAGAGAAAAATATTTTTTAATGGAATAGTATTTTTATTCTCAATAAAAATGTGTTTAAAAATTTGAAACCGATTTATTGTCATAGCCAAGATTAAATTTTGATCTCGACATCACTGAAAAAAAATCTAATTTTGTATTCTGACAAAAAAGTTGTCAAAAATTAATAATATTACAATAATTAAAAGATGAATAAAATTTACTTGAATAGAGATAAAAGTCTAAATATATTATTGATATTTTTACTTACTTGTCATATAATATCTAAAATAAAAAAAAAATTAAATACTGAATATAAGAATATTAATATTATATATTGAATTTACATTTTTCCTTATTCTAAAATGCAATTTTAAAAAAACATTTCTTTTTTTTTAATTTTTGTTTTATTAAATTCAAAAAAAATCAAGATTCCAATTTATTAATAAATATATTAATAAATTTGATGTCTTTAATCTAAAGTCAAAAGTATCATATTCAAAGAAAAATTTCATATTTGAATCCGAAAATACTTATTTAAATAATTACTGTACATAACAAAAAAGCTTGTAATGTATAAATAGAATTATGAACACGAAATAGAAACGAAAATTTTATATCTACAAAAATCTATAAAAATCATAAATCAGTTATCGGTGAGAACTATCTTTCCCTGAATCTTTACCTGTCCCTGAACACATACTATGTGAGATATATATATTAGTCTTTGTCAGATTTAAATTCAGATATTCGAATACTTAAATATATTCTTAAAACAAATTTCAAATTTATTTGTAATGCATGGATATCTGGATAATAAGAATTCTAATTTGATTCTAATTTCACATATTAAAATTTATAGAAATATACAAAACAAATATAATTATCAAAAATTTATACAAAAATTTAATAATACAATAGCGAACTAAAATATATTCAAAATTATGATAAATTTTCGAAAAACTAGTTTTCCATTGATGATTCGATATTTAAATAAATTTTTTCTATATATATAATCAATTGTATTATTTAATATTTTTATAAATTATTTAATAAACAATTTAAATGAATTCATTGCTATTTTTTTGATTTTATATAATTTTGTTTTTATATAATGTATAAATATATATATTTTTGAGTATATGACAAGTTTGAAGAATCGATTCTAAAGACCAAAACTCAAAAAATAAAAATATAAAAATTGATGTATAAATTTGGTTCATCTAATAGGAATTTAAATTTATAAACAATATATAAAGAAATAGATAAAGTTTAATCTAATAAATAAATTTTAATCGAAATTTTTGTATAGTATTTTATATTTATTTTTCTATAAAATCAAAGATAATTGTGATAATCATTGCATTATTTTAATTATCATTAATTTCTAATTACTTCAAATAATTTTAATCTATTTCTGCACTTTGTTTATAATTATCATTATTATTTTATTTATTTTAATTATATTTTATATTATATATTAGTATATTTTATATATATTTTTAGAATGGCAAATCCAAATTATTATAAACAGTATAATAGTATGTATAAATAACGATTAAAATACTATTTAAAATTATTATTTAATTTTATAAATATTTATAAGATATGTTTCAATTATATATTATATATTTATTTATTATTATTTAAAATTAATATTTTATTATTTATATAAATATGTTTTTTTGTCTATTTTTTTACTTAGTTTCTTTGAAATAATAAATAAAAATATGTTAGATAATTAAAATTCAAATTTAAGTATATATAATAGATAATATTTCAAATAAATTAACTAAAGTTATTGAAATTAAAAATTATGAAATTTTGTCCAAATTCAATCTGTATTTTTTAATATTATTATTTTTTAATAAATTTTATTATTATTATTTTTAAATAAATTTTTTATTTTTAACAAAATTTTATGAATATATAAAGTATGATGGATCATATATGCACTAATTTTTTTTTGCAATATCAATTTAAAAAAACAAAATATTCAAATTTTCAATGTTTTTTTCTTTTTTTTTTTATCATGATAACGACATGAGATAGAACAAAATATTAAATCATAAATGTTCAAGTGTTATTCCAAGATAAATTGTATTTAATAAAATATACTAAAATTTTAAAGATTCAACTGATTTTATTCTCTCAAAAAGATTTATCAGAACAGTTGTTCTATTCTCTATAACTCTTCATGTTTTAAATATATGCAAACTTTCATGAAAATCATCAAAATTTTTAGATTAGATCAATTTTTTTATAATATTTTATAATATGATGTTAATAATAACATTTTTGTGACCGATTAAAATTTATATTCTAAATATTTTTCTTTTGTGTTATTTCATTTTTTTTGGCGAAAAATAATAAAAATATTTAATAATTATATTGAGATAAAAAGTTTTAATAAGCATAAGTTATATTTATCAATTCTTTTCTTTTATTTTCATTGAATACATTTGCCTATTGTGTAATTAAAATAAGAATTGTTATATATTTTACTGTGTTATACATATTACTCTTAATAAATATACTTTTTGTACAACTTATAATATAATAGAATCTTCTATTATTGATAAATTAATTCAATAATATAAAAATATTCTTCAATATAAAGTAATTTATATTGAAAACTAAACATAAATTATATTGTCCTAATTTAATCATTAATTAAGATTTTGTGTGAAAAAATTAATTTAGGAAATATAAATTTTTTTATAACATTTTTCTAATTATTTAAGCAATTGTTAAGCAATTAGTAAATTTTTTACTAATTTAATTAAAAGAAGTAACTTTTGTCTAAAAATTGTATCTCTTTATAATTTACGAATTATAAAATAAAATGGAATAATAACGAATTTTCGAAGATTAATTTCTTTCTTTTAGAAGGAACTTATAATAAATCTATATACTGTACATAATTATAATATATATTCTACGTTTTCCCAAAATTTCATTTTTTAATTTCCAGATTTGATGATTTTATATTATTAATTCAAATTCTTAATATTGAATATAGTATTAAGAATATTTTTGTATACATTTCTAAAATGCTGAATGGTAATTATATATTTATAGGAAAAAATTATTGAAAATATTGTTCTTACACATATCAAGATCAATTTCAAATGTCTTTTCTTACATGCATATAATTGTTTATGAAAATAAAATATGAAGAATGATACAAAATTAATATATAATAATATTATATAAAATAATGAAGGAAAATATAATAATTATAATCAAAGAATCTATAGCTAATAGTAAAACATAATTAGGAATGGTAGAATTTCAAATAGAATTCAAAAAATATTCATCAATGAAATTTTAGATAAAATAATATATTTGAAAATTCTAAAAAAAATTTTAAAAATTGATTAAATGTAATTAAATTAGATTTACTAGAAAAATATTGTTTTCAAAAAGATAATGATTCAAAAAAATTTCATTCAAAACAACAAAAATTGTTAAAATATTATACGAAATATTATACGAGATTATAATATTATTAATTGTCGTTTGAAAATTGTTAAAATATTATACGAGATTATTAATTATTATTAATTTTAAATTATTAATTATTATAATAACTATTAAATGACTGATAATACGGAAAAAAGTGTAAAAGTTTAAAAGTTTTTATTTATTTAAAGAATAAATGGAAAAAACAAGAAATGTCACAAAATGTCAAAAAATACTTTAGTCTATTAATAAAAAAATAAGATGAATTTAATTATATGAATTGTTTATAAAATTAAGTATATATTTCAATTAATTAAACAAAAGAAATGATTAATGAAATCAAGAAAATTATAAGAAATTCTAAAAAAATAGATATTATTCGTTTTTTCACACTTTTCTTTTATTTAGATTATAACAATGAAAAATAAGAATTTTTTTAACCAAAGTTTCGATAATTATTTGAAAATCATTTTATATTTTTTAAATGAAATATCATTTCAATATAACAAAATAGCGAAAAAAAACAGACTTAACATATAATTCACAACAAACATATAATAATTAAGTAATGAAAAAGTTATAATAATTAATAAGTGTTACCGAAATAGAGAATGAAGTTTCCTCTTTCAATTTTTATTAAATGAAATTTTGTAAAACATAACCAGATATATATCATAATATGCAATACAAAAAACTATCTTAATAAGTTTGTATAGTCATAGTTGTTATTTGTAGTCATAATTAAATTATTTTTAATCTCGTTAATTTATCGATAACATTGATTAGATAACGAAAATTAAATAAATTTAAATTTACTGATATGTGACATTCTTAGTCCAACAACTATAAATTTAATTACAATATTTTGATCGTTGAAAAGATGCAATATCATAAGAAATATACAAAATTAGAAAATTTTACAAAAATTAATTAATGACTCGATTAAAATTTCTGAAAGTACTTTAAAAATAAAAAATAATAATAAAAGAATAATAATAATAATAATAATTACAATAATAATAAATTCAATTCTTGTTTATGTTATGTTTATGTTATGTTTATGTTATATATTTGATGCATTAATATTTAATTTGTATAATATCAAAATATTATATATAATATAATATATTATAAAGAAAAAGGAAATAAAACAAATATGAGATAAGGTAGAAATATCATTTTTGACTTGTATACAATATTAGCTTTGACAATGATTATACTTCAAATATTATGATAACACGCTATATAGCAATTATTGATAGTTATTTTTTTTTATTAGACGTTTTATATTTTAGTTGTAATAAAAATTTCTATACGCATTTATTAAAATAAAATTTAGTTTATTTTGTGATTTTTAAAAAAACGGAAAAGATAAGTTATATTATAATAATTGTAATTTTATATAAATGAAAATTTGAAATTTTCATGCTTTCGATTATGATATAATAAGAGAAAACGAAAAATGACAAATTGATGAAAATATAAGATTTTTGACTAATAATAATATAATTAAAATTTTCTGAACATTTTAAAGGCGAATTATAGAGATATACTAATTGTAAATTTATTATAATTACGGGTTTAGAAAACATAATTTGCACATTATTAATGCGATTATTAAAAAATGAAATCAATTGTTTATTTAATTGTGATTTTTATATTATTTGACGATATGAACTGTACATTTTTGTAAAATCTTTCCGTTATTACTTTAATACATTTAAAACAAATTTATAACTTATTTCCCTTAAAAATAAAAGTAATATTATCTAAATTTGAATAATCCGCATTTGTATTTATTTTTTTTTTAAAAATTAAAAAAATCAAAAGTTTTATAAGATCAATATAACATTTATATTTATATAGCATATTTTATAATTTCTCAAAATTTTTTGTTTAATTTTTTTATTTCTTATTATTATGAAATTTCCTAAAATGAAGAACAAATCTTTAACAAAAAATAAAATAAGTATTCATACTTTTTTTATTAATAATTAATATTTTTTCAACTTATGAATTAAAAAATGATTAACATTATATTTTATTAAATTATAAATAGTTTTTGATTTTTTTTTTAAATACTCTATTTTTTATGTAATTATATTTACAAATTTAATTCATTTATACTTGAAATTTTATATATATCATTTTATATATATATAATATATAATATAAGTATATATTATTTTTATGTATATAATATATAGTATAATAACTATTTTTAATATAACAACAATTATTATTTAAATTAATAATTTTATTTAAGATAAATATTTTCCATGTATCACTATAAGGTGAAATAAATCTTCAATTAATTCATTATAATTAAATTGTTTTATATTTTCAATATTTGTTTGAAATATCATTTTTATTCTAAATTTAATTTAAAATGAATTTTTTTTTTAAATGATATATAAATTTATAAAATTTGTATTATCTATTATAAATTTTATACTCTTAGAATTTTATAGAAAATTTGTAATTTCAATATTTGATATTCAATTACTTAAAATGGAAAATACTAAAAAATATTATAAAAACAAAATAAATACTAATAAATTAAAATTAATATAATAATTAAAATAATATCGCACATATAAATATTTTAATTGTGCAAATATAATTATTTTCAATATATAATAATTTTTTCGATTAATAAATCGTTCATAAGAACAAAAACATTTTTTTCAGATAATTCGTTGGAATAATCGAGCGTGTAAAGTAGTCGTTTAACTGGCAAAACCGGCCAGACCGTTTCCACTTCCGGCTCGTTTGCGATGTAATTACATCCGTAGTTGTATCGCGAGCATATAGTCTTATGAGTATGCGTACGCACGTGTATTAAAATAGTTTCGACATGAATCAATTGACCGCAATTCAGTTGTGATTTTATTCTGATTTTTGTTAATATTAAATATTATAATTAATCATTTATAAATAACTAAAAATCATAAATAATAATTCTATTATTAATATAATATGTCTTTCGATATACATATATGTATACATTTTCACAATATTTCAACTGGATTTAATAATAAATTCTAATTATTATATTCCAAATTATATATAATTATTATAATAATTATATTCCAAATTAATAATAATAATTAATATTAATATATCAATATATAAAGCTTCAATATTTTGAATTTAAAATAACATTTATTAAAAATTAAATAGTATATTTGATATATTTAAAATAAAATTAATTAATTATTAAATGAATGAAATAATAAAAAATAGAAAAAATAGAAAATTGTGTCGCACAAATAGAAAGCATAGCGTTCTGTCTGTAATAAAGGTTTCACCCGGGCTATTTAAAATTTGATACGCGCGCTTCTACCAATCTTGCTTCTCGATTGCGTGACAAATATAAGTATGCAGTTCGCGTACTAGAATCATGGTAACGCAAAATGACTATACGTCATAAATCTTTATTCAAATTTTTTGATAAGTTTTTATCACACTTTTATGATAAAATCAAGTAACAAATGATAATCTCAATAACATATTCATAACTATTTACAGATTACTTTGTATTATATTAATTCTATAATATAGACATATATAAAAATTATTACAATGTTTTTATTTCTCTTAAATACACTTCTCAAAAATAATAATTTTACCAAGTATTTATATTTAATTTAATAAACTATTTTATTGTATTATTATTAAGAAGCTATATTTTGTTTTGATTTGTTGATGTTATAAACTTGTAAATATAATTTATAGCATAATATAAATATAAAATATAATTTAAATATACAATATATGAACAAATATAAAATATATAGTATGTAATAAATTATTTCCAATAATATTTAATTAAATAATTTTTTATAAAATAAAATTTAATTAATTTCACCTATTTATAGTAGTTATTCTTAATATTTAATTTATATTTGATATACTATTCTTAATAACTATTAATAACATACATATAATTTTATTGCACTAATATCATTCATAAATCTCATTGACATTCTATGTTTGTTATGTCATTGAATACACATATACAAGTCAACTAAAATTATTTTATTTTATATTTTATATTATATATTTTATATTTTAGTACAAATATTAAATATTAAATATTTCAAGTTATTTGTAATATTATTTACATTTAATATTTTAACATTTTATAATCTTAATTTCTTATAATTATAAATTTAAATACAAATTATATAAAAATATGATTTTTATTAAATTTAAAATAATTGATCTTCATTTAAGCTACTAAATTGATAAATGATATATACATATTAATAGATAGATAAATATACATATTTAACATTCATATTATAATATAAATTATATAAATTCTATTGAATTATTAAATATAAAAAGAATTCAATAAGAAATAAATACAATAAATAAAATAATAATAAAATAAAAACATGTTTGATTGAATTAAAATAAAATAATATTTAAAAGAAGATATACTGACAATACATTTACATAAATAAATATAAGTTTATATATATAATTATACATACGCTGCCTTCGATAAATGCAGGCCTATCATGACGCAATCCAATCGATGTATCCAAGAATGATCACCGGGAGAGAAACCAACAAAATATCCAGAATACACAAAAAATCATTAAACTTTCCATTCGAACGAAATCGTAAATAATAAATTAAATAAAAATTTATAAGTTCTAAATCTTCTTCAAAGCAAAATTAATAAAATTCCATTTTCGGCATATTAAAATATAAATACAGAAGCGGTACTTCAAAAAAATCTCCACCACTACAAAATAGACGCGCACCGCCCGCCGACCACAACACAACTGACTAGACTGGTTATTCTAATTTCCGCCCACGATCCTCCCTTAGAAAGAGAAAAAGTTTTAAAAGAAAGAAAGAGATACTGAAAAGAAAGAGATATGAAAAGAAACTTAGAGGTGGAAAAAGATAAAAGAAGATAGAGGGAGCCACGTGGTGAAATAAAAAAGAAATAGTGATGGCTTTAAACCTTGATATTTATTGTTGACAGTACAATTTCCAATACAACATATAATACTTCATTAAGTGTAAGATTAAATATCTTACGTATTAATGACAATCTTATCATTGACAATAGGTATATATAAGAAAATTTTAATATAATTTCACAATTTAATTAAATTATCATTTCAACATAATATAAATAATATAAATAAAAATATTAAAATTAAATATTATAGTTTATATATCAATATAATATTATATCAATATATCAATATTATATTATATATAATTTTATATTTATTTTTTATAAAATAATTATTTTTTATAAAATATTTTTTATAAAATAATTAAATTAAAACATATTTTAAATATATTTTTTTAACATTTTTATTTAAATAATCTGAATAGTTATTACTAAATATATAATTTATTATTAATATTTATAATTAGTTTCTTAATGATAATATTATTATTTATTACTTTTATATTTATGCTTTTTTTAAATATTTAAATCAAAGAAAATTTAAAGTATAAAATATATCAAAATATGAAAAGAAACTGAAATCATTTATGGATGTAACAAAAAATTGAAATAATAAAAATAATATTTAAAAAATATAATAAATCAAAAAATATAAGAAATTTATTAATAATAATATATAACAATTATCAATATTAATTTTAATTTAAATTTAATTTTTTTAATTATAATCAGTATAGTTTATCTATCAATATTTAATTTTTTATATACATCAATATTAAGTTAATTATAAACTAAAAAATAAATAATAAATATCAAATATAATAAAAACCATTACATTATTTATAAAAAAAATTAATTTATTTTTATTTATTACAAAAAAAATCTTCTACCTTCGCGCCATCTTGAATTGCTGAGTAATTGGCTTCTAAGAAAATAGTAACAACCTAGTTATGAAAACAGAAACTAGAATAAAACAAAATATCGGTAGGATAACGTTTTAAAATAGAATTTTTTAATAATAAATCAAATATTAATTTTATTTCAAATAACGTTTAAATTATTACTTTTTATTATTAAAAAGACTTGATAATTCGAACGTTGATTGTTATAAAATTTTATTTAATTTTATTAATAAATTTTTAAATATATCATAATTTTAAATTATTTATATATTTAGCAACATATTTTATTATTGTAGAATTCAATATCGAATAATGTAAAAATAAAATGACAAGAATTCTAACCTTAAAACTCATTATCTTTGTTATCATGTAATAAAGTACATGAAAATTATTTTTAATTAAGAAAATTACTAACATAGTATATTTTATGCTTAGTTTTATTTGTAATTTTTATTAATGTAAATATAAAAGTTATAATTTAATATAATTTTTAAATTAGAAAAAATTAGTAAAAGTTTTTAATATTTTAATAAATTAAATATTATTAAATATTATAATTTAATATTTTAATATTTAAATATTTAAAATATATTTTCAGATTCCTCTAAGGAGGTATCGACAAAACAAGCAATTTTAACAGTTAGTGTGGTCTTTATCACCTCTTTATCAGCATTACTTTATGTTTATACTACTTTTCCAGAACTTGCAGAGTAAGAAACAATCATAACAATGTATTTCATAAAAAGAAGAAACATTTAAATTCATTATATTTCAGAGATGAACAACAGCATATGAAATTACCATTAGACCTTGAAGAGGCTAAAAATTTGGGTAAACTTCTTGGACGATATAGAGATCTTTATTATTTTCAAGTGCTAATTGGATTATTTCTTACATATATTTTGTATCCTTCAATATTAAATCTATAATTTTGAAATATTTAATAAAGTAATAATATATCACTTTTATATAGATAATATTCTAATTTACATGTAATATTATAATTATTTTTAAATCTTATATAATTATTGAAAAAAATAATTCATAAAATAGTCCTTAACATAAATTTAGCTTACAAACTTTCGCTATTCCAGGTTCTATTTTCCTTTCAATCCTTTCTGGTTTTCTTTTTCCCTTTCCTTTAGCTTTATTATTAGTATGCAGTTGCAGTGCAGTAGGAGCATCACTTTGCTACCTTCTTTCATCACTTTTGGGACGTAGATTGCTTTTTAAATATTTCCCAGAAAAAGCAAGGGAATGGACATTAACAGTAAAAAAGCACAAAGATAACCTTTTTAATTACATGCTATTTCTTCGAATAACTCCATTGCTTCCAAATTGGTTTATAAATCTAGCCAGTCCTATAATTGGAGTGCCTCTTGCACCATTTACTGTAGGCACATTTTTTGGAGTTGCTCCACCATCTTTTATTGCCATTCAAGCAGGTCAGACATTACAAAACTTAACTTTATCTACTGGCTGGTCATGGAAAAGTGTTATAATATTATGTGTATTTGCTGTATTATCATTAGTGCCTATTTTATTTAAACAAAAGATACAACAAAAGTTTGATTAAATTTTAGGAAAAGAATTGCAAAAATTTATTTAATTAAAAAATAATATGATTATTTATTTTTAATACTTGAAATAGTAAAAAAAAATTAATCAAAATATAAAATATAAAGAAACATTACTTTCAATATGATTTATATTATTTAAAAAAAAGTTTATTTCCTAGAAATAACATTTTACATTTTCAATATTTTCATTTATGTAATTATATAAAACTTTAAATATTTATTAGAGATTTCTTACTTTTCTCTTAATTATAACATCTTATGTCAATTCTTACACTGTTTTTTTATTTTTTTGATAGTATCATTTATATATAATTTTTTTTGTGTAGTATCAATTGTTAATTAATAAATTGTAATTTTGAAAAATAAGCACAAATTTAAATCATTATATTATAAATATTAATATATTATTTTATTTATAAAATTTTTTATAAAATCAATTATTTAGAAAATTATTCGAAGGAAATGAAAAAAAAAAATAAAAATTAGTAATGACAGTTTTTAATAAAAACATAATAAAATATAATTATAAAAAATTAATCTAATGTGAAAAAATAATTCAGCAAAATGAAGTCATATAGCTAATGGTAATACTAGTTGAATTTAAAGCTGGAAGGCTGATTGGCCGCCAATACCACCAATTATACCATACTGAAAAAAAATATTTTACCAGTAATTTATTTAAGTAATATTAATTGTTGTATATGAAATTTAAATAAAAATTAATTTAAATTAAAATAATGAATAAATTTATATTAACATAATATTAAAAATAAAAATAAATAAAAGTTACAAACATAAATTAATTTCTTTATCTAATTTTAAGTCGAAATTGAAAAAATTAAAATACTTACAAGTTTTTCCAGCAGATAATAATACTGTAAAAGATTTGCAAGATGTAATACATTCCGGACTTGCTATCATCTTTATCAATCTTGTACCAGTTGTACATCTTATCATTACATTACTACATTCAGGATTTGGCTAAAATTTTTTAGAAGTTGTATTAAAAAAGTTATTCTATATATTTATTCTATATATATTATTCTAATATAACAATATTTTTAAATTTTGTTATTAATTAATATATTAAAATATATTTTAATAATAAATGTTCAAAAATCATAAAACATCTATTTTTAATAAAATTTCAGTATCTAATGAAGAGAATATGTATTTTAAATTTCACATATTTTTTTTAATATCAGTATATTTTATATTCTATCATATAAAATATCAAGTTCAGTATTTTTATATTTTTTATATCTTTTAATTTATATCACTTTTGAATCAAATTGTTTTGAATGAATTGTCTTATAATTTATGAACAAATTATATATAACAAAATTTATTTTACTATTTAAATAGTATTAATATTTTTATTAATTATGTTTCTTATGAAACAGTATTTTGAAGAAAAAATTTTTTATAAAATATCTTACTAAAGAATAAGATGGAGATTTTGGTTCATCAAAAAAAATAAATCTTTCTGTACTTTGTTCCCACCAATTTGGTGTATCTATAGGTTTTGGAAATAATTTTCTTAAAATTCTTCCTGCTCTCATACGATTAATTCTCCACAAAATATGATTATTTAAATTTTTAGAAGGATTTAAATCCATTTTTTTTTCCATAATATCTCGAATATTTCTAAAATAATGTAGTTTTTATTTAAAAACTACTTGTATTATTTTTGTTTATATACATTTTATATATATATATATTTATATATATTTCAATACCTGTAGGTCATATTATTAGATAATACTTTCATAGCATCTTTTTCAAATATTTCTGAATATTGCCATAATAATTGTTGTAGATTTTCCATATGAACTAGAGAATAATTTTCTGTTTTTATATAAGGAATTCCTGGATTAAATGATCTAGATATATGGTGACCACTTAGGTCTGGTATAAAATGTATAACGCTACAAGGCCAACAATCCATATCATTTACATAAAAATATGGATTTTCTAATATGCACCATTCATCATATAATTCTAAAAAATAAAAATATACAAATAATAAAAAAAATATTATCCAAAACACTTATTTCTAATTTTATTATTATATTGAAATAAATTTAAAAAATGAACACTGATTTTTAATATTTAAATTATTTTATTTAATATTTTTTAATAAAGTACATTTTATATATTCATAAAGATTACTGATTATATAAAAAATCAATTGAGATCTAAAACATATTAAAATTACTATTAATGAAGTGTATTAATGAAATATATTTAACATAAAGCTATAATACTAACATACCAGATAAAGAAGGGTAATGTTGAATTATTGGTATTGCTACTTTTCTTAATAATTTTAAACCTGGATAAATAGAATTCTGCAAATTCCTCAATAATACTACTGTTAAGATCTTTTTATCAAAAAATATAAAACATATAACTATTATACATAATATTATAACCATAGTTTTTATAACAAGATGGAAATTAATTTTTTTGTTTTTTTTTTCAAGAATATAAAAAGAATTTTGTAAAATTCTATTGATTTCAGTTTCTGTAATACCATTTTCACGTGCACATTGATGAATCTTTTCTAATTGCTTTTTATATTCTTCTAAATGAACCATTTTTCAAAAACAAATTAAAAATAATAAATGATAAACTATAATTATTTGCAGCTTTATTGAAATCTAAAATAAATATATAGATTTATATATTTATATATAATGCGATTTATAAATTTCACATTATTTGCAAAACTTTAATGATATAATTCACTAATAATATTTATATTACGTATTTACACCATTAAAAAACAAATTTATAGATTTGCACTAATCTGTAGATTTACATTAAATTCAGTTATACATTTTGAAAATTGAATTATTATACAATATTGAATTATCTATGATGCAAAAATATATTTATAATAATAAAATAATAATATATTATTTTATTCTTAAATAAATGATATATTATATGATAAATATTACTATTAATGTAATATATATGATATCCACTTAAAAAATTTAAATATCTCAAAAACGCTATTTCATAACGATCATCATAAATGATATTTTCAAAAAACTATGAAATAAAAAAGTTTTAAGAAAAAAATACATCCTATTTATTTTTGATTTATTAAACATTTATAAATGTTTCTTTATTTAATAAAAATTTATATTTGCGGATTCTTATTTTGCAGAAAAAAAAAGAAATTTTTTATTAAATTATTTAACATTTGTTCTAAAAATATATATTCGCATGTAAAATTTTTAAATTTTATGTATTAATTTTATATATTATATATTATAATAATTTTATGTATTATAATAATTCAATATATAAATATATAATAACATAATAATAATTCTATAATATAAAAAATTTAAATATTAATATATATTATTTACATAAATATTAATACATACATATTTATTAAATCTAAAATATAAAAATGTATGTATGTACATATCAACATATATTATTTGATAAAAAAATTTAGAATATATAAATTTAATTGTACAAATTCATATAATAGATTAAAAGTATAAGTTAAATATATAATAAATAAATATGCAAGCATATTTATTAACTTTTCATCAGTTATCATTTTATAATAAAAATAAAAAAATAAAATAATAAGAGCAATATAAAAATAGCTAGGTTTTTATTATATGTATATTACATATATATTATTTAAAATATATATATTACACTTAAATATCAATGTATTTTATTTTAACTACATTATGTTATTACAGATATTATTTAAATCATTTATTTAGATTCAGAAGTTTTTTCATCTAAATATAATTTTTTATATAATTTTTCATATTCTACTTTAAGTTTTTCTCTTTGACCAAAATATTTTGGATATTGAGCTTTTTCAATTGGATCCCAAAAATCAAGCACAGCATCGGGTGGTTGAACAAAACGCCCATGAGCTATTCCACCTGGACTATCAGGAAATTTATATGGTTCCCAATGAGATTTTTTAAATAATTCTTCTTCACCTTCCAATAGTAACTTTTTTGCAATACGAGCATCTGGTATATATCGATTTTTTTCAAAACGTTGTCTTAATAAAACTGCTTCGTACCTAAATTAAAATAAATATATTATATATGTATTATATATATAATATATTATATATGTACTTCTAATTATAAAAATATATTTGTGAGATTTTTTATGTATTCAATATTTATATATTAAATCTTAAATAATTGGAATTATATAATAATAATTAAATATTTGAAGAAGTTTAAAATATAAATTTATCAATATTTATTAATTTTTTCATTAATCTTTAAAAGCTATTATTTCATAAAAAATTTTTATGAAAACAGGATTTGAAGTAAAATTTCATTCATAATAATATTTAAAAATTAAAGCAATAATAATAATAATAATTTATTAATTATTTCTTATATATTAATATAAATTTTATATTATATGAATTATATTATAATATAATAATAATATTATATAAATAAGAATTTAATAATGATAAAATATTTACAAAAATTATTTAAAACAATTAAGATAAAGTTATGTCAGTATAATAATATGGTTATAAGAAAAACATATTTAATGATATGTGATTGGTATTATTAAAGATTAATTAAGTATAAAAAATAATAATTTTTTTTATTATTACATTTAATTTAAAATTTTTTACCTATATTCATGTCTTTTATAATTAAAATTTTCTAACGTACGTAAAGCGCGTTTGTAAAGACTACAAACTTTTCTAGTATGACTTATTAATCCTGATGGTAATTCAGCCATTTTTTTCTTAAAAGTCAAAATTTATTTTTATATGATATTATTTGAGTTTTAAGATTACTTAATCAGTAATAGAATAAACATCATCGTCAATATCGTAGTCATAAACTATAAGAAATTAAACTAGATAGGAGTATAAAATTATAAAAATTATGAAATTTAAGAATTACTTTGACATTTTAAGAATTAATGACATTTTTATATAATTTATTATTATATTACAATAACATAACAATAATTTTTATGAAATAATTATATATATCTATATATAAAATTTTTTAAATTATAACAAAAATATGCATTATGTACAAATTCTCTTTTATTTCTTGATTATTTTTTTAATATAATTTATTTTAAATTTATGTAATAATATGATATATGATTTTTTTAAATTTGTTATATATTAAATAATATTAATAGTACATTATTTTATGTAGAAAAAATATATATATTCAAAATGAAATTATATATTAAAACAAAAGGCAAGAAAGTTAAAATAATTATAAAATCCAAATAATATATAATTTAAAATAGAAAAAATATAATAGAAAGCTTCCGGTTAAGCAGTATGACGGAAGTCTAGTTAACTATAAAGAATGGCGATTGTCATTTTATTTACGCATTCTTTATTTTTCAGCATACTTAACGACCGATTTTTAGAACGCGACACAAACTTTAGTATTCTCAACAATTGAGGAAACTTTTAATTACATCATTGTGCAATGAATTTAAATTTTGTTATTCATTTCAAACAACAATATTTATAGTAAAAATCTTTAAAATTTAAATTAACCAAAAAATCCAACCTTTAATTTTATTCTCAAATAAATAGGTTGCTTCAGTTTTGTTAAAAATTTAATTGTAATACTAAAACACAAATTTATTTATCTTTTTATTTTTCTATTTATTTATTTACTTAATTCATGAATAAAATTAAAAGTAAGAGTAAATGAAACCATTAATTTAATTCCATAATTAAATTTTTAACATTTTTATCACAAGTATTAAATTTTTTAATAATATAAAAATTTCATTTAGTTATCAAATTAAAAACATAGGATCGAGTTTTCAATATTGACGACAATAATTTATTTCTTCGAACGATTTTCAACGGACGAAATGGTGCCGACGATGCCGCCTGATTCGCATAAAATTTCATTGAAGATTATTGAAGCGATAAAACAACATCCAGTTTTATATAGTGCTGAAGTAAAAGGTTCTTCTATCAAGCTTCAAGAATTTCGACAGAAGGTTTGGAAAAGGATTTCGGATGAACTTGGTCTTGATCGTACGAATTCGTTTTCTTCTTTGACCTTTTTCGGATAATTTTAATGTTATTGTATGCTATCGTTTTATCACTAAAATGTTTAATTTAATTTTTATATATTATTTTCAAATTTATTTCAATAAAAATATTTTTATGTATAATTTTATTTTATAAATGTCAAAAATTAAAATAATATAATGAAATTTAAATATTTCTTTATAAAAACATAAATATAAAATTATATACTATATTTACTGTTAAGAAAAAAGATTTATTTAATAATAATTAATATTTAAAAGATTAATTATTCTTTATGCAAAAATATTGTTTTATCTTTATGAGATTTATTTTAAAATTTATAAGGAAATATATATTTATAGATTTAAGATATTTTTTTATATTTTTTACAATTAAGATCTTTTGATTTTATATTATATGGATTTTAAATTTTAAATTTATTACAATAGTATTATATAAATTTATAAATTTAATATTAAAAAATAATATATATAATTTAATAAATATAATTTTCAGCTACATGGGTGAGATTAAGATGGAAAAATTTAAGGGATACTTACTGTCGTATACTTAAATATAAAAACAAAACAGAAAAAGGAGTTCGTAGAAAAAAATGGATTTTTGAGGATCATCTTAGTTTTTTGAAGTTTCCGTAAGAAAATCCTGTAATATTTTAATAATATAGTATTTAATAATGATAATTTTATTAAAGTTATATAATATTTAATATATTAGTTATTAATATTATATTGTAATTTGACTTAATTTAACCCACGTTAATATAAATATTCATTTAGGTATGAATCAGATTATCAACCTCAAAGTATAGAATTAACTGAAGATTACATTCAGGATATAAATGCAGGTGGTATAAGCTCTGAAGGTCTTTTAGAACAATTAGAAGATCGAAATGATGAAGATTATAGTGAATATTTAGAAGTTCTAGAAGAAACAACTGCAGATCCAATTTTAGATCGTGATTCTATAGAATTAAATGATCATAGCGATAATATAGTGAAAAATGTAGAAGTAGAAAATACAATGCAACATGATATTGATTCATATGCTCAACAAATTCAATCAAAATATAGAAAAATAAGACCAAAGAAAATGAAAATCGAATCACTGGATGTGCCTGCAACTTACAGTATTTTAAAAACTTCACCTTTTAAAAATAAGACAGTTGATACATCAATTTTTGTTACTGCACCAACTGCAAATAATTCTACAAAAAATTCTTCTAAAATAGAAGTAAGATGTAATTACAAAACCATTGTTTTTAATTAAAGTTATTGCTTATTTTCTTTAATTTCATAAATACATATTATAGGATACACAGAACAATTATGATCAAGTTTACTTAGCTCCTGAAGGAAAAAGTAGTATAGAACTTTTTTTTGATAGTATGGCCCAAACTGTTAAACGACTCCCTCCAAAAGCTCAAGCAGATATTAAAATGAATATTTGTAAAATTGTAACAGAAGCAGAACTAAGGTATTCTGGACGTAATACACCTCAGAATACTCAACAATTTATAGCTCCACCTGGAATGATTCCTAAATTAGTTCTCATTCCATGTAATATGATTGATGGGCAAAATAACAAAGGTTAATTTTTGATAATGATTTCTACCTGATGAAAGAATTATTGTGATTTATTGTAATATAAAATTCATTTATCTTACTATAAAAAACTACTATAAAAAGTGAAAAATATTAAGCTAAAGAAATAGTTCAAATAAATGACTTTTCTATTTAATGTTGTGTTTCATCTTTTTATAATAAATTGAAAAAAGAATGTATATAAATAATATCGTTATATTTTAAGCTGTTGTTATATAAATATAGTTATTTTAATAGAATTATTGTTGTTTTATATTTATTTATATCCAATCAATAATTCATTTTCCTTAATAAAAATATTTTTATAAATCACCAAAGACAAATATATGTATTATTAATATTTAATTATTTAAATGAAATCTTTAAATTATTATTAGGATAATTTAATATAGTGTATTCAAATAATTACTTATATATTCTGAGAAATATGCTCAAAATAATTGTTTTCTTTATAAATAATTTATTCTATATTTCAATAAATATTGCTATTGCATAAAAAATTTTATTTTTGAAATTGCAATATATATATATATATATATATATATATATATATCAAGATTTTTGTTGTATATTGTTGTACTTTATTTATATACAATAAAAAAAAAGGACAAAATAGGTCTTTATTTGTTATCTTTATCTATTATCATTTTATCCGATTTTAGAAAATGTATATTCAAAAAATTATGCAATATTTCTTTCATTTTGTGATTATTTTATTTTTATGATTATGTTATATATACAATATTCGTTTTATCATTATTTTATCATTATGAATAATATATTATATGAAAACAAAGATATTTTAATTTGTTAAAAAATTCTTACATTTTTTAATAATAAATTATCTACATAATATGAGAATTTATCTACATAATATGTTAATTATACAAAATATAAATGATGAATATATCAGGAATAATATCTCAAATATAAAAATATTTATCAGAATAAATTTGTCTTAAGGAAAAGGAACTATTATTTTGAATAACTCTTTTAAAGTATGAAAGTATTGAAATTTAAAAAATTTATGAAAAATAAAGAATTATACTAATTTAGTTACATATGTATATAAAATTTTAAATTAATAACAAATGAATCAAGGCATGCATATACATATAATTTAATATGATCTTCATCATTAAAAATATTCTGATAAACATGCTGATAAAATAGTTTATATAATTTGTATGTGTAATCATTAATTTTTTATATAAGAATTATGAATGTGATAAATTATATAGAATATTTAAGAATAATTTTTAAATTATTTTATTAATAATTTTTTTGTTTTATAATCACAAATTTATCTCTATAGATCTAAAAAACTTTTTGTCCATTATAATAATCACATATATATTCAAGAAATACTTAAATTTTATTAATTATATATCATTGTTTAAAAAAATATTAAAAAATAATTTTATTTTTTAAAAATAATTTTTAGTTTAAAAATTTATGTATTACATAATCATTTTATAAGTAATTTTGTTATTTATCATAATTTAATTCTACTACTTTATTAGCATATTTACTATGCATTAAATTCATAATTTATATTTATGTTATCACTTTATTTAAATATATTATTAAATATTATTTAAATATATTATAATTAAAATTATATTTAAATAAAATGCACTTATAATGTATATATACACTTTAAATATTAAATCAAACTACGTTTAATAATAATGATATATATATATGTATGTATATATATAAATTGATAAAACGAGCTTCAATAAGGAAGATATTATTTTAAAAACAGAAACATTTAATCTTAATCTAATCTTTTTCATGCAATATTTTAGAAAAAAGTTATCAAATTTTTAAATGTTCATCATAACATTATTATTTCTGCAAAATTTTATATAATGTTATGACATTATATAGTTATTTAACGAACATCAAAAAATTTTAATTTCAATTCAAGTATGTGCGGAGTTTGAATAATTATAAAAATGTTGCGCTTTCTTTTAAAAAAAGATTATAATTTTTTACAAAAATGTGTATTTTTTCAATCAAGGAGAACTTTGATCAATAAGGTAATCACAGAAAAATTAATATTGAGGTTAAGATCTAATATTAATATATATGTAGATATTGAATTAAATAATTCATCTAATTTGATATTAAATAATTGTTTAAATCAATCATTTTTGACTTTGTTCAATTTATTCTTTCTTTCTTTTTACTTTTATTTACTTTTATTTATTATAATTTTTTATAATAATTTTTATAATAAAATATTTATATAATTATTTATATAAATAATATTTATAAAAATATTAATATTTTTATTATAATAATAATAAAATAAGAAATAGTATTTATTTTATTATTTATAATTTATTAAAAGATATTTGTTTAATATCAAATGAAAATATTAAAAATATATATATTTTTTATATATATATATAACTTATATATATATATTATATTATATATTTTTCCTAAAAATTATTAATTATATATTATTTAATAATTTTAATGTAGATTTCCATTGCAAAAAATTAATATAAATTTTATATATTTATTTATTATTATAAGAATTGATTTTTATAAATTGTTTTTATAGCTTGTTTGATAAATAATAATATTATTTTCTTATTCTTTATTATAAATTTATTTTTTAAAGAAGTAGATAATGAAAATATTTTTTTATTAAGGATTTATTAAGAATAGAATAAAAATAATTTTAAAATATTATAATTTTAAAAGCTTAAATAAAAAATTAAAAAGAAAAATCATAATTTTATTATAAAATTCATTTAAATATTAGAATAAGTAATTGTTTATTATAAAAATAATAAACTTATAAATTGATGAATATTTGAAGAATTAATTTTATTTAAAATTTTTGAATAATATATATATTTCATTTAAAATTTAAAAGTATTCTTCTTAAATAAAAATTTGTAAAAAGTGAGTTACATAAATTGTCTTAAATTAATATTTTTTTAATATTAATTTATTAATATTTTTTTAAGTAAAATGTTTAATAAAAAAAAATATATTATATATAAATTCTTAAGTAAATTTTGATAATTTTAAAGAATTATCTTAATTTTATTTTTTAAATCAAATATTTGATTTCATAATAATATATCAAAATTGTATATTTATAATAGAAATCATTTTGAAAATTTATACATTTTTAAATTTTTTGTGAGTTAAAATTGTAATTATAATATTAAATACTTAATTATTAAATTAATTTTATTTATAATAAAAATAAATTTGATATATCAAAGTTTAAATAATGTATTTTTTGTAATTTTTTTATATATAATACATATACAAACAAATGATCTCATTTCATATAAGATATTCATTCAAATTGTAAAAGATTTTATTTAAAATATATCTGTATTTTACAAAAAATATATAAGTCTTAATCATTCATTTACTTATATTTTCTGAAGTATAATGCTACAAATTATTATTGAAATCGTATAGATAATTTAGATACGTAACTGATCTTTTTTATAAAGTGTAAAAATTATAATAAATGAAAATCATATTAAAATCAATATAAAAATATTTACATACTTATTATATATAAATATAATAAAAAGATAATAAAATTTTATTATTATTTAGTAAATAAATAAAAATTGATTGTTTGAAAGTATGAAAGTTCAATATATTTTATTTATCAAAAAATTGATTTCACTAAATTTTCATACAAAATGAATTATCTTTATTCATTCTTTTTAATAATTTAATAAAATTTGTTTAAAGCTTATTTGTAGCTTTTTTTGTTAATATTTGTTTTTTATTATTAATTTTAATAATTATGTATAATTCTAAATAATCATTTTGCTAGTAAATCTGTGATTTTGTTTGAATAACTTTTTCCTTTATATGTACCAATTTGTTTTTTTTACTTTTTAAATTATTCATAAAAAACTCATTCAGATCCACGAAATATAATTATCGCATTTAGACACCTAGAATTACAATGAATAATAGAACAACAATATCAACCATAAAGTAATTAAGATTCTCTCTTTCTCTCTTTCTCTCTCTCTCTCTCTCTCTCTCTCTCTCTCTCTCTCTCTCTCTCTCTCTCTCCTCCCTCCCTCCCTCCCTCCCTCCCTCCCCTCCCCCCCTCTCTAGACATATATATATATATATATATATATATATATATATATATATATATATATTACAAAAAAATTTTAACTTTCATTCATTCCTTATTTTTAACTTAATTTGTTCCTCAGTATTTTTTTATTTTGAATATTAAATTGACATGATAAAGAGTCAATGTTATAAAATGAAAAAATAAATAATTAATTTTACTAATTATTTTATTAAAAATAAAAAAATAAAAGATGAAAAAAATTGTAAAATTGTAAAAAAGTAATGATTTTTAAATATATTATAGAAATTAACATTTTGAATAATTTTTTTTTATATATAATAGATCTTAATTTTTTAGATATTTGCAAACAAATTGCTCTTACATAGCTATTATAGTAGCTTATGTATATATTCGTGATAAAACATGCAATGTATCTTTTGTTAACAATAATACATATGAATAATAATGAAATCAAAAAGTTTGAATTATTGAAGTATTTGAATTCTGATAGATTTGAAATATCTTAATGCCAACTCATATTTTTTGTAGAAATTATTTTAATATCTATCTATAAAGTACTTGGATAATGTGAAAATAAAATATAAAATAACTTTTGAGTGACTGAACTTACAATGACCAAAGTTATGATAGTATTTAATAATTAAATTTAATATTATTAATAATATTAATTTTATATTTAATGTAAGATATTATAATATATCATAACATCGAAATTGAAAAGAAATAGTTTTTCTGCAATTTCACTTATCAATCATTATAATTTCGCTCAAAAGTGTTGCATTTCGCTGATCCAATTTTTATAGATATTATAGATATTTATAGATAAATAATAAAAATATATAATATAAAAATGCGATATGATATTAGCTTAATTATTATACATTTTAGATACCGATCATAATATATTTATATTTATTATATTTATTTATATGTATTTATTTATAATTCCTGGTAAAAAGTTTTCGATCATTTTTTAAAATACAATAATTATCTTAAAATTGAATCAAACCACTTTTCTTAAGAAATTAAAAAGATTAGTGTGTTAGATAATGTGTAAAAAAATTTTTAAAAAAAATTGAGTTGACCGAAATCATGAAGAAAATAATAAAGATTTATGTCAATTATATTAATGTTGAAAATTTCATCGAAATCGATTGATACAAAAACAAGCATTGAAAAATGTAAGAATTTATTAATTTTATTTTCTAGAGGTTATATAAACAATGATAAGTGATAATCGCATACTGATACATATTTTGTCATATACGTATAGATCAAATTCTATATTGATAATGATATTTTTTTATAAATATCTCGAAAATTAAACTGATTGCTAGTTTTATATATATAAAAACATATGTATAGAAAAAAATTATTGAGAATTTGTTTTATAACATATTTAAAAATCATTTGAAATTAAAAAAAGAAGTTTTTGAGATAGCTTTTCTATTTCTATTTCTAACTTTACTGAAATAAATATTTAATGTAAAATGCTTATATTAGATTTCATTGACTGTATTCAATTGAGACATGTTCGATTTCGCATTGCTTCAATCTTTATCGTTTATTTATTTTTTGCAAAGAAAAAAACAAAAAAAAAAACGAAGAAAATAATTCAAAGCTATACATGTCTAATTGCATAAAAGATTATTCAATGTGTAATTATCATACAATAATTTGAAAGCATGATTAATAATTACAATGAATTAATCATTAAAGAATTTAATAAAATATTAAAAATTATTATGTGTTAAATTATACAAAATAATACAAAAGATTTTTTAATAAATATCATATTTTTTGTCGTATTTTATCATTAATAATACTAAACACAAACACACACACACACACCTAATTAAAAAAACACATTCCTAATTAAAAAAAAGTTTCAAATTATTTTTTTTACAGATATGGAATAACAGTTTTTTTTACATAAAAAATATATCAAATTAACATAATCAATTATATAGATTATATAATCATAGAAGCAATATAAATGAAAGTTAAAAACGTTTTGTTCAAATATGAAAGTAATTATAAATATGTATAAAAAAAAAATATAATTAAAATAATGTTCTTAATAACATATTTCAAATTTAAAATAGTAAACTAGAGATCTGTGGGTAAACTCTATTATTATAATTTGCTATATTTTACTAGATATTTATTTTTTATTTTTTGATGAACAAAAAAGATAAGATAAAATATAATGTAATTAAAATTAATTTTAAGATTAATTTTAGATATTATATTTAAATATTGTTAAAAAATATGAAAGATTTTTTTATTTTAATATTATCAACAATGTATTATTATTATTATTAATTTTGATATTATATTTTATAATGTATTAAATAATTTATTGAAGATTTTTAATAATTTTATCATAAATATTATTAAACTATAAAGTAGTTTACTTTAATAAGACTATTTGAATATCTCTTTAATAATATTAAAAATATTTTATATGATATTAAAAGACTAATTTATTATTATAAAAAAAGAATATCTTTTTTGTAAAAATCATTATTTTTTTCTAAATTTATTTTCAAAATCATCAATAATTTCTTATAAGTAAATATTTTTTTGCTGCATATCAAATTATAGAGAAATATAAATATATAATTAAAACCACTTTGATTACTCTATATATAAATATATATAAACAATGATTTTAATGAAAAATTAGTGAAAAATTTTAAACAAAAGTTCAAAATTATTTCAAAAAGAATATAATAATTGAACATTTATATGTGAAAATCAGTTGATTTCCTAAATTATTATATGATCTAAATTCATTTTCTTAAATTATTATACAAAAGATAAGAAATATATGAATAGAAGACTAGAGTAAGAATATTTAAAAAAAACAAATTTTTTTTTAATATATATTAAAATATATTAAAAAATTTTATCTTTTATACATTTATAAATGCCTTTTTATTTGAGATATATGACAAAAATATATAGTAAATGCTAATATAAATTTTAATCATTTACTAAAAATAATTATAATTCAATCAATTTTCCATAAAAAAATAAAAAAATGATTTATTTTTGCATTTCAACTTTCATACTTGATTAAATCAAAATTAATTCAATTAAAATTATTCTTTATTTATATACAGAAATATATTTGTCGCTGATAAATATATTAGTTTTATAATTTTTTCAAATATATTGTAGCAACTTGGGTCAGTCACTTATTGCATCTTGTTTTAAATTGATTTATTTATGATGTAATAAAAAGTTCTGTATGTACTGGTCGAATACATTTTTTTTATTTGAAGTCTTGGAATTGATTGACAAATTTTCCTTATTTTATTTATAATTTTAAAAATATAATCTTTTCTTAATGTAACAACTTAATTATGACTATATTGTAATTACCAAAAAGATTGGATATTCTATATTATGATGTTCATTATTCAACAATATTATTTTTTTGCAATAAAAAAAAATTATTAAATCAACAATCATAAGTTAATAATTAAAAAAAATAATTATAATTATCATAAAGTAATCAAAGATCATGATAAATTTAATAATTATTAATTATTTATGATTGAATCATAATTTATTTGTAATAATAATATATTTTTGAAAAATAGACAATATATATTTATTATTATTTATTATATTTATTATATATTTATTATATAGTTTATATAGTTTTAGAACATAGTTAAAATAAATTGCTTATTTACTTTAATATGCAAATACAATTTGCTTTTAATATTATTTTTTCTTTAAATATTTTATTTAATAATATATGTTTTTATTATAATTATTACTTTTGATATATATATTTCGACAGAAACTGAAAATGGCATGAGCATGTTATATAAAAGAAAAACTTTTTTCATCAATGGATATTAATACTTAAATTTAGTTGTTAAACAAATGTAAAATAAATGTACAAAATATTTTGAATGACATTCTTAAAATTGAAAAATCTCGTCATCGTATGAAGCAATTTCCTGATTTTTCGGTGAGTTTTGAGTTAAAATTATTTTAATTACTATTGCTTCTTTGTATTCGATTTTCTGTTTTTTTCTTTTTCTTTCTTTTATTTCTTTTCTTTTAATCTTATATGTGATAATTGTTCACATAATTATAGATTACTGACTAATGATTACAAGATTATAAAATTATTTTCTATGATGATTATTTAATTAATGATTATGATTATTCTTATTATTTTCTTTTCAATAAAATAATTAATTATTGTGATTTTACAAGGTCAAAGGTAAACATGTCCTATATGCAATATTTCTTAATTGTTATACAATTTTCTATTGTTCATTGTTGTTTTTTTCTTTACAAATAAAAATAAAACATATTTTATATCTGCAATTTTTATGAATATGTAATAAGAATATATAATATCTTTAATAAATTATTATTATTTTACTTTCAATCGAATATCTAATAAATATTTAAAAAATAAATATTTTTTATTTATTTATATATTATTATTATTATTATTATAATTATTATTATTATTATTATTATTATATATTATTATTATTATTATTATTATTATTATTATTATATATTATTATTATAATTATTATTATTATTATTATTATTATTATTATTATTATTATTATTATTATTATTATTATTATTATTATTATTATTATTATTATTATTATTATTATTATTATTATTATTATTATATAAAGTATTTTTAAAATTATTATTATTCTATATACATATATGATTTTAAAGATACTTTAAGATATATAAATAAATGACAAATATACAGTCACAAAAAGCACGACACCTCAATATTTTTATAAGATTTAAAAATATGAAATACGGATATAACAAAATTAGGATGGTTTCGAAGGATGTACATTGCCATCATAATATTATTTTTTTCGGTATTTTCAAGATCATCAATATTTTTTTAAATAGAATTGTATATTTTTTTTTTTTATATTGTTGATATCTAAACAAGTTTAATCATATAATATAATATGATCAAATATAAAAATGATAAAAATGACTTTCAATCCAAAAAAATGAAATAAATAAAATTTAAAGTTTCTAAAATTCTGTTCGTTTGAGATTATAAAATTCAAGAATTCGGAAGATTCTAAGATACAAAATTCAGAGTTTTCAAGTTCAAAATTCAGTTTTAACAAGTTTTAATTTTGATTGAATTCTAAGATTCAAATAATTTTAATGTTCAAAAAGTTCTTATAAAACGCTCGTGCTCTCTAAAACTCTATGCTCATCTTGCGAGATCGCGGATCTTTGGTGATGATATCAAGCTACTAATACCCATGGATCATGGGTCTCCTAATTGCAACATCCTCATATCTGAGAAAAATTTGTAGAATTAGATTGAAGGACTACACCACTCATAGAATCTATTATAAATATTTTTAACAAATATATTCTAAGAATCTTCCAAATTCTTCTCTTAAAACGATATCATTACAACATCACCTTGTATTGTTTAATGTTTCCACATCTATCATTTAACTACAATATATTAATCAAAATACTCAATTTAGATAAATAGAAATAAAAAATCTGATTATTTATCGAAGAAAATTACTATATCTTTGTATAAAAACATTATAAATAAGATTATTAAAAATATAAATTATTTCGGACATATAATTATTTAAAAAATCTTTTTGCTTGAATTATCTTGTTATTTTATTATAGTTTCATTATTTTATTAAAGTTTAAATTAAAATTAAAAAAATTTGTTGATGCTAAATTAAGAAAAAAAAAAAGAGAATTATAATAATGCATTATTGTGTAAGAATTGCTATTTTGAAATTATACATATCAATAATAGTTGTAATGTCTTCAAAGAACATAAAAAATAGAACATACAATAATGACAAAAAATATATTGTGAAAGAATACAATACTTAAAATTTAAATATTTAATCATAACATTATATGTACATCATATGTAAAAACATTAATAAATAAATAAAATACACATTAAATAAAATAAAATACAATTAAATAAAATACACATTAGAAAAAAAAAATTAAAAAATTGTATATTCTAACAATTTTCAATACAATCTTTATTGTTTTATATATTATGTAATTAGTTCTATTTTAATTAAATATTATAATGTTATAATATTTAAATAAATGTTATAATGTTTAAATATTATGTTTAAATAAATGTTATAATTTTTTTCTATTTTATTATTTTATTAATTATATTTATTGTTGAAAAATAAATCATTTTAAAGATTCTTTTTAAAAGAGAAGGAAGATTGTATCTTAGTCATCGATTAGAATAGAATAAAAAAATCAAATAGACAGTTCAAGTTCTAAGTTTTTTTTTTTTAAGTTTGAATAAAAATTTAAAGTTATGAAACATAAAATAAAATTTGGTAAATTTTGCTAATGTACAAATGATACATAGTTAATAAATCATAATTCCATATATTTATAGATAAAGTCCAATAATTGGATATATTTGTAACTAATTGTATATAATTAAAATATTGAAAATAAATTGAAAATATAAAAAATCTATAATAATTAATCAATTTTAATAAAAAAAATCAAAAATTACATGTAATGAATAAATATATAATAGATATATTGACGAATTTTTTTTTATATATATGTATATATATATATATATATATATATATATATATATTATATAATAATATAATAATATAATAATAATATAATAATATAAATATATATATTTTTATATATTATTATTTCTACTTATATATATATTAAAATATTGTCATAAATAATTAATCAAAGATTTCAATATTATTAAAAAAAAGTTTCTAAATATATAAATTTAAAATTGAGGCAATATTGTGATATATCATATAATACAAATTGTGATATATACAATGATATTATGTGATATGATTACAATTATATATTTATAAAATTTTAATTCTAGAACACAAACAAAAAATAAACAAAAAACATTGATAAAAACAAACACAAGACAAGACATAATAACTATAAAACTGTTTCACTCTATTTTTGTCTCATCTTATCTTGCAAACTTGAATTGCTTATAATTTATTAAATAAATGTTAAGTAACTATTAATTAATTATTTTTATGTACCAATTTTTATGTTTATTTTGGTTTCTAGAATTGATTCTATAAAAGTGTCATATATATATTTTTAATATTCTATAGAAATATGATTAACATGAATAAAAAATATGATTATATATATATATATTTTTACTAAAAAATTATTTATAATTTTAATTGTTTTCTGAAATTTTATTTATTATATTTATATAAAAATTCAATATAGTTTATATAATAAAAATATATTATACAATTATAAATTACATTTACATATTATACAAATATAAATTACTTGTAAAATTATATATTACTTATAAAATTATATATTACAAGTTTTTTGTATTTCAAATAGGAAGGAAATAAACATATGAATTGTATTAAAAAAAGTATTGTGCTTTTATTTTTGAATAAAATAATACATAGTTAATATATATTATACTTTATATTATAATTACATATAATATTTATAATTATATATCATTATATTAATATTTATCATTATATATAATATTTATAATTTTTTCAAAATATATAAATTATATTATTATTTATATTAAAATTAAAATATTGATGAATTTTTTTTTAACTTTATATATCTAATTATTTTTTATATATGAAAGATAATAAGAACTAAAGAAGTAATAAGAAATACACTAAAATATATTTTCTAAAATTTATATTAATTTTTATATAATTTTTCAGGATACATCTTCTACAGTTACACAAAAAGAAAAAAATTCTAATACTACAATAATAAAAAAATTAAAAAATAATTTAACATCGATAAAAGATTCTCTTGTTGTAAGAGATGTTGATGATATATTAATAGAATGGATGGATCGACCACCAATACTTCCAAAAAATTGTGATGTTGTAATAATTGGAGGTGGAGTAATAGGCAGTTCTATAGCTTATTGGCTGAAACAACGAGTTTATACAAGTGATTTTAAAGTTGTAGTTGTAGAAAAAGATCCTATGGTAAGTTTTTTTAGAAATATTATAATTTTTTGTTATTGTAATATAATGAACAAATTTATTATTGAATAAACATAATAGACAAATATTAATTGTTTCTTATTTGAAGAATATCAATAAAATTTAAATAATATAACTTATTTAATAAAATAAATATAAATTTTATTTTTAGTATACTACAGCATCAACAGTTCTTTCTGCTGGAGGTTTACGTCAACAATTTTCTTTGAAAGAAAATATTGAAATGTCTCTTTTTGGTGCAGAATTTATACGCAATGTTAATGAGTACTTAGGCATTGATGGAGAACCTGAAATTAATACATATTTTCATCCATATGGATATTTAACATTAGCATCTGAAAGAGGAGCTCAAACATTGACAGAAAATTCTAAATTACAAAATTTTCTTGGAGCAAAAAATATCTTATTATCTTCTGCTAAATTAAAAGATATATTTCCTTGGTTAAATATAGAAGATGTTGAATTAGGTTGTTTAGGATTAGAAAAAGAAGGATGGTTTGATCCATGGGTTCTTCTTTCTGCTTTTAAAAAAAAAGCACTATTATTGGGAGCAGATTATATTTGTGGAGAAGCACAAGGATTTATCTATAAAGATGAGAAAGATGAAGAAAGATTGGATAAATTAATTGTAAGATTTAAATTTAATTTTTATAGAATATTATATTAATAACATTACTATTAAATATTAAATTTATTATATTGATACATTTTTTTTATTTTTAATATTTATTATTATTCTTATATGATATACAGGGTATTAATATATTCATAGAATATTTAGAAAGTCGATTCTAAAAACAAAACAAATATAAAATTATAAAGTTATATACAAAAATATTGATTAAAATTGAAATTTGTTGAAGAAAAAGAGTGAATATTCGTTATACAGTTGTTTTTTGTTCTCGCCTATTTATCCAATGCGAATTTAAATTGCTTATAATTTAATAAATAATCTTTCAATCAATATTTTTATATATCAATTTTTGTGTTTGTTTTGATTTCTAGAATAGATTTTCCAAAAGTGTTCTGCTTCGAATATATTAACATTTTCAATAACTTTCTTAGTTTAATTATATTTTCTATTTAATTTGATAATTTTAAATAATTTTATAATTCAAAGATTATTTATATGTGAAAAAATATATAAAACAAAAATTGAACAATTTTAAGGAAATAAATGTTATTAATTTTTCTGAAAATATATGCATTGAGAAATGCTTAATAGGATAAAATCAAAAATATTTTAATATATTAATTAATAATTTATACTCTTTACAAAAAAATATTCAGCTTTAAAATTAGTGTAAAATTTATTCAATTTTCATTTTAAATAGAATATTAAAGTTGATAAGTTTGATGAATAGAAGTTTTTTGAAATTATCAAGCTAGACAATCCAAACTAAATGTAAATTTTTCTTAATGAAAAAAATTGGAGGAAGAAGAAAAGAGAAGAAAAGAGCAAAAGAAAGAAAGAGAGAGAAAATAAATAAAAGAGAAAAAAGAATTGATAAATTTCAAATTAATGCAAATTTATTTATTTATTGTGAGAAGATTTTTGTTTCTATATATCAAATAAAATTTAATATAATTCCTTTAATATTATTAGATTATTGAGATATCATTTATCTAAAATAGTTTTATTATGATAATCAAATACATAAACAATCAATATACATAGAATTATGATAATGACTTTCATTTTATTAGATCTATATATATAATTTATAAAATAATTTTTTTTGATTCAAGATTTATCTATGAAAATAATAAATTTGTATTATATTAAAAACATAATGTAAAAAAAATTAATTTATTATATTAAGTAATAAGAAAAATTTATAAAAATTTCAAATTTTATGATAATTCTAATATTGAGGGTGATAAATATAAAGTGAGGAAAAATAATATAATAATAATAATAATAATAAAATGAATAAACGTTTTAATTTATGATAGAATTAATATTATTTTTATATATTTGCAGAAGAAGAATGTATAGAAATTGATTTCAGAGATCCAAGAATCTTTTTTTTTGAAGCAAATTATCATTATTTAGCTAAGGAATAGTAATATATGAAAAAAAACATTATGCATTGTAGAAAATAACAATATACAAATATACATGTTAGAATTCATATCTTTTTTGAAATATTCGCTAAATATTCGCTCTGGAGTAAATTTAAATAATCAATCAAAATAATAACCTTTTCATTAGAAGACATCTTTACCTTCTCTACTTTATGGTCAAATCTTCTAAATCATTATAATTATCATAATTATCATAATATTGGCAATGTGACGTCAGGTCATTTGTTATTCTCAATTGTAATTTATTTATTTTCTATTAGAATACTAATTGATAATTAAATAAACAATTGATAGTTATAAAGATTTTTGTTTAAAGATTTAATATTATTATTTGCCAAGAGTTCTTTTTTATCTATTATCAATTATATTTAATTCTTATCATATTTAATGGTAAATTAATAGCAGATCTTTTAATTATTGTTAAGCATCACATTCAAAATTTATAAAAAACAGAATATCTTATAATAAACATTTTGAACACTTTAGTAGTCTAAAAAGATTTCAGATTTATACTTGATCAGCACGATACTAAAATAAGATAAAAAAATTTATCATTTTATATAAGTACCATTGTTTAGTAATTAGTAATTATTTTTCTTTACTTTTTTTATATTTACATAAATATTCTAGAATATAGAATCATATATAAATCTATTTAAAAAAAAATAATATAATTGATTTATATATCTTTCTATTTATGAAATTAAAAAAAGTATTAATATCAAATTATTATTTTGAAAATAAACAAAATTCATTTGATATATTTTTTGCTATTGCTAAAATTAACAAATTATTATTTAAATAAATATCTATTTTAAATATTTTAAATATTTTATTATTTTTTTTAAACAACAAATTTTAAATAATTTACACATATTATTATTATTATTATTGTTATTATTATTATTATTATTATTATTATTAACATTATTATTACTATTACTACTATTACTACTACTATTACTATTACTATTACTACTACTGCTACTATTACTATTATTACTATTATTATTATTACTCTAATTAATTACTCTAATTACTATTACTATTATTGCTATTATTATTATTATATATTATGTATTATATATTTTAGATAAAAACTAAAGAAGGTGAAATACATAATATAAGATTTTCAATTGCTATTGTGGCTGCTGGTGCCTTTAGTGGAAAAGTTGCAAAAATGGCTAAACTTGGTACAGGAAATGGATTATTACAAATAAGTTTACCTGTTGAACCAAGGTTATCATTTTGTATTATTAAATATCCTAAATAAATATAAAATTTATATTAATATTATTACTTATTAATATAATCTTAATATAAAGATTATTGTCATAGGAAAAGATATGTTTATTGTTTTCACTGTCCTGATGGACCAGGTTTAAATACACCATTAACAATAGATTATTCTGGAACATATTTCAGGTAAATACTATTTATAAAATTCTAAAAAAGTTGTTCTTAGAAATTATAAATTTATAAGTGTTATTATTTTAACATTTTAATATTTTGAAACCGAACATATTTTATTATTATTAATTAAGTATTAATTTTATTCTAGAAGAGAAGGTCTGACAGGTACTTTTATTTGTGGGAGATCTCCAGAGGAATCTGAAGAACCTACTATTGAAGATTTAAGTGTCGACTATGATTATTTTGATGAGAAAGTGTGGCCTATACTTGCACAAAGAGTTCCAGTTTTTGAAAAATTAAAGGTGTTTTTTTATTTAAATTATAAATTAATAAAAAATATAAAATAATATAGAAAATATAGAAAATATATTATATATAGAATATAGAAAATTATATTTTTTATGGAAATAATAATCATTTATAAAAGAAAAATATATTAGAAATACTAAATTAAACTTTTATAATTTAATTTTCGTTTCTATAAAAAAAAAATTTGAAAATTTAATTGGAAATTAATATCAAGAATCTTTTCTAAATTCTTATTACATATTCTTAATATAAAACTAAATTTGTTTATATATAATTTAATAAAATAAGTATATGCATAATTCAGACATTTTATTAGGATTTATTAATATTATTAAAATTCTCAACAAATTTTATATTAAAGGAAATATATAATATTCCTATATTAATAAAAAATTTTATATTTATATTAATATATTTTTTATGTTATATGAATTTATTATTATATGTATATTAATTAAAATTATTGATATTTTTATATAATTATTATTAATAAAATTTTGATTATATAGAAATAATATATGAATCTATCATATTTAGAATTATTAATTTTATATTATAAGATATAAGAATATATATTTATATTTTGTTGCAGTTAAAATCTTCTTGGGCAGGATACTATGAATACAATACATTTGATCAAAATGGAATAATTGGAAAACATCCATTTTATCAAAATTTACTTTTTGCAACTGGATTTAGTGGGCATGGAATTCAACAAGCACCTGCTGTAGGTAGAGCAGTTTCAGAACTAATTATTGATGGTAAATACACAACAATTGATTTATCAAGTCTTAGTTTTGATAGAATTGTTAAATGTACACCCACATATGAAGCAAATATTATTTGAAATATAATTTAATTTTAGAAAATTAATTATATAATAATAATTTTAAATATAAACAATATTTTATATATTTTTTATATACATATTTTAGAACAATTATAGAAAAATAAATATTTTATATATATCATATCCATATATAACAGTGTAAATATAAATTATGTTTTATTGAAAATTTAAGATTTATTTAAAATACAGTATATACATATTGTTTTATATATATAAACATATTGTAAGAATAATCATACAAGAATATAAGGATAATCTTTGTGAAATATTATCTTTATCTTATTAATTAATCTAAAATTTTATAATTAACATTATTTAAATTTTCTGAATCAATTAACATACATTATTTATTTATATATATATTTTAAAATTTTAGAATTGTAATATTTGATAATTATTTTACATTGTAAAAGATAATTTATAAATAAGATTTTAAATATTAAAAATTTTTATTTATATTTGCAATTTTTATTGCAATTTAAAAATATATATATATAAAATAACTTTATTATTATATTGATAATAAATATATAATATTATAAAATTTCTTGAACTTCAAATCTTGCCTATTCAGTTTTTTTTCTGTTATTTTTATATTTCTTATCCATTAGTTTCTCAATTCTTTCTTATATTTTTATTTAAATTCTCTTAAGTGATTTTATAGTTATAACCTGATCTTACCTTAAGTACCTTAGTAGACTTCTCTATCCATTATTTTCTTTTACTTCTGTTTTTCTAATTTTTATATTTTTTCTTGATCAGTTCTTGATTAGTTTTTTTATTTTTTTTTCTTTAAATACCTCCACATAATTCAAAATCATTTTAATTTCTGCTATAATTTACATTTATTCTTGTATTATTCTTTTTTTATTTCTCTTTTCATTATTATCATATCCTATTTATTTATGCATATATTTTGGCATTTATTAATTTACTATTATACTGTGTATTTGTATTATTTTTTCATTTTTTCTTAGTTCCATAGTTATAGAAAATACAAGAAAATAATATAAAATAATAATTGAATTTTTGGCAATTGACAAGAAAAAAAATAAAAGAAATAGGAAAATTAAAATAAATATTAAATCAAAAAGTTGAATTAATATAAGATTTTCAATTATCCTATAAGAAAAGAAATAAGAAAAAATATGATATATATTATTATAAAGGCATTATATGTATTGTTAAATTAAAAAAAAAATAAAAAAATAAAAAGTTTATATGCAAAAAATTGTATACAAGATTGTATTTCAAATGAAATAAAAAGAAAAATATAAATATAAAGAAAAAACAAAAAAAAGAAATTTTAGATGAAAAAAGTTTATATGTATATCCGATAAGACTTTAATTAACGAATTATAAATATTTTAAGTTTATATTAAATAGACAATGAAAGACAGAGAAAATATGGTTATCAAATGAGATTTTAGATTTTCAAAGTTTAACATCACTTCGATTTTTAAAAATAATAAAGAGAATAAAATTAACCAAAGATAAAGCATAGTTGCCAAATGCGAACTTTACATTATTTTTATTATTACTACAATTAGTAAATGTGTTTCAATTTTTCTTTAATAGAATTGTCGGATAAATGCGATATATTAACTTCTTTACATTAAAAATGGCTCAATTCCTGTACGGCGAATTTCCGTAAGAGGAAAATAATATGACATCATATTATCTTACTATTATATTAGACAGAGATACATTACATGATTAGATTTCCATCAAAACGTTGAATTGCATTATCACGTATATATATTTGTCTAATTTAACAATAATAATAGGAATAATATAATGTTATAAATTCTTCTCCTGTAGAAATTTGTCGCAAGAAAATTGAATTTTTAATGATATAAGAAATAGTATATTATTCTCTCTACAACTCTCTTCTCTTTTTAAAAATATATCTTTATATAATCTCTTAATAATCTCTTTTTTTTCAATTATCCTTTAGTAACGCAAGTTAATAAGTGATATACAAATGTATATTCACTTTTAAATGTATATACTATAATCAATGCTAAATATCGTTATTTGATAGATTATACATATAATTATATAATAAAAAAATTAATAAATAAAAAAAATTGTTTTATTATTGAATATAATTTCTCTTATATCGATATAATACGCTTCTTTTTTTAGTAAAATAATTAAAAAAACCCAAAATAATAACAAAAAATAATCTAAATTCTATAGATATATATATATATATATATATATATATATATATATATAAATCATATACATTATATGAAATAACAAACATCTATTTTCTATCATATAATAAAAGAAAAATAATATCGAAAAGCAGAATATTAACACAATAAAAAATAATAAAAAATAAGAATACAAAATTTATCTCCTTATTTAAAAATCACAGAAAAGGTAGAAAATTGAATTTTGAAAGGATTTATTCATGTAAAAAAATTTTATTTTCAAAATTAAAATACGATACAAAAATATATTTCATTAATGAATTTTTTAAAATAAAAAATTCTATTTAAAAGATAAAATTAACTTAAACTTGTTAAATTTATATTTTGAGTTTTGTTAATATTAAATTAATTAAATTAAATATTTTATAATTTAATTTATTACAAATAGAAAAAAAATAAAATTCCTTTCAAAATTCAAATTAATGTTATTTTTTCAGGAGATATGTTTGGTAAAATAAATTATATTTCAGTTCGTATCAGTTTACTGTATTTCAATGCTGAATACGGCGTATTATCAGTTAAATGCAAATAAATGCACGCACATCGAAGCAGTAACGGCGAGAAAAAGATTATCACTTTTGACATCCAAGCCGCCCTACGATCAATGTGTCTAAAAATTTTTATAATATACGGGTAGAACCAGCCGATAGCAGTTCTTCTCTTTTCTTTCATTAATTTATAAAAATATTAAAAATATGATTATTCAAAAAAAAAAAGTTTCTAAAAAATACAAAATAAGAAATTAAATATTTTAATATTGGATTGAATTATTTAAATGAAGTTTAAATTAATGAAATAAGAAAACTAAATTTAAATTTTAATAAACAAATAATAATGATTAGAAAATCATAGTGTATAAAAGTAGTAATAATAATATAAAATTGATGTAATATTTTTCAAATAAAGAATTATTACTACAATTAAAATTGAGAAAATATTGAAATCTAATAAAAATTACATGATAGTAATTATTAAAACAAATTATAATAATTAAATAATTCGAAAAATAAATAAATAGTCGAGGAACGATTGATTTTCGCAGTCTAAATTTGTTCTTACGCTAACAATATATAATGAGTAAACTATGCTATGCAATATAATGAGTAATAAATACTAATGTGATGTATAATATGTATTAATAATCAGATAAAAGACATTAGAATATCTTTTATATTGATATAATAGAGAAACGTGGAATTATGTATTTTTTTATATTTTTAGTGACCAGAAAAAATAAAATTAATTAATTTTTTATTAAAATAATTATTTTTTCATTATATTTTATAAATTTATAACTTATAAACATAATCGATATTAAATTATATCAATTATTCACGATTAAATCGATTATATTTATAAATTATTAAATTTTTATATGTAATTTCTTTAATATTATTATTAAATTTAATATAATTTAATGAAGAATTAGTTTACAAATATTACTCATTCTTCATTTCAGAGTTCTTCCACATCTCTCTTATGTATTATTATAAAACTACATTTCACTTCCTCGAAACTTAATATTGTAAAACAAATTTGTGTGACCAGAAAAGGAAGAAAGAAAAACTAATGCTTTCGGCCAATTGATCCGTAATTTAATAAAAGAGCGAGTGTAACGCAGACTTGAGCGCCTGTCAAGTGAAATTTTATTCGAAAATCTACGAACAAATTTTAAGTTATTTGAATAAATATTATTCAAACAAAAATAAAAATATTTTAAATAAACAGTCTCATCTACAAAGCGTGCTAGGTAAAACAAACTTTACATAATTATATTGAAATAAATAAAATAATTTCATCCTTAATTTAAATAATTATTTAAATTATATAAAATTACATGATATAATGTCTAGCACTACTTACAAATATAACTAGAAAACTAGCTTGTGAATTTTTATGCATTTATAGAAAATTTAAAAATATAAAGATGTAGAGAATGCACGTAATATGAAAAAATATATACAATATTTAAAGTAAATTATTTCTTATAATACTTAGTGGATAAAACAAATGTTTAAGTTCCACTTCTTTAATTATGTTCATAAAAATATGAATTAGTATAAACATTCACAATCTAGATATAATTAACAATTTAATTCTTTGCAAAAATTTGTTCGTTAATTATTCGAATAAAGATTTTCCGACTTTCAAACGAAAGAAGGCGCATGTAACTTTGGATAGAAAGAGGTGTGCGGCTAAGGGAGCTGGCTCGTGTTTTCAAGATGAAAAGACGAAAAAAGATTATTTAATCCTCTTTCTCTGGTTTCTCGACATCCTGTTTTTCTTCAGCCTCTGTATCTCCCTCAAATTTCGGTCCTGGTGTTTCTTCTCCTTCAAGAACGATTTCTTCTGGATCAGGTGCACGAGGGAGGAAATCTTGATCAGGATACATAGATTGAAAGATACTCTTCGCCTTAAAAAATTCAAAAATTTAATATAATAATAATAATAATAATAATAATTACCAACACAATTAAAAATGTAAAAATGAATTAAATTATAATTTAAGAAAAAATTAACCTGATTAACAGCAAAATCGAAATCAAGTTCTAAATCTGGACCTGAACACAGATGAAGATTACTAGGCGTAGAATCATTCAATTTAATATCACTTGCAGGTAAATTTAAATATAATGACCATAAAACTTGAGGTTTTGGATTTTCTATAGATTCTTCTCTGCCATCTTGATCACCTTCCTGTATTATATAAAAAATAAATTTTTATCTATTTTTTAAAATTAAAATTATTTTATAAAAAAAATAAATAAGGAATATTTTCTAGAATTTTATAATAATTTTTGCAAATTAAATCCAAATTTATTTTTTAATATCTTAAAAAATTAAAACTTTTAAAATTTTTTTATATTATTTTTAAATTTCTTTTATAATTAGTTTTGATTTTAAAATAAATTTATGACATAAATTCACTAATATAATTTTTATTATATTTTTAAAAATTTGAAAATATATATTATTTCTATTTCAAAAATTATATTGAATATATTGTAAATAAATATTTTAATAAATAATAAATTTTAATAATAAATTCTACTAAAAATGAATTTAAAATACATGATATATTTATACAAGAATAATGTACCTGGAGATGTCTCTTATCTGGAGAAACAGTTTGTGTATGACTATGAATAGATGAACGAATAGCTAATGGATCGAGAGGTTCAGCTCTTAAAAATTTATCGACAACATAGGCCAAGTCTTCTTTTGCATTTGTTGTTCGTTTACATGTCATATGAACCATAACTATTTAAAAATAAATTGATGAATTTTTAAAATTTAATATATAAACATATTTATAGGCATAATAATTTTACATACACAATCCTTGAGGGCAAGCATTTGTAGATGGTCCCAATTCAATCAATGTAACAGATTCTTGATGAGGTTGTTCTGGAGGATAATATAAAAGTGTCAAATTTTCCTTTTCACCTTGCATAATTGACCTAAAATAAATATAATTTTATAAAAAAATTTTACTTAAAAAAAATTTTAATATTTGTATTTATTATTATGAATTTATTTATAAATTATAGATTTGTGAAAAATTGTGTTCAAGTGATTTATAAACAGATCTTTTGATTTGCTATTTTCTATACAACATTGTTCACATTAAGTGTTTATATTATTAGCAAATATAAATCGCAATAGTTTATAGTGTTTATAATGTAGATATAGTAAATCTAATATAATTTTTTTTTTTATCTTTCTTAATAAATACTTATATAATATTAATGCTAATACTAATAAACACCTGTCTGTAATAAAGATTCCACGTGATATCCGTTGATCTCCTTCAGAAGCTACAACTTCTGGTGGCAAATGGCCTTGACCAACAACTAAATGTTCCAAACTTATTCTTTGTTTACCACTAATGATAGCTTTGCATTTGTTTTTATGTATTACTATACCATCAAGTTGCCTCTTTAGACAATAAACTCCCCCAAATACTGCACATAATCTGTAAATAATAACAATTAAAATATTTTTTCTTGTTTATAATTTACATATTATACATTCCAATAATAATTATTATACTAAACTATTATATACTAATTATAATATAATTATTATATTTTTTACTATACTATTATACTATACTAAAAAATAAAATATAATAATTATACCTGCAAAAACATTGAGGTAATTCACCACTACCATACATAGGCCACAGAAAGGGTGTATTTCCATATCGTCCAAGACTATTCAGAAAATGTTTTGTGCGATTCACACCATCCCTACAGGAAGTTTTTTCAGTAGCCATAGCAATTGCTTGAACAACATAATGCTGTACAATTGGTGTTAAATTTTTTGTGTTTAAATATTCTAAGAAAGTTTTATCACGAAATCCTGTTAATAAATACATTTCAATTAAAGTGCTAGAAAATATGATTATATTATTTATAATTAATATATTAATTATAATATTGTATAATATATTATTTTATTATAATATTTTATTATATTATAATATTATATTATATTATTATATAATATAAAAATTATAATATATTATATTAATTGAAATTAAATATATAAATTATTTGTTATTATTTTTTTGCAACTTGAAAGAAAATATTTAATATAAGATACATAAAAATTTTTCCTTCTGTACTAATAATTTAAAGTTGCAAATTATATTATTGTTACAACAAATAATTAAAATATCATTTATATTTAATAACAATTTACGAATAAAAATTTAATTGAATTGATTGAATTAAATTATTCCAATCTATTCTTTCAATATGCATTAATATATTATATTACATTTTTTATGCAATTTATTATTTTAAATTTGATAATTTCTCTTTGATAAAAAAATTATATACTATTAACTATTGCACTTAGAAAGAAATGATTATTAAATTTCTTTTATTACTAAATCATGTGTTATTATAAATAATTTAAATATTTTCTTTTTAAATGAAACAAAATATTATCATTATATCACAAGTATCATACTATAAAATTAATTTAAATTGAAAAAAGAAAGAGATTACCATCGAATTCTGGACTATCAGCTCCTTGTTCCATGCATGAAGTGAGCAGTTGCATTAACATTCTTTTCTCAACAACACTAACAGTTTTATTTGCAAATACATCAGCTCTTGAGCAAGGTACTTGTGTCAATTTTCCATCCATGAATGTAGCTACTCTGGATACTGCGCGAAATTCCGCATAGCGGGCAATATTACTGGAGATTAAAAGCTCAACCAATTCACCTCGTGCAAATAACAACTGTCATAAATAAATAATATTAAAATCAACTAACACAATAAATTTTTATGCAATTATAAAAAATAACATTACAGATTTTGACTTAAATAAAATATATTAATATATTAATATATAATAAAAATATCATAATATGAAAAATAAAAAATAATAAATATTTTTAGTAATTTCTCTCACTTTTGATAATATCACTATTGACAATATCAAATATCAATATCAATATCAAATTTTTTTAGAAGCCGCATTTCATTATTAAAATAAAATTTTAATTAATGCAACTTCTATTATTTTATATAGATATTTTATATACATAATTAGTATAAAAGCATACATTACTTAATAAAAATACATTACTTAATTAAATACATATAATATATTTTCTTCCTTTACTTAATTTAATGTACAAAATTTATTAAAATAAATGTAAACAAATAAACAACCAATAATAATAATATATAATAATAAGTATAAAATGTAATAATAATATAAATAATTAAATATAAATTATAAATGATATTTTTATATTTACATACCTTTGGTGCCAAGTCAATATTGAACTTTCTGTATTCTTTTCTTATACGATCTATACTCCATTGTTTTACATTTTCTTTTTTTTCAACTTTATCGTCATCAGCTTTTTCATCACCACTACCACTACCATCTCCAGTACTATCTGTTTGAGTATCTTTTGAAGATACTACTGGTAAATCAGCATCGCTATAATAAAACATAATTAAATAAAAAAATAAAACAGATGTATATATGAACTTGGAAAAGAAAACTTACTTTGAAATATACCAAGTTTCTTCAATATTTTCAACAGTTGAATATTCATTACTAGTTTCTAAAAATTTTTCTTCAGATTCTAAATCTACTTCAGATACATTCTTAGCATTATTTTTGGAAACTTTTAGATCCTCTATCCATTTTTGTAGACCATCAAAATTAAATGTTGCCCATAAGCCACCATAATATTCATCACTATGAATAAATAAAAAATAATTATTTATTTAAAATTATTAAAATATTATATGTAGAATAAGATATAATGATTATATAATAGTGTATTATTTTTTATTTTTAAATTTCAAACATAATAAATAAATATTATGTATTTATAAAAAAAAAATTAATAAATAAATTAATTATAAAAGAAAGAAAGTTCTCCACTGTTTATTTTTTATGAATTTAAATTACCATAAGAATAAAGAAATAGTAATTAAAAGTCTCATATTTATAAATAAACATCTTGTAACTTGCAATTGAGAAAAAAAATACTCTAATACTATATCATTTAGAAAATTTTTTTAACATATGTTTATTGTTTATATTTATTGCTCCTTAGTTTTAGAATAAAACAATTAATAATAAAAATATAATATATATTATATAATATAAAGTTATAAAATGTGATCATTTCAAATAACTGCGAATATTATTTATTGCATAAAAAAATTTTATAAGATATAAAATAATAATAAAATAATAATATAATTTTATAGGATACAACAATATAATTTGATATTACAGTTTTTTTTAGCATAGTATTATATATTAAAAAATATATCAAGATTAATTTCATTTCTTTGAAATAGAATCATATTTGCAATTTCAATAGAAAATGATTAATTTTTTTTAATTTATTTTCTTTTTTTAAATTCTGTTTTAATCTAATTTTTTAAAGATATAATCATTAAAAAAATTATTCCTGATTATATATTAGTATCATAAAAATCTAACATCGATTGCTCATACTAATATCAATTGGTTGATTGATTGGTTTAATATCTATAAGTCAATACAAATAATAATCAATTCCAATATTTTAACTTGAATTATTTAAAACTTATCTTATAAAAAATAAGAAAAAAAAAAAAAAAAAAAACAAAACAAAACAAAAGAAAATTCTTGTTTCATATAGCTTCATATAGTAAGTTTTAGTTTCAAGATAAAATATCTTCTATACTAATTTAGTTGAAAATAGATTAAAACTTTTTTTATAAAAAAAAATCAAATTATATCTATTTTTACATAAGTTTTGAATAAAACATTTTTTGTATAGTAAATAATTTATGAATAATTTGATTTTTATATGACTTATAGTTATAAAGTATAAGTTTTAAAAAATATTTGTATATCATTGTATTTATTATAACATTTATACATTTATACAAATTAATTATGTTCAAATATATTAAACTTTGTAATGTTATTTAATAATTATTTTTATACAACTAAATTCATTTTAAAACTAAAAATTTGAAAGTATAAAAACGAAATTAAAATAGTACCAAAAAAAAATATATATATATATATATATAAATATGTTTTTTATAACATATTTCAGATTTCAAGATCATCTTTATTTTTTAAATATTATATATTTAATATATAAATAGATATATAAATAGATATCTATTTCTATTTCTATTAAAATGTATGTAGTGAATATTTGTGAATATGAAGTGAATATGATTCCAACTTCTTATTAGTTTTATAAAAAGAATTAATAGTAATAATTAATAACTAATAAATAATTAATACATTAAAAATAAAATTTACTTAAAAAAATAATTCATGAAATATAAATTTATAACTAAATTTAATATCTTTTTTCATGTTCACAATAAATTTTACAATTAACCAAAAAATTAATTTTTTTGGTTATATAATAATTTTTTTTAATAATAATATAAACAGATTTTTATATTTTTAAAAAAATATTTAAATAAATATTAATATTAATAATATACATTACAAATATATATGATGAATATTAATTCTATATATTTTTTTAAATTTCTCTTATTGAAATTCAATTTTTTTTTATATAAAACAAGAATAATAAAAAAAGTGTTCCAATATAAAATTTATAAAATTTATGTACAAAATATTCCATAAGAAAGAATAACTTTATCAATTTACAAATTATTTTAAATATAATAAAATATAAATAAAAAATGTTATATTGTATTATAGCTCTGTTATATTGTACTATAGCTAATGATTCATGGATTTCTGATTTAAAAAAATAGATTGCACAAAATTGGAAAAAATTGGGATAAATAGTTTTTTACTTTATATATCTTTTTATAAATGTAAATTTATTTAATATTTTAATGATTATCTTAGAATTCTTTTATCTTTAATGCTATCATTACTATTAATTTGTAATTTTGATTTTATATATATAAATTTTCAATTATAATCTTTCAAATATATTTTGAATAATAAGATATCCAATGATTTGAATATTATTGAATGTTATCATTTCCTATTTAAATATTATCATATTCTATAACTATTATGTTACCATAAATATTCAAAAACATCATATCTATATTTTATATTTAAAAATTTAAAAAACATTATGAATAAGAAGTGAATTATTGAATTCAATTGATAATTTGAAAATTACAATTAAATAAATTCATAAATATTATTTATTTCATAAATATAATATAATTTATTTTTTGATATAATGATTCATAAATAAATATTTTATTTTTTAGGAAAATAAATAAATAATCTTCATAAAGATATATGTAATTTTTTTAGATTTAATTTTAAAAAATATATAAAACTAAGTATGTAAAGAATTTAAATTAGAAGTATTTTTTTAATCCTGTTTGTTCTTCAAATATTATAATTTAATATTTTTATCACTTCTTAACATAAGTAAATGATTTCCAAATATGCTATTCTCTTAAGAGAAATATATTTAAAATATCTTATCTATGATTTTAAAAATTTAAAAGATTTGAAACTTTTTAAAATAAATAAATTAAATTAATTATAAAATTCATATGGGTTTCTATGTTTTTTTAAATGATAAAAAAACATATTTTTATATAAATGTATTTTAAAAAATAAATAGAACATTTTAATTAAAGATAACATATATTTATATGTTAAAAGAAAATGAATTGTGCATAGATGTTGATTGTTCATAATGAACATTACATATTTTATTTTATTTATAATTTTATTTACAAATATAATTTTATTTGGAATATATATTTTGATTTAATCAAATTTACTTATCTAAATTATTTAAATAGTTTTAATAGTAGAATAATTAAAAGTACTATACTTTATTTAAAATTATAAAAATAAAAAGAAAACAAGCAAAAATGAAAAATAATTAAATAAGTATATACTATATTGAGAAATGTAAGAAAAAATTTCACTTTCAATTTCCAAAATAGAAAATAATTACATAACCACATAAGCTATCTATGTGTATATATATAATTGAAATATTAAAATATTTATAATTATCAATACATAATTAAATAACATAAAATCAAACAAGTTGAAAATAAAACTCCAAAATTTTTAATAGTATATTATGAAAATTTCAAAATTAAAAAATTTTTAAATTATATATATATATATATATATATATATATATATATATATATATATATATATATAAATATCAAAGAATTACATATATATTAATTCATTTTTAATATTAAATGTTTCTTATTCGTTTAAATATAATTGTTCTAATGTGAAAAAGATGTTATTTTTGTTCAATAAAGAATTAAATGTTTAATAAAAAGATATAATTATTTACAAGTTTTCATATTTTTATTTTATATTTGAATTTAATAAATAATAAAATAATACATAATGTAATAATATATAGATAACATATGTATATACACATATATATATATATATATATATATATATATATAACATATGTTATCTATAATAGTACAATATGGAACATAGGATGAAATAAGAAACAAGTAAAATTTAAAAATTACAAGAAAATGTAAGAATATGGAAAAATATATAAAACCAAAAAGTAAATGAGCAAGAAATATGAAATCAAAAAAAAAAAAAAAATCAAGAAATAAAAAAGTAAAAGAATGAGAACAAGTAAGAGAGAAGAAGAGAGAAAATTTTACATACCTGTCTAGGTGAAGGACCTTTTTACCGATTCTACTTGCAGCTGCTGCAACAATAGATTCCGTCATACCTATAAAATTAATAAATAGTCATAAAAAAGTAAGAAAATAAATAAGACATATATTGTAAAAATCAATACCCGTCCCTACGACGACGACATCATATTCATTTGGTAGATAGTCTTCCATGGCTTCCAGCTGTAAATTGCAATAGAATGTAGGATTGTGAACACAAATAGTTTTACTATTCAGTGAAAGAATGACTAAGAAATCAATTCATTTCTAATGAATTCCGTCAATTACATTGAGTGAAGGGCCACTCCCGTCGTTTCGCTTTCGCTCCGAACTTTCACTGTTTCACGACAATCTCAAAACTCCAATTTGACAGAACAGGACGCTGTAGACTCTAACTGAACTCAATGCTGATTCGTCAGGCTTTAGTCTCGAAAGACAAAATAACTAGATACTGCTGCTATCAGTAGTTTGTACCTTAGACTATATATACTTACAGATACGATTTTAGATAATTCTAAAGCAGAGATAAAATCATCTATATGACATTATATATGGGTAAAATAAGAAATTTTTATTTTCAAAGCAATGTATATTTACGAAATATAATTTAAACATTATTAAATTTTAAAAATATATTATTTTATTACGTATTAATTTTTATTTTACTCCTATAATTTTAAATAATATTTATTATATTATATTTTGAATTTAAATATTTCTAAAAAATTAAATTTAATAATAGAATGATGTATATATATATATATATTTATATTTAATAAAATAGTAGTATAAAATAATATTATAATTTATATGAAAATAATAAAGAAAGTTCTTTTCTTATAATTTTATAAAATTTTATTTCATTTTTATTTATCTAACAAAATAAATTATAAAAGAAATAACACATTATAAAAAATACATATTTTTTTATATAGAGAATATATTAAGCTATTTTCTTTTTCTATCTGTTTTTATAATTTTAAAATTGTATTTATAAATAATAAAAAAAAATTATTTATGAATTAATTTAAATAAATAATTATACTTCATATACAATTTCTTTTTTTATATCAAGTTTTAATAAATTAACAAAGAAAACATTAAATAACAATAAAAAATATTTTTTTTTTTAAGTACATTTGTTAATTTTAATATTATGTACAAATCAACACAATAATAAACTTAATAAAAACTTTTTTTATCTGAATTTTTTTAAAACTGTTAAAACAGTATCATAGAGAAGTGTTCTAGCATCTCTACCCCATAAATAATCAATATGATTAAATTTTGCATATTCAATTTTTTTTGTCTCTATAATATTTGGCAGTCTATCAATAAGTTTTTTTACATCTATAGGATTAGTAAGAAAATCATTTTCACTATAAAATATTACAATTGGTGTTTTTACTTTCTCAAGATCATATTTTGGTGGTTGTGTTGACCCATAAATTTTTAGGTTTTCTGTTGCTCCATAATTGAATTTACGAAATGATCCTGTTAATAATAATGTCAAATTAATTATGTCAATTTGTATATATAAAATTACATAAAAATATAAAATAAATAAAAGCTAAATTTTTGAAAATAATTACATATTATTAAATAATTACCTGATAATATACTCTGACTATAATGAATAATTTGTTTTGCAGAAGCTCCAGCTGGAAAATGTCCCAAAATTAATGGTAACATAGATTTGTCTAATTGATTACTACCAAATCCAGCAATTAAAGAAAACCAGCATACACAAAAACCTTTAGTAAGACTGCCTGGAGCATTTCGAATTATTGTACCCAAGGTTTGTGCTTGTAACCTATTTCGAGGGAACCATTGATGTACATTGCAATAAGAGGATCCCCACTGAAACATACTTATTATAAAAGTGTCACTCAAAAATAATATATTTTCTGATCAGAGATGGTTCTATTTATATTATTTATAAAATATATCATTATAATCATTACATTGTTATATTTAAAAAATTTTAAACATATACATTTTTAATAATTATTTTTTTCATTAAATGTAAAAAATTTTACTTTAAATTTTATTTTAATTTTATATACAAAATATAAAGAAATATTTTATCATGGCTGTCACAAGCGATTAATATATTTTTGAATCTATATATCATATATACAATTAATCATTCTCATAAATTAAAAATAAAATAATAAAAAATTCTTGTTACTATTAAACATAATAAATTCTTTTACTATTATTAACTGATTTAATTATTTAATGTTTATATTTCAAATGAAATTTCAAAATAAATTAATATTATTATTTGAATATTTATTTGATGCATTTATTATTGTATATTATTATTGTATATTAATAATACAATTATCCAAATCCAAATTAAATATCTTGAAACTTTTAATAAATATAACATAAGAATCTAAAAATTTCGATTTTTAGAATTTACAACAATAATAGTTTCTTCTTCATTACCACAATTATTATTTCATAAATATATAGTTGCTTGTAATATATATAATATAATTTGTAGTTATATGCCCAAACTTGTTGAATTTAATAAATCATAGCAAAAATATAAAACAAAAAATTATAAACAAAACATATAAGAATTAAAAATCCATATAAATGAAGCTGCTACAAAATTTGCTAAACCTATATTAATAAATTCAAATTCATAAATTCAAATTGTAAGTCTAAAAAAAAAAATGTTTATCATGACACTAATATGTAAATTTAATTACTAGAAATATTAATTAATAAAAGTTTATTTTTTAATTTAAAATAAGAAATTCTAAGACAAATAAGATAAATATTTTTCAATATAATAAAAATTATAAAATATTATCAATTATTTTTCATATTTATATCTTGCAAGATTATAATGTAAAGAACTTGATTTGATTATAGTTATTATATTATCAATGAAAATATAAATTCAAACATAATATAGATTATATTTTTATTTATAAAATTGAGATCCATATAAATTTTATATATATAATTATATTATATTATATAATTGAGATCCATATAAATAATAATAACATTTATCATTTTTTATAGGAACCATTGTGATGCAATATATAATATAAATATGTGAATAACAGAATATATAAGAATTACAAAAATAATATATTCATAGTTTTTTGATTCATATATGAATTTCTAATTTATAAATTCACTGATTAAACTAAATTCCATTCTTAGATCAAAAATTCAAATATGTTTGAAAAAATTGAAAATCATATAACTTTTGACATATATTTAAAGCATTTAAATAGGTTATAAGTTTCATATATAAGAAATAATTAATATTTTCACTAGAAATAAACATTATCATCTTTATATAAATACAATATAAAAGAATGTATTTTTTTTTGTCAAGATATGCACGTAATGTGCATATTGAATTCTTAGAAATATAAAAAAAAAATATGTTTTTATTTGTGAACTTTTGATATGTTAATCTTGAATTTCAAGATCAAAGCCAATTTTGCAAGAAGTTTTTTAATAAATATCTCCAATTCAAAGTTGTAAAATTCACTATAATAAAATTTTTTCATTTAAAGCTTTGTATTTGAATAAAACAATTTCAAAAAATTATCAAGTACAACTAAAATTAACTATTTCTCAATTAAATATGAACTGAACTAATAGTTGATTATTTTATTTTTTCTTTATTCTAAAAATGTAAATAAGCAAAAAATAAAAAAAGTAATAGAATAAATTTTCATTTAAAAATTAATTTTTAAGAAATTTAAATTTGGAAATTTATTAATTATATATTTTGACTATATGTTGAATCCCGATTTTCTCAAAAACAAAGATATTATTACACTAATAATATTATTAAAACAAAAAATAATATATATTATATATATATATATTTATTATTTTTCATACATATAAAAACTATCTATCAATAATTCATATTTAATCAAAAAATAGTCAATTTTAATTATATTTAAAAATTTTCTAAACTTGTTTTATTCAAAATGAAAACTTGAATAAAAAAAAATTTCATTTTATTTTCGATTTATTTTTTCACATAAAATCATTTTCTTTTTGATTGTATTATGTAGTTACAAGATATTTATTTAAATATTATATAATATTTTTAAGAAATATTTAGAGAATAACTTATGAAATTTTTATAACTTTTAATTACTAAGAAGAGAAAAATTGATTACAAAAATTAATTTAACATAATTAAATCAAATATAATATTTTGTATTTATATATTTATTATATAATTTTTATATTATTTATTATTATCCTCGTTTTTATAATAAAAATATAAATACAAAATGTAATTTAGCCACCTCTGATCATAATAAAAAATTATTTCATATATTTAAAAATATACCTCCATTAATCCATAAAAATGAACAATAAATTTAAATAAAGGACTTCTTTGATTTGAGAGAAATGCTATTGGTGCTAAACTGACCATTCCTTTGATTTTTTGATTGTATTCAGATTTTTCACTAGCCATTACATAAAATACAGTTGTGCCTTGACTGTAACCTATATAATAGAGCTTTTTATGTCCAGTATGCTCTAAAATGTAATCTATAATTGCTGGTAAATCATAATAACCAATTTCATGCCAACTAAAAAATTTCATAATTATTATTACATTTTATTAATTAATATAATTACATATTTTTTTTATATGTAATAAATTATATCCACATAGTATTTGCAAATCTAGAAAGAAATTCCAGAAATTAATAATTTTTTTCTTTTTCTATTTATTAGAAATTTAAAATGAATTAAGAAAAAAATATTATGTGAAATAATATAGGATCATGATAAGAAATCAATAATAATTAATTAAATTACTAATTAAATTATTTATACTAGAGAAAACAGAGAAAACTACTTATACTAATTTATTTTTATTATATGATATAGAAATTCATTCGCAAAAGCCATTTTAAGAATTAGTAAGTTCATAATATATTCATAAAATAGGATGGAAATGCAAACACTAAGCAGATATTATTATATTTAATTATTTTGCAATTAAATTACCTAAAATCCCAAAATTCCTTGTCTTTAGTTGTATATTGTTTATGTTTTCTAGAATATGCATTGCCTCTTGCATTTCCTAACCAAACATCATAATTGTTGTCACATAAAATATATGCTAGAGCTTTCTTTGGACCCAATAATACCCAATCAGCTGAACTTGATAATAATCCATGATGAATGAGAACAGGTATAGGTCCTTTTGTTGAGATTTCACAACTTCCATACTAAATATTAAATTTTTATTATATTTTAATATTGATATAAATTTTATTTTATTACAAATATTTAATTTTTTTTTAATTATTTCAACATAAAATATAAGTAAAAAATTTAAAAAATATTTATATTAAATTTAAATATGTATTTAAAATTTTTATCATATTATGTAATATATATTATAACTAATAAATAAATAACTAATGAAATGTTATTAATATTTATTAATAAAATAATATAATATTTTTAATATTTTAACTTACTATTAATAAACAAATATGATATTTGAATACTTACTATATTTTGAATTTATTATGTAATAACTTTCAATAAAGAGAAAGTTAAATATTATAACTTATTATAACTTATAGAGATACATTATAAAGTATCTTTTTAAATGCATCAATTTTTTAAAAGAATATATTATAAAGATAAATGCATAATTTATATAACATTCTTTCTAAAAAATATATTTCTCTTAAAAATAAATATTTATCTTTGATTTTATATCATTTATGTATTATTTTTACTTACATTGTAATTAGAATTTTGATATGATTTTGGTAGAACTCGATGTATATCTAAACAATATTCATCTTCTGTCCAAATATGATGTGTTTCTGATTTATAACCATGGACTGTAATTAATTCTGGCTAAAAAAGATTTATTTTTTTTGTTACATAAAATTATGTAATATTTTTATTATTTAATTATTTTTTAAAAAAACATTTTAAAATATTTTTAAAATCATTTACATTTATATATTTTAAATGTGCAAAACAATTGTTAACAGATAAATAAATCTCTAAAAAATAAAATTATTCAATGAATAATTTACTATAGTTTAAAATATATTACATTATCAATAACTATAAATAAAGTTTAACTAAAAATAAAGTTATATAAAAAAAAAGAACTCACTGTTGTCATATGAATTTCATCCTGATTGGTTGCGTTCATTATATGAATAGCTGATGAAAGATTGAGTTTTCGTGATGGAGAATTTTCAAGAATAATGATTCCTTTTTCTTCTTATTTCTTTTTTATCTATTATTTGATTATTTTTTTGCGAATTAATCTTATAAGAAATTAAAATTTTGAATGAAATATTATCCGAATATCGAAATATTGAGAAATATTAAAATAATTTCACGCAATTTAAATTTTCAAGATATAACTTGACAGACTTAAATCTTAATAAGTTTACGATGACATATTGCGTTATTGTCATGAGCACATTGAAGTGTCCGAGATACCGATTTACACGCATGCGTTGTTATTACCTAATATTTTTAGTAATTGTAATGTTTTTATGAAGATAAAAAATATGTCATTGTGAAAAGAAATACTATTTTATATCATTTTTAGAAGTTAATTTTTATATTTTTATCAATTTAAATTAATATATATATATATTAATGAAATAAAATCGAATATTTAACATGTAAATTTTTTCCTACAATAAAATCAGTATTATATATAAATTATAATTTTTCAAAAAAAAAACATTTTTATAATTATTTATCATTTATTATATAAAATAAAAATTCTGTTTAAACTTTGTATTAGGACTTTTAAAATTTTTAATTTTTTTTCTGTTAATATATATATTATTTAATAAAATAAAAAATTATTTTTAAATTTAACAGTTCATTAATTTTATACATTTTTTAAAATATAAATATTTAATACATAAATAATTATGTATATTATTTTGATGCTATATTTATAGACCGCTTAATTGATCAAATTAGTGATTATATATAAATACACATGGATAACGATTATTTAAACAAATTAAATTAAATTGTATTATATAAATTAATAAAATAGCACTCATTTATTATTCTTACTATACTTATGTTTTAAATTTGATTGAGATTATAATTAAATTTGAATTAAATTTAGGTTACATTTTAAAGTTACATAATAAAATCTGACAAATTAGATTTAAATTATGGGATTGAAATTAGAAAAATATGCCGCGTAGGAAATATGATAATATAATATATATGAAAGTATATATAAGAGTAATGAAAGAGAAATAAATTGAGAATCTTTGTTTTTACTTAAGGATTTGATATAGATTAATGATATAGTGACTAGCAAATAATGAAATTGAATTCTAAAATGTGATCTATAAATGTCAATATAATTATTTAAAATAAATTATTTAAAATAATTCGTAATTCTTATATAAATACTATTTATATATAATTTTTAAGCCATTGATTTCTCAAAATTTTTAATTATCAAATTATATCAAAAAATATAATATTAATAATATATACTAAAATTAAATTCTTTTATATTCAACAATGAAATTTAATAAATTTAATTTTCAATTAAAATATTTATATTTTTTTATATAAAACTGAATTAAATAATAATCAAGTTTTAATTTATTTTATAATTTTTTTATAATATTCAGTATTAAAAACTTTTAAATCAAAATTTTCTATTTAGCTTTTTTATTTAATTATTATAATTTATTGTTCATTAATTTAACATTATTAAAATATTGACCTTTAATACTATGAATTCAATGTTATTGATATTATTGATGTTATTGATATTGATAATAATTCATTTCCTTTTTTTATAAAAAATATTATACTATTGAAAAAATTTTTATTAATTTATTTAATAATATATAATTTATAATTAAAATATGTAAATTATATAACTATATATACATATATATAAATTTTTATAATGAAAAATTGTTTATTTTTATCTATTTATATCTTTTAAATTTAACAACAATGAAATTTTTAATTTATATATAACATAAATCAAAGGAAATGAACATAAAAAAGTACTGTTTTATATCTTTCTCAGATATCAGATTTTATAATTAAATTTTAAATACTAAAAAATTAGTTAATTTTCCTTATGAGATAATAAAGTTACTATCTTTTAATAATATTTTGTTATATAATAGATTTTTATAAATGATTTAATAGATTTTTTAAAAAATTAAATATATTTTTTATAAAAAAAGTCTAATTCTATGATTTATATATTAAAAAATATATAATTTCATTTAAGAAAATAAATAATTGTTAAGATATATATATATATTTTATACTTTTAATATTAAAACATAAGAATCACTTATACCGAAACCACTTACATTAAATTATATTTTCTTTTGAAATAAGTTCTTTTTAAATCTATTTTCTATTTTAATTTTTTGGAACAATACATAATTTGAGATGTAATTATATCCAAAAATTTAAAAAACATTTTTTAATAGAGATTATAAATAAAAATATTTTATAAGAGATTATATAAGACATTTATAAGACATTTTATATGTATTTCAAAATAAATATAGATTCTGAATATTAAAATTATTAAGAATGAATAATTGTGAGAAATATAAAATATATAAAATATATAATGATAAATTTTCAATTCTATCATGAAAAAGTTATTATTCTTTCTCCATTGAACAACATACAAATTCATTATCAATAAAGATATTTGAAAAAAATATTATAATAAAAATTGTACCTTTCAAAATTATTTTATTTATACATTGTGTCTTATAAATTCTATTAATCTAAAATCCTTATTATTTCAAATATTTTATCTATACATTGTTCCATAAGTTCTGTTAACCTGAAATTTTCACTATTTCAATATGTGTGTGTGTGTGTGTGTGTGTGTGAATGGTAATAATTGTTTTCTAAAAAACAAAAAAAAAGTAAATAATCAAAAAAAGAAATAATGTAATGACAATGATTTTCTTTAGATGGATACAAAGAAGATTTAAAAATCAATTTTGTTTTTTTAAATGAAATGTCCAATTTTTTATGTTCAACTTCGATAAAATAATGAATATTGAGTATAATATTGAAATACTTTATTCTAAATCATATTATTTGTGAAATTTGACTTTATTCATGCTATAATTTTCATTAATGTATATGAGAAAGAGCTTAAAGAAATGAAATATTTTCAAATCGATAAATAGAACACGAAAGCATTGTTTGTTTATCAAATTGGTTTTCAAGTTTGATGCATTTAAATTTTTTTTTTTTAAGAAATATTGAAAGATATTATATATCAAGGCATAACAATTTCGCAAGATATGATGTAAGCAGTATACATTGTAATAGACCTAGATATGATAAGACATATAAAAGATAGAATGATTCAAAAATTACAATTTTACATTGTTAATAATAAAATACTGAATTAATATTGAATTAATTTATAAAATATAATTACATATATTTCTTAAAATAAAATAAAATATTTCTAAAAATATATTAATTAGATAAAAATAATATATTTTAATATATATATTGTGTATTAATTATTAATATATATATTGTGAAAGGTACTATAATAGATATATTATTAGAATATTAGAATATATTATTAGATATATTATTAGAATATAAATTATTTAGAAACTTTTATCATTTTTGTAACATTTTCATGATTTTATATTGAGAAAATATGTCTTTTTTACATTTAAAACAAAAATATATAATCAATCTTATATGCGAACGTATTTTCATATGGCATTATTTATTCGATATATAATATATATATTTAATTAAATATTACGTAGATATCTCTCAATAGTAAATACATTCATTTGTTCAATACAGATTTATATCATACAGATTATAATACATATAAGAAATCGACGGATATTACCGATTTGAGAGATCGAAAACTATGAAGTCGAATATCGTAAATTCGATTATTTCGATTAATCGATTATTGAGAAGGAGGTAGTAAAAAAGCAGTGTGCAGTGGTTCGCAAAGGTGTTGTGTGTTTTTGAACAAAGAACAAATTAAAATGAGATTAAATTGGAAATGGTTGGTTATGCATAATTTAAATAAGAAAATTAAATAAAAACTATAGATTTCTTTTTTTTTTCATAGAATGATGTCGACCATACGGTGACAAGACTAGCCAGATCGGCGGAAAACTACGTCACCAGTGACGGATTCCCCCGAAACTGGGACAAAGTGCAGTGTACTCTGGCATTGCGCTTTACCGGAATCTCTCTCACTCCATGTCCTAGTACCCTCCCCCTCTTATCCTCCTTCTCTCTCTTTCTCTTACTCAGGATTGACCAATCGTCTCGTCATCCTCGAACCCTCGATCGAAACTGACAGGTAAACATCGAGATTTTGGAAACTTAGTCAAGTTATTTATATTTATATTTTTTTGTTTCTTATAATTTCATTATTTATTATTGGCATCGTTTTATTAATACAAACTTTTATATTATTGAATTAACTTGTAATGAAATTGAATATTATGTGTGTTTTGTAAATTTTTTAATGTATATTGTTTTAAACTTATTATATATATTATATTGAAAATTTAAGATTTGAAAGTTCATATTATCAAAGTAAAGCTAAATTAAAATATATTTGTTTAATATTGCAGGTAATTAACGACGAATGGTGCAGGTTCAACAACACAGTATTTGGAGGGTTCAATATCATGTCAGATGGGGTTGATGCTGGCGGCGGGGAAAACGAGGTAGATTCTCATTCCTGTTCGCACGCCGATGTTGGAGAATCCTCAAATCCAAGAGATGAAGAGAATTTGGATTTAGATAATGAAGCTGCCTTAAATACTAATTATGATAGTGGTGATGGTGCTGTACCAGCTTTTAGGTCTGTCATCTTCATGTAATTAATTTTTTGTATTTAAAAATTCCAATAAACGTTTAGATAATCAAGGTCTTAAATAGCGTATCAAAGGATCCATAACGTGTGGACAGGTGTGAAAGGTGTGAAAATTATGAGACTATAAATAAGACAGCATTCTGCGCTCATCAAGATCAATGTTTGGCTAATGCTGAGCCAGGGGAAAGCACAGAGAACATAGAAGCTACTGAAAATGATGGAGATGGAGAAGAAACGCATCCTGGAATTCGTTCTCATAGGAAAATGTTTGAATGTGATGTATGTAATATGCAATTTTCTAATGGAGCTAACATGAGACGACATAAGGTATGAAATTTCTTCTAATATTATAAATATTGAAATTTGAAAATTAAATAATTTAAAAATTTAAAATATTAATAAAAATGTAAAAATGAATATTTATAGATGAGACACACTGGTGTGAAACCATATGAGTGTCGTGTATGCCAAAAAAGATTTTTTCGCAAGGATCATTTGGCAGAACATTTTACAACACATTCTAAAACTTTGCCATATCATTGTCCAATTTGCAATCGAGGATTTCAAAGACAAATTGCTATGAGAGCTCATTTTCAAAATGAACATGTTGGTCAACATGATATGGTTAAATCTTGTCCTTTATGCAATTATCGTGCAGCAACTATGAAGTGCCTCAGGTTACATTTTTTTAATAGGTTAGTAATTAATAATCTTATATTTTTTATTTTATCAAATAATTATTTATATTGATTATTTTTTTAGACATGGAATAGATTTAGATAACCCAGGACCAAACAGTTCAAGTTCATTGATGAATAGCTGCGCTCCAGGCGAAGCTATGCCTTCAGCTCCTCTTTCAGATAGCGGAGATAGTACTGGAAATCGTTCTGCAGATAATGCGACTCCGCCAATGCACTTCCTAACACCTCATATAGAGATATCAATTCCTTATCCTGAACAAATTGCAAGTCAACGAAATCCAAGTCCTGCTCCTTTAAATGGAGATAGCCCAAACAGTCCACAAAGTGCAGACAGTAACAGTAATGCTCCAAGTAGTAGTCATCATCAGTTACCAATTAACAGTAGTGGCATTCACAGGTATAGAAAAGATTTAAATATATAATTTATATATTATGAATATAAAATGTTAAATAATTAATTTTCAGTATTTTTCTCATAAATGGTAAATTTGTAAAAAAAATATATAAAAAGAGCATAAAATTTTAATATTATGAAATTTTATTAGATTTTTCAATTATATATATATATATATATATATATATATATATATATATATATATATATATATATATATATAAAATATATTATTATATAAATATATAATAATATATCATATAAATTATTATACATTAATCATAAAATAAAATATAATATTATTTTATATATTATGATATATTGACATGTATTATGAAAAATGTTATATGAAAAAAATATATTTGTCTTTAATATAATTCAAAATATCATATTTATAAATGTTTATTATAAATAGTTTTTATGTGCAAAAAAGAACATATTTATACAATTTATGAAACAACGAAATATTATCTTTTAGCACAAAAATTATATGTTGATTAATATTCAATGATTTTTAACGAATATTAAAATATTTCACTTATAGTAAATAATATAATAAAAAGTATTATATTTAAAAAATTTCCTATCAAAAAAATATATTTCTGTCGCTTGTTATGAAAATTTATATATTTTAATAATCATGCACAATAGCATTATTGTTTATAAATAAAACAAAATAAAAAAAATCATTTAAATAATTAGCGATATAATTATGTCAATATACTATTATATTTATACATATATATGATATATATGTATATAAAATTATATATATATATATAAAATTTGAAGCTATGTTAAAAAAAATGTGATGCATAATATTAAAATTATATGTTCTTCATATACATATAATAATATAATATAATATATTATGACATACAAAGTGATCCAATAAAATTAGTTTAAATATCTTTCTTATTTTTACAAATATGAAAAAACTTTATTAATAAAAATCATTCAGTAGAAAGTGCTATAATATGATAGTAATAAAATTTGTAAATGGAATAATTTTGGAAACTTATATTTCTATTTTTTTAAATGGGATCATATATTTTTTTGTAGTTTAATGTAGTATATATTTATACTTATAATTTTATATAAAAAAAATTAACTTATGTCTTAAAGTTATTAATTTAGCAGATATTTTAATTTTATTAAAATCTATTATATATATATAAGAAAAGAAGCAAATATTATTTTGTATATTCCTTATCTCTTATACAATAAATTTTATAAAATTTAAATTGAAATATTTGTAAACTAATAATTTTTATATAATAGATATATATATAATACATAAGTTGGTATTTTTTTTATAAAGAATATTAAATTGCATCAATTGATGTATAAAAAAATAAATAATCCTATTTAAAAAAATGGAAATATCCTTAAAATTTTTGAAATCATTCCATCTGAAAAAAAAATTTTATTATCATATTATAGCTTTCTTTATTGAACAACTTTTGTTAATAAATTTTTTTTATATTTCCAAAAATATTTATGTGCTAAATTGATTGAACTATAGTATATATATTATAATATATACATTAAAATATAATAATATACTATATAATTATATTATATTATATCGTAAAAATTAAATAAATTTAATTCAGTTTCAATTCATTTTTTAATTAAGGAATCTTGGTGGTAGTGAAGAAGCAATCACACCTTCTATTTCATTAATTCCTATTAAACAAGAACTAAATAGTAATGGAACAGAAGAAAATGGAGCAACATCTAGCAATCTTCCATTACCATCTTTAATAAAGGTCTCGCCATTAAAATCTCTTCTTCGAGATGATTTACGACGTAAACTTTCATCTGGTTCAGGAAATAATAATAATAACAACAACAACAATAATGGTAATTTTATTATCTTATAAAAATTATTTTTGTTATTAATGCCTTAGTATAATTTAAAGTTTTTAAAAATGAATTATATATTTCAGCAAAGTTTTTTGAAATTACTTTAAATTTTAAAATATATAAAATTTTATTACTTTAAATTTTTAAATATATAAAATTTTATTACTTTAAATTTTAAAATATATAAATATAAAAGTCATAAATCATTTTCATATTTCTGATACATAATTTAATTAATGCAAATATAAATATTGAGTATATTATTAAATATTATTTAAAGTAGGTATTTTTCTATAAATATACAATTGTAAATGATTTTGAAATAGGTAATAATAGCTCAAATTCAAATCCACATTCAAGAGGAGAACCTCCTAGTTCAACAAGGCCAGATCAACGAAGCAATGGACTTCAATGCGCTCATTGTAGAATAACCTTTCCTGATCAAACATTATATTTTCTTCACAAAGGTTGTCATAGTGAAAGCAATCCCTGGAAATGTAATATTTGTGGAGAACAATGTTGCAATTTATATCAATTCAATTCGCATTTATTAAGCAAAAGTCATCAATAATTATTGAAAGAATAATATTCTTTCAATAGTTCTTAGAACCTTGTTTATTTAAATAGTTAATATAATTATTTTGCTATAATTTATATAAGAAAAATTATAATAAGAATAATCTCGAATCAAAGAGAATTATGTTTTATGATATAAAATTATATATAATAATATTCAAAATTAATATTTCTATTTATTTATAAATATAAACATTAATAAACGAGGTTCAAAGAATAATACTTTGCTATTTGGAAAAAATCGTGCCTTCATCAAAAAACCTTTGCCAACGCTCACATTCGTCCGAACCGTGCTAATTTATGATGGTACGAATGATCCGTCCATGGGGCTTTATTAAATCATATTCCGAAAGCTCTATTGATAGTTTTTAATCTAGTTATATGTAGTTATAGATAGAAAAAAACAGTGAATATCATTGTGCTCTTTTCTTTTATTCAAATTCTTTTTATGCACTGTTTTTTTATTTAGTTTTTTGTAAAAATTATTTGTTAAATTTTATTAATTTTATATTTAAATTCTTATATATATATATTTTACTTAATCTTATTAAAATAAGATTATCATTATTATGTTGTTTTGATTATTTGTATATTCAAAAAATTTACGAATAATCAAACAAAATTACTTAAAAATTAAATTTTAATTATTGATTTATTATTATAACCTGAAAAAACCGAGCCGTGTGTAACATTGCATATAAATACAAATATATAAATAGGAAAAAGAGATGATAGTAAAGTGTTATTTCAGGATAAGAAATATTTTATATAAAGATATTTGTACAGAAAAGAAGTAAAATATTAAAATGTATGCAAATAAAGAGGTCAAGATATCATATTTCAAAAATTAATATTAATATCGGAATAAATTATAATAATGTGATTGTTAAAATTAAATTTTACACAAATTTAAGATAATACACAATTAAAAAGAAAATTTCATAAAAAAATATAAAATTAAAAGAAAATAAAAATGTATAAAATTAAAAAATTAAGTAAATATCCAAAAGTTATATAAATATCTATTTAATAATAAATTTATTTCAATAATAGTTCAGAAATATGATTTCCAGACTATAAGTGTTTTATGTACGTGTGTATGTATGTATTAAAACAGAGTATTCATTTATTGCATAAATTTTGTATTGTTATTTTTTAATGTAATATAAACAATTTTCAAATCAAAGTCATTAAAAATTTAAATACTATTTAAATATTATTTTCAAAAAACAAAGAGATAACAAAAGATAATAGAATTTATTAAATTGGGTACTCTGTACATATGTTATATTAAACAAGTACATTAAGCGCGATACGCACGAATATTGTTGTCAATGATTGTAGTTATTTAAAAGTCGTTCCGTAAATTGCGTAATATTTAATACCATTATTATTATATTGTTATTATTACTACTACTACTACTACTACTACTACTATTATTATTATTATTATTATTATTATTATTATTATTATTATTATTATTATTATTATTATGTTATTATTATTATTATTATATTATTATTATTATGATCATGATCATCATCATCATTACTATTACTACCACTACTACACTATTATTATCATACTATTACTATAACTATTACTACTATTACTATTACTACTACTACTGCTACTCCTACTACTACTACTATTGCTACTAGTACTACTACTGCTACTCCTACTACTACTACTATTGCTGCTACTACTACTATTATTACTGCTATTACTACTACTACTACTACTACTACTACTACTACTACTACTATTACTACTACTACTACTACTACTACTACTACTACTACTACTACTACTACTACCACTATTACTACTACTACTACTACTATTACTACTATTACTATTACTATTACAACTACTAATACTACTATCATTACTACTATTATTACTATTATTATTACTATTATTATTATTGTTATTATTATTATTTTAATTATTATTATATTATAAATAATTATTATTATATTATTATTATTATTTTTATTATTATTATATTATTATTATTGTATTATTTATCGACACATAAGTTATTTATTGTTATTCTGCATTCCAATTTACTAACAAGGGGAACCTCAGGTTTGATTATCATTGATTTTAATTAAATTTGGCACATTAATATGTCTATATGTACAACAATCATAACCATAATTTTAATCGCAAGTAACCAGCCACTTATAAATAAAATGCATATAATGTTTGGAATATTGTGTAGTCCATTACATTTGAATAATACAGCATTTTATTTGATAAGAGCCATCATATAGTAATTATTTTAAATTCTTTCATCCTGAATTCAAATTCTGTTACAAGTTGCTACAGATTCAAAAAATAATATTAAATATTAAAATTATTAAAAATATATTAATTTCCACAATTTTTTAAAATTATTTATTTCAATATAATAAATAATTATTTTTTTATTAATATAATTGTTTATAATATGATTGTTTATTATATTGTGAATTTATATCAAATGCTATTTTTGATTGACATTGATATAGAATGTCATTTATTTTTTTATTCTCTCGTGCAAAATTTTATATTTTCTATTGAATAATAAATTTATAATAATAGAATTTTTAATTTCAATGTTTATTATTTTTTATTAATTAATAAATTAATAATAAATTTTATGATTTTTATCTTTCAATCTTGAATTTCTTTATTTTAATCGATTTTTATAGTTTTAATATTAAGAAAATGAGAGAATAAAAAAATATCAACTGCAAATATTTCAATAATATGTAAATATTAAATAGATGAAAAAAATTAATATATGTATGTATTTGAGATATAAAATTTTTTTCTATACTTCAAATTCTTCGCGATTTTTACACATTTGATAACAACATAAAAATAGAATAAAATTATTTTGTTTTATATGAACAGTAATAATAAACAGTAATAAACAGTAATAAAAATTATAGTATAGTATAGTATAGTATAGTATAATAAATAAAATATATAGATAAAGATTTAATTATATCTTTTTAATTAATTTAATAATTTATGTTAGATATATATAAATATATATAGATATATAATTATATATATATGTATATATATATATGTATTATTTAGAAATTTGATCAATCGTGTTTTTTTGGAAATTTTTTATTTGTATGTGAATGTATGATATCTATCTTTCTAAAGAAAAAATGGTATACTTCTTAGAAATGATTCAATTATATATTATTCTATATATTAGTTCTAAATAATAATTTAGACATAAGTATTGATATAATACACAATTTAATATATAAATATTATAAATATTAATATAAATATTAAAAATTATCGAAAAAATTATTTTTACATTAATTTTTTTTTCGTATAAATCTTAACTTAAAATATTTCATCTATATAGAAAAATAAAATTACATCATTAAGGAATATATAATTAATAATAATATATTTTACAATCTTATGACAAAATATCGATATATTAATATATATATATATATATATATATATATATATATATATATATATATGTATATATATTATATATGTAATAATTATGTAATAATTAAAATATTATATTAATATATATATGTAATAAATATATATATTAATATATATATATATATATATATATATATATATATATATATATATATTTATATTATATACTTAAAATATTTCATCTATATAGAAAAATAAAATTACATCATTAAGGAATAATTAATAATAATATATTTTACAATCTTTAGACAAAATATCGATATATTAAAAATCAATATTTATACATGCTGTTTTACGAATATATTCTTAATATATTCTTCTTAATATAGAAGATAAATCATTAAATATCACCATTTCAATTTTGTGCTATTGTTATTGTTGATAGCAAAAAATTTTTCAAATAGAATTAAATAATTTCCAAAAAGGACATATTCTGATTATTAACAAGTTTTTTAACAAGTGAACTCATAGAGAATATATGAATATATAGTTATTAAATGGAATCATATATTTTTTACAATCAATTGATACAACTTGATATTTTCCACAAAAAAATTACTTATATCCAAAAATCATTATTATTTGAAGTTTATAAAATTTATCATATGAAAAATAAGAACAATAGAGTATCGTTTTATATGTTCGTCTTTTATATGATAAATTTTATAAACTATATATATTTTATAAATATAAACTATATAGTATTTGTAAAATATCAGTAATTTTATAACGTAAATTTATCTATTTATCTATTTAATATTATATAAAAATTTTTTTCTGCTTTTTTGATAAATTAATATTGTTTATTTGAAAATTAAACTGAAAAAAAATTGTTTTATTTTTTTTTATAGATATATAATAATGTCTTGTATAATATATTAGGGTGACCCATAAGTTTCTTTCACACCACGTTAGGAATAGTTTTAACTGGCTATTTTTATATAAATATGCAAGCTTATTTATTAACCATTTATGGTATCAGTTTCAGTTATTCTAGAGCTCTTTTAAAGTACATTTAATTGGTAACATAGTTTCTTTTAAAATTTTTTTCTACACCGTTCAATATGAATAGCCAAAGGAAGCATTTGCGGCATATTATACTTCATTGTTTTAAAAAAGGTAATAGTACAAATGAGATGAATAGAATGTAGACGAAATTTGTATTGTTTATGGGAATGATGCTACGATTATTACGACTGTCTGTAAGTGGTTTAAAAGATTTAAAGTTGATAATTTTGACTTGAAAGATGAAGATCGCAGCGACTACCTAAAAATTTCGAATACGGATTTTTTTATCATTTTATCAAGATCATGCTTGCTGAAAATTCGTGATATAGCGCGAGATAATGGATGCTATTAACATTTTCAGGACAACGGTATATAATCACTTGATCAGGATAGGATGGAATATATCAATCGATATGAAGTTTGAATTCTACAGCTATTAATGAAGACCGGCCTTACGAACCGCGTTTCTACGTGTGATTTGCTTCTCCAGCGATATCAAAGAGATCCTTTCTTAAACAGACGAGACTTGGATTTTATATTAAAATGTGCATCCAAAACGCACTTGGACAATAGAGGACAATAGAGCTTCAACAGTCACGAAATCTGGATTTCATCCGAAAAAAATTCTTTTGTCCATTTGGTGGGACTAGAAAGATATAGTGTACTAATGAGCTCTTTTCTCAAGCTGAAACCATCAATTCTGCCAAATACTGCAATCAGCCTGATAAATTGAAAGCTGCCATGGCAGAAAAACGGTAGGATTGACAAACTGATGAGGCATCATTTTTCATCATGATAATACAAAACCGCATGTTGCATTGACTGTAAGAGAAAAATTATTACAGTTTGATTAACTACTTATTCCTGTCATTAAAAAAATTTTCTCCATGATAAACGGTCCCAATCCATAAGCAAGATAAAAATGCATTTCGAGGAATATTTTGCAAATAAGTCCTAACAATTTTGGGAAGAGGGAATAATGAAACTTCTTGAGAGATGGAAGAAGGTGATAGAGCAGAATGGTTCATATATAACGCAATAAATCAAGCTTAAACAACAAATATCGTGTATTCATTTCGTATCAAAAAAAAAAAAAAGAAAAGAAACTTATGGGACATTCTAATATTATTTCAATATTATTGGATATTCTTATATTGTTTCTGATAAGTTTATTTTCTAGATAAACTAATCAGTTTAAAATAAAAATTTTCTAGCTTTTAATATTATATCATAATCTAAAAAATTTTATTCAGAATAGGTTCTAATATTCAATTATCGTAATAAAGTTAATATCAGAAGAAAAATATATAACATATTTATAAATATACAATATTTTATTATTATATTATATTTATAAATGTTATTTATAATATATTCTAAAAAACATATGTATTTACATGAAAATCCATAATTTATTTATTAATATTTTTTTAACTCAGAATATTTAAATTTTTCATTTTTTTTTTGTTTTGTTTTGGAAATATTATAAATCTATCTACAAATTAATATTTACAATATCTAATATGAATTGCTAAAATCTAAATTATGATTTCAATGGATCTTGCTTCAATTTTCAATTATTTATTTAATTTTACTTTTATTTTTTTAATTTTTAAATTTATTAAGCAAAAAGTACATTGTATATTTTTACTCTGATTAAGAATGAGTATATATCTTTCTTTTTTCATATACATATATTATTACAGTATTCATATATTTATTCGAAATTTCTCTGAGTATTCCCTATATTTGCAAATAAATATTTGATTATTTCTACTGAAATTAGATTAGTCCTAATAGATTTACTAAGCTTCAATTTAATGGCTATCAATCGCTCATCTCTAATATTTTTTATCTGTTAATAATAAAGGTGATCAGAAACTAAATAAAGTCATTTGTGACATCAATCAATCATCTAACATGATACTGAACAAAATTTTCCTATTTTTATTAAAAATGTATTATATTATTTGAATCACAATAAAATTTATTTCGAGTATTATCTTGATCAATGATTCACTTTTTTTTATGATTTCTGACTCTAAATAGTAAATTTAGCATTCGAAACTTCAATAATAATAATTCTTTTCCTTGGAAAAAAACTTCGAATTTTTGTCTTAATTAATTTATCAAATTTATCGAATTCATCGAAATTAATATTGACAGAACAATGATTGTAATTTTTCCAATATTGATCAAAATAATTATATTAGAAACAATTTCGGAATTGAGAGTTTGATATTTTTAACTTAAACGATAACTCAAATCAATAACTCATATAGCAGTATTATTTTTATTATTGATTATACATTCATTATTTTGTCTATTTGATTTTGATAAAAAATTACATCGACATTAAATTTCATATTATGTCATAAGATTCTATGCATACGCTTATATAAATTAATCTAAAAGAAAAAATCGCTAATATTCTTATTTTTTTTTTATCATAAATATTCAGAAATCTGACTACATGCATATTTTTGAAATTTTCATTTTTATAGAAAATACAATAAGATTCAGTGATATTTCAATTGCATGATTCATAGAATCCTATTTCTTATTTTTATCTCTATCTATTATGGATTTTACAATTTGTGTTTATTAAATTATTAGCATTTAAAGCATCATTTTAGAAAGGATCAAGAATAAAGAAAAGCTAAGAATAAAGAAAAAAATGTGTACGTATTTAAAAAATTCATATCTATTTTTTTATAAATTATATAAACAGATGTAAATAATAAAAATTGCATTGGTAAAAATTGCTTTAAAAATATTAATTCGATTTAATTTAATTATTTTCATTTTCATTTTCATCATTTTTTTGCATATAAATTTCTAACATTTTTTTTATAAAATATTTAAAATATTAAAATTTTTTATAAAATATTTTATAAAAACAAAAAATATTTTATAACATTTTAAACTATGCTTAAAAAATTATTTATTTTTTCTTTGATTTATTACCCATTAATTAATAAAAATCTTTTAATATTATATATTTATAAAAAAATTGACAAATTTTTAATAATTCTAGATGATATTATGTGATCAGCAACAGAATTTGAAAAAAGAAAGATATGAAAATTGTATACACGTTTTGGATTAAAAATTGAAATTAAAAAGAGAATAATTTGATATATAAAAAAAGATAGAGAACAAAAGAATTATGCTAAAAAAGAAAACATGTTCTTTTTATAATTTTAATCATTTTCTTGTTTAGTTCTCTTCATTTAATAAGATATTTATTATATAGAAATTTTTATAATTGCTGACTGAATTCCAAATTTTTAAATATTCTATTATTCTAAATATTTTTAAATATTCTATAAGTAATTTAATTTTTCCAAGTACTTTATATGTATTTTTTTTTTTTGATGATCATAAGATCAAAATTGTGTAATTTCCAAATTTCTGAAATGATCCAATTTCTATTTAATTATCAAATGCTTCTTAAATATTTTCTATCTTGAAATTCAATAAAAAGATTTTCAGTTTTAGTTTTCTTAACTTTAATAACGTTTTGTATTTTATATTTTTTACCTAACCTTTATTTTCATTATTACATTATAATATTTATTATAAATATTATAAATTTAATATTTATTATAAATACCATTTTCTTCGAATAATACTTATGTTATAATCAAACCGACAACATATATCTATACAATATGCAAAAATATTGTTTTAGTAATCTAATTATAAGTTATAGAGAATACAAAAAAATTAATTTATAAAAATCGAAGAAATAAAAATATCGTATATAGTATTTATATAATAATTGTGATTTACATTTATTTTTATATTAATTTCACATATTAATTTTAGTAACATAAAACATATGTTGATTTCTAAGATCTAATATATTATACATATGTACATTTGTATATTTATATTTATATAAATTTTATTGTATATTTTATATTTTTATATTTATTTATTCTTCATAATTAATATTCATGTAATTGCGTTTATATATATGCCTCACACACCAGTAATTTATGTTAGACAAAGCGAAACACAAACAGATCACTATGTTACACTATTGTTACACTCTATACTCGGTTTGTTTTATCTAATATAAATTTAAATTACTTATAATTTAATAAATAAACTTCAATTAATATTTGTACTAGTTTTTAAATTTGTTTTAATTTAAAAAATTTTTTTGTTTCCAAAAGAGTATATTATAAATTGTATATTATAAACTATATAACAAATAATTATAAAAAAAAACATCACAATATATATTTCTTGATAGCATACAATTTTCATCTGAAATTTTTTTGCATATTTAATACATAGAGAAATAATTATATACATGTACACATTTATAACATGAATATATATATAAAATATTCATATTTCAGTTTTTTAATAAATTAGTTATTTTATATTGGTCAACATTTTTAGATTAAATTTTTAGAATAAATAGTAAAATTAATCATTTTTTATATAATTATTATATAATTATTCATTTATTTTTTATATAATTATTATATAGTTATTTATTAACTATATAATTTATTTTCATAATTTTAATATATGTATATAGATACATATTAAATTATTTAGGTAAGAAATGTACTACTTTTGATATAAAACAAATTCAAACTTATTTATATTTAGAATGTACAGAGAAGAAATTGTTATATGTAACAAAATATTAAAATTAAATGTAAAAAATTATATATATTATGTTAATCTTAAATATAAATTGAATAATTGATGGCCATGCTTATGAAAGGAATATTCAAATTATATTTAGATAATATTTCTATTAATGTTGTTATTATAATTTCCATTATTATAATCTTTGAGTGTAACTATATAATCAAAATAAATAAAAAATTAATAAATAATCAGAAAACAAAATACATAACATAAAAAATCATTTTTTTTTAAAAAGAATATCTTACACGTTTATATCATATAAACGTATTATAAATTTTATATAAACTATATTGCTTATAATTATATTATTATAATTATTAAATATATAAGTTATATTATATAAAAGATTTATGTTTTTAATTGTTTTTGTCCATTACTTAATTATATAATTATTTTACAAATTTTTTCCAATTTTTTATTAAGTTTTTCTTCTTTCTTAATTAAATTTGTTTCTTGACATAATATTATTAAATCAGTTTTTTTCAGATGTTCTCTTAAAGCCTCTGAAATTTAAATTTAATATAAATTTATAATAATAATTTTATATAAATTTTTTCTTTAATTATCATGTTCTATGATTAATAATAACTAATCTTTAATTATATTTTACAATTGAACATTTTAAAAATTTAATGAATTAATGCAAAAAATTATTCAATAATAAAAATTCTTATAAATATATTATATATTATAAAAATTCTTATACATATCTTAAAAAAACAAATATATATAACAAATATATTATTTAAAAAATATGTTATTTAATAAAAATAATTTTTATATACCTGAATTAATAATATTATCAACTAGACATAATATATTATGTAAAATTGGTATTTCCAAATTGTTTTTATTATTAAAGAGATTGCAAAGTTTTTCTCCTATATTAGCTTCCAAAAGAAGATTTTCACATTCAATTAAAGAAATTGTAGTCAATATCATCAAACTAATTAAAGCTTCATTTAACATTAAAACATGTGGTGTTGTTAACATTTTGATCAGATGTTTTACAGCTCCATGTTCTATTATTAGATGTGCTATATCTTTATTTCTATGAAAATAAAAACATAAATATTATTAATCTCTTAGTGGTTATATAATAAAAAATAGTAAAATAATTTCTTGCACTTATTATAATATATATTAAAAAGTTAACCTGCTATTATTAATTAACCAAGCAATTAAACGATTTGCTTCACCCTGAACTCCAGGATGTTCTTCAACTTCACACCAATTGACAACTTTCTTTATTAAATCATTTTTCTTTCCTAATTCTATGGCAGCTTCATCTGTAATAATGAATAAATTTATTCTCTATATGTTAGTTATTTGTTAATTTTTTTATCAAAATATAATTTATATTATGTTACATTATATTATATTTATTTGATATATATATATATATACATATACATATATATATAGAATATATATAGAAAGAGAGAGAAAGAGAAAGAGAAAGAAAATAATAATAATATTTTATATATATTTTATTATAATATATAAATATAATATTTTTTATATTTTTTATTCATAAAATGATCCTTTAGAAGATTTATTCTAGAGATCAAACTAAATACAAAAGTTAATACAAAAATATAGTTGATATTGCTATACAAAGTAAGCTTAAAACTTATTTATTAAATTATATGTAATTTAAGTTAGATGAAATGAAATGAAAATAGAATATAATAGTAGTATAAAGAAGATAAAGTGATTTCTAGTTTCATTTTTATAATTTTATTTTATTTCTAGTTTGTTCATCTAACATAAATTTAAATTGCTTATAACTTAATAAATAAATATTAATTAACATTTTCTTATATTATTTTGTGTTTGATCTTTAGAATCAATGTTCCGAAAATATAAAAATATCAAATATATTAACATTCTGTACATATATTTAAAAAAATATTGGGAAAAACTATTGTTAGCATACTTTGACCATCAATAACAATCCTTAAAGTGCCTAATAGCTTAAATACAACTGGATATGATGAAATGTTCAGCATAGAATATAAAATGTTTATCAATCCATCTGTTAATATTATAGGTTTATTATCCATAGGAATAACAAGATTCCTTAAAGCACTAAGCAAAGCATGTTGAAATCTTATATCACCAGCATCTGTATTATTTCTTTGTAGTAATTTTAGAAGATTACGATGAACACCTTGAGTAACCATAAGTTTACAATGGGTATCTGAACGTGCGAAATTACCCATTGCTAATACAGCTGTAATTTGTAAATCTTTGTCTTTGTTTTCAAGCCATTTAACCAGTTTTTTGTACGTAATACCATTACTTTTATCATATAAACTATTCATACTATCATCTAAAACATTATACAGATGTCTTCATAAAATGTAATTAAAATATATATTTTTTTATCTTACAAGCCTTAATTTACCTCCAGTTAATATAAGAACAATTAAATTGCAAGCAATTTTTAGTACAGATCTAGTTTCTTCATCTGTACAATATGGACTATGTTTTTCTAATAAATTTAATAATAATTCACAAACACCAGCTTTTGCAAGTAGTAATTTTGTATTTTCTAAAATAATAATATGATATTAAATTTATCCAATTCAAATATAGTGATTATTTATTTATCAAGTTCATAGATTATAAAAACAAAATTTGATTATTTATTATTGTATTTTTAGGTTTATAAAAAATACCATCTTCTGCTTGTCCATGAAGAAGTTCTAAACACATTTCGGAAAGTTCTGATGATGTATCAGTAGATAACATATTTACTAAAATTGTTGTAAGTCTTTCATCTAAAAATATTTTATTAGCATCATTCAATAATTCTAGTATTAAAAGAGAATGCATTGCAGCCTCTCTACCAGAAGTTCCATCAATTTCCAAAATATTACAGATAATAGGTACTATTTCTTCTTGTAATTCCTAAGAATATTTTTTCATATATTAATATATAAATTTATATTTATATAATTATATATTCACGTATATATCAGTTAATATATAATAATAATATAATACATATAATATATAATAATAATATAATCATTACAAAATTATCATTATAAAAAATTATAGATATAATATTTTTCTGTAATTGATTTAACTCAAAATTTTTGTTATAAATTTAAAAATATAATTATAAAAAAATAATATAATTATTATATAGAAATAATATAATTATAAAATTAAATTTTTTAATATTGTATTTAATATTGTAATTTAATTAGTATTTATTAATTCAATTATAATATGATATAATAAATAAAAATAAGGAAAATAGTATAACAAATATATCATACCTTTGTATGAAGAGATGGTTGATCAATAAGAAAATTTAATAAAAGCCCTGCGGCAACATTACGAAGAAATGATACACTTTCTTCATTTTTCAATGTAATACTTTTCTTCAATACTGTTAGAATTAATATTAATCCATTTTTATTTTCAATGAATTTTTTACCATTTTCTAAAAATTTTTAAATGTAATTAAATTATTAATACATTAATATTAAATAATATAATATATAATAATATAATATTAAAATTTACAATACCTATAAATTATTTTTTTACTTTTAAATTATTATTATAAAATTATTATATTAAAAATATTTTTATATTTACTATTTCAATTTTCATAAAAATAAAAATCAAATGTATTATATATAGTTTTTAATGCTAATAATAAATATTTAATATATTAATATATTAAAAAATTTTCTGAAAATTTATTAAATATATTAAAGTTTATATTATAATTTTATGATATTTGATGAATGACATATTAATATCATGTTTCAATATAATAATTATAATTATAATTTTTTTATGAAAATTATTTTTATTACTTTTTAAAATTTTACTATTTATTTTTAAATGTGATATTTAATAATATTTCATGCTTTTAAAAAAATTAGCATTTAATAGATAAATGAATAAAATAAAAATTAAATAAAATAAAAATAAATAATTTCTGCTATTATTTCTAATATCGTATGCTACTATTTCTAATATCATAATGATGATTTTAATGTTAACTACATACATGAACAAAATTTGGGTCATTAGGGATTAAAGCTCCCTACCATTCTCATAACAAATATTTCCTAAAGCCCTGGAAGTCTGTATCAATATATCAATGCATTCCTCATTTAACAAATCTAATAATGTATTTATTAAATCTGTACTAGTGCATTTTTCTCTTCCTTTTTCACTTTTTGCAATTTCAGCAATTGCTTTAGCAGTTTTTGCAATAATTTCTTTTGATTCATGATGTAATAAAGTTAAGAAAACATCATCTATTATGTATTCTGTAGTCTCTAAAAATAAACAAAATTCACTTATTATAGAAAATATAAATTATAAAGTAACATATTAATATTTTAATATTTCCCATTATCATTTATGTTAATAATTTAGAATAATATTAAAAAACATTATAATTAATACAAATTCTTATATTATATTATTTTTTAAATATAATCTTAAATCAAATAAGACAAAAAAAAATATTTAATACCTCCGAAAGATGTTTTGCTAATGTCAACAATAGAGTCTAATATTTGGATGATATCTTCAATTTCTTTCTCAGATTTTATAACAAATCGCAGTTCTTCAATTAATTTATCAATATTGTTTTTTAATGTGCCTAAAAAAATTATGTAAACAACTAGATAATTTATAAATACATAAATAAACATATAAATATTATTATACTATGATATAAAAATATACATATATATATAAATAGCTTTGAATTTTTACATAAAGATTATTTGATACTATTTGATATTTGATATTATAAAAATAATACATAACAAAAAGATTAATTTTGTTATAAATTTAATTTATAAAACTTTTTTTATATATATTATAATCCTTACATTATAGAATTATAATATTCATATTTTCTAAATTATTAAAATTGTAGATAATAAATAAAATCTATTTAAAAATAATTTCATTTAAGAATAAAATTATATGAATTTTAATACATATTTTATTCAAGAATAGATATGATATATATTTTTGTAAATCTTTTTGTATTGATTTTTTTTGATATTTTTTTTTTGTAAATTAAAATTATAATATCATTTTTTAAATATATATATTTAAAAAATATATTTCACACAATTTTTATATTTCTTAAATACTTTTTTGATAATAAAAAAATGTGTTAAAAAACAAATCAAATAAATATTAATATGTTAAAATATACAATATTTTTAGCAAAAATTATCACTAAAAATTTAAATTCATAATTATTTAATACATTTATTATGTACGGTACCTTCCATTATTTTTTTTATTTTAATTTCTAACTTTATACAAATGGAACTTTCTTTCAAAATTATAGTAACAAAATTTCCTTAAAATGAAAGAAACATTACTATTAAAAAAATTTGTCATGAATTACAAATTATTAGATAAGAAAGTTTTCTCTAACAAAATAACTATATTATTAGTAAGAAATTTATAATATTCAATAATTATATAAAAGAAAATAATAAATTTCAAATTATATAAATCAAGATTTATATTAATTTCAATAAATTGTATTTCAATATTATTGCTATTTAATTTCCATTGTTAAATATTTAGTGATCAAGGAAGGGAATATTTAATATAGGTTGGTACCATGAAACTCTGAATTTGCTCGATAAAATGCGCGAAAATTAAACAAATTTTGTTTGATATGATTATTTTATTCTATGCTAGTTTGTGAGATATTAATTATTTCAAGTACAAGTATAAAAATATTTTAAATTTCTTTTTCCTTAACATTTCCAATTTTTTTTCTTAAATTTAAGATCCTATTTTTCCAATTCTATTCAATGGTAAACACGTTTTATTCTACTAGCAAAGAACATTAACTGGTTGAGAAATAAAAAATGCACGAATTCAAAAAAATTAATGTACGCTTTTAACAAAATTTATAATCTATTTATAGTGGGAGGAAATTAAGATTATATATATTTTTCAGAAATAGTAATATTTTAAGAATTAAATTTGATTTATTGAACTTATAATTTATTGCAACAGCGAGAATGAGGTTCAAACTTTTTCAATGATTAAGATTTTTAAATTTTTTGTTTATTTTTTATATTGTTGAATTCTAATTTTTTGTTAATCTCGCGATATATAGAATAACAATATTCAGAAAAATATGTTAATATAATGTTTTTTGTTTTTTGTCATAGATAATTTGAATTTCATTTTTAATTTACATAACAATGTTGCTAACTTTAATCTTTTAAGTATATGACGAAATATTTTGTTGTATCAATAAAATATAATTTATCATAATATTTATAAAATATATTTTATACTGGAAGATACAAAATATAGAGATATAAAATTATGTAACTTTATGAAATTATGTTATTTTTGAGAATAAAATGTATAAATTATATTTTTCCTGTTTTGATAAATATGACTTTTTTTTTTTCATTTTTTTTCTTTTCACATTAGATTGCATAAATTTGTTCTATTTTTTTTTATTTTTACGAATATTATATATTTATGTATATATATATATATGTTAGATAAAGAGGCAAACATAGTATGACAACTAAATAAAAAATCTCGAATGTAAAAAAATATTATTATAATATTATTTAAACTTTTTTTATATATACAAATCATACATATGATTTAAGTAAATACATATATTATTTACAAAAAACATGGCATTTAAAACAATTTAATAGATTATAGTTTATTAAAGAAATTAACAAATTATTCAATTTCTAATTGAGAAAAACTATCACTTTTACTAAAGCTTTCATGATTGATTAAAAGATATTTTACTGATTATATTTACATCTCAGAAAAATAATATATTAAGAAAATGTAAAGTATGTTATAAAAGAGATCTAATCTGAAGGAAATTCAGATTTTGATATTAGAATTGCTAATATTATTATAAATAATATATGTTATATTATTTTAAAATATTTTAAAGTATTTTATACTCAATCAATCTTATTTATATAATTATTATTGTTTATATTATTCATTTAATTTTTAATAATATTTTCAATATTAATTTAATAGTAATGATTTATTTTTTTGACATAATAATACTTGCATATTGTTTGACATGGATATGACAAAATATTATTATGGATATTATATATATTTCGTCATAATAGTGTACTATGAATTTGATGATATATATATTTTTATTAAACAGAAATAATTATCCATTCCAAATATTCATTCTATAAACATTCTTCATTGAATTATTTTCATTTAAAAAAGTAATGGTTGAATTTGAAAGTTCAAATTTTTAAACTTTTTTTAATATGTTTTATGCAAATTTAAAAATGGTTTTAATTTTTAGAATTCAATAATTTAAAAGTTATTTACAAAGTTGTCAATTTTAAAAATTTTTGCTAAATTTTTGTTATATGACTATATTAGATTTATTTAATATATTTGGGAAATAGAAACACGTATCAAATTCAAATTATCTTTCAATTAAAGAATTCTATAACAATTATTGTTATTTATTTATTTGATAAAAATATATAGAATGAATCATGTAACTGAGGAACTATAATTCTTTTTTTTTGAAGATAAAGAAAAATGAATAACTTAATTTATTTAGAAGATTTATGTTTATAGGTATTATTTTTTTAATATTTTTATATAATATTTATAATATTTTTGCATATCATGGTAATATTGCTCGTATTTATTTCTATTTAATTTATTAATATAATTTTAATTTTTTATTTTAATTTTTTATTGATATTATTTTATAATTATTGAATTCGTAACATTGTAAATCAATGAATCTGACTTCAACATCATCAATATCAATAAATAAAATATCAATAATTAAAACGAAAGAGAATTTTTCGAAATCTGCTGAATAAATTAATAAATACAATATAAAGCGTATGTTAATCTGTTATGAGCGATTAAACAAAAGAAATTTAAAATCCGATAAACAAATGCAATTCTATGGAAGAATTTATAAAATTAATTTATTACGAACCGAATCTAATTAGTTATTTTCGGATAAGACACGTATGATCCTTGAAATATCCAAGTTTCTTACGACATATCTTTTCTACCTTTATTCACACATTTCAAAGCCTTTAAGTAAATTAAGTAAGTAAATAAATAGTAATAAATTTAATAATAATTTTTCTTAAGAGTTGTTATATTTTTTCAACATATTTTCGGATATGTGCACCACGTCATTCTTATACAACCATTTTTATGCATGTGCGATGTATCAAAATTTATCAAATAGAGTCAAAACAAAATTTTAACAATCGAAGTTAAGAATAAACTTAATTCAAATAATTTACTATTGAAAAATAATAAGAAATCACACATAAGCACTAAATGGTTGAATTATGTAAAGAGCGAATTAATTACAATAGCTACAAATAGTTATTCAAGCATTTTAAATAAAGTTATTACTTGAATTTTATTCGAAATTTAAACTAGTTACTTTTTTAGCGAATTATTTATCAATCCATATTCTCAAATTTTATAAATCTATATAATTTTATTAAATTATATATAATTTTATTTTGACTGTGTGTTAGTGCTCATTTATTTTTAATATGTTAATATACATAAAATTGGTAAACTGATAATTTTTTATTCAGCTGTATAGTTTATTTTAAATAAATTTGTTTATTTATTATATTGAATGTCTATGAAGAAGAATTATAAGAAAATTTGTATTTTCAATACAATTGATAATATTAATGTACTGAGAGAAAATTATTTGAAAAAATATTTAAATAAATTTAAATAAGAAATAAAATAAAAGTTATTTTAAGAGTTAAATAATGAAATAATAATTTTAGAGAAATGATTTTAAAGAAAAATCATTTTCAGGTTCAAATAAACCATAATAAATTTTAGTTAAAGAAAATAATATATTATTTATTCACATAATAATTATGAATAAATATTTCGCGATGCAATATCGTTCGAATGATAAAATGAAATATTTTGCAACATAATATCGTTCATACGATATTACAGATGAGGTATCTCACGAATATCGTTCATTGAATTAGATTAACTCTGATATTTTATTTTAACAAATAAGAAATAAAGAAATAAGTTCTTATTTCAGCAATGTACATTGTATGAATTATGTATCATGGAATATTTTGTTTATAGTTTTGTTTATAGTTTATACAAAGCGATTTTTTAGAATATTTTATTTTAATAAGTTTGAATTAAACTATAGAAATTATTAATAGCTAATTCCGATATACGAAATCTAAAAATTATAAAACTGATTCTGCTTCTCGGCATTTTGTATAATGTTTGTATAATTGTATAAATATTTTTTAAAATAAATTATATTTATTTTATATTTATATTTCCAATATTAATTTTAATTTGATTGATAATGTAAACAACCATATATTTTTTTAAATATTCGATTTAGATATAGATATTCAAAAAATATTAATCTATTTATATCAAAAAACTATTAATTTATGAAATATTTATTTTCATTGTGTATAATAATTGTTTCTGATAATTTATTATGAAAGTCATAATTATTAAATTATGCAAAAATTCGAAAAAGTTGTTTAAAATATCTGTCGTTAATGTTGATTAATATTTTATATAAAAATTATATAATAATTGAATTTGTATCTCAGAATGTGACAATTGTGCACAAAATTGTGCATGTTAATTCCTTTTTTTATATTTTACTTTATTGTTATTTTGATTCTTAATGAAATGAACGAATGAACGTTTGTATAAAATTTTTTTTGTTCGTCATTTATGATTTAAGTCAATTTTTTTAATAAAAAATCATATCGTGTGAAATACAGAATTATAATCAAAATGATACAAATATATAGCTATGTAAAAAAAATTGATATTGTTTATTGATTTATGGTGAATGCTATAAAAATATTACAAAAATGAAACATTTATATTCTGAGAGATTTTCGAATAAAAATCAAACGTCTATTTGTATTTTTTGAGATTTTAACTTAATGAAACTTAAAAAAAACGAAAAGTTTCAAATTGAAGAAATACTCGAATTCCATTTAATTCAAAAGATTATGTATACAATATAAATGAAATAACTGTTATAATGGTTCAAAATATATTGCATTCAAAATATTTCGCAAAATCATGAATCAAATTACGATTAATTTTCTTAGTATTGACAATGAATAAAATGACAATTTTAGAGGATAAAAATATTTGTCATCAAACGATTTATCATTGATTTATTAATTGTTTTAATATAAAAAAATCTATTTAAAAAATGAAGATAAATATAATCGAATAATATAAATAATTTAGGATGTAATTTTTTCTATGAAGAAATTAAAATTATTTCTTCATAGAAAAAATTAAAATAATGAAAATATCAATTAATTCATTTAAATAATTTAGTTTTCAATAGATTCTTCAAATAGATTCATTATTGAGAAAAAATGCATTTAGATATTAAATATACTTTGGATTTAAAAGTAAAATTTAAAAAAAAAAATTAATTTTAATGTATTATAATATAATTCGCTGCCAATATATTTTGTGAATAAGAATAAGATTAAAATTTCATGTAATAATATATCCATGAATATTATTAAAGGATTTTCTTAACATAATATTATAACGAATAATAAATGTAAAGTATTATAAGCTTTTACATACAACTATTAATATATAATGTATATAATATATTGAAATCATTAATTTTAATCAAACGATTTATTATATTAAGTCACAAGGATCTCAAAGATAGATTATTAGATGGATTATTAGATATTTTTAAATTTATAAATTTATAAAATGGAATTTTGTCAGAACTCGAAATTTTGAAACCCAAAATATTTTTTATTAATAAGAATTAAATGTTAACAAAGTTTAATTTTTAGAATTCTTTGAATAAGTTAGTTAATAATATTAATAATTTTTTTAGATTACAAAAAAATTAAATATTTATTTTTTATAAAAGTTAATATAATAATTTGAAATTCAACTTAAATTTAAAATTAAAATAAATTTATATTGTCATAACATTTTTTACAATAAAATTAAAAAACATTTTTACAATAAAATTAAATTATTTATTTATTTTAAATTATTTATCTATTTTAATTATTTTGTTTTATTACTTATTGAAAATTTTGAATAAAAAGAAAGTAGCAAAAATTTTTGAGTTTTTTCAGTTTTGAAGTTTAATGATATAAAATATATATATTTTTGAAGTTACTTATATATTTGATATCTTTTAATTTATATTTTTATTATAATTTTTTAATAAAGTATTTTAAAGGATTTTTTGTGTTTACATAATATTTTAATATTAATTTTATAAAATATAATGGCAAATTTTACATGGAAAAATTTTGAACATTTTGTATATTTTTTTGTAATGTTTAGTAATTTTTTAATTATTATTTTAAAGTAAAAAAAGATTGAAAAAAGTTATAAATTTAAGCAGAAAATTTAATAGTTTATCTTTTATTTGAATTGTAATAGCATGGGAAATAGATAGGATAGGAAATTTGAAAATCTAAAATTTAATTTAATTTTCAACAATTAAAAATAAGCTTTTTTTTTATACCTCCCGTCATAAATTATTATTATTATTGTTAATGTACAATATTCATGTATAATAAAGAAAAAAGCATAGATAATAACAAAAGAAATTTTATACTATGAAATTATACAATTTTCCATGCTTATTTTATTCCTCTCTCACACACATACACACATACAGCTTTTCTTTTCTCTCTTTTTTTATTTTAACGTGTTGCTTTCATTTTATTTATTATTTTTGCATATGCGCATTAAATTATACTACTTAGAAAAAAATCAAACTAAAAAAAATTATCAATTCTTTATTGTTCTTCTATTGATTTTAATCTTAACTCAACTACAGAAGATAACTATCCATTGAAATTTTTTTAACACAATTCTTTTAAAATAATATGTATCAATAAAACAAGCAAAATTTTTTTTATTCTGTTTTGTTTCCTGTATTTCATATTTCGTTGTTGATATAGAGTTCCTATGTTTGAACGAATCATTGCATTTTTCATTGCAAACATTCTTTCACTTTGAAACGCATATCTTTCTTAAGCTTCAAAATCGTAGCTCAGTTTATTCATTTGATTGAATTAGCATTGTACATTTCTATACGCGTTTATTCTCTGTGGCTTATTCTCTAAAAAACTATCACTCGTTTCTCTTTAAAAAAATTTCACTAAAATGTTACACGATTATCGCCAACAGCGATAATTCAGCAGCAAGTACAGTCATACTCTGACTTAAGTCATTTTTATTAACAACGCGATAATCACTCGTTAGTAATTAGTAAAAAATGTTAATATATATTAATATATATGTATGTTTATAAACGCGTATAAATAATTAGATGTTGCAATATATGTGCATTATAACTTTACTTCGAATCGGTTACTTCGAAGCTAATTAGCACTTAAGTCCGAGAATGACTGTATTTCAATGACATAGTAAATGTAGCGCTTCGTAACATTATCTATATAAATATTTCGAGGCTTTCGGTTTTCTGTAATTTTAGTTTTTTCTTTAACTCTTCTATGAAAAATCTATGAAAAAATTAATTGTATATTTAATTCTATTGCACCATTATCGGTGTATAAAGCAGCACTCAATTAACTAATATCTTAATTAGTAATTGATTATGACATAGCATCGATACGAAAGAGCAGTGATCAGTTGCTTAATCGAGATTTAAGAAAATCTTCTCGTATACAAGTATTTGCAATCATTGTTTTCAATCAATAAAATGAAATCATGAAATCAATAAGCGTATAATAAATTTAGATAAATATATGATATTAAGCTAAAGAGTCTCTTTTTTTTTCTAAGTAAAAATAAAAAGACATAATTGTTTTTTTTAGACAAGATTATTATGATAATGTACATTTGATTCTATAAAAATTGAATTAAAAGATATATTTCCACCGAATGAAAATAAAATTGCAAATACCTTTTACAACTTAATTTGTAAATAATTTGTAAATAAATAACTAATATGAGAATAATTAAATTCTTTTTATCCACCAAATGAAACACGCACCGTTCGACCAGTATAATTGCTATTGTAGTAATATTATTGTGTTAAATAAATAAACAAGTGGAACTATTCAAACTCGATTCGAGCATAAAAATACTTTAGCAATATTTTCTGTTAAATCAAATATTGTCTTTTATTGAATTGATTTTTTCTCTTTGATATTATTAATAAACTATTAAATAAGTAGAAGAAAATAAATAACATGCACAAACTGGAATAATTATTATAGTTTTATATGAATTAAATACTTACTAAAAAAATTGTATAAACATTTAAAACTATATTTATCATTGTTTCTAAATTAGATAATAAATTAAACAATTTATGAACAATCACTGTGTTATTTAGGCGGAGTGAGTTTTCAAATTTTTATTGGCAATATTTGTGCGAGTTGAAAAGAATTAAAAAAAAAAAAAAAAAAAAAAAAAAAATCAGAAAAAAAATTAGAAAAAAAAAAAAAAAGATATATCCAGTCGAATATAAAATTTAGAAAGGAAGGCATTTAATAAATTTTGTATGAAAGTGCGCGTCGATCAGCGGCGTGAATAGTTATTTTATGATATGAATCGTGAATAATGAATTGTGTTTTAATTTCCATTCCAGTAAATAAATTTTGTTCCTCGTCCTGACCATACGACTAGAATCGGTCAGTTGATATTTCAGAGAACAACCATCCTTATAAATGTCTATTTAAAAGGATCCATTTAAAAGTTTACGAAGGAAAATTTTTCCAATACTTGAACATATATTTTCTTTTTATAATTATTGTTATTAATTTGTTTTTTATTTATGTCTAATTAGCAACAACTTCTTTTTATCTACATTAACAAAAACTTAACTGGTTTGATTTGAAAAAAACTTTATATAATGTATTTTTAATATTTTTTTTGTTTTATTTACATATTATAACATATAAAAAATTTAAATATAAATTTTTATTAACTATTTAAATAAATAAATTTATAAACGTTTTTGCAAGGTTGATTGTACTCTGAAAATTAAAAAATAGCAGCCCGTTTTATTATTTTTAATAACAAAAAATAGTCATAATACAAAAAAATAGTAAATATAAATCCTATTTTTTTTTTTATTATTGTTTTTTTTCAAATGGTCATGAATTTAGATTACAATTTCATTCTCCGATTATAATTTTCTTTTCTATAAAGAATATATAATGACTTGAGTTTTATGATAGGCCTAATGAAATTTTTAATTTTTTCACATTTTTTGATTTTTTAAAAGCAATCTTTTTTTTGCCTCTTTTTTCATTTTTACTTTAGTAGAACGAGATTTGGAAACAATTTCCTAGTTTCTTTTTTTTTTGTACGATAATATATTATATACTATTAATTTTATTTAAAAACTTTTAATATCATTTCTATTTTATATAAGCAAATCATTATACATATATTTTTATTATATTTTAACATATTTATACATTTCCATATGCACAACAATAAATATGTCAAACATATTGATAATAAAAATATATTAAGCATATTGATAAATTTTTCATAATTAATTTTTTTTTATTGGTAAATAGTTCAATACTAAATAATATATTTATACAATGTTCTAAATTCTTAAATATTACGTCTCCATTCTCGTTCTACTATTTTTTTTGTGACACATGAACTTCATAAAGAAGTATCACAAAAAAAGTTCAGAAATTTCTTTAGAAATCATTTCTAGAGAAAAAGTAGTTTTAAGAATTGCTTCTAAGAAGCTTCCTATTAACTCGTTGATAACGTACGTAACGTCAAACACGTTAAATAAGTTATTATGAAATTTATTACTATTACTACCAAATTCAGTGTGCAACATTTAATATTATCATAAAATTCAATGTGCTGTATTTAAGTAATTTCCATTCTATCTTGTGATTTCATTCTACCACAACCAATTTTACGACTTTGAATTAACAAAAACTTCTAAAAAAATTTCCAAAAGATATTTCTTGAAATACAGCTCCATAACTTTAAAAAGATTCTTAGAAAATGTTTTCAAGAAATGCCACTGGAATGCGTTTCTAGAAAAAGTTTCCAAAATATTTTGGTGTGCTTTAATTAGCCTTGAGCTTGTCATATTCCACTGTTCCATTAGTAAAACCTTTCTTTTGGAATTTACCACCTTTGTTAATGTAAGATCTTTGGAAGAATCTACAGAATAAAATGAAATAGCTGAAGTACATAAGCAAACTAAGTTTAACGTTTAAACGTGAAATATGGCATTCAATCTGGTTCTCCAGATATTGGTGAGCCGAAATATTTATAATACAACCAATAAACATTTGTGTTATCTGTAGCACAGTGATTAACATGGCGCATATTTTTGGTGGTCTGTATTGCATTGCTTTCAAAGCATAATAACTATACATTATGGAATGAATAAAAAAGTTCATTACAACAAACCATCTCGCGGATGCTGTGTATTCTGAATATGAGAACCATGAGTAAAGAAGAACTGTTATGTGATGGTACCAATGTAGAAAAATTAATTCTTGTTTTCGTAATACTATAAAGATTGTATCACCAAGCTCCGGAAGTTTTGATAGAACAAACATCCATGTCCAAAAACCAGACACAACGTCTTGTTCAATAAAGCTGCAAGAAAATAATTATGCTTTTATTTTTTTTCAATTACTATTTTAGAATTATTATTACACTTTTAGAATATAATCTACAAATGATATATTCAAAAGAACAATTCCATTGAATCAATTTAAAAAGTTATTACATGTATAATATTAATTTATAATATTAATTTTATAGTTTCATAAAATACAAATTGCCGAATAAATATTATTATGATCAAAAAATTACTCTTTATATAAATAATAATTTTAAAAATATCAAATATGACAGAATTGTATTAATATTTAATTATAATAAATTTTTTATTATAATTTTAATACATTTTTTAATTTCATATATGTTCAATTAAAAATATTTTAAAGTATAAAATATAAAAATAAAATTACCTAGGTATACAAACACTATGGTAAAACCCATAATGCTTTAACACGTGGACCAATTCTGGTAGTGTTCTAGTCAATCCAATAATGGAGAACGATGCAAGCAATGTGTTCCATAAAGCAAGTACACCCCTGAGTTCAAACCTTGGTCTAGTTGACATATAATGCTTTCCGCCAAAAATTAGGATCATATAAATGCCACAATAATAAAAGCAATTCGTCCAATTCTTCGTCATCCATACTTTAGTCTCTGTATGAATGAAATTTTCTTCGAAATTAAATACATAAGAATAATTAGGTACTGTGACCACTTCCATGTAAGACAATTTGTTCATCTTGATATATCTTTTTCTTATCGGTTTGAAGTTAAAAAAAAGACACTTCTTTCCGTCTCTGCTGCCAATTGACCTAGAAAGAAGAAAAAAACAATTGTTGAGAATTTCTTTTAAAAATTTAGAAGATAAAAAATTTAACAAGTTCCATATACTATAACCTCTCGTAGACAAAACTTCTAAATTGACACATCAACATTCTGAGAAGTTGTAATATTATTTAATTACATATTTCATATATGTGTACGAGAAGCAGAGTTAGAATCTTAAGTTTCATAACAAAAAATTTGAAGATGAAGCATCGGGCATCGTAAAGATTGCATATTGTAGATATTATTTTTATATCAGTTATTTTCTGCATCTCAACAGCAAACATCAATGTCTTTTCAAAATTCTAGTTATCTGAAAGATCATAATGTAAAATCCTAAATAATATGATTCTATATATAATTATATATTGTAATAATATTGATGAGTATTTCAAAATTAAAAAATTTTTTCATATTATTTAAACAAAATAATTATATTTAGATTTAATAATTAATTTGCTTTTAAGGAAACTAATAATAATTAAATATAATAATAATAAAATATTCACAGAAGAAATAAATAATTATTGAGATAATATAATAATACATAATTTTATGCAATAAAATTTATTTATATAAAAAATAGTATATATATTATTATTTATATAAAAATTTAATATAAAATATTGTAACAAATCCATAATAATTAATTAAATTCATATATGTATAAAACAGATTTAATGTTCAATTTTAAATAATTTTTATATAATAAAATTTATTTTTATTTCATATATGAAATTATTATATATTTTTCTATATTTTATATCATTTAAAAAAAATACATTATTTTATTTTTTTCTTACTTTCTATAAATATTCTATATTTTTTTTTTATTTTTTACAAAATGTAATTTAAATTTCATAAAAAAAATTTACAATTATTTTTTCTTCTGTAATTGTTAATATTATGTATACGTATAATATATATATATATATATATATATATATATATATATAAAATATCGTAGCACAGTAAAAATTATTTTTTATATAAATGGAATGAAAATTATTTCATTTATTTATTTTATTATTTATATAATTTCAATAATATAATTTCATAAAAACGATATTTAATAAAACGATTTCTTTATTCTTGGAAAAATATTTATAGGAAATATGGAAAAAATTTGAATATCTATAAATAAAATAAGAAAATTGATCGAAAAATTATTTTGTTAATTAGCAACAATATCTAATTATTATTATTATTAATATATTATTATTTATTAATTATATTTATTTATTAATATATTAATATTTATTAATTATATTAATATCTAATTATTATAATGTAATATCTAATCAAAAATACATTGAAACATGTTTAATTATATCTAGTCTTAAGGTAAGAAAATAATTTTAATAAATAATTCTGTAATTTTAAACATAAAACATCATGTAAAAAAATAATAAAATAATCAAAGTAATATTAGATATTAGTAATATAGTTTAATATAGAAGTAATATAGTTTCAATAATTTTATTGATATTTTGTAGATTTTATATACTTTTGAGCGATAATTTATATCAAATGGAGGATTTGTTTCCATTCTAGCATGAATTATTTATATTTCTTCATATTATAAAATTATATATTTATATAATAAAAAAATAGGAGTTAAATTTCATGATATTTTTTTAATACTAATCTAACCAATTATTTATTTTCTTATTTTGTAATGATTAATCTCACCTATTCCAAAACATAGGTATTAAGTGCATAAGGAAGCGTATTCTCTATTTTCAATGATTTGGAAAATATATTATAAATTAAAAAATAAAATTTGAGAGAAAAGTCAATTAATATGCTTTCTTGAATTTTTTCCCAACATATGGATATTATCGATAGATGACAACTTGGTTAGGGAAAGAAATTTAAATTTGATTGGTTATTTCCAATAAACCCGATACATTCATAAAAATAAGTTTAAATATATAATGCCTCGTACTTGAAAATGACAATAATTAATAAATCAAGAAATAAGAATGAAATATGAAAATAATGTATGTATAATTACGATATCATAAGTTATATTTTGCAATATTGAAAAAAATTTACATTTTGAATACATCGCTGTTGAAATTATAAACCATTTTTAATGAATTCAATATATTGCAAGTAAGAATTAATGCATTAAACTTATTTAAATAAGGATTAATATTTTGAATTTATTTAAATTATAATAATTATATTATATAATAAGATTATAATAATGAATTATAATAATGATTATTATTAAGAAATTAATAATCAATAATGGTAATATATAATACCTTAAATTGTAATATCACATTGTTAAACAAATTTTAATTTTTCTTTTTTTCTTTGTAATTTTCAATTTAATTATTTAAAGATTTTAATATGCTGAATACGAATCTGTAAATCATTTTTTTCTAAAAACCATAATCTTTAAAAAAAATCAATTTTAAGAAAGATCGCAATTTTTCGACTTTCAAAATGTTTTGTACTTTCAATAATAGTTATTGATATGAAATGAAATTGAATATGAAATTCTATTAATTCTCTAAACAAGATGATATAAATAATTATTAGATTATAAATATCTAAATACATTTAAAAAATAATATAAGATGATAAAAGTTAAATGAAGATCGAATCTATTTTTGATATTTTTCTGCTTATTTCAAAAAATCAAAGAAAAAATTTAATCATATTATGCGATAAAACAAATCTTTTTACTTAGCGAAAACAAGAAAACACATAAAATCATTTTTTATTTTCATTATAGAAGCAAGATTAGATGCGTGATGGCGTCATTGATATTCATATAATGGCAGTCGCTTCGTTATGATTTCCATCTCTGTCGTACGTAGATGATGCAACCGTCATTAATTGTATTTTGTATTTATATCGATAAGAAGAATCTAATTCTAAGATATATTATTCGCATAAGACAGTAAATAATTATTTAAAATATCAACTATATCAATTATAAATATATTGATTTATGATTCCATTTATATGATAAATTGAATTCAGATGATTTATGATCATTTCTGCCTAAATTATGAAGCTATAATTTTCTTTAAATAATAATATTGATTGATTAAAACAAGAATGGTAAAGAATTTTTTTCTCTGATGAATTAAAATTCGAATTGATTTTTGGTTCGAGAAATAAAATCTATTGTTAAAAAAAATATGAATAAATTTAGAAATTAATAAATATAAATTAATTTTTAAAATGAAATTAATCGATAAACATTATTAAAATTTAGTATTATCGATAATATATTTAGAGAATGCTAGGAAAAATATTTTCACTAGATATCAATATGTTTTCATTAATTAGCAATTCATTAATTAGAGCATTATAATTGGAGTACATAGTCGTTTTTATCTTACTTTGTTTTTTTTTTGCAATTATACTTTTTTTTAAAATGATAGTTATCATTAGTAATTGCAAAAATAATATATCTACGTATTTTGTATACAAGAAAAATAAAAAGAATTTCTATTTTTAATAATAATTTTTCTTAATAGAAAAAATTCTTATAATTTTTATGTCCTATTTCAAACTATAGTATATTGTTGATATCAGAAACTGTTACAATCAACTACAATTGTAAAAAATGTAATTATTAATCATTATTATATATAACAATGTATAATAATATAATAACGGAAAATGTTTTCACTATAAATAACAAATATCAGCGATAAGAATTGTTTTGGTTATCGGTAATCTTGCCAATAATAAGAATTTTCAATAAGAAAAAGTTTCAAATGAAATAAAGGTTATTAGGTTTAACATATTTAAATAACAAAAAAATTAATATAATCTTTCATTTAAAAAGGGAAAAACGAATTTTTTTATTGAATTGTATAATAAAGTATGAAAAAGCACTCTAACTACGAAGAAAATATAATAATAATAAATAATAATAATATTTGTATTATATTAACATAGATCTTTATCTATACAATACAATACAATAGAATATTCATTATTCCCCCATCTTCATTTCTAAATTTCATTATCATTTTATTTTTTTTTCATTCTTTCAACGACCAAACTTTTCGTAATACTTTTAAACAAGAAAGACGAAAAAAATTGTCAATTGAAAGTAATTTATAATTGTTTGTGAAAGTAAATAATAGATAGCTTGTAAATAATTTATATAAAAACAAAAAAAGAATTTTTTAAAAAAATTTTCGATAAAATGTTTTATAAAATAATATACATTACAAGATCAGAAACAGTATTTATTTCATAATTATAAATGAATGATAATATATTTATTTTCTCTTAATCAGAAAAATGTTAATAAAAGATTTTCATTATTAAAAGATTCATTGTAGATTTGAAAAATACATTAATTTTTATCATTTTTCAATAATTATTCTAAACTTTTAGAATTCTATTATAATAGATGTGATATATAAATAAATATTTACTTCGTTTATAAAGTATAGATTTTCATGATTTTTTAAATTAAAAATTTTGATGTTAACAAAAAATCTATTAATTTTAAAAATTTAAAAAAATTATGAAACATTGAGGATATACAGAGCATAATAACGTCAGATACATGTACTTGATATTATCAAAATGTAAAATTATATAATATTTCTAAATTAATTTGTATAATTTTTTTTATTTCAAATATTTTATTTCGAATAATAGTGTTTTATTAATCTTTCAGTCAACACTCAGACAACTTTTAAATAAAAAATTTTTGAAAACGCAAACTTTTTGAATTATTCCTCTATCGCCAACAATAAATTTCCATTGTATGTATTTGTATCAATTTGACAGATGAAACTATGCAATATTGTAAAAATTATTCAACATAATGCATATAAAATGCTATATTCTTGAATAATACAAAGATATCATATACGATATATAATACAAAGATATATAATAAAGATCTTGATCATGATAGCAAAAAATTAATTAAATTTATCAAAAAAATATTTTATAATTAGAAAACGTTAAAAAAGATTTGGAGCATTACTCGAATAAACTTTTAAGATTTCTCACAACCCACTTGCAATTACAAGTATTCATATATTCTTAAAAAATTCTAATATGTAGAATCATTTATGAAGCTTTAGATTATCTAATATTAATTAATATTAATAGATATATAATGAAACAAAATCCATGAATAAATATTGCAACATTAATTATAAAGTATTATAATAAGAAAATAAATTAGAAAACGATATATAAAGTCTTAAGATATTAATCATTCTAAAATTTTACTTAAAAAAAATATATATTAGCAAAATTAATCGAAAGCAGCATCTAAAATTCGCAAAGAAATTTTTAAATAAAAATAATAATTTTTCCAATGAAATTTTATTCTCTGACAAAGCTAAATTTATTTTCAAGTTAGATAGCCAGATATTAGTACATGAAAGAAGCATAATAAGTTAAATTTAAAAAATCTTTAAGATATAATCAAACATTTGTAACATGTGTTTATCTTAATTTGAGAAATTAAAGAATTAAGATTTATCTTTTTTTTGAAGAATCAAAAAATAAAATTTACAATTTAAATATTTTCAAATAAAATTCAAAGAAAAATTCAAAAAAATTAAAAATTATTTTCAAATTATTATTTTCAAGATAATGTACATGCATAATGTGTACTTGTAACATATAGAGAATGTTAATTCATGAGAAATATTCTCCTCAGATATTCTTCTCTGTATTCTACAGACCAAAATAAACATAAAAGTTGATATATAAAAATGTCGATTAAAGTTTATTTAAATTATAAACAATTTAACATTTATAACATTAGATAAAGTGAAAATAGGTGAACGGAGGTGAAAATAGAATGCAACGATAGTATAACGAAAATGGAGTAGTCTCACTTTATTTCCGTTTTATTTATTTAACATAAATTTAAATTGTTTATAATTTTAATAAATAAACAATTAAACCTCAACCTACATTTTTATATACTAACTTTTGATTTTTAAAATCAACTTTTCAAAGATATCTACGAATATATTGTACAGATCGATAATGGACTATTTAAAAGATTTTATATATTTTAAATAATCCATATAAAATGTATGTCAAAATTCTGATTTATATTCTATAAAATATTGGAATATTTTGAATAAATCAGAATTAAATTAAGAAATAATTTTAAGAAGATAAAATCAATAATAATTTTACAATGATTGATTGAACATTGATCCATCAAATCTAAATTAAAAATTAAAAGTACAAAATGTTAAATTGTGAATTAAAATAAATTTTTATTATAATTGTATTTATATATTTTATATTATTACTATTTTATTATTTATTGATAATAAATCTCAGTTATTGTAATTGTACAAATAAAATATTATGTAAGAAAATATTATATAATAAAATATTATATAATATTAGAAAAAATAATAAACGAAAAAAAAAAAATCGCATGATTAGAATTTAAATTTTAGATAAACAAGATAAGATTGCAAAGATTTTATTTACAATTACTTGTTAATGTAATAAAATAGAAAAAAATGAAAAAAATGTGAATATATATATTATCAACTGAAATATAATATTTATAAAATAATGAGATGCAATTTATGAGATCACATTATATATAAAAATGTAGTTTCTTTTTTTTATTCCAAGAAATGTGATAATCATAAAATTCATTTATAAAAAACGAAATATTCGTTAATTTATTTAATAATATGGTTACTTTGATAATATTGTTACTTTCACATTTAGTTCATTGATCTCTTTATAAATAGACATTACATAAAAGATATAATCGAATTAAAGTTACGTAAAAATCTTATAGCATAACATTTCAAATATTTATCGTATCACTCTTTATATTCCAGTTATTAACCTATCAACTTATCGATATAAAAAATATCAATATAAATAATATAAATATAAAAAACTTGACATATCGAAACAATTAATATTTACAATAAAATATACAATTTTCTTTTTCTTTTTTTATTTAAATCTTAATCTTAAAATTAAACCATTTGAGATTTATCTTATATATCAAATCATGTAATAATAGAGCATCGATTATTCGAATCAGTATTGTATCGTTTTCATTGTTATTATATTAAAACTAATATAACAGAAATGACGATGAAGTAATTATTTAATATATACGTTACATATAGTTTATGCTTTATATGCATTACATTATAGTTCGAATAATTAATGCTCTAATGTATCTTACTCTGTTGATTATAATAAAGAAATAGGAAGCTTGTCGAAATAATGAGATTTAAATGTTTGGGATCTTAAAGCTAATTTAAATGTTTGGAAAGGTGAAATCGCAAAAAATAGAAAAATTAATCTTAAAATAGAATCTTCGTTTTTTGAAATTAGACACGCATACGTATGGATATATAATAGCATTTACTGAATATATAATATATTATATATATATATATATATATTAATCAGAAGTTCCCATAAAAAATGGAAAATTCATAAATTTCATAAATTTTAGATATTGTAATAAGTTCGATACAGTATTATTTGTCTATCAGCATTGTTAAAAAAAATTTATTATTTAATGTATTTCAAATGATATTTTAAATATAATATATATATTTAATAATATAATATATATAATAATAATATATATATATATATATATTAATTCAAAAACATTATATTTCAATATATATGTTAAAAACAATACATCTTTGGAAAAAAATGTTACATATAAAAGTTTCACAGTTTTAAGAGAAGAATACAATTATCCTATTTATTTTTTAAAATTTTACGTCATTACATTCCTTTTAAATTTATCTTTTTATATTATATTAATCTTTTTATATTAAAATTTCTAAAAACATTTAAAATTTATAATATAACAAGATCGAGCAAGATCTATAATTGAGGATTTAAAAAATAGAATAATAAAGGAATATTAAAAAGAATATTTTAACAAAAAGAAAGAGAAACGAACTTGAAAATAATTATAATAGTATTTATTATAAAATAGAAAACATTTTGAAAACATACTTCGAAGATTATACGAAATTATGTATTACATATATGATTTTTTATGTAATAAAAATAGTCACGTAAAAAGTGAAAATGTTATTTTATTTTATTATTTAATAATCATCAAAAAATTAATAAAGTTTCATTTGTGTCGCTTAATTTTTTATCTCTTATTTAGAAAATTTTTATTTTAGAAATAGAAAATTTTTTTTTCCTTCGTATATGAATATTAAAAGAAAAATATATTTAAATATATTTGATTTAAAAAAAAAAAAATTAATCTTCAAATAACTTTAAAAATACTCAAATAAAAAAATAAATAGGACAGTGTATTTTCTTTTTGAAATCTTTGTGAATTTTTAAGATAATTAGACGTATGTTTTCAAATAAACGTGTATAATTATGCATTGGCTTTTGAATAACGCAGATTCTAATAATGCTTTTTTTTATCGAATCGAATTGAATTACTTGACATATTGAAATCACTTTGACATCATAAATTATTGCATATATATAAAATATTTTTCCATTGAATTAAATATTTTCATTACATATTCTTTTTTTCCATTTTGCATTTAATTTAATTTCATCAATTTTTTAATTTATTTTTTATATAACAGAATGATACACAGCATAATAATGAATGATACGCATTTTTTTTGTTGTATATTGAATGTAAATATAAAATGCAACTTTTTTCCAAAATTTTTATGCCATTTTATAGAATTAAAAAATTATAAAAAAAGAATATCTTACATAAAAAAATACGGAGAAAAAAATTTGCATCATATATTTTAGACAATGTAACAATCGATCAATATATTCAAAAATTCGTCTTATAATTATATCACTCAAATGATAATATCAAATACAAAATAGTTGAACATTAAAAAAATCTGAAATTACTGTAAAAGAATGTAAAATAATTTTTACATTCACAATGTTACAGTCAGCAATTTACTAATGTACGAATTGTGTCGAACATCAGATCGAATTGGAAAAAGTCGAGTAGATTTTGCACAACATATAGACCGGATGTTAAAACTGACCAGTTAAAGTTGGGTTAACTCAATGCAGTAGGGTAGACTGACAAATTTGACCGCACTTTTAAACAGATCGATAGGGTTGATTATTCCCACAGTGAATATACGTGGAAGTGATTATTGCACATACGTACTATTTAAGCTAAATAAATAATGTAAATATCTGACAAATTAATTTTTAAATATAAATATTTTAATTTTAAATATTTATAATTATATGTGTTATTATATATAACAATTATATGTAACATCTTTTTTAAATTGATATTAAAAGCTTTTTCATATTAATGATACATATATAATCAAAATTCAAAGATATCAATTATAAACAGAGACAAAGAAATTTAATAGAAGCAATTTATATTAGTGAAAATGAAAATGTCCCTGAAAATATTTTAAATAGAACAGATATATCTATGTTTTTATATTTTTATAAATACAATTTTTCTTTAATTATATATCTTCAATTATAATATATTATATATTATTGATTAAATATATTTAATTATTAATTACAAATTGCAATAACATTATTTCTTTAATTATTTTTATTTTTATAATTGTATTATCGCATTTTATTTTGTTATATTAAAATGATGGATTTTTCTTCCCACCAATTTCAACAACCTTAAAATATATTTTAAAAAATCATATTAAACATTTTTCTTTTACATATAACTGACGGTCAATTTTAATTTTCAAGTTATTTGCAAAAATTTATTATAAAATTATTTGTGACAATAAATACGGTCATCACTTACTATATTTTACTTTATATAGTTCAGTTAGTTCAGTTAATATATTATATAAACGGATGAAGTAGACAAAAAGGATTTTGAAGAGCTGAAAATATCTCAATCTCAAATTCTACTTCGATATTATGTATTATATTATATATTAAATTATATATTATGCATTCGCAGAATTCTAGAATGAGAAAATAAAATATAAATGTTTCTAAACGATCGTTTATTATTAGTATTATAGTATATCTGAAAAATCTGTGGAATGCTAGCTAAGTCTCGATATGGATATTACATATTAAATGTAATGATATTAATTCATCCATTATATATATATTGGTTGTTAATCGCCATAATATGTCGTAGAAACAATAAATAAGCAGTAGTTTTATACTGATGCAAATGTGTTACGAGTACGCATACATACAATATTTTAAAATTATCGAAATCAAAAAAAATGAGATGTATTTTTTTTTTAAACTTTAAAAATGAAAAAATGAAAATGTATAATTTTGATATAGAAAAATGTCATGAAATTTTGTTCAATCATTATATTATTGCTTGAATCTTAAGAAGATTTTAAAAGGAAATTCTTAAAATATAATTGAGAATATCTAAATATATCTAAATATAAATTATTTTTGGTTTTATAAGAAAAATTTATTAATAAAAGATTTAAATTTATTTTTTTTATATATTTATAAACATATAAATATAAATTATTTAAGATTCTATTGTAGCTAATTGAAATTATAAAAAATATTTAAGTGCATCAAAAATTGAAAAAGAAAAAGAAATAAGATGATTTTATTAAATCTAGAACAAGATTCTTTGATTATCGATAATCATTTCAAATTTTTATTTTATTTATAACTAAATAATAAATATTATACGTTTTTCTTTTTTCTTTAGTTGCATACTATATATACCTTTTCTTTATATTTTATGAAAGAATTTTTTTATGAAAAATTTTTTAATATCTTTATTAATTTTAAACCTTGTCATTTAATCATTAATACATTGAAATTGTATCTCATTTATCCAAATAAGTTAAAGTTATTTATAAAATTTTTTTAATAATCAATTAAAATAAAATGTTATAAAAAACATTATTAATTTAAAAATATAAAAATTAATCGAAAGATATTTTTATATTTTCTTTTCCAATAAATTAGAATATTAGAATTATTTGAACTGTCTTTAGGTCTAGAATACATCGATGAATACATTTATCGCAGTCGGCAAAAAACTTTAGTTACTAATACCGACTATAGTCGGCGCTCATATATCTAGTTATTGATAACAATAATATATGTATAATATCTGTAGTAACAATATCTGTAATTGTACATTTGATTATATGTATATTAAAAATATAATTCTTATTGTTTTTATATTTTATGTTTTTTTTTCGTAATGCAATATTTTTTGTAAATATTATAACGAAATAAGTCAATATTAGAATAGTATTTTAAAATCTGTTTCATATTATTGAAATAAATTTACGACGATAATATGGTTATTAATTTCTAAAAAATATTACATTATTTTGTATTCAGATTAAATATTGTATTTAGATTGTAACAGTATTATTATTTTTTCATATTTTATCGCAATTTATTTAATATTTATCCATATGATAATATAATTTTCTTTTTAAAATAAAAATAAAAAATTATAATGGAGAAAAAAATTAACATGTTTTAATATTTATTATAAAGAATTATGTTAATAAAAACATAATAATATATCATTATAAATTCCTTAAATTTAAATAAGTGATGATTTAAACATGATTTAATTCCTTTTATATTTTAATTCATTCAACATTTTTCGTTTAATATTTAAATTATTATTTAAATTATATAAAATTACACGTGTTATATTTTATCGATGAGTGTATAAATGTGGGAACTTTTCGATTAACAGATATTAACACGTAACTAAATGGGTGATTAAAAAAAGATTAAACGAAATGCTATTTACTTATGAAAAATTTAAAAAATTTTTTTTAATTTTAATTTAATAAATTTAATAAATTTAATAATACGGCATTCTCAAAAGGATCTTGGTTCTTTGAGAGAAGCAAAATAGATTAATATCAATATTAAAAATATATTATTATATATATTATTATAATATTATTATTAATTTATATTAATTCATATTATTATATAATAATGTTTTCTTTTAACAGCAATTAAGCAAATAATGAGATAAGATAATGAGATAAGATTTAAAGAATTTATTTTTATTTTTTGATAAATTTTTTATTCCAAAATTCCGGAAATTGATAAAATAACAACTGCGAATAAACATGATAAGTAATGTAAAATAAATAACTTCTTTTTAAGTATTTCCGTTTTTAGAATGAAAGAAAATAATTCGATATAATTTTATATGAAATTTTTATATGATATACTACCTTTGAGAATTCGCAAATTTAATCAAAAGATTATCAATTTTTAAACGTTTAATCATTTTTTTGGAATCATTTTAAAAAATAAACTTTTTATTTTTCACACTTTCAAATTCAATTTACTCGAAATTATTTCTACATATTACGAAATGATTATAATATTTCTGTCAATAATTAAATATGTTTCAAATAATTGCACAAAAGAATTAAAAATTAAAATTAAAAATTATTTTAATATTTTAAATTATCAAGAATTTGAGAAATGAAATCTCTTTAAAATAATTTTATAAAAACTGAATATAAAAAATCTTTGATGAGTATAATTTTTTTTTCACTATTGTTTAATCCAATATACGACGTCTGAAGCCATCGTTATTTTTAAGAAATTAAATACATAAATATAATTAAAATGTAATTATAATATTTTGTATTTTAATCAGAATTGAAATTGATTTTAAAAATAAATTTTAAAAAATAAATTTAAACTTTTATACAAACATTTTATAATTTTTTCAACTTTCAGTTTTTCTTTCCTTTTTGTCATGATTATAACAAAAAAAAAAATGTAAAAAAAAAATTCAACATTATAGTCGAGTTATAAATATATTTTTTGAGTATATTGCATATTTTTTGCAAATTATATATATAATTCTTATACATTACGTATATTTTAAATATTTGAAGTGAAACGAATAAGTCATAAATTATGAGACAATACATATAATATAATATTAAATAGATTTCTTTAAATTCTTAGATTTTCAATTTTTTTTTTTTTTTTTTAAATGTCAATGATTATTGTTGAGAAAAATGGAACGAGATTTTAAATGCATACATTTATATATTGTTAATACAATCATAGGAAAATGGATTTTTGAAAAATCAATTCTAAAAATTAAAATAAAAATTAAAATTTGTTATAACTTAATATAACTTATATAACTTAATATATATTAATAGATATATATTAATATATATTAAGCAATTGAAGCTTTCATATCTTTCATTTTTTATCACACTTTCATAGTATTTCGAAATGGGAACATGCGAAAAAAATTAAATTTTTCAAGTTCAAAGTCTATGAAATTTAAGATATATATTCTTAAATGTTCAAATTAAATATTGATATAAGAATAATTTGTCAAAGAAATTCAGAACTTTTTGAGAATGTTTTGAAAACAAATAAAAATGCATAAATTAAAAGAAGATCATATTCTAAAATTATTGAACTTTGCTTTATTATATTTTTTTATTGAAGAATAAGAATTTAGTTAGATCGACCAACATTCTGTATGTTGTATATATTTTATCTATACGACAATATATTATAAAAATATACAGTTTCATAATAATTATTATTATTATTCTTAATAAAAATTATTATTCGTTTCCTAAAAATTAAGATGAAAATCATTTGATTTTATTTTAGATATAAAAAAAAATATAATCAATATGTTAAAAATTAAACAATTTGAATAGAATTATAGGTAATTGTATGAAAAATTTGCAAATGTTGATTAATTAATTCAAATTAATTGTCATCTTTTTTTCGTTATTGTTTATATTTTATCTTTAATTTGGTTAAAAAATTAATTTACAATTATTATATTTACTTTAGCTATTTATCACTCACTTTTTTACACTATGACCCACTTTTCCTAATTACTCTCTGCCTCCTTTCTCTTTTTCACTTCACCCGATGTCTTTAAATATCTATTCGCACTTTTGTCCCCTTCCTTATTCAAAATTCCATCCACATTTAAACCCTTGCATTCTTTGTGTTTATAATCATTTCTTAATTCAAAAGTTTTTAATTTCTGTGTAAATTTTTTTTATAATATATTGGAAAGTATTAATATTATATCACATTAAATACTTAGTTTCAGTTTTTCTTAATAATAATTGATAATTGAAAATAAATTTTCATAGAAATAATATTAGAAATAATAGTTGAATTTTTTTTTTTAATTTTTTAGATTTTTGAAATCAATGAAATAATAAAAAATACATATAATATAAAAATATTGAAAAATTGATTTTCTATTGAATAAAATGTTACAAAAATTAATTTTTACAATTTATATTTTTAAAGGAATTCATTATAAAAATATTGCTTTATTGCGTTAATAAAATTGCACTATAATTTTATTGTTACAGTAAAACAACAGTAATAATGATACAATAAATAGACAAAATTTATTTTAGTATTATTAATAAATTTACATTTTATTTTTCAAAATTTATATAAATATATATCTTTTATTTAAGAAAGAATTTTTTATAATTCTAAAAATGACAAATTTTTATGCAAAAAAAAACTGAAAAGAAATATTTTTCCATTTATTAGCAAAACTACTTTTTGAACTATGTATAATAAATATATATGATGTAACTGTGTCAATTAATTAGTATTACAGAATATAAGAATCAAATTAATATTTTACATAAAATTTTATCTTATATATTATTTAAAATATTATAAATTAAAAAAAATTAATAAAAAATAGATTGTAAATAAACTTTCTTTAATTTTTTTATATTATATTTTAAAATTTTTTTGCAATTTGCAAAATTTGTATATTTTATATTTTAATGAAAAATAGTAGAAATAAAATTTTTAATAAAAATTATAGAAAGAAGAAAAATTGTAGAAAATCAAAATAAAGTTAGATTTACTTCACGTTACTTCACATTTATCTGACCCATGTTATATTGCTCAATTTTCAAATAATTTTACAACATATATATGTACATACATACACGCGCGCGCAAAATGCTAGCTTTATTAATAAAATTTATCTGAATATATTATATTATACATAAAAAATATATAATATTTTACTTAAAAAAAATTACTACTTAATTTAATCTTAAAATTAATCTCTTTTTATCTCTTTTATTACAATCAAAAGTAAAAAAATAAATTTCTCTTTACGATCATACAATTTTAGCTCCGAATATTTTTATTTTAATATCTTTATTTTTTTCTATGTATATTCTAGATAAAATAGTATATTTATAAATAATGGATTAATCCAATTTTATAAAAAAAAAAAAAAAAAAAAAAACTTTTTTATACATAGATAGAAAATTTCGAAGCCAATGAATATAAATTGAATTTTCTCCAAAATAAGTATATAATTCCATAACCTCTTTATTATTAAAACGATGAATCAATTAAATCACTATTTCTATACATAAATAATAGATTCTTTCGTTTTTTTTCATTGATATTGTTTACAACTAATTTTTAAAATTTATTAACTATATTGATTTTTAAATTTTTCATACGTGTCTATCAGATGCTTTAGAAATAGATTTCTTGATATTTTATTTTAAGAATGGAAAAAAGTCATATAAATATAAATTTCGAGATGTAAAATTTTTCTTTCACCTCGAAATTTTAAATAAACAACTATTGTAGAATATATAAGACCAGATATTATCAATACCTTCTTTTTTTTTTTAAATAAATATTACAACTTATTCTGATATTGAAGAAAGCTTATTAGTATCATAGTAAATTATTTAAAAATTTATTAATTAAGATAATCTTATTAAGATTGTTTATTTTAATTTGAAAAAATTAAGAAACTAGATATCAAGAAACTTCTACATTTAATACTTTGAACTTTGGATAAAATCTCGTTATTTGAATTTTCAAGGTTTTACAGCAAGAAGTTACAGCAAAGAAAATATTCCAAAAAAAATGTTGATACGAAGTGAAAAAAATTATTATATTTTTTGGCAAGAAAATTTTACGAATAGCTGAAGAATTTTTTTCGATGTTAATGCGACTAATATTTTATTATTTTTCTATATTTAACATGTTCTTTTATATTTTATTTTTTAAAAGATTAAAATTTGTTAACTTCGTAAAATATGTTGTGTGAAAAAAATATTGAATAAAAAACGTAAATACGTTGTTGTTTTATTATAAATTTAATGAATTTTAACATTTAGATCAAAACAATAAAAAAAATTATTGATTTAGGTATCAGTGATATAAATCACATTATATTCAATATCTAGTGGTAAATATATGATAGAGGAAACGATGAAAAAAAAAAGGATTTGAAAAACTTCAGAAACTTTGTTCTTATAATTTATTTAATTGAGAGAAACTTTAGCTCAATTTCTAGATCGATTTTAAAAGTTGAAGCTTAAGAATTTCATAGATATATTAATGAAAATTTACAAATTACGATTAGCAATAACTGATTAGATTAGTAGAGAAATATAAAAAACAAACTGTTAAATATCTGAGGGGAAAAGTTATCAGCTATAGAAGATGTTGCGACACTCGCGAATAAGGAAGAATATTTAAAATATAGAATATTTTATCATATAGAATATTAAGAATATTTAATAATATTTACCAAATTTATATTTGAACTCTAAAATGTTTTTTTCTCTCAGTCAAAAACAGAAATTTCAGAATAATAGATAAAAAAAATTGATAGTATTGATTTTATCATTGATAAAAACTATATCTTATAGCATAAATTTAAGTTAATTATCATTAAAAAATCCAACATAAACTCCAAGAATTTTTAAAAATATTACATAAACTTTAAAAAAATGCATGAATGGGTTCAAATTCATTTAAAAAAAAAATCTTTTTTGTATAACATTTTTATACAACATCTCATTAAAATTTAAATCAACTTTATTTAATATTAAAATGCTTTTTTTTTTTATCTTTTATCATTAGATTAAAGAATAGATAATCTGAAGACCTCGAAACATGTATTAGAATGTTTAGAAAAATGTTTTTGAGAAACAGGAGAGGAAACAGGACTTCTAAAAATAGTCTTAAAGATTTTTAATGCCAAAGAAAAGCGAATCAATGAAAGTAAAAAAGAAAATGATTGACACTAAACATTGTTCATCAAGAAAACAAAGAATATGAAGAGAATAAAGTGTGTATAATTGTAAAAGAAATATCACAAAGTGATGATTTAACGAAATATTTTTATCTTATATCAAAATAGCAAAAAAATACTTTGTCTATAATATTTTCTTCTTAAGACGTCTAACAAAAAAAAAAAAAAAAGGAAGAGAATTATCTTGATCAGCTTACTAACTAATATCGAATTTTTTTAGATATTAATAAATTTTAATAATAAATAAATATTGCGTTATATTATATTTAATGTTTAATGAAGAAAATTTGGAATTTCAACCAGTATTAGTTGATATTGGACAAGTCTCTTTCAATTAAATAAAATATAAATTATAAATTTATTTTTTTTTCAAAAGTTGTAATGAAATTTCATTCAATTAAATAATTATAATTGAATTTAAATATACGTGTAATGTTTCATACGGCGATTCGTGAATCATAATTCACATATCCATAAATATCAATTTATAATATACATATGCTTATTAATACAAGTATGCATTCTGATGTTGTAATTTAAAATTCTAATTTCGATTTTATTCCTTTTTTTTTTTTTTTTTCGATTCGAAACCATGCCACAGAAAGAACAAATTATTGAGTTTATATGTATAAAAAAATACGATTCATATCTTATCATATCTTATCACTTGCGTGTGTGATCGCTGGACGCAATCGCTGTTTCGATTCTGTTTTGTTTTTTCTCTCTTTTTGAACCGCAACATAGTGACTTTAAGGTAGCATAAAGCATATCGACACAACTCACATCTACATAAAATAATTTATTCCTATTTTCTTTATCAAATATATTCTTTCCTATGTTTCCTATATTCTTCATATATATATATATATATATTCTTCATTTTAATCAAATCATTTCACAATCTATTCCATAAAACAAATAATAATATTTACACGATAATTACAGAATTAATTATTCGCAATAGATTCATATAAAGACAGTGTTATGAAATTAGATACTGTATTGTACGAGTGTTTAATAATCAGTTGTAATAGTATTATAATTCATGAATCTTCACATGTGAAAGAATGATCGTATGATGTCAGATACGTATGTATGGGTGATCGGTATCTGTCATATATGTCAATTGCAATTCAATTGAATAAAAATGTGAAAAAAAATCAATCATAGGAATCAATCGAGAAAAAGGCGTAAGTAAGATAAAAAAAATAGAATATCGTCGCAAAAACTTTTAACAGACACTTTGAGTTAACTAGAATCATCCATTACAACGTTCATGCAAATGTTTGATTAATGCAGCGATCAATTTTTTAATCTCACACAAATTAATTATTGAAATTTAATTTTCTATTTAGAAAATGTCTTTAAAACATTATTTATTTGACAATAAAAAAAATATTTAACATTAATTATACAATAATCGAACAAAATAATATATTCATTTGATTTTAAAAATTAGAACAAACATAAAAATTTTGGTATATAAAAACTTACTCATTAAATTATAAGCAATTTGCGTTAATTAACGCAAGAATATAAATAAAATGAGATCGTTCTATGTCATATCACTGTTTTCATCTTGCTTTATCTAACGCAAATTAAAATTGTTTATGATTTAATAAATAAAATTCAATTGTAATTCAATTTATTTTGATTTTCAGAATCGATCTTCTAAAAATGAATGTATTGGTGAATGAACGAACATTCTGCATAAATGAGATAGTATAAGATAATGTGAAATAAGATTTTGTATAGAGATTTTATCAATAGAGATCTTTAATAATTATTAAAATTAATTAAAATGAAATTACAATAATCAAATTATAATTATCAAAATTGTTTATATAAATAATGAAAATAACTTTTGAGATAATCTAATGCAATAAGAGATTAAATGATAAGAGATTAACTTCATACATAACCAAATTACTATATATATATATATCAAATATGCATTGCATATATATATATATATATCAAATTTCAAGAAACATTATTAAAAATTATTTAAATTATATAAATTATTAAATCTTTTTAAAAAATATATATATTCAAAATTAAATTAAATTATTACCGATTGTTTATTGTATATCTATACTCTGCAAATGAAATTTTTAAAAATATATTATTTATATATATATATATTTTTTTTAAATTTAATAATTAAATCTATTTATTAAACTTAAATACAATTCGATAAATATAATTAAATAAAAAATACATATCATAGAAGTTTTGAAAATTGTAACTATACGATTATTAATGAAAAAAAATTTTTAAATTCGTAAAAACTAGAATAAAATTTTTGCATTATTTTTCATTCACAAAATATAAAAACACAATATATTAATTTTTAATTTTAAGCAAGATATGTGCCCTAAATTCAATAAAAATATAAAAAATGTAATAATATAAAAAAAATGATATGATAACACAGTATCTATCTGATTAAATAAAATAAAATGAATAATGATATATTACATGTCAAAATATATTTTTGAAATAAATTTTTTTGAAATAGATCTTTATTTATTATTTATAGTTAAAGGGGAACAAAATTAAATGTTTGCAGAGTAAATATCTTTTTTCTTCCATGAAAATCACTTTTGCATTCCAAAAAATAATAAATTATGTAAAAAATTTAAGATTTAAACATATTCTGCCGTTTACGTAAATACGTATCACGTAATATAAGAATGATCGATTAGATTAATCTCTATGAAAAATTCCAATGTCGTACGATACTCGGAAGATCGGTTGCTTGAAGGTCTGTTCAAAGTTTATTCCAAAATGTGAATAATGTAATCACTGTATTATTTCAAAAGAAATATAAATAAAATAATTTTTTCTATTTTCTTTTTCATTTTACTTGACTATGTTTAAAAATGATAATTTAAATCCAATAATATAATATTGTAATTTAAACTAAGTATTGAATAAATATATTATTAATTAGCATTAAAAATAAGTTTTGACAAATTATATAGGTTTTAAAAAATATATATATTATATTAAAAAAAAAAATTGAGAAAAAAAAGAATTATAATTATAAAAATATCTGTAGATGAATATTATAACAAAAAATCTTGTAATAAATAATTTAATAATAAATTTTTACACAATATGATAGTAATATGATAATTATATAATATGAATATAATATTTTATTGAAAGAGAATTAATTGAAGTTAAGTTATAAATTCGAATTAGTGTATGACATTAGTTTATAAATTTATTGATTATACACGTCAGATTAGTTAATTTATAAATCATTGGGAAACAAAAATATCAATTACAATTATAATACACAGCTTCTACAAAATTTCGAAAATTTATTTTATTAATAATTATAATAGATATAATAATATTAGATTAAAGATTTATGAAAATTGAGATATTTTTTAATACACAATTTGCTACGTTGGATCAGCTATTATGAATTTTGAAAATATAAATAGATCCAATAATTTTGATTTCTTTTCTTCTCTCGTATCTCAAAAATTAATTATTAAATTTGAAACTTTACTGTAATTAATATCTTATCATCTACTATTTTTTTATAATCAATTATTCTTTCCATAATTTTATTCTTTCATTTCTATGATATCGATATTCTATTATCATCGAAATATGTTATCTTTATTTAACTTTAAAATATATTAAAGTTATCATTTTGAACAATTTTTTTCTATACCGTTATTGTACTGTTTTAATCTTAATTTAATGTATATAAAAACTTTTTGCTATAAATGGTTGCCTCACGATTGTTTATATATCTAACCTAATCTTTACTCTTAATGATAGTAATATTAAATAATGCTATCTAATCTATATTTATTAAAAATTACAAGGGAAGAATATACATAGGAATACATATATATGTGTATATATAAATAAATATATATATATATATATATTTCTGAAATTATCTTTGGTCACAAGCAACTACAAGATGATTTTATGTACAAAAATAAATAGAAAAAAAAAAAAAAGTATATTTTATTTAAGATTTTCAAGAAAATCAAATTTGAAAATTTTTCAAAAATGAATGAAATTGCCTATTTTCTGATTAAATATATGAACTATTGATAGATGATTATTCTACATATGAAAATGAATGAAAAATATAGAATAAAATTTTATCTTTATTTTTTAAAAAATCGAGATTGAATATTAACGATCAAGAAATATAATGAATGTAATTGACAAATTTTCAAATTTCCTAAAAATTTTTAAATAAAAAAAAAATTGTTTCCAGAATTATTTATCGAGAGTTCATTCATATTTAATTGGAAAATAATAAATTTTACTTATTCAACAATTTTTCAAACTTGATTTACTTGAAAACGAAAAAATGTTATCCTTTTTTTTTCAACTTATCTTTACATATTTTATTTGTATATAAGAATTACATAGCTGCTTATGATTTCGAAAACACCCTGTATATAATATATGATTACTATTTGGTTTTAAATATATTTTAAATCTTATTGATTATTTATTAAGTTTCAATTAGATTTGTAAGTAGGAATATTTCTATAAATATATTAAAAAATTCGCATGGGAAAAAATATATTAATATTATTAATATATTTTTGTAATATAGAAAATCAATTTATATGTTAACGACTTAATAAATTTTTTATTTCGTTGTAAACATGATGTAAATATTTTGATAATCAGATAACATTTTTTTAAATGAAGAATATTTCCAATAGTATGAGAAAAATTCAATTGGAATAATTTATAATAATGTTTATAATAAATTTCAATATACATTATAATTATGATTTTATTTATTTATTATTCATGTATTAAAAAGAATTAGATAATTTAATCTTATTACATTTTAAATCTAGCTCAAGCCTAGCCTAAATTTAATTCAAATTAAGTGAAATCTGTTCTGAACATTAGAATATGATATATTCTAGTTAACATACTTTTGTGTATGAAAACACAAAGTCAACATGTAACATTCACATGTATAAAGAAAAATTGCTCGACATATTTCAAGACGTATATATTGAAATCAACAAGATGATTTTTGCATAATTATTGAATAATCAAATAATTCTGAAATCAATATATTTCTATATATTGCTATTCAAGCAATTATTAGAAAAATTAGAAATTTCAATAAAGAAATATAAAAAATTTCTATAATTTTATTTAATTTTGATTAGTATTTTTCTTTTCATTTATTTTTCATGGACAAAATTCAACATGTTAATGATACGTGTTTATCATTCTTTTCGAATAATTTTCGAAAATTCTATCATTCATATTTTAAATTTGAAAGATATTTAAAAATTTTTTTATTTTAAGATTGGTGTTTTTATTAATCCATGCTTAATCTTTCAATTTTTATAAATTTAAAATTACTTATTATAAATTATTTTCCATTTGCATGCATTTTGCTAATATTCCCAGAAGATTTTCAATAGAATTAAAATTTGCAAAACGAACGAATTGAATATTTTTTTTCTTTAAATTAATTCTTTTAATTTAATTAATTAGTTATGAATGTTACATATTATATCATGCATACAAAAATTTTCCATTGGAAATAAAAAATATATATTAAAAAAAAATTATTTAAGCTTTAATTTCATTTAAATTTTATTATTGTTAAAGATCTCTATCTATTATATATATAAATTAAAATCTTTATATTTTTCATATTTTTATCTTTATCTTTTTCCTTTATAATTAAAATAAAAAGAAATTTTATTAATTGAAACATAAAAGGTAACATAATACAGTACAAGTATATAAATACAGATAATCCTTATATAACGAATATATAATTAAACATAGTGATTCATAAATTGTAGCAATTCTTGTATAACATGATAAAAATTTGTACAATATGATTTCGATATAAAAATATACAAAATCATTTATTTATTGATTTCAATTTATTTCCCTTTTATTACGTTAATAGTTTTTTTCTATAACAGTGAACTTTTTTATTTAATTTAGATAATTTAAAAAAAAATTTTGTACACATATATAATTATACATGAAATTTTAAGTTTAATATTTTAAAATATTGGAAATTCTTTGGAATCTTTTGTATAAATTACATACTGTTTGCTATTCTTTTTTTTTTTTTCAATTATAATTTTGAACACAACACAATGCAATGTTGTTTTCTAGGAATATTAGAATAAATAGCAATGTTTCTTTCGACGATAAAAATTGATTATGAAAATGAATAAAAGATCGAGAAGATTTTGCCTTGATTTGGAGAGATTTTTTATGTATGTATGTGTGTGTAAAATCGCATATGTTATTTGTCAATTGCAAATGAAGCAGTGAATTTGTTATACACATAGATTTGACATAGACAAAACCATTAAAAATCGTTTTTAGGAAAACAATACCATAGATAAATATATACGTACTATGTAGAGATGAATTGGTTAAAATCTCTTATAGGCTTGTGTTTCTTTTGGACACAAAGGCAAAGAGGAAGACCATTAACTCTGCCTAGATCTTTTCTACCTTTAGATTTTCAGCAATCTCATTGGAGGTTAAAATATCCGTAGAAATCTCTGTTCTATTTGCTGGCACTACGTCATACCTGTTACTTTGTTCTGCTTTATCCTATTTCCTTATCAAATTTATAGCTTGATAGATAGATTTATAGATGCGATCGATTTTACTTAATCATTCTCACTTTTGCATAGTATAATTATTTATAAAAATTATATTAAATTAATTATTAAATTAAATTATATTTAAAAATTATATAATTAAAATTATATTTAATTATTATCACATCTATATTTTTGTTAATTATATTTATTGAATTTTACAAATATATGCAAATTTAATTTAATTAACTCGATGTTATAAAATAATATCAAAAATTAAACGAAATCATAATATTTTTTATAAAAATATTTGGACACTTAAAAAATTTATGGTAAAATAATTAATATAGAAATTTTTTTATAAAAATTAACTATTGGTCTTAATATATTTTAAACAATTTAAAATATTCAAAATTATTTTTTCTTAATAATTCATTCTATATTTTATTTCTATGAATGTATCATTTTTCTTTGACATTTTTATTTTTATTTTTAAACGTAATGATCCAATTGTTTATATGAGAATATACATACACTTATATAAAATTCATTCATTATTTTATCGCAATAAATAAATTCATGTTCATTTCTTCTATAATTAATAAAAATATAGATTGTTAAAATTGAGCATATATTAGTGATATTTTTTTTATATTTTTAATAACTGCACATTTCAATATCGCAAAATGTAATCGTTTAATTTTTATGCAGGTGCTATAAGTGCTATACATAAAAGCTATTTCAATCAGTCATCTCCTAAGCGAAGCTATTTTTTCTTCGATTTTAAGAGTTTTTAAATATTTTAGAAAATGAAATTTTAAACAACTTTTTACTACATATGCTAACTGATTAGCTTTAACTTCCAAGATAATCTCTATATTCATCATTAATTCGTTCTTGAAAAACGAGTGAATATCGAATTAAATGAATATAGAATCAATTTTTTCCAATATGAATTAATAAAAAAATAATCAATAAAAAGTAAGAAATAATCAATAAATATTAAATAAATAAAATTTTTAAAATTTTTATTGAAAATCTTATTGATACCAGAAAGTGAATCATGCCATAAAAAACTTTTGATGACAAACATTGTATTTTCAAAAAAAAAAAAAAAAATTATTACTATTATAATTCGTCTGTGACAGTGTGTAATATTTGTTAATATAAACACAATAATATGTTAATATAAACAGTGTAATATTTTGTTAATATAATTATAATTGTTAATATAAATACATCGAAGCGATACAACTAATATCAATACTGGTATCAATAACAGGTAAATCGTTTAAAAAAGATATTCTTTCGTGAATTGTGATAAGCTTAACATTAAACTTGGATATTCCACAGAAGTCATCGTCATCACACTATCATTAATAAATATCCATTCAATTAAATATCCAACTTGAATATCTTTCAGATTTGAAGATATTTTTTTTTTTTTGTAAAATTTTACAATAGTTTAAAAATCGGAAATTTTTAAATTATTTTATTCTTTAAATTTAATTACTCTTTAATTTTGATCATTGAATATATTTCAACAAAATAAAAATTTGTACAATTTTGAAAACAATCTTCTTTGACATTGACGCATTATATCATTGCATAATATTTGAGCACTATTACAATCCAAGCGAAAAGAGATTGATTTGCATAACATACGTGTATTTGATAATACGTAGATTACAATAGCTTCGTAAACAAAGCAACAGAGCAACTATTATTCAATTCCTTGGCTAGAAAAAGTTCTTTTGCACAGTTTTCCATACTGTTATACTTCTGTATTATATATATGATATATATATTATACCATTATATCATATTATATGATTATATACATGATTTCTGATTTATATATATATATAGGAGAGAATATCTATTTTATTTTTTGATGAAGGAATAATAATAAATAAAAAAAAAAATAATACCAAATAAAAAAAATTTGAGGAATTTTATATAATATTCTAAATAAACATAAATGTTATGGATTTTACAGAATATTTAATTTTTTTTTTTACTTTGTTTAAATAAAAATAAAAATCTGTAAATTTGGATAATAATGTAATAAAAGTAATAATTATATTACTTTTGAGAGAAATTAATTATTAAACTATTAAAATATCTATAGAAAGATTTTATTGATATGCAAATATAATAGATAATATCAAATAAATCACAATTAGACGAATAATTTGTTTTATTAAATTCGTAGAATCATAATATAATTTATAGAAATATGAGTTATTTAACTAATAACAATATAATTAATATTTTCCAAATAATTTAAATGGCTTAATTAAAATTATAGTTATAGTTAAAAAATAAATAAATAAATAATTAATTATACATGATAATATATTTCATAATAACTTATATTTCTATTATTATTTATCACTTCATTTTCTCTTATTATATATAATTTAAAATAAGAACACACTTTAAGTCTTCATTGATGCTTAGTAAAACTATTACTATCATTGCAATGTGACATATTTTTCTTAAAAAAGCACAATAACACATAATAAAATAACGTAAATTTTATTTATAATAAGTACATATAGAAATTTTTTATTACAGTTCAAACATAAAATGTCTATCAAATAAAATAATTTGACAGAGTGTTTAATTATTGTAATATTGAAGTATAATCATGTCAAAACTGTCAAATATCATATTGCATCAAAATTGTGGTGTCTCATATTTCTATTTCATATTTGTACTCTTTCCTCTATTGATTTAAATGAAAAGAGAAAGAATATGGATAATCACTTTATATACGTGTAAATAGCAGATTATCGGTTAAAACAATTTTTATTTATACATATAATGTTATTATGAAAAACTAAATGGAATTTTTTTTTTTATCTATATCTTATCGATCACTTAATATTTAATCACTTAATCACTTAAAAGTTAATAATTGCAGAATATATTTTTTAATTCGAACGATATATTAGATATATATTTTTTGTTATTGAATTTGAATTTATTATAATTGTCGTTTTGATAATAATTTATGGAAATAAATTATTATCATTTTCACGTTATATTATTTTTTGGTATGAGAATCTATTAATTAATTTAATGATCTAATTGAATATTAAGTTTACAACTTTTATATTGCCGGAAAAAAATGAAAAGAGTTTTTATATGGTCATGCATATACATAAGTAATTATATAAATTTTGAATCAAAATATAAATAATGGTGTCACAGATTTACCAAATTTATCTTATAATCTAAATTAAAATTCTCTCCAGGACACGTTATTAACATATTAAATTAACACATCTGTGTATATTTAAAACATTATCACATGTTAAATTACACGTGATATACTCATATAGATATATTAACAATAAATTTTCAATCATTTTTTTTTATTTTCATACATCTTTTAAATATCGTAAAAAAAAAAGAGAGAATACATTAAATTATAATAGTATATTTATTTTTATTCTTAAATTTATGTTTTAATAAATTATTCTAATTTATGTATAAGAAGACTCTGGGGTCACGTATTGAAGAAGATTCTGACAATTTTGTAGCAAGTGCAACTGCACTGGCCACTCGGAATAATAATCGATACAATTCTTTTGAAAAGGAATCAATAATATTGTTGTTATCTGGCTGACACTCATTCTTCAAAATAATATATTTTTATTTATAATTTTCATAATAGTCACAATAATTAATTTAGAATTATTTAATAAGAAAATTAATTAATTTACTAAACAATATAATGTTTTTGTGTGTCTGTCTAAATTAAATCGATATTTCGAATAATAATGATAACCAATAACGTCATTTCCTGCCGTGATTTTCCATGTGCTATCAAAGCTATTGAATTAACATTGAATAACAATAAAAGCAAAATTTTCTTGAACACTCATTCGTCGGTCTATTCTAATGTTTCGATATTATTACTCTATAGATTGGTTTTATTTATTATTAATATGGAAAGAATATAGATATTCGTTCAATATTAAAAAAATATGAATATATAATTGAATTTATGAATTTATATTGAATCAAAAAACTTAATACATATGTAAAAGAACTGATAAACTATGTAAATCGAATAGATACATGAATGAAAGATGATGCTGAAATACAGAAATGATTAATAATCGCGGATAGATTCCTGTAAGAAATAGAGAAGAATCAACGGATCGATCATTAATAGTTATGAGCTCGAAATGTGTGAACAAAGAAATTAAATTATCGATTTCTTCCACACGATTCGTTTTTATTAAAATATTTTATTAATAAAAACAAATTTATGATATTTATTTAAAAAGAAGATCTTCCTCGCCGATGATTTTTTGATATGTCATAAAGAATAAGATTCTGAACAACTTTTTCCTATATATGTAACTGCATAGCTCGTTTTTTGAGATTTGCAAAAAATATGACATAGATTTATATATATATATAAATATTTCAATCTAAAATCTATCAATCCACGAATCAAAAAATTTATTTGTGTACTCCATGAATTATGAAGTTTAAAAAATTTAACGTCAATTCTTATCGAGTTTGAACATGTTACAATTATTACAATTCTGTATCATAATTGAAGAGAAATTTTGTCTTGATTTAATTCAGCAACTTTGAAAATTTATTTATAGATCCTCAAATGTTGAATCAATGGAATGTAAATAAAAATAAAATATAAAACAATTTTTTTGACCGAAATTATCATATTTATTATTTGATCTATTATTATATATTATTTCTATTATTTATTTTTGCGTATAAATTGGAAAGATAGTAGCCTTTTAACCGGTCCATCATTTACATTTTTATGTTATTTATATATATATATATATATTTATATTTATTGACATACGAAGTGTTACATTAACATATATATTTCATTAAGAAGATAAGATCTGTACATGTTTTTTGTGGTCAGTATAATAAAATTTTGAGTAATAGTAGTAAATCTATTTTTGTAAACTATTTTGAATACTAAGATTAAGCGATGGTTTTATATATATATTCAGGGAAAAGAATTCAGATTTTTATAATATTTTAAAGAACCATCAAGATCAACGAGAAAATTCTTTTTCTAGATAATTAGATAACATACGTAAACGAATGAATATCAAAATAATATCTGGATTAAAAAATTGTTTCTAATAAAAATGAATCATTTTCGTCGGTCTATTCTATTTAGATGCGATTATAATATCAAACTATAGATTGTTTTATAAAATGTTTCAAATAGTACATATTAATATATATATATCAAGAATAGTCATAAATCGCTAAGTGAATGTATGTTAAGGCCCGGGATCGTGAAATGGTCGGGTCCTGCTTTATTTTCAATAGTTCGAATACCTGCCAACAGTCTAGCAGTAATTTATGAGCGGACATGGTTTTCCAGATCTTAGTTTAAACAGATACCACAGCAACGACCACTTCGAAAGCTGCGTTTGCATGTGATGGAAAGCGAGAGCAAAAGTCTTGATGCACTGCAGCGCGACCTCGCGAGGGCCCTTCGAAACCACTCTTCGACGCGATGATTGGTCCCTCTCTGTGTGCATTTTCACGAAATTGGAGGAAAAACCAAGACTCGCGGTTGAGTAGTCGAATTAGAACAGGCATAGAAGACAGTAGTGAAATTAGAACAGGCAGAGAAGACGGACAGATAGATCAAAGCATAGTTAGAATCACACAGTTTGTCGCAAAGAATTAAAGTATCACCATTCATTCACTCAGAATTCATAAGATAAACGATTATACATTTCCTATGGTAGTGGATGATCCTTCGAGCAGTAGTATCAGTTTAAGTACTTCATTTGTACAAAGTCGTATACGCTTGCGATGTTAACAATGTATTTCTATGATTTCCATGAAGGCTATCTTTCTTTTTTCAAGTGGAAAAATATGTTATAAAAGTATATATATATTTTCTACTCGAATTCATTTTGACAAAATAAAATTTGTTCAAAAATTTCGAAAATTAAAAAACATATAATATTACGAACGTTCGTATTTTTCAAATTATAACATAGATCTATATGATAGTTAAATTATTATTGAAGGAAAATAAATGTTTTTCATTTTACAACTGTCTAAAAGAAATAACAAATTGTTATTATTTATTTAAATAGATTTTATTAACAATAAAAAAATATTGAAGAAGAAACTGAAATTTTAATAAATGGAATACTAAACTGATAACAAAATTGTATTGTAAGAGAAAATCTTTCTGTGAAATTATGAAAATGATAGAAAAAAATTTATTCCATAATTTAAAAAATTATAGATAAAAATCATTACGAAAGAATAATTCACAGTAAATAATGAGAGAATAAGAAATTATGTGAAATTTATTTTTAGAATTTTCATTATAAATTAGTAACAATATATCAATGGAAATAATATATAATACGCAATATATATAATAATAGGAATAGAAATAATACAATTTAGAATTAGCGTGAAAAAAATTCTATAATTTAACAGTTGATAAAAGACAGAAACTTAATATAAAAATTTAAAAATTTATTAAAAAATTATATATACTAGAAAATATATAAATTAAGATAAAATTTTTTTAAGAAATATAATATTCTTCAGTGAGACAAAAATTAATAAGCAATGGAACAATATATGGCAAAGATCTAATAATATTATACAGTAATTTTACACATATTTAATATGGAAATAAAATATATTTTTTTAAAAATAATTTAAATTATCCTAGCTAACAAATTATTCGCTAAAAATGTCAAGGATATATTTTACAATAATTCTTTTGCATCATATTTAATACAAATATTATTAATTATATGTATTATATATTTACTATATATTTAAATTGTTAAAAAACTCCTTCTAATTAAATTCTAAAAATTAAAATTAAAATTAAATTGAATTAAGATTCAAAATGATAAATTATAAATTTGTAAATAAAAAAATGTCATAATTATAAAAAAATGAAATATAGAAACATTAAGTAATTCTAAATTCTAATCGATTATGATTCAAAAATATAAATAAGCAATATATAAGCTATATATTCATATTTATAATATGATTATTATAATATCAATGCGTATATTCAATTCTATGATCTAAATAGAATAATAATATTTTTATATTTTTTTGCCTCTCTATTCAAACTTAGATTCGCATTAATTTCAAATTCATGATAATAATTAATATAATGATTATTTTATACAAAAAAATATATATCTATAACAAGATTCTGATTTCTATTTCATATTTTGAAAAAAAAAAAATGGAAAATAGATTTTACTACGGATCCCTTTGGACTTAATATTCAATTTGCATGTTGTTGAAATTACCCAACATTGCGGATTAAATATAGATAGAATAGTTTTTTATTCAAGTTCTTTTTAAAAATTATTTGTTATAATATATATGTGTATATTGGATTTTATTATTATATTTGAATATGCATGTTTATATTATTAATATTTTTTATTTAAACCAATTTTCATTACAAGAATAAATATACATATAATTTTTTAATTAATTGTAAATGATAATTTGTAATTATTCTATATCTGAAAAACCATTTATGCAGATTCGCATAATTTAACATCTCTGATTCGAGACTCTTGCTACCATTTAAATATATTCTATTCCATGAATTTATATCCATACTTGAAAGAAAGGATCACAACAAGTAAAAAAATATTACATGGACGAATATTCTGTACACTTTAATATTACGGATGATTTGAAAAAGTATCTTAAACATTTAAATCCTTAATGTACTATTATATACATTCAATAATTCTGAATTTATCTAATATTTACAAACAATAACTGTTATCAATGAAACAGAATATTCAACAAATATGTATTATTGTCGCGTGTTGAATGCTCATGTGAAAACTTATGTATACATTTGTTAAAGTGATATGCATTTCATTTATGACTTTGCTAACGGAAATGAATACGAAATACAATTAGTTAAATTAATTATAAAAACACTTTTTGCAACGGAAAATTCCGAATCATAAATTTTCTTTTATTTGTTCTTCTTTCGGTTTTAGGAGAAATAGAGGAAAGGCGTAGAATGTCGGAAATTTTCATATCTTTATTACTAATATCATATAGAAATATAAACGACAGACGATAAAATGGCTGCTCGTATCTAGAAACAATCGCAAGGTAATATACATATAATAGCATATACGTCAATGATAATTTTCTTTCAGACAAAAAATGATAATATCGAGATCGATTTCGTAGACGATTATTCTTTTTTAAATAGTAAATTTTGTTATATGTTTTATTCATTCATGTATTAATAATTTAATAGAAAAAAAAAAAAAGAAAAAAACATATTGGATGAAATCAATTCCTCGACATTTAACATTAAAATTATCTGTTCGTAGTATTTAAATATATCTATTTTATATACATATATAAATGATTGTAATTAAAGGTCATGAAAATAAATAGATATATATAATTATATTTTTATGTCAATAAAAAATATTAATTTTATCGACAATATTTTCATATTCTTCATTTTATTAATCATAAAAAAAAAAAAATGAAAATATTAATGGATTTGTTTTAATGTTAAAAACTTCAAGTTATGTTATGAAATATATGATTAATTATTTTTAAAGATTTAATCAATCTCTAGATACATCATATGAAAAACAAAAAGAAAAGCATGAAGAGTTGAATAAAAACATACGATGTGATATTCTTTTGTTTTTCTTATATTTCATACAATAAGTTTTACAAATTACTTCAAATTCAAATATCTTCTAAACCAATGGTTTTTTTGACCTAAATAGATAATAATATACAAGTAAACAGATCGTATTAACGTATTAAAAATTATATAGTTCCATTTAAAAAATGAAGTTAGCCTTGAAATCTCCCTCGAATTTGATTTATAAAAAAATTATTTCTACAATATGAGATCCTAGTTTCTAATCGAATAGTATTTGTTCAAACATCTTTGATACGATGTGAACGATTTGTATGTACAATTGTTTCATTAGAATTTTAATTTTTACTCGATAGTTGAAAATATGCTATAAATTCGGAATTTTCTCAAGGATAATTTTCCATTTAAAATTTTTCATTGAAAAGGCACATAGAAGAAGTATAAAAGGATAGATATGCAGAATATTATTGCAAAGTATTATGATGAAACATATAATTTATTATATTTAAGAATATAAATAAAGGAATGTAAATTTTAATATTATCCATTTTTATTGAATCTCTCAATTTAGATATTTTTATATTTTTTTAAACGTATATCAAGAATATTTATCTGATTAATTTAATCGATCGTAAAATCTTTTTTACCATATTTGTCACAATTATCTCACACAGAAGAGTGCACGAGGATGATATCCCTTAAGATATATTCCTTTGAGAGATTATAAAATTAAAAACTAATTTTTTTAAAGAAAAGTAATCAGCATGAATCCGAGATCTAGAAAAACATTCAAACGACAAGATATATAACTTTCACAAATAAAATATATCCAAATCTCACACTTCACAACTAGATTTATCGCCAATTTTTTGATCAAAAAAACTTTGCAAACTTTCTAATTTACGTTTAAACACAAATAAATAAAATAAAATAAAATCGTAAATAACTAGAAATTATCAACAAAATACACGAAAAAAATTATTTTTTTATCAAACGCATTATCATCTAATCGAATGATAGATTATTACTATTTGATAGTACGATTATATAATTATTATTAGAATAATAAAAATGATAAAACAATTTATCAAGATCGAAGAATAATTCCATTTTATCAGTCTTATTTTTTTCTCGGTTAAATGCACATGCAAGAAAATTACATATAAGATAAATTAAAATTAAGAAAAAAAATATAATAAATAATAAAGAATAATAATAATAATAATAATAATAATAAAGAAAAAATAAGATAATTAATAAGTAAAGAAAATATCATTTTTTTATTTTATTTTATTTTATTATACTTTATACTTTAAGAAAGAATTAAATGAAGAATATTCAGAAAAGATAAACAAAAAGTTAAAAATATTTATGAGACATTTTTCGAGAGTCGATTCTAGAAAGTATAAAAATATTTTCACTATCTCGCTTCATTTAACGCAAAAAAATGTTATAACAAATAATTTTCAATATTTTCGTATATTAATTTTTGTGTTTGTTTTGAATTTTAAGCTCAATTTTCCAACGATCTTCTCCGAACATATTAATATCCAATATATATTTAAATTAGATTTTAGAGAGAAAAATAATAACATTTTTATTAATTTTTCTTATTTTTTTTTTTATGAAAAAAAAAACATTCTCAGGAATTATCTCACTAATAATTAAATCATTTTTTTTTTCGTTTTAAAACATTTAATTTTGTATAACAATGTAAATTTATACTTCTTTCAATCTATTATTTGAAGTCAAAGAAATAAATAGTAAATAAAATAAGAAAATTTAACACCAAACTTATCCACACTTCTTGTATACCTATTTCCTATCGCGCTCGGTCAAAATTATTAAAAAAGTTATCGTTTTTATGATTCAATGTAGATAATTGTTAATTTATTACTGAATGTATATAAAATGAGGAATTTTCATAAAATTTCGTCCAAATTTATTTTTATATAATTTCAATTATAAACTTAAAAAGCGAAAACTTCATTTTTCCCATATAACATATTTCTGAAAGATTAGTTTTCAATGTATCTACTAATTAATAAATCAGACTTTATATTATGCATATCTAAAATTATTTATATGGGAAAAAAAATAAAATTAAACTTTTATTTATATAGAGATATATCTTCGCTGCAATTTTTACAAATTATTTTATTCTCAAATGTATATTTTTCGCATCTCGATCAGATTTTCGTAGTTTTGTAAACTACTTTATCTTTATTTTACTTGCAAGTTTTTCGTACGAATCTGAACTTGTTGATAGTTTTAGCACATACTTTTCTTCCCGATTCTTGATACACAACATCTCAATAGCTAATTGAAATAAAAATTCCTGTTTTGAAATAGTTTCACTCGTTGTTTCTTTATACAAAACCATTATACAAAATCATACAGGCTATGTCCAAAATATTAAAAAATATCTGGAGATGATATCTACAAGATTTCGACTTCACATTATATTTCCTTGCCTAATACTAAATTTTGTATTATTATAAAAACTAATCATTTCCGGTATATATTTGTTACTTTTTTCGATTTTTGCATTGATTTATGCATGAAACTTATGCACAAGCACTTTTTTTTCGTTGGTTTGCTTTTATACGCTATAAGACAAATATAATTTGATTTATACAGTTTGCTTGAAAACAGAGTCATTTTGTCTTTTCGTTCTTTGGCTAACTTTGGCAATTCTCGTTTATTTCCACGGATTGTTCCAACAATTGTGGTATTTTTTGCAACTTTGTGGCCACTTCTAAAAAAATTATCTGTTATTACGTTCTTTATGCATCTTATGAATGGTTCCATTAGCTTCAAAACAATGAATTCTTCAAGTGAAATCAAATATTTTCTTCTCTCATCCTTTCCCAAATAAGAAAATCCATTTATTATATACTTATTATTCACACAATCAAAATTTTATGCCAAATTTGTCTGGTTTATTCGTCTGATATATACTGGATAAATCTATACTTAATCTTCGACGGAAACAATTGCTCATCAACAATAATACGTGCACCAGGTTTATAACAATTTTGTGAATTTTCAATAAATCGGTCATATTGTAGATATCATAATATTTATTGGTTTGCAGAAAATGGCTTCTTTCGCTCTTCTTATCAAATCGTATAACCCTCATAATATTTCAGTAAAGTCATTTCTGCTCATTGTTTTTGAAAAAAACACGGGTCCCCAAATTTTATTCCACAAATATGAGACATCTAGATTTTTTTGCCTGATATGCATCGCAGGCAATATAAATGCAAAGCAATAAATGCATCTAGTTTTGTTGTATTTAGCTTCCACTTAAAATATTTTATCGACCGGTTAAATGGACCGACCGCGGCAGACAGGACAGACTGCAAATATTTCTTAGAAAAAAGAAAGAAAGACTAGAAGTAAATATTGAAGAATATATTGTATGCATATTTTAGGAAAAGTTATAAAGTTTGAAAACCGGTCAATTTAACCGGTAGATTTAGTGTTAAATTTTATTTCCATTTCTTGCTTATACGATTTACACTTTGCGATCATATTGCATATACATTGTGACAACGTTTATTTTCTTAATTATTAAGAACATTAGCGAAAGTAGGTAAGGAGATGCATTAAAAGCATCATGAAGTCTGAAAATTATCTTAAAGAGACAGTGGAGAAAAAAGACATCGGTGAAATCGGTATTTAATATACCATCAAACAAGCATTAGGAAAACATTTGATAAGAAAAAAATTTTTTTTAGATTATCCCACAACAAAATTTCTTTGAAAAAGAACGAGGGAAAAAGAATCGGTTTTGCTTCAGGTTATAAAGATATAAAAGGAAAAATATCTATTTCCAAAAATTCTATATCAACTGATAATATGTGATAAAATTTTTAAAATAATATTTAATCATATAATATAACAAAATTTAAGAGATTTGCTTGCTAAAGATTTGCTATATTGTATCAAATCGTTATATTATACGGAGTATTAACATATCCATGGGACACTTTTCGAAATGTGAATTAATTTTCTAGACAAAAACACATAAGTTGTATAAAAATGTTTTATTTATTAAATTATAAATAATTGAAATTTGCATCAAACGAAGGAAATAGAGATCTCAGTTTCTTCGTTTACCGCAAATTTCAATTATTTACTTATAACTATAAAGTAAATAAGCTTCGATCAACAGTTTTATATACTTTTATTACTTTTTGTATTTATTTTAATTAATCCTCCAAATATGTTATACGAATATATTAATAATATATATTGGTTGTGATATCATAAGTTGAGAAATCCTGTTCTCGAATCAAATTTTTATTATTGATACAATAATAACTCGAGACAAGTCATTAGCTATCAATAATTAATTATTCGATATCGCATATCTATTATAATTATTTTGTGTTCGAAAATAAAAGATGTGTTTGTGAATATTTTTATTATTTTTTTATTTTTTAAATTTTCTAGCATTTCATTTTCAATAAAAAAAAAAAACCCATCTATTTATAATATTATAATTTCTGAGATTTGAAAATATGAATAACACGATGAAAAATGATTTTACAATATGAAGGATATTCAAAAGATTTTTATTGAAGATATTTATTGAATTATCTATAATTACAGATTTTGAGAAAAAAATTATTAGATCGTGGATTTTTACTCAAATATATATTTTTTATATCATATGTTTTTCATGTATTTATATATCTTTTATATTCAAATACATATGAATATATTATATATTTTTCTTCTAATATTAATTTTATTTGTATAATAACAATTGAATATTATAAACAAAAATTTAATTTTTTATTTTGAAAAAAAATTTTTTAATTGCGATATAACATTGAAAGCTGGAAAAATTCTAAATAATTTATTTGTAGAAATAAATTGAGATAATATGTAGATTACGATATTGAAGCAATATATCATGAAGTAATATCTAACAATTTTATTCTCTGCTCAATTTTTTCAAATAAACAATAGCAATTTATCAATTTAAAATTCAAATCATAAGAAAATTTATATAATATCATATAGATAACGAAAATATTCGAGCGCTTGCAATCTTTGATGAACGAAATACATATGTTAATGAAACTTGTTTAAGACAATGAGAGGTGTATAGTGAGAGGGAAATCTCAAGATTATGTTGCAAAATTTGAAAATGATTCACCAATTTGTGTAATAGATATAACATATTTATTATAAACACGTACCGTTAGTAGGTTACAAAGCTGATACGTTCTTACGATAGTTTTTAAACACTTTAGCCAGAAATATAAACACAGGTATTACAAGAAATATAACACAGATGAGAGCATTTTCACGTTCAGTTAATGTCAAGCTTCGTTCCATCAACAGTAAAATAAAAATCAACGGTAAAATATTCAAAATGAGTATGAAAAAGTCTGAAATAAAAAAGTGTAAACAAAAAACTATCTTTCGATTGCATAAGGATGAAAAATCATGTAATAACATAGCAAAAATCGTAAACAGAAGTAAATCTACAATGCATTAACATCAAAAAAAAAAAAAAAAAAAAAATCAAAAAATGAAGGAACAGTTATAAATAAAGCTCGTTCAGGTCGACTAAGAAAATTAACTGAAAGAGAAGAAAAAATTATTATCCGCGAAGTAAAAAAAAATCCTATTATATCTGCACTTACACTTTCAAATATGATATCAGAAATGTTTGACAAAGATATTCATCCCCAATTATGTCGACATGTCTTGCGAAATAATAATTTTTATGGTAGAGTACCAAAAAAAAAAAAGCCATATATTAATAAGCAAAATCAAAAGGAAAGATTGACTTTTGCAAAAATATTTGTAACAAAAGATAATGCTTTTTGGGAAAAAATAGTATTTTTTAATGAATCTAAATTTAATATTTTTATTAACTCGGATGAGCGAAGTTATGTGTGCAAAAAAACCAAATATAGAATTGGATATCGAAAATGTATACCCAACAATAAAACATAATGATTCAATCAAAATGGTGTAGGGCTGTATAGTAGTTAATGGTATAGGAAATTTAGTATTTATTGATGGAATACTCGATAAATACAAATATTTAGATTTTTTGAAGAACAATCTCAAACTTTTAAGGACAATGCTCCTAAACATATAGCGCAAATCGTGAAAGAATGGATTCTATACAATATAATATGCCATATGTTAAATAATCCACTATAGAGTCCAGATATAAATCCCATCGAAAATTTATGGACTGAAATAGGCAAAAAATAAATTTCAAATATTTTCAAAGCAGATGCTTAAAGAAAAAATTATAAAAATATGGAATTCTATCAATTGTAATTTTACAAAATCACTGGTACACAGTATGGAACGAGACAAATTATTATCACCAAAGGTAGTCCAACAAAATATAAATGTTAAATAATACTGTATATATGAAACGTTCGAATACTTTTGTAACCTACTAACAATGCGTGTTTGTAATAAATGTATTATAATATATAATATATACTGCAAAAATTGGTGGACTCATTTTCAAATTTTGCTGACATAATCTTGAGATTTTCCTCTTACTATACACCTCTCATTGTCTTAAACAACAAGCTCCATTCCAACATATATATTTCGTTCATCAAAGATTGTAAATGTAAGCATTCGAATACATTCGTTACTTACTGTAAATCTAATAAAATTACATTTGACATTTTGTACATATTACATAATTTGACATGTATTTTTTTCCATATTGAATATCTGATCTTCTTCAGCTACATAATAAATGCAATAATGATACTCAATAAAAGAAATCATCGTGTAGGTCTAGATCTAGATATAGATATAAGAATATCAAAGAGTTGTTCGATGAAACAAATAACTTAAAACGACACGTGCCACCAATAAATAATGACCGGAAAGAAAATAAAAGAGACGTGTTGTTCCTTAATTCTCTTTCACGTGGTATATATAATTCATATATACAAATACATGAAGTCTCGCTAAATATTACCTTGAATTACGTCATTATTATTTATACCGAGAAATGTTTTCATAGGCATTTATTAAATGGTGCATATATTGGTGTTGTTAGTTTTTTTTTTTTTTTTTTTGTTATAGATGGATGCGTGACATATAAAGATTCATTTTTCAAATAAAAATGTATGCTTTTTTTTATACACCAATGAAGTTTTTAATTTTTTATAAAAAAAAAAGGATTAATTTATATATAAGTTTAAAAGATATTTTTATGTAAATTATGTACTGTTAAGAAAATATTGTTTCTATGTTATGTAAATATTGTCTCTTTTATTAATAATACTTTTATACCAACATTACCGCAAAAAAAAAAAATATAGCGTTATGAGGTATAAACATTCGAAAAATTTGATATTACTTGATGTTGACACAGATATTTAACACGTTCGTCGCCATGTCAGCTATATATGGGTGACGGATATACTTCCGTGGGGAGTCCCCGTCACTCATATATGGATGACACTTTCTTGTTCAAGAAAAATAAGATTTTAACCGTTTGCACTTGTATTTATATTTAAGAAGGTTACCAATAAAAAGAATCCCCTAGAATATAATTATATTATAATAATAATTTGTATTATACATATAGAATGTAATTATATTATACATATATTTACATTAGTAAATATAGGATAGCGACTATAAGTGCAAAGGGTTAAAATGAAATTTTAAAAGAAATTTAATGAAATAAGCACTAAAATTTAAATTTAAAATTTAAATTCTGTATCTTTAAATCTAAAATTATATATCTGATAAGTAAGGTGTTGTTACGAATTTCCATCGATAATACGGAACTAAGTTGAAATTGGATTAGCCAATTAGAGGCTTATATTCAGGTCAGAATATTTAAGATTGATTTTGGAAAATCTTTGAACAAAACAGACGAAATAGGAAGCGTAAAAGTAGAGACAACAAGAGGACAACTAATTTAAAATCGGTGTTACAGATCGTTAATGAAAACTAAGAACTGTTATATATAACTATACCCCAATTAAATTTTATTTTAAAATATACAAAATAAAAATATTAAAACTATTTTCGTTTATCACTCCGTTCTGACTTTTCGGCAGTAACATTTAGGACCCGTGAGAAATAAAATCACGGGTGATGAACGTATTAATTATATAATTTGAAATTGTGAAAATAAAGTATATTATTAATTTATTTTGAGATTTAAAAAAAAAATGCGTCACACGCGATTAATTTTCCGGCATGATCACTTGATTGAGACGCCCCTTTGACTTCTGAGAATATTTGAAAACATAAGCAGAAATTCCCAACTATATTGCTCGATAGAAAAAAAAATGTTGCAAAATATGTTACAAAATGTGAGATGATCACTATTACATCGACATTTCCAAAAATGTAAATAATTAATAAATAAATACAATTATCATTGGTGAGCGAGTGAAGTTTTCTTAACAATATTTACGGTATTCAAAATATTTCTTAAACTAATCATTTTTCGACATATGTTAGAAACAGAATTTGTGAAACAGTCCCGGTCTGGCCTTTATTTTCAATTCTAATATTTCCAATAGCTTAACAATAATTTATTAGCGGGTAACATTTTCGTAACGTTTTTCAGATTTTTATTTAAACAAAGATGCCTCAGCAACCACGACCACTTTACAAGTCACATTTGCACGCCATGCAATGAATCATCGAGCGTAAAGATCCTCCTCCCACGCGCTGCGACGCCACCCCATCTTTCGAAACCGCCCTCCAACCGCGACGAAATGCAAGGATTGGAGGAAAAACCAAGACTTGCAGTCTTGTAGTTGAGTTGAAACAGATATAGCGACGATCAATAGCTGATTTCTTAGCTATTGCTTGAAATTCTTGCTTGAACAGAACTGGAAACTCTTAGAGAGCTCATCGCAGACTCTTCTTAACCCTTTTGCTACTACTTTTCGAGCCGCCGTACCAAAAAACGTGTACAGTGCCCGAGGAAAATCGTTGTTTTAATGAATGTTTATTGAAAAAAAGTTGATGACAAAAGAATATCGATACTTTATTTCCAGAGAAAGATACTCAATAACTCTATCGTCATATCATACGATACGCGGCATCTTATGCAGAGCGACTATACTCTCTTTTAGATGGCACGGGAAATAATTCGAATTCAATGAGCAAATAAATATGTGCACCTCTTGAAATTATTTAACGTCATCAAAATATTTTTCACTGCGAATAAATAGCAATAATAATAATAATAATAATAATAATATAATAATTTTTCAGCGAGACATTCTATATATTATGATATGCATGAATCATGAGAATCATCTGAAAATGTACTTTAATGCCATTGTTATGGATTAGGGCGGCATAATAATCGTTTCCTATTCCCTTAAATAATCCCTTCTCGATTAATTTTAGTCATCTCTACTATTCTCAGAGTATGATATTATGTACTAAAATTTATACTAGATTCAACGAGTTGAGTCAGAAAATAATAATAATAATAAAAAAAAAAATGATCGCGTGATATTTACATGATTGATGCTATATACTAGTTGCAGTTATTGATTCTCATAATTAAAAATCAGGGCCAAATTGTAGTGGTTCCTTATCGAGGGAATCATACATGGAAGGAGGAGGAAATTTAAATGATTTCCAAATGTGCAAGTGATGCGCAGGAAAGCTTTAAGAATATACTTTTTTCAGAAAGTTGGAAAAAGAGAAAAAATTTTGTTCCTCCAGATGATTACTGAAAATTTGATCAAAAAATGATCAAATTTTTATGAGTATTCGAAACATACATTTTATCTCCGTTGTATTTTTGTTTTTTCGTCAAGTTCTAATTGATGAGAAAACATTGGCATGTCAAAAAAACGAATATTAAAAGAAGATATATTAGTTCAATTGAGAAAAATATTATTTTAAATATTTGTTAAAGAAATGAAAAAAAGAAAAGGCCAGAAGAATCAATTCATAATATAGTAAAAACAATTGCTCGTGTTACACCAGTTTTTAGAAGAGATAAGGATTATATAGATATATAATATCTGTATATAAACATATTTTAACAAAATGTGATATTTTAAGAAAAATATTATTTAATTTTTTTATATTGTTAGGATAATCTATTATAGATGGAAAGAATATCATCTCATCAAAAAAGGACAAAAAATTTCTAAAAGAAATAATAACAAATTTTAAGAATATTAATAGCGATGAATAATTCATCAATTTTTTTTTACAGAACTACCGATAGTAAAAAAAGTTTTAGAAATTGTAAATGAGATCTTACATTATTTAAGGAATGTTCATTTCATAAATTATTAAAAAGTTTCAATTTTAAATTTACTTGACGAGAACGAAATAGTTTTTCAAACGATAAGAAATAAATTGTTATTTAGAAAAGAAGTTATTTATGGTAATTGAAATATTTGAGATTCCAATCGTATCTATTATTTGAATGAAACTTGGATCAATGCAAGACATATGAAAAATTCAATATGGAAGAATTTGACCGTAATTTTATCTCGAACATAATGACTTATCTAGAAAAATCCTTCTGGAAAAGGAAAACATTTAATAATTATAAATATTGGGAATATCAATGATTTTTTTATGAACATTTGAATTAAAAAATTGTAAATTATCACGAAGAAATGAATGCAACAAAATTTGAGGAATTTTCCTCCAATGATTGAAAAACAATTGAAAAACAATGATTGTAGTGAACAATGCTGCATAAAATTGAAAAAATTCCAAACAGTAGTTGGAAAAAAGAAGATATCCAACAGTTACAAGTAAAATTCGCAGATGATATGATAAAAATCAAATTGCTGTACATTATTAAATAGCAAAAAATAATTGATGTTTACATAAGAGATGAAATAATAAAATATATATATAAGTATTCTATTAAGTATTAAGAATCCAGTAGAACTTCATATGAATCATAAGATAAAAAATTATGTTGCAATTACGTTAAAAATATTATATAGTTTTTCCGATATAAAAAATTTATTTTAGCAATAAATACAACGGCGAAAAATTAGAAAAAAGTGTACACGTGCTATCACAAATTTTGACAATTAGATGGGATAATTAAATGAAAAATAGAACTATTTATTATAAATTTAAATGATTCCGATTTTAGAATCAAACAATTCTAAATAAAAAATATTAATTCTTTTATATTGTATTCTTTTGTATATTTTTATTTATCTTGTTATTTAGATATATTTATATTGACAACGACTAATTTCATATTATAATATGAACAAATTATTATTATAAGAAAAAATAGCCTTTAATTTTGTACTATGTAAGGATTTGAGATTTGTAAAACGACTCTGCCCAACTACTCATGCACGTCGATCATATGCACGTGTTTATTGACTGACCATACAAAGAGCCATATAAAGAGCAAAATACTAAGACATTGAAAAAATAATTAAAATAATAGTTAAAATTTCGAATACAGTTTTAGTAAGAATTTAAGTAATAACTTTATTTAAAATTCTTGAATTTGTTCGTAGTTATAATAATAATGATATAGTGAGGTCGTAAAATCAACCAAATGTAAAATATAACAAGATATCGTATATCAGAATTAATGTTTTGATAAATTAATTTCGATAAATAATATTTAGTTTTAAACTTTGACAATTTATATAATTTATATAAATAATATTCAGTTTTAAACTTTGACAATTTAAGTGAGAATATAATGCATAATTATATTCTGGTAAATGTTTTTTAATGACATAGTAATTTGCCATTAACGATCTTGTGATCCAAAAATTTGATCTAATTGTTTATTTAAAAATTTATTGCGAATAATGTGAAAAAATCGATTGCTCATCAAAAGAAAAAAAATATGCTTAAAATAATGCTTTAAATAAGATATTTCAAATTTAATAAGAAAAGAAAGTTAATTGGTAAATTATTAATCAAAAATATTTTATGTAATCATTTTGAATTTTGTGTGTTTCCAATATTATTTTTCTTTAATTTCTTTTTCTTTAAATAAAATCATCATATTTATCCTTTCAAGATTCTCAAATAATTTCATTATTTGATTTTTTAGCATCATTCGTATTGTTCAAATACAATATATATAAACTTTTTGATGTATTATTTTCTTTTAAAAAATTATAGTAAAATGAAAATAAAAAAATATAAATAAATACGATAAAATTATTTGCTTTTTTATTTTCATTTTATTATAATTTTTAATCTAATAATAATATTTAATCTAATTAAATTAATATCAAAAAAAAGATATGTTTGAAAATTTTACTTTTAATAAAAATCCAATCCTATGAAGTAATATTTTTTTTTTTTTTAAAAGTACGACTTTTCATTATTTTTACAAATTACATTTTTACAATTTTATTCAATATTTTAATAAATTACAAATATTTGAATTCTTTTTATTAAAATTACAATTTATATAAATTATATATATAAAATGTTTTTAAGAAGTTTTAATAATCGAAAAATATTTTTAAATCAATTATATTGCATTTCAAATGTTCAGGATTTTCTTAAATTTTTTCAAAAAAACTCAAAATCAAAAAAAATATTTACTTTTTTTAAAAATTTTTTGTCATAATATATGTTCAAAATTATTTATTTCTCAAAATATCGTAATTTGTATCAACCTCAAAAATACGTAAAATAAAATATGAATTTGATAATACATATATATATAACTATAATTGCATGTGAAATAATATACGAAATATAGTCTCAATTCCTGATACGAATATAAATATAAAAAAAGAGAAAAAAAAACTAATCAAAAGCAAACTTGCAAAGTTATTAGAAAAATTCTTGGTTATTATTATTTATTATTCATCGATAGATAATATTATTAATTGAATATTGTTAAAATATATAGTTCAAAAATTTTACTTTTACAAATAGAATGAATCGAAATAACATCATATTCCACATTAAATCATTGAATAATATTTCACATTTCAACTTATTATTCATTACAACATTAAGATTAAAAAAAACGAAGATGAAAATATTATAAAATATCATAAAAACTAATCATAAAGATATATGAAATTAAACTTTAATTAATTTAAAAAAAAAAAAACATAAAATAAACAATAGAAAACATAAGATATTTAAAAATAGTTTATTTCACTTTGATATAAAATAAGATTATAAAATAAGATTAGATTAATCTTTTACAGATAAGATGTCTTAGTCTTTAGAGCAGAAATAATAGATTAATTGAAATAATTCATTAATTCATTTTATTTTCATCAATCATTTCATTTCATCATTCAATCATAAAAAATAAAATTGAATTTAATGTATCGATGTCTTTTTTAATTGTAATCATTTCATTTATCTTTTTATTTATTCACATAGAATAATATATGGCTAAATCCCGTGGGTAATTCAAAATCTTTATAAATTATTGACTAAATATTGTATCATACTATTCAATTAATGAATGAGATGATGATGCGCGCAGATCTATCATTGGTTTCGCAAGTTTATAATCACCTCATACGACGATTTTATCATTGTACCACAAAAAAAAAAATATCGCTTTTATCACATTATTTAAAATAAACTACTATTATTTAAACTACTATTTAATAGAGTATCAAATCAATATATTAGATCAGTGAATCAGTTAAAGAAATAAATATTTATAAATAACATATAACAACAAATATTGGTAAAATCAAATATATTTTTAATAATATATGTATTTAATCTATATATATCATATTTCGATGAAATTATCGGTGAAAGTATTTTTGGAGCAAAAAATCTAGTTTTGAATTGATAAATATTTTACGGTATTATTCAACAAAGAATAACAATATCTAACAAGACATTTTGTAAAACATAAAGCAAAGCAAAATAATTTTATATGATATAAAAATATACATTTTTAAATTATTATTATCACATTTTATATAGATTTATACGAAAAAAGGGACATCAGTTCCATCCTATCTTTAAACTTATTTATTTATATTGCTTAAAACACTAACTAAATCGAATTAAGATATAATGGAATAATAAATAAAAAAAAGTAAAATCATAGAGAATGATTATGTGAAAAATAAGAAAAAAAATTTAATATAACATTCAGGATTTTATTTCGAATATACAAATGAAAAAAAAAGCAAAATGTTAAAAATAAAACATAATAAAACATCAAGTATCGATAAAAAAATTATAAAATAATTAATAAATCGATAATCTTTTTATAATTACATAATCGATATATATATATAAATACAAAGATATATATAGATGAAAGTATATTTTTATAAAAAGTAAATATATTTTTATAAAAATATAATAAATTTTAGATACATGTATATTTATATTTTATTATCAGTTCAATGTCATCTTAGTCTTGTCCACGTGCATCAGAAAAACAAAATATCGCTTGTCATGCTATCGTCACTAAAAAATTAAAGTATATCTATGTCGTACATAGATATAGAATATTTAAATATGATCTTTTAAATTCTATTAAGAAACTCAATGAAAAAATTTTTTATTGAATAGCACATCGATAATGATAATGTATTATGAAGAATCAATTAATAACTTTTTTATAAAATGTTTCAAATATTATTGAAATTGAAAAATATTATCATTGTTCAAGCCAAAAATTTCATGTGTATATGATTAATTTATCATTTCTGATTTCGAAATTATTTAAAAAATAGAGATCTTCAATTAAATTTTTACAGATAATTTTTTCAATTGGTTCTTATATATTATTCGCAAAGTCATTTTTGCGAATTTTTCACAAATTTGATTGGTTCAAATTACTTTAGATTGTTTCGTGTTGTGATATCGTTTTGTAATTTAATATGTATATTTTTGCTTTGAAATAAGTAAAGCAAACTATTTATGGATTATTGATTTAAAAAAAAAAACGATTTTTTTATAGGTTTTTCCGACTATAAATTTTGATAACTATTTTTACGTAAAACATTCATTTCACCTATTAATTATTCATATATTAATTAATTGCAAAAATAAAATTGATTAATCAATTAAAATTATTACATTTCTTTTTAATATTATAATTATTTATATATATTTATATAATTAATTATATTTGTAATTAAATATAAAAATATTTTTTAATTAATTAATTAGATAATTAATAATAATTGAGATCTTGAAAACTGACTAATTAATCCAAATTATTATATTTCTTTTTATATTATAATTATTTATTGATTATACTTATAATTAAGCATAAAAAGTATAATTAATTAAATAATTAATAATAATTATGAATATTCTTTTGAAAATTGATTAATCAATTTCTCATTCATTTTTTGTTGTTATATACATTAATTATTGTACATTCAAATAAACAAATATTAGCAAAAAATTTGTATATATGTATATATACAATATATATATTTCAAAGATATTCTAATAGATATTCTTATGTAAAAGTCATCGTGACTTATCACGATTTTCGAATTATAAATATATTAATGCTAAAAATAGACATTTTGAAAAATAAAAAACAGATATATTTTCATAATTGTTGCATGATGTATTTATAGAAAAGACGCTCTTTAATAATATGTAACTTGTTTGAACTACATCCCCCCCAATAAAAAATTGAAAAAACTTGGATAATTTTAGAAGAAACAATCTTATTCAGAATTCATGTATTTTTCTCTGTTTCCAAAATATTCTCAATACATTTAGTCTATTTTTAGCAATTTACTTTTATACCAACATTTAATTCCAACATTTAGAAATATATATATTAAATTTCATTAATTTTGAACAAATTTAAAAATTTGATTCTTTTTGCGCGTTTTGATCATTTCGAACTATTGTCGTTGCGAATTTGCATCAATGTATGTATCTAACTTTTGGACTTTGAATATCACTTATATATACTGTCATTATATACTGATTATATATTGACTTTCATATTACTTCATGCAAAAAGTATTTAAATAGTGGATGAAATTTGTGTTGAAAATATCAAATATCGTGAATATTTTGTACATTATATGCAGAATGAATATAGGGGAAGGCAGAAGAGAGGAGGAGAGAAAAAATCGATTTATATAATTATATAAACAAGGAATTTTGACAAAATTCAATCATATATTTATTGAAAATTTTCGAATATCAAATTTTACAATCACTTATAAATTATAATTTGTAGAATTTTCTATGAACAATTTTTACAATTTTATTAATAATTATTAATAATTAATATTTAAATTACATATCTCTATCGATATTAAATTTTGTAAATATTTATAACAAAATAATTGGATTATATTATATTTGAGATTGATTATTAGATATATAAATATTACTTAAAGAATTTCTGAAGATGATTTCCTTCTACAATAATATTTATACTTTGTTTCCGTTATTTTATACATATATAATAAATATTTATCCATTTCATAATACGCAATTGTAGATTTTTAAATATTAAAATTTCAAATAATAACAATTCGTCAATTTCTTTTTTTTTTGTTTTCATTAATAATTTTGAAATATGTTAAAAATATTATTTTGATCAACATTTTTCTATGAAACAATTCAACAATCTATTTTAGTTTATCTATGCATAGTACAGAAAAACCGGTTCTTTTAATGAATATTTAATGAAGATCTTAGTAAATTTTTGAATAGTTTGCAGATGTTTTTTCCTTTTTCCGTATTAAGAGAGAATCGATTATTAATTATTTTTTTTATTCTTATGCACTTTTATTCATTATTCTAATACACTTACTTTTTTCTTTATATTGTAGTGCAATAAAATATCTATTTTATTTATTAAAATATCTATTTTACTAATCTTTGATCAAATTAATTTTTTTTTCTCTTTTATAATGAAAATTTACTGTTTCACAAGAATAATATTTTTAGTAAATATTTTTATTTTAAAAAAAAATTATTATAATGATTTATTTACAAATAAATAATAACATAACTCATGGTACAAGTTATATAATTAGTGAATTCTCAAAATGATAATTATTAATAGAATAAATAATAAATAATACAAACAAATTTTTATTTTCTAATCTAAATTCCCATATCTGATAAAAAAGTTTTTATTTTAAATTTTGCGGTAAAAAAACATTAAAACACTTACGGAAATCCACATTTTTTAAAAAATATCATTTTTTTATATAATATATTATATATATTATATATTAGAATATTTAAAATTTTGCTTTTTTTCAAACGAAATTTCGTTTATGAAAATATTCTTTTTTAGTGAGAAAAATCAAATTACGAAAGAGAATTAATTAATATTTAATAAGAAAAATTATTAAAAAAATAAAAATTTTTAATATATTATTTTTCTATTGATTATTATGAGACTAAATTCCCATTAAAAATTATAATATTCAAAACAAAATGTTTATTTTTGTATCATAAATTTTTAAGTTATATCAAAAGATATAACTTAGAAGATATAAAGATTTCTCAATTGAAACTTTTATTGCCTTAATATGAATAATAATTAATAAGAAGAAAAATATTTTTTTTTCGAGAAATATATAAATTTTATTAATTATCATTTTGTTCCAAACATTTTTCATTAATTAATATTATTATATATTCATTTATGTTTACTTGAAGAATTATGTGAATATTTTATACACATATTTGCATCTTGTAAAACAATTATTGGAAATAATTATTGGAAATAAATATGTTCAGTTCATAATCAATTTATATATGTATATTTACATTTTATTATATATATATTTTTTTTAAGTACAATATTTATCAAATATATAATAGTTTAAAAATATTTTAATAATATTTATAAAATTTAAAAAAATGTTTTAATATAAATTGACCATGAAATCTAATTTAGTTTATACAAAAATAATTTATATCATATAATTGCCTTTTTTGAATTTTATATAAACTGTATAAATATAAAAATATTTGTTTAAATAAATATTATTATTTAAAAATAATCTTTAAAATTTAAAATATAAAATTTATAGATCATTAAAAAATTAGATAATAAAATAAATTAATAATATATTAATGACAAAATATATTAATAACATAAAAGTAACTAATAATTTTCATGAAAGTTTTTTATATTTAACAAAAATGATTATAATATAAAATTTAACTTAACTTGACTTGCTATGCTTTTTTATTTTTTGTTTTTTTCATATTATATAAAATTAATATAATCAAAATGTTTCATTTTAAGCGGTAAGAAACGTAAACGTAAAAATTACTTAAAAGAATTCTATCACATTTGAGATTAATAATCTAAGCATTGAATCACCTGATGTATCCCTTCTCTACTAACCAAGAAACAAACATCAAGGTTATCATAGGCAGAAATCAGAAATTAGTAACAATTTAATTCTTAAGTTAAAATGAAAAAAATTGTTTTATTGATGGTGTAAGTTATAGAATAAGTTAAGTTATATATATATACACACATACACACTTTTTTTTTCATGATATATATATATAGAGTATTCATAAAAATGTGGGACATAGCCTTTAGAGGCTGGATTCTATCAAAACAATAAAAAAAATTTATATATACATATGTCCGATAAGACTTAATTAATGAGTTATAAGCATTTTAAGTTCGTATTATAGTGAGACGGTAGAAAAAATGAGAACGTTCAGCTAGGCAATACCGTATTGTTATGTTGCTTGTGTAGCAGAGCCTCTTAATGAAAAAATAAATACAGTGATGTTCTTTTATATACAAATAACTATATTTGAATTTTAATATAATATACAATGTTCATATTATATAAATTCTTATTTAATAAAATAATCTCGAATAAGATTCATTCCTGAATATTAATACTATACATCACTTTATTTAAATCTATATTTAAATGGTTGTACGATATTCAATCTATCTATTTACCATAAAATCCATAGAAGTAAATCGAAATAAACTCTCACAAGATTTCAGATTAGAAAAGTTGAATATATTTTTCTATATATAAATTTGCTGATTCTCATACGTAAAAAAAATTACTAATGATACTTGAATTAATTTGAATTCCATAGATCAATGCATCAATTGAAAAATCTTTGTTTTTATTCCATTGAATATATATTGAATTCAATGTTTTTTATTTCGATATGAGATTACTAATGAGAAAAAAATAAAAGTCGAAATTTAATATTTTATTATTTTATTTTATTCATATCATATTAATATCACATTTTATATTCATCAAAAAAAAAAAAACCATATAAGCATTACACTTTTCTATTTCACGTTATACAGATATTTTTATCAAATATTTTTATTATTTTAAATATGTATTCAAATATTATTTCATCAAAGTCGCAATAATGTGTTACTGAAATAGCTAACAATTGGGCGTTGATTATGAGCATTAGAAAAAGAGATTAGAAAAAAAATAATATCCAAAATTGTATGTTACGTTTGTGTGCATTAATTACAAGAAAGTCTATATCAATAATCTTTTTTGTTTCTAAGGTACTATTGCTTCGTCTTGGTTTTAGTTTGTTGATAGCATATATCAGAAATAAAAGTATAAAAAAGAAATTAGTGAATTTGTAATATTCATTCGAGGCATAAAAAAAGCAATTGCAATATGTATGCATTTTTTATGGATACGTGATATTAATTCGTATTATTAATATGTGATGTCTAGAACGACTATTATTTCTCTCTGCATAAAAATAAGAAATATTGGGAGCCAATGAAATAAAGATAAAAGTTTGTCAGTGATTTCATTGGTTTTTAATAATAATAATCTGAAATTCAAATTGGTTCAAATATCATTAGAATTTTAGATTTTCCTGTGCATATGAAAATTGATAAATTTTTTTTTTTTTAATGATAAAAATGTTATATAATTACATTATATAATATTCACACATATTGTATATTATATTACATTGAAATTCAGAAATAGTTATTTGTGTATAAAAGAATATCAGTATATTTACTTTCATTGAGGGGCTCCGCTACGCAAACGACATCATTGCAATACGGTACTGTCGCGCACTCAGCTGAGCATTCTCGCTCTTCCAGCATCTCATTCTATCTAATATAAATTTAAAATGCTTATAACTCGTTAATTAAGCCTTATTGAATATATGTTTATATAATATGTTTATATAAACTTTTTTCATCGTTTTGATAAAAATCTAAAAATCTATCTTCTAATATATATGTTCTATAAAATAAGATATATACATATATATATATAAGTTTAATATTTTTTCAGCATCGTAATAGAAACAATAAATCATTTTATATACATTTATATTGTCAATAAGAGGAATAGAAGGTATAATAATACAAATACTTTCGATCAATGTATATGTCAATTTTTATAAATATATTAAATTGAAATTGAAATCGACCAAGACTTATTTCTTTTGATTTTAAATTTTTGAACTTACTAACAATTTTTTTTCATATTTTTTTCTTAATTAATTTCCTAATAAATTTAAAGCTTTCAATTAGGTAAATTATTTACAGTTATACAGTTAAAATTTTGGAAGATGAAAAATTTTATGAGAATTATCAAATTGATATTCTTAAATTCTACATTATTCATGAGTCAATTGTATATGGAAATAAATAAGTACTGATAATTTTCATAAAATTTTCTATGTAAATAATTACAAATAAATATAATTGATCTTTAAAAAATTTTTATCCTGATAAAAATATCATGATTCACAAATTAGAAATCAATGGTAAAAAATAATCATGTTTATACAATGTTTATATAAAATTAATAATAAAATGAATAATTTGAAATTAAAAATTTTTTAAATCTCAAGTTGAATTTATAATCTTTTAAATCATCTGAAGTAATAAAAATAAGTTTAATTTAAATATTTTGATTTATATTGGCATAAAAAAAAAGAAACAAAATTTTTTCGATAAAAATATTTTGATGAAAATAATGTAATGGTTATTTTTAGCACATCTGAAAGGTTGTCAATTTTTTTTATCAAACAGAAAATATTAAGAAATCTAAGATAAATTTAGATTTTTCAATATCTAAAATGTATCTAAAATGATTTATCAATGATATAAAGTGTAAAAATTGTTTTTATCTGCATTTCATTCAAAGTGAACAATTCTATTTTTGATGAATAGAACGAATGATTCAATAGTGAAGAGTCAATGACAAATCTAAATTTGTTTAATAACAAATAAACAGCCATTCAGATATATAATTTTATCTATAGTTATATAATGTGTTAATAAAATTTGAAAATGTCTTTTCCGTGAAAAAAAAGAACATGTGGAAACATCTTCAAAGAACATGTTTTTAGATATATATCAAAATTATGAGTCTTTGGAATAATAAATTTGAAAATTATCATAAAACAAATATTCATAAAAAAGCATACAAATTTATATAAAGATTTGGATTTATCTGTTAAGTGTCAAAGACAAGAGTCAAATTTGCTAAATTGAAACAATTTGCATTGATATTTTGAGAAAGTGAACAATGAATTAAATTTATAATATAATATAATATATAATAATATAAATTATTGAGCAAGTACAAATACTCTAGCTTTTATTTTTCATTCCAAATGATGAATATTAAAAATAAAAAAGTATAAATTCACCTTTAGAATTGTTTCTTCAGTTTCATTTTTTTTTGACTTGAAATTATACAATAGAAGATATTTTTAAACATTTAAATTTTATATTTATCTTTAGCTTGTATTTATTTATATATTTTTCGAAAATAAATTAGAGAAAAATCTTGTTATACAAATATCTATCAAATTACATCGAATTAAATAGAAAGTTTAAACATTATATTTTTAAGTTCATTTTTTTTAATACAAACAATGAATTAATATTTGTTAGGCATTGCATTTATCACATATTTAATATGAATGTTTTATCTTTTCCAATTCATTTTATGAAATTAAATATTTACGTTTTTGATATATTTACATTCGTTTACAAAATTTGAAATAGTATCTAGAATTAGTTAATAAGAAGTAATTATTAGCTTTTGAATATTAAATTTTTATCATATGTTGATTACATTTTATTTCGTAATCATAGTTGAAGAATATCTATTGACCAATAAATAGAAGAATGAAGAATCTATGTACATTCAAAAAATTTCAGTAAAAAATATAATAATCAGGCGATAATTATATACAATGTGTGAAATCATACAAGCATTATAATGGTTACACGCAAAAAAAAAAAAGTATTTAATTGAATACAAATAAATATGAATAAATATTCTACATATGAAAATAAACAACAAAATTTGTATTAAATATAATTATATATATGATTTGTTATAATTCTAATTCAATATTTTATTTACTTAAAATAATAAATTTTTTTATTATTATACTTTCCTTCTATTATTTTTCATGTGTAAGAAAGAGTTGTATTAAGAATATAATTTTATTTTCTTTCAATTTTATCCAAAAAGTATAATTATTCAATAATTACAAGTTATTAGTGGCTAACATTTCTAATTTCATTATTCAAATCATTTGCATCATTATAATTATGATTATCATTGAACCATATTTTATTATATTATATAGCTAAACTAAACAATCATCAAATTATTATTAATATTATCCAATCCAAAATATATAATGTATATAATGTATTAATATACATAATATTCTAAAGTTATTATAAATAAATTGATTATTTCTTTATACACCATAATAATTGACAAAAAGAAATTCATATCGATAAATTTCAATTCTGTGTTATATTGCGAAATCATTAAAATGATTTAAAAAACATGATTGTTAAAAATAACTTAATCACTTATCACTTAATCACCAGGTCACGAAAATTGAAGAGTGAGTAAGTACTAGATCATGTTTATAATATTATAGGTTACAATCTAATATTAGATCGCATTATATTTTTGAATGAATCACGAAATGATAAATGTTTAGAATCGAGGAATCAATTTTTACAAACAATTTTTGAATGTTTACATCGATTTTGAATGTAAAGATGTTTTATCTTATATCTTTGATTCGAATAAATATGGCAAAATAAATTTAATACAAGAATATAATAATAATCAAAATAATTCAAAGAGAGCAATATAACATTTTAATAATCAGACAGATTATTTTAATAATCAGATTCTAATAGGAAAATATAATAAAATAAAATAAGATTAAATACTGATTAAAATTTTGATAAAATTTAAATAGCGGTTATAAAAAGGTCGAAAAAATATGTAAGTATATAAGTTATATACTATATATATATAGTATAATATATGTATATTTATAATATCGATTAGTAAAATTATAGTAAAAATTGATGTACATTTTAATATAAATAAGTTATAATCTATATTGTTTATTTCAATTTATCTCAATACTGATATATTGATAAAATTCTAAAAATTTTTATATTTCTTTAATTACTTCATCGATATTACATTTGCTCTATGTAGTGAAGTTCAAGTTTGAAATTTTCATAGAGCAAAGAGATTTTCAATTTTAAATTAAATCTAATGAATTTATGCATATACAATATGCATTTGATTCACTTATAATCATAGTATAATTTTTCTAAACTATTGAATTTATATTCTTTATTATTCGTATATATTTTATTAAATAATAATATATAACTATAATAAATAATTTATTGATGTGTTAGAAAATTATAATATACATATATTGTTATAATATAATAGAAGAGATTAAATGTTATAATATGTAATTAAATTTTTTTTTATTTCTTTATGGCATATGAAATTATATATAATATATAATTATATATAAATATAATATATATAGAATAATACAAAATTAAATGTACCAGGTGAATATTTAATATATAAAATTATATAATTATAATAATCGCTGATTGAAGATATCTTTAAAAATATATATGATAATATGCTGAAATTAAATTTTCAATTCTTTATTATCAAGAAAAAAATTTACACAAAAAAATAACAAATAAAATTCATTTTAATATTTAAAAAATATGAGAAATAATATTATAAAATAAAGCAGAGCGAAGAAAGCAAAAGAAAGAAATGAAATATATTTTTATTTAAAAGTGAAATATCTTATAAATATCATATATATATATATATGTTAGAATGCAATAACATTTATATTTTAATATGTGTAAATAATTTTGAATACACATAACCACAGAAATATTCACATTCTATATTACAAGAAAATTCATCTTATCCAAAAATTCTGATTTTATTGAAATTTTATATATATATATATACAATATGGATTGTATAAACAATTTTATCTATGAAAAAATTTTTTGAGAATGTGACATAATAACATTATAAATATATTAAATGTTGAATTTAATGGGATATTTAAAAAAGATTGAATGAATTGAACGGATGTACACTTATTTTAAATTTATTAAAATAAAAATAATAATAGAACAAAAATAATATTTATTTCAATAAATTCTTTATTTTTAATTTAAAAATAAATACCTTTTCATGTCGTTAGAATATGGAAAAACTATAATAGTATTGTTTTAAATCTTCTAGAGAGAAAACTAAATGTATATGAAAGAAAAAATATAAATATGAAATACCTATTCTATTTTTTGATGTAAAAATTTTAAAATAATAATAAATAAAAAAATTTTATACAGAATATCATATATAAAAATAAATATATATTAAATATATTATGAACTTTAAAGAACTTGACTTTGATTTCTTCTAAATAAAGACAAAATTGGATCAATACAAATTTGAGTTATAATATAAAATACTTCTAAATCTAAAATACTACTAAAATCATTTTAGAGAAATAAGTTATGAAATAAATTTCTTAAATATAATTTATATACAAATTAATATACAAATATAATAGATAACATGAAATATAATAAAGCAATAAAAATTAATAATATACGAATTAATTAATTTTTTTTTTTTTTGCATACAGTCGCATATGTAAATTGTACTTTCTGGATTCGCATGATAAATCTACAATTAACAATATTCTATATATATATTATTATTCTATATATTAAAATTCTATAATTCATCTTTAAATTATTCGACAAAATTTTAATTATATTATTATGAATTAAATATTCATATTTCTATCTTTTTAGCATTTTATCTTGTCATAATATTTAAAATTTTATGAATATTTCAAATCTTTATTAATCTATTAAAAATTATTATTATAATATAACTTACTCTTTTGTTCTTTTTTTTAAATTACAAAATAAATTCAAGTAAATTTCACTTCAATAAGTACACATAGAAACTTTCTATTACAAACAAAATACAAAATGTCTATTAAATAAACGGAAGATAATTATCAACAATAATTGCTATGAAAGAGTTTAGTTGTCATAACATTTGAGATACAATCATTGTCAGAATTATCAATACTGTATACAGGTCAAAACCTTTCATATTTCTAGTCTATCTTATATTCATGTTCTTTTCTTTTTCTTTGTAACATATATATATATTTTGATATTAAATGTTAATATAATTTCATATATTTAATAATTATTTAATATATATCACATTAAATAAAAATTAAATTTACCATTATTGCATTATTATTATTATTTTTTTTTTTCGTGTTCTTTGTTCTCAGAAATTTGAATTAAGAATTAATTTTTGCAAAATTTTGTACACAAATCTATAAAAAGAATATAGTTGAATATAATTAAATAAAATATATATAAATAAAAATTTTTTATATTAAAACAAAATAAATCTTATATAAATAATTATAAATATATATTGTATATTTTTTAATCTTTATTTTGAAATATTTAAGTATATGTTGCTTAGATTATGATAATTAAAAAATTAAATAAAAAATTAATAAAGATTATTAAATTTTAATCCCATTACAACTTTTATCAATAATTTTAAAGTATATTGATTATTGAAAATTGGTTTCTTTGATTTGATTATTATAATCCATCACCATAATTATAACCATAACAAAACATTATTAAACATAGCAAACGTTATATAGTATAATAATTAAAATAAATCCTAAATTTAGAAAGTTACAAAACACTAAGATTAAAACAATTAAACCATTTGTGAAGAGAGAGAATTCAAAATTAATTTGAAATATTATGAAATAATAGAATAGATAGATAAAATAGAATAAATAGTAAATTAAAATGAAAAATATTAATCCATTAGATTATTCAATAAAATTGAAATCATAAGATTGCATAAGGGAAAAAAAAATATTAATTATTTTAATTTTATGTAAAGTTTTTAAAGAAAAAAAAAAACCATAATGTAATCATATGCTCTAACAATGAATTTTAAAATAGAATATAAATTAATTTTTTATGTAATTTTATGTAAAGTTTTTAAAGAAAAAAGAAAAATCAAAGCAATGTTTATATTTAATTTATATTTTCTAATCATATGCATTAGCAATATTCATTTTAAAATAAAATACAAATTAATTTTTTTCACTATAAATTGTGAAATTAATATGCAAAAATGTGATATTAGTATTTATATATTGACTATATTATTAATAGGTTTTTAAAATAGTATTAATAATAATTAAAAAATTTTGAAAATAATGGACTTGCAAAAATCAATTCTTAAAAGAGTATCAATAATAATTAAAAAATCTTGAAAGTAATGGAATTGCAAAAAAATTAATAAGAATATATAATGGTAGGAAATTCTAATTATCTACAATTATAGATATAAAAAGATAAATGCATAATACAATGAATTATCAAATTTTATAAAATTTGATATTTGAACAGCTTGAAATTAGAATAAAAAATTTAAATCATCAACAGAAGTTGGCAACGAATTATATTAGACAATTTTTAAATTTTAAATAGATAGAAACAAATAATATTAAATAAATAATAATATTGATAAATTAATTATCAAATAATGAATTGCAGATAGAATTGATTTTTTTTTTTTTTTGATTGATTATTATGAGTAAAACATTTTCAAAAATTGTAGGATTTTGGGAAAAAATTATTTGCAGATTTATGTTTATGTAGTACTTTAGCATCTACAAAAAATATCTTAAATACTACGTAAAAATTAGAATTGAATAAAATATATGAACAATATTATCATAAAATATTTTTATGTATATTTTATCATAAATAAAAACATTAATTATAGGATTTTTTTTATCATAATAAAAACATTAATTATGGAATTATGGGATTTTTTTATTATTTATCAATATGTTCTTTTATAGGAATATCTCAAAAAATATTTTGTATTGTGTAAATTGGGTAAATTTAATTAGAAACTCGAACAACTTGAAGACCAAATCATCTTTTTATGGAATATATCATGCTTGATAATGCAATATTTTAATTACACTTTTCTTTTCGAAAAAATATTTTCTATGACAATTAAAATATGTATTACATTTATCATAGTTTACGATAAAAGAATAATCATTTTCTAAATTGCCTCTTTTAAATTTATTGTAATTCTATTATATTTTGTCGAAGGATTAAGATGGATATAATAATACAATTGTTAATTTTAAATTGAATGTTGATCCTTAACCAATGATGGATATTATTAAAAAACCAAATATTGTGATTAACATGTAATAAGATATCAGTAGAATAGAACTATCATTATCAAAAAACTTTATTATAATATTTATATAATACTTTATATATACTCTAATATAATATGCTTTATATTAAGAGGAAAATGTTTTCAAAAGAACAGAATAATATTTTTAATGAATACTTATATAAAGAAAATACTGCGCAAAAAAAGATCGATTTTATATAATTGCATAAAATGCAATAAGAAAAGATACAACGTTCAACTACATTAAAAACACGAAAAATAATATTATCCTATAAAATGCAGGACAATCAAAGCAGCACAAACACGTTTCAAGTGCCAAATTTCATGTAACATATTCATGTTCTGATTGTATAGAAAAAATATAACATATAAAATTTTCTATTTGTTATTATGTTTTGTATTTAATTATTGATAAATATTTTTCACATTTATATGTTTTTAATTACAAATATTGTTGTTCATTCTCGCATTTCATTTCATTTTTCCTTTATTAGAACATGTTAAACAATATTTGCTACGATGAAACATTCATATTTCTTAGCACAGTGTACGAGAATGTTGAGTACGATTGTAAGACCAATAACGTTGTCCTCGTCTTCATGTAATCTCTTTAAATCATTCATAAAAGAAGCTACAATTGTGGATAAGATATATGTAACAATTTAAGTCTCTAATAATTGATACGATTTTAGAAAAGAAATGGTTAATAAAAAAATAAAAATATGTTATATAAAGTTCCATTATTTAAACTCATGTCGAAAGTATCCTAGACTTAATTTTCTTTTTTTTTTAATAATAAAAAATATAAATAAACAAATGTCAATCAATAAAATACTCGATGAATATTAATTAAATTGTAAAATAAAAGAATTTTAATTAATATTAAATAAAGTAATTAAAATAATTAAATAATAAATTATTTTTAATAAAAATTAATTTTTTATTTTGTTTATATTATTTTTCTATCAAACATATTAAAATATAATTAACAAATAAAATATAATAATAAAATATAATTTTTTTTAATGAACATTATATATATAATAATGGATATTATATCTTATTACATATAATATTTTATATGTATTTTATTATATGTATATCATTATTCTGTAATATTTTTTTAATATTAATATAAAATAATCTTTTTAACAGATTTTAATTACTGGTTATATATTAACTGAACTTTAATACGTTTGATTTACAAAATAAAAAAGGAAAACTTATAAATCTTAGTAGTTATATATCAATAATTTTGTATATTAAGAATTATTGATTTTTTCACCGTAAATTAAAACATTTTTAGTAAAGAATAATAGTAAAATTATATCTCTACTTTTTACATTTTAGATTTAATAGATTTAACGTTTATTATTTATATTTTAGTCTTTATAATTAATGATTTATTATATCATGTCATAAAATATTATTAGTTAAACCTAGTAGATTAATAATCATAAATATGTTTGTATATACATAATAATACAAATTATTAAAAATATATTAATAATACTATTAATAATAACATTAAACTATTTGTATTTAATATTTAATATTAAACTATTGTATTTAACGTGCATCTGTTGTAACTTTTTCTTACTCTTTTATATTCTTTTATACAATAATATAGCAAAGAGATCTTACTTTTATAAATATGCCAATCATTCTAACTACTGGAAGAAATCAATGCGCGCGCAGATCAGCTCATTGTTTGAGTATATATATAGTAAATTAATAGAGAGTAAATATATTTAAAAGTAAAATATATTTATGAAAGTAAATTTGTTTTTCGCAATAGTTTCTCACTGATTTAAGAATGATTATCCAAGAATAACTACATTAACAATTTTCAAATATATTTGTTTTGAGCCAAAATCATTAAAAATAAAAAAAAAGTAGACGTTCGTTTAATACTAGAAATTAATTAGAATGCAAGATTGACTATAAATGTCATATTAAAAATTTTTTATATGAAAAATAATCGCTAGATTATAAATCTATTTATCGATACGAACGCTAGTTTATGATTTACGAAACGATTTAGTTTATGATTTTCTATGAACTTTCTGTGATTATACAATCGTCGATTGATATCTGATTTTGTTATATTATAAAAGATGATTATGTTTTTATTTTAAATTGTAATTATAAATACAAAATTAAAGAAGATAAAATGTGATTAAATATAATAATTATAATAATTCATAATTAATAAAAGAAAAACAAAATAGAAAAAAAAGTTAGCAAATAAAAATTAAGAACTAATAGAAGTACAATCAAACAAAAAATAAAGATAAATAAAGATAAAATAATATATACAAAAAGTATATAGATGAAATATATAACACATATAACATATATAACATAAATATTTTATTTATGTTTTTTATATACTATAGTAAAGAAATAAAAATTATACATTACCCAATGAAGAAAACTATATAATAATAAAATTTATAGAATAAAATAAAATTTTATTTTTTGATATTTTATTAATTTAAATCATAACAAAAAACATAAATTATAATAAAAATATTTAAACTAATTGTTCTGATTATGTTAAATAATTATAAATTAATTTTTTTAAGCTTTATTATTAAATTATTAACAAATAAATTTCAAAATAAAATATACACAAAACTAATTTTATTTTTTTAGATATATATATTAATATAATTAATTTTTAATAGAAACAAAAAATACAAATCTATAGAAAATCTCTTTAGATCTAAAATTTAACAAATACAAATAAACTCAAATTCTACTTCCCACGCATATGTCATTTGTCTCTTAAAATATGAATTCGTAAATGCTGTTTGGGAATTAGTAACTTGACAAAATTACTGAATTACTGAATTAAAAAAGAACCATTTTTTTTAAATAATTATAACATTAAAATAATTAACGTTTTTATGATTCCAATCTTAAAAAAACGCATTTGAATATATTGCAGAAAACATAGTATTTCAATATCATCAATTCTTAGAATTTATTCGAACGAAAAAAATTCTCAAAGTCGATCGTACGCAATAAGATAACATATAAATTGATTATTATTAAGAGCAATATATTTTGATATATGAACATTCTATATTTGAATTTTAAAAATGAAAAGACGATGTAATAATTTATAAAATTACTAAAATTATTAAATTTTTAACAAAAGGTTTAATGATCTTAATTTAAAAAAAATTATTTATTAGTAATTTTTGTAACGATATATCATGTAATATATCATGTATGTAATAAGCTTCGAATTCAAATCCCAACGCGCACCATATTTGCGCATGGCATGATGTTTGCATGTGTGCACGCGTATATGTCAGAATATACTATCTTACGTGACAGCTTTCTCTATCATTTCTTTTAATGCATTTGTATTTAAAAAAAAAAAATTGTATATAAAATTACAAAATGTAAAGGAATATTAATTAAAAATAAAAGAAAATGTTAAAAAACATTATGAATATCAATGTAATAACATTTCATATTTTTTCGGAAATTATACATATTTATTTTATTACTATTTTTTTCTCGTTTTAATAATTAAAAATTTTCAACAAACAAACATAATATAGAAATTATATTTATATTAATTTAATATAAATTATTAGATAATTTAATTAATTTAGTTAATTCATTATTATAATTTAATTCAAATCATATTTATTTATTTATCTTTTTAAATTTAGATTTATTTTATTATTTTTCATATATTAATATTCAATTTTTTTACATTTATTATTTTAATTCTATTATACAATTTCCTCTATACAAAATTAGAAATAATATTTATAGAACATAAATCATCTTCAATGCTTGTACATGTAACAAATAATGAACAAATATATAACTACTATTTGATCATACATACTTTACTAAATACATATATTGAATTTGGCATCGTATATTTTGCAGTATTGACGAAAAATGATCGTGAAACTTGATTGAACAATATCACTATACTGACAAAAGATTTCACAATAAAATTACTTATAAAAATCATAAAGAAATTTTTTTATAATTATATATAAAAGTTAATAAAATCTCTGAAAAGAAATAATTTTATCATAAAAAACAATATACAAATTTAAAAAAAAAATTTACCGAATTTCTAAATCTTTATACGGAAACAGTTTAAATTAATTTCATTAGCAACGAAACTAAGATACGTAATAATAAATGCAATTTATATTTATTATATTTCATTATAATAAAATGAGTTTATGACAAAAACTTAATTGTTTTTTCAATTATTTTTAGTAAAATTTCTTTAAGTAAAATAATTAAACTTTATCACGTGAATTAATCCAATGTATAGATGTGTTTAATAAAATATAAATCATGATTTCAAAATTTTTTTCATGAGTAATAAAAAATTCATATGATAACATTTAACATACTAATATATCAAAATATATTAAAGACTATACAATGTAACCAATTTAAGAAACATAATATGACAATTTACAATATTTTAAAATTTTTCTATTTTTGCTAACATAAAGAAATAATTTGATAAATTTTCAGTAGAAAGAATAGCAATATTTCGCTCTATTGTAAATTCAGCTGTTAATTCAAATATTTGCTGGATATGCGGAAAATTTTTCTTGAATCTAATTTAAAAACTAATGATTTTTTACAGTATTTAATAATTTCTTTCATCTTTGTAATATAATAATCTCGGAATATGACAAATGAATTAAATTTTATTGAATAACATATTATAATAATAAATTAAATTTTATTAATTCCAAATCACCAATAAAATCTATATCTTATAATAATATATTTATAAAAAAGATAATTTAAAATTAACAAACGAATATGTTCAAAATAAAAATAAAAATTTTCAATATGTTCGTTTGTTAATTTCAAATTATCTTTAAAAATTTTTTTAAATAGTTTTTTTATTTTAATTAGTGAATAACAAATTTTAATATTAATAATTCCATGTTAATAATATTAAAATTTCATTCAAATAATAAATATAAATGACACAATTGTCAATTATAAAAATTGAGAAGATAGGATAATGGCAATAGAAAGGATAATAGATATATGTAAAAAAATATTCAAAAATATAAAAAATTAAATATAATGAATATTCTTAAAAAATAAATTAGGAATGTAAAAAATATCGAATCATTAACTACAATTAGGAATTATTTTCAATTATAAATTTGAAATATAATGAAATTTAAATCACATAAAAACATTTAAAAAAATAAAATTACAAGAAGTATTATATAGAAATACAAAATATAAAGTAAAAATGCATTAAAAAATTAGATAAAATATTCAATATAAAGTAAATTATTACTACTAAAAATTTAACACATGCATAGAGCTTATATTGGGATGAGCTTGTTATTTTAAACAGAAATTAAAGATAATAAAAAACATTTCAAAAAAAAAATTATCAAATAAATATTTAGTACACGATATTTAATAAATTTAAACTTTCACAACTAATTTCAATTTATTAAAATTAAAATAGAAAAAAAAAGGCTATCCAAAAAGTATAACATAAATCATGCAGAAAAATGTATAAAATTCTCAAACAATATAAAAATTGTAAGAAAAGTGAAAATTAAGAATACATACCATAAAGTGGGCCGAGGAAGTAATGGATTCAGAACAAGTTGATGGAGGAAGAAACACAAGGTAGATCACAATGGAACGTTGTTTTACTTCGTTTGTGCACACGGAAAGACAGAGAATCGCACTAATAAGCGAACAGTCGCGGTTGCCTGCTTTAAGTAGGCATATTCGTTGAAGAGGATGAAACAAGGCTGACTTTCAGTGCTAGTAGTTTTCACGCACGCTACCGGCCCAGCAAGATTAAAATGGTAGAATACCGCAAGGCGCCATCTTTAGTAGATGGCACGCAAGCGCTGTTTTTACCGCCATCTTATAGTCAATTATTGAAATAAAGTTTAAGAAAAATAGCATAGAATATAATTCTAAGGATACATAAAATAATTTTTACATATAAGCATAATTTTATTTTGTAAAAATAGAAAATATAATGAAAATATAAATTCTATTATGATAAATATAAAATAATAAAAATATAGAATTTTAATATTATTTAAATTTTTATTTAAAATTTCGATAATATACAATATTTCGAAATGCATTACAGTCGAATCTTTTAATTTAAATAAATTGATAGCTTCGCTATTGATTAATTTGCTAATAAAAGATATTTCAATCATAAATTGATTTATAGTTAAATGAACAATTAAAATTATTATATATAAATCTTATATATAAAATAAAAAAAACAATTTGTATTTTAAAGTTTGAAATATTAATTTTAAGTATGAATCATATTAATATTCGTAAAATTGTAAATTCTATTTAGAAAAAAAGAAATCTATGTTAAAAAAATATCAGACAAAAAAGATAATATCAAAAATAATTATAAGTTAAATTTGTTTATAAAATATGCAATAATATCCAAATAATAAATTATTCGGTCATATCTATTCTTTGAATTTTGTTTGGACACAAATGGAATTATTTAATTCAAACTTTTTCTATTATTGTTTATTATTATAACATACATTTGATCATACATTTGCATTTGATTATATTATGTTAAAATGCATAAATAAAAATAAACAAAACCACGTGATTAAAATCTTAGAGAATTAAAATCGATCTATAATTCTGAACATAGTTTAGTATTTTATTATCAATTTTTTAATAATTAATATAAATTCGTTTAAATGTTAATGTTAAAATTTATTTAAAATGTTATATTTATATTTTGTTTAATATTAATCTTTTTATATATTTCAAAATATGTTTATAGTAATCTCATATATTTATAAAGATATTCTGACATGATAATATGTGATATAATGTTGGAATTGTAAAAGTGCCTAAATTAAATAAAATATAAATATTATATTTATTTATGAATATATATATATATTTAATATATTAATAATATACTTTTTATTCATAGAATAAATTTATTATTGAGCATAGCATTTCTAACTCTAAATCGGATTGATACAATGATTATTTTTATCTTTCATATCTATGCATAAATTATTTTTCATTTTTTTACAATTAATATCATTTTTACTGTATATTTCATTAATACATTTTATTCGATTTCTTTATTCATATCAATTCATGGCTTCAGAGCAAGGAAAAAATAAAAAATGTGAAATAGGATATCAGTTGAACTTTTTGTTTCTCAGTATTATTTAAAATAAATTAAAAACTGAAAAAATTTAGTTAAAAAATTAAAAAAAAAATCATTTATAATCGAATCAAATTTAAAATTATAACATCAATTTAATTGTTATGTATATATATTTTATAAAAAAAATAAATAATTTTAAATTTAATATTTAATATTTTAATATTCTCAAAAATATTTATTTAAATTATTTGAAAATTTTATTTACAATATTCATTTATGTTACAAGATTTATTTTATATTTGGTACCAAAGAAAGATTATGTATTGAAGTTTAATGTATTTTTGATGCAAATTTGATTTAAAACAAGATTTAATACAAAAATCTATATATATATATATAGTATATAAATTTATATATATAGTGACACAGAATTAAATGATATCAATTAATATCATTTTATTATCGAATTGTTTGCTAGATAATAAAACACTATTATAATCTGCTTTAAATATAACTCATTATAATTAATTTCATTGATTATAGCGATTTAAATAATTTGAATGAAATTTTCCTAAAGAAAAATTGCATTTACAATTAATCGAAAAAAATCGTCAAAATTCAATAACTGTTTATTAAGTTTAAGTTTTCATGTTTTATTTCATCTAAAAAAAATATATATATATTATATTTAAAAAAATATATTATATACTTTAAATATATATATATATATATATATATATTTAATCTTAGATAGAGCTGCAAACATAGAATTTACGTTATTTCTATTATTATTAAACAAAGCGAATATATGATATTATTTTCTCTTTCACTATACATTGATATTGCAGATATATTACGTGATCAGATTTCGGTCAAAATTAAGCAACGCGTTATGTCACATGCAAGGCTTTTTATGCATAGCATAAAAAAAAAAAACAAAAACAAAAAAATTCAAATTAATATAAATATAGAAAATAATTACGCTACATTATTCATATTATTGCATCGAATTATTTTAGCATATTCTTCATGTAATTTATTATAACAATATATATTACTAGAAGTATTTCATAAAACAGTAAAAATTTAAAACTTTTTTTCGATTAATCTAAAAGTTTTTTGTTCAATTATTATAAAATTATATATTATATAATATATTATATATTATATAATTATAAAATTTAAACAGTTTACTTTTATCATGATTTATATTTAAAATAGGTTATATAAAAATATATTCATTAAAGATAGCAAATAAAAATAACTTTAAGGATTTTATTATTTATTTTATATAAATATTATTTATATTTTTAAAAAATAAATATACCTATTATTTTTAAATTTTTTAATTCTATACTTAAGATCTAATTTATAAATATAATATTTATGTATTTAATGTAATAAAATATAATACTATAACTATTATAATTACTAAAACATTATATTAATTTAATATATTTAATAAAATATAAATATATATTTTATGAAAATATACAATTTAATAAAAATTTAGATGAGTTTCTTATCTTGTAATTTTATTATCATAGAATAACATATATAGAAAATTTCACTTAACCTTTTTCTTGATTAGTTTTATAGAATTTTTGAAGTTACTTTAGAGAATAGTTGCTGTTATTTTTATTCTCTTATATTATAAATATATATAAAATATAATATATAAATATATGAAAAAAAGAAAAATGTGACAAAAAAATTAACAATAATAAAAATTATTATGGAAATTATTTTAAATAATTTTAACATTTGACAAAATCTATTTCTATATTGCGTATGAAAGTTTGTATATATATTTTATAAAAAATGAAACGTTTAACTGAAGAAAAAACAAAACTTGTTTTAGAAAAATTAACAAAATAGTAAGTACAATATATCTACATAATTTTTTCATAACCATTCAACAATCGATTACATGATTTTTGTTTAATATATATATTACATATTATTATAATAAATATAAATAGATTACAAATGTAAATTTATATTTTCATTACAATTATAAAAATGAAATAAATAAATTGATTTATCTTTCAAATATCATAATGAATATTTTATTTTAAATATTTTATATATTTTTCTATATTATGTGTATTTTTTAAACATATATATATTTAATTTTTCATAAATGTATAAATATTTGCAATCTAATTATAACTAAAAAAGTTAGAAATATAAAATTTATAATTGATAATAATAACTTTAATTGTGCTAGTAATCTTTATAATAAATATTTAAAAAATAAATAAATAAATAGTATATTTTAATTATACTATTTAATTATTATACTTTTAATTGTACCATTATAATTTTATTGATAATTATTATATAATTATTAATATTATTACTAATATTATTATATCTCTTAAATTATTTTATATATTACTATATATATATATACTTGTTTAAAATAATATTTATTGTTATTTTTTTTTGTTTTTATATATATTTTATATAATGTAAATTAAAAAATAATTGTGATATAATATAAATAAAATAATTTTATGAATTTTTTTTGGATGTTCAGTGAAATTCAATTAAAAAATGATAAAAAGTTTATTAATATTATTATTAAATAAAATTAATTATTTGTTATTTGTTATAACAGAAATAAATATAAACAATTATATCTAACTATATTTATTATGATATAATTTGATATATTTTTGATATATTAATTATAATATTATGTATAATATTTATTATATTTATGTGATTACATCATATGATTATTATATTTAAATTTTATTTTTAGTATTGGAAGCAATGTAAAATTATTACTTGATCGACCAGATGGTGTTTATTGTTTCCGAGAAAAGAAAGGCAGAGTATATTATGTTTCTGAAAAGATTTTATCATTAGCAAGTATGGTAAATCCAGAACGATTAGCAAGTGTTGGCACATGTTTTGGAAAATTTACAAAATCTGAAAAATTTAGATTACATATTACTGCATTATATCATCTGGCTCCTTATGCACAAGTAATTATATTATTTTTAATTATATATTTGAATATAATTAAATTTTATTATTATATATATTATTATATATTATATATTATTTTCTATTCATAATTTTTCATATACATAGATATAAAGTAAAATAATATTGAAAACTAATATGATTAAAATAATGATTTTTATTATTTTATTATATTATTATTATATAATTTATTTATATATATTTATTTTTTAATATTTTTTAAGCATAGATAAATAATTTCATGTTCATTCTATTTCAAATATATCGTTCATATATTTTATTGATTTATCAATATATTTACTTCATTATAATTATCTATTAATTTTATCAATTTTTATAGACACATTAATAATAAAATATTTATGATGACATAGAATATAAATATTTCATTTTGATGAAATCATTTTATAATAAAATTTGTTTTTAATTTAGAATTTATTCCTTATAATATATAAAATATATAATATATAAAATATAAGTTAAAATTATTGATTGGTAAATATTAAATGATATTAAATAAATAAAAAATTAAATATTATTAATATCAAGTCAATCCTAAATAAAAATAAAATATAAAAAATATGAATAAAAATTTATATTTATGTAAATATATTTTATATAATTTCATTCTTTTTCTAGTATAAAATTTGGTTGAAACCTTCAGCTGAACAACAATTTTTATATGGACATCATATTTCTAAATCTGGTTTAAATCGAATTACAGAAAATACACCTCAGTATCAAGGAGTTGTTATTTTTTCCACAAATGATATACCATTAGTAAGTGAAAGATCAGGCTCTTTATAATAACTTTATATTTTTTATTTTAATTATATATTAGGTTATTGCAAATGAAATGATTAATATATCCATAAAACCATTTAAAAATAATGTTATGCATCAATTTAAATTTGAAGATGGATGAATATAACTTGAATATTACTTTATCAAATTATCTTATTTTAAAGAAGCAAATTGTAAATTATATTTTAACATCAAATTCAATTTTTTCTTATATAGGTTTAAAATTCATAATGAATAAAAATTAACATCAATAAAATTTTCAAAAAAGATTGCATTAAAAAAAAATTTTTTATTGATATATAAAATAATAATTGAAAAATACAATTAATCAAATTAATTGTAAATAAGTTTTGATAATTTTAACTTGCTTTTTGATAGACAAAATGAATTAAATTTTTCTTACTTTGATTAATATTTTCAACAAAATTATAATAAACGACAATTTCACTTTCAACAATCTAATAATAATCTATGCTAAAAAAAACTTATTTATTAATTTTAAGTGATTTGATATTTTATTAATTTTATTTTATTAATATTAATAATTATTTGTAAAATAATATTGAACTCTTTAACTCTACAGAACTATTTTATTACTTAATACATATATATTATACTTAAGTATATTTTTTTATTATACATAAATATACTTAATACGTATATTTAATATAAAAAAAAATAAATAAATATCTTGTGTCTATTTTATTATTAAAATTTCAACTTAATAAAATTATTATAGGGCTTTGGTGTCACAGCTAAAAGTACAATAGATTGCAAATATGCAGATCCAATGGCAACAGTATGTTTTCATCAAGCTGATATCGGAGAATATATTCGATCAGAAGAATCTTTAATGTAAAAATCATATAAAAAAATGACTTATTTTTTAATATTAAATAAATATATTTAAAGATTATAGACAATACATATGTTTTTATTAAAAGTATATATTTTTATTATATTAAATGTACTATATTATAAAATATACTAAATTTACTATAAATATATATCAATTATTATATTTATATGTTGAAAAAAATTGCAAATTAAATTTTTTAAATTCATTAAAATTCAAAAAACAATAAATTTTAATTTTAATTTAAGTTAAATAATTTTTTTTTATTTAATAATTAAAAAATAGATTTTCTTTTAAATCAATAAATCATATCAATATGTTTTTATTTAATATGTTATTATTTAATATATATATATATATATATATATATATATATATATATATATATATATCTAATATGTATGTTCCAAGTATAATAACTTTTTTTATATTTATAATTTTTTAATAATTAATAATAATCATGATTTTTAATATTTTTCTTTGCATTATAATCTAATTCAAAATAATCTGCTTTATATTCTTAAATATTAATCTTTGATTTGAAAGTTTTATTAATGCTTTATTGACCTTTATTTTTATTAAAGAATCAATTATAAAAAATATTTATATAAATATAAATAAAATATAAATAATATAATATAAATTTAATTATCTAATATAATAAGATTCTTATAATACGATCTTTCTTATTAAAATTACAAAATTAAAAATTGATAGAAAACAATAATATTTAAAAAAATGATAAATTTGTCTAATGAAGTTATTAATATATTTTTAATATATTAAATTTTTTAAAACATATTAAATGGATATCAAATTTTTTTAATTTAAAATTATAGTTATTGATAATAGTTAGTAGCACATTAGAATGTTAGATATTTTCCAAAATTTTCTTCAGTGAATATACCACAAAATATTGTAATATAATATTCATTAATTTTTCTATTTAACAACATTTTGTATTATTTAAAATTTATTATTGAAAATAATTTATTATTATTTATTATTTTTTCAACTGAAAATAAATTACTTAAAAAGAATTTATCATCGATTTCAATGATTTTTGAATATATTATTCAAATCAATATTTTGAATATTTTTTTTTTTTTTATAAAAATATTGGACAATCCTATTTTTTGATATATTTGCAAAAAAATTTCTATTATTATAATAAATTCTGCCTATAATTGTATAACAGTATATATTTAAACATCAATGTATATTTAAACATAAATTTATATTAAATTTAATTTTTTTAATCCGATTGCTCATGTAAAATTATAATAAAATAATTATAAAAATAATAATTAGATGACAGAAAGACTATCTTTTTTTTTATTTCAATAATTTTTAAATGTGTTATAAAAAATGAGATTCTTATTAATTTTTTCTTGTAAATAAACAATATTTATATAATCATTTATAATATCATTTATATAATACATATTTAAACATATTTATATCACAAAAGTTTTCGTAATATTTACGGAAAAAGATTATTGTTATGATTGAAGAATTAATAGAATTTGATCTATGTATTTATATGTTCGTAAAAACAAAATGCATCCATATGTTTGTAATCGATATAAATTTGAAAAGTTGGAAATAGAATTTTTTGAATTTTAAAGATGAAATAAGTCTTAAATTTTCTCTTACTCGAAGTGAAAATTTTAATTTAGGATTTAGTCTTTCTCTCTCTCTTTTTCTCTCTTCCACTTTCTCTCACCACACATAATTTATTCTTAATGTTCTTGATATTTATCATATGTTGATTCATTTATATACAATCCTTGATAATCAATACAGAATTAAACAGCATGTAATAGATTAATGAAAATTATAAATTTATTATAGTTATAAATATATATAAATAGTTATAAATTATGATTGTGATAGAATTTATTTATTTAATCAAATATAATATAATATAAGATATTTATAAAAATGTGATAAATTTTGGAGAATATATTCTAGATATCAAAACAAAGAAAAAATTTCTTTACGTTTTAATTAATGATTTATAAACCTAAAACTATTTAAATTTAGATAGATTGATAGATTGATTGCGTTAGATAAATTGACATATCAAAAAAATAAAAACGCTTGTATTGCAATGTAATTTCGTAGCAAAGTCTCTCAATAAAAGCAAATATTCTTTTATACAAAAAATACTATTTTTGAATTTCAGTATAATATAAAATGTATGTAAATCATATAAGTATGCAATATTCTTATATCATTTAAAAAAAAAAACATCAATTATGCAAATTGAAACTCATATAATTTATTATTTCATAAAAATTTAGCTCGAACTTATACAAAATTATAGCAAATTTCACAATAATCGATATTGTACGATAATTATATATCATTTTTAAAAAAATTTTTACAAAATTTTGATATGTTTCTTGTATTTTTAATTTTGAATTTGTTATAATTCTCTTTTTCGTTTGTAATTTTCTTTTGAAATTTTCCATTCTTGTTAATATAAGATTTGTAAAAGAATTTACAAAAAAGAATAAAATAGAATAAAATTAGAATACATTCTTTTTATTTTTTTCAAATATTGATAAGCTGTAATATTTATAATGCAACCTATAATCATTTGTATTATCTGTAGAATATTGAATTAATATTGAAATGAATTTTGGTGTTCTGTTGCTTCTCATTGTTTTCAAAACATAATAACCATATATTATGGAATGCACAAAATAATTTAATACTATAAACCATCTTGCGGATGCATATTTCTGAATATGAGAACCACGAGTAAAGAAAAATTGTTATGTGATAATATCAATGTAAGAAAATTAATTCTTGCTTTCGTAACAAGATTGTGTCACCAAATTCCAGAAGCTTTGATAGAGCAAACATCCATGCCCAAAAACCAGATATCATATCTTGTTCAACAAAGCTGCGAAAAAAATAATTATTTTTTTATTTTTCTATCTATTGTTATTATTAATATTATAATAATATTATTTGAATAACGTGTAAAAAATATAGAATAATATTCAAAGGGTAACAATTATATTATATGATTTAGAAGATTATTATATAAGTTTATTATATAAATTATTATAATATTATTATATTAATTTTAATATTATAAAACAAATTGGTGAACGAACATTATTATGTCAGAATGTTACAAGCAAATATATTAATTATTCTACACAATAAAATAATCATATTTTTTGTTAAAGATTATTGACTTGGCTGTATGATTAAATTTTGATACATTATTATCGTTATTTAATTAAGTATATTATTAATGGAAAATCTTATATTAAAGTATATGAAATATTAAAGTATAAACTCTTAACGTATAATATATATTCCGTATAATCTAAAATTATTCTTAAAATTTTTATACATATTTTTATATTGTACGATGATTATATATCATTTCATTTAAAATCATTTAAAATCATAGGTGAATCGTATTACACTCAATTTGTCTATTTGTTGAAATTCATATGAGAAAATTAAAACATTAATTCTATAAGATTTTGAATAAGAATAATTGAATGTATTTTTGAGCACAATTACATTTAATTATTTTTGTATTTAATTATTTTTATGTACAAATCTGAAATATTAGCGATTGAATTTCAGATTATTATATAAGTTAATAATACATCAAATTGACAAATTTTCATCTTTATTTCATTTGTTAATATCTCTTATTCTTATTCTGAGATTTAATTAAAATAATAATTGATTTAAATATCACATATTAATAATACGTAAATCAATATTATATATCAATATTATATCATATATCCATAAAAAGTGCATGTAAGTGAATGAATATTACATCTATTAATTTCTTTTTTGCACTTTTATTTTTCACATATGTTACCAATGAACAAATCGAAAAATAAAATAATATTGCTTAGATAACGGAAAAAACTTAGGCTTTTATATTCTTGAATTTACATAAACAAACATAAAATTCGATTTCAGATATTATTATTTTATTTATTCTTTCTATAACGATTGAATCAATTATACTAATTATAATAATTCTACAAGGAAATTTATAACAAATTGTTTGCCGATTTTCTCTGATTCTTTGTGCAGTTTGAAAAAATTTTTTGCTTTTATTTTTATTTTCTATTTCTTTTGTATTTCTGCTCAAGTACCAAATGAGACTTGAATATTTATATACATCTAAATGCAAGGAAAGAAAGTGTGGATAAATGTCTAGTTCTGCCGATTAATTATGTATTTTGCTTATCGAATCTTGCTGACGAAATTCAGCGATTACGATTGTATAATAAATTGTATAATAAATCGGCTTAAGATATCGTAGTTAGACATCCAATAACTTATTTCAGTAATATATTGTTGTGAAGAATTTAATAAAAATGCATATTTGAATACATATTTAAAATAAAGTTTTAATTAAGTAATTTAAAATTACTTATAAAATTAATATGATAATAAATAATAATCAACTATCGAAATAATTTTATTAAAAGGAAATGTGGAAAAGAAAAGTGCATTATTTATATTTTAATGGAATATAAAACGTATTAATGTAATATGAATATAGATACAAATGTAAATATTGCTTATTATTTGTTTTTATTTAGTAATTTTACATTGGAATAAAAAATATTGAGTTTAAATCAGATAAAAACAAAGTTTTTTGTCTTTACTGATGTATTGATTCATTGATGTCATTAATAACTCTTTTATATGTGCGAAAATAGTTTGTAGAAAAACATATTTAATCTTTTTAATTTGAAATTTTATGCAAATATATTTTGATTCATTTTTATGAATTTTGACAAGTAGACAGGTTGAGTGTCATAGAACGATTCATATATTTAATCTATAGATCTACAGATTTTTAAAATTAAATTATTAAAATCTATTTACATAAAATATAATTTAATTTATAATTTAAATAAATTATTTATACAAGAATTTACTTGTGCATTTTAAATAAAATTTTGTGTAATGTTAATAATATAATATCTGAAATTTTTTTAAAATTTATTTGAATTAAGTTTTTAGTAAATAAGCAGTTATATAATACGTACATTGTATATTTGTACATTATATTGTACATTGTACATTTTATTAAAATTCAAAAATAATTATTTGTATATGTAAAAGAGTATCAGTATATTTATTTTTTAAGAAGTTTTACTATGCAAATGACTACTATACTACTATTATACTATGATAGTATTGAGTATTCTCGCTCTTCCATCGTATTAGTTTATTTTAAAATATTTGTAATATATTAGTTATTTTAGTGCACATATATGTATATGAACTTTTTTCATTCTTTAATGTTCAAAACCCAATCTTCAAAAAGTCTTACATTTTCATAATATACATATATATAATAATCTAATAATGATTATACTTAAGTATAATCATATAAGAATTATAATATTTTTAATTATACTTTTGATTATGATCGAATCAGTAATTTATTTGTAATAAGAATGCTAATAAATTTTTTTTTTGAAAAATAGAAATTTATTATTTATATAATTTTCAAACAATTAGAATAAATTGATTTCACGTTTTAGATTTGATTTTAGATATGATTTTACACATTATGGTTTAAAATAATAATCATGTATTTACAAATTCTTCCGATTAATCTTCATTTATAATAATAATATCTTGACTATAATCAATTAACAAAATTTTAATCAATTCTTTCAGATCTGTAAATAGAAATGCTGATTTGATTACGTTGATTAATTTATCTATATTTTTGTTTAAAAATGAATCTCTATATGAACTGGTATCCAGAAGAATTTGTTTAAGCTATTATTTAAAATTTTTTTGTAAAATTTAGAAATATTTTTCTCTATTTACAAAATATATGAATTTATTTTTATATTCATTTCGATTTGTTTTAAAGAAAATAATGCATTGAGCCAATCGGTGAATATGAAATATGAAATATAAAAACATGAAAACATATGAAAATATGAAAATATACTTCCTATAGAAACTGACTTTTTCTATTTACTTTCATTTTCCTTTTATGTTTGCATTATATATGATTTTATTTTTATTTAACGAATTCCCAGATATAGAGTACATTTAATTTGATATAAAGGAGGTGTATATAAATAAAACTTTATTATTTAATTTTTATATTAAATATACATTTTAAATAATAATTTTTCTATTATTAAAATAATCAAATTTAATAAATAATAAATCATTTGAAAACAATTTATTTTTTAATAGATTTTAAAATTTAGTTTTATATATATATATATATCTCAAATTAATTTGAAGTAATTATTTGTTTTTTTTGTTTGCTTCTTTATTTCAAATAAAACATCCATTTTGTTGGCAAATATTGTTTGAAAATTATTTATAAACTGTATAAATGAACGCAGCATAAAAAATGCCTCGTCTATTTGTTGATAATATTTTTATGTTAAATAAATTGAAAAAAATTATATAATAATAATTGATTAATAATAATTATTTAATTAAATGATTAAGTTAAATAAATTATTATTAGATGTATTGATAACAATTTATTGTTATTAAATGTCATAAGTTCAATCAAAACAATAAATTTAATATTACAAAATTTTATCATAAAACATTACATTATTTATGTAATTCAATATTGCAAAATTTTTAATATTTTCATTCTATTTTACAATTTTATTTTATCAATTTTACTATTCAATTTTTTTGATTAATAAAAATTTTTAAATAAAATTTCCAAAATTACTTCTTCAAATGCAATTGCACTATTAAAAGATTTTTGAAAAAATCCAAAAAAAGAAAAAAATTTCTACAAAATTTTAGTATATTTCTTGTATTTTTAGTTTTTAATTTGTTATAATTCTCTTTTTCATTTATAATTTCTTTTGAAATTTTTCTTTTTCTTTTGAAATTTACCATTCTTGCTAATATAAGATTTGTAAAAGAATTTACAAAAAAGAATAAAATAGAATAAAATTAGAATACATTCTTTTTATTTTTTTCAAATATTGATAAGCTGTAATATTTATAATGCAACCTATAATCATTTGTATTATCTGTAGAATATTGAATTAATATTGAAATGAATTTTGGTGTTCTGTTGCTTCTCATTGTTTTCAAAACATAATAACCATATATTATGGAATGCACAAAATAATTTAATACTATAAACCATCTTGCGGATGCATATTTCTGAATGTGAGAACCATGAGTAAAGAAAAATTGTTATGTGATAATATCAATGTAAGAAAATTAATTCTTGCTTTCGTAACAAGATTGTGTCACCAAATTCCAGAAGCTTTGATAGAGCAAACATCCATGCCCAAAAACCAGATATCATATCTTGTTCAACAAAGCTGCGAAAAAAATAATTATTTTTTTATTTTTCTATCTATTGTTATTATTAATATTATAATAATATTATTTGAATAACGTGTAAAAAATATAGAATAATATTCAAAGGGTAACAATTATATTATATGATTTAGAAGATTATTATATAATTTTATTATATAAATTATTATAATATTATTATATTAATTTTAATATTATAAAACAAATTGGTGAACGAACATTATTATGTCAGAATGTTACAAGCAAATATATTAATTATTCTACACAATAAAATAATCATATTTTTTGTTAAAGATTATTGACTTGGCTGTATGATTAAATTTTGATACATTATTATCGTTATTTAATTAAGTATATTATTAATGGAAAATCTTATATTAAAGTATATGAAATATTAAAGTATAAACTCTTTCCGTATAATATATATTCCGTATAATCCAAAATTATTCTTAAAATTTTTATACATATTTTTATGTAAATGTACATTTTTATATATATAGAATATATAAGTACTAATTTTTATACATTTTTAAATCACAGTTTTATGAAAAGTTATATAAAAATATGAAAAATTTAGATAAAATTAATCTCTTGATCTTTTATATAAATTCGAGGTTTCTACAATTTATGAATAAGTAATTTTCAAATGTTTTGTTATTAAACTATGTTTATATAAATGTACATGTTTTGATGCCTCATACATAAAATTATATTATATATTTTTAAACGATATGAATATATTACATTTTTTTCTTCTTATTTTAATTTTATTTATATAATTTAAATTGAACATTATAAACAAATTTAATTATATTCTATTGTTCTATTCTATTCTAACATAATATTGATTGCAATATAATATTGAAAGTTAGAAAAATTCTGTTTATTTATAAAAATAAGCAGGAAAATATTCAAAATATATTGAAATAATATATTGATATGTAGTAAAACATTTATTTTTAGTTTAGTTTTTTCAGATAAACAATTTTTTTTTAATTTCTTAAAAAATCATATATATGTTATAATTTTATGTAGTTAAATCGTAATAAATTATAATACATAAAATTATTAATATTTTTAAGTAATGATGTACATTTTGAATAATATATATATTGATATTGATATATATTTTACATATTAGTTAAATATCTAATTTTGTTTTAGCTGTATAAAAACAGTTTATTTATATTTAATGAAAAATATTTTAAAAATAGTAAAAAAATATAAATAATCTACTTACCTTGATATATAAACACTATAATAGAAACCGTGATGTGTTAATATATGAATGGTTTCTGGAAATGTCTAGACAGTCCAATGGAGAATAATGAAAACAATGAATTCCATAGTCTAAATGATCCTCTAAGATTAAATCTTAGTCTTTTTGACATGTAATACTTTCCATTAAAGATTATAATAATATAAATAATACAATAGTAATAACTACTTGTCAAATTATTTTGCATGCATGTTATGTTTTCCGTATGTATTTTTTCTTTAAGTTAAAAACATATAAATAATTAGGTGTGATTCTTCACTTCAATATAAGATAGATTCTTCATTTTGATATACCTTTTTACTGTCTGTTAACTTAAAAATTAAAAAAAAAATATTCTCTTTGTTTTTCATGTTAATTAATTTGAAAAGAAAAACAAAAAGAAATCTTATTAAGAATTTCTTTTTAAAATTCAAAAGATAAAAAGTTTTTAACAAAGTTTAAAATATAAACTTTCTTGTAAATCTTAAATTCATAATGTAACATAGTGTTAAGCAATTGTGTTTCATTCATTAATTAATATAGATATGTATATATATTTTTTTATGTTAAAATTTTAAATATAATAATCCCATATATATATATATATATATTATATTTTATATTGTATATTATATAGTATATATTGAACATTCATTAAACATTATGATAATTGTATATAGTAGCATTTTTCTACATTTTTTACTTTGTAATAATAAATATTAATTTCAAAATTTTTATCATTTCATTTGACTGAAAAAGCATACTATAAAATCTACTAAAAATAACTTGATTTTATAAATATCATATAATATAATAATGTTGATTAATATCTTACATTTTTTTTAAAATTTGAACAAAAAAAATTACGTAAAAATAAATAAACAATAAAAAATTTTTAAATGAAACAATCAGACATAAATGACATTATTGTTAGAAGATTAATAATCATATAAAATATTTATATAAGGAGAAATAAATAACTATTAAACTTATTATTTATTATATTAAAATAATATGATAATAAATAATTTTTATATATTAATGAAAATTTAATATTAAATATTAAAAAACTTAATATTATAAAATATTATGCTAAGTTTAAATATTATAAATTCAAAATGATTTATTTAACTTTATTTTTTTTAAATGTAAAAAAATTCATATTTAATATTAAGTTTTATAACATTCAAATTTATTCCACAATTCTTTTTTATTTTATGATATATGTATGGAATGTTTCTTTGCGAAACATTTTTAGAGGACGATTATTACGATTAAAACAAAGGGAAAGAAAAAATTTTATCTGGACACATGAATTTTAATATCTCAAAATAAATAAAAGATATAAAGAAAATGTTTAAAAATGTTCAATAAGAAGTATATATAATAATATATATAATAATTGATTTAATTATTAAAATATATTAATTATTATAAAATATAATTATAATTATTATAAAATATAATTATAATTATTATAAAATATAATATAAGCATATCAATATGCTTTATACATATATACAAAATGTATATAGAATATCTTTGTAATAGAGTAAAATATCTTTTAAAGAAAGAAAAAAAGAAAAAAAATACTTATATATACTTATATGATATATAATATAATAATATATAATAATATAAAATATATATATTTCATTATGTTCGTATGTTATATTTTATCATATTGTTTTACATTATTGTGTTTTCTTCATATTAAATAATTTTCGTTTAAATATTTTCTTTATATTGTTTATTTCTTTTGAGATATTATATCTAGAGAAAACTATATACATTGGTTATATTGTATATAATTGATAAAATAATGTTTATTATTTCTTGGTCTAAATGATTTTTAAATATCAATCATAGATAAAAATATTATTTTAACTTGGATTTCCACGTATATTTAATTATTGTTTTAATAATTAGGAAAAATTATAAAATGTAAAATTGATATGCAAAGGAAATAAAACTGGTTGATTATTTCTTTTAAATCTCGTACTATAAAAAAAATATACTTATACATCTAAAAATAAGATTATATCGTTTATCTTTAATAATTTTGTTATTAAAAATTTGATATTTTTTTAGTTTTTTTATAATTAGTTCTTTAGTTCTTATTAAAGAGATTTGATCATTGTTCTATTGCTAAAAATTTATAAATATTTTATTTTTTCCAGATAATAAATTTTCAATTTTGAATTTTGTGATATTTTTATATATTCTTATATATTTTCTAAATTGGAGATCTTTAAATTTATTAAAATATATTTAAAATTATATTATAGCATTGTTTTTTTTCTCATATATATATCGCAGATTTGAAATAAAAAGTTATTTAAAGAGATTCTATTAAAAATTCTATGAAAAATTCTACTATAGAATTTTAGAATTAAACTTGTACAATTGCAGATTTTTATCAATTAATAATATTTTAAGAAAAAATATTGTAGCAAAAAAATAAAAAAAAATTAACTTTATATTTTTTTAATATTCTTATATATTTATATATTTATAAATTAAATAAAAAATATTATAATTAATTTTTGTTTTTTAATAATTTTTTTAATTAATTGTATATAACATTGTACATAATTTATTGTAATTATTATAATTATTTGTTGTCTTATGTAATTTCGTTTTTATAATCATTTTGAAACATTCAGAATAAAATAGAATTTTTCAATTTAAGATTATATTTTACAATTATAACAATATACATATTAAAAATTTCTTTAAAATCGGTTGAATAAAAATTTTATTTCAGATTCTGTTTTATTATTTTTATTTATTTAATAGCTTGTAGTTTATAACATTAAGGCATTCAAGAATTAATTTGAAAAAGAAAAAGAAGGCTTGAAAAAATAATCTTTTTAAAATTTAATTATATGTATAGATCTTTATTAAATCTAAAATTAATTTGAAATAATTATTTGTTTCTTTTTTGTTTGCTTCTTTATTTCAAATGAAAAGTATAAAAAATTTTCTGTAAGATTTTCTCTAGATAAATATCTAAAGAATGAACCTTTAAAAATGCATATTAAGTTACAATAAAATTAGACATTTAAGATAATAATGAAAAAGAGAAAAAGAAAAAAGAAGAAAAGAAATTTCACATAATAAAAATTATTGTAATGATTAAAATTACAATGATAATTATTTTATTATTTCATATTTTTTTCATTAAAATCAAATAATAAATATCTAAGTATAAAAAAATAAAAAATAAATGAAATAATATGTAGATATTAAAATGATTTATATTTTACATATATATCATTATTATATAAAATAAAATTATAAAATGTCAGAATATTTAGAAAAAATTCTTATTTTATAATATTATATAAAATAATATTATAGAATTTTATTTGAATAAGAATTTATTTCTATTGTTTTTATTCACATCTACATATATTGGACATGAAATTATTCGCACTATTTATTATTTTGTATTCATTATTGAAACATCCACTTTACTGACAAATTCATAATTCGTATATAATTCTAAAAATTCCATAAACAACAGTGCAGATGCAACAAAAAAAGTCTCTTATCAAATTAATAATTATTTAATGTTAAATAAAACTTATATAATAATTAAATAAATAAATAAGTGAAATAAATTATTAATAAATTATATTGTTAATATATTTATTATTATTAAATATTATAACTTCAATAGATAATTAAGATAATAATTAATAGATAATTTAATATTATAAAATTTATATTATATAAATATTGCACTATTAAAGTAATTCAATATTCCAAAATTTAAATAATTTTGCAATTTCATTTGATAGTCAATTTTACGATTTAATTTTTTTATCATTTAATAACGAGTTCAGAATAAACTTTTTAAAGTTATTTTTTCAAAATAATTTCATGATTAAAAAAAAAAATTCTTAAAAAAAATGTAATTGAAAAAAACTTTTTGAAAAAATTTTGAAAAAATTTTAATGTTTTAATTAGCCTTGAACTTTTTATGATCCACTGTTCCGTTTATAGTAATCTTTTTTTGGAATTTACCATTTTTATCAATATAAGATTTGTAAAAGTATTTGCAAAAAAGAACGAAATAGCTAAGATACATAAGTATACTAAAAAACATATGTATACGCGAATTTTTACATTCTTTCTGACTTTCCATATAATAATAACTTACAATACTTATGATGCAACCTAAAATCATTTGAGTTATCTGTAGAAGGGTAATTAACATTGGAATGAATACTGGTGTTTTGTATCTCATCGCTTTCAAAGCATAATAACTATACATTATGGAATGCACAAAATAATTTAACACCATAAACCATCTCGCGGATGCAACATTGTCTACATATGAGAACCATGAATAAAGAAAAACTGTTATGTGATGATACCAATGTAGGAAAATTAATTCCTGCTTTCGTAGCACTATAAAGATTGTGTCGCCAAATTCCAGAAGTTTTGATAAAGCAAACATCCATGCCCAAAAACCAGATACTACATCCTGTTCAATAAAGCTGCAAAAAAATAATTATATTTTTATTTTTTTACTATATTTTCATTACTATAAATAATATAACATTATATAAATATAATTATAATAATAATAATATTATATAAATAATAATAATAATTATAATATTTTTTAAAAATGATATATAAATAATACAGAATAATATTCAAAGAATAACAATTACTTTATATTTATTTAGAAGATTATTATTTAATATTAATATTAATAATTTAAAGAACAAATTGATAAATGAATATTATTGTTAGAATGTTCATGAGCAAGTGTTCAAAAATTATTCTTTATCTGGACATTTAATTTTAAAATATTGGTACTTTCTGTTAGAATCACTGCAATTTTGACTATTATATGAAAGTTTAAATTAATGATACTTGAAGAATCGTACATTATTTTAGAAATTTTGAAAATCAAAACTATTTGATTGTTTTATATTGTGAATGTCAATGATGACTATTTAACTTTTTATTCATTTTTCTTTGGATCATTAATAAATTTTCTCGACTGATTTACTTTTAACTATTTCTAATTCTGTGACTGATTGACATCTAACTAAATTCTAATTTTCTAAAAATCATAATTTTCTTTTCTTTTCTTCATTTATAATATTATTTATAAAACTAATGTTTAACTCTAAAAAGATTAAAGAAGAAAAGAATTCTTTGAATCCATCATTTATAGGAAATTTATAGAAAAAATTTATATTTATTTATATTATATTTTTCTTATTTCAAAATTTTTTTAGAAATTATTTATTACTTATTATACTTTACTTATTATATTTTAATTTCAGGATTTGCATAGCAGTTCCTGACTGATAGAAAATAAATGGAAAAAATAGGTATTAATATATTTTGCAACAAGAACTGATGTAGAAAAAAAAAGAGAAGAGAAGAATATCGTACAAATAAGGAAGTCAGAGATGGCTTCTGTTTATGTTTATTATTATTCAATATTGTTACAAATGCATATTCTTCATTTATAATAACAAATATAATTACTATATTATTTTCTATTGATATTCTGCATAATTTAATATTTTAAATATTTCTTTTAAATCATTTTGAAATTAAAAATATGAAAAACTTAAACAAACTCATTATGCTTTCTTTTAGTGTCAGTAACAATTTTAAACATTTTTTCTAGAGTTAATTAATAATTAATTTTTAAATTTTATTATTAAATTGTGGATTTTTATATAAATATATTTTTTTTATGTTATATATATTTTATATATATATAATATTACAATAAATAATTTTTATAAGTGAATGTGTTATATATATTTTTTTGATATTAAATTTATATGAATTGAATTCAACATTTTAAATAAGATTGAATATTAAAATAAAAATTAAACTTATTTTGAATAAAACTTTTATTATTCTGAATAAAATTACATTATATAATATATTGAAAAATTTTGAATAATTTATTTGCAGAGATAAGAATGGGAAAAATACATTCAAAATGTATTTAAAACATATTTATCTAAACAATTTCTTTTTCAGATCAATTTTTTCAGAAATTAATAAACAATAGTAATTTATTAAAAAATCATATAATATGATAATTTTATATAATTAAATTTATGTAATAAAATTACTGATACTTTGCAAATTTTATTATTATTTATTATATTATAATTAATAATTAATAAAATATAATTATAATTATATTATAATATAATTTATTATTATATTATATATATATATATATATATTATATATAATTTAATACATACATGTTTTATGTTATTACATCTATTTATTATATTTATTTAAAAATATTTTAAATAAGAGAAACATAAATAATCTACTTACCTAGGTATACAAATACTATGATAAAAACTATGATGCATTAATATATGAATCATTTCTGGTAATGTTCTAGATAATCCAATAATGGAAAACAATGAAAGAAGTGAGCTCCATAATACAAGTGCACCTCTGAGATTAAATCTTTGTCTTTTTGACATATAATATTTCCCACCAAAGACTAGAATAACATAAATAATACAATAATAAATACTATTCGATAAATTATTTTGCATCCATCTTTTAGTTTCCATATAAACAAAATTTTTCTCGAAGTTAAAAACATATAAATAATTAGGTGTGGTAACCACTTCAGTATAAGATAGATTCTTCATTTTGATATATCTTGTTATTTGTTATTTTACAAATTAAGAAAAGAAAAGTTTCTTTGTTTCTGATGCCAATTAATCTGGAAGAAAAAACAAAAAATTCTTGTTAAGAATTTCATTTAAAAATTCAGAAGATAAAAATTTTACAAATTTTGAAATTTTCTTAATGAAGTGATAAGAAATTATTCTTAATTATGTAAATATGTATATATGCATATAAAATCATTATATTTAAAGTTTTAATATAAAAAATCTGAAGATAAAATATCTATCAGAGATTGTGATAATTGTATATAATAGATGTTAGCATTTTTTTCACAGTTATAATAATAATATCAAATAACATTTCCAGTCAACTGAAAGATTACAATATAAAATCTAACAATAATTTGATTTTATAAATGATTGTAAAATAATAATTGACTTTTAAAGTTTAAAAATTTTTTTCAAATTAGAACAAAAAACAATTATGTATAAAAAATAAAGATTAAAAAAGAATTTTAAATAAAACAATCAGATTTGGACATAAATGATTTTATTTTTTAAAGGATTAATAATCATATAAAATATTTATGTAGGGAAAAATAAATGACTATCATTTATTATATTATAATCTTATTATTTATTATTTATCGATTTATCGATAAACTTTATCGATTTATTATATATTATTCAAATAATATGATAATGAATAATTTTTATACATTAATGAAAACTTAGCATAAAATGTAATTACAAATTCAAAATGATTAATTTTATTTAATTTCATTAATTAATTTCATACATCAAAAAAATTTAGATTTTAACAAAAATAACATTCATTATTTAAAATTCTAAATATTTATGTGGTTCCAAATATAAAAAGTGTTTTATAGTAGTTTTTTGAAAACTAATCTTCAAATAATGACATATTAAATTCTATGAAAGATTTAATATGATTTAAGATTTATATATATTTAATATTTAATACATTTATAACAAATATATTTAAAAATAATTATATTATTTTATATTAAAATATATAAAAAACAATAAATACAATAAAAATCAATAAAATAATTTTGTAATAATTAAAATATAATAAAAAAGATTCTTCTATTTAATATTATAAGAAAGATTTAGAACCAATAATGTTATATATTTCAAATTAAATGCACTTTCTTCTCAGTTTTGAAGATTTATCGAAAGAAGCAATAATATTTCAAATTCTAATAATAATAATAAAACATACGAAATAAAAATAAAGAAAACATTTCATTTCTTATTAATATACACACTAAGAAATACATATGAATCACAATATCAAACAAAGATAACTGAAAAATCGAATATTAAGAATTATTAAAAATTATGAGATATAACTATAGAGAATAATTCAATAAGAGATTTCAGTTTTTCAAATGATTGACAATGATTGATATATTTTGTCTCTCATTTTCAATCTGTAATAATCTATATTTATTCTTTTGGAATTTAAGAAGTATATTATAAAAAAAAAAAATAAAAAAGATGTTGAAGTTTTATTTATTAATGATATTTAGATATTAGATATTTATGCGTAGAATATAATCATAATTAATATTTGAAAATAATTAGCAATTTTCAAATTTTAAAAAATATAGAATAAGTGAGTTTTATTTTTTGGAATAATTATTTACATAAGGATTTTGATTTTCTCATTATTATTTGTGGTAGCAAAATTTTTTTAAGTAAAAATTGAATGACATCAAAGAGTGTATATTCTGTTATTAATTCTTTCATGAGTGGATACATATAAATAATATGAAAATCAATTTTATTTGTTAAATGGAATTGTTATATATAATTATATATTTTTAAAAACATTAATCAATATAGCTTAACATTTCCTAGATAAAATAATAACTCATGTTCCTAAAAATTATTAATTCATGAGACATTTCAAATTTTATAATATTTATTGTATGAAAAAGAAAGAAGATATGATTTTTTTTATTGTTTTTGTAGGAAAGATATTAATATATGTTTTTACATAATATATCTTCTTATATTGGACAATTTTTATAAGAATATTTCTTTTATAATATTCTTTTCTTACAAGATATTTTATTGTAGATAAAATAGACACTCTATATATATATATATATATATATATATATATATATATATATATATATATATATATATAATTTTATTGTTTTTATATTATATTTTATTATTATTATTATATTTTCTATAATAATTTTTCTCTGAACATTTTCTTTATTTTTTTTATATCTTTTGAAATATTAAACTATGTCTTAAATATCGCATATTATTAGATATGATTAAATAAATCTAATAATATTTATATTTCATATAAATATTTATTCATTTTTTTGCTTATTTGACTTTTAAATATCAAAATTGAATAAAATTACGTAAATATTTGATTTGCATTTATAAGCTTATTTATTTATTATGTTCTAATATGCAAGGATAAATGACAAAAAATTGACATGCAAAACAAATAAAATCGATTATCTTTTCTAAATTCAATATTCTTTTAAAAATGACATGCTTATAAATAAAATTATATCGCTTATTTATTACCATAATTTCGTAATTAAAAGTTTGAAGTTTTTTAATCATTAGCATAAAAAGAACTTAATCATTTCTTTTATTGCTAGAAATTTATAAATAAGTTTTTTCTAAATATTAAATTTTCAAATTAAAATTTTAATATAATGTTTTTGTATATTCTTATATACAAAAATAAAAATTGAAGATATTCAAACTTTTCAAAATATTCTTAAAATTATATTATATCTATAATTATATATTATAAAATTATATTATATTATTTTTCTTCATATTCTTCATATTACAAATACGAAATGTGAAATTTTTTGAATTCTATTAATTTTAATAGAATTTTAACATTGCACAATTGTCAATTTTTTTTCGTTTTCTAGTATCTTAAGAAAAATATTATAGCAAAAAATTTTATTTCTTATATAATTATATACTAAATAGAAAATATTACAATTAATTTTTGTTTTTTAATAAGTTTTTTCTTTATTTCAATTTTGTTTTTAATTACAATTTATCGTAACTATTACACTTGTTGTCTTATTTAATCTCGTTTTTAATCACAATTACAATCACAATTTTCAATTTTTTTTTTCAAACATTCCATAGAATAGAAATTTTGAATTTTTCATATTAGAATTTTAATATTCATTTTATATATAATATGGACTTATTATATATATAATGGACTTCATTGAACTCATAGTAAAATGTCAATTGATACAATACTTATGCCAATGGATTAGAAGACTAAATCTATTTTTCCTAGTCATACATACATGCCAATACTTAACATATGTCGCTTCTCACTTTTATGCATAATAGCGGTAGTATATAATAGCATGTAATAGCAGTCAATAAATTACAATTCATAAGTAATTTTTGAAGGTTTAAAATATCAAAAATTTTGATGAAAAGATAAAATAAAATATGTAAAATTTCGCAATAAATCAAAATTAATAAATGAATATTATAAAGAATATTTGTAATATTAACAGAATTTCAACATTAATATTCATTATAAGAAAAAATTAAAAAAATTTTATTTTATAAAAATAATAAATATTATAAATAAGTACATTTATGTAATATATTAATATTTTTATAGAAATTGGAAGATTGATTCTAGAAGCTACAGTAAACAAAATATAAAAAATATATAAATACACACACACACACACACACACACACACACACACACACACACACACACACACACACACACACACACACACACACACACACACACACACACACACACACACACACACACACACACACACACACACACACACACACACACACACACACACACACACACACAAAATAAAACGAAGAGAGATAAAACTTTTTTCTGTTACACTATCGTATTCTATTTCCACATTGCTACATAGAATGCAAACTTAAATTATTTGTATAAATAAATAATCTTCACTTGAAATTTTTATATTCGTAATTTCTGTGTTTTTACTATTTTTTAAAATATTAATATATATTTGAGATAGTTTTAAATTTATTTTAGTTTTATTGACTAATATCAAATAAATATCGATTGAAACTTATTTATTATTTATGTACAATTGAACTGTTTATGTTAGTCGGTGCGAACTAGTGTCAGAAAAATAATATGACAAAACATTTTATTTTATCTTCGTCTTATTTTATCTAATGCAAACTTAAATTGTTTATAATAAATGAACTAATATTTTGTATCTTAATTTTTTTATTTATTTCAGTTTCTAGAATCAATTCTTTAAAGCATCTAATAAATATATCAACATTTTGTCAGAAATATATAACCTCTCGGGGATAGATAGAATAGAATATGTGATATTAAAAATAATTTGATCTATACATATATATATAAAAAGATTAACAATGATTACAATTTAAATAAAATAAGAATTAAAATTTTTTCATTAATTACCACTTTATTAATATTTTTTTATTAGGAATTTTTTGCATATTTTATAGAATTTATTTTAATTTATTTTCCAATTTTCAATAATCCGAAGGAATTTCAATTAATTAAAAAAATATTGATAGATCCTTAAAAATATAATAACTTTTTTTTAAAATTGAATTTAATGATTTGAAATTCCTTAAAAATTTAAATAGATTAATTTATTAGATGACATATAAAGAAAATTTTGAAAAATTACAACTTATCAAAATTGCAAAGAAAATATAATAACAGGCATTTTTTTATCTAAATATTTAATAAAAAATTTATAGGTTTATATTTTATTATATTTAGAGGTTTAAGGCAGTTATAATAATATACATATAATGAATTTCTTTCAAATATTTGATATAGAAACAAGCAATAAGCATGGAAAGATATAAAAATCTTTTTTTCAGACCAACTACGATTTTCATAATTTTTTTAATAATTTGTAGTTTATGGCAACGTTAGAGTATTCAAGAATTTATTGAATTAATTTGAAAGGAGAAAAAGAGGGCTTAAAAAAATTAAAATTTGGAACAGTGAATACATATGTTTTTCATGGTAATTAACTAATTTTCATTCTTCATGAATAATATTTCATATGATTATATAAAATAGAATTTGTATGATTATTAAAAATTATATTTATGATTATATATAATTATATTTATATGATTATTAAAGATACAAAATAAAATAAATTGATTCTTTTGAAATTAGAGACTTTTATATTATTAAAATTTATTTTTTTAATATTTTTACGTAGTTTCATAATTTATTTTTGATATTTCATATTACTATTTAAATTTCCACTTGTTTGATTTTATTGTAATTTAAAAAAATTGAAAAGTTCATAAGATTTTTAAAATTCACAATATTTATACTATATTTTTTATATGAAATTTTCTAAAATTATTCCTTTGTTTTTTTATTCTTGCTATATAACATATTTTATATTTCTCTTTTCTAGATATTTTAATTTTAATTAAAAAAAATTTGTGAAAATATTTCTTATTTTGTAAAAATATTTATATCACCATTCGTAAGAATTCAAATGATTTGATCAATTTATAACAACAACAATATCTATTTGAATTTTATCAAAGTATATATTGAGAATGAATTAATAATAAGAGTTAATATTCATTTCACTTTTTTATTAAATCAATAAGTCAATAAATAAAATTATATGCTATAAAATTTAGTGACAACATTTATATATATTAAATTTAAATATACGATTTATTGATTTCTATTTATCGATTTGTTTTTATAAAATATATTTATTTATTATTATTATAGATTTAATAATAATCTAATCAGCGTAGAAAAACTTTTTTTTATCTATTTTAATGGCATGAAATATTAGTTTTATAAAATTTTATTCTATGGAATGTACAATTTATAAAGAATAGTATTTTCACAGATCCTTAATTCATTATTTTAAAATTAAAATGTCCCAATCCCATAAACAACAAATATAAGTACTTTTAACGCTAATATTTTCATTAATGCTAATAATTTCATTCAATCTTACCTTGGATTCGAAAAATTTAATATCTAATATCTGATTCTTCACCGAATAGTTTGCTTTATGTTATGCTAGAGTGAACGATAAAAAGATAGATATAATATAGCAATTCCTTTGATTCACGTAGCACGTATGTATATTTATTTTTGAATTTTGCGAGTAACAATACAATGTGCAATTTTTATCTTGAAGTTTTATCTTCTATCACTTACAATCATATGAACCAAGTCATGGATCGTTTGCGACTAGAACTTGATAGAAATAAGTGAAGTTTAAAATAGTATAATTTCAATCGGACGTCATAGAATCAGATGATCAGATTTATTTCTTGACTAATGTTACAATTATTTCTTCTGAAGAAAATGGCCTCACATTACCCTCACTCTATACCTTAGCCGCTTTGTCGTGTCTAATCATAAGCGGCATAATTCCCATCTTTTCATTTATCTGTAGCATAGTATAAAATATCATAAGTTTATTGATATTTTACATTATTATACTAATACTAATTTTTTCCTCAATTCCCTCAAATCGATAACTTTGTCATTATTTTCAAATCGCAAGTAATAGCGATAAAAATTCAAAGTGTAAACGATAATTTCATTCAGTTATTGAAATAAATGAATAATTTTGATGTCTTGAATTAATTTACTTTCACTGAACGAAAATTATTCAACAACATACATAGTAACAGTAAGAAAATAAAAAAATAGTTAAAATATAAAATAATATATAAGCAATAAAAATTTATTATTATTTTATTTTTGTTTTTTAAAGTAATTTTCAAAATGTTCAATATTATTTTAACATTAATATTAACTTAGATCGGTTTTAATGATTTAAAAACGTTTAAAAATCGTTGTCTTTCAATTTTTTGTTTAATTGTTTTTTCATATGTTATATATATTATTTAAAATAAATTATATATTATTTGAATTATTTTGAAATAATTTATTTTTTTCAATTTCAATTTCAAATAGAGATTAAATGAAATTTTACTTGTGTTAAATGAAAAGAATAAAGGAAATGCAAATATAGAAATTCTATTTTTATCCAAAAATTGTTATCATGTATGTGCAACTGTATTGTCATACAAAAATTCCTCATTAATCTATATTTGTAATAATAATAGTTTTTAACTAAAATGGAATGTTCATCCTTCTTATTCTTTTGATTTTTATTAGTAAAATTTTTATTGATCTCGTATTTGAATTGAAATTGAAATAGAAAAATAAATCCGATCCGTATTTGATATTAAAAGAATATGAAAAAAACAATTTAATTAAACCTTAAGCAGCATTTAAACTCTTTTATCAGAAAACATAACATAATTGAATGATTATAAAGACGTTGTATTGAAATCTTTTAAGATTATTTTCAATGAAAATAAAAAAATTTTGCATTCTTATTGATTGATATTTTTAGTAATTTTTTTGTTGTATTGTTCAAATGCATAATTCTTAATCTCTGATTGTTTAATTTTTTCATAACTTCGTAATCTCATTGAATTATATAAAGAAAAGAAAAACGTAGCATCAAATGTAATTTTATATATATATACGTAATGAAATATACATTAGCTTGGCAAAAAAATAATATCAACTTTATAAATTTCAAGAATAAATCAATTTATTATAATGTACATATTTACATTATATAGAATTTTTCAAGAAATTATATAAATTTTTTTTACAAACATTGTATTTTAAAAATGTATTTTAATTATGTTTTAATAAATTTAATAAGTGTTTTTTGTATTTTTCGAAATATTTTTTAAATTTATAGTTATTAATAATATTATCATCTATACTTAAATAACAATATATTATTAATCGTCCATTTCTAATATTTATTACCAGATATATGAAATATTTAGTTAAAATAGTTGCATATAAATGGATTTCTTTAAATCCATTTTATATGAATAATTGAAAATACAAATTGTTTTATCTTATATTTAATTACTATATCTACTTAATCTACATTTCTAAATTTATTTCTAAGTTCAAATGAAAACAAAATATTTTATGAACATAAAATACAAAAGATTATTTTAAAATAAATATCATAAACAGTGGTGAAATAAATTGTTTCAAAGTCAAAAATAAAAAAAAAGAAGTCTGGCATAACAACCATTTCGTTTGTAATTAATAGAAATAATTTTGAAAGATAATAAAAAAATTAAAAATTATGATATTTATGTTATTGTGATATATAAATATATTGTGTTGTATTTGATGGTTGTATATATTTGATGGTTATCAATTTAACACTCGTAAACATCAATTAACTTGAAATATATTTTTAACATGGAATGATCAATGAAAATAAAATATGATGAATGTATTATATATAGATTATAAGATCAGAGTTGCTGAAATCAAAGTTGGATTCTATTGAAAAAATAATTAATTAAAATTTCGAATAAAATTAAGTTATTTTATATATAATTTTAAGTTATAATTTTATTTATAAAATTTATAAAATACTTGAATAACATTTATTTGTAATTGATTCAATCTTTATATAACTTCATTTGACGTTACAGTTATCGTTGCAGTTATTTCATGCTTTGAATAATAAATTAATAATAAATTTGAAATAATTTTGTTCGCGAGTATTTATTGTTCGCGAGATTTATAAACAATTTATTCAGAGAAATTATAGAAATAAAAATATCATACAGAAATCTCATAGAAATCTCCTTTTCTATTATTATTGCTCGCAGATGATATTATCTGAGAAGACTGTTGTTTTTGAGAGTTTAGTCGCTTATAATTATATATTTTTGACATGCTTCAGTCTGACTGAACCGATCTTAATGGTGACATATTCCAGACATGGTTGATTCAACGACAAATAATATCTATTCATTCTCATTCTAGTTCCAAAAAATCTATAAGAGAGATACTCCTGATCTCTCTTATTCCTGCTTATTGTGAGATCTTTGTATACAGATCCAAGCGAGGATTTTCCATTTAATTTTGGGGATTCGCGAACCGAACACTGACCGCGATATTATTGATTAATGACGTGGAAAATTGTTACTTTCCCAATTGAACTAGGAAGAGATTTTTTGAGGGTACGAGTTTCATGATTTGATGATTATGTCTGACTGTCGGATATGACAATTAGTTTGTGAACACATTGTGCTCTAACTGTCAGACATTGCCTATCGTTATTTATAAAGAAAGTTTCAAGTTTGGTGAACATGTAGTTGACCGCCGGATACGACAATTAAATTAGTTTTATTTTAACATCACATTTGATCGTCAGACACGATTATCTGTTATGATTATGAGATACCTTGATCTGCAATAGACACATACTATAACTACTTATACACTCATCTTTAAGAATTATACTTGTGTCGAAGGTATTCAATAAACATTCAGCTATTAATTTACATCCATCAAAACTATTACAATATTATTGTTACGGACAAATTTATTGAATAAAGTTTATTCTTAATTTAAAAAAAAAAAATTTTTCCTCATTTTCGCTGTCCACAAAGTAATTATAGAAATAAAGACTTTAAGTTCCATCTAATTTCCCCTCCAAAGAGAGCATAAAAGTTAAATTTTCATATCTAATATATAAAATTACAATGTACATTAAATTTTTGTATGGACGTAATACATATAACTTTTATATTTTTAAATTGTGATTCATTCTTTTCTCAAATATTATTTAATTCATTTTAATTAGATTGCTTTCACATATTTATATTAAATGAGAATGACGATTGTATGAATATATGCGTTATATAATTATATAATAATTACAGTTATAATACATCTTCTTAAATTTGCAAGACTTTATCTCAAATATTTTTCAATGATTATTATTAAAGTAAGAAAATAATTAAAACAGTGTACAGAAAAAACAAATATCATTTTTAACAAAACAATTTCGTGGAATTATATTTATATAATAATAAAAATGATTTATCACGAAGTTCTATTGTTTTACTTTAAATGATCAAAAGCAAAGTTCATATGCAAATGAAAGTTTCATCTTAATGTATGAATACGCGAATTCATAAAATTTTAAACTCTTATGGTTAATCTGAAATTCAAAAAATAAATTGAAAAAGTTCTTTTCTTTCGTTCAATAATTCAAATAGTTTAAAAATTAAAAATATTTTCTCATTTTTTTTTCGATTTGTACATGTTTTCTTTAAAATTCTTTCTATATTCATTTCGATGGATTGCGGATCTTTGATAGTGCACGTAAATGATCAATAATGCCGCAAATCAACTTCTTGATTGTGCGACATCTTCAGTCTAAAGAAAATTTTAAAAATCAGACTTATTAAATTAAAAAAGAATATCGCACACAGAATTGATTATTCTCAGAAAAACTAATCCACGAGTACTTATATATAAATTTGCTCTAGTAAGAAGATACTAAGATTATTATTGAAATATCTATTATTGACACCTAGAAAATATTTTTAAGTTATAGAATCATATCTCATAAACCACATCAAATATTTCTAAAAAATATATCAAAGATCTCTTAAACTTTTCTCAAATTGAGATTGCCTTCATACAATTATCGTTTGTTAAGTATTTTAACCGTAAATATCTTAGAAAAACGAATATAAACAATTCATAATCATCGTTTAATATTTGATAAATATTTATTTATTTCGGCTATTTGTTTTTAATAACAATTATTTATATTTTAAACAAAAAAATCAATTAGTTTCAGTGTATGAAAAATAAAAAAAATATATATATAAGAATTATTAGCTATTTGCTGTTTTAATTAACATATAAAATACAATATGTAATATTATATAATATATAAAATATATAATATCTATTATATAAAATTTATGTTATAAATATAAACTATAAATATACGCAAAAAATTTTATATTTCTAAAATCTAATAACAATTTTTTATCCATTTTTTTTTTAAATATACACCTGCAATTTATTTTTCATAATAAATTTCAAGTTGTGTATTTAGCATCAAGATCTTAGAATTTTAAAATGTTTAAATTAAGAAAATATCAATATATAATAAAAAATTATTTTTTAATATTACATCATTTCGATTTACATGTATTATTGACTGAGTTTATCATTACAAACGAGTTTTCATCTACAAATGAATCACTGAAAAAAGTTGAAATAGAATGAGATAAAACGACAAAGAGTAACGACTCGATTGGCGTAAATATAGATTCAAAATATCAACTATTAGCAGAATATCTGTTCCAGAATCTGTTCTATTATCGAATCTTTATGATAAGAAACGAAAGAATTCTCTCATCTGTATACTATAAAAAAAATTGTTTAAACTTTTAAGTTTAGTTAGAAATTTAAAAGTTTTTCCTTACGCATTTATCATAATTTTAAATTATCCTGACGATTGACATGAAGAAATTTTGCTCGTATTATATAACATAATTCAATAATAATAACATATTTAACAAGAAATGAACTAATAAAAAATCTATTTTTTCGTAGATTATGATTTAAAATGGTTCAAATCCCAAGTCGAGCTTGGACATTTCATGAATTCGAAGCAATAAAATAATAAAATATAATCTCGAGCGAGATTATATTATGAGATTATATTATATGAAATTATATTATATCTCAAGCGATGGTATAAATTTTTCGAAAATATAGAAATAAATGTGAAATTGTTGATAAAACAAGTATATTATTCGCTCACAATTAATAATTTTCAAATATGTTTAATTTTTCTTATTCCCCATGCATTTTCGAGAATTTATTATTTGTGAAGAGAGAAAAGAAAGGAGATATCATAAATACCTGTTGATATTATCATGTGAGTTGAACTTTTTTCGACATTATTTATATCTTATTACAATACTTGTCTTTTAGTATCATTATAACGTGGATTTTTAGAATAAAATAAATTAGGTATCGAAAATATACAAGAATTTTTGTAGTTCATGTTTAATATAAAATCAATAAAATATACTCTCCCCATAATTGCGAATATCTCCGTACATAGGGATCGATCCATTAATTCTGACGATATATTTTTTAATCATTTTTCTTGGCGATATGTTTCGTCCTACAAGGCTTAATTCTTCGCAATAATGGCGAATAATAAAATCAATTATGCAAACATTGGCTCAACTCTTTGTAATAGTGCAACAAGTAAATCAATAATTATGCAAGAACAGCATTGGTTCAATTCTACACAATGGACAATTAAATCAACAACTATTTAAAAACGATATTGATTCAATTCTTTATGACAGATAACAAAATCTTCAAATATCGGCAAATAATAGCGTCTAGCAGTTTGCAACGTCCATCCACATTCAATTGATATCCATTCTTCGAGGCTAGAGCGAAACTGTTTGCTCATTATGGACATGGAATAGATCGAATATTGAGATTTTACTATTGCAACTTACTAAAAAAAGTACATAGTGATTGTCCTCGTTTGTCTTAACTATAGCAATCCAAGATTTTTTTTGTCAAGAATGACCATTATTTCTGGTTTTTCTTGCAAGTCTTTCATCTATTGTTGGTACTCTTGTTGTAATTCGTGCTGCACATGTAAACCGAAGAATTACTTCTAGAAAATTTCTATCCATATACAACTTTGCCTTCAACGTATACTGAAAATAATCTATATGGTTGACAAGTCTCCTTTATTTGTCTATCGCTTCCTCTGGATTTTTTTTCTATATTTATACGATATTTTATTTTATTTATTTATTTATTTTTTTGATCAAATTACATTCGTAAAAATACATTGATCGGAATATAACCAATAAGCTTGTTTCATAGATATTTTTGTTATTTTATTTTCGTAGTCGATTATTCAAAACTTTTTATAAGAAATTTTTGAATACATTAATCAAATATAACTTGTTATATTTTATGAAAAACAGTAGTAACGCTATTAAAAATATTAAACTGTTAAGAATATTACGTAGAAGTGTATAGATCTTTTGTTAGATATTATTAAATGTGATGAAAGCATTGAGCGTCATTACTTAAAAGCTCAATGTCACATATTTCGCACGATAAATGCAAACAAATATTATTAAATAATCATATGTAACTGCGTAATATATATATAGCATATTTCCTAATTTAAAATGTTTATTTCAGTACAATATGTAAACATAATCTGTTAATCGATATAATTAATATAATATATTATATTATATTTATATATATTAGTATTATTAGTATTATTTTTTAGTTTTTTAACTGAGAATATTTAAATTTTTCTTTTTTCTTTTTTGAAGATGCTGCAATATATGAATCGTTGATGAATGAATTGAAATTTATTTATAAGAAATTTACATATGAAAAATAAAGAAATGAATGTCATTTTGTGCTTATTTTTTCTACAATAGATTTTATTAACTTTCAATAATACCAATATCTATTAAATTAATGATTTAATTAAATAGCTTCTTAATTTTTTGTAGAAAATGATAAATTGCATTGATTTTTAAAAATCGTACGTCATCAAACATAACATTTATGCCACACTATAATAACTGCTACATTTTACTTAGGTATGTTTATTAAAAACTATTAACATAGTATAATGCAATTGATAATATAATCTTATATTTCTTATATCAAATAACTTTTATAGTATTTTTATAGCATTTCTTTGATAATTTGGTTTTTTAAAAGATATATAAAAAAATTAAGTTCATAACAAATTAAGTTTTTTAGTAATTTTTCTTTCTTTTAAAATAAATTGTTTAATATCTTAAATATTATTAACTTATACAATAAAATTTATCTTTTAAGTATTTCTATAAAAAAAATGTAATGGCGTTAAGTTCGGTTATTGAATCACAAAATTAGATCTTATATATCAATCCAATTACATATAATATAATATATAATATATAATATATAATATTTATTTCTTTAGTAACAAGTTGAGAATTGAATTATGTTAAAAATATTTTAGTTCTATATTAATAAATAAATATTTTTCTATTATATAAGAAAAAAAAGGTAATTTAAGTTCTAAAAAATATCTTTAATTTGTCTTTTTTAAAATTTTTCTTTAAGAATAAAAAAGAAAAAAAAAGAAAAGGTTTAGTAATTCATTTTTAAAAAATTCTATTGTATTGTATTCTACTATTAATATTTCTTTTTCTATTAAGTATAATGATGCATATAAAATATAAATAAGAAAATTTTAAATTATAATAATTTTAAATAATATAAATTTGCATCTAACAACAATTTGCATCAAACATGTAATATGAAAAATAATTAAAATAAAAAACTTAAAGTTTAAAATGTTAATTAAAATAGTTAAAGTTTTTAAATGCATTAATGCATAATGTGCATAATATCGGATTCATTTTAAATTATTTAATTTCATTTTATAATTTATATTTTATGTATTATTTAAAAATACATAGCGACATTTAAATAATTATGTTATCTTTATTTTATGAAACATTCTGTACATTTTGATATATAGTAATTAAACATAATTATGTTTTGTATATTTCATATAAAAAATAATATTCAGTAAATAATAAGCATAAATATTCATGCATCGTTTGATTTAATTATTCAACAATATACATCTTCTTTCATATTCAAATTTTTTTCAGCAAGATTACATAAAACTCGAAAGAAAATTTATAAGTTTAATTTCTTATTCTAGAAATTTTGAAATCTGAACATGAAAGAAGATGTATATTTTAATAATATCGTTTTCGTGGCATTTCTAATTTCAAAAAAATGTTTGAAACAAAAATTAATCAGTCTCGACATATAAGATATATATAAAAAAATTTTTCAAAAATTTATTTTTTTTATAAAGAACCAAAGCAAATTTTTTGTTTATTTTAATCTTTTTCCAAAACGACTTTTCAAAGATATTTTACAAATTGTAACAAACTGTATATATTTTATTTATAAAAATATGGAATTCCCTTTAGAGAAAAAATAAATTCTAGAAATTAAAACGATAAAAAAAAATCTATTAAATAGAATAATATAATGATAAAGTAGAAAAGCTCGACTAGATAACAATGTTCTTAATTTTATTATGCAGAAAATATTACTTGCGTAATAAAATTTTATTAATAATATATATTTTATCAAAATACAATGTATCAATTATTTATGTATTAATATTTTTTTAGATACATAAATGACTGAATTTCTGAATAATATATAATAGACATCAATCGTGTTATATAACAATATATATATATATATATATATATATATATATATATATATATATAAAAAACAATGTTTTATCGTTATATAATATTACATATCGTTTTTAATAATAATTATGCAAATTAAAATCAATGTAATTTATTATTTAATAAATGTTTCGTATTTATAATAAAATAATTATACAATATTTGATTTAAGATCATATGTAGTATCATCATATTATATTCAACCTGTCTATTTGTTCAAATTTATAGAAACAAATCAATACATCTTTTCATAAAATTTATTAACAAATTAGAAAAGTTGAATGTTTTTCTATACATAAATTTGTCTTCTTTGATTATTTTTATATTTGCAAAAAAAAATTAATGAATTTCATTTGCATTCAATGTTTCTTATTTTGAGATTGTTAATCTGAGAAAAACAATAATCTGAATATTATATTATAATTATATAGCAATAGCACTCGTTAATAATATAATACGTATTCAGAAAAAATTTATATATGTTGCAATTATTATTCTTTTTATAAATTTCTCAAATATACTACTTATCGATTTACTATATTTTTGTTTGCATTTTTTGTTTTGTTTGCATTATCAATATACACAACCAGACAGGTAAGGACAAAGTTATACTGTTATGGCAATTGAAAAGGGGGGGTAAACGTATTTTGTATCTAGTATACAAACATAAGATTTGGATATTACTATCTCGTTTTTTCTTTTTTTTTCGCTATTTTTTTTAGCGGTTTCAATTATCAAAACTAAATCAATAACATAGTTATTGAATAGTAACTGCGGAATCAAATTTGAAATTTAATGAAGTAATACATGTTCGAATACATGAGAGTTGAGAATAAAATTTTAATTAATTTTCATATAAAATTAATACGACGTTTTATGCGACAATAAATGATAATCATTTATCGAAACAATTTTATTCAAAAAAAATCAATAAATAAGAGCATTACCAATGTGAAAATGAATTGTTTATGCGTGATTTTAAATAAACATAATATTGTATAATATAAATATATTATATACTTCGTAATTAATGATTTTAATATTAATATTGATACAATTATTTTCTTAAGCAAAAAAAAAAAAAAAAAAAAAATTATTTGACGTAGAAATGATAATGTATGTATATGACGATATATTAGACTTTGTCCATATTCTAATTTCAACTTATTTTTACTATAAGATATTTCAAATAATAATATGTCTTAACAAATGGAAATCATAAAAAATTGAAAAAGATTTTCAAATAAAATGAAATACAAAAAATTTATTGAAAAGGAATGAAAAAAATCTCAATCAAGAAATGATTCTCATAAATATAATTAATTGATTAAAAATATTTTAAGTAGATATTATTTTTTTATTAAAATTATTACAATTATTATAATTTTTAAAATAACATTATTTATGAAGTTTAATATTTATGTAATTACTTATTTAATACATAAGGGAAAAAAATTATTGCATATCATTAAATGCGTAAATATAATCTAAAGTATTTTAATTTAATCTTATTTTGATTAGAGAAACATAAAATGAATATAATGTTAATAATTGCATTTAAAAAAGATTTTGATTATTGCATTAATATTATCTAATTGATATTTGATCAAATTCATCGATAAAATATCAAACTTCGTGATATATTAAAATGATACCGTACAGATAATGATACCATATGTCACTTCGCTTGATAATTAATTTATTAGAATAATAATTAAATTTAATAGAAATTTCTATGTAATTTCTATGTAGAATATAATGAATAATATAGAAATTTTTTTTTAATGAGAAATTTTAGAATGTGTAAAATCAATTTTAATTTTTATAATTTTTATATTTTTTGAATTTTACAATCATAATTTTATATATATATTTTATATTTTTTAAAATAGAATAATAGCTAAAATAGAATAAATACTAAAATCTGGATATTTTATAATTTAAAATTTTATTCTATTTTATATTATTACAAAATTATATTTAAAAGAACAAAAAAAAAAGAAAAAATACTAATTAATGTTTTTAATATTGATTTTATCTTTTCGAAATGAAATTCTACTAATAAAAAAAATTTTCAATAACTTATTATGTTTTACATATTTAAATTTTATTAAAAACAAAATTATTGTTAATTGTTTAATTCTGATAATAACTTCTAATCGTATTAGAAAAATTAATCGATTTCTATATTACCGAATATACATTTACGTATGAGAACGTTCGAGAACAGCAGAACGGTTACGAATAGTGAAGTGAGCGGACGTATAAGAGAGAGTAAGATTTTTATTTATGAAAAACGATTTATTTTTCAAGTGATTTTGAACCAAAAAATTAGTTATTTTAAGAAAAAATACTCTTTATAATTTCCATATTAATTTGTTGTATTTGTTTTTATTTCTATATTGAAAATTAACAGGTTATTTCAAATCCATGCTTGTTGGCACGTGCTAAATAAAAATTTAAGAGAAAAATAATAAATAATAAATAAAAAGAATTTTTTATAAATTTTTTATAAAAATAACAAAAAACAAAAATCAGTGAAATGTATATTATATTACAAAAGATCATAGAATATTTAAAAATTAAAAATCATAGATGGACTTAAAAATTAAAAATTATAGATGGATTTAAAAATTTCTATTGAACTTTATTAAAATCGCAAGGTTTGTATCAATATTTAATTACTGAACTAGCGGTATTGAGATTGGATTGAAACAAGAGAATAGAAAATACAGAATTTAATAGTATTGATGATAGAAAATCAGTCTTTAATTGATATAATCACATATTTTATGAACAAGAAAATGTTTTATAAATTCAAGCATGATCATTAGTATCTATCTTTACCAGTAGATGGCCACATAACTAATAATCATAATATAATAATATATAAATAAAAATAATCATCGTGCTGATATTTGTGCTGATTTTTACGCTGATATTGCTTAATTGCAATTTAAATCGTCGATCTTTAGTATCAATTATCGTCATCAGACAATAAACAATATTTTATGAGTTTTATTTACAATTTATTATTATTCGTGCTATCATTTGTTATCATAATGGTCAATTTTACTATTATATACTGGAATAAGTAGCAACATTGTATAGAAAAAAAGATATCAATTTTGTTTGATCAAACTATTTTATTTTAGATTTCATAAAGTATATATATATTAATAAGTGTCCGATTCAATTTTATGTAAATTTAGAAAATTTAGAAAATAACTAGATAACTTCATTCGTTGTTTCACATAAATATTAACTTTAATTTACTTGATTATTTGTTAGATAAATTTATTTGTATTCATTGATTTGACTAAGAATTTTATAAAGGATTAATATTAATTCATTGAATAGAAATATTATTCAATTATTTTATTTAAAATTTAAAAATAAAATGTAATTAAAATGCAAATAAATTTTATAAAAAAATTTTAATAAATATAAATTTATATCAACTTTTGTATAAATAAAACATTTTAAAAATAATAAATAAACATATATAATTAAATAAAATATAATAATAAATTAAATAAATTATAATAAATTTAGTTATTGTTATAATATCTGAAGATCTTTTTTTTTTCATTAGGCAGGAATTACAATTTTTATAATTGTGCTAACGTATATTATTAATTCTTTAGATATTTCTATATAATCTTGAATATATTTATTATTTATTTTGTTTTGTAAGTTTCATAACTATGCATTTTATTAAAACTTTCTTGATTTAAAATTATAATTTTAAAAATTATTTACATAAATCACAAACCATTTTTTGGATTTCAAATGTTTTTTTGGTATATTTTGTATCTATTTTTTTTTTTCATCTTTTTTTTTTCATCCATGTTTCATCCCGTTCCAAAGAAACGAAACAGAAGTATATTTTTTATTTAAAGTTGCATAATTGTTGTTGAATTTGGATGAAACGCATTTGTTTGGCATTTGTAGAAAATATCAGAAACATACTTTCTAAGTTACATTGATTCATTATATTTCATAATATAATTATTTATGATTATTTTATATTTGTTATATTGTTTTCTTTTTATAATTCTAATATTTAAAATTATTTATAATTTTTAATATGTAATAAATATTTTTAAAATATACATTAAATTATTTACATAATAATAAAAAATAAATAGTAATGCTACATAATGCAATAGATTCTTTATTAATTCATAACAAATAGAAACATTAATCAAATTTATTGTATTCTGACCAGGGGAGTCATTTTTGATAACTTTGGATAACTTGCACTGCATGTTTATCAAAATATCTTTGATAAATTACATGGCTATAGATGTTATCGCTAAAAAACATGGCCAGTAAATATCTCCAGAAATAATAGTGTTAGAGAACATTAAGAGAATGCTGGATATAAAAGCGGCTTCTTTAAAGAATCTTTCAAGACAGAATTTCGTAACTTGAATTATATAAATATATTAAAAATCAGAGAGAAAAATAAAGGAAGCAAATCTAAAGAATAAGCCAAATAAAAGAGAAGATGGATCTCCTTATAAGCTTAAATCAAAAGTTTAAACAACAAGTTTGAACAATCCAATGCAATAATATAAAAATTCTTGCCTAGCAAAACAGTTAAGCAAATAAATAATAAAACAAGGCTTCTATTAGAAATTAGAAAAAAGAGAAGATAAATTTAGATGATGAAAACAGAATATAAATTATCAACTGAAAATAAAATATTCTACGAATATTTAAAAGATGAGTAATATTGCACATTTAGGGATAGATTCTAGGTAGAATTTGGGAATGATAACTTTTGTGAAGCATTTCCTGGATAAGACATGTTATGGCAAAACAGAAAGTATCTATTACATTTTATAAACAAATGAAATGAAATCAAGAAGTTCTAACATTTAATGAAATATCTTCCCATAATTAATAATAATATATTTAATAATAGTGATCTTAACCTTTTACACTAAATAGTATAAATTCTATTATTATCTATCTAGATCACGAAACAGATTCTAGATAGAATCTGTCTGTAATACATAATATTAATATTAAGATGTGTGGAAGATTGTTTTCTAAAAAGATTCTCGTTCTAATTTTTTCAAGTTCGACCTAATAATAAACAATATAACAGTACAATTTATTTTTAATTATTGATATTTTTGTTATTGTTATTTATTGCAGATGGAAAATAATAATGCAAAAATATATTAATATGTAAAATATTATTCATCATTACATAAATAGCTTTAAGAACTATAGAAATATTTTTCATTTGCAATATATTTATTTTAATAATATTTTATAAAATTATTTTATATAAATATTAATGATATAAAACATAGAAATAATAAAAACATAATATATATTGATTCAAAACAAATACAAAAGATATACAAATTTTTAAATTTTTAACTTATTAACTAATTAACAAGTAAACTAATATTTATTTCATCTAATATTTATGGAAATACATATTTTTACAGAAGAAAGATAAAAACATGAAATTTAAATACAAGTTTATTATCATTTATACATTATTAAAATATATTAGATATATTTTTTAGTTTATATATTTTGCATAATGTATATATTTTGCAAATTTTTCTTAAACAAACAAATAAATATAATTATTTATTTCATTCACATTTCATGTATATTCATGTTTCATTTTAAAAAAAATAATTATGTACAAAAAGTGTCAATGATTTTGAAAATCGTAAGTGGAATCACTATATTCGTCATTCCAAACTACACAATTTTATTCTGATACAATTTGTATCAATAAAAATAAGGAAGATGAAACTAAGGAATTCATGATAAATAAAATATTCTGTATTTGTACATAATATACTAAAATCAAAAATTAATATTTAATCACATGATTCATCACATTGTTTGATATATTATTGGCATCAATAATGAAATAACAATAATATAAAATTAATAAGCTTCTTAAAACAAAGTATTTTTTCTTTTATTTAAATTTATTTATTGTTAATTTATAATTTAAATTAATAACATAATGCCTAAAAAAAGTGATAAATTGGATTATCACAATCGGTTATAAATCTATCACTATTATTATTGATATATGTAATAATTTTGTCAATAATGGACAAGCTATTTATTGTAAGATGTGATAAAAAATATTTGTATTTAATTATTTTTTCAATTTAAATTAAATATTAATTTAATATATTATTCTTTTATTATTAAAGATTAAATGTAAAAAGAAATTGCAGTATGTAATTATTATACATTTTTTATTATTATACAAGTATATTTATACATTCAATTATATATATAAGAAAAATATTATAGAAAACAGTGCATTACTAATTCATTTAAAAAAAAAAAAATCAATTTTATACATATCATGCAATAATAAACAATTTGCTATTATATATGTCACAATGATGTTTGAATAATGAAGTGTGAAAAAATTTTGTTAAAGAAAAAAAATATTATAATAAAAAAAATTGGAAAAAATTTTAAGTAATATCGATGAAAATTGTTTAATTATTATTCATAGATAATGAATAATACAGAACAAATTACATTGTAAATTTATATTGTAAATTTGATTATGAAAAAATTGTGGAAAATGAATCATTATGCTATATTTCTCGGCTTGTAAACAGCTAAAAATAAATTATGGAATAATTGTATGATTTACAAATTACAATACAATTTCTATAGCCAACTAAAGCTGGAAAGAAAATATTACTGATATTACGGCATATATATTAAAATCTGGTAAGCATTTAAAAATATTTTATTCAGATACATTTTATATAACTTGTTTAATCCATAAACTTTAATTTGCGTAATTTATTGCAAAAATCTTATTGAATAGTATCATAGAATGTGATGGTTCTGTTTTACATTCAATGTCGAAAAATATACGACATATTAGTTCACTTATTTTATACAATTTCGATAAATGCTAATCGTGCTCTGGTATGATTATATTATTCGTTTTTTGGTTCATAAGAGTCTCAATGATTTTTTCAATAATATTAGATTGAATATTTCAAGTTTTACAAGTTTGAAAAATATTTATATATTACAATTTATTATATTTTTTAATTTTCTTCATTATTTTTATTATTTATTATTTATATATCTCTCAAACATGTAAAATAATTTAAAAGATTAATGAAAGACTTCAGTTCAACTGAGAATAATGATAATAGTGATATTGTTTTTTTATCAATTTTTTATTAATATTGATAAAAGGAAAAACAAAGTAATGATAAAGAAATTAAATAATATTTAAATAATATAAAAATATATGATGATGAAATATAATATGTAATATGTAATATATAATATAAAATGTATGTAATAGAAAATATAAATATAAGCTATTATCTAATAAAACATAAATATAAAAACGAATATAATTGCTGATGAAATTAAATAAATATTCAAAAATTTATATCATATATACAATATATACAATATATTTATAAATTTATTTTTTAATAATTATATTGTAACTTGTTACACATTACTTTTATCGAGATGTAAAATTTTACTTAGTTTTTCTGATATTTGTTTTTTATATAAAAATTACTTTTATATTAAAAGTAAATAATTCTAATATATTTTTGTCTATATGACAGTTTTTATTTGCTTTGAAATTCTAGTTTTATTCTTATAATTGCTATTTTTAATTTATTTCTAAATTTTGTTTTTATTTCCATTGAAAAATATCTTTGTGATCTTATATGATTTTAAACATCAAAGCTACATCGATCAATACTTATAATTCATTTTGAGAAGAATTATTGATTTAATTATATTAGTTTTTGAGAATTGTTTAAGCTCATAATATTTAAAATTTTTCTTTATTAATTATGTAAAAATTGTTTCTATATTCCAAAGAATGGACAGCTTACACCGATATCAATTTATTCTGTTTCTAACCAATTTCCAATTAAAAGTATTACTTTTAAAAATAGTACAACTAATTTGTTGATAGATATCTCTTATGTAATATATATAATGATAGATATATCTTTCTTCTATTTTATTTTTGCTATTCATTAAAATGTAGTTTTGAATTGCATTTTTGTAAATCTTTACATATATTTTATTATATTGATATAGTAAGTTTATCAAAACAATTTTTTATCGATGTAGAAAATAATAGGAATTAGAAATGAAAGAAAATGTTTTTAATTCTTTCGGTGTATTTTTGGTTCCATCTTCTTTAGTTTCAAACATTCATTTTGAAAATATTACATTTTTTCTTTTTGGTAAATTTGTTATTGTTTATTTATTCATTTTTCTTTTATATATTTTTAATTTTTTTTATTGTCTTTCCAATTGGTATTTGTATTTATTGTATATTTATTATTTCATCATATGATTTGGAATCCTTTTTCATTAAATAAAACATTGTGTACAATTCATTTAAATGTTGAAATTTTCTGATTTTTCTACTGTATAATGTTTTTCTAATGATTTTTTTATTTTACTTTTCTATCTTACTGTTTTTCATTTTCATTAGATATTGTTTTCTGATTTCTATTATATTTTCAGTTATATCTCCATATATTTTTCTTTATATATTTTTATTTTATTATTAATTACATTCTTTATTCTTTGTTGTTTTTTTTTTCATATTTTTTTATATTTTGTTTCAAATTTCACTTTTTTTAATATTATCAATTATTGAATTCTATAATAAATAATCATTTTTGACATATCCTATCATGCATTTCTTGAATTTTTTGTTCGAATTTTTGATTTCTGAAAGATCATAAGATTAATTTAAATAAAGTTTATCAATATAGGATATTCTAAAAAACTTAATTGAAATTAATTGAAGATTTCTGAAGTAATTTTAAGTAATTTTTTGTTTTACAAAATTTTTGTTTACGTTTTGTTAACGAATTATTAACAAAAAATACTAGCTACAGAGCGTATAGATGAATATCGAATCACGATAGTAGTGTTGGACATGAGCTATCAATCGAATTCAAACAAACAAGTTCAAGTAAGCATTTTGCTAAATCGAATTTATTCGTCATTCACAATGAATAATATAAAATTGTGATATAAAAATACAAATATAAAACTTTTTTATTCTAAGAAATGAATGATAAATAATACGTATTTGGAATGAAATATAAACAATAAATTATAAAATAATATTAAATTCAAAAATGATCAATTAATTGGATTGAACTTTAAAAATTTCAAACTTCAAAATATGCTATTGGATTATCGTATCGTTTGTTAATATTAACAGATAAATTAATTTGTAATAAATTAGCGTGTAATACGAAAATTATAGATTAAATATCACTAAAAATAATATACAGAAAAATAATGTATTATTAAATCAACATATCTATTCATATATATTTACTGTGCAGATACATGTGCGTTCACCAACAATAATCAATTGATCATTTGTAATTCAATAAGTTTGCAAGAGAATTGAATTTATAAATATTTCTTGAATTATTTTTATTTTAAAAAGTTTAATGATCCTGAAAAAGATTGATTAAATTTATAAAACTTTATCAAATAAAGCTCAATGAGATCATCTATGTATGCTTTTATTCATTGTCTGGCTCGCGATGCAATATCGAATACAATAATTTGCTACTTCATTATAAATTTATTATATTTATTATATTTAGTTTATGAAAATCATATTTTTCGTTCATGGATGATCGCTTCATTTTTAAAATGATCATTATGAAATGAGAATTATTTTTTAAAAAATATATTGAAAATAAATAATGTGAAAAAAATAATAATAAAATTAGCATAACTTAAGATAGATAGATAATTTAAGAAGAAAAAATATAACAGATTTATATTTAATGTCCATGCTACTAAACTTTTATTTTTTCATCTCAGAAAATTTCATTTAAATGAATCTGGATATTTAATATTATGGGCTGGGTATTCAATTGTGCTGGAAGAACATATTCTTGCAGATCTCCAATGGAATTTCTTTCAGAAATATCAGAAGAATATCTACCAAAAATGTTTTATATATTGGACTATTAGAAAAATATACGATCCAATAATGAAATCGCTATAAATGCCCATAAAGTGATTGACTAGCAATTGACTTGAGCCGAATGAAAGAAATGTAAACGGATTCTTCGTATTATAATGATTATAGCATTCTTCTCTTATTAATTGTTAATTTTAATTTTACTTATTGTGTTTCGAGATAATTTTGGGGATGCAAATTTTATATTTGCATATACTTGTACAATTTATGTTCCTTTAAAATGCCATGTATATTTAATTAAAACGAAATAGACATTTATTATTAAATATCTAATATATAGTTCAAAATATTAAATAAGTATTTTTTAATTAAATTAATTAATTGATTATCTCATAGTTAACAGACGATAAATGATGTCATCAAATAATAATTTTTTTGTTAGTAACATATCGATGGTTTATGACGATTGCACATACGCAGACACACATTAAATTATTTATGTTTGCACAAATAGCCAATGGCCTAATATGATAACATTCATTATTAAATATATATAATGTATAGTACAAAATATTAAATAAATATTCTTTAAATTAATCAAATTATCTTATATTTAGCTTAGACGATAAATGATGTCAACAAATGATTATCTTTTTGTCAGTAATATATCGATGATCTATGATGACTGCGCATGTGCAGATACATTAAATTATTTATGTTTGCACAGGTATTCAATGGCCTGATATAATAATATAAATGTTATTGATAACAACGATCAATTTGATACTTTTACATTTATGGATAGTGAACTATTACAATATTATTTGCATAGATAGCCTTGATTCTTGAAATATTTTACTATTGATTTGATAATGATAAATTTTTTACTTATACATCTACTATTGATGTGATAATAGCGATGATTTGGCAGCCATTATGTTAATATTAGTTTAGGTATCCAATATCCATAATACATGTTATAATAATCGATCAGATTGTAACTATATATTGTAAATTTTAAAAATATTTTTTTGTATGCAAAAGTTTAATAATTTGATTTAATAATTTGGTTTCGCTCTTCTATTAGAACTTTAATTTTTATATTTTTAGAAAGAGAATCGATTCGTGCTATGAAAGATCATGAAATTACGATATTTTTTTAAAAAATGCACCTGCATAAACTATCGATCTATTGAAAATTGATCCTCATTTGAAAATTTATATTTTCGATTTAAAATGACTTTAGCCCTATTTCTAATATTCTTTTTTTTAAAGAAGATACAAAGATGTATTGATTAATAGAAAAATAGTTTTAAAAAAATATTAAAGTGATCTTAATGTAATAATTGAATAAAAAAATTTTTAAAATTTTTTAAATTTTCAATTTAACTCAAATTTTTTTTCTTAAATAAAAAATTCTAATTTAATTTATAATTCTTTCCAATTCGTGGCATCGGGCTAAAGTCATTTTTTTAAAAATATCCTAATAATGAAAAATTTATTTACGAATAATTATCAATAATTACCAATAATTGGACGTATGGGTTATAATTTAATATGATTTTTTTATTCACTGTTTGACAATTTTTGATACGACTGATATTTTAAAATGCCATCTAAAATAAAAATTGTTATTTATAATTATTTTGCTTTTTAAAATTAAATGATAAATGACAAAATTTATCTATTTATTCTATATTCAATGAAATGAATATGTAAATATAAACAAATGCACAAGCCCAATTTATAAATTATTCCGATTTCTATATACTAGAAAATAAGAAATTATGCTTTTTAACAATAATTTATTTACTATAATATAGAATTATTCGTTAATATATCATTATTTATTATTATATAATCATACATTTAATAAATTTATAAATATTAAATAATATTTAATAATAAATAAATAAAGATACAAAAGAGATATAAATATTTATAAAAAAATATCATTTTCCGATTTTGATAATTTTTTTAATTATCAAAATTATACTATAAAAAGTGTTGTAAAAGTTTTTTTTGGCAGTTGTTGTTTATTAAAAATTTATTAATCTAAATAAAATCAGAATTAAATAAATTTTTGTTTGATATCAATACCAAAAAAGGAATAAGGATTCAAAAAATGAAAATAAATATTGCAAATGTTCTTTCTCCAAAACGTTGATTTAAATGAAGAGATAGTTCTCTGAATCAAAAAAATGCTAAAAAATATTTTTTAGTATTCATTTTAATTGAATATATTATGAAATTTTTTTTTATAAAAAATTTATCTTATTCTTTCTATTTTCTTTCTTAAATGTATTTCTTCTCCATATTTTCAATGTAATCAATGTAATATATATTCCAATGATTATTTACTACTTTGTTTCACCAATGCTCAACACAAATTCCTCTCATAACAATTTATATAGATATATTCATTTTAAAAATATATACATGATATGATTTGGATGAAATCATTGATTACATTGTTTGATAAATTTTTATTTTTTTTCGATTTATAATAATTTTTAATAGATGTTCCTTACAGATTTTAATTTGAGCATAAATCTATTTTTGTAACTTATATTTTTTTTTTCAGAATTCATAGATTTTGAAGTACGACAATGGATACGTGTTTTATTACTAAAGTAGAAACAAATAATATTCTTCGTTTCGAAAACTGAATTATAATCAAACAATTATCAGATTAAATATTTCAGATAAAAATTTAAAAGTTAGAATTATTGTTTGCGATCAAAGAGTAATATAAGTAATAATATAAGTGAAAAAAAGAATTAATTAAAAATTAAAAATCTTTTTTTTTTAAATAAATTTATTTTTTACTTGATTATTTACATTTATTCAAAAGCATCAAAAATAATTTATTGAAATATTAATAGCTTGCGGCTATTTTAGTGCAATATTATTTTTTTATGAAATTTAGAATGTGATAAAAATACAGAGCGTATTAAAAATAATATCGCGATATTCAAAAAATTTACTCTAATATTGATTTTGACTTTGAAATTTAAATCATTTTTATTTTTTATTGCATCATACTTACCACGAGAAACAATAATTTTAAAAGAACAATAAATCGTAAATGATTGTTATTTTGAAAAATGATTTTGAAATTTTGTAAGATATTTTATTCAATATGTTTACATTTATAATGAGATATTACTTGTAATTAATGAAGTAGCTAGGTATTATATATTAGATATTATATATATTATACAATCCATAAATGGAAATTCAAATACAATAAATCTTGAATTTCGAATCAAGTCAATTTTTTGAATAGATCCAGAAACGTAGAATTATGTTATAGTGGTTACAATACTTATTTTTTATACATGTATAAATTTACTGAAAAACATATAAAAGTAAATAATTTTGACAAAATGAAATATAAATTCGCATTGCAAATATTTACCAAAAAAAGTTTCTTATATATTGTTTTAAATTACATAAAATCGAATATTACATTTTTTCGAGATTCTCAATAATTTATTTGATAATTTAAAACAATTCTGTTCGTAATTCTAATCCAAACAAGAGTGCCATTTCTAATTTATATTTTTTATTCAAAATTAATACATTATAACAATTAGAAGCATGCTTAATCATTTCTTTTGATTTAAAGATTCTGCTTTGTTTTCTAGAATTGCAACAATCAATAAAATGAAATAATGCATGAATGGAAAGAAAAAATGGAATAAATAAATATCATATTTTTGATAAATATTCTTTCTTATTTGAAGATACAGATGTATTATAAGATTTTTTTTTAATTTCCTAAATGCACGGTGATGCTTATCAAAATCCATCTATAAAAATTTTACGTTTAGCTATCAAGAAAAATATGATATTAGATTTAAATTTATTAGTTCATCTAAAAATTGTCAACATGATAATCGTGCAATATTATTATATGCAAGAGAATATAATATTATCCTAATATATTGTATCCACAATGTATCATGAAATGGAAAAAAAGAATATTGATGTCAAGAATAAAGATATGCAATAACAATTTGTTTAATATTAATTGTTAATCACTATTGACAAAAGAATTTTTTCAATTTATTATATCCATGTTAAATGCTCAAAATATTTTTTATTTTCAATAATTATTTTAATAAAAGCAATTTTAATGCAAACAAATATTAATAATCGTGTTGTTGGTAGACTTTTATTGTAAATATTTATTGATATATAATTTTTTTAATATTTTCAGAATTATAAAATGTATTCATTTTTATTTTGCATTATATAGTAAAATTTAAAATAAATTATTTTTCAGAATTATATTTGAATCTATATATAAAATATATCTTGATTTATAGAAAATGAATGTGTTGCATATTCTAAAAATAAGACTCATCTAATAAATGATCATGAAAATTTATAAAAATACAGTGTGGTTGGGTCAACAGCTGAAATATCCTTCTTATAAGATAACAGTTATAAGAAGACTATATTATAGAAATTCAAAATTACGAAATGTACAAAATTTATAAAAATTAATATATTATTATGATGTTATGTATGTAATATGTTGTTATATATATATTTTTTTCAAATGTATAGTAAAATGACAAATTCATACATACTAAAATTTTTTATTTTTTATATTTTGTTCTTTTTATGCAAATATATTTCCTAATCAATCCTTAACAGATTCCTAAATTAACTAATTTAATTCTTAAAATTAAGGCTGATAAATAAATGTGAATATGTTTATATATATATACATATATATATATTTATATATAAACATATACAATGCATGTAAATATATATAAATATAGATTGCAAATTATATATATTAATTATATATTAATATTAATTAATTTTAATATTAATAATAAAAAATCTTATTGTAGTTATTTAATAAAATTAGTTAAATTAATGCTAATTTTTTTTTAAATTGTTATGATATGTATTTTTATCGTTTAGTTCAAACACAACAAAATCACTGAATTTATTTGTTAAATTAAAATTTATTTTGAATTCAAATACATTCAAAATGTTAATTTGATATTTTTTTCTTTAGAATTGTATGATTTATTAGAAACATTAAATATATTTTGATTGTTATCAATTCTGTTATTAATAGATTATTAAATTCATATATAAATAAATATATAAATAAATGTATATATATAATAAATAAAGAAATTAAAATAAAAAAAAGTTCTCTATTTTTTAAATGAATTACATATTTATAGATATGATTACTCAGCTGAAAGTAAATTATTTGACTATTGATAATTAATATAAATTAATTGGCTGAAAATTAGCAATAAGAAAAAAGATAAATTCATTTTTATATATTTCTATAATATTAAAGTATTGTATATATAATTCTTACGTATTATTATATAAATATATTAATAAAATTTTTATAATAATTTATTCCAATTTTATTTTATTTAAATTAATAAATATTCTAAAAATATTAACAAATATATCAAATAATACGTATCATTGATATTTGATATAATTCTTTAGATTGCTATTCAATTCAAATTAAAACAGCATGATCATTAAACTGTAATTTTTATAATAAATACATGTTGATCTGATAAAATTCAAATATTCAAAATATTTTTTGCTTTTTATATTATTTATATTATTAATTATTTAATAATTAAATCAAATATTAATGTTAGAATATTTATTTTTAAAAATTAAAATATTTTAATATTTTAAAATAAATATTTTAATAAATATTTTAATTCAAAAATTAAAATGATTATTTTTATATTTTTTCGTGAATATTTATTTATTTTAAAAGCAACTAGAATGATATCAAAAAAAATTCTCATTTTTGCAAAATTTCAACCAACAAATTTTTAATCAAATTTTTATTTGTTTTGTTTTATTTATTTGTCACTATTTTTTTTTCTTTTTTTCAACTGCAATAACTTAATTAAAATAATCTTGCATTTTATATCGCATAAAAGAATTTTATTTTCTGCAATATTATTTCTATTCTAATAAAATCTCTAAATATTTATATTTCTAGACTTTATTTCTATACGATATTACTTAAAAATAAATAAAATAGATTTAAAATTAAAATTTAAAGTAAACATACTTATCTATATCGTTTCAAATTCTAATGCAAGATTATTTATTAAAAAAAGAAAAAAAAAACAATATAAGATTTTTTCAATCTTTACATTTCGATATAATTAGATATAATTATAAAATTATTAATGATGTAATAATATAATCTATGTCACTTATATAATACATGTACAATAAAGAGCTTAAAAACCTATTCTCCATCATTTGTTTTTTGTTATTTATGCTTCAATTAAATACAAATTATAGATCATGAAGAATGGATTTATACTACTTTCAAAATAATTTATATTATTATTTATATTATAATTTATATTTATATTATATTATTGTAAATAAAAAATTCACATTAAAATAAACTATCCATTTATAAATAAGTAATATTATGAGGAAAAAAACAAATTTCTAATTTTAAATTTTTAAATTTGAACTATTAAAATCCATAATAATTGGTTTATTTTTACATTTTACCTGTTATTAATACACGTTCACAATTTCAAAATATTTGCATTATAACTTTATATTGTCTTATAAATTATAATTTAATCATTAAAAAAAAATAAATATTTGTCATTAGAATAGTATATACATATATAGTAATATATTTAAACCATATAAAAAACTATATAAAAATATATCTAAACTATATGTTATTAAACTAATAATTTTTTTTTAAACCTGAAATATAATAAAATCATTTCATTAAAGTGAAAAAATAAGTAAATATAATATTTATTATTTTGCCTTTTATTATTTCTTTAAAAATAAATAGAAAATATAAAAATGTAACAAATATTTATTTGTATAATTTTATAATAAATTAATAGCTAAATAATATAATAATGAATTACAATAGAATATATAATTTGTTGATTTGAAAATAAAAGCTGATATAAAAAAAATTACTTCAATATATTTTTGATTGACCCACATTTATTGAATAAATAGAATGTTAATTATTAAGATCATTTCAAATAACTTTATAAGTTATGATCTTCGTATAAACAAATATTTCATATAAATATTATATGATAAAAGGAAATATAATTTTGTGTTAATTAATTTCTTTGCAAGTGCACATACATATAAATAACTTATTAAAATTGACTTTATTTTTTTAAATAGACACTCATATTTTTTAATATGCTAATCAATACAGATTATTAGAAAAATACAGAATTATTTATAATAAAAAATTATTAATTTATATGCTTAATTTGAATTTTTTAAAAAACTCATAGAAACTAAGAAAAAAATGAATAGGAGAAAATTTTATATATTTCTTATTCATCTATCATATGATAATATATTTAGTAATTTATTTTCCTGTTTGTAAACTGTTACATAACAGAAAAAATGTTATATTATGTTAAATAAAATTTATTTCTTTTAATAACTTTATAACAATTTTTTATGTAACGCATTTTGTTATATAGCATAGATTTACCTTTATACTCTTCCATATTATCAATTAATAAATAAAAATCATTTTTTAGTATAATCCTAAAAGTAATTCATTTAACATATTTATATTATATTACATTATTACATATTTGTTATTTCTGACATAATCAATTCAATTGATGATCTTACATACTTATAATATAAAGTTAGTGGTATAGTATAATAATATGTCTATAGTAAAGTTGGATTAAATATCGATTATCTTATTCAAAGTTACTATTAAAAATATTAATAATTATCTATGATTTATCGATATAATTAAGGAAGATATTAATAATATAGATAAAAATAATTGAAATAGACTACAACATAATTTTTTATTTAGTTTTATTGCAACTTATTACAATTTTCATGCTCCTTAAAAATAATTTTGATCAAGAAATGAAAACTCTAGTCACTTTTATTATTTCTATTAATAATATTATTGATATATTAAAAATCAATAAAGTATCGATAATTGATAGTCAAATTTTCATATTGAAAAAGAAAGGAAGTTAAATCAAGTTCGTATCCTTTAAGAACAGTAATATATTTTAAAATTATTATATATCAATGATTCAAATAATAGAAACTGTTCTTAATCTTGTCAGAAAGTTTCCAAAAATAGAAAGTTTATCAATTATTATAATTCGATGCAACATTACGTTATCAAATACGTTTCTCGTAATAACACAAAAACAATCATATTTTTATCTGAGAGCAAGATGTAACTAACGAGTTTTCAAATACAGATTCTGATTTAATGATTCGAGCACAAAAATCCAAAGTATTAAATATTATTGATTAAAGAATATCTGTTAGGATATTTTTTAAATTTTCGAATTATAAAAATAAAAAATAATAATATCGTAAGAATGAAACAAAGATAACAAGTAATAACAATAAATCAAAGATGGAGTTTTTATAATTATCTGGTATTATCCAGGTCAATTATATTTGCAATTAATAATTTATACGCATTATCTAAAAGTTATTATTTTTTCATGAAATACTCTATGATATTTGTGTGCTAGTTGGTTAATATCGAAACACTATGTCAACATTGCATTCCACGTCATCTAGATTATTCACGAAAACATGAAAACAATCAAATAGAATGTTTTTATTAATAACAATAATAATAATATAATAATTATTAACAATAATAATAATATAAAAAATTTGATTTTTCACTGACTTTTCTTGAATTATTATATGTGCGTAATATATGTAACAAATTTCGCAGATAATTATCGAAAATTGATGAATTTTACTAGCAAATATTATTGCTAGTAATTAGCATGTGTTAATATATTCGCACTCGCAAAAATATTAAAAATAAATTTTCAATGATAATGAGTAGACTATATGTATAATGTACGGTATGCTTGAATATACGAAAATTACATATCTCATCATAATTCACAATAAATCATCATCAAGCAATCAAATAAGATTCTATAAATTATTTTTTAAATATATTTCATAAACCATAAGATATGATTCAGAATTACAAAATTTTTTAATTTTATTATTATTCTCTAAGTGTTGTCTCTGGCGGACTATAATCGTTTTATATGTTTATCAATTAAAATGCGATAAAAATTCATAATTATTCGAATCTTTTTGTAAATTGCAAAAAATTCATCTCATGGAAATCATGATTAATTTAAGATGATTTATATAGAAGTTAATGACACCGCAGATGAACTCATGAAGGAGATATCCTCGAAGACAAATATCGCACAAAGACACGTTGTATCAAGAAATCGATTGACGCATGTTTTCTTTAAATCTTCTTAAGAATGTTCGATGTTGTGGTTGGAGAATGTTATCCCAGATTTCAGGATCACGTTGCATTCTAACCAGATTGAAGTATTCTAAAAAATAGTTAATGTTCAACAATTTTAAATATTTAAATACTTTTTTTAAAAAATAAAGGTATTGTCCTCTAATATCATCTTATATATCATATTGTTCTATATAATTCTTCGTTCTATACTTAATATTAAAATGCTCGACAATAATTTTCTTGAATAAGCAAATTATAAATGTAGTGACCACTTGCTGATTGCGAATAATATAAATAGAGAGTCTAGGTTATAAATTGTTGTTAGAATTTTTATCAAATATTCTTTTTCAAATTTCTTCTTTCGAATATATAATTAGATTCAACAATTTTGATGACAAAACAGATATTTCAGATATGAAAACTTTTTCCAACTCGTTCGTTCTAGACGATACATGTATGCGATATACTCACTTCATAATATAAGTAATTTAAAGAATTTTATACCAATCGACTATCTTTTTCATTTCTGCATCATATTGTAGTATTTCTCTTTCTATGATGATCGATACATGACAGACTATTGATTTGATTGCAGAATATTGTCAGAATTATGCGATGAAGCAATAACAGAAGATGTTGATATACTGTGAACAGATAATCAAACAATTTTACAGAATATATTTGGAATCGGAGATATGATATTTTAAATATTTTAAAAGCATATATAGAATTATTACAATTTTCCAATGATATGAAGAATTTGCTGATTGTTGTTATTGCTGCTGTGATTGTCGTTGATTGCAACTGATGTCTCCATAAAAATTAATTGATTAGTATTGCTGATTTCATCAATAGTATTTTAGAACGAACCGTATATATTTATTGCTATGATATATAGTTGGGAATCATCATATCATGATCTAAGTAAAACATGACTTCAAGATCAGAAACAAATCATAAAATTAAAAATTTCTTAAATTATTGTTATTATCATTATTTGTTATTATACTTATTATCATTTCACAACAGAATTACAGAATTATTGTTACAATTATTATATTTCGAAGCAGTGGTGTTAATTGAGTTTTAGAAAAAAACAATCAAAATTGACGTTAAATAAAAGAATATTAAATTTATTATCTCTGCAGTAATTATTCGATAACGATGCAATAACAATAAATACTGACAATAATGGAAAATCTGATTGTAATATCGTTTTGTAAAAAAATATATAGAATTTCATCTCCTTTGTTTTTGATATCTTAATTTTTTCTGAATCATTTTACAAAATTTAAATTAAAATATCTTCTAAACTAATAATTTTTAGACATGGATTACTTTTTTAGAGAATCATTGATTGATGTATTAAAAAATATATAAATATAAATATAATTCCATTAAAAAAAAAAATAATCTTTAAAAAAGTTAATCTTTATGTGACATTTGCATTATGAAAGAATTAATATATAACATTATTCTCTTCGATATTATTCAACTTTTATACAAATATTTTATATTTATATATAATATTATAAATATTTTATTTTTATATAATGTCAAAATCAGATAAGACATTTTGAGTAACTGCATTCACATTTGCAATGAACTATATTGTTGTTGTTGACTATGTGAAGCTATAATTATCATTAAATTTTATTGTACATCGAGAAAATTGTTATTATTTTGCTTCAAAAATGAATGAATTGCATGAGTAATATGAATGGAGATTATTGTCATTAGTCATTACAAAACAAAAGGAAATGAACATGTTATTATTTCGAGATTAATATATATATATATTTATAAATCATAATGAAAAATATACTTGTTGATAAAGTACAAAGAAATAAAATTAGATAGAAAAATTTTGCAATATTTCAGAATTAAAGAGAAACTATTTAACTATCAAAAATATATAATTAATGAAGAGAATAAAAAACATGAAAATAGAAAAAACCATATCCAGCTTCTAAAAATGCTATGCAAAGAAAAAATAGTTGATCCAACAATTCAGGAAAGAGATATTATCATCTATACTATTTACTATATATACTATATCTATCAATGGAAGCATCCGAAGTATCTAGAAAAAAGAGATATGTGCAGAAGAATCTGAAAAAATGACAGAAAGAAAAAAAATTAGTTAATATTGGATTCCATATACATATATATGGAACTATATACATATATAGTTTTTAGGAAAATAAAAATCAATTAAAATCATTATAATTTTTAACATTTTTCTTGTTTTTATTAAAATTTAATTGCAAATTATTATAATGTATTTTATGCTTACATATTAAAAATTTATATATTTTTTACTATATTCCTATAATTAGATAAATCTCTCAAATCCAATTAATAATATTTGAAATTTATTTAAAATATTTATATAAATTATCAGTTATCATATTAAAGGAAAAAATTTTGAATACTTTTTATTTAAAATCATTCAAAAATGAAAAATTTTATTTTATTTAGAAGAACATTATATAGAATGAAAAAAAAAGAATGCAAAATCTGCAGAAGATATCAATGCCATATGAATTTTTTACTAAAAAAAAAATATCTGTTAATTCCTAAAATTATTGGCCATTTAAGAAAAAATAAATTTTTGCATGAAAAATTCATAATTTATTATTGAAAAACAGATTTCAAATAGAAAAAATGCAACAATAGAAGGGTAGTGATGAAAACATTATTATTTGAAGTATTTATAAACAAACAAAATAGAAATATCGTGGATGAATAACACAATTGATTATTAATAAATGTTGACAAAATAAGAAAATTGGATTTTAAAAAATATCTTCTCATAATTTTATTATAGTGTATGGAAAAATTGAATTATTATACATTATATTATAAAAGTCTAATTAATTTTTTAAAACATATATTATTGAAGATTACAAAATCAGTAAATGAATTCATTAAATTTTGGAAAATGAATTGGAAAAAAGTTATTATACAATATTCTACAGAATTCAGTACTATTATGAATAATATTTCATATTATATAATACATTAATACATCAACTTCTAAATATACTAAAAAGAAAAATATTATGTGATTAATTCCACACAATGAAAATATAAATTATTAAAAATACATATATATATATAAAAGAAAAAAAAACAAAAAAAACATTTAAAATAGATGAATTTATTAAATTACAAGATATCATATATTTTTTTAATACTTGAATTATAGATTTAAGATTCGTAAGATTTTTTGAGATCTAGATTAAACTAGATTTAAATTTTATCGAGCCGTAAATATAAAAAATTTTTGTAAAGATCATTGTAAAATTAATTGTGTTATTAATTTAAATAACATTGAGATAACATATTGAGATTACTTATATGTTACTTTAATTCAATTGAACTTGGACTCAAATCAAATGATTTATTTAAATAAAATAATCCAGCAACGTTATCATTCAATATATTTAATCGAAAGTATCATGTAAGATGATTGGAAAAATTTTTGCCATCACAAAAATCAATTTTAATTGAAAAAAATAAGATTTATGGAAAAAATTATAAAAGAATTGCTATTTTTCGAATAAATTAATTCAGAAAAATTTTTTCTATAAAGCAGTACTAAATAGTAACAGTAATTTAAAAGATTTCTCTTACAATAAAATAAAAAATATAAAAATTATTATACATTTCCTTTCATTTTGAGAATTCACTTGAGATTTTATTGCATCTGAAATTTTTTCGAATAAAGATTCTCTTCGGTTTAGCATTCAACTTTTTCTTTCGCATACAATTCGATATTTTTGTATTTGATTATTAGTTTTATGAATTCGATAAAGTAAACAATTCAATAAAACATATTTTTGGATCGATATAATCAAGAAAGAAAGGAAGAATAATAATTTAGTCATTTGTGACAGCAACAGTAACTCTTATAACGATTCCGATTATTATACTATATTATATTATATTATATTATATTATATTATATTATAATAAGACATTATTAACAATAACATGAGTGAATGCATGATATGTGCATTGATCAACATTGATGAAAAAATTAAATTAATTACGATAAGAGAATTATTATGGAAAATCTGGAAAAATATATATGAAATTTCTAAAAAACTATGAAGAATTATCTTGTAGTAGATGATTAATACAAATTTATTTTAATTAGCTAAAAATTTAAAGTTTTTTTATGATCCAATATTATTTATAATGATATATTCTCTGAAATGAGATGAGAGTTACTCCAACAACTAGTTTATGCTGATAACTTCGTAATATTAATGAGATAGAGAAAGTGAGTATGGAAAAAAGGAAATTAAGAAATGAAGGTGAATCAACTTATAAATATTTCGAATATAAGTAAAATTAAATAATTCTCTAGATACTAATGAATTGTTGATAGAAGATGGATTATTCTAAATGTCAAAATAAGCAAAAAATATAGAATACATTTTTTTCATTTAAAAATTAATTTTCAAGAAAATCAAATTTGAAAATTTATAGATTATTTCTTAATTTGTATATATATATATTTCAATTTCAATTCTTTCAAAAAACAAAAATTTAAACGATAAAATTTTATTCTGTATGTTTTGTTTATTTTAATATGTAGAATAATCATCTACTGATATTCATTTCTATTTTATCAAGAATTAATTTCATTTGTATGTGAAAAATTTTCGAACTTCGAAATGACATCTCTCATACAATTTTGTTATTCTTGATTTTCATTTTATCATAGAATCTTGCTGACCTCGTACCATAAATTAAATCATCCTAGTATTATAGTGTTATAATTTTAATCTTTAGGTTGTGTAGAAGATAAAAGAAAATATATTTTCCTTCTTCTTCTAAGGAAATTGTTCTTATTGATCATTAAATAGTCACTAAATTTTTTATTTAATTTAATCATAAAAATAATCTTTCTTCATTATTCATATATATCTATATATATTTTACTTGTTAAAACATAAAAAGTATAATATTGTTTTATATGAATAATATATATGATATATAATGGATAATACCGTTTTTGAGGAAAGTATTTAAAGATTACTTAGAATTATATATATTATTTAAAAAATTCAGCCCGGTTGGAAATGCAATGTGATCCTGAAATCTGAGATGATCCTTCAGCCATTTTAATTTTAATGGCCCCTAATATTTACGACATATATGGTTCAGTTCTTGAGTTTTTATTCCAGCCTAATTCAAGTAATTTTTCTTGAATCAGAGGACTCTTAATACATGATGTTATCGATTTCTATGTATTTTATTTGTTAGAAAATGGCGATTCTTCCATTGAATCATTTCCGATGACACGAGTCCTTGTTCATATTGGAAAAAAATTGTAGAAGACTTCATGACAATCATTTTCACGATCAAAAACTACTTAGACAAAAAATAAATTTCACAAAATAAATTTCACGAAATAAAAATCGTGCTATAATAATGCTCTAATATTCAAGCACAACGTACATTGTACATATAATCAATTCATTATCATTATAAAATACATTCAATTTTTTCTAAGAAGTTTTTTATTTATACATTCATTTATACATTTTTTGATATTCTCCAATTATTTACAATATTCACAAACATGAACATTTTTTAAGCCAAATATTTTATATATTCGGAATAATTGTACGAACATTGATCTTTAGAGTCAAGTACTGATGGATTTGGAACAAGTGCAAGAATGTAAAAAAAGAAATTGCTTGAATTGAATTGTGAGTGAGAAAAACCAGTTTATATTTCTCAATGAATGCAAGATAAGATAAAAGAGACAATCTGTCTGTCTTATGAACATTAAGGCAATTAATCAAATGATTATCCAATCGAGAAAATCATTCCAATGAGAGATATAATTTTTGTTCTTGAAAACAAATCAAAGAACATCTTTCTTCGATTCCATTTATTTCCTTTGAATCAATATTAAGATTTAATTTATATCTAACATTTTATTCATAATGTGATGAAAATTTCGAAAGACAAATTACAAAAATTGAGAAACATGATTATCTCATCAAGCTTAACTCAAATTCAAAAATTTTTATAATACATATGAGAAAACCAACTCTTGTCAAGAATAGCTGAACAAAAATGTATCATTGATCGATAAATTTTAGGATTTAAGATCGCATTTATCGCGAATATTACTAACAAAGAAGCATATCATCAAATCTTTTGAGAGTTTCAAAAATTTGTATTTAATGAAATGCGTGGATGTGTTCAACAATATTTTCAAATTTATTGGTCATTTATAAATCTATCTCGCATTTTCTGCGAGTTTTGGTTTTATTATAAAATTTTTATAATAAATTTGAAAAATGAATTTTTTCGAAACAGATTCTATGATAAATCGTAATGAATTTTTCATTAACATTTTGAGAGGTTTTATGATTTAAAGGAAGCTGCTTTGAAATTGCTGGAAATGTCAGACGATAATTATTCCACATCGTTTTTAGTCTTAACTCTGTAGCTTAATAATTCCTACAGTATTTCTCTATGTTTCTCCATATAACCAAATAACTAAACAATAAAAAAAAAAAGAATATTATTTGTCTTTTATTTATTTATTTTTTTTTTTTGGTGTTTTTTTTCCATTCTTTTCTCAGAAAAAATATTTTGACGGCAACTTCGTTTCTGTCATGTCACTCGAAAGAAAAAGATTTTCATTTCGTAAATCTTAATAGAAGAAAATATTTATAAGAATGGAATATTATACAAATATATTTAATTAAACAAATATATTTATAATTAAATATTATAATGTATGTATACAAATAAAAGCGTTGTTTTCTACATTATCATTTGCATAAATAATGATCCAAAACTTTAAATTTAGAATTAAAATGAAGCCTGAGGAGAATGATTTTGTGAAAACAAAAGTTTTTATGACTTACTTGAATAGAATTTAATTAGAATTATGATTGATTGATATTATTCATATAAAAAACTTAAAATTAGTAAATTTTTCAATTGAATTTCTTTTCTTTAAATGAAAAAAATGTTCTCGTGTAAAAATTACTATTTAAGAGTTTGAAATGATATAGAGAATTTAGGATTTTTATAGGGATTTTTCATTTTTTTAGAAAAATTATAAATTTTTGGAATTCTTATATATTTTGAAATTCAATTATAAAGCAAAATATATGTATTATGATTGTTAATAATATTCGATAGAAATCAGTATTTTGAACTATTAATATATTAACAAACTGAAAAAGAAATCGAGAAAGTTAAATGCAAAAACATTTCCAATGCTTTTTAAAAGCAGAAATTCTTATATTTCTCATCCAATTATTTTTGACATGCATTGAATGAATTTGAAAATTTTCTGAACTTTTCTTGTACATTTTCTTATATTCTATTCTAATCATAATTTTGATGAGATATTCTTGCATCATCACGCTCTTTGTATAAAAAAAATTCTCATAAATACGAAACAAGAATACATTGTTCAATCTAAACATTTTAGAAATTAAAAATGCCACTTTTAATCTAATGATTTTTAATTTAAAAAAATTTATTAAATATTTTTCTTTTTCTATTATAAAATTTTAAGACAAAAAATTCAGTTTCAACAAAGGAATTAAAAAATAGAAGAGCAATTTGTTTTCTTTTTAAGAAAACGAAAAATTTTTGCTGCTCGATTTTTCAAAAAAGAAAGAAAAACATTTTAATTTGTTGAAACAGCAAATTTATAATTGTGCATATTCTACGACAGAATATTCTTTCACAAACTTCTCAATAAACACATATCATTGAAAAGATGAAAAAATAAAATGCAAGCGTTCATTCATATCCATTATCTGATTGAATTGTACAAAATTATATTAAAGAATTTGAGATTGTTAGCAATTCTTCTACCAAGTTTGCATGGCTTGAGATATCTTCGAGTTCATGGTAAATCGTAACGAATTTCTCATTAATGATTGAGAAATTCTATTATTTGAAATTTGTATTGAAAGAAGAAGCTACTCATGTTCTGAGATCATTGCTATGTTGATAATTAGAAATTGTCGTACGTTACAAGAACATTGATTCATTGTTCACATGGATGCATTATTCAGTTTTTTTTTAATCTAAATAGATTATACACAATACTTTGTGACAATTATTAAATAATTTCATTGCTTGATCATTAAAATCATTGCATAAACTCATCGATCAATATATAACATTTTTTTGAAACGAAATTAAATGCACAAATAATTGAGAAAAAAACGCATATCCAAATTGGAATGCAAAAGAACTTTGACTGATCTTTAAATATTCCCCGTATAACATTGCAAATTTTTTTTAGAAGTCGAAATAAAATAGTCAAAAATCAGTTATATTGTTACTACTATTTTGATATTCAAGTCACCTATTATTTCAATACAAAATGTTTAAATTTCCCGTAATCATTAAAGAATAGTGCGCATAAAACAATTGAAAAGTTTGTTTTTAATATCTTCAAATAATATGGCATTTCATATCGTCATTTTTATGCTTACACTTTGTATATAGCAAAAAAGATCGAAATTGGTCCAAATCATAATTGAGAAGATTTTAAAGGAAACGATTACGATATCGATATCTTTTCAGACGATAACAAATTAATTATTAATTAAAAACTATCTGATGCCTCATGGAAATATTGATATCTTTTCGATACTTTACGAATATGGATATCTTTTATCGAGTATTTTGATATCGAATTCATTTTCAATATCATCAATACTAATGATATCAATCCAATTATTATTATCAAAATATAATAATTCTCTGTAAAATTAATATTAATTATCGTTAATTAATTTGATTTTTGTTATTTTATTATGTAATTTGAACTTTTTATTCGAGTTAAAAATTTTAATAAAATAAAATAATAAAATAAGAAATCAAAAAGAGAATGCAAAAAATCAATTGTCAAAGCATTTTTAATTTTAAATATTTATTTAGATAAATAAATGAAAATTTTTGTTATCTAATGATAATAACAAAATCATAAAGTTGTTTAAAGAAAGAAGAATTGTTTGAACTGCTTTATTCGAAATTAGGTTCAAAAATTGCAAAAAATGAAAAAGAAAAAAAAAGAAATTCCATCAGATTTTGAATTCATGAAACTATAGATTTAGACAAGGAATCATTATTAGAAATTTTAAATATTTGATAGTATTTGAATTTTAAGACAAAATTTATGACATTATAAGATATTGTATCATTTATAATTTATATTTTGTATTTTATAATTTTGAAATACAATACAATTTTGTAATACAAAATAATAATAGTATAAATAATCTCTATATTTTTTCACGATAAAAATTTTTAGTGAGATAAATAAAAAAAAAATTTTAAGTATCGTCGTTAATTATTTATATTTTTTTTAAAATATGGATATGGAATTTTAAACAAATTGTACAATGAATAATATTTCAAATATATTGTTAATATGTAATATTACATTACTAATGTTTATTAATAATATATTAATATATTAATAATAATATATTAATAAAATATTTTGTTTTCAGAAAGTATGTTATTTACATAACAATATATTAAATCATTAACAATTAAATCAAAACAACTTTTTTATACTTAATACTTTTTTATACTTAAATATATTTTATATAGTATATATGACAATATAGGGAACATATGATTCAAAAACATAAATTGTTTCATTCATCAAATACTTTAACCATTCAAGTTATCAAAGTTATCATAATATTTTATAAAATACAACTCTATAGAAAATGTTGAAGATAAGATATTCTGCTATCATTACGCTTTTTCTATAAAAAAAATCCTCCTCAAAATGTAGTATATATAAAATATATGATCGTTCAGTTTTAAATAGTTTTCATTTTGTTCACAGTTTGAAAAATAAAAATTCTAAATGTATTATTTTTCATTTCATGATTTTTAATTAAAGAGAATATATAATAAATTTGTTAAATATTTTTTTTTTATTCCAGGAATACAAAACTCAACCTCAACTAAATAATTAAAAAATAAAAGAACAATTCGTTTCTTTTTTAAGAGAAGATAAAATTTTTGCTACTCCAGATGTTACAGAAAAACCATGAGAAGCAAAAAGATTCTTCAAAGAAAAAAAAAGAATCATTTAATAGAATATAATTTGGAATTAGAATGAAAATTGCAAAAAATCTATTGAAATAAAAGGAAGAAAAAAAATTCCACTGGATTTATCAATTATGAAGTAAATTCATGAAGCAACAGATTTGATAAATAACTGCACATATTACGACAAAATATTCTTTCATAAAAATTCTCTACATATATATATATATAAGAAAATGAAAAAAAATTTGAAATGCAAACATTATTATTCGTAATGATTATTACAAAATGCTGTATCTACCATTAAAGAATTTCTTAGAGAAATTCTTAGAAAAAGAAAAGAAATTTATTTGGTCTTATTATTTGGTCTATTTAAAAAGAAACAAAGATAACAAATTTATAACAATGTTAATTGTGAAGTACTGAGTACAATTATATGTTATATTTATAATATATAAATATATTTATATTTGTATTTATATGATCTTATAAAATATGATCAAATCAATAAAATTTGTATTTTACTGATAATAGTTAATCAGTTATATATTAAGGTAATAATAATAATAATAATAATAATAATATTGAACTGCATTATTAATTAATTTTGATTTTTATTATTTTATATTATATATTCTCTATAATGTATATTATAGAGAATAAAAATCGTTGAAAAATTGGATAAAAGATAATCCTATGTGAAAAAATAAGAAAAAAATTTGGCATATATTTTTTCATTTAAAATAAAATATAACTTATTTTTATTTTTGGTTGTCAAATTTCTTTTTTATTTTCTCTCCTAGATAGTTTTAGAATGATTATAGCGATTTAAAAAAAATGCTTACTATACGAAAAAGTTGAAAAAAAAAAAAAAAAAACTGAACCTGTCATAAAAAAGTTGAATTTATAAAACATTATTAAAAAATGAATATTTTTGTAATAAAAAAATATTTTTAAAAATAATGAAAACAAAATTTAATTTAGATAACTCTAATTTATTTTATTATGATTTGTGGATAAAAAAATTTTTATATCGTGAATAACATAGGAGAAGAATCAATAATTAGATATCATAAATTTCAATAAAATTCAATGGAATTGTCTTATTATACAAATTAAGAAAAAATGAAAGATATAAAAAAATATCTTAAAAAATTGAAATCAACAAAAATTAAAATTTTAAATATAATAAAATATAATAATATAAATTACAAACAGCCTAATTAATTAAAGATTGACGTGAGAAGCAAAAAATCAGTGTTAAATTTGAATGCTACTGAAAATTATATATATTTATAAATATAGTTTATATAAATAATCGTCAATTTTCTTTCTGAAAAAGAAAAATGCATTAAAAAATATTTCAAATAATTAAATATCTGAATATGTTAATGATTTAGAATAAAATTTTTAATAACAATAGCCAATATTATATTATCAGATATTATCAGATGAAACAATAATATCGACTTAATACAGTATATCTAATAAAAGCACAATTATTATAATTTAATAATTATAGATTACAATAATACAAATAATTATATATATATTCTTTTTATTTAATTCTATGATGCTTTTTAGGTAATCCAAATCATTACTATTGCTTTACAATATAAATTCATGTTTTGAATCAATTTAATTGCCTAATTAATGATTTCCAATATTATTATCTATCGACATTTATTCAATATAATTCAATATAATCAATATATTCCATATATTTTCTTCGAAGCTTTATCTTCATGTAATTTCAAATATTTTCTATTAGATTCTGGTGATTGCAATGATGAATCCAATATTTTTATATATTCTTATTATTGCATATTGAGTTGACTGTGTTTTCGATTTAGTTTCGATTTCCTCTTCCATTCCTTTCCTCTTCAATTTAATGATTATAAGAACTATAAATATATATCATAAATTTTTATCATCACTTCTACGTTTTGTCATAAATATGCATAAAATGATAAATCCTTGTTTTAAGAAAAACTCTAAATATATACTTTAGCGGATACTTAATTCTTTTTTGAAGACATTTATTGATTAATGATAATCAGACAGTGCGAATTAAAGATTATAACTATTTAAGAAGATAATATTAATGCAATTATCGATATTTGAGCTTAATCAAGCTTTTCATTTTTCAATATAATTCTTTGCCAAGAATAATTTTGTGATAATACTGCAAAATTTAATGTTATTGTTAATTAATCATCTTCCAATAGTTTTATAAGATATAATTATGTATAATTATATATATTTTATAAGATTTATAGCTGACTCTATAGAGCCAATTTGATGAATATAGATATAACTTGTATATGGATAATGCTTGGCAGTATTTCCATTAACTTATACAATTGTATATGTATTACTTTTTCATATCAATCGATTTATTCCTTTTTTCTTTTGAATTCTGGTACTTGACCTAATTTTTTATTTAATAGCTCTTTGATGCGAATTTTTCTGTTTGTTTTATGACATTTTTTTATTTCCAAATTTTTAGACAATATTTATATTATTTTTTGATACAACTACATAACTATATTTCTTATATTAAAATGATGACGATTTTATAAAGAAATAATTTGTTATGTAATATGAAATTTATATCTCAAAATTCAATTCCAGTTGTTTTTTCTTTATTCTTTGTCACGATTTTCATTGTTTAGTTTGAGAACATAATTATAGTTTTATAACAAGTTATATAATATGTATCTTATGATAAATGTGTAATACAAATTGATTTTTTAAGACTCTAATGCAATGCTAAGAGCACATTCTCACTACCAGTAAGACTTGTATAAATTTGATATAGTGTACGATCTAATACATAATTTTCTGAAAATTGGATAAATTAGTTTCTATTTTGATTTATATGAAAATATTTTTTGCTTAAATATGATTTGAATAAAAGATAATAGCTCTGTGAGAGATGTTATTTAATTTTACATAACATATGACATATTCTGCCGAAATATTGGCTCATCAATGAAAAAAACATGTTTTTTTTCTGTTTTATTGATTAGTCGATGAATTTATTCAATCGTTGAATGTCATTCTAAAAATTCAAATTGTTAGAATACTAATTGTTTTTCTTCTATTATTGGTTACGTTTTAAAAGCAGTTTCTCAACTTGATAACAACAAAATCTATCTGTAAAAATTTATTTCGTTTGAAAATTTGTCTGGTTCTTGAAATATAATTATTTCAGCAAATTTTCACTATATTGGAAAATATTGTTTGTTTATTGCATTATATATATTTTATTATATATATTTTATTATATAATTATATATATATATTGTAATTATTCTTTTTTCTTTACAATTATAAATTTTTATAATTATAAGATTGTATAGAGATATTTATTGAACAATCTTATTTTTTTTGCTACTTCATTAAGACTGAGGTCGAAAGACTTGATTGATTTATTGCAAAACTGTTGGGATATTCTGCGATTATATTATCTTCATTATCAGATATCAGAATATCATTAGATTTAAAGATTTTAGAAATATAAATTAAAAATATTTCAATTTTGTTTTGATTATTTTTTGTCTACTTGCTGTTTTCCTTTTTTCTTTTTTATAAAAGGAATGTATTTTGATCTTTCCAGTTTTTTTTTTGTAATTTTCCACATGAATATTTACATTTGATATAGAGATAAATTTTGTATATATTTTTGGATTTATAATTTTTTATTTTATATATGATTTTTTGTAATTCACTATATAATTTGCTTAATTTTGTTATTTTCTAAGATTTTTTCTGCTATATTTTTACTCACAAATAATGAGTAATTTATTGCATTTTTTTTTGTTTTGATTGTGTTTGAATAGATTGATGTAAATAGTATGTTGTGATAAGCCTTTGAATCATATTCATAAAATATTAACTAGAAATAGTATTAGTTTATTGTAATTAGTTTTTAATAAGTACTACTAATAAGCAAAATACATAAAAATTTTATGTAAATGCAATTTTAAGTACCTGTCGCCTCTTTTAATTTAATTATCATTCAATTGCAATTGGCATTTTTTATATTTCGTATATCCAAAACTTATAAAAGTTGAGGATAATCCATAAGAATATTTATTCTTATATTGTTTAGATTTAACATCATGTAAAATATCTAGCAAATATATTTTTGAACAACATAAACAAAATTAATCTTTCATAGAAGATGAAAACAGAGATTTGAGATATTTTTACATAGATGATCCTGGATTTCAAATAGGCGTTGATGAATATATGAATATACATCAGAATATAATTAGCTAAATAATAACTGATATTTGCAAAATTTATCAAATTTATTTGCAAATACCGAACGCCGAGATTGAATCAAATTTCCAATAAATATGGATAAAATAGAAAAGTCAAAAAAGTCAAAAAAGTCAATAAAAATTTTATTTTCTATGCTATTCAAATGTTTTATGTTGTTTATTCTGGCTTATGGCTGAAGAATTATCTGTATTTGCTTTAAAACAAAGCAAATATTTAGATCATTAAGTAAACGCAGTAATATTATAATGATGTAATAATATTTATTTAAGATTTTCCACCATTTATTAAAATTATTTAAATATTAATTATGTATAAGAAATTTTTTTAATTTATATAAGAAATTTGTCTTCATTTGTATTTAATACTTATTATAAGTATTTATTTATTTTTATATTTACAATTTATTATTTTTATTGCCCAATTTATCATTCTCAATTTTTAATAAAATCTCCAATTTATATTTCAATTCCAATTTATTTGTATTTTATAAAGACCAATTTATTTTTGCATTGCATCATAATGAACATTTTTCTGCTTCTATCAGTATTTGATATAAGTAATTTTTTATTCTAATTCTTTTTTTTATAATCATTAATGAAATGTAACTGTATAAGTTTTTGATTACTAGTTTGCAAGATTTCTTTTGGTTTAGAATGAATATAATAAATACAAATAATAAAAATAGTAGTATAAAATGCTGTTTTGTTTCATTTTGTAGATTAATTTCTGATAAATCTGTATTTATTTTAATAGTGTTCTTCTTTTATTCTATTAACTTATATATTTTGCACTATGTTCAAACAAATCGTTAGTTTTAAAAAGTTTCTTTCATTTATTAGTATTTTCTTTTGTTGTATTTTTTTTACATTTGTTAATAAATAATTTTAATTTTTTCATCTTCAACAAATTGTATTTTGTGGCATTTTTAATCATATATACAAAACAAAAAATGTTTACAAAAACAATTTCGAAAAATATTTATCATATACAATATTCATAATTAAAAATGTTGTTTCTTGACAAAAGTTAAGCATTTAAGACTACTTTGTAACACATTATACAAAATACATCATTAATTGTCTATTATTTATTAATCTATTAATCTAATTTTACAATTACTTGCAGATAAAAAATTTGCTTATCACGTTCTTCAATAGACTGTATATATATGTATATTTATTTATTATATCTATTTTATTTTTTAAAATTTTAATTCATTTATATTTTACAGATTTATATATATAGATATTATAATATATCTAAATATATATATTATATATATAGATTTATATATATATCTTTTTTTCTTATTAGTAATAAACACAAAAGTTTAAAAAGAACTAAAAACTGTTTTCTATTTTATAGAAAAAGATTTTAGAAATAATGTAACTGAGATCAAAGAATATTAAACATTTTGAAATATAAAATTAAAATCTTGTAAAAAAAAAAAAAAAAAGATAACAGAAAAATTATATGAATATATAATTTTAATTAATCATAAATATATATTTTGTTATTCTTTTACATTTAATTATAAATTAATTTATATATTTTTGTATATATTTCTATATATTTCTTTATAATCTATATCATAACAATCTATAATATAACCATTATTTTTTATAAGATAAGCAATATATTATTTATTATTATATTATTATTATATATTATAACGTCATTACTTTATTTTCCCTCACTACTATAATACTGTAATATATTATCCGCCATTTTCTCTCAAAATCTTTTAACACTACTTTTTTATTTATATCAATTTATAATATCAATCTATATATTTATATCAATCTATATATCAATCTATATATATTTTATATTTTTAGTTTTTTAAAAACTTCATTTTCTTGTATTCTGTTCCTTGTCATTACGAAAACGATCAAAGGTTCCATTTCATTATATTTATTGAAATTTGTTAATTATTCTCTATTAACAATATAACATCAATTGTATTGCAATTGAATTATATATATATAATATATTATAAATGTTTAAAAATATTTCAATAATGTATATAAGAAAAGAAAATAGATGATAAAAATAGACATAAAATAATTTGTATACCAATGTATATCTTTCATTACTCAATCAATGGATCAGAAATTAATTCTTAAATGCAAAAGAATTGTTTAAGTATCAATTGTACAAATGACATGAATATATTACTATAAGCATATTGATATAAGATATATTTCATGAATGATGAAAAAGAATAAAGACAGAAAGATTAAAAAATTAAGAAAAAAAATTAAGAGCACAAGCAATTGAAAATATATTTAAATTTTATATATTAATGTAACAATATTAATACAATATTAAATATTAAAAAGTAATAATGTTGCAAAAATTATAAAATAAATAAAATCTATTTGAACAAAAATGATATAAAAAACTCCAAATTCAATTGATAATTCTTGGCTTAGATACATTTTTTTTTATAATTTATGAAAAAAAATTTTTATTTTCTGTTTCCTTATTTTTTTGCATATTATGAAAATACATAATAAAATATTCTTAAAAATTATAAAAATATTCTACTTTAAATATTGATTTAATTATTCAATTTTTCATTGACTTATATATATTAGATATAAAAAAGAATCTTTGGAAAATAGATATTGGCAATAAAAGACACGTTTTATATTTTTTTAAATGATAAAAATGCAAGCTTATTAATGATATATTAATAATATATTCATTCATATATAATGATAAAAACTGTATAAGATAGTCCAAAAATGATTTCAAAGATTTAAAACAAGAACAGTTTTAATAATATAAATAATAAATCTTGATCTGTTGAGTTTGATAACGATATCCTAAAAAGTTTTTTAGTAGATTTAGAACTAAAATAGTCGATTTGCAAATTGCAAAAAGCAAATTGCAATAATTCTTTCTATGGAACTGTATTTCGCCAGTTAAAGTTAAAGGAAATTGAAAAAATATTCTTGATATTTTAAATGATAAAAATATTTTTGATAGAGTAAACTTGGTAAATTGATATCGCACGAGTTATTGGAAAACAATTTTTAGAAATGCATAAATATTTGCAGTTCTTTCTTTGATTTGAAAATATTATTTTTGATTATGGCAGATGAAAAATAAATTATATAATAATATCAAATGAGAAAGATAATAGACATTATAACATTGTGGATAGGAAGTCTTTAACGACAGCAAAAAAGAAATTATATTCAAAGAAAATTTTGTTGTCTATTTGATGGGATACGTATAGTCTCATTTAAACTATTGAAACCAAACGATTAGCATAAAAGTTTATTATGAATAAACTCTCATATTTAAACTTAGTATTATTATTGATAAGAAGAAATTAATGAATATTAAGAAGATATTATTCTACTAAGATAATGATAAATATGTGATAAAAATAAGTCTACAAAAAAATAAAAAATTTTAACTTTAATTTTAAATTTCTGGTAAAAATTTCTGGTAAAAATTTCTTATTCTCTAGACATTGCGCAAAAAAAAAAAAAGATTAAATAAAGACGAGATCGATAAAGTTCTTTTGCTTGTACAAGCAAAAGAAGTTTTTTTATACAAATAGAATTAAAAAATTATCTTTATCTAAAAAGTTATAAATAGTGAAGACAAATATCATTATTTTAAATAATAAAATTTGTTTCGTTTGCATTGTTTCAAAATTCCTCATAAATACGAATTTATGAATTTTGATACAAATAAATTTTAAGACATTAAATTTAAGAATGTTAATTGTAAATTTTAATAATTAATCATATATATTATATACAGATTAATATTATGATATGTAATATCTTAATATTTTTTTATTATAAATTATTTATATATTGTGTGAGCGATGAAATGTGAATGATTGATAACCAAATACATAATAAAAATGTATAATATTAAAATGTTATATATGATAAATAGTTAGGTTAGATTAGCTTAAATTAGATTAGGTTAGGTTAGGTTAGGAATGCAATATTAAATTAGATTAATTTTTGATCTCTTAAAAAATTACAGAGTTAAGTGAAAATATTTAAAAAGAAAAATAAATCTAAGATATGCAATAAAATATTGATACAAACGATCGGTTATCAAACAAGCAAAAAACTTATATTATATTCTTATAATTAATATAATAAAAATTATCAAATTCCTTAATTCAGTTTTTTAAATTTTACTAAAAACATAAAAAATGTTGAAAATTACGAGCATTCCTAATTTTTTAAATAAGAATTTCTTAAAATATTTCTTAAAATATTTATATATTTATATAAATATAATATAAATATAAATATTTATATTTTATAAAATAGCGAAAAAAGTTTACGATTCAAATAAAAACCATTCCGTTTCATCGCATCATTGATCAATTGATCAATTAATAAAATTAGTTCGACAAGCTAGTTTTGAAGTGAAACGATATCATCAAAAAATGGATGAACCAACTGAAGGATTTTATGAATTAATAAAGATCAATCCGCAAATTAATTCAATAATAAATAAAATTTATAATCGAAATTGACAATTTATCGTATTTTATTTTATCATTTTAATTGTTTATCACTTATTTCTCTATCAAGAATTTCATAGAGAGAACTTAATCGTATTATCTTTTATCATTTATGTTTTGGCATTACATTAGAAATCAATGCATCATTTTCTGATTACACATTGTTTGTGGATGAATCAACATTTACAAATCATGGACAAATAAATATGTGCAATATTCACTATTAAATTGTCGAAAATCCTCATTAATTATGAATGAGTAACCATAAAGCAACAATGTTTGATGCGGAAGAATCGAAAAAAATATTATTGAATATTCTTTATTGAAGGTAAAGTAATATGTTTCTTTGAAGAATTCATTGTTGGAACTATTAAATGATTAAGTAAAATGTTTATGTAAATATATATTTTTATAGAAAGCAGATAAAGTAATGGAACTTAGACAGAAAATCTTTATTGGTATATCTTTATTGCTATGCTTTATTTAATTTGCATTGATTAGAATTTAAATATAGAATTTCGATAATTGTGAATCTCAGTCTATATCAATAGTTAAATTCATTAATTTATATAATATAACATCAAGAAAAGCAGATTAGTAATCATGAATATATTCACTTTTGATATTTTATGTTCTATAAGTTTCGAAAAACAACAATTGTTGCAAACAATATTTATATCATTTATATTTTATCGATTTGTACATGCAGAAAATTGTTCAATCGATTTCGAAAAGAAAATTTTAATTAACAGAATTTGTAATCTGATGAATAAAACAATATGTAATAGTACAAGAAATATTATAAATCTTAAATATTTATAATAAATAAAAAATAATATAACAATTTACAAAGAAAACGAAGTTCCAGAAGAAATAAAAGAAGAGAGAGAAAATGCACAAAAGAAAATGTACAACAAGTTTACATCCCTGCAAAATTCTCTTCTCTGTATAGTGGGATTATTAAAGAATTTCGAGTTTTTGCTGACTAATAATAAAAATGAAACAATTAAATTTTATATTGTATTTAAATTGAAAAATTAAAAGAAAAAATAAGAACGTTCAAGATTCTTAAATTATGATAATAAATTATGATAATACATCATGATAATGAGAAACTTCATGTGGTATAAAAAAAATTAAGTAAATTCAAATATTTTAACAGATCAGATTTTAACTATATTTTCCGAATATTCTCATTTGATTATTTTTACTCTTGTTTGATTTTAATATTTTTTAGTGTCAAAAAATTTGATAACATATAAATTACATAAAAAATCTCGAAAGACATATTAATGAAAAAAAAATAGAAATTTTATAGTAATGACATAATATGTCGAAAAAATAAGAAAAGATTATGGAAAGAAAGGATGATTATATATATTTTTTATATATATTCAAATAGATATTCAAATACAGTGGAATTTTTAGTATCTTTAGTATCTAAAGATCTATTATTTAAACATTCTATTATCAAATATTCTATAATTCAAAAGTTTTATTATCCGAATAAAATATGAATAAAAATATATCTTTATATTTTGAAATATATATGGCATTAGAAAAAAGATTGAGATGATTTGAAAAACAAATAAAATACAACATAACTTAAAAGATTAAAAAATTTATATAATTTAGTAACAAGAAAGATATAGCATTTATAAGTATTAAATATATATATATTTATATTTTATTCTTTGCACAAATTATCATTGCATTATTCTTTTTGAAATATATTATAATAATTTATTAATTAATAATATATATTAATGTAATATATTAATATAAATAATTTAATAATAATGAAAAGAAGAGTTTTATTATAATAAATTCCTTTGACGGAACAATTTTTTTTTTTTTATTATTTTTATTTTGGATAGAAGTTCCAATGTAACAAAGCAAAAAATAACACGAACTTATGACGTAACTTAATACTTTGTAAAGGAAAAAAAATGTTTTCTATGAGATAATAATTTGTCTATTATCTTTACAAAAAAATTAGACTTTGAATAAAAAAAAATGGATATAAATAAAAACCAATAATAGAATATTTAAAAAACTTTAGTTTTATATTTAAAAAAGCGAGAGTACTTAAATGATATAAATATAAATGCGACACTGAGGTGTAATGTGCGCGATGCCGCGTTCAGTGGCATTATTTTAACGGAACGGACTATCATAAGGAAAGGATTAAATTATATTAACAATTAGAGACTATATCCCTAAAAAAAAATTATTTTGTCTATAAAATTAATTACTTTGTCTATAAAAATCCAACCTCATTATGAAATAATGAATATAATAACATTAAAAAATTAGAAAGAGTATCATATAGAAACTGAGAATTCATAAAAGATTTTTAATCAATTACAAAACAATAACTATTCAAACTAAAATATTTTTGAAAAAGGAAAATTTCAGAAAATTTGTAAAAAAACAAAACAATCTTTGGGTAATCCGATCGAAATTGTAATGACTACAATAATAGATACTAAATATAATATCGCTATTATTATAATTTCGGTCATTATAATTTGGATTGCCCAAGAATAGTTTTATATTTCATTTTCACATTCAACAAATCTGCAGAATAATCAAATTCTCTAGATAACAACTAAATATTAACTAAATTAATTAAATAATAGATAAATAGTAACTAAATATTAAATGATGATTTCTGTGATATTAAGCTCGATATGAATTGAGATTATAAATATTTCAAGCTTATTACAATTTATAAAGTAAATTCATTCATTATATGCATTAAGTGCCTGTTTTCATGATTTATTTATATTTACAAAAGATAAGTATATTTACATATTATTATGAATATTTTTATATACATATAAGTGAAATTCTATGAATAGTAACAATCTTTTTTTATCTCAAAGAAATATCTAAAAAATTAAAATTTTATCTATTTATCAACCGATTATCGGTTATATGTATAAAAAAAGTTTTTCTTTCTATTATAGAGAATCTTGTTCTCTATAATATATTTAAAAATAATTAGATAATTTTTTTCTATAATTTTATAATATAACTATGTTATATAATATGATTATAATATAATCAACACACACACACGCGCGCGCGCGCGCGCATTCTTATTATATTATATTCTCTCATAATATATCTACTATATCTTTCAAAAGATATAGCTTTTATAAAAAAAAAAAAGAAAAGAATTAAAACAGAAAAAAAAACTTTTATTTAGAATGAAATTATAAAAAAAAAAATAATTGAAAAGAAATGTTAAAATGTTGAAAGTATTGAAAACAAACAAAAATATAAAATATACAATAAAATATAACAATACTGAAAATGATAATGAAAAGAATGATTGTGGATTGCAACAAGTGATTCATATAATTCACTAAAATATACTACTTAAAATAATGAATCATTTATTCTTTCTGTTTTTAATAAATTTTTATATTCTAATTTAATATTTGTACAGAAAAATAAATTTCTTTGTATAAAGATTCTTAAAATAAAAATTTATTTTAGATTTGGATTTTGTGCATTATTAATTGTTATACAAAAATAGAAATTCATTCATTCATTTTTTAATAATTTAATCAATTTTAATTACTATCAGAATTACTAATATATGACTTGTAATGATAAACTACTAGTATGTGAATTAAGTTAGAATTTGATTAATTATAGATAAAATATTTTTGAATATTTTAGCTATAAATTAATATATTAAAATAATATATTAATTTATATAAAATATAATTTATATTAAATTAATAATTAATAATATATATATATATTAATAATATATATATAATAATATTATATATTATATAATATATATATATTAATAATATATAATTTATATTAAAATAATTGTTCCAACATTTTAAAGTATATATTGTAAAAAATATAATTATACATTTATATATATTTAGAATAGTACATTAATAACAACAACATTAACAACAAATAAAATGAATTTTTGCTATGTCTTAAATAATCTTAAATAATCAAAGAAATAATTATTATATTGTAATAATCATTATCACATATACATATTTCTAAAAATGGCAAATAATCTAAATTAAACACTATTATAAAATTTTTTATTAAGAATTTTTTTGAAAATAAAGATTAAAAGATAAATTATTATTTATTATGATTTTTATTTTTTTACAATGGGAATAGAAAGCCCATATATATTTGTAAATTATTATAATATCATTATCTTATTTTTATTTCCTATTAATTATTTATAAATATGATAAATATTTTTAATATTTTAAAAATGAAATGAATTTCATAATGAGACATAACTTTTTAAGATGTATTCTCTTTATTTTTCAAATTTTTTTTTAAAATTCCTTGTGATAATACAGTCTTTGAAAAATAAATAAATAAATTTAAAAAATTAACAAATATTATATTTTCTACAAGTTTTAAACACATAAATAAAAGATTCAATTAAAGTTTTTCAAGAAAAGTTACAATTTCATTATATCCAAATTATATATTGTAATGAACAAATAATAAAACATTTTGTATTTTTTATAAATAGCAATAAATTTTTTTCAAGAAATAGCAACAATTCACTTTTTTTACATTTTTCTCATTATTTGAAAATGTAAAAATAGAAGTATAATTATTCAATTTTAAAATATCATTGTAACTTCAATCAAATATATAATGGCATATAAACATATAACATTAATTTATTATTAAAATTTAATTTAAAAAAAGATAGAATATATGTATATTTGTATATAATAATAATAATAATAATAATAATAATAATATTAAATTATATTTTATACAATGTATAAAAAATTTAAAACAAAAAAAAATTAATATAAAAAATACCTGTATTTAGTGCAATGAATTATAATTGTTATTCTATCCTCATTTATTTGATTTATTATAATAACATATATGATTAAAATAAAAACTATATTTGTTAAAATTATAAAAAGTAATAACTTAGTAACTTGTTGACCACGTGGAAATCAATAAATTGATTAATAAAAAAATTTAAATAAATTAGATTAATTAATACCACTTTTTCATTACGAAGAGTTTATTCTGTGATTTTTTCGATATATAATTTGCAATTTGTATGATTTCTCTAGTATTATTATCTTCTAGAAATTATAATCTTTCGCAGGCTATTTTTCGCAAGAGAATTTCCTGCTTCTATAATACAATTATATGTGTAATGTAGAGTGCGCCACAATTTGTATATTGGTAGCTCCACATGTAGCGATTGTAAGTTTAATATGTAATAATATATATTATGTACATATTTGTATTTTTTAACTTCTTTTAAATATGGGATTAAATAAAATTATATTTCGAATTATATTACATATATTATATTTATATAATTTATATTATATATAATTTATTATATATTGAAGAGTATATATTTATATATACACTATATGCATAGGAAAAAAGTGAACATTAATGGATATTTTGTTTTTATAATTTAAAAATAAAAATAATATAAAATCTTAATAAATCTTCAATTGAAAATGGATGAAATAAAATTTTATAATTATTAAAATTTGATCCATTTGATTTGATGATCCTGTTAAATGAAGAGTAAATAAATGTAAAATTACTGTTAATAAAATTACTAATGATAAAATGAAATGAAGAGAAAAAATCGATTTAAAGTTGCATTATTAATTGAAAATCCACTTCAGATTCATAATTCTCTTCTCTAAAATATCTCAAATATAAGGAATAACTGATAATAAATTTGTAATTACTGTAACTCCTCAATATATTTGATTTCAAAGTAGAACATAACTTATAAAAGCTGCTGCTATAGACATTAATAGAATTAAAATTCTAATTCTTCATATTCTATTTAATTTAATGAAATTAAATGAATGATAAAATATGTTTCGTCTAATATGAATATATATTATTAAAAAATTCTATTTATATGAATTAAACAAAATCATCCTGAATTATAATATAAATTTTTTAAAAAATTAATAATAAATCAGAATTGAACCAAAATTTCATATATAATTAATATTTATTGGTGTAGGTAAATAAATTATTGATATAATTATTCTTAGAAATTCATTTGAATTAAAAAAATTTATGTATTTTTTCATTAAATTATTTTTTTTATCATAAAGTTTTTTTTCAATAAAAGAAATTTTTTTTATTAATAATAAAATAATAATTAATATAAAAATTATTAAAAATAATATAGTTATATATGAATTATTAATTGTGAATTTATAAGATAATTTAATTACTAAAATTATTAAAATTGAAAATAAAATAATAAAATAAATTTTAATTTTAATAAGTGTATTTAATAAAGAAATAAAATAAGAAAATAAAATTAATAAAATTAATATAATATAATTAATATTATAAAAATATTAATGAATTTATAGGACTTAAAATATAATAAAATAATTAATGAATTTATAGGACTTAAAATATATAAGGAAATAGAAAAAAATAGATAGAAATTGAATAAATAATTAAATAAATTAATAATATTATTGGATTATTAAACAATTTACAATTTCAAAAATTTTAACTTTACGACTTTTTTATTCGAATATATAACCTAAATCCAGAGAAGTACAGGAATGACTGAAAAGAGCGTTCCAAAGAACAATGTATCTTGTTTATAACTATCTCAAAAAATGTATAGTCTGCTGGTATGTCCAAGATATAACGGTTCAAAGATTTCACAATATAAAATATTAAAAAATTACGTCTTCTTTATCCGAAAATATAACCCAGAGAACTAGAAGAACGAATGAAAATGCGTACCAATAATAATAATAATAATATAAATGCAATATTTCTCTCTTGCAAACAACTCAGAAAATAATATGCATTTTCGATATTCGAAGATACAGCAGTTAAAACATTTCACAATTTTAAAAAATGAAAAATCTTTTTTATCGGAAGATATAAACTAAATTCAGACACGTATAACAATGAGAGTGCGCTTCAAAGAGCAATGTCTCCCATTTGCAAACCTCAGATAATCATAAGCATCTCTGATGTATTCGGAGATACAGCAATTCAAAGATTTGAATTTAAAATAATTTAAAAATTGAAAAATTATGTTTTCTTTATCCGAATATAACCTCAACTTAAAGACGTAGAGAAACGAACGAAAGTATTTTCCGAAGAGGAAGGTTTTCCACTTGCAAGCATATCAGAAAATCGTATCTTTTGATGTGTTCGGACATACAACTGTTCAAATATTACACAATTTTAAAATTGATTGATAGTAGTTGTTGATAAATTGATAACTATAACATTTACTAAATTATTAAAATGTAAAGAAAAGATTATTGATATACATATGCCCATAAACATGTTGGCATATTTACTAAAAATATGTTTTTCATATTATTATTTTGAGATTAAAGTTACTATAATAATATTAATACTTAATTATTTAATTTGATATACTGATTAATTAAATACTTGAATAAATAATGATTTACATTAGTTATATATTTTTTGTTATAACTTGTCACACCCAGTGAAGTCACATTGTAAATTTATTCAGATACGTTATTTCTATAATAGTCAATTTAAAATTATTATTAAAATTATTAAATAATATTGCAATTTAAAAATATTAGTGATATTTTTTATATCATTCAAAAATATGTATCCTCTTTCTAATTTCTACTATTTTTTTTAGTTTGTGTGAAATTGTTTCTAGTAACTCTTTTGTTTCTAGGCATTTTAATTCTAAAAATTTAGTCAATTCAAATATATATACAAAAAGTCATTTTGTTCTTCTTCTAATTCTATTTGGTTTAAAGATTTGATGTATTATTTTAATTTTAATTATATGTTTTGATCTTAATCTCTATCTTATTTTCAGCTTCAGCATTTCATGATATATATTATCAATATCAATTTCAAATCTAAATACAAATAAAATTCATACTTATTACTTGATCTCTTTGTAAAATCTATATATATATATATATATATATATGGTACTATTAACAAATGTCCAATGATTGTGGATATTATAAAAGTTGATTAAATTTAAGAGTGAACAATTACATAATTAGTATCAACAATTTATACATTATATCAAAAAACTTCTTTTTTTTCTTTTTGCTTGATTAGCAAAAATAACAATAACGGCGTGGTAAAATTTAACAATTTAAGAATTGTTGAAATGAATCCAAAATATAGGGAAGAATAGAATAAGTAAGAATTTATATAATTTTTTTAAATATAATTTTAGATAATTTTTAATAGTTTAATTCGATTATTTATTTAGAATAATGATTACTCTAAAAGATGATATGTTCATTATTAAAATATTTTGTAACTTTTCATATTAACATGTATCATATTAATATATTAATATTTTCATAAAATTATTGTAATTGTAAAGTAAAACAAAATTTTTGTGTTATTAAATATAATTTTAAAATAATATTGAGAAATATATATTTATAATTTTTATAATAATTTAATTATCATAGTTATATTATCATAATTGTTTTTTATAATCTATATAGAATATTTTACCACAAAAAAAAGAATTTTATATTGTCAAAACAAAAAATAGTAAGATTTAAAGCTCATGAAAATAAAAAGAATTAAAATACAGATAGAGAAAATTTGTCTGAAATGAAATTAAATGCAAAAAAGAGAATAAAAATTTCAACAAAAAAATGCTAAAATATGTAAATTTTGTCATATCTATAGATTTATCATATAATAGTATATATTTTATATTAAATTTATTTTTTTGAAAAATCATGATTAAATTACATAATAACATTATTATTTATTATAAATTTACATAAATTAAAATTTATATTGATACATGTAAATTGTTTTTACAAAAAAGAAATAGAAATTAATAAATGTGAATTTTGTCCAACAGAATTTGCAATTGTACAATTTAATCTTAAATATTGAGAATAGTTATCATAAAGTGCTGAAGATGGAAATATCATTAGGATAGAAAAGAAATGTAATTGAAATTATTCAATAAATGCATCAAATAGAATTAGAAGAGGGAAAAAGTAATTTTTTATATATGTTGAAATAGTTAATTAAATTTTTAGAAACAAACAAGACTGGAAATTATTAATAATAACTATCAATAGAATTTATTAATATTTATTAATAGTTATATTATTAATTATATATTATTAATATTTAATAATAAAATTATTAATATTTTTTATTAATAAAATTTATTAATTTATTAATAACACTATTTATAAAAATAGTTAAAGTTAAGAATAAAGTAATAGATATTTTAAAATGATATAAAAAATATTGCTGATATTTTGAAATTATGTAAAATCAATAAAATCATATATCAAATAATATCAAATAAATTAGTTTATGACTTTTTAATCTATTCAATAGAAACTCTATTTGAAATATTACGAAATGCTACTATGCAAAAAATATCGATCGTAATATTCCTCACATTGTTGCTGAAAACGAATTTTCAAAAGACTTTTTATACAATATAGATGGCTTCAAATGTGATAAAAACAAAAATATTTTTAATAAATTATATTTTTTTACTTATTTTTTTTTAATAATTGTTTTATTATGTTTTGGTATAGTTTCGTAAAATTATAGATATGTTTCAATATTGTATATTATAGTATATTACAGATATATATATATATAGTAAAAAGATGGGATTTTACAATGTGTGACTGTTATCAATATCTGAATATAGAATTGATTGAAAGTGTATTATCCAAAAAACATTATTTCTGTAATCTATTGATTAAGGTACAAATAGTTACTAATATACAAGAAGTTACTAATATTGATTCATATAAAACATTTTAATATCAATTACATATTTTTGAAATTTATTAGAATAAGCTATAAATCATTAATAATTTTTTTTTAAACATACAAACATAAAATTGTATAGTTAATCTTACGTCATATTTTGTTAAATATTTTTTAATTGTTTATGGATATTATGGATAAGATATAGAAACATATATATAATGAAGAATATATACAAGAATGTAGAATATAAAAAAATACATGTACACAAAATTACGATAATGATTAATGATATAATGTAAATCATTAGACATTATTGACCATTATAAATTCAATAAGTATTGATATTACTATGCTAATTTAAATTATGAATAATATGAAAATAATCTTATGAAATAATGTGAAAATAAATTTTTAATAAAATTTTAAATATGTTAACATATCTATTGCAAATATCAAATATAAGCATTATACATATGTTTATATATATTTATATTTATGTTTTTATTATATAAAGTAGTATGTAATATATAAGCAATATAAATTAATATAAAATGATTTTTATTAATAATTATATTAATTATAATAAAATTATTATTAATAAAATTAATAAAATTAATAAAATTAATAAAATTAATAAGAAATTTAAAAATTAATAATTATAATAATAAAATTAATTATCAAAAATTATTTTGTAATATTTCAGCCCAAGTTCTTATTGGAATGCATGAAAATACTGATCTACTAGCATGATCCATTATCTGTGTTGATTTTTCATTAATTGGTAAGATATTTATTTCTAAAAATTACTTTTAAAGTAATAATTACTATATTTCAAAGTATGAAGAAAAGAATAATTAAATAGAAAAATAATTTTAATTAAATTTGTCCAGTAATAGCCACCTATTTCACTAGTTAGATCCGCATTTCTTCCAGCAGCAAAAGAATTAAACTCCGCAAAATATCAACCTCACGTGTTGTTGTTATGTAATATATAGAAATACAAAACAAATATAAAATATTTTTATTCCTAGCATGATCCAAACAACCTTTCGAGTTATGTCATCTTATATCTATATATAATACAAAAATACATAGAACAAATTTTGGTCATTGTTAAAAGAATTCAAAATATTGGCAAAATAAAAAAAAAATCATTCTGAAAACTAAAAAATAATCAAACATGTCCGAACGAAGTTAATCAGGAACGAATTAAATATATCCTTACGAAAGATATATTTTAAAATGTATTACAACAATGGCAATTAAAGCAGCAACTACAGTAAAAGAAATTTTAAAACTGAAAACAACAAACTTGATAAAAATCGATTTTTTAGAGCAGAATTCGACGTAACGCGGCGAGAAAATTATGCTAGAAAATGATAATTGTATTATTTATTGTTATTATATTGTTATTATTTTCAAATCTATGTCATTCGAAAACATCTATTTTCATGTTCATAAGCTAAAATTATGTTCAAAATCGAATTTACAGAATTTCAAGCTTAGGTAATAAATATCATTAATTAAAATTAATCATAAAAAAATCATTTAATTAAAAAAGAAAAAAATATATCACAAAGATGATATATAGTGGTTATAAAGACTGATTATTATAATATTTATATGCTAATTAATTAAGTTCAAATATGACAAATTTTAAAATGAAATATAAAATTTAATAAAAAAAACATTTCATTAAAAAATAAAAATATTGTACTTTTAAAGATGAATTCTTTTAAATAATTACTAAATAAATAACACTTTCTTTTATATTGAAATATCTTATAAATATTAAGAATTTAATATTACATAAAATGAAATTTAAAATTTAATAAAAAAAAATATAAATAAAAACTATTTTAGCCATTTTATAGATAACTTTCTTTAATTTAGACATTCTATATATAAATTATTATCTTTTAATGTGTAATTTAATGATCAGTTTAATTTAATAATCAGATTAATTTTATGAAAAATGAATAATTGACACTAATCTTATAACAGGTGACAGGCATATTGGTGCTTTCAGTGAGAATTTCAACATGAATATCTATTTGATCTAACTTGCTACATCACAATCACAAACAAAAAATGCATTATTATAATTACTTGATATATTAATCATTAAATATAAGTTCATTATTATATATTATATGTAATTATATATTCCAATTCTGTTTCTTTTTTTTTTTTTTGCGTTAGGAACAACTTTTAATTTCTTTGTATCGATGTGCTGTGACTAGTTTAATTGATTTTGTTTTTTGCTTTCATTTACATTTTTAAAACTGTATATCTTATTTGTAGTTTTTGATTATTATGAATATAATAATTTTATTTTATGCTGAATTGATAATAAGAGTGATGCTAAAATGATAATGATAATTTAAGTTTAAGCACATGCTACATTATATGTGTTTTAGATCCTAAAAAATTTGAAATACAAAAATATCTAGCTTCATTATCATTTTAGTGTTACTCTCAATATTATTTAGCACAGGATAAGATTACAATTATAGACGAGAAAAAGAATAGACACATCATCTTGCAGTATTTTATACTTTCATCTTACAACATGATTGAATGACCGAAAGAATTAAAATATATGCGACTCACTACTAGATACAAAAAGTCTGCATTGCATTGAGGCTATATGATCCATTGCAAAATTAACGAATAATTATAACGAATAATATAAAAAAAAGAAAATATTTTAATTTTTAAAAATACTATATATATATTAATTACTTAATTACTTAAGGAAAGAAAAATCTATGTTTTTCTCTTTAATGGAAAATATACAAAAATAATTATCTCTTTGAATGATGGATGCTCATGTTGTTTTTTAGAGAAGTTGTTTTTTAAGAAAAGCAATGACTCTAATTTTGTGTTATCCATTAAAAAATTTTCGAAAGAAACGAAAGAAACACCGATTTTAATTTCGCAATATCCATTGAAGAATTTAAAAAAGAATCAAACTGATTTTACTGCACATTGTACATAATCACAAAAATTTTTTGAAAATAAAGCATTAGATGAAATAAAAAATAGTAATGGTATACATAGAAAATATCAAATTTTAATATATTATCATAAGAGAACATGCTGATGTCTATATTAGAACTTTTTCTAACTTCAAAGCTAATCTTAATCAATTAATAGTCTGTATAAAAAAATATATAAAGTAACCAAATATATTAAGATAAAATAATCAACTTTATTCAAATTCATTTTAAAAACTCAAAATGTGAAATACCGTAATCATAATCTATAATAGTATAAATATAAATATAATGGTATAGAAAAAGAAAAAAGATTAATTTAATCATCAAACGAATTTTTAATTATGATAAAAACACGTATTAATAACATACATTTATATATGAATAATATAGAACAATTATGTAAGGAGTATTACGCAGCAAATAAATCACACAGTTCTGCTTTTGCAGAAATATGCATCTAAATATTTATTATGTAAATAATTATTGATATGATGAAGTGAAATTTCGCAATTTCGATTATCAAAATATAAGAGGATGCGTTCGACAGTTCGGTAACAAATGCCGATACCATGAACAAATCTTGATTTAAAAAAAAAAATAGTATAGTAAAAAAACTTTACAGTTTTAAGTATAATATAAACAAAGGAAAAAAAAAAAATATATATATATATATATATATATATATATATATATATATAATATAATTAGATACATTTGGAAATTGAATATATGTTACTGAAATAATTTGAGGAAATAAAATTTATTACGATGAACTCTATATTTATTTTAATATAATTATAAAAAAAAAAAAAAGATAAAAGAAATTTATTCCAAATACATCTATCATTATGAAAGAAATAAAATGTAATCACTTAATATAATAAAAAAATAAAAAAATAAGTGATAAAAAAATTATCACTTATAAAACTATGCTATGTGCATGCTATACATTATTCCTTCGATTTTCAACGAAATCGAATTATAATCACTATAAATAGATAAAAATAAAACCAAAAAACAAATATATATCATTAAAATTATATTAAAATAAACAATAACGATTGAAATCTTGACTGAGAAGCTCGTGATATATGCAATATGAGTAATATCAATAATCTCAATAATAAAACTGTAGATCGAAGGAAAAAGCATAAAAAAACTCCGAAGAGTTTTTAATTAATTAATTTTATTGTCACAATATTTATTAGAATTTATAAATTCGACAATAAAGTAGAATAGATAAAATTAAGTACTTACTGCGTAATTGAGAAATCACTTGCACTGGCAATACATCCTGTCGTGATAAAAAGAAATGACGCTATAGGATTTCTTATTTAGAATTTTTTGATTGGCTCAAACAATACAAATTTATTTATTTAAACATTACATAATAAATATTTGCGCGCAAAAACATTATTGATACATTATATAATATAATATTTATAGTTAGTATAGTTTCTTGTACATTGAAATTCTATGAAATTATTCCGTTTATGAAAAAATAAGAATTAAGTATAAAAATTAATCGAATTAGAGAATTAAAAACGCAATAAAATAAATTTAAGATAAAAATTAAATAAATATACAAATACGAAAATCATTAAATTAGGCAAAACTAGATTGTAGAAAAATGGATTAAAGCGTAGTTCTTAGCTTGGCATCTTTTCCAAAAAAAAAAAATTATTAGTGAAAATTATTGAATCTTTTTAATGAAATATTTTTCATATACTCTTTTTAAGAGAAAATTTTGAATAGAAAATATTTGGAAAATGATGCCAATTATTAAACCTTACCAGGAGAAGATGACTATGTATCGAGACTCATCTAAAGCTAAAAAATTAAATGCAACAAAAATTAAATAAATTGAGAACACAAATAAAGTACGAAACATTAAAATTAATAATATAAATAAATTAGAAAAATGTAAAATATAAATGATTGATAAATAAATTATAACTAACAATTAATGTTAAATAAAAAAATAACATAAATTATGAAAAAAACGAAAGAAGAAAAATTAGAAATAAAAATTAAATAAATCTGAAAAATCTGAGAAGAAAAATTAATTCGGAATGAAATGATTTAAATTACAATAGTAAAATTTTACAATAGTAAAACGTAAATTTTATAATAGTAAAATCGCCCGTAATTAATCTCACGTCGTCCAACAATGAGGCTTAATTTATACCTTAATATTATTTACATCTATCTTAATTTATACTTTAATAATAGTGTAAATTACTATTAAATTTATAACGCGTAACAAAAATACTCTCATTTAATTTAAAAGTGAAAAAAAAAATTATAAATTATTTATATCTTTATATTTACATATTTATATAATTTATACAAAGAATTGTACTGCTTAGTAAGAGCTCAAAATATTGCACAAATTTTACTTGCAGTCGAGTTTAATAATTAAAAAAAATAATTAATCATGCAAAGCTTAAATTGGAATGCATATATGCGTAATTTTTGACTTCGGTTTTCATAATTTCATCTTAATAAATAATGAAATATTTTTAAGTTTAAAATATTTCAGAAACTTTTTAATGAAATATTTTCTTTTTACAAAATTTTGAAAAAAAGAATTGGAAACCGATGTTAATTATCAGGTCTCACCAGCGAGGAGATAGCTATATCGAGACTCATATTAAATTATAAATTAAAAAATAAGTTAAGAAATAAATGTAGAACAGATAAAAAAATAAATAAACAAATTATATATATATTATAATTATATTATATAATTATATAATATAATAATATATAATAATAATAATATATAATAACATTATATATATAAAATATTTTTTTTAATTCATATTTTCATTAATTAAATTCGTGATACCATGTATTTATTATTAATTAATTAATTAGAACTGAAGATATAACAAATATTAAAATAATATTATTAACAATTATGCTAAATTATTATCATATTGATCATCATATTGATCACATTTATAACAATGTGATGTATTATAAATATATGTAAAACTTTATATATTAGTATGTATATTATTATGTTAGTATTATAACTTATATTAGTATGTATATTAATCGAATGCTATTATAAGAGCTATTATATATTTAATAAAATTTTCTGCTGTCATGTTTATTTATTTTTTAATATAATTTCTGTGAATTTATATTTTGTATTAATTATATTCACATTAATAATATATTTAATAATACAATATAAAATATAAACAAATTTAATGCATAATTTGAAAACGTTGCTATGAATATGAAAGTATATTTTTATACTTTTTATATATTTGTTTGTGATACAGTGATACAAAAGTGTCAGAAGAATTTAATTGTTATATTAATTTAGATCAAAATGATTTAAGCATATCAAAACAACATTAACATTAATAGTATGTAATGATGAACAAAAATAATAAAATAATAGGCATTGGTAAATAGATTCGTATTAATTTTTTATGAAATATTCATTTTACAATAAAATTTTAGATCTCGATAGTCTAATTACGGATGATATAGATACACATCTTTCGAGATACTTTACAGTTCAAAGTTTAGATGGAAATAGATTAGATTTGAATTTAATGATTCAATTTAGAATCTACAATTTTACGATATAGTATCCTTGAAAATATTGAAGTAGATTTTGATCATATCTTCGAATTCTATCCAGAATTGCCAATAATAGAAAAATTAAGAAATTTGTATACTTTTGTTTTACGGATTAATACGTTATATATATATATATATATATATATATATATATATATATATATATACTATATATAATGTATATATATATACTAACAATAAAATGATGATTTCATTATTATGATCTATATTTTAATATTTTTTTTAATGAATATCATTATTGCAAAATATACATAGATCAATGTTTACATCATATCATTATGTTATAGTGTTATTTATGTTATGTTAGTTATTTTTGTTATTTATAATTAAATAATTTTAACATCGCATTATATTATACTATATTATATATTGCATGTATATATATATATAATGTTATAGTATATTATACTCAATTATCTCGTTTTACGGTCTAGATACGTTCCGGAAACATTGGCCGTAAATCGAAAAAGTGTTACAATTAAAAAAGGCCGTTATAGGGAAATATATAAAAAGCAGCCGTATAGCGAGGTATAGATGTATATAATTTTAAATACATTAATGGCATAACAATATTCAAATTATATTAGTATTTATAAACAAGATTTTTATTGATAAAAAAATAGTAATAAAATATTTTAAAATATTCATCTTGTATTGATTCATAATTTAAATAAATAATAAAATTAGAAGAAAAATAACGTTTTATTTTATAGAGAATTCATTTACAAAAAATTAACAAAAAAATATTAATTTTTTATTATAATTTTTAAATAAATAAAAACTATTTTGAAAAATTGTTTTCATGATTAAATTTGTTATTAAAATACAAATAATTTTTTATATAACAATTTGTTATACTACGAAATTTTTCAAGATATTGAGAAAGGTACATTTTTCATTCTTAATTTCGAAGATTTCACTAAATATAAATGATTGCCGATAATAAAAAATATATATATATATTTTTTAAAATTATATCTTGGAAAATATTTCTTATTAATATTTGGAAAATCTTATCATTAAAAAATTTTTTAGTTTCCACAATTATTTGTATATATTTCTTGTTATATTAATTATTGTCAACTGAAATTCTTAGAAATTCAAAAGTTTATTTTTTATTTAATCATGTTAAAAACCAAAAAATTGTTTATAATTTTTTAGTTGAATTATATTAAATCCTGTATTATCTGTGAATGTTGATATCAAATGATGAAAATATTTTTCAAAAATTTGTTAAAATTATTTCTTAATCAATCTTGCTTGCAAATTTTTCTAACTATAAATCTAACATTTATTGAAAAATTTATTTTATTTTTAACAATTAAAGATAAGTTAATTATAATAAGTTAACTACATTATATTATATTCAGTGTAAAAAATAAAACAAAAATTGAATATATTTTATTCGTATTAAATTTTGATATTCAATTATTACATTATTATTCAATAAGTCATCAAAGAAAAATAAATAAAAGTAATTTAACATAAAAGTTGATATAATTCAAATATTAGATATTAATAAAATCGAAAGCGTGAATGACTTTGAATATTGCACAAATCAGTACCTAAAGTGATGCTCGAAGGACCACCTATCGTAGAAACTGTATAATCGTTTATATGAGCTCTAAATATTAATATGTTATGTCTTCAAAGAGACATATAGCACGCATAAAGTTTGTCTCGCTGCAGGAAAATAATGAATGTTATTTATCATAAAAAAATTGGTTCTCTTCGCTAATATTTTTAATATCGAAATAATTCAAGATTTCTCAATTTACTAAATTACAAATGATCAAATATGATAAAATGAATAATAAATACATTGATCCGACGACACATTATGTATATTATTTTTTAATGATATTATATTTAATATTATATATAAATCTATCAAGAATGAATTCATCAATATTAAAAAGAAATACCCAGAAGAAAATCCAATGATATATTTCAAAACTTTTAAATTACTGAATTGAATAACAAAAAATTGAATTTTCAGTGTGTTACTGAGTTTATCTATTTATTTGATGAATTGTTTTTTTAATATAAGCTACTATAGATTATAATTTATCATTTATTTTTTATATTCCAAATATATATTATTTATTATTTTAAAAAATTTTTATATTCGATTTTTTGTATCACAATTTTATATTATTCATTTTGAATTACGAATAAATTCGATTTATCCTAGGAATGATAATTAGCTATATTTGAATATATATAATTAATATATATAATTGAATATATAATTATTTGAATATAATATAATTCGTTACAATTTTTTTCCAATAAAAGAATATTTATTAAACTTTTTTCAATATATGTTGCTTAGACTTATTTGGTTGATGATACGAACACTATTGTCATTACTGACTAGTTTATCGTAATTGATAGTATTTTTTATTAATAACTCGTTAATAAAGCTGTAACGAAAAGAAAATGTCGTTTGAAACTTTAAGAATCTCTAGTTAACTAATGTTCTCTTTATTTCAAATATATTGTATTGAAATTTTTCTTCAAATATCAATAAAAGATATATATGTGCTTATATATACATATATACACATTAATAAAATTAATAAAATGTATATCTTTTTGATATAAATATATATTCATAATTAACAAAGTTCTAAATTATTACTAATTTTAAAGAAATATACGTATTAACTACAAATTTTATATATACATGCTATTTTTATTATCAATCAACATTCTTTAAAATCTAAATATTACAATTATATAAATGTATTTACAATAAATTAAATTTATACACATTTATACATATTTAAAATTAAATCTAAAAATATATTAGAAATATTTAATAAATAATATATACAATATAATAATTGCTTAAATTTTAAAGATTTATCCTCATTCTTTTCTCATCACTCTTGAAGTGGCTAATCATAAAAAATAATAAAAAGAATAGATATAACCAAAGAAAACGAAATAGATATAATACATAGTACATAAAGATACAGCGATGTACATATGTATTTCAAAGAAATATTATGAAAGAAAAAAATAAAAATATTTTATATAATTTTTTTCTTGCCTTTATAAAAATAATAGTAATCATAGATTGTTAAGATTTATTTGATTAAAATTCAATTGATTCAAATTGGATTATTTTTTGTAGTAATCAAAATGAATTAACATTATTAATAATTATCAATAATAACATAATTAATAAAAATGATTTGCATATTTATTCACTTTTAATCACAAAAATCTTAACACTTCACTAGTATTATTTTTATAAAAATAAAAAGATATAATAAGATACAATTTCTTTGTCACATTATTTTTATCTTTTGCTTTTAAATAATTATCTACTGCTTTTTTATCATCTTTAATGAAATTTAAATTAATTTAAATAAATAAATAATAAAATTAAAAAAAAATGTGAACAAGAATTCGAAAGCTTGTTCCCAAATTTTCAAAAATTTAGATTCTCATTATTGATTGAAATTCTTTAGACATATTTAATATAAATATTTCTAATATTTTAAACATCCAGCTCGTGCTAATTTATCAGCCATTTCATTACCATAAATTCCAGCATGACCATTAACATGGTTCTGAAATATTAAAATATCAGTATATAAAATAAAAATACAATATATAATATTAATAAAATAATTATATATTACCCAGATCACATTTAGAGATTCTAAAGCTTTTTCCATTTCTAATAATTCAATTTTATTTATTACAGGTTTATTATTGAAAGTTTTCCATCCATTAAGTTTCCATTTTGGCATCCAATTATTTATGCAAGAAATAAGAAATTTTGAATCTGTATTAATTTTCAAATTTTTAATACCCGCCTTTTTTGCTTGTTTAGCAGCTATAGTTACAGCTTGAATTTCTGCCATATTGTTAGTTGCTCTTCCAACAACTGCTTTTGATATGTTACTGTAATTGAAATTTATAAATAAAACTTTCATTTTATAAATGGAACTTTCATATTAAATTAAGCATTGAAAATAATTAAAAAATATAACATACAGAGGATGATTATCGCCAAACCAAACACCTATACCTGCTTGTGCATTTTTATGTCCATTTGAACTACATGCACCATCTGTATATACATTGACATAACCATCGTTATCAATGTTGAAATTTACATTTACTTCCTAAATGATTAATAAAGATATGATAAAATAAATTTCAAAATTATATTATATAGATATTATAGACATTATATTAATTATATTACTAATGAAAAAAATATAAAAATCCATTTATATCTTTTCCTTTATTTTTTGCATTTTCATAAATAAAAATACTTACCTTATTTTCAATATATATAATCTTTGAATGTTCTGAATTCATCCGTTTTTGCTTTTTCAATGATTTTTCATTATCAATTTCTTGATTTCTTTGTAATCTAAATATATTTTTAAATTAAAATATAAATATTTATCAATAAAATAAAAGATAAAAATTAAAATTTTTTACCTTTTCCCAAGTATAGATGGTAAATTTTTATTGTTTTTTTTTTCATTTGTTTTTGTACATTGTTTAATAAAATCTTCAGCTTCTTCTTTTGAATGAAATTTTCTAAATATAGGTCGAGGAAATTGGTCGACTTGTTGTTTACATTCAAGCCTTATTAATAAGAATACAGAAATTAAAATATTTTTTAATAAAAAAAAAAATATTTTATAATTTCTATTATAAAATTAAAAAATCAATATATTAATGCATTATATTATAAAAATATATTAAAAAAATATAAAATATATAAGATTTTATTTATAAAATTAAATATATAATATTTTTATTTATAAAAATAAAAATTATTACCAAGTATTGTAAATTCCAGGTGTACGACCTCTTGCTACTGCATAATATTTGGTAGACATATTTTTTAATATATTAAAAAAAGTGTCAAATCGACTTAATATTATGTACATATATTTTTATAAGTTAATCTAAAACAAATATTAATTATGTTAAAATCAAATAAATATTATATTATAAATATACAATAAAATGCTATAAAAAAATTAAAGAAAAACACCAAAAATGAATAAAATCTAAGATTATTCTATTAAGGTTATCTATATAATCTAAAATATTCTATTAAGGTTATTATAAAATAAAATTAAAATATAGTTTATAGAAATTATATAATTTAAATTAATATATAATTAATTATAAAATCAATAAATCAACAAATCAATATTCATTTCAAATTGCATTCTCTTAATTACACACATAATTTCATTAATTTCGTATATTAACAGAAACTGTTTATATACGAAAATATAACCATAGATTATAGAATAGACATTATGACATCTTATAGAACTTTAATGTTACCATAGACAAAATATATATAGATGTAACATATAATATGATTTTTCCCATCAGTATAATAATCTGCACTTTAAGATGAATTTCGAAATTTTTAAAACTATAGAGATTCGAATTGCTTTAAATATAATTCTAAAACTAAATTATATCTATAATTCTTGAAAATTTTAATAAATTTTAATAATATTTTTCGTATTATAAAATTTTATAAATCGAACAAAATAAAATAAATAAAAAAAATAATGTTCAAACATTGAAGCAATAAAAAAACAAATGGATGATATATATTGATACATTATATGTACGTAAATAATGCAAATTTTGTTTGTTTGTTAAATGAAATTTTTATCAATATAATTATAAATTTTTTCTGATTAAAATAAAATTAAATGATGAGAAAGACAAGTTAACTTTGCACTCCAGGCCTTTTTTTGGGGCGAACCAACAATTCCAGACGATTTCTCGCATTCGTTCTTAAATTTCTTAGCTAACTTAAAATTTCACACACAAATTAACGTATAAAACTTTTATAATTTAATATTTTATGTATCTTTATATATAAAGAAAAAAAATTTGTTAAATATTAAATTGTTGAATATTAAAAATCTATATTGTTGTTTTGTGTAATATTTTGCGGTGACTCAGGCACCATTCGATAACTCCAGAGGTGACTCTCCAGCATTACTTGAATTGATACAATTCGGACAATATTTATTTATGTTTGATTTTTTTAAAATATTGCTTCATGAATAGATTCCTAAGCTCTTTATGTATAATCTTATAAAATGTAGAATAATATACTATCAAATGGATTTTTTTATCTGAAATTATTAAAATCGGGGATCAAACTATATTTTTGACGTTAGTATGAGTTTGATAGTCGTAGCAATAGAAATATTTTCAAAGTTTTGTAAGCATGGAATACGATAATGAAATTAGTCAAGTGAAAATGAGTTTGATTTTTCATTATTAACGAAATTTTTATTCATTAAGAAATTGACAATAAAGAGAAAAAAAATAGAAATATAATATAAGAAGAAAATAAGAATAGTAGATAGTAAATGTAAGAGCACATTATTGGGATTGTAAACATTTTATTGTGATAGTTGCCCTGACAAACCGAGGATGTATCTTAGTAATTATTTTATTAATAATAAATAGCAAAATTAAAAGCAAGCGCAAATCGTTTATTATATGTAAAATTTAAAATTGATTTACAAAATTTTTATATGATTTCGCTTATGGAAGTAAAAAGAAAAATAAATTCAAATTTGAAGGTTAAATTGTTTATTATATACTATTCTTTTTCTTAATATTTTCTTCTATTTGTAAATTAAATTTATATATTTTAAATCAATTGACAATTATTTATTTTGTTATATTTCTTCATAATTTATTAATACAAAATTTATTATTTATAGTAATGTGATTGATAGAGATGTTTTTTTCTTCTTTTATATTTAATATACAATTTTTTTCCATATAGAATTTTAAAATTTTTAATAGTTTTTTGATCTAAAAATTGCAATCTTGAAGTGTTTGTTGAAAAAAATTGTATCAATAGTATTGTGTGCAATTATCTTATCTATACAATATAATATAAATACAAAAATTTTATATTTTTATTTTGTTATATATTTATTGATCTAAACAAGCAAATTTAAAATTAAATTAGAAATCATATGTGTCTTTTTATTTGTAATATAATTTAATAATAACAATTTACAATCTGCAAAACAGCATGTCTTTTTATATTTTTTTGAATATCATAAAAGTTTTATATTTTTTGAATTGAATAAAGGTTTAAGCGTTTTTTATATATGACATTTGTTACTAGTAAAATTTTTTGTAACTAATTATATTTGTTCATTTTTCATTTTTAAAAATCACAGTTTTATTTATATAATAAGATATTTACAGAATTATATAATCTTTTTATATTAAATATTTTAGACTTAATAATTTTTTATTTATGTAAATTTGTTTTCTATTGGTTGCAATATAATATAAATCTCATCATTTGTACTAGCGTTTTCACTGCACAATTTTCAAAAGATAATTGCTTTTATGCTTTTTTTAAACTTTTCCAAGCTATTATTTACTTTAAAGTTATTACAATCCAGAGATTTGGCAAAAATTTCAGTTCTTTATTTTATTTTATTATTATTCTCTATAATATTTTTTTTCTATATTACTTAAGTCTACATCATTTAAATCATTTTAATAAACAATTTTTAACATTAGAAAATTTGATACATTTTTTTTTCTTACAATTTAAATTAACTTCTGATATCTTTTTTTATTTCTTACAATTGTTGATAGAATATTAATGGGAATATTCAAATTCATCTTATTTTACAATATCTTTTCTTACAATTTAAATTAACTTCTGACATCTTTTTTTATTTCTTACAATTGTTGATAGAATATTAATGGGAATATTCAAATTCATCTTATTTTATAATATCTTATTCTTTTTAATCTACTTTTTATTTTATTAGTTAATGTTAAAGTTTTAACTTATATTTCAAATTCATTTTGTGAATATAAATTAATAATAATAATAAAAAAAAAGAATAAGAAATGATATAAATTACAATTTATTCTCTTAAGCGAATTGTTATTAGGATGCATGCATTGTTTAATTAATAATGAAATAAACAATTAATAATCCACAAAACCATGATTTGATTTAATTTCGTGCTTATTTTCCGTATATATTTGCATGTATATTTTAAATATATATATATAAGTGTATATATATATTCATATAAACTATTTATTAATTTTCGATATATTGATTTAAAGTTTTTAATTAATGATAAATTCTATCCAGACAAATATAATTAATTCAATTATTTTTTTCAATAATAATAATACCTAGATAATAATGTAGATATAAATAATAATATTTATATTATATAATTAATTCATATGTCTCATCTTGTTAATACATATTATTATTGGTTATATAATAAAAATCATAATTATAATATATTTATGGATGATCTAACAGTTTATCACTTATAAACTGATTCAAATTAATAAAATGAATATAACAAATGGCATGCAATATGTTATAGCATATGTTTTTAAACATAAATATGTAAAAATGATGTGTAAAAATATAAAAATAATATGTGAAAAATGAAAAATAAAAAATATATTTTTGGAATATATAAATGATAATATAAATTTTTATCCAATTTTAAAATTTTTATTTTTTTTTTTAAATTTTCATAAAAATTCATAGACTAATAGAATCTTCCCTAGAAAATTCAAAGAAATAATAATAATCCTAACATCTACATATAAGGTTTCCACATAAGATTAGGTCTCCACATAAGATACGATGTGATATTGTTCTAGTGAAACAGATCAGTCAAGAAAATATATACACATATATCTAAGGATTATTTTACATTTTATTTTTGCGTTTTACGCATTCAAAGAAAGAAGAATCATTAAATAATATCTTAAAATTTATTTTAAATTAGTTAGGATAAATTTTTTCTTTGACTGCTAGCAATGATTATTATTTTGATAATTATTATTAATTATTATTATTTTAATATTAAATCAACTCGATAAGAGCGAGAAATATCAAATTATCAAAATATTAAAAATATAAATATAAAAAATCATGGTAATTATATAATATTTAATTTTAGTGGATTAGAATTAATTATTTAACTAGCTAATTTAATACGATTATTCGGAATTTCAATTTAAAATCTCATTTCGATTTAAGATCTCTTATTAGGCATTTTCTATTTGTTAATAACAAAATACTGAACAAATAGTATAGAGAAGAATAATACGTCGCGTGAGAATAATATTATTTTTGAGAAAAAAATTTAGAAGATCTTTGAAATTGTATATTTTTTAGAAATATTCGACGTGGCTAGAGTATGAACGTGATCTTGAAACTTGAGACATTTTCCAATTATATTAATCTCAATCAGCATCATATTATTTGAGAAAAATTGTTACAAACAACTCGTAAATCAGTTTCTTGGGAACAACTATGACTCAGTTTAATTCTAAGAATTTTCCTTGGATTGAGGGTGTCGTTTAATCAAAAGACTGTTCCATAGTGTCATTAATCTATTGAAGATATCAATCTCGCAATCTTGCAAGATGAATATGAAGAAAGTTTTAGAGAGAGTTTTGGTAAAATTCAAGGAAAGAGAAGAATTTTTTTAACTATGGAACTTTTTAAATCATTAAATTTTTTGAAGTTTTTGAACATCAGAATCTTTTTAACCATAGAATGTTTTATATCTCAGAATTTTTTGATCCATTGAATTTATAACTTTGAATTAATAGGATTTTTAGAATTTCACGAACTCATTCAGTGACAATGTAAACTTTTATTAGCATATGAACTTTGCTTTTGATCATTTAAATTAGAACTTGTTAATAGCGAACTTTATAATAAATCAATTTTATTACTATATCATAGTTTCACGAACAGATTGAAGCTAGCAGTTAATAACATGAATATATTTGTGAATAAACTTTTGAGAATTGTTACTGAGAGCGATATCTAATATTTTAATAGAAAATAATTATTAAAAAATACTTATTAAAAATAACTCTTGAAAATTTTATTTACAAATATATTCGTATCTTATATCAATTTTGTATGCTTTTTTCAAATTTTTATTTCTATAATTTTTTTTATAATGATAATTATTGATATATATTTTAGATTTAATTATAATAATGTATTTAAAAGATAAAAATAATTTTTAAAAGAAAACAATTTGTGTGAAAAATGCATTTTTAGTTATTCTCTCTCGGACCTTGATATTTCAATTTAAATTGTTTATTTTTCGTTTAATTAATTTTTATATATATTAAATTTTAATTATATTTGTTTAAAATTTAAAAAAACATTTTTAAAACAATTTTAAAACATATAAATAAATAAATTTATTGAAAGTTATATAATTTAATATAAAATATAGATTTAAATTCGAAAACGAATGAAAATTTAAAGAATATATATTTAATTTAAAAAATTATTGAAAATCAAAATATTAATAGAAAGAAAATTTAACATTCATTATAATTGCTTAATTATTTCTTTATTATTTTTAGTTTTTTATTAATTTTAAAGTATTTTTACACGTAAGAAAATTAAACAAAATAATTTAATAATTTTTCAAATAATTTTTTCCTTTCCATTTCATTTTGTGGCTGAATATTTATTATTTATAAAAAAACAATAATACGACTAATTTCTCTTTATTTTAATTTATAAAATTAGAAGTGGCATGAAAGAAATATGTATTAAAAAGACATTAAATTTCTTAAAGATGGAAAATCTGTCTAGGATTATTTTTTTATTTTATAACGATATTTATACATATATGTATATTTGCATTCAGTTTTAAATTATATCAAATCTAATAATAATACGCGATTAAATTTATTTAACATCAAAATTTCTAATTTTTCAAAATGTATTACGAATTATTACTATGAACTAATTTCTTTTTTATCATATTTAAACAAGTATTTATATATTCAAAAACTATAACATGAATTGCCTGAATTCATTAATAATATATTATTAATTAATTATTATTAGATGTTTTATTTATTTACTAAATTTATGAAAGAGATATCACTTTTATAATTATATTTGCAAAATTTTAGTTTGATTGTGAATTTATAAAACAAATAGTATAATAAAAGGGAATAATATTTTTTATAAATAGATATTAAATATCAATATCAGATATCAATATTATCAATATTTCATCGTTATTAATTATATTATTAATTATTAATATAATATTCTTTCTTTTTAATAAGTTTTTGAACTATTCGGAATAGATTTCTTTTTTTATTTTTTTACTATATTTTTTAGATATATAATATAGTGATATTGCAGTTTTCCTGAATTGTATAATTTATAGTATATATTTATCGAAATTTTTAAATAATTTAAAAGAGAAGATTCTTCATATATGATAAATATTTTTCTATTACTAATTTTTTTTTTCAGAAAAAAATAAAGTAGTTTTTAAATTAACCTAGTTAACCAGTCTATTTAATAGATATAATTTAATTATATTAAAAGATTCTAGAATTGATTTTATTAAATTTTTTTTCTATATTATTTCTGTATTATTCTATATATTATTACTACTTTTAATATGTTTATTTGTATTAATATAATTTTTTATGTATATTTGAACTAGGAAAAATATTCAAAAAAAAGTTTTTTAATATACAATGATTTATGATATTTAACAACAAATAAAAGAAATAATTTATTTGTTAATTTATGAATTTAATTAGAAATATATTAATTTACTTTTTATATTAAATACTTTATGAAATTTAAAAATAGATTTTTTTCAAATAATCTTAAAAAATAGTTTTAAAATAATTTGAAAATTTTTTATAAATAAGTCACGTCTAGTCTTTAATTAAGTAATTTTATAGTAAGTAAGTAATTAACATCAGCATAAAATAAGAATAAAATTCAAATAATAGTATGATATTCGAATTAATAAAATAAAATCTTTTTTTTTTTTAATGAATGTAAAATCAAATATACAATATAATATTATAATTCTCTTAATCTAACTAATATTAAAAATCATCAAGTTTTTTGAATTTCTGGTATAGTTATTCAAAGCTGAATAAAATATTTTTAATAATAATATAGTAAATAGTAAATATGTTTTATTATTTATCATTTGTTATTATTTTGTTTTACTTATTATTATTTATTATTTTTTATGCACATCATTTTAAAAATGAAACATTTTATTTGAGTAAATTTTTAAAATATATTATATTATTATATTATTATATAGTTATTTATTAATATATTATTAATATATTATTAATAAGCTTAAAGAATATTAAAAATATTTGTATTTTATATTGATAAATTTTATTTATTTTAATTTATATCTTTTTTTTTTTATTTAATAAGCTTAATGTCGCATCAACATTATAGGTTATTAGCGACTTACAAAAATTTACAGAATTTAATGAAAATCTATATTATAATTTATACTATAATACTATAATTTAATGAAAATCTCAATACTTTTGCAGAATTTCATTAGAGTATTTTCGTAATCGCTGGATGAGTTGAGACTATTACTAATATCCAACTTCACTTAATTTCATTATAATTGCAGTCAAGGATGATATGGATCAAAGATAGATGTATGAAGCGGACTTGTTTTATATATGTTTTCCATGTTGCGATCCAGGATTGTTTTAATAATATTTCTATGTTGTTCTATGTTGTTGTGTTTGTTGATATCCGAGTATGCATTATAAATAGGTTGATTATCTGTTTTAAGGATAACTGCTATTTTTGCTTCAATATCGGCCATTGCATTTCCGTAGATATTCTTATGGAATAGAACTCATGCTGGAACTATTATTTTGCCGTCCTTTTCTATTTTGTTGAAAAATTCTATGTTTATATACATTTCTGTCAATTGATTATTGAAATTGTATCTTCATAGTTACTACACTGTCCTTGATAAAAGTAACGACATCATCACTGGCATGATTGGAGTCAGAACGATTTTTTAAAACAGATTTTCTAGCATAGCATTGGTAATTTTTAATTTATCTGCTAGTATTGGTTTTAAAATTAATTTCCTATATGCATATGATATTTGATTGGTAATTTTAGTAATTGTAGCCTCATTAATCTAGGCTAAAAACCATTGGTATTCTACTGCAGTATGCTGATCATGATAGTTAAAATTTGTTCTAGAGTTATAAGGTTATTTAATACTGCAATTAAATTTAAATGGTATCAGAATCAATTTCCGATGACTTTTAAATTTAGATTTTTCAGTTTTTTGTATAGTTTACCGATTTTAATATTGCGTTTCTTTAATAGAGAATGAATTATGTTTAACATTTCGATTAAATTGGGTATGTTCTCAATGTAATTTCGTTATTTCTATTGAGTTAGTAAAACTATTTTCCAAAAAACTTAGTTGTTGATAGTTAAGAGCATATTTTTTTACAACCTCTTCAATTATGACTTTTGTTGGTTCGAGAAGATCAGTTAATTTTTCGGGTGTGGACTTTGAGACCTTGTTTGCGACTGTTTGAGTTTTTTTGCACTGATTGGTATATTTTTCAATTTTGCAGTTATAAGTTTTGTTGGTAAGTTTATTTGAATAGTAGATCATTTGCATCATTTGCATCTATAAGACGCGATTTTCAGCTGACATTTGCAATAATGGTTTTTTCTAGCGATTAATATTTTGAGTTACCTGTTCAGATTGAAATGCTATATTTATATTTATTATTTATGTTTAAATTCCTGATTTGTTGATATTTCTTTGGTTAGAACTGCGAGTAAAGGCGATGTTATCCAAATCTATGGTCGTAATATCTGGTGTTATGCTCTTTTCATTGATTTCAGGATTGTATGGACATTGTTTTGGCTATATGTCCTTCTTGTTTACATATAAAGTAATTTAATATACCTGAAGTAGTAAAGATACAATATACTGTTCCTTCATGTGTAATGGTAAAGAAATCAGATATTAGATTGATGTCTTCCGGATTACATCATCATCGGATATACATCTATTTTCGAAAGATATAAGGTCATTGCGCTTATATGCGAGTATTCAGATTTAATTATTTCGATTTTTAGTAATATCAGTAATTTTTAGAGCACAATCGTAGATTATTTCTTTTAAATACGGATTCTATCATTGAATTTGGAATGGAAATTGGTGATACATTAGAAAAAATGATTCGCTTCAGAGTTATTATTGATTTTATTTCGATTTTATTATTATTAATTGTTAGATATTTCATTCTTTCTGTTAGTATTGTATTACCGTGTTTTTCTAGTCTCGGTAAATATATCATTTAAAATTTTTGAGATGAATCATATAGCTTTTGGACCTACTATGTCTCCTACGGTGCAAACATATTCCTTAATTGTAATGCCTTGATGGCTGATAAAATTATTGCTTGATCCTTAGTCGGCAAAATTTCGAATTTCGTTGCGATCACATTAGTTAGTTCAGTAGCTTGAGAGTCGAGATTCCTCTTATTGATGATGTTAGGTGAGGAATTTCTGAGTTAGAAGATTCTCTTTTTTAACTACTTTCTTGTACAGCCATATTGTATTTAATCAACAGTTGGAACAGTTGCTTTCATTCAAAACAAAAAAAATTATACGCTATTTTAGCCGCATGCAGCTCTTCACTATTTTCTAATCTACTCGAATAGAAACATGCGAGCAAAGTAGTCTGAATGCCTCAGCAGTTTGACCTTTATTTCTTTTATTGTAAATATTATTATTGAAAATAATGATTTAATCCAATATATTTACTATATATTTCATTACTATAATTTATAATTATATAATGTATGAATAAGATGTTTTTTAAATTATTTCTTTATACATATGTATGTATACCGAAAAGTACAGTACAAATGACAGTGATGAGGTGGTTTTTTTTTATCTACAGAAATATTTTTTACATCTTATTTCCATCTTTATTTTTTTCAATACTTCAATGATAAAAGTATTAAATTTTTGATTAAAGAAAAAATCGGAAAAGCCATATTATTTGTGAAATAATCCAATATTTTAAGCAAGACCGAAATATTTTATTTTATGTCAGATTAATAAAATAAAATATTTAATTTTACGTTTCAGATTATAGATAATAAAATATTTTATTTTATAGTTCAGATTATTAAAATGGAAATATTTTATTTGTCAAAATTTTACATCTCATTTAAAATATTATTTTATTTAAGCCAAATAATAAATATTAAAATATTAAATATTTGAAATATTTATTTCATCAAATATTATTATGAATCAGTGATTCAATTAATATTTTATATATTTTATTTAATTATCGTATAAATATATAATAAAATATATAATATATATATAATAAAATATATAATATATATATAATAAAATGTATTATATTTTTTGTAAAAAGAAAAAATTTCATCAATTCTATCAAATCATATAGTTCCAAACAAAAAGTGCAAAGATTTTAAGAAAAAATTGCAATTATATTTTCTAGATGTAAAATTGTATGAAATTATATTCAAATTATGTTTTATTAAATACCATTTTTAAATTTGACGTACAATAATTTTTCTATTCTTAACTATTGAGGAAGATATATGTAACTTACTTTAATTTAATTATTGTGAATGTATTTGTATAATTGTAATATAAATATAATATTACATTGATTTTATTCTAAACGCATGTATTTAAACTTTATTTATAACTAAATATAAAAATGAAAATAAGCAGCATCGACTTTTATATAATATAATATTGTAATTCATTACATTAATTCATTATGTAGTTGTTGACTAAAACATTAATATAATTTTGAAAAAAAATAAAATATCAAATTAAAATAAAATCAAAATACTTAAAAACAAAATAATTCGACAATTCTTAGTATTAATATATTTATGATAAAATTTCTTCTAAATTATAAAAAATAGAAAGAAATATAAATTTTTTATATTTTTATATATTTTTTAAATTCAATGTATGTTCATAATAATATTTTAATATAAATAGTATTTCTAAAAATTAAAAATAATAGTTATTTTAAAAATTTGTGGGTAATAGTGATTAAGAAAATGTTTAAGTATTACATTACATATTACATAAAATAATAAATATTCAACCTTAAAATGTATTTTTTAGAAATTATATTTTTAATAACAAATATTAGTTTTTTATATTACATATTTTAATCATAAATAATCTTTTTATGAATGACTAATATTTTTTTGTATTAAGAATTTTATATTAGAAAAGCATTATATAAAAAGAATTATCATTGAAATTAATTTTGATTCATATTGATATAATTGATTTTGATTGATTATAATATACAGTTATCTATAAAAATTAAACATTATAATAATAATAATAATCATTTATTATAATAATAAATACTTAAACTAAAATATTTATTATTATTATACAATAAATTTTTAATCTCAGAATTTAAAGAATTAAATTATTTATTTACAGAAGAAAAAAGTTATTAATGTTTGAATTAATTATTATTTTAATTTAATTATTATTATTTAAAATTTTTAATAATATTTTAAAGTGATAACGTTACAAAATTCTTTTAAAAACTCATAGATTTTCGAACATTATATTCATGAACATTAAAGACCAACCCTCTTTTCTTGTAACAAGCCACTCTAATGACTTGTCCGGTTCCGTGAGGAAGTTCTCTGTATGTATTCAGTCTGAGACAACGAAGAAAAGCAGATCAACGAGACATAGAGAGAGAGAAAGAGTGGGGCAAGATAAAGCTGGACTGTACACATTTTTCTGTGATTAGTATACGTTGCTTTCTCGATCGGTGAACTCGTGTCTGTTTCTTCTAACTCCGATTATTTAACTGAATTTTCAAACGAACAGTGGATTTGAGATTTAATTAATTATATTTTTATCAATGAAGGATTTTGTAAATATTGTAATTTTTGGAAGGTAAGAGAAAATATTTTTATAATGTATATGAGGTTTTAATTGAATCTTTAGAATTTAGATTATTTATGTATTTATATTAGAAATTCTTTAGATTAATTTTTTAATTAATTTACTTTTTTAAATTAATTTTTAATTAAAAACAAATAATAAAACAAAAAAAAATTTCTTAATGAATTTAAATTTTTATTTTTTCTTTTTTGACATTGATTATGAAAAATTTGAATTTTCTTTGAATTAATTTTTGGTGATTTAAAATTTTTATTTTTAAATTTATAATTTTGTAAAGGTTTCAATGTCGTTTCTAATGTTATGAATAAGTTTTTGCTTAATCATGAAAATTTTGAATTTTTATATTTTTATCATATTTTGAATTCAACTTTTTGAATTTTTTTATCTATAAAGATATATATTAATTTTTCAATATACAAATAGAAATATTTTGGTGAAATTGTTTCAATTGAAATATGTTGTTTTACTTCTTTCTTGAAATAAATTAATATATTTATTTAGGTTTATTTTGATATAATTCAATTTAAATTCATTTATAACTTTATATATAAGGACTAATATATTATGTAGAATGGGATGATAGATAGAATTTATTAAACAATTTGATAGAATTAAAATTTTACAAAATTAATAGAATAAAAATATAAAGAAATGCAATTACAAGTTAAACATATTAAATAACATTTATACTTCTTTTAATATAAGAATCGTTATTAATTTAATAAAAAAATAAAAATCTCATTAACAATAAATAATAATAATAAACATTGTAATATATGAATATTCAACGCAATTATTAGATATTTAGACAGATTTTTAAGCAAATACATATATTTCATATTTTATATTTATTTGACATAAACATAAATTATATTATATTTTTCTTCTAATTTTTATTAGTTATAAATAATTTTGAATAAAATTCTGCTCTTGATCTAATATGAATAAAATTAAAAAAATCTTGAATAGTCTATATACAGAATGTCCTAAAAATATAGAATCTTGATTAATTGAATTTTTAAGTTAATTTTAAGTTCAATATTTCCTTGTGTAAAAATTTTCGTTTTAATAATTATTAATAAAGAATATCAAAAGAATGTTATTACTAATCATAGAGTGCGTAAATTTGTCGTATTGCGAGACTGGATGTCCATTCTATACATTTCAATGATACATTTCAATTAACTGACGTTTCTATATATTTAGGACACTTTATATGGAAGAATAATATATGATGATAATAATATATGACATATTGTAAAAAATTTATTTTCAACTTAATTTTTTCATATAAACAATAGTAATTTATCAAAAAATTGAAAAAAATAAATATATAATGTTATAATTTTAAATATAATATAAAATTGTATTAAGTAAAATATATAAATATATTTTAAATAATTAAAATTTATAATATTATTATATTTATTAATAATTAAAATTGATTTCTGATAAATATAAATATAATATAAATATAATAAATATAAATATAAATATAATAATAATGTAATAATTTTATATAAATATATATAATAATTATAATGATATATGATATTTGAATATCTTTTAGTTATATCACAAACAAAATCCGCAATTTAATTACTAATAAATAAAAAATTAAAAAGTTTCATTGAAAATATATAATGTTTTTCAAATTCATTATTTCATTTACAATTTTAATATTAATCTTTATATTTTAATATTACAAAGATATTTAAAACTATAAAAACTACTAAAAAAATCTAGTATTTTTATTTAATTAAATTTATGAAAGATATTTTATATTTTTTCATTTTTAAATATTTCTGATAATTTTATTTATTTATGAATATCAAAAGGTATTTTTCAAACCAAATATTGAATATATATATATAATTAATAATTATAAAATAAATAAATAATATATATATATATATATATATATAAATTAATATTTATTATTTTTGTAATGAAAACAATTATAAATAATTATATTTATTTTCTATTTGTTTAACTTTTTTAATGAATATATTATTAAAAAAATTAAAAAATATTTATTCTTACATTTTTTTTAAATAATCAATCTCCAATTCATTTTAGAAGATGTTCTGACAATTCCAAATGGTGCATGAGCAATTCGGAAAATCATTAAAAAACAGATCGTGACATCGATGAACTCTTGGATCAAGTTTGCTTAACAAGATCAAGGCCATATTCGTAAAAAATATATCCAGATATTCAATACAAGTATTTTTATAATTATTATAAGAAGAATATAGTTTTAACTATTTCGACATTGATGTCGGAAAGCTTTTATTTTGCAACGAATGATTGAACTCAATGGACAGTTTAGTTATCGACATTTGCGTCAATCAATTTTTTATCGACTATCATTGCTGTTGACTGAATATCAATTCAGAAAATAGAAGACATCGAAAGAAAGAGTTCTTCTTGTGGTTCCAGAAGAAACTTTCATTTTGTTTATTTTGATTTACGAGATTTTGTGTATTTTTTTTATCAACAGATTTATAAATAAGTATGTTTTAGTTTTTAATTATTTATTTAGTGAATTTTTAACATAATTTTTTATTCCAATTTTCTGTTTTTATTTATTCAATTTATGTTTTTTTATATTTATGCGTTTTAATCTTTTGTATTTTGGTATCTTTAAATTTGCATAAAGTATTTAATTTAAAAATTTATACATTCTTAATTATGTTTTAGCTCTATACAAATTAATTTAATAATTTAAAATTTGTATGTTTATACACTTTTCTGTATTTCAATATCATTTACTTGTTTTTAAATTTACAATTTTTCAAAATTTAAAAAAAATTTTTTTTCAAATATTTTAATTGTATAAATTATTTGTATTTAATATGTTCTTTCGTTCAATTTTTGAAGAACGTAAATTTTATTTTTAAATCAAACTTACATGATTAATTTTTATTGCAAAAAATTTGATACTATTATAAATTTTTAAGTAATAAAATATATAAAAAAGAATATAAAAAAAATTATTCAATAAATTATTAAATTTTATTAATTACTAAATATGTTATTAATTACGGATAATATGAAGAAAGAAGAAAAAAACAATATTTTGCAAAGTGTTCATTGACAATGCAATAAAGTGTTTCAAGTTATATTAAACATTAACATACTAGAGAAAAAAACGAAATAATTGAAATTGTGTTTATTATATTGTGAATATTTTAAATATTATAAATTATTGTAGAAATTTTTGTGAAATGTTTGTGAATCAAACGATGTTGATACTTGCGCATACTGCGCAAATAATGGCCACATTATCTGCAAAGGCAATTTCTGGCGTTCCTGAAAATAATAGTATTCAGATCAATGTGACGACAACAACTTTGTCGCCAGAAGAAGAGGAAAATGTATTTGACTTCGATGATAGTAAGTAAACTGAAATATTTTAATAATAAAAAACTGTGGATTTTTATGTGAATTTATTTTTATAAAAATATGTTTAAAATTAAAAAATAAAAATAGAAATTTTTTTCACTCAAATTATAAGTATCTTATTTTTACATATTTTTATATATTATATATGTATTGTATATTTATAAATTTTTTAATTTTTTATAAATGCATCAATATCCGCAGTTTAAAAATTATATTGAATATATATAATGTAGTAAAAATATTTATATCGTTCATATTAAATAAGATTTTTGAAAAGTCAAAGAATAAATGAAATATTTGGTTATAAAATAAATTTGTTAATAAATTCTATTATAAATAATTAAAATTGATAGAAGAATATTAAAAAATTAATTTCTTATATTAAATTTTTTTAATAACAAAGATTATTAATTATTATTAATTATTATTAACAATTGAAATAGAATTAAGTTAATAGAACATTATATTTTACTATACTATATTTAAAATGATTAGAATTTTTATTAAATTTATGCCATAAAATATAGCAAAATTTTCATTATTTCTTATCAATAAAATTGATTAACATTCATATTTTGAATTCAAATTTGTATTAAATTTTAATAAGCTTAATCAATATTTTTATGTACCATCTTTTATATTCGTTTTGATCTTTAAAATTAATTTTTCAAATGCATTACTATAAATATACTATATATATCTACAAATATACTATATATAATACTTCATAATATTTTATATATAATAATATTTTATTATTATAAAATTATATAAATAATTTTAATTTTTTAATTCTAATATTTTGTTTAAATTATAACAATTCTCATTATTTTAATATTCATAAGGGATATTTTAAATATAATTATAGTATGATTTTTCTATATAATATATTAGGACAAACAATAAAATATATAATCTGTATTATATATTCATCAGTCTGTTATACATTATTTTATATTTCTTTAAATTTTCAGTCTTTTTATCTAATAAATAATTCTTTTTTTAAATAAGTTTGCATACAATCAATAATATTTGAGAAATTTTTGTCTTCCCCATTGTCACCAAATCTTTGAAATCAAATCTCTATATAAATCTTTATATGTCACAGAAGTAATTAAGTAATTTAGTAACAATAATTGATTTAAAACATAATTATACAACTGACGACTTATAAACTATCTATAAGCCATATCTTTCTTGATTTTTTCTATTATATTTCTAAAAAAACTTCTCTTTCAAATGTCATTTTACTATCAACAAATTAATCATTATTATATATACACTAATAAAAACTAATAAAAATAATGCAATGAAAACAGAAGCATATATATATATATATTGTATATATAGCAGTGATTAGTCTGATTTTGATGAGAGAATCAATTATGAATGTACGTCTCTTCGAAGACAAAAAATGACTAACCGCAAGCCAGACTTGTATGGTTTGCAAAGAAGTTATATCCGTCCTGAGAAATAATTTAGCCATCTTAACACAAGCCATACTTTTATACGACTTCTCGTCACTTCATTTTATCGTAGCCATATTGGAAAAGCGACAGAATCATTTTTTAAATTGTTAGAGGAAAATTTAGAATAAGAAATATTTTCTTAAATATGTTTTTTTTAAGTCCTATTCTCAGGCAAAAAGGCTTTTCTTGGAATTAAAAGAAAAACAAATAATAATAATAAGATGTTGGGATAAAATCAGTCTAGTCGCGTTTGAAATTAGAAATTAATTTTATAGATCAGTTCTTATAAATAAATTCAAATTTAATTGAATGAAATTGCACTTTCATCCTCTTCCTTCAATTATAATAAGCAAATTAATACCATTTAAGCATATCTGTATCATTATAAAAATTCATTAGAAATTATCCTGTTATATATAACGATAAATCAAGATCGCAATTCCTATCACAATAATGATTTCTATCATAAGAATCTAGGATCTATCCTGTCATTATTATTATTAATCTATTAGAATCAAATTCCTACCACAACAATGGCTTCCATCACATAGTAAATCAATACTAACATATATCAATCAGAGCCTATTCTCTATAGCAGTGAATTTTCTCATGAAATCAGAATCATGTGATAATCAAATTCGTAGTTCAACAATTCTTATCTTTTACCACAACAATAGATAACTGTTTACTTCTATAGACAATATATTAAGTGTTAAGTGCAATTTTAAGGTGTGACGAAATCATATGCCTCCTTAACATAATAAATACAATAATACAACAATACAAGTTTATTAGTAAATAATTTGTAATATTTTTTTGTAAGAACAATTTGTATAGATTTATTTACAAATATTGATACAACTCATTCTTTGCAATAATTCATGAGAACAATCTATAAACTTAATAATGATTTCCATTATTCAAAATGTAAAATATTGCGATTTCCATTATATAGAATATAAAAAGAAATTAATAAGTTTTAAGTTTCTGTCTCAGAATATCAATTCAATAAATTGAACATGTGTAGTAATTATTAAAAAAAAAAAAACAAAAAATATTTGAGTAAAAAATTCAATATTAAAATGATTCGATGTTTATAAAAATCTTATTATCTGAATTAAGCATCAAGAGAAAACTCAATAATTTTCTACATATGACTGAAAGTAATTTTAAAGTTCTGAGTAATTTTATTTTCATTAAAATGATAAATTAGATTAATATATATATTTTTTGTTTCTTTATTCCATTTTAATAATTTTATTTTTAAATATGAGTAACATTTTACATTATGAAAATCTATTTATTCTTCCAATTTTTTTCTTTATCATTTTTATTGATACACATAATCTCAGTAAATATTTCAGATATTTCAATATATATATTTCGTTGGAAAGTAGAAATTAATCGATGCGAAAAAAAAATTTTTAATTATATCACTTTATTTATATTCATCATGAGAATCATGAAAAATATCATAAATTAATTGCACATGGACACATGTTTTAAATTTAATGCTGCAAAATTAATATGCAGCAATTGTAAAAGAAATATAATATAAATTAATCTTAATTATGAGATTTCTTTTTCATTCTGAATTTATTTCTTATTAAAATCATTCTTTAAAAGAAAAAACGATATATTATAATAAATATTACAATTATAAAATTGTACAAAAATAGTTTTACATAATCCTGCTCAATTTTTTATTTATTATAATTGTATAATATATTATAATTGTTATAATAGTAAGTAAAATATTATAAATGAATTATAATTATAAATGAAATTGTAAAAAAATTATTTTCTTTCTAATTTTGATAATATATAAATATATTTTTAAATATATTATAGAGAATAAGATTCAAAATAACTTTTTTCTATAATCAGCGATCGATTTTAGTTTTTAAAATATTTGCAAGAAAAAATTACTACTACTACTACTACTATTATTATTATTACTATTATTACTATTATATAAAATATTGCCTATACATTTTCATTTATCAATTATTTATGTAAATACATTATAGCGGCTGATATTCAATCGTATATATAGTTTACAATTATTATTCAGAATCACATCTTTGTATAACATTTAAAAATCGAAATACATAGTTTTTCTGTAATTTTAATAAATTATTATTAATAAAGTAGTTTTTGAAAGATCGTTTTAAAAATATACAAAAATTGATATAAAAATATCGATTAAGTTTTATTAAATTATATTAAATAGATATATTTAATTATAAACAATTTAAAAGATTACATTAGATGTAATTAATTTTTTTATAGATGACCAAATAAAAATAGTATGAAAATTAAATTTTATTTTTTATGTAGAATCATTATGTACTAATTGATACAACTTATCATTTCTTTCTAAAAAAATATTAAACTTTATTACGTCGAAAAATTATTAATTTAGAAAATGTTGTTAATAATTATATAATTATATTATTAAATTATATTAAATTATAATTTATATTGTTAAGTAAATTTTTAACATATTATAATATATTCTAAACTAACTTTTTTAATATAAATAAATTAATATTTTTTATAAAGAATGCCAAAATTTTTAATTTCATTAATTACATTATATAATTTCATTTAACAATATATATATCATTTCACATGATCTCTATTTGTATAAAAAAATTAATTGCATTATTTTATAATTTCTTTGAAATGAAATCAATTTTTGGTCGAATCATTTTTTTATATAATAAGAATAGTTTTTTTTATAATTTGCATATTTTTTTATAACCGATTATCTTGTACAAAAAAAATAATTTTAAATATATGCCAAAAATGTGGGAACATTCATTAAGTGAATCATATTTTTGGAACACACACACACACACACACACACACACACACACACACACACACACACACACACACACACACACCTTTTATATCATTTTTTTCCTACTATATTCATTATTAAACAAATAGTTACGCTGAATCCAATGGATATATATAAAATTTTTAAATATATTTTTATCATGAATAATTAAATAATTATTATTAATTATTATTAATTTAAATAATTAAATAATTTAAATTAAAGTTATAGTTATATTTTTAGAATTGTGGAAGTAGAAGATCGCAAAATTTTATTGAAATCAGTGAGTTGAAATATATTTTTAATATAAAATCTCTATTTGCTAAACGTAAATGATTGACATTGCAAATTAACAATCCAAGAAATAAAAATTATATTATCAATCACAATTCTTTGAAAAATTTCTTGCTATATAATTTATTTAATTTTATGTGTGTTTAGAATCAATATTCTAATGCAAAATAAAAAATAAAAAATTTTTATGCAAAATAAATAGATATGAAATATTTATTTTTTTAATTAATCTTATTTTAATTTAATGTAATTATTATATAATTTTTATCTGATTTATCTAACTCAAATATTTATATTATTATGTTAGTAGAATATAGCAAAATATAGCAAAATACTCAAATATAATTCATTCTTATTTCAAAAATAATGACATAATCTGAAATCAATCAAACTATTAGTTAATAAATTAACATAAAATATATAAAAAAGTTTTATAGAAGTCATAAACAATTGCAAATTTCAAAATTCATACCAAATCCTATATTATTTAAAATTTTATTTGTTACATATATTTATTATCAATATACTTTCTGTACATAATTAGTACAAATTTAAAAGTTATGAAAAATCTTTTAGATATGATTTATACTTAAATATATATTTATTTATGTATTATTAAACATTATTAATTATTTATATAATTCATTTCATTCTTATTTTCAATTTAAATATTATATTTTATTTTGAATTTATCACATATTTTTCATAATAAGTATAAAACGTATAAATATAAAACGATTATATCATTACAAAATATTTAGAATAAAATTTTTTATATTATAAAAAAAATATGCGACAACAATCATATTGATAAAAAGATATTAAATCTTTAAATTGAATATTTAAAATATTAAATCTATAAATGATTAGATTTATAATTGATTATTATAAATCTGGTTTTTTATTCACTTTATATATATTATGTAAAATATTAAATAAATTTAAAATAATGAATATTTAATAATAATATTTAATAATAATATTTTTGCAAAATGATTTCATGCAGGATAGATATTTTAATATTTATTGACAAAAATATACTTGTGTTAATACATATTAGAAATTGATAATGAAATACAGTTCTAATTCTCGGCTGTTTAGTGAATTTCTATATACATACATATATGTATGTATATAGTGGACTTCTTATCTGTTCTCGCTTCAATCGATTTTCACTTTAACACCGGTCAACGATTTATAGTAGTTTTTTATAGCAATGACAAGATAATCAAGAATAAAATAAATTGATATTATATATCAATTTCATTAATCATATCGTAAATTAGTTCAATAATGTTTTTCACGATTTATTAATGAACGTATTAACATATTTTTAGTTTTAAGTTAATTATTTATTTCAAATTTATGTTTGTACCAAAGTTTTTATTATTTTTATATTTATAACAGTTAATTTCCATGACATTTTATTTTATTAAATATATATATATATTATTTTATTACATATATAGATATATATTAGATATATATTATATTAAATGTTAAGAATGAATATGAATAAATGTATTAATATTGAAATGAACTTAAAAGTTTTAGAATCTTTAGAATATTAATAGAAAATCTGTAAAACTAATATTCAATAATATTGAATGTCGAAAAAAATACAGTGAATAATTAACAAAATAACCGGAAATCTATTTAAGATTTCAGTATATAAATAAAATTTTAAAAAGTCAAATAAATAAATATGATTAAAAAATCGCTAAAATAAAATAGTTAATGATACATAATGGATATGAAGAAAAATGAAAAAGAATATTTCTTAATTGCTCACATTTGATGGATTTAGTTGCATAAAAAAATTAAAAAAGAAACAAATTTTTAAATTAATAAAGAATTAATTTTATTTTTTTATTCACGATGGAAAAAACGTTATAGAAAAATTCAAATTATTTCAAGTATTTTTTTTCTTTTTTCAAAAAAAAAAAAATTAATAGCAGGTCAACGAATTTTTTAAAAAATTTTTAAATATCATAAATAAAGAAGATATTACAAATTTTTAATTGATAATATATAATCAATAAATTCATAATTTAAATAAAGTAAATATAAATTTCAAATTTGTTTAAATAGGATGCTTTCACTACAGCATTATACAAGCAATATTACAAGAAATAATTGTTATTGGTCAAAATGAATGAAAAGAAATTATTATAATTCTGTGCTGCTGTATGCAATTATAAATCGATAATAATTAACTTAAAAAAACAATATAAAATAAATTTTTTTCATAAATATTTAAAATATATAAATATATATATATATATATATATATATATAAAAGAAAATAAGATTTAAGAAAACTCTTAAAGAAATTAATATCAAGAATGTTATATATTTTTTTGTTTTTGAAGAAATGCTATTCTCACTTTGTAAGTCATGACGAAAATTTGATATTGATAATTAACTATTCAGATGGATTTAAAAAATATTATATATTGAACTATATATCGAGAATTTAACAAGTAATGTATTAATATTATATTTGATTTTATATTTATCTAAATTTTTATATTTGATATATAAAATCATATTTTATATATGATTTTATATTTATTTAAAGACGTGGAAATATATGATGAAAATAACTAGTAAATGACAATATTTTAGAAAATTAATAGATAATGAAATAATCGAAACAAAAAAAAAACTACAGAAAATGAAAAACAAAGCTGAAAGCTCAAGATATATATACGATATTCTATATATTGTATGTATACTATATATAATATATATATATATATATATATATATATAAAACAATAATAAATTAAATCACTTAGAAGAGAACAATGTATTTAAAATCGCTGTGAAATACATTAAACAAAATAATTCATTAACTATTTATGTATTATTTATACAAAAAAATAATAATAAATTTATAATAAAATTATACCAAAAAAAAGTAATAAAAATAGCATGATTTTGTTTCAATAAAAAAAATTATAATTAGAAAACAGAGAAATCATCATGAAATAGATAAAAATTATTGATTTTTTAAAATAAATAATAAATATTAAATTTTTATATATTATCTAATATTATATATCTAGATTTTACAAAAAAAAATATAATTTACATATAATCATCATTTATATATAAAAAAAATTAATAATTATCTTATGCATGTAATCATTGATTATGTTATATACTATATTATTAGCTCTAATCCACTCTTAAAGCTACAATATATAATAATAAAATTGATTTATTACAAAGTTCGCTTCTGAAACGATCAAGAGCAAAGTTCATATGATAATGAAAGTTTACATTTATCACTGAATTTATTAAAGTTTTATTTGTTCAAAGTTACAAAGTGTAAAAGTTCAGGAAATTTTAAGATGTAAAAATTTGATATTTAAAGATCGGAGGTAAAAAAACAAGTTTTGAGATTAAGAAGTTCTGATTTTGAAAAAGTTCTATATTTACTCTCGTACTTTCTAAAATCCTTTCCACGCTCATCTTACGGCATCGCAAATCTTCGATAAAGCATACAAACGGCCATACCATGGACCAATCTAATTGAGCGACATTCCAAATCTAAAATTCGTAGAATTAGGCTGTACTACCTATAGAATCCCTATTTCCAGAAAATGATCTGCGAATAATTGTAATAATTCTTCTCAAGATGATTCCGAGTGGGATATTTGTCTCTCAAAAGTCTTTTTTTATAAGTATCCTCAAAAAAAAAATTTTTATACAGATAATTAATTGAACATTTGGTAGTATAGTATAGTAGTAGTATAGTATATACATTTGAACAGTAAAATATGATTTTTTTTCATTGTTATTTTTTAATAGTTAACATAATTACATGGTTTTAAAGTAGTCAGTCTCCAAATTGCTGAGAAATAAAATTATTATTTATAATTTTTCTATTTTTTTAATTTCATTAATTTTTAATTGAAGTAAGTGTACTAGATATATATTTGTATATATTTGTATTGTACCAAATTTCATTTTGATGTTATTGATATTTTTGAAATTATATATTACTTAATTATTTTTTATTTCTAATCTTAATTTTAAAAAGAAATTTAGTAAAGTTCAATGTTTTTTCTGATAAAAAGTTCATTATAAAAAGCAAAATCTTAATTTTAAAGTAAAAAAAAAAATTAGCTATTTCTAGCTACTATTGAGGTAACTACAGTAATTTTTATTATTATTATTTTTATTAATTATGCGTTATCAATCTTGAATAATCGAAATTTTTGTGTAAAATTATTATGGTTTAATATATTAATTTTTTTTAAACGATAAATTTTCAAAATTCACATCTTTATCGCTCTTTAAGTCACTTTGAAAATCTGGAAAAAATTTTAGTTTTCTAAAATATACAAAATGAAGTGGCTGCTCGTGTTCAATTGGTTTAGAAATTTTTACATACAATGACAGTGAGAAATTTTAAAAATCTTTATGCATGAATAGAGGTGATGACAACACTTGAAAATGTAAAAATCTTTTAAATACTTAATATCTTTTCTTATATAAATAAATTTTTGAGTCAGGCAAGACACATGAACAAAAAATTCGCTAATTATTAGATTAGTTGATTCGCGAGTTTCAGCTAAATTGTGAAAGTTAATTTAATCATTATAGAAAATTATAGTGTAGCAATAATAATATAGTATAATAATAATAATAATAAATGAATAAAATAGTATAATGTTTATATATAGTTGTTATAATTGTTATAATTAATATTTAATTTAAATTAACTTTAAGATTTGATAATTAGAATTATTTATTTTGTGAAATTTTATAAAACTTTGTGAAGTAAATTGATTAATGATTTAGTGAATTAAGTGAATTAGATAAATAATTAAATTACAAAATTATGATATTACAATTAGTATTATATATCTTGTTGAATATCTCGTACTTTCTTTTCATAGTTTTTTTCATACTTCATTTTAAAAATTTATTTATAAATGTCAGATCCATCAGATATCAAAATTATGTTGATGATCATGCATTTATATTAAATCAATAGCATGAAAATAGAACATTTAATGAAAAATTTGATTTTTTGGAAAATATGTTATTAAATAACTATATTTTATAATTATATTAAATTACATAATAACATAAAAAATAAATATATGATTTCAGTGAAAAAATAATTTTTTCCGCTTTTAAGAATAAAAAAATATTTCATTAAGATATGTTAAGATTAAAAAATGTCTCAAGATGTTCATACTTCCACATGCCAGCATCCGCATGTCAAAGTGTTTCTGACAAATATACAATTTCAGGGATCCGATATTATTATGAAAAATTCTCTTTGAAATATATATAGACGCACATATTGATTACCAATTGGTTATTGATCGCAATTAATATATTATTATCAAGTCAGAAATATATATTATGTAAATTTTAAATAATTAATAAATATAGTTTCATCGGCTAATAAAATTGAAAAAAAATGTTTCATATTATTGTATTTTATGTTTATGGTATTTTGTGATTTGTGGTTATATATTTTATTTTTAGATCGACAATATGTAATTTGGATAATTTATAAAATCGTGTAACGTTTTTCTAAAAAAAAAATATCATTGTATAAAATACTTATGATTTTGAATAATTGATTGTTAATATATATATATAAAATATAACAATATATAACATCATAAAGTAATCACTATCATTTTATGTCATTTATATCATTTTATATATTTGATTTTAAATGATGTTAATAAAAACTCCTTGAATTGATTTCAAAGTTAACTATCATTAAAAAAAATTCTGGTCAGAAAAATGATTTCAAAGCGTTCATTTATATAAAAATTACTTATGATATATCATTATTACGTATGAATGTTCTTTACTCATATCAAACAAAATATATTTTTTTCATTATAATTAGAAGATATATTTAAAGTAAATAAAATTATTATATAACAATAAATTTTGTATAACATCAAAACTATAAAATAAATAATGCCAATAAAATTAACATATCATAAATGCAAAAAACTAGAATTATTAGAAAAATAAATTACAATTAAAATATTATACAATACTTCTAATAAAATTATTAAAATAAATGTTTATTTAAATAATTATACAAAAAATTGTTTAAAAATTATTTTAATATTTAATATTTTGTTTTATTTAATATTTAAACATTTATTATTTATAATATATAAATAATAACAAAAATACAAAATTTGTTTTCTGTGATGGCTTTTTTTTGAATTATTATTTCGTGTTAATTTTATTATTTAATTGTTAATGTTTTGTCATGATCATTTCATTGGATCTTTTATGTTAGTAGATATTTGGAATGCAATATATTTCTTGTATTAAATGTAAATTACAGTAATAAATGTAATCAGTTAACATGATGATCTAACACGATTTCTGAATATTACTATAATTTTATAACTTTATATTTATTAATTTTTCTTTAGAAAATAGTACTTTTATAATTTGATTAATTTTTTAGAATATTGATACACGTATAAAATAATTTCTATATCTATTTCTATTTAATTGGTAAACATTATTAAAAATAGTTTTTACATTTATTTTTATTAATAAAAAAATTTATTATTATAAGAATCTTATAATATTTATATCATCCTAAAGGGACCTTAAGAGATTTTTTTTACAACGTAAATACTCTATATTATGATGTTTTCCTAAAAACAATTTAATGTATATGCTATATTTAAATAAAATATAATTTTTTTTCCTTTTTATGTAATGATTTTGTAATAATTTTTAATTTATATTTTATATGTGAATATCACATATACAATAGGTTTACATGTATATATGTATATACAAGATCGTTTCTAAATTAACTGCTGTAATATGAAATAAGTAATTGATGTTTTATTTGTATTGATGTTCTCACATTTATTTTGTTTAGAATAAGAAATAATTTTTGTTTTGTAATTGTTTTAAACGATTTCTAATTCATCTAATAACAAACGAAAAAATAACTGATAATCGCATTATACAGAAACAAAATCAAATCTGTCAATCATTCAAAGAATTATTTTGAACAGAATTCATATAATTAAACAAAAATAATAATAATAATAATAATAATAATAATAATCAAAATTAAAGAGATAATAAAAAAAATCAGATAATAAAAAATCAGTAAAAATCTAATAACCTGATCATCAGCTTGATTAAAAAAAAAACATATCACAATCAAAGTTCATTAATTAATAAAATTATGATTTTACCAAATATAATATATATGCCTTTTTAGACATTAAAAAAGTATTCGATAAAGTCTGACATGAAGGCTTATTACAAATTATGTAATACAATATTTTTGATAACAATTTATCAATTATTAAAATCTTACGTAAACATAGAACATATTATATAAAAATAAGAAATTTCTAAGATGCATAAATCACAAAAAAGTATATGTTGAAGTTAAAAGGCTTTGCAATATTGCAATAAAAAATATAGTGCTTAAACTGATACTATTACTCGAAGGACTGCTTATTACTTAGAATTGTATAATTGTTTATATTATGAGCTTTGAGTGAATATTGGTGATATTTTAATTCTTTGTGGCTAACCGTAATGATTTTAATTGCATTTTGATGCAATTAAACTATATCATCGCTAGATTCTCTTTGATCTATATTCTATTTTTATTCTAACTGCACTACAAGACTGTCGTGAGCTTTGATTTTTCCTCCAATTCTTACTTTTCCTGAAAATGTACACTAAGAGAGAGTTAAAGACCAATTGTCGTGTTGGAGAATGGTTTCAAAGGATGGGTTTTCGTGAGGTCGGTAATCCATACAAGGCATACAAGGATAGCTTGTAAAGTGGCCGTGGTATCTGTGTTTAAATTGGAGATCTAGAAAGCATTAGGAAATTATACGCTTATAAATTATTTTTAAACTATTGAAAGCTATCCGGCCGCTTCACAAGCTCTGGATTTGTCCTTAACAGTATATTAGATCCAATATTATATATCTTATATATCAGATATCTCAATAATATTAAATAATATTAGATATATATACGTTTATAGATAACATTGCAATACACGAAGATTCAAGAAGCAGTTAATATTCCATAAAATCACATTAGCTTATTGGTTAGTAGCAAAAAAATTTAACTATAATAATTGCAATCACATCACTTTCCATAGAAAAAACCTCGAAAATGATATTTTACAACGATAAAATATCGAAAACAAAAAAATAGGCAAATATCTAGACATATAATTAACTTGAAAATCGCAATAATGAAAGTCATGCAATCAATTATATTATAAATTATTATTAAAATATTCTGTTTTCAAAAACATCCGCAAACTGAAAATTTCTGAGATAATTTTTTAAACAATATTTTCTTATGGAAAAATTTTTGTTACGATTTTGTTAACAAGTTATTAACAAAAAATACTAGTTAATCATTATAGTCAATCACGTATTAGTAATTAAGTAACGTTGACATATGTGCTACCAACCGAGTACGAACAACTCCAAATAACTCGAAAAATGTATTAAATATAATAAATATCTTTTTATCGATAAAAAATTATATTGAATTATATTATGAATAATGAATAAATATAATATATATTCAACACATTTTGTTCGAAATGTTCATATTTATTCATATTTGGTCGGCAGCATATAATCAATGCTATTATCGCACTTTAATTAAGCTATGCGCTTTGTAATTGGCTAGTATTTCTTGTTAATAATTTGTTGATAAAGTAACAAAAGTTTTATAAAAAAAAAAAATATTGTTTGAAATTAATTCATTTTCAGTTTACAGATGTTCCAATATTTTTAAGATATCTTAAAAAGAGAAAAAATATATAAATATATATAGAAAAATATACCAGCTATTCGACAAACATAAATTTGTTATTTGAAAATTTGGATTAATCTATTGATTAACTCTTTTTGAAATTATTATTTTGAGTAATTTTTTCTTTACATATTTCATAATTAGCGATCAGCTTTATTTTTTAAGTTTGTAGGAAATTTTTTGATACTATATGTATCCATGTATATGTTAATTAAAGATTCCTGAAATAATTTCAAACAATATTTTCCTTTTCAAAAATTTTTGTTATGATTTTATTAACGAATTATTAATAAAAAGCACTGGATAATTATGGTACGTAACTTAATCGAACCGCAACAATAGTATTAGTTTATACGATAACACTATATGCCGCAAGCAAATCCAAGCAGTATATATCAAAAAAATGTGTTTTATCTATATTATTAAATTTATCTATTATATATTTTATATTATATATTATTTTTTATATATAAAAAATACATATAAAAATATATAATAGTTAAATAAAAGTATATGCAAAGTATATAAATATACAAATATACATATATATATATATAAAATATATAATCAACTTTAATACTAATTCAAAAATTATTAATATTTTAATTTATAAAAATTCTAAATAACTATATTTTAAATAAATATTTTCAGTATTTATTATTATATATTATATACTACGTAAATTTTCGATTTATTTTATTTAATCAAGACTATTTCAATGATTGAATGAAATATATTTTTATTATAATTTTCTTTTAATAGGCAATAATTCTATATTAATAAAATTTAAAAGTTTAAAATAAAAACTTTAAAGAATGATATCACTAACATCAATATATTTAGAATAGTAACGTTCTTTTAATTATTAGATATGCAAATAAGTTCTTTTCTCTTTTTTTCCAAATTTAAGATTTTATTATATAAATCAAGTACAAAATTATGTCTCAAAATATTCATCTTTATTCTCTATAACCTTTTCCCACTTGGTAGGTAAATTATAAATTCCATTCCATGAAGAATAATAGCTGCTTACTGGTTATAAAGTCATCGATACATTTTTGAATATCTTCTTCCGAGTTGAAGCTTGTTTCTATAATTGCAGACTCCGAAAAATATGATAATCTGACGAGACCAGTATGTCGCACGTGATGTATCGCAAAACTTCCCATCCCAACGCATAAATTGTGTCACGTGTTTTTTACAACATGTAGTCGAGCATTGTCATATTGCAAAATCACATGTCTTGCTTTTTGTCCAGTAAACGGTCGTTTCTGCTCTAGTTGGTTGTATAAATTTATTAATTGATTTTGATAATATTCGGCAGTTATTGTTCCAAGTGGAAGCAGTTCATAATGGATAATTCCTTGAAAATCCCACCACATAAACAGCAAAACTTTTTTGCAATGTAAATTCAGTTTTGTCATTAAAATTAACAGTTCCCCGGAATTAACTTATGATTTTCATTATTTAAGATTGTGATATAAGACCTATTTTTCATCACTAACATTATTCACTAACAATTTTGTGCAGAAAACTTTTCTTTTTATGCCGTAAAAACAAGACAGCAGAAATCTGAATCTGTTTTTTTTTTTTTTTTATTCATTTCGTTTAATTCATGTGAGATCATCGTCTTAACTTCTGAATCTTACTCAATTATTTCAGTCGGATAAATGTTGCTTATCTGATGACTTCTAATTTTTCTATCAATTCTTCTTGCGTTTGGGTCGGATTTTCGTTGAGCAATTCCTCTGACTGACCGTCATCAAACTTTCTCGGTGCACCTGAATGATCGTTGTTTTTGAAATTAAAATTTTCGATTTTAAATCTTTAATATCATTTTTTGCATGTTTTGTAAGATACTGCGTTTTTGTTCTCCAGTGTCGCATAAACCATTTCAGTAGCTGATTTAACAGCTAATTTCCTATGTTGGAATGCAAAAAGTAAGCGATGATGCAAATAATGCTTCTTGCACACTATATTGCTTGAAATTGTTGCGTAGATCTGGAAACTTAGAGCGCTCATTACGACTCTTCTTAAAAACAAAAGAACGCTCTTTCAGATGGCACCACAAACGGGAAGTAATTGAATCAGAAATTATAATCGTAGAAAAAAAAGGAACTTATTTACACATCTAATATAATATTAATAATTATTATAGTATTACTACATAAGATTAAACAAAATAACTTTACATATTTTAATTTAAATAAGATATGATTTTCATTTTTTCTTTCATAGAATGGTACATGTGGCGATGTTACGAACCATATGGTTGCTTTTATATTGGTTCACCATGGTCCGGAGAGCACAGACCAGTATCAACATTTCCAGATCGTCCGGACTCTATAAATCCTCGTTACTTACTTTATATTCGTGAAATCATGGAACAACCGCAGGAATTGAAAATAGATAAAGAAGAAACTATTCATGATTCAGCTCTTAAAAAACAGAATAATCTTTATCTTATCGTTCATGGATTTCTGGATAATGGTGACAAAACGTGGGTTATGGTACGTATAACATTTATTTCTAATCAAAAAAATAACATGTGTATTATTCTTGATTCTATGATTTGATGTTAAGAATAATGACTAAATTTCGATAATATAATTAAATTTTGGAATTTGTATGTATAAATCATTGAAAAAACAGGCACATTTTTTGTATCGCAATAAAAAATAACAAGGATCAAATGATATACAATTATAAATTCATATTTAATTTATTATTTTAATTTATTATTATATATTTATATTATATATTTTATATATTATATATTATATATTTATTATTTTAATTTATTATCATATTTAATAAGTAGATTGTGAATTTTTATGTAAATATATAAATGAATATATATTTCATATTACATTGTATATTTTATATATTTGATTTTATATAATATGAATGAATATAATATATATAATATTTATCTTTTGATAATAATTTTATTTGCATAATATAATAATTGAATATTATAAACAAATATAATTATATTCTAATTATTACATATAGAATGAGGTATTTAATTTGAATATCTTGGCTGTTATTGATGATAGAAATATGTTAAATTTGAATTTTGAGATACAATTAAATTAATTTTTTATTAGTTTAGTATTGATGGATATAATCTAATATAATAAAATATAATGGATATAATAAAATATAATTACATTTTTGTTGTAATTAAATCTTATAGAGAGGCTAATCTTTTAGTATTTTGAGATAATAGTTAGGAAGAAAAAGTGGTACTTAACTTCTAATTAATTGTCTAATTGTAAGAATTTTATTTTTTTATTTATATTTATTATCAAAATTTTCACAATATAATCTTTTCTATCTATTAAATTATTTTTAATTTCTGTTCTAGACTTATTTGTAAACATTTTACAGAATTCAATTCTTAGAAATTGTTAAATTTTTTTGTATGTAAATCTTTTTAATTATTTTTGTTATGTTTTTTTATATTTATTGTTAACAAATAATTGTATATTTTTTTTCATTAATAATTAATGAATAAATATAATAATATAAAATATAATAATAAAAAATAAAAAAAATTATTTATCTTTAATCTCTTTTTGGGTAAATTTACAATATTTATTAAATTCTAATGATGTATACGAAAATTTTTTTAATTAACTGTATATTAGTTTTTGAAACAAAATATAATTTTTCAAATTTTTATTACAAATATTTTTGACACATGAAATAATCAAATTTCATTCTTAACTTTCATTTTCTCAGTAAGAGTTGTTTTTTTATTAATTCTTTTATTCATAATTTTTTTTGTTATTATTCATTCAATAATTTTAATTTTCATTTAATTTTACTATTATTAAAAAATTATTTTTTACAGAGAACTATGAAAGAATTATTATTAAAAGAAGATTGCAACGTAGTAATAGTGAATTGGATTGCTGGTGCAGGTCCACCATACACTCAAGCCGTGGCCAATACAAGATTAATCGGTGCAATGACAGCTCGTTTAGTTTATCAATTGATTGAAATTGGAGGAATAAATCCTTTGAAAATGCATTGCATTGGGCATAGTCTTGGTGCACATACTTGTGGTTACATTGGATACACTTTGAGGAAAAGATACAAATATAATCTTGGAAGAATTACTGGTAAGTTAAAAAATTACTATAGATATTATTATGAGAAAATTAAATTGATTATTGATTTAATATAATCATATTCATTAATACTTCATTAAATGAATTCATATATATTTAATTATCAATTATCAATATATATCAATATATATCAATATATATTCAACTATCATGTATATTTAAAATAAGTTTAAAGACTAAGTACTTCAATTATATTTATATATATTATATATATATATATATATATATATATATATATATATATATATATATATATATATATATATCAATTATATTATATTATATATATTTCAAATGAAAACAAAAACATAATACATAAAAATAAAATAAAAACAAATAAAATAAAAACATAATAGGATAATTTTCTTTTTTATATATGTATAATCTAAAAAATGTATAATAAATATATTATACATAAAAATAATTAAATAATTAAATCTATATAAAATAATCTATATAAAATATATATATAAAATAATCTATATAAATCTATATACAAATAATTATCTAAAGAAATTCTGGTTACTTGAACAAAAAGTTAAAAATATATATATAAAATTATATATAAGGATAATTGACAAATTCTTATTATATAAATTTATTAAATTACAGATTACATATTGCAACAAAAGCATCATTAAAATTTTCTTTGTTTCTCGAAACTAATATATATATATAAAATATTCCTTTGTTGATAATACAAAAAAAAATCAATCGTAGCTTAAAATTCAATCTATAAATTTCATTTGTTTATATAAAAAATGATTTAATAAAATAATAACATAGAGCATATAAAATCTATAAAACATATTAACAGGATATTATTATTTGATAGAGAGCTTCTTATGTCTTTCTTCTTATTTTTGTGTGCTAAATTTAAATTTTTGTTCATAAATATTATTTATCATGTTAAATTTCGAAAATAAATAAAATATCAATTTTTTACTATATTTATGAAAATATTTCAGAAAAAGTAATTTTTTTCAAATTTTATCAAAAATTATTATATAATACTATTAATTCTCTGTGAATTTGATTTATGATCATAGTATTCTTTTTTACTAAGATATACGTCTTTTAAAAGTTATTATATTTTTAATTTTATAAATAAAAGTTTATTGAAAAATATTTTTCCTTAATTTTTAAAAAACTATATTCATGAACATTTTCTTATTTTATTAGATTTTTATTTGAAAAAAATTAATTTCTGAAAATTAAATTTTCAGAAAAATTTTTTTTTTATTGTTAGTAAATTACATATATATTAATATACAAAATATACATATATTTTATTGTCAAAAATTCCATATAAAAGGACTGGAATAGAACAATAATTTATATATATATATATATGATTATTTATATTTTATTATTATTTTTTGCATTCCGCGAATCAGAAGGAAATCGTGATGAGAATATCCTTAATAATGAATATGAATATCCTTAATTATGAATATAAACTTTTTCTTCAAGCGCCTGTGACAATGTTCTTATTTTTGTTCGAATATTAAACTAAATCAAACAACATTGAACAAATTAATGTGATTAATATATTATGCCTAAGATTGAATTGGAATTGAGATATTTCAAATCATCAGAATTCATGCGAAAGTAGATTTTTTATTAAATTACCTATTGTATGTCTTAGTTATAATAGCTGATAGTAATGCGAACATTCTTTAAAATAGAATTTTTTTAAAATTGAATTAAACAATTTAAATTATTTTAAATGTTAGGCGAATTATTTTATTCAATAATTTGTAAAAACTTATACAAAAATTATTATTGATCAGAATTATCAGAAAAAATGATTTTTATTTATTTAGAAAAAAATCTAAAATATATCTTTTATTATTTAATAAATTTATATATATATATATATATATATATATATATATATATATATATATGCATTAAATTTAATAATATATATAAAAATGATGCTGCAAATGATGTTCAAATTTATAGTTTTTCGTGATTTTCGGCTTATAATTGTAATAAATCTAAAAATTTTTATATATTTTGATTTTTGTTTTTTTTAAGCATCAATCGATTTAAGTAAATCTTTATGTATGTATAACTTATTTAAATTTGTAAAAAGCATGTTTTAAATTTTTCATAATTATTCGGAATAGGAATGATTTTCATCGATTTTGATAGTTTTTGAGTTTTTGATTATAGAGGATAATATTTTGAATTTTTTATATCGCTGTTCGAAAGTAATTTTCGAAATATTTACAAAAAAATTGAATTATTATATAGAAAAAAATTGTTATCATTATATAGACACTTTCTTATTGTTAAAATCGAAAGCTTGAATGACTTTGAATATTGCACAAATCGACTAATTGGCCTCAACTGATGTTACTGCTCGAAAGCACCTACTACCGTAGGATCTGTATAATCGTTTATATTATAAACTCTGAGTGAACAAATGTTGGTACTTCAAACTCTTTGCGGCTAACTACTGTAATGACTCTAACTGCATTTTGATGTAAACTGTCGCTGAAATCTATCTATCTTCTATATTTAATCTAACTCGACTGCTAGACTGCTCGCGAGCATTGGTTTTTCCTCCAATCCTTGCCTTTTCAATCCTTGTGTGAAAATGCACACAAAGAGGGGTTGGAGGGACCAATCATCATGTTGGAGGGCGGTTTCAAAGGATAGGCTCTCGCGGAGTTGTGTCGCAGCGCGTGGGGATCAGGATGCTCGCTTCCACGATGGTCTTATCGCCTGGCGTGCAAGTGTGACTTATAAAGTGGCTGTTGCTGTGACATTTTTGCTTAAATCAAAGATTTAAGAAAGCGTTAAGAAAACCATACTCGTTCATAAATTACTGCTATTGGAGGTACTTGAATTGTTGAAAATCAGATTTGACCGCTTCACAAGTCCTGTCCTTAACACTTATATATATATATATATATATATATATATATATATATATATATATATATATAATGATTTATTAAATTCGAATATTATAAAGAAATCTAAAAACTAATTCGAAAATTTTTACTTTAATAAAAAACTTTGTATGTAGAACATAATAGATTATACATAGAATATTTTCTTATTACATAGATTACATGTAAATAATTTTCTTCGATGAGAAATCTCTTTTTAAAATTAGCTCTTTAAGTTAGTATTTTCTCAATTTTTGATACAATTTCATTTGAAAATTTTTTTTTAAAAAATGATAAAGCACTAAATTCTGAACATTTTTTAATTTAAAATTTTGTCTATACATTATCTATATATTACAGTTATATTTAAAGAAACGGAAAATTATTTAAACTTTGGATATTAATTTCATATTTTTTTTTTCTTATTTTATAATTTCTCAGCGAAAAATTCTATAGTAAATTATTATATTTTGCAATAAAATTTCATAAAAAATAATAAAAATTATTCATTAATATTTTATCAAAAATAAAAAAAATATTCGAATATTTTTGTAAGTCACATATATTTAATAGGACATATATTTATAACGGCTAATAACACCATAGGCTAAAATTATTGAGTGATATCCTCAATCTAAGAAAAAAATCTTAGAATTAGATTGGAAGCACGTTCGCTATTCCCTCTTTGTAATAAATTTTTTCGAATAAAATGATGTTTATTCGCATAGAAAATGTCGTTTCAAGTCTTACAATCAAGTTCAAACTTCAGTTATGCCAAATGTTTCTAAAAAATATATAATTCCAAAGTAATATCACTTTGTATTATCTGTTCTTGTATTTTCTGTTTTAACAAAAAGTGTCAGAATCACTTATTCATGATTCAATATTCCTAAAGTGCTGTGATATGATTCATAAAATAAACATTGAAAAAAAGAAAAATATAAATTATTAAATATAGAATTAAATAAACTCATGTTATATATAGTATATTTTTTAATATTGTGTCAAAACAATCATCAATAAATAATACAATCTGACAGCAATGTCACAAATGTAAATATCAAAATACTGAAATTAAAGGTTCATTTACATTCGTTTCAAATTTTAAATCGTATTTAAAATAAAAATATGAAAATGAAGTATTAGAAAAATTTCATAAATACAAATAAAAAAAACTGGAAAAAGCAACGTTGAATTTAACTAATAAATACAATTGTATAAACCAATACGATTACAAATAAAAACATATAATATATAACAATATATAAAAAAAGAATTTATTGTCAATCTTAATTTGTAAAAGATTTTATTAATTCATTTTTTTTTATTTCAATATTGTTGATAATTCAATATCTTTGAATTATCTTTAATCTAAACCTAAAATAAACAAGAATATCTTGTTCTAACACTTAACCATTTGCAAGAAGAAAATAATATATATTATGGATATGCAATACATGTTTTTGGACGTAAAAAAAAAATTGAAGTACACCATGTTGATGATTTTGCAACTTATATCTTGAAAACATTCTATCAACTGTAGAAAACGATTTTTAAAAGTTTCTAAATTTCAGGCTCATTTTAAACTGATTTCATATTGTTTTTTTTTATTTTTACTTTAAATCAAGATGGTTAAATGCAATTGGAAAATTTAGATTATGTAATGTATTATCGAATATAATATAGAATTGATAAAAAAATATATATTCCTTGTATATAGAAGAAATAAAATTAGAAGTTAATGATGACTTCAAAGATGAAGAAAAATAATTTACAGCACCTAATGAAATTATTTAATCAGTTACTAGATCAAAATTCATATATCATCAAAATACTAAAAAACAACCAAATCAAAATATAAATTACTAATCCAAAAAAAGTTTTTTTTTTTTTAAATTTGAGAGGAGAAAACATAATTGAATTATTAAATAAATTCATGGTTAAATAAATATTACAAATATTATAAAATAAGAAATATTGCAAATAAAATATGAGGGGGAAGGGGGAAAAAATGTTAATAATCATGCAAGTCAACTGTGTGATGAAATATTAGAATTTCGTGTTGTATTGAAAAAACGAATATTTTTACAATAATTATTATATCTACACGAAAAACTGTTATTTTTTATTTTATGCTATTATATATATATTTGAAATAAACAATATTTTTTTGAAATTATTATTTAAAAATAATCCATTTTTTAAATTATTTGTACTTGCATATTTTGAAATAAATTTATTTGTTATTTCATTTGAGATGATCATTTGTTCTTTTAATTTGTTATTTTATTTCAAATAAATAAAAAATATCTAGTTTATTATAGAACAATAGATATATTTATTTTAATTCAATTTTAATTACATATATAAGTAGAAATTTTAAATTATATTATAATATTTACTAATAATAATTCTAAAGAAATGAATATCAAATAGGAAATGTAACATAAAATATTTTAAGTGCAGTTGCACTTCAGCAATTTATTCTTTTCTTTTTTATAATTTATAGTGAGAATATAGATAATTTGTTGTGATTTATCTATAATAACAGTTTCATAAAAAAATAAATATTAAAGTCTTATATCTCTAAATTAATTTTAATATAATAATATATCAACTATATTGTTAAAATCATTTTAATACTAGCAATAATTATAATATTAGCAATGCTACGAATATATTTATAATGATAATGAAATAACGAACTTTATTAAAAAGTTAAAATAATCTTAACTTTTTTTTTAATATTTTAATCTGTTGAAAATTAATTAAATTGATTAAATTAACTTTTTTTATTAAATTAATTAATTTTTTTATTATAAAAATTGACATATGTTTCAAATTATTAGACATTTAATATCTAATGGAGAATATAAAAAAATTAAGTGAAATATAATTTTATGTACAGAGTGAATTATGAACATGAACAAACAAAACAATTAAATGCTGCCATGTATATATATATAAATATATACCTAAAAAATTATAAAAATTTATATAACTTTTAATAAAGATACATTAAAAATTATATCTATATTGAATGTTCCATACACTACGTTAATTATAATTTAAATAATATTATGAAAAAAAAAATAAAAATATATAATCATATTCTTATTTCAATAATAATAATTAATGTTATATTTTTGCTAAAACATTCACATATTTTTCATAATTATAAATATAAAAATGAATCATTTTAAGAGATAATTGATAATTTTTATAATAAATCGATTTGATTCGCTATCATAAATTTTATCACATTTCTATAAAGATTATAATAAAAAATGAAATATTTATTTTGAAAATTAATTCTAATAGAATATAGATTAAAATATAAATTTCTCCATAAAAATTTAATTGTAATCAATTTATCATTTTTCAAAATCAAATCAATATCGATGTAATCTACTTTTTTTTAATCATTTTTTTAACTTTCGATTTTTTCTAAATTTATTATATGTCTTGAAATAATTAATTACTTTTATTATTATATATACATATTTATTGTTAAATATTGTTAAATATTGAAATAATGAATGTAAAATAATAATAATGTATATAGAAAAATAATTTTGAACATATATATATAGAAATCACATTTATATTTTTCTTTCTTTAACTCCACATTATTTTCTTTCTTAATTCTAAATTAAATTTATAATTTGTTTTCATGAAACATTAATAAATTTTTTTAGCATTTTGTTTTGATTAAAACAATTCTGTATTTTTTTATGAATTGTATATGATTATAAGTCTATTATTAATTATTATAAATCATTTAAATGTGTTTTAAAAAATCTTTTTGATATAATTGTAATTTTAAATAGTATATTGTTAATGGATCGTTTAGATAATTTTTTAATTTTTACTTAGTTTTTTGCTACAAAATTGATCTTGAAATTTAAAGTCTAATTTCTTTTTATTACATAAAGAGGATCTTAGATTTAAATTCTAGATTATTAATTATATTTCAAAATATTAATAAAAATCTTTAGAGAATTATCTAGAGAAACGAGAAAAAAAAAGAAAGAGTTCACGATTTATAACTTTTAACGATATATTGTAGAGAATAATATTTAGCTTTTTTAAATTGATGGAAAAAAAAAATGATAAAATAAGATATTAAACAACTCTTGATCAATGGAAATCACAATCAATATTTATAATAATTAATGTAAAATAAAATGCTGATTATGTAACTTAATAACTTCGACCATTATAATTTTGGTCATCCAGAAATTATTTTATTTACACATATATATTTTACATTTTTAAGCCATTATAATTTAAGAAATTTTTTGACCAATTCATTCGTTATACATTTTGCATTCAAACATCGCAATATGTTTATAAATAATTGTATGCTTATGTACATGCTATTGAATATGTATCTATGTATCTACATCTATGTATCTATACAAGAATATGTATCTACAAATGAACATTCATGTAAAATTCTATATAGTAGCAATCTTTTTTTTATAAATATGTTATAAATTAAGACCAAATGGCAGCTTTATATGCGTGGAACAAAAATTATTCAGGTAATTTGAAAATACTTGTGAATATCTAAAAACATATCCAACAAAATTGGTGAAAAAGCCCTTTTCTATTTCCAAATGTTTCTATATATTGAATGCTATAAATACGTACTGCATATACATCTAAGACAATATTTCAGTATGCGATTGTCGTTTATCTGTTTCTATAAATACATCGTGATAGCCAGCATATAAATCCGCAAAATGTGACAATAAAATATAAAATCCTTGGGCAATTAAAATTACATATGATCGTTACAAGAACAGATAAATAATAAGTAAGAGTAAATCATCATAATTTCGATCATTATACTTTTGATCATCCTTATTTTATTTTTATAAAACTATTTTTTTTTTTTATAAAACTCTTGTAAAATTATAGACAAATATTATGTATACTAACTATTAGTTCACTCGTTATACATACATATATCTTATACATAGTATAATATGTATACATGTATACATGTATACCGTGATGAATTTATTCATTTTATTGCATATAAACAAGTAAATTATGAAACATATTCTTATTCAATTACTCATTAGTTGGTAATGATTACAACGACAATAAGTTGTATGACACTGATTAAGTGAAGAATTGTATTACTAATATTTATTTAGGCGAATATTATGTATAATAATATTTATACAGAGAAAATTCAATATATAAAACCGAAACGCTTAAGAATATATATAAGAATTTGTATAATAAATCGAAATATTTTAGAAATAAATATTTTGAAACAAGAAACAAATATTAACTAATTCAATATTTTGAGATAAATAAATATGAAATATTTCTTAAAATGATTTATCTTTTTGGGAAATTATAAACGATTCATTTTTGCTTTTAATTATAATTATTTTTGTTTTTTCTTACAATTATTTTTTTCTGCTTTTTAACTTTAGTTCATAATTAACAAATATAATTTTACATTTAATTAACAAATATAATCATAGTACAGATCAGATCATATCAAGCACCAGTTAATATACATATAATTCAATGAAAGAATTCACAGTCAGTTAAGTAAAATGAAAACCAATTAATTTGTTATGAATGGAGTTTAATGTCTAGCAATTAAAATCACGATACTTTTGATATGATTTGATTTGATTATCTACTAAAAATGCTCAATAATAAAAAAAAAATATGATGAAAGAAATATGAATAATATATAGAATTTATTTGAATTATATGATTTTAGTCATTAAAATATATTGACTTTTTAAAAAAATAAGTAAATTATTTTCATTGTTCATTAAGCGAACAAAATACAAAAGAGTTCGTTGAAATTAATAATAATTTTATTTTATATGAAATATAAATTATAAACCATAATACAAAATATATGTACATATAGCAATTCTTTTATTAATAGAATCACTCATTATTTCAAATCATCTTTTAAAATATCAGTAATATTTTTATTTCTTAAATATAAATAGAGAAGGAGTAAAATTTTAAAATATAAAATATTTAGATTTTAGTCCTTTATTTATCTAATGACGAAAAATATTTCCAAAAATTATGTATACAAAAAAAAAATGATAAAAATTTGAGAATTAATTTTGCACATTCAAAAAAGTATTCTAAAAAAAATGTAAAATATTCAAAAAATATATATAAATGTTTATTACGATTAAGATAAGTATGAAAACATTCATTTTGGAAATAAACTATTGATTATGTGTAGAAAAAAAAATTGCCTAAAATGCTCTTAATAACATATTTCAAAGTTGATTAAGGTTGATTAGGAGGAATCAAAATATTTTCAACCCGAAATAAATTCTATTTAAAGTATTTTTCAAAAAAACAAATAATTTGGAAAATAATTACACCTAAAAGTTTAAATAGAATATTATATCTGAAAATATTATATTTTAAAATAGAGAAAATTATTAAATGATTAACTATTCTGCAAACATTCGCGTATTTATGTTTTTTCAAAAAATTTTTAAATAACGAATTTTTTATAATCAAACTCTACTCTTGGTCACTTAATTATAATAGATAAAATTGGTCAAGATTTATTCATCCCTGCTCTTCTTTTCTCTTGTCAATAGTGTCAATAGTTGTGTAAGTGCTAGAAAATACTAAAAGAACTTTCGTTCTAATCTCGTATTAAATTTATTCAAATTCTCAGTGTCATGCAAACACAAATCTATTATTAATTTCTTGAAAGTTGTATTTAGAATTTAAACTTTTTTAACTAATTTAAACTTTCAAAATATACATATATTCATTTTATTGCATATAAAATTATGTTTACATTCTTCATTCGATAACATGAAAATTATAATACAATAAAGCAGTAAATAAAAGTATAAAGCAAATAAAATGAAAATTATTGAGCAATATTCTATAAAATTTTTTATGTTTTATTTAATGTCTCTGTTTGAAGGCCTTGATCCTGCTGAACCGCATTTCAGCAACACATCCACAATGGTGCGACTTGATCCAACGGATGCCACTTTCGTTACGGCTATTCACACCGATTGCAATCCTTTTATCAACTTAGGGCTCGGTATTACTCATCCTGTCGCTCATATCGATTTTTTTCCAAATGGAGGACGCAATCAGCCCGGTTGCAACGAGGGTGTATTGAATTCTATCACCTTAGAACGTGGAAGCTTCTTTCGAGGTAAGTTTTTTTTATTTTTCTTTTTTTATTTTTACTTACCTTCTTCTCTTTTTTTGTTCTATGTTTGACTACTTGTTTTGATATTTTGTTGTAAATATTGTAAATAGAGTATATGTAAGATATATACATGTATAATATTAATAATTATTTTAAAAAAAATTACATTTTTGATTTGATGATCTTGAAATATATTGTCAAGAACAATATTTTAAATACTAACTTTTCCCATATAACCATCATTTATAATGTGATATCAGCCTCATATTTAGTATTATTATATCTGTTATATTATCTATTATATCTTCTCATTTTTTCACATTATTATAAAGAAGTTATTATAAATAATTATAAAAAAGTTCTGTTAGAAAATAAAAAAGTAGATTTTCGCTAAACAAAACCATTTATATTAATCATTGTAATATGTTTATATTTACAGTTAATAAATAGCATAATTGTCATATATTGTTATATATAATGTCACGAACGCATCACGTATTAAGCAGAATTCAATATAGTAAAAATTCTTTGCAAATGAGTCGAAAACTAAGGCCGACTATTGATTAGGTATAAAAGAAAAAGTTATATTTTTAAATTCATTGATCTAATTGATAATTATTATTCAGTAACATTAGTATATAATAATATCGAAAAGAATAATTATCTATACATTTTTGCAATAATTTGATTGCTTTTTATTTTTAAAACAAAATTAGTGGAATTAGCAAAAATTTGTATCTTTTAACCTCTATCACTATCTCTTTTCTTCCTCATTTTAATCTTTCTACTTTAATATATTTTCTATAATGATAATAATACTGATATTAAAAAAATTAAATGTAATATTTTTAAATATAATATTTAAATTATATATATTTACACAACAATATTATATATGATATTGAAGTTTAAACTGAATGATTTTGAATGTTGCACATAATCTAAGGGGTGCTTGAATTGATGATATTACTCGAAAAATCATCTAGTACACTATATAACTGTATATATGTACATGTAAAACTGTACAACTGTCGTTTGTATTATAAACTTGAACTGGACGAATGATAGTTTACTTTAACTATTTGTCACTGATTCACGATTGAACATAATGTTGTTCCAACTGTACTCTGATTGATGAACTGAATTCTATCTGCTCTATCTGCTGAATTCTATTTTATTCTATTGACTAATCTGCTCTACTAGAAAACTACAATGGACCTTGGTTTTTCCTTCAATCATTATTTTTTGAAAATAAGAAGGAGTTAGAGGAATTAATCACATTAAAGGATAGTTTCGAAGGATAGGTCCTCGCGTTGCAACACGTGGGAGGCTCAAGATCCTTGCGATCGCTTCATCATAAGGCACTAGGCGCGTAAGTGTAACTTGTGGTCATCTCCGTTTCGATTGTTCTGAAAATCTGAAAAGCGTTAGAGAACTGTACCCGCTTGTAAATTATTGCTAGACTATTGAAAATGTTTGAGTCGTTAAAAATCAAATCCATGCTATCTGAACGCTTTAAGCACAAATCTTGATTTTGTGTTTAACAGATATAAAAGCATAATCATGAAATTATCTTTATACATTATTGTACATACATATTTTATTGTCACTTTACATAAAGTACGCGATTTTATTAGTTATTAATATATATATATATATATATATATATATATATATATATATAATGAATAACGAAAGTATTCGAACGTTTACATTTACAATTTTTTATGAACGAAATATATATGTTAAAGGAACTTGTTTAAAACAATGAGAAGTGAATAGTAGGACAGAAATCTCAAGATTATGTCAGCAAAATTTGAAAATGATTCATTAATTTATATATAATTATATAATTTATAATTTATATATATATAATTATTATGTATATTATAAATATAGAATTATTATATAATTTATATATGCAGTAGTTATAATACATTTATTATAAACACGCACCATTGATTACAAATTTTATTTGAACGCTGATACGTTCTTGATAGTTTTTAAACATTTTAACCAGAAATATAAACAGTGATACTATGATGAGAGCATTTTGATAATATCAAGGTATTATTCCATTAACAGTATATAATATAAAGTAACATAAAAGTGTGCGAATAAATAATATTCAAAATGAATCCGAAAAAGTCTGAAACACAAAAGTGTGAACGAAAAACTCTCCTTCGGCTGCATAAGGATAGGAAATCATATAGTGAGATAGCAAAAATTGTAAATAGATTACATCATAGAAGAATGAAGAAAAACTGAAGGAACAGTTGTGAATAAAGCTTTTAAGTCGACCAAGAAAATTAACTGAAAGAGAAGAAAAAATTATTATTCGCGAAGTAAAAAAAAATCCTATTATACCTGCATTTACACTTTCAAGTATGATATTGAAAATGTTTGACAAAGACGTTCATGTTGAATTATGTCAATGAGTCTTACGAAATAATAATTTTCATGGTAGAATATCAAAAAGAAAGCCGTACATAATAAGCAAAATTAAAAGAAGAAATTGACTTTTGCAAAAAACATTTGTAATAAAAGATAATGCTTTTTAAATCATCTTCAAATTTGGGAAAAATTGATATTTTCTGATGAATTTAAGTTTATTTTTAATTCGAATAGGTGAAATTATGTGTGGAAAAGACCAAAATTACGGAATTAGAAATCCAAAATGCATGCTCAATAGTAAAGCGCAGTGGTTCAGTTATGATGTTGGGGTTGTATGGCAACTAATGATTTAGGGAATTTAATATGTATAGCAGTAATTATAGTATTTTTATATATAGTAATAATTATAGTATTATTAACGGAATATTGGATAAATATAAATCTCTAGATATAAAGAACAATCTCAAAGATAGTGCCTATAGTTGGGATTGTTGAAAGACTTCTGTCGAGCCCGTAAGCTTGTCTTACGATCTGCGTATATTGCACAATGGTGCCTTACTTGTATTACCGATCGAAGGACCACTTACCACTGTATATGAACTTTATACTCGATTATCTTATGAGTTCTAAGTGGTGATAGCTTAACTCTTTGAGCTCTGTGATTCTAACTGTGCTTCGACTAACTGTATCGTCACCGAGATCTATCTGTCTATCTTCTCTATGACGACTCTTTCGACTCCACAGTGTCTTCTCTAATATTCTAACTCAACTACTCTTGTTCTCTACTCTGATCAACTACACAAATTCGACTACTTTGTTTGACCACACAACTTTGATTACTTTGTTTGATCACACAATTTCGACTACTTTGTTAATTCGACTACGTTTATCGCGAATCTTGGTTCTCCTTTTATCCCTGCATTTCGTGCAAATGCACACAAGAAGGACTAGAGGAACCAATCCTCGCGTCGAAGGGCGGTTTCAAGGGATGGGCCTTTGCGGGGTTGCGCCGTAACGCATGTTGGGCCTTTACTTTCACTTTTATGGTGATCTATTATATGGCGTGCAAATGCGGCTCGTAAAATGATCGTTGCTATGGTTTCTGTTCAAACTAACATCTGGAATTTGAATTGTTAACAGCAAAACACGACCCGACCATTTCACGAGTCCGGGCCTTAACAACTTTTACTTTCAACAAGACAACGATCCTAAACATAGCGCAAATCGTGAAAAAATGGATCATATACAATATGCTCCATATGTTAAATATTCTATCACAAAGTCCAAATGTCCAGACTGAGACAAATTATTATCAAAGATGGTCCAACAAAATTTAATGTTAAATAATATTGCATGTATGAAGCGTTCGAATATTTTTGTAACTACTAACGGTGTGTGTATTTGTAATAAATGTATTATAACTACTGCAAACTTAGTAAATCATTTTCAAATTTTGCTGATATTATCTTGAAATATTTCCCTTTTACTATACATCTCTCATTGTTTTAAAGTACAACTTTAACATATATATTTCGTTCATCAAAAATTGTAAATGTAAGTATTCAAATACTTTCGTTAATCATATGTATATATAATTGCCCGTATTATTACAATGAATTCTGCCTATACGTATGCACTTATGACATAAATTATTTTACAGTGTTATTGGTTATTTTATAGTGACCGGATAATATAAATAGGTCACCCAAATCCAATTCTTATCTTTTGTTTATAGTTTATATAAACTGAAGTTGGATGAACTTACTATTAATCCAATGAGGCGCAGTAGATATAAACAAGTGCACGTGATCGACGTATGGACAAGACAGGACCGATTCACAGATTCCAGATTCCTGCGAATTAGGAAATAAGAAGGTATCTTTGTGAATAATAATTTGTTCACTTCCAATATAATCTGAAATTATTCGTATTGATATAAACTCAATGAGGAAAATAAGTTTTGAACCAATATTTGATAAAAAATTATCAATATTATAAATTATTATAATTTTGTAGAAAAAAATTGTATAATAATCAATTTAAATTTATTTATGAAACATTAAATTCTTATTTTCAACAATTCTGAATTCGTTTTTATATATCATTAGCAAATAGAAAAGTAAGGATATTTTTCTTCTTAAAAATTTAAAAGATTTAATCGACTGCAAAAATTTTGAAAAATCTTTTTTGTGGTTGAATTCATAATAGATTTGAAAAATTGAAATTTTTTCTTTACAATGATCTCTTAAAATTTATTATATGATGTTTTCGCAAATTATTGAATTTTGTATATAGTTAAAAACGGCGAAAATTGCAATTTTTTGAATTTGTTATCTGATTCTGAAAATATTTAAAGTTCAATAATTAGATAAAAGAAATTATGTATAGCAAGTTTTAGAAGAAAAAATTTCAAAGTCACCGAACGAACATGATATTTTACTCCTTCTAACCACTAATAATAGTTCAATTTTTCTACAACGTATTTCTGCAGAAAGAGAATCATTATTGCCAATAGTGACAATAGGGATAATATAATGGCACTTATTCTTTTATGGAAATTCATCGAAGAAGAATTGAATCATTTTTAGTAATAAAGGAGATATACATTGTGCTTCTCCGGCAACTGTATTTTAACTATTGTGGATTCAGTTATAAAAAAATTTTTTTAATTTTCTTGATTTAATTTTTAAAAGTTAAAGAAAAAAGTATCTTTATTTTTTTATTTGCTGATATATAAAACAAATTCAGAACTGTAAAAATAGGAAGTTGAAATAAGATTGATTGTTAATTTTCTTTTTTTACGAAAATTATAATAATTACAAATATCGATAATTTTTCATTGAGTATTGGATCATTTATGTTCTTCGCTATATACTTAAATAACAAAATAAATGAAATTATAAAATAAATTAAATAAACAATTAATATTTTTTTATTCTGAATTTTATCAATATCAGAATTCAAATAAGAAAATATCAAAATTATTCAAGCTTATTTCAAAAGTTTCGATTATATGTTTAATAATGAAATTTCATTGAAAAATTTATTTTTAATTTTAATAATTATATCTTTGATGAATATATCTTTTCCTTTTCTTCGCTGTATTCGTTGCTTCATAGAACAAATTCTTCATAATTTGAAATTTTAATTACAATGTTACAATGTATATGAACCATTTATTTTGAAAGTGGCCTAAATCCATTTATTTTAAAATTGAGGTATTGAAAGATTTGCGTTTTAATAAATTTAAAAATATTGGTAACTGATAACATGGTTATATAATATTTTTGCATTTCTAAAGATGTATTAATTTACCAACCCAATTAGCATAATAAACATTGTTTAAAAAATTATATGTTTTTGATGGCTAAATGACTTATGTCATTTTTAAAATTAATGAAATAATATTTTTATTTGTTAATAAAGCATAAATCCATGGAAAAAATAAATTTTTTTTTAAATACAATTTTATAAAAAAATATTCAACTTTCATTAATGAAGTAAAATTTCTATTTGTTAATAAAGCATAAGTCCATGAAAAAAATATTTTTTTTTAAATAAAAAGAAATATATACAATTTTATAAAATTAAAAAATATTCAACTTTTATTCACTATTAAAAAAATGTTACATTCAAATTAGTAATATTTTCCAATTGCAATTTATAATTCATTCCTCTCATTAAAATAATTATGGTATGCAACTGATTTATAGTATAATAAATTTATTAAATCGTATTTTAATGTTGCAATTAATTTTGCTTTTCTATATATTAGTGTCAATTCAATATTATTAAAGTTTCTTGGTGTGATGGGGTACTAAATCTAGAGTTTTGAATAGTGCATCTTCATTCATTAATTTTTTATAAAACATTTTATATGGTTCAGTTCTCAAAAATCTTATTCAATATATTTTTAACCAATTTAATCTTTCTCTGTTAATATTTTTTAATCTATCGCTCACTAAAAATCACGTTCTTTAGAGGTTTAGTTAGTAAAAATGAAATCTTTTTGTTTCATTTTATTTAGAATGAAATTATTTTTTCGTCATTTTTTTATGACTTCGTAATATTCCTGAGAGACAAATAATAAATTGTTTTTTTTTTAATGCCATTACAATTTCGAAACTTTCTACAACTCTCTATCATTCGAATATAAGAAATGAATGATCTGATGGAATGAACAGAAACTTATGGTCAATGATATCTACATTATTTTGGCAAATTGGACAATTTTTATCATGTCAAAGCTTTAACTTTAGCTTTTAGTTTTATATCTTTATATTATATCTCTTTTGTCTTGAATACATAGCGCTGTAAGTATAACTTGCTTTTCGTTTCTAAGATTTTTTAGATGTTTCAGGAAACAAGATGCTACTTCCTGTGAACCTCTGGATACGACAATTTTATCCTAGAGATACATGTAAACGTTATTATCATGGAAATTGTGAAAACTCAGATTTAAAATATACAATCTACGCTTTTAATATGCAATTGAAGTAGTTAACTTTGGGTAAGGCAGTACTTTTGTAAATCGAAAGAAAAAACAAAATGTAATCAGAATTATATAATGCCAAGTTTTGATGTTATTTTAATGATTTTCTTGCCAATTTTACTTGCCAATTTTACTCTTAAATAAGTTTCATGTTCTTCCATAAGGTTTATGTTTTCTTCGTCATTATTTGATGCTTTAATTTTATTATTTAAATGATCATATTTCTGGCAAATATCTTTCCGCGATATATGAAATGTAAATTAAAATCTTCTTTAAAGATTTTCCTAAGTTTTCTTATTAATAGCGATAGTATTATTTTTTTTCTATTTAAGCAGATATAGGTTAAATATCTTTATATTTAAATCGGGCTATAAGAATTTTTTATTAGGATTGTAGGATCTACAATGAATTTTAAATTAAAAAAAACTTTGAACGTGATTATGAACAGATTTTCTTTTTCTTACTTTAAATTTTTCTGAATGGTCCATTTATATTATTTTCTATATTTTCAGATTTTTTAAAGTATATTTTAACTGTCTTTCACTTATATTAAACGTATTCAAAAATAATTTTTTATAAATAGGGAATTTTCTGGATGGACAGTAGTTAAAAATAGATATAATAATATAAATAAATAATATAAATAATATAAATAATAATAGATTCTTTTCTTTTCTTATTTCTTAACGAACTGTTCTCTTTTGGCAATAATGCGTTTAGTAGCTTCATAAGGTAATATATTTTGTTTATTAAAATCACTTAAATTTCAAAATATATTAAAAATCTTTTTCCTTTCTTCTGCATGGAAATATTTTATACAACTTTTTGAACAATCTTTGTTTTGAAATACCCTAATTTTTCTATTTTGAATATAATATTTTTTTCTTGCATTCCGTTTGATTTTTCATAATTTTTGAATATGTGTTATTATTCTTTTTTCTTGATTTTTTCTTTATGGAATCGTTTGAGATTAGCTTTATTTTTTGTTAATAAATATGTTTCTAATGAATATGATTCTTTTTTTCTTTAATATTTGCAAAATTACAATTAATACTTTATTATATTTTAAATCATCTTCACTTTTTGATTTCAAAAAAACTTAATTTGCATAGGTAGAATTTTTGTATATAACAAAAAAATCAAAATTTCGTTAAAATTTTTAATTATAATTATACAAACATGTATACCTCAATTTTTTTTTTTTATACTTATCACTGAGATAATTTGAAGTTAAACATTTTCAAACATGTTGAAATTTATATTAAAAACAAAGTAAAAATTAAGCAATCCAAATTTAAGAAAACTCTAAAAATAAACAAAAGTTCTTAATCTGTGAAACAATAATATTTTTGCTTTTTAAAGCAGACTACCAAAGAATAATGCACTTTTTTCTAATTAGTGTAAGTTATGTAATTACGAAACGTATCATAGCTGTTATCATTAAATAAATTATCAGGAAATTTTAGAAAAAAATAGATTATGCATTCAATCACCATTATCAATTTTTATCACATTGATAATCTTTCTTACTTGCTTGTTTATTAAAATTATATATTTAATATAATGGAATTATTATTATTTAAAAAAATCATTATATGAACTAATCGAACTAAATAATACTTTAATAACATTACTTTAATAAAACATAAAGCTTCTATTTCTTAAAATTTTACTGCATAGTTTACTCTATATCTGTTTGAAACTTTTAAAATGAGACTTAAACCATTTTCAAAATAAAAATTTTAAGATTTTATTAATCAATTAATTTTTTTTTTAAAAATCTTAGTGATTTTTAAATATATTAGTTATAAATTGCTTCAAAATGAAAACATAACAATAGAAATTTAAATATTAAAATAACCAATTTGATTTTTTTGATAAATAGGTCACTTTCAAAATAAATGGCTCATATTTTTACATAAATTTTTATTTGATCATATTAATTCAATAGAATATTATTTATAGCAATATGGTGAAAGGCTAAAGATTAAAAAAGTAAAGATGTAATAATACTTTTTATCTTTGCTTATTTCATCCACCATATAAAAAATTCAGTTTATGCAATTCAATTTTTATCATTAAGTAAATTGCTTTAACAATATCAGTTTCTCATTAGTATTTCTTTTTTGGCTGTTGTTAATATCTTTTCAATTTTTAATTTTTAAATTTATTTATAAATTATGAAAACTATTTCTCAAACAGTCAATTCATTTTTTCATAAATGTTTTTATTATAATATTTTAGAATTCAAAATAAAACATTTTATTGTATTTATCAAAACTTTTATCATAGTATATGTAATAATTAATTATTTCTCCTTATCAAAGAAATTTTTAATTATGCTAAAATGAAATTTATTTAAAAATATTGCTCAAAAAAAAATTATATTCTTTAATATTTTATCCATTCTCTATATGATTAACAATAATCCGAGTTTAATTCAAATAATTTAAATAATATATTTCTTATAATGTTACGTATAATATTTATCATATAAGAAGATATTATGTTCTCATTACATAAATTCAAAAATATCTTTTAATAATTTATATAAAGAAAATTATTTAAAAAAGTTTATGTTAAGTAATATGTAATTAACATTAATTCTGGAAATTCGACACGATAAAAAAAATTAATATAATATAGATACTGTAATCTATATACTACTACAATCTATGATTTTGCATTTCTATTAAAATCATCCATTTGTTTATTGTTAATTTTCTAGCAAGATATTATTCTCTTTAAAGATAATATTTGTTTTCCAATTGTTTTTTAAATAAATTTTCCAATTTTTTTATAAACATTTAAATGTTTTTTTTTTTACTTATACTAAAATATGTTTTTTATATATATATATATATATTTTTTTATTTGATGATTTTATTACATTTTTTTCGTTCAAAATCAGAATTCTTTGCAGCTTTTTATCCTCAAAATTACATTTTATGATTTTCAGTATTTTGCAAAGCTAATAATATAATATATATTAATTTTTATATGCATATTCATATTAAAATATATTTTTTTTTATATTATAAAAGTCAAGCATTTAATATTTTTTTTCTAAAAACTATTTTTATCATAAATAATGATACAAAAAACAAATCAAAAAAGTTTTCAATTTTATAAAAAAAATTTTTATCAAATTATATATATATATGCTAAATATGAATCTGGTTGTAAAAATTGTTTGATTTAAATGTATAAGAATTATCGATTTTTACTATATTTGAGAAAATATATTAAAAAAAGCAATTTTTTTTAAATTTTCAAAGAAGGAAGGGGTATTTTAAACGTGTAATATATAATATGTAAAATTTGGAAAAATTCTCAAAGAAAAATCTCAAGAAATACTGAAAATCATTATGTCAATTATTATTTTGATTAAAATTATAGTTTATTTATTAGAAAGAACTGTAGAAAATAGAATAGTTGTATTCTTAAAATTGATGAATAATCAATTAGCAGCCAATAATTTCAATTGCAATAATCGATCACGTGAATATTTTGCTTGTATCTACTGCTTCGTTTTGTTGCAATTGACGGAAATTATCTTCTAAAAAATAGATAATATGATTGTCATATTCTTCTTTTCCATTAATATAATAGAATCAAACTCGCCAAATAATTTATAAACAAATAATTTAAAAACAAACAAGATAAAACATGAGAGATTTTGAGTATCTTAAATCAACAGAATCAACCTTTATATTCGCTTTTTAATTTAATAAAAAAATCAATCATTTTTAAATTTGATAATTTCTTGTCTCTATGCAATTCATCGAGGATTCATCTTAAAACAGAATTAAATTTAATAAATTTATAATAATAAGTTTAATAAATAGGAAAATTATTTGCCAAACATTTATAAAGGATAGATTGAACAGTAAATATTATTAAACAGTAAATGCAATGAGTTGTCCTTTTGTTTATAGCAAGTTTTTGCTAAAAGAAACAATATACACTTCTCCGATTCAACACATATATAACATCCTAAATTTTTTAACACAAAAATTATAGCATATTGAATTTCTAATGCTAATTGTTAAATGAATTAACAATTTTTTTATTTTAAGTCACAAGAAAATAAAATAATTATTCGTTTTCTAAAATATAGTTTTCAAATTAAAATCTGCTTATTTGAAGTATGTTTAAATTTGATAATTTAATGATTAGTGGCAATCGCTGAAAATATTATAATACATAGACATTTTATTAATTACATATTATTATAGATAAAATGTTATAAATTAATCGTCAGAAAACAATGTCGTCTTTATTTCTTTTATTGTTAAAGATATATTACTAAATGGAAATGAATATCGGCAGATTTAATAATAAATAACTGAATATAGTAACATTATTTATATATTTCCTAAATTAAAATTTAACTATTTTACTAACTACTAACTTATTATTAGAATATTTGAGTTTTTTCTTTTTTTTTCATCTCAAAAGTATTATAATCAATTTAGGTTATCATTTGAAACACATTCATAGAGATGTTTTTAAATATAGAGATTAAATCTTTAAAAATATTAAAACCAATAATATAGACTAATCTTTAAAAAGATTGGAAATTGAAATTTTCAACATTATCAAAACATTTAATTCTTTCAGAATTTAAACAATAAGCTATATCGTTATGCATGGATTTCTTGATATTGAGATTAAAAATAACAGATTAATAATCAAACAGATCAGATTATATTCATGACGTACAAAGTAATACAACTTAGACTTTTAGTAAATGAATAAAATTAATTAGGAAAAATAATAATATTATATCTATAATATAAATTATAATTTTTTTGATTCATTCAATCAAATATGCATTATCATTTAATGCAATGAATGGATTTGAATCTTAGGAAATCAATTTTAAATCTTATTAGTAAAAATAATTAGAAAATTTTACAATTTTAAAATAATAAATATCAAAAATTACATCAAATCGATATTAAATAAAATAATTTAATTTTAATATAAAAATTTTTAAATAAAATAAAAAAAATTAATTTTAAATAAAAAATTGAGAAAGAATTAATATATGTAAATTTTTACATGATTATATAGTTAACGTAACTTTACATAATATATAAACAATTTATAAGTATTATACTTTATTTCTATTTTTTATATTGTTAATTATAATTTATTACTATTAAAATAATAATAAAAATATTATAATAATAAAAAATTAAGGAAAAAAATAAAAAATACTTTTTTTAAAATTGCTATCTCTTTAATATTTATATGTAATGTATATGTAAATATCTACATATATAATCCTGAGAACGAGACTTAAAATATAATTAACAATTAAATGAGTTTTTCTGAAATGAAATTTGATCGCAATATGATTCAGATTCTACTATAATTTTCAGATATTCCGATCCTTTTCCGTTTTAGACTATTTTAAATTATAAAGAGCAAGATAATGAAGCGTTTTTTAGAACCATTTTTTAGAATCGTTTTTTAATTGATTTTTCTTCTTTTTTATCTTTAATATTATAATTCCTAAATCAGAGAAAAAATTATAAATTACATACATACATACATATACATATATATACATCTATTTAAAAATTTTTTTATATAATTGATAATTAATTATTGCTAATTAATTAATAAAAATTATGCAATTTAATATTTTTTCTCAATTTTGATTATTTCACTACAATAAATTTTATCAATAAAATAAGACTCAATCGAAAAAAGTAAGAAAAATAATATATTTTTTGAATGATATATTTTAAAATAATATATTTTTTATCATTTAAAAAAAGAAAATAAAATTGTTACATAATATTTCGTCTATACGTATGCGTATAATAGATGCTATAAAAGTATGAGGCTGATGTTACTGTTATTGTAATTTCAATTATTGTAATTTTAATCGCAGAAACTTTTCTATAGATAGATATTAAATGTGCGATGATAAAAAATAAGTGATGATCATGTGTAAGGATATATATATGTGTATATATGCTATTATATATATATTATTATTATATTATATATATATATGGAAAGAGAGAGAGAGAGAGAGAGAGAGAGAGAGAGAGAGAGAGAGAGAGAGAGAGAGATTTTTAAAGTGCATTACTTTTTCAATCTTTCTAGATTAATTTTTCGTTTTAATGGTAAAAGCTTATTAAAATTGTAATGAAATAATCAAAATTTAATAAAATTTAGACAATCCGTTTAACTATATAATTATTAAATATCATTACAAGAAATATATCTTATCAAAATAACTAATATTATCGAAATCGTTAATTTCAGGAATAAAAAGATTTGTTGGTTGCAATCATATTCGCAGCTATGAATATTTTATAGAGAGTATCAATACAAAGTGTTCATTTTTGGGAGTTCCCTGCCCATCTTGGGAAAAGTTTCAAGACGGAAATTGCTTCGATTGCGTGAATCAATATTGCCCTAAGCTTGGATTGGATGCTCAGCCGGGAAATTATCATGCATCTGTTTATTTGATGACAGGTTCGATTAAACCATTTTGCAGTAAGTATTTTCTTCAATTTATATATTTTTATTAATTATTTTATGTTTATAAAATTAAAAAAGTATATTATATTAGATACAACTCGATCTTCGACCGATTCAATGTATATTTTGTAATGATCTCATGAAAATTTTCTCATAAATTCGATAAGTAAAATACAATTAATATAGATAGTCAGCAGGATAAAGTTTATTCGAGGTAGCGCCATTCATATTTCCTTTCTTTGCATTAAGATTTATATATATTTAAGGCCGAAATCGATACATTACATTCCTTTATTTTAAAATTATGCAAAAAAAAAGTTGGACAGTTAAATAATTGTTAGCAAGTCAGCTTGATAAATTTTTCAATGAATTTAAACCCATTTTATTATTTTATTATAATTCCCACGTCATTATATATATATATATATATATATAAAATATGTCGTTATTATTGTTATTTATATATGATATACAGAATAATGGACAATTGATATAATTAAAAAAGATTATATCAAAAAATAATCATAAATATTGATTAAAATTTTTTTGTATAAGATATAAAGTTTTATTTCTTAGAAAATTTTTAAATATTCACTGAATATATGTACACTTAATTATATTTTGATCTCATTGTAGTTTACTTTCTCGATTCAGATTTGTCTTTGTTGTATTGAGTAATAAAGATTATATACTCTAAAATAGAACAATGATAAATTTTATTATTATAAAAATCTTAAAAATGTTGACCCAATATAATGAACACAGAGTAATAACAATAAAATAAATCAGAATATAGTTAAATGTGAATATATTTGATGAATATTTAAATTATTTGAATTTGAAATAATATAAATTATATATAATATAATCCATTAAAAATATTAAAAAGTTATTAAATCAATATTTTATTTCAAGAAATATAATAAAAAATATTTTAATAACATGAATTTGTTGTCAAAATTGCTGTGAAATTTGATAGCATTTATTATATTTATATAATTTCATATATAATTTATATTATTTTATTTTCCAAAAATTATATATATATTTATCATAATTATCACAATTATTATCATAATTAATTACTTTTTTTTTTAAATATATTTATGTATTATTTTTTATTTATATTATTAATTTAATAACAATTAAAAGAATATAATAAAAATAATAAATAAGTTTATCTAAACACATTATTGTAAATTCTATTATATACTGTAAGTCATTGCAAAATAAATGCTAAAAATTAAATTATTAATTTTATTATTAAATTATATTATTTGATAAATATATAATGTTATAATTGCACAATTAAGACAATAATAATGAATATGAAGTCTCTTTCCCTAAAAAAACAATATAAAATAAAATACTAAATTTATAAAAAAATAAATTTTAGCAGAAATAGTTTTTTTAAAAATTTTATATTGAACTAAAATTTTTAAATTATAATTCATTTTTTTTATAATGAAAGTAACCAGATGAAATTAATATATTATTAAAAAAAGAAAAAACAAATACTAATAGAATAATGTTATATAATATATATAAAATTAAGTGATATAATATTTTAATATTTTATAGCATATTTTTCAAATTAATAACTGATCCTAATTTTTGAATGTGCAAATATCTAAAGCTTTTATGACTTCGTCATTTTTGATATATTATTATTTCAAATAAAATAAATATTTCAATTCTTAAATATTTCAGTTTTTAATCTGTTTTAAGTAATTCTAAAAATATTTAAGTATTTATATAATTATATATTTCATTATAAAAATTTCTTTTTCTATAATCAGTTCAAAAATCTGTAATAAACTAAATTTTTATATAATGTAAGTATATTTATATTTCCACAATTTTTTTATTCAAATTTTATTGCTCATGTTAATTAGAAAATCTGACTCATAATGATTCACAATACATATATGTATAAAACTTACTATATGAAAACCGAAAATTCTATTAAAATAGCAAAATAATTTTAATATCAAAAAGTCATTAGTATCAAAAGAAAGAGCGATTTAATATTATCCTTTCACAATCTAGATTTTCTAAAAACTATTATGCTATTCATTTTGACAACATCAGATTATTTATCATTTTCTCAACTTATTTTTATTTTATATAAAAATTCAATGCGATAATTAGTAATTATAAAGATAATGTGGTCACTAATTATTGCTTACTATAGTTCTATCTACAATTAGTCTTATTTATCTTTATTTAGAAAGATAAGAAAAATATATTGTATTCAATTTTATCAGAAATTATTTTCTATCATAATTTGATAACAAAATAAAGATAATAAATTGCTTTCAATTTTTTGTAAATTTATTTAATATTTTTAGTAATTAAATTAAGTTAAAATGCTAAAATGATAGAAAAAAGTTTTATAATCAAATATTAGTTTCAAATTATGTAATATGTATATCTATCCAAAAATAGAGAATTTTTATAGATTTAAAAAACAACTTTTTTTTTAAATGAAATTATATATATAATTTTTATGTATCATTATAATAATTGAAAATTAATAAGTTTCTAAGATTTTTAACCTTTTTTTCCCAATATTTTATTTGGGCAATATGTTAACACTTAAATGTTACTTCGCCATATTTACAAATACAGAAAAAGTAAATGTATTATTCATATTTATTCCTTGCAATCAAAGTATAAAATTGTAAAATTAATGAAAAATATAATCGAATACAGCTAATAATATATAATTTTTAAAATATAATACATATTTTAAAAATTGAAAATTAGAAATTATAAAAATTTATAAATTTAGAATTTAGAATTATAGAAATATAATTTTTTTTTCTTGATTCAAAAGAATTTAGAACCTAAGAGTGCAGAGATAAAAATGTTATGTTTATCCTTATATACATTCAATAGAATCCATAAATTTGTAGATTTTATGATTCAACGATTCAATATTTATGTGATTTTATGAAAAAGTTATATTATTTTGAAAATTAATCAATTTTTAATCCAACTGCATAATTTTTTTTGTATAGAGAATGAAAAACTGTATTGATTTGTGCATAAAAAAATATATAGATATTTAAAAAAAGATTGTAAATTTAAAAAATTTTTAAATTTATGAATTTTTTTTACTTTTGTAAAACTTATATATTAGATAATGCAACATTGAAAATTGTGTGTCTTAATAAAATTTCTTTTTACTTTTTTCATTTTAGCATTATCCCACTTGCAACTCTATAAAATATAATATCCCATAAATCTTATAACATCGAAAATAGAAATATTTTATTTTATTTACTTAAAGTATACATCATAATTTTGAATTGACATGCTAAAATAATTGGTAATCAAAAAAAATTTTAATTAATTTTCAGAAGACCATTATAAAATTACTATTAATATTTCGAGAACAAATGAAAGCCTGAATCACGGTGGCGAAGTTGGTACCTTTGCAGTCAAAATACTTGGTGAAGACGGAAAGAAAACAGAAGAGATGTTGCTTAGTTCTCATTCAAAGTATTATGAACCAGGAAGCGTTCATACTGTAGTATTACCAGGCAATGTGGTGGGTAAACCGGAAGCAGTTGAAATTATGTGGGAGTATCAAGCTTCTTTTTTCAATCCACTCACGTGGAGGCTCTTACACACACCTTGCGTATATATTGATTCATTGAGAATCGACAGTTTGGCGGCCGCTCATGGGTATGTATATAATATTTGAGTAATTTAAACATTATGTTTCTTATTTTATATTCATGACTATTCAAAACTTACATTATCTAAATTATTTGAAATTTTGGACTTATATAGTTTAAAATAAATTATGTATGTATAGTCAAAAATATATTTATTATATTTGTTTTTGTAATTATAAAATAAAAAGTTCAAATATAATATCCAAATGAATAATGAAATAAAATTCTTTTTTGTGATTTCACTATATAGAATGGATAAACTCATATAAATTATTACTTATATAATAAATATATTCACTTAATATATTTTTTATATTTTCTAAAATTTATAGAAATATGTTGAAGTTAGTAAAAATTATTATTATTTTATTATAAAAAATTATTATTTAGGCATTTTTTAGAATAAATCTTAGAATAATATAATAATAAAAAAATAATATATATAGGATAATAAAAAATAATAATAATAATTCTATTACACGTATTTTATTGATCAACTTTATTCATTTTGTTTCTATGTATTTTTTGTGATGATCATAATTAAATTATTGAATTTATTACTTAGCTATCATTATATGATAATAAAAATATTTAATTCTATTTAAAAAATTTGAATGTTTTTGAAATCTCAAAAAATAAAACCATTTTTGATGAATCTATAAATTAAACATTTCTTTACTAATTTCAATAATTTTTAAATATGTTATAACAATCATTTTCCATTTTTAATTTTTTCTCTAACAATCTTTTCATGAAAAAGTTAAACTCTCTTAATTCGCAAAAAACTATCGTTATTATTATAATAAATTTCATTTATATATTTACATCTATGACAGCATGTGACTAATATGTATAAACACTTAGTTTATATAGTTTATATTTTTATATAAAAATATTACGAAGACGAGCAGCCAAAAAGTGTGTAATGAGTTTAAATATGAGGAATGCGAAATAAAATATAAGACAACTTTAATTAATGATCGAAGTTATAATGATAGATTTGCATTCTAATTCATCATTTCTAATTATAACTTTGCTCATTGTAATTTAGTTCGTCTGAAAGATTAGTATGTTTATTTTCACATTCCACGGATTCGAAAGAAATTTGTAAAATGAACAAATTCAAACATTCGATATTTTTTTATACATAAATTTTTTATACAATTATGTTCAGTACAAGTTTTATAACGTGTGCAATATTTCGGATTACATTTTTTGTTGTTTTACAACTATTTCTCATATTTATCAAAAAATTGATATTCGCTATCAAAAATCTTTGAGTTTTAATCCGAATTAAATATATAAATAAAGCGAGATATTTAAAATGTTCAAGTTAAGTATTCTCTGTATATTTTAAATATTCAATTTTTGTGTATGTATCATAAGAGTAATATAATGATAAAATATAATATAATGATAAATGTAATGATAAATATCCTGAAAACAAGAATATACAATAACATTAATAGAAATAAATATATGATGATTTTTAATTAACAATATAAATGAAATCACGGAAATTTTATGACTTAAAATAATTTTATATGAAGCTTCATAATTAACTAAATCAAATTTGAAAATTTTTCAAATATAAAAAAAAATAACTAAATAATTAATTTCAGATTGGAATGAACTATCAATGATTATTCTACATAATAAAAATAAACAAAAAATATAGAGTGAAATTTTATCATTTAAGTTTTCATTTTTAAAAATCAAGATTGAATAAATACAAAATGTCTTATAATTGAATGTATGAATTTTCAAATTTAATTTTCAAAAATCTAAATTAAAATTAACAAAAATATATCCTTCTATCAAAAAACATTTTATATTTATTTTTATTTATAATAATTTCTATCAATAATTCATTCATATGCTATAGAAAATTAGCTATTTGCAAATTTATATTTGAAAAATTTTCAAATTTGATTTATTCGAAAATCTCTCACAGTTACATTACTCTTAATTTCCATTTTTCCATGTAATCTTTCCACATTGCACATTTTATGAATTATGGATCATTTTTTTGTATAATATTAAAAATAATAATAATATAATAATATAATAATAAATTTTGTATAATATTAAAAATAATAATAATATAATAATAAATAGAAATAAATATAGTTTTATTACAAGATATTGTGTTACACAAGTTTTTCCTTATTATTATTAACCACAGAATTTCAATGCATAACAATTTTTCTATTTGCATGTTTGTACATAATGTTTGTATATAAATATAACATAAATATAATTGCATATTATACAATATATATACATATATATATATATTCTTTATTTCATATACATATATAAAAAATACATGTAAATACATACAAATAAGAAATTGTAAATACTATAATAATTATAGATTTTTATCTTTCATTGTAATAAAAATCATTTTTTTATTATAAAAAATAAGATTTTAAATTATTAAATATATAAAAAAAATATTTGTAATGTATATATATATATATTAAATAATTTTTGATAAATTTCCTCAATAAATACTGTTTTGATATTTTATAATAATTATAAAATTATTTAAAATTTATAAAATTTAGTTTTTATATATAAATCCTTTTATATATTTAATATCTTTAATTATTCAGTTTAAATTCTTTAATAAAAATCATAATATCTCAATTTTTATAAATTTACATAATCGTTCAACATATTTCTAATTATTAATATTGTAATTAATTACTATATAGTGTATAGTTATTGAATATATATTGAATAATTGTCTAATTATTTCACAACTATTTACTAATGATTTATTAATTTTTTATGTTAAATATAGCATTACTGTGTGTCCTGATAAAACGAAAACTTTGATCGCCAACGAACCGAAGATTTTAACAATCGAGAACTGTCAAATCGTTGATCTAAACATGATCTCCACGTAAAACTTCCAAATTTATAAAATAAAACGTGACATGTATGTAACATCAAAAATTAAAATCAAAATGATTCGATAATGTTATATGTGATACATATAAATATATTGACAAAAAAATATATTTTGAAATATATTTTGAAATATCAGCAATCCTGACGATATAATAGATGAAAAAGTTAACATAAAATATCATAATCATAATTTGCTATTTTTATTGCTATCTTTATTGTAAAAGTAAATTTTATTTTTAAATAATGTAAATAATTCATTTGGCTTGTTTAATGGAAACTAATATTAAGATATCATTTATTCAATTATTTTTAGTAAATGAATCATGAATGGTTATTTTTAATTAATAATTATAGAAAGGAATTATATTTTGATTCTTTCAATTTTACAATAATTATATAACATTTTCTCAATTTTATTTGAGAGATTAATTGCTTTTTTGCATTATATCATTTCAATTTTCAAAAATTCACTTCAAATTTCATTTGAATATGAATTTAAATGAATACTATAAATAAAATAATTAACTGATAAAATATTGCTTGTGGATAACAAGAAGTTTTTTGAAAAAATGTCTAATAGGTTGAATTTGACAGACATAATATTAATAAAAATAGTTAGATATGACTGAAACTAACATATATACAAATAAAATCATATATATTTATTGAATTACTAAACAAAAAATTCACTTTACTATTTTTATAATTGTATTTTAATTAAAGTTCTTAAAACATAGAAAGTATTAAAATTTCTTTTGGATTTTGATTGAAATAGCGGTAGATATGAAAGAGAAATTATTAAAAATAATTATATGAAATATTTTTAAGTAAATAAAATAATAATTAAAAATTTATACAATACTTTTAGATTACATTTCAGTTAATAAATGAAATAATATGTAATGATTTAAGATATTATTGTAGAAAAATTATAATTTTTTTATGCATCTAATATTAATATTAATAATTTGAAAAGTAATTGAAAATGAAAAATAATTAAAATATGAAACATATGAAAATAAAAGCAGATTTATTTGAAAATAATTAAAATTTTAAAATAATAAAATTGAATAAATGATTTTTTTCAAAAACTATAAAAGATTATAAAATATAAGAAGCAAACTAAAAAAATATAGTGATATATAATAAATAAAATAAATAAAATATTTACATGAGCTATTTCGAGATTAAATATATTAAATAATTTTCAATAATATAAACATATACTATTATTTCAGAGAAAAATATTTAATATATAATTAAGAAAATCAAAATGTATTTTTATTTAATTATTTCAAATAATATTTTTTATTTAAAGTATATTAAAATCGTTCAAGTTATTTTTCCTATTTATTTTAATCAATGTTTTAGTTATTATATATGAATGAAACTATCAAAAATATTTCAAAAAATATTTTGATTTTAAATCTATAGATATATCAAAAAATTGAAATTTAAAAATTTGGAGAATACAAATAATTGCTAAATATATTATGAACACTTATCTTCTAAAAAAAAAACTTATTTTTATATTTATATATAATTAAATATATAGAAATTAAGTAAAGATTTATTTTATCCTCCAGTTACACATAATAAATAGTTTGGATATTTTTTATTTTTGTATAACTTTGAACTTCTTTTAAACATTTATTAGTTTTTGATTTGAGAAAGACAAGTTTAAAAATTCGATATATTAACTGAAACAAGCCATTATAAATGAAATATTAATTTCAAATATTTTCAATTGAATACAATATTGAAAATCGATTTTTCCTCAATTTTTCCTCCAACAAAATATTTTTCGAAAACAAAATCAATTTTGTAAAAATTTTATTCTGTATTTTTCACCTATATTTTATTAAAAATTTATATTCTTCCTAGTTTCTTTATTAATATAATCTATATTTTTACATATATTCTATACATATATTTTTGCATTAAGTTTCTACAAATCCAAAAAAATTTAGAATCTACCATTTATTATGTAACAGCATAAAATTTGGACTTGAACTTGATTGTGTATTGAATTAATTATTGATGACAGTTATAAGTGGAATAAAACACAATAAAAAAAGAAAGAAAAAATTTACTTTTTGTTTATTGTTCAACTTTTTCTAAAAAATGAATATATATCTTTTTGTGATAATTTGTACATTTATTTTTTATAATATAATATAATGTATAATATAATTTAATTTTTCATAATTATATATTTATAATAATATAATAATTTATGTAATAAACTCTTGTATAAGAATTTTTTTTTCATATAATAATTATACAAATTATAATACAATATAATAATTATACAATAATTATAGAAATTTTTCATAGCCAATATAATAATTGATATGTTATCGTTTGAAAGTTTAAAAGCAATGAGAAATTTCAAATAAAATCATTAAAAATCATTGTATTTATTAATTATAATTTAAGTTTGCTGAATAATAAAATATATCTATATTAAAATAAAAATGACAACAAAGCATTAAATAGATATAATTTAAATAAAATTTTTGATTCGTCAAAATGAATATTTTTTTTTTATTTCTAAATAAATTTCTATCTATTAATTTTTTTCTATCTAATTATTAATATCAATAAAAATTTATTATAAGTGGTTATTATTTATAAAAAATTCTTTATTTCATACAAAAATATAGTTACTTCCATACTTTGGAATAGTATAAAATTTTATTATTTTTAAAAAAATAAAATGGAAGAAATTAATTAGAAGATTAATTCTAGATTAATTCGAAAAAATCATAAAACAATCAAATAGATCCATAGAATAGTAAATAGCATGGTCTATGAAGGAAATATTATATTGTAACTTTTGAATATAAAAAAGCTTTCATTTCTTAAATAAACTAAAAACATTTCTATTGCTATGTTTTCGATCATTACTTCATATATCATCCTAAAATTTAATATCATCTTTCCTAAAATTTATATTGACATACTGTCAAGAAATGTATCTGAAATGTATTATTCTTTATATTGCAGATATACATATATTAAATTCATAATTTATATAAATATTACATTTATGAGTGATATATTATTCTATCTATGAAAAATTGAAAATGCAGTATAAAATTTACAAAACTATTAACATGTAAAAGAATGAATAAAAAATTAAGATCAATAAATGCTTACATATTACTTTTATATTAAAAAAAAGATTAATTCTAAAAATCTATTTTCATAATTAAAAAACCCTGCAAATTCAAATATTTTAGTCTTAATTTAAACAATAAACTAAACTAGAAAATATAATTCAAGAGAAAATTAAGTAAATACAAATTAATTAAAAAAATCATAATCAAACTTGAAAATAAACAAGAACAGTAAGTTATAAATCTATAAAATTATCGCCAAATGCATCGATAAAATTTAAATTTAGAATGTTTGTCAAATTCCATAGAAGAAAAAAAAAGAAAATCTATAATTGATTATTTTAAAAATTACATTAATTGCACTGTGCAAAAAATAATGACATAAAAAGTAGAAAAAAAATATTAATAATAACAAATTGGAAAAGGAAATTGGAAAATATTTTAAAGCATATCAACATAGGATAAAAAAAGATCATAAGATTTATTTAGTCAAAAATTATTATTTAGATTTATTCTCAAAGGCTTAAACACTCTTTAGATCTACATGTACTTGTGGTAATTGATATATTTAATTAAATACTCATAAAGCCTGTTAAAGTCGAAACTGAATGACTTTGAATATTGTACAAGTGATGTCTGAACTGATGCTATTATCCGAAGGATTATTTACTATCGTAGAGGACTGTATAATCATTTTATTATGAACTTTGAATGAACGAATGGTGATTTACAACTGATTGAAGATCGTAATGATTCTAATTGTACTTTGATGCGAACTGTATCGTTGCTAAATTCTATCTGATCTGTATTTTATTTCTATTCTAACTATTAATTTAAATATCAAAACAATAAAAATGAATAATAATTTAAAAAAATCAGCTACAATTATTAAAACTTCAATAAAACAAGATATTATCATTTAAGAAAACTAATCGTTGAAATAAATAACTGAACCAAAATTTTAAAAAGAAAATTTACAACAAAATTAAAGAATGCAGAAGTAAGAATAAAATGATCAAGCAGAAACCAAAATCAAAAGTAAAATTATTAGAAGATATTCAAATAGAAAACAGATATGAAATATTTGGTTTTATAAATAAAAAACAAGCAAAAAAATCTGTAATTTCTAAATCAAAATCATTGTCAATTTATATAAAAAACGTAACTTGATTCTTTACTTGAAATTATATTGGAATTAATAAATATTACTAAATTATAATTCATTAAAAAATAAAATTAACAATCAAGTAAAATTACAAATGACTAATCTAGATAAATATAGAAAAATTTTAGATATTAATATTAAGATATTTAAATAAAACTATTATATTTATTAATTTATTAAAAAAATAAAATTTATTAAAAAAATAAAAAAATTACAAATTAATAATTAAAAGATTTCTTTTCAAAATCACGAAAATGTAGAACAGAACTAAATTTGAACATTATAAAAAAAATGTTATAAATTTCACAAAGTAAAAATAACTTTTATTTTTTTCATTGAATTTATATTAACAGAAAACAATATAAAAATCCACAAACTGAAAGTTTTATATATTGTGATTGTCATTGAAATATCATATTGAAACATTCAGAATAAAAATGTTTGGTTTCGCCGCTATCGAAGTAAGTCGCTTGTCGACTTAATGCCGGTGGACGATGTCTTTTTTGGAAGGCTGTATCGCAACTTAATATCACCGTGTCCGACGATCGGAAGCACGGTGTCCAATAACGATTGACTCGACTTATGACTACGACCTATCTGATGGAGAGTCGGTGCGGTAGTCTTGACTGCCCGAAGACCTAATCGGTAGTGAGTGTTAGCCAGGAAGACCGCAGCCCTGGTCGACTCTCTTCCTGGCTGATTGAGAGTGTCCTAATTATGAGTGGGGACGATATCGATGCTGTAATTGGACATCGACCTCACCCAATTCGAGATATAGATCCAGGGCGGGCGGCAATGTTGATCCAGAACATTCGACGATTTAGGCGATTGTTATAACATAAACATAGACAAGCACTGCAGCTGTCCCTGCTTAGTGTCACTGGTGCCTCATCGTCGCGGTCGAGAGGAAGACCGTAATCGAAACCTTCTCGAGTGTCCTGTTTATAGGTCGCGATAACGCTCGCGACTAATTATATATCATGTAATATTAATTTATTATATATTATTATCATATTTTATCGAAAAAAGTCGATATGAAACTTATTAATTTTGGCTAATTAAATCAAACATTTACATCACTGTGTATCGTCTCGCTATTTTCCTTTCATCTAAAAATCTTTTCATATTATATATACATGTAAATATTATATGCTATAAAAATTATAAATATTGATTTAATTTTGAAATGTATCTATGTAGATATGTTTTATATTTTATATATAATTACAAAAACATTTGAATATTAACATATGTTTAAATTTAACGATCTATATTTTTATTAATTATACAAATGGATGCAAATTTTTTTTAATAATTTATTATATTTTATAAATATGAATAATATAATATAATAAAATAATATTTAAAATAAATGTATAATAAAACAATATAAAAATTAAGCGAAATTGTTAATATTAATTTAAGATTAATTAATTGTGAAACAATTGGGTGTGATCTTTATTTTCAAGAGTTCGAATACCTTCAATAGCTTAACAATAATTTGAGCAGGCATGGTTTTCGTAACACTTTCCAGATCTTTAATTTAATAACAAAAATTTTACAGCAACGGCCACTTTACAAATCATATTTGCATACCATGCGATGGACCCACGCGCTGTGATGCGACCTCGCGAGGGCTCATCCTTCGAAACCATCCTCCAACGCGATGATTGGTCCCTTCAACTCTCTTTCAGTGTGTATTTTCATGAAAAGCAAGGATTGGAGGAAAAACAGTTAAGTTAGAATAGAAATAAAAAACAAGAGAGATAGATTTCAGCGTCATTACAGTTAGCCGCAAAGATTTTTGAAGTACCACCATTCGTTCACTCAGAACTTATAATATAAATAATTATATAGCTTCTACGGTTTAGTAAATGTTTTCCAGCAGTTTAGGCACCATATATATATATATAATATTGGAACACTTTAAAAAGTAATTCAAATACTTTAAAAATTTATAATTAAGTTTATAATTTATTAAAAGTAAAATAATAATTTTTTATAAAAATTAAGTATTGATTTTAATATTTTTTATAATACCATTCTAAAATATTTAAAGAGTTTAAAATGTTATATTTAAAAATTATATATACTATATTTTATATTTCTTTAGATGAATTTATCATTTTTCTTTAATATGTAGAAAAAATTAAATCGATAGTCTTTAATCTTGTTTACCGGAAAATGTTCATACAATTACTTAAGATTAATTAATTTAAGATCAAAAACTCTTTATAATAACATATGTATTCTTTGGTATATTTTTAATGATATAATACACAATTATTAAACAAAGCAAACGTTACGTACTATATTTATCACAATATAAAAATCCATTAGTTGTAGAATTGATTCATATTGATATTACATATTATAGTGATTATAGATTAAAAAGATATACTCTCTTAAATCTTGTATTACATTAATTAAATCTAATATTATCGCAATAATTATAACGTTCACTTATCTATAAGTTTATATAAATACAACAATCTAATGTAATCATTATAAGTTACACGCCACTATACAATGTCACACATTTACTTTATAATTTCATAATTTATAATTTATAATAAAGTATGAATTAATTCTAAATACTTTGGATCATTAAAAAAATAAAAAAATATTTTTTTATTATGGAAAGATTGGTGAAATGTGTCTTTTTCTGTATATATATTATATATTTATTTTAATGATGAATCTGAATCTGAAAGTAATCTTAATATTAATAATATAATAGTAATCAATATAAATATCTTAAATTTTCATTTCTTTGGTTTTGATATAATCATTATTTTAATTTATTCTTATTTAATAATTTAATAATTTAATATACTATCAGTTCCAATTCAATCCAATCAGTGAAGCTTTAGTATATAATAATAAAATTGATTTATTATAAAATTCGTTGTTAATAAAGTTCTATTCTAAAACGATCAAAAGCAAAATTCATATGCTAATGAAGATTTATTGAATGAATTTGCAAATTTCTAAAAATTCTGTCAATTCAAAATTATAAAATTCAATAATTCACGAAGTTTTGTAAAAGGTTCTAAGTTCTGTGATTCGAAAAGTTTGATGATTTAAAATATATATTATACGGTTTTAAAAATTCGATGGTTTAAAAAGTTCGAAATGTTCATTAGTTTAAAAAATTTTGAAATGTAAAAGGTTCTGATTTCATTGAATTCAAATACCAAAACGCTCGTCTTCCAAAATTGCCTTCATGCTTATTTCGTGAAGTTGTAGATTTTCGGTAGGACACACAAGCGGCTAATGATATCAATTCCAGGAAAATTTCTAGAATTAGGCTGAAGAATTGTCACCTACAAAGTCCGCTGTTTCCAAAATTGGAATTGATCCGCGATTGTTTATAATAATTTTTCTCAAGTAGAATAATATTGATTACCATTGAGATTAATATGGCTGGAAAATATCTCAAATATCCAAAATCACGTTCACACTCCAGTTACAGAAGTGTTTTTAAAAAATATACAATTCAAAAATCTAAAAATCATAAATTTTTCTGACAAAAACAGCATTGTCCTCACTTTGTACCATCTGTTCAGTATTTTAATATATAGAATGTTTGTTTTCTTTAGAATATATTCTTTAGAATATATATATATATATATTATATTTTAAAAAATATTTTGGATATTTTAAAAAAGATTACAAATATAAAAGAATATTTAGATAAATATTGTTTAATATATGTTTTATATTATTATACAGAGTATTAATATATTTGTATGAAATATCTTCCAAAGATAATTCTAGAAGCTGAAATAAACATAAAAGTTAATAAATATATAAAAAAATCGATTATTATATCATATAGTTTATTACAATTTATTATAGGCTTATTTACTAAGTTATATGTAATTGAAGTTCACAAAATGAAATTAGAATAAACTGAAAAGCTAGAATATTTTTAAATATATTGTATTACCTTTTCTTTCTTTTTTTTTTACCAAAAAAAGTTTTATATTTATTTTCCAAATTAATTAAAACGAATGGAGATTTATTTAATATATAATCATTGAAAAACATCACAGACGAGATATAAGAATAAATTAATTATTTCCTGAATTTTCGTGGCCCAAATTTAATAATTATAAATTATTATATTATGTATTAGAAGTCTCATAATAATTTTAACTAATACTAATTTTTCTGTTTATAAATGACGATCTTAATAAATAGTTATCAAAATATTATTAACAGTTAAATTAAATAATATACACTTATATGCTACTTCAGAGACAACTACTATTCGATGTTGACAAACGATTTTTATTAAGTATTATAAATGAAATTACTGCGCAGATTTTTAACAATAAAAACTGATTATTAAATAAAATAAATTCTATTATTTAGAATCATTTTTTTGACATCATATTTTTATATGATAACTTTACAAATAAATAAATATTTATGAAAAAGACAAAAATATATTTATTTTTTTATATATATATATATATATATATATATATATATATATATATATATATATATATGCATAATTTATAATATTTAAATTATAATATATATATAATATATAAATATTATAATACATTATAATACATAATTTTCTATATATATTATATAACTCAATATTTAATTAATTTAATAAAATAAATTTAATAATATAAAAAATAAAAAATATTTTATATTATATATTTTAAATTATATTTTATATTTTAAAAAATTTCTTTATAAAATTAATTATATTATTATTATATATATATTATATTATATATTTATAATTTAATCATTCATTTTAATATTTATGGAATTAAATGACAACTTAAATATTAAACATTTAATGATGCATACCATTTGATATATTTTAGTACTTTAGTACTGATATTACTTGTAGAAGATTATTTAGAATAATTTTAAAAAATTGAAAAAATTGAATTTTTATAAGAAAAATTTTGTTAATATTTTTTTTTCATTAAATTTTTTATTAATAAATATTTAAAATTATTTATTAATATATAAAAATTGAATACAATTGTTTAATAAATATATTATATTTATAAAAAAATATAATGTAAAAATGAATTTATCATTTTTTTCTGATATTAGTATTGACTTTCAGCTATATTTGTAAATATCAATAAATATATTATTATTAAAAAACAAATTTTTTTTTCCATTTTAATTCTATTATCGGTATAAATATATGTATTACTTATATATATACAGAGTGTCCCAAAAATGTATATGACCTATCCTTGGAAACCGCTCTCCAATACAATCGTCCTTTTTAAACTTCATTTAGATTATATTTTCAATAAGATTTCCTTCAGCCTAATATTTGATATATTGCTTGTTTTAAACTTTAATGGAATAATCGTAAGAGCCCTTCCAATCTGGGCGTCAGAATTTAGAAAGTTTGCAGCCGTTTCAACAAGAGTAAAAAATGAGGGTCATAAACGGTGAAAGTCAAAGTTGTAACAGTCCCATTATAGTAACATAACAAAGAATTTCGGGTATTGGATATTCAGGTATTGGATACTCAGGTATTGAATAGACAAGAATTTCAACACAGGTGGATCATTTACGCAATGTGCATAATAGTCATAAGAATTTTGATAGAAAGAAGATACATTAAGAATTAAAGTAACATTAAGCAGTGTTTGTCTAATCTGTGAATTTTATTATATAATGTAATTAATTATCAATTAATTTTAATATTTCTTTAATAGTAAATATCATTTTATTCTAGTGTTTCTCAAAAACAATGCAAAAGTAGCAAAGAATGGATATATAGAATCTCATTTATCATAAGAAAATTGGCCTTTTTTAAGACCACCAATACTTTTAATGTAGGAATAATTTAAAAATTTCTTTTAAAATTATTATATTACAAATGATCAATTGATCAATGTTTATGATAATGCAACGAAGTGATCGATAGATGAAATGATGCAATGTAATTTTTCAATAATGTTTCACTTATAATCTATTTAGTGTTACATGTAAATTTGTTAAAAGTTAAGTTCACCCATCACTATTAAGGAAGAATATTTATCATAATGACACAATGATACATTTCAAATACGTAACAAATTCATAAATGAAAGTTTTTTCAAAGGAAAATATTGTTTGAAATTATTTCAGAAATTTGTAGTTTACAAATATTTCAACATTTTTTAAACATTGTATATATTAAATATTAGGAATCTTGAAATAATTTATACATATATATAGGATGTTCTTAAAATATGGGAACATAAATTAATTGAGGATTTCTAAAATAATTTTAAGCAACATTTTGATTTGTAAAAACTTTTGTTTCAGTATTGTTAACAAATTATTAATAAAAAATATTAATCATAAAGCATATAGATTAATTGAATTTATTAATTAAATTGAATTAATTAATTGAATTAAATTACAATAGTACGAGTCAGAACTCGTACAAACAGTAACATAAATTAAAGAAAATATATTGAATATAACAAATATATTTTTTTTAAATTATATCGAATAATAATTATTCACGAATAGAATGAATAGACTAATTATATGCTAATCATATGCATATGCTAGTCATGTTAATAAATCAAATATATTTACTTTAAGTGATGTAAAATCATGTAAAAAAGATAAATATATAATTTTTTTTACAAATGTTATTATAAACTTAGAATAAAAAAAAAACGGTAAATTGGAATTTACATTATACTAGAAAATAGTTTATTTCAAATAGATCTTATGATAAGGATAAAACCAAGAATTGTGAAGATGTGAGATAGTTTGGATTTTATTTTCAATAGTTCCAGCATTCTTAATAAAATTTTCAATTTCTAGCAATAATTTATAAACGGATACAGCTCCATAACACTTTTCAGATTCTCACTAGTAAAATGGAAATATAACAACGATGGTCATTTCACAAATCACACTTGCGCACCTAGTCTTTCGACGCCCCTACCATGGGAGCGATCGCAAAGATCTATTGATTCCTAATCTCCTTTTAATTTTTACGGAAAATAATAACGGAGAAAAAAAACCAAATCCTGCGATAATCTTTTAAATTAGATTAGAATAAAATATAATTCGGAGCAGATAAAATTCAGCAAGTTCAGAATACAGTTAGAATCAGAACAGCAACAATCAGTCATCAATTAGTTAAAATAAATCACCATTCGTTGGTTTAGTTTAAGTCTATCGTAATACAAACGATTGTACAATCCTTCAACAGTAGATGGTACTTTAAGTAATATTATCAGTTCATCAAATTGTATCTCATTTGTGCAATATTCAAAATCATTCAGTTTAAACTTTAACATCTTAAGTATATTAAAAAGTCATTCTCTTAAAAATTCAATTCGAGTTTTAAATTATGCCATTGAATTATCTTCTTCTGGATCCTTCTTTAATATCGATAATATTCTAATATCTTTTCATAATACTAAATTAATTCTTGATAGATTTGCGCGTTAATCTGATTAAAAATAAAACATATAAGTCAAAACAATATATTTATTATTCAATTTTTGTTCAATTACCAATACTGTTTAAATGATAGATGTAATAATATAGGGAAAATGAATTGATTTTTTTAAAATTTTTTATTCGCATTATTAGGCTTTAACATTAAATAATTTATTAATAATTCTGTTTAAAGATATAATTTTGTAATTTTAATATTCTAAATTCTCCTGGTTATACTATGCAAAAAGTTTTTTCTCTCTAAGATGTTTTTCTTATATAATATATAATTTCTATATAATATACTGGTTGATATTGATTGCTATAGCTGAAAAATTGATTCTAGATCTCACGATTATGTTGTATTTTAGTTTAGAATGAAATTTTTAAAAAATTTCAGAAGATTATTATAAATGTCCTCTAAATATTTTCTTTAGAAACAGTACTTCTTTAGCAATATTATTCAATATTCTTTATTATGTCTTAACAGAAGACAAGCGTTTGCCAAATAAGAAAAGATTTTCATACAATTTATTTATTAAATGGTAAATTTTTATTAAATGATCAGATCAAATTATAAATTTCATAAAGACTTTAACTTTAAATGATTAAGAAATAACTTTGTTATAAGTACGAAAAACATATGTTTCTGATTGATGTAAAATTTGGAAAAGTTGGATGTGAGAAAGGAGGAATCAGTGAATAGCAACTAATGGCAACGTCAATAATTATTTTATTATTTTTTTCACGCGTTTTAATTTCAGATTGAAAAATACAAAATTTCAATACACTATTTAACTTGCTCTACGACAAGTATTCAGGATTTATATTAATTTTAATTTGAATTATATATATTTTTTGGCCACTTGCGGCGATCTATGCTAGAATTATTTTTTTTAAACATTCATTAATCTTTCACTAAAGTATTAAATGTATTGTGTAAAAAATAATTAATTTTTATTAAAAAAGTATTAATTATAAAAAATTTGGAAAAATATATTAAATGAAAAAATGAATAGTTAAAAGAGTATTATATTTGTAAAATCATATATTTAAAAAACTTGATGATGCTTATGTAACAATTATATTATTTTATTAAATGAATATGTATATTTTTTTAAATAAAGAAATTCCCTCGTAATTTTAAAAAAAAATAAAGATAAAGCGATCAAAAAATGCTAAAATTTTATAATAAATGATAATATTTTATATATAATTATATTATACGTATGCATAATTATATGATGATAGTTATCTTTCCTGAATTTCAATTTTTTCCTGAATTTTAATGCAATATTTAAATTGAGTTATTTTCTAAACCAATAATGTTTATATATTCAAAAAAAAAAAATGTTAAAGTAAATCGATAATTAAAATTGAAATTAAAATTTCCCCTACTATTAATTATATGAAAGAATAATTTATATAATATGATATTCTCCTTTCAAACAAACTGTTTTTACAATATTTTTTTAATAATTTTAATTCTTTATGAGATATTCCATTTTAAAGAATCTTTATATTAACACAATCATGTCAATATTATTTCAATAAGTAATAATTTTTTAATGACAACAAAGGACGTTCAAATCAGTCTTAATTTTCCAGATCAATATAATAGTCGAATATAAGACACAAAAGTTGGTAAGTTAATAGCTATTATTTTATCTTATCTATATATAATATAACATTGATCTCCAAACTTTTGATATAATTCTGTATTATTGATTCTTTGGTAAACAGTATATATAAAATGCATAAAAAAGTAATATAGTTCTTCAAGGACTAAATTGAAGAGAGATCATTAATTTGCCAAATGATATCAGTAAAAATTTGTATAATCATTCTGATAGATTTTATTTAGCATTTTATACTTAATATTTATATTTAAGTTTTGTATTTAATGTTAATTTCTATTTATATTTAGTAAAATCAGTTTATAATACAACTTTAACTTTTTTACATTTAATATTTCTTACTAAATATTATATATCATTATTTTTTGTCAATCATTTTATGTTTTTATATGTAAAAAAATTAAAAGTTAAGTTTAAAACCTATTTGTTCTTATTTATATACATGATGGATGGATTTTACACATCAAATGATGAAAAAAGTTCATATACATATATATCTGAAAAAGCTTGATTAAGGAATTATAAACATTTTAAGTTCATATTAAACAGAATGAGGAAGAGCGAGAATACTTAGCTGAGTGCACATCATATTACAATGTCGCTTGCATAGCAGAGCTTTTGATGAAATAAATGATTTTTATATAAATGATTATTTCTGAATTTCAGTATAATATAATATATAATGTATATAACATAAATATTGTATCATATAAGTATGCAATATTTCTATATCGTTTAAAAAAAAATATTTTTAATTGAAATTTAATATAGGAAATTTCAAAATATTCAATTATGCAATAATTATATAATATTTTATTTAATATCATAAATAAATCATTGTATTACATTCAATCTACCAATATTATAAAATCCATAGAAACAAATCAAAGCACATTCCTATAAGATTTCGAATTAAAAAGATTGAATATGTTTTTATTCACAAAAAATATTTGTACTAACGATACTTAAATCAATTCGAATTATTAAACTTAAGCTACTGATAAATCTTTATTTTTATTTCATTCTTGCATTCAATATTTGTTATTCTCATGCAGAGAAAAATAATAGTCTGGATATTATATATTAATTACATATTAATAATACGAATCAATATTATATATTAAAATCCATAAAAATGCATATAACAATTGCTTTTTTTATGCTTCGAATAAATATAATAAATTCATTAATTTCTTTTTTATTTTTGATATACGAACAGAATACTAATGAACAGAAATCAGGCAAAACAATACTTTAGCAATGGGAAAAATTGTTAACCTAGGTTTTCCTATTATATGTTTAACATGTAAGCATAAGATTCAATTTCAGATATTACTATGTCATTTTTTTTTCTGTTTAGTCTCTTTTTTTAACGCCCACAATCAATTTTCAATTGTTAGCAATGCTACTTCACATTGATAGTAACACATTGTCGTGCCATGAAATCAAGCTCAGAGTTAAATAAAATGATACATATTTGAATAGTTATTTAAAATAAAGTTTTAATTAAACAACTCCAAACTCCATATAAAATTAAGTTATATAATAATAAATAAAAATTATAAAAATAATCTTATTCAAAGTAAATTAAAGTAAATAGTGATTAAAAATATTGCTATATAATATGCAATAATATCATGAAAAAAAATGCAATGCTTATATGTTTTTTTTAATGGATAATATATGCAATATTTTTAATAAAACTTATAAAAAGGAATTATTAATGTGATATAATTGAAATGTAGATATGTAGATTGAATTTCGATTATTACTTTTTCTGCTTAATAATCTTATATTGGAATAAAAAACATTGAATTCAAATTCAAATGAAATAGAAATAAAGATTTTTTTGCATTGATTTGTAGAATTCAAATTAATTTAAATATTATATGACTTTTTTATACATGTGAAGATAAACAAATGTATTTGTAAAAAAACACATTTAATTTTTTTAATCTGAAATTTTATGGAAATGTGTTTTAATTTCCTTCTATGAATTTTAATAAGTAGGCAGAGTAAAATGAACAATTCAACTATGAATTTAAATAAAATATTTGTACAACGACTTATATGAATTTAAATAAAGTGATGTATAATGTAAATATTCCAGAATTTACTGAAACTTATTCGAGGTAAGTTTTTGTTGAATAAGAAGTTATATAATACATACATTGTATATCGTATTAAAATTCAGAAATCCATGTAAAAGAAGTCATATCAGTTTTGTCATATTTGCTTTCATTGATTCATATATTTCGTTCAAGCACAAACGACATTGTAATACAATGCATTCAGCTGAGCATTATCGCTCTTTCCATATTTTATCTAATATAAAATTAAAATAGTTACAATATATCCTATATATTATATTATATTAATTATGCCTTATCAGATATATACATGTATATGAACTTTTTTCATGATTTTAATTTAGAATTCATTCTCAAGAGATGTTCTATATATTTATGAACATTCTGTATAATAAATTAAGTTATTATATATAAACTAACTATTAATTAGTACAGATCTCTGCGCATCGTATTTTAATAAACCTTTAATCAATCGGAAACATAATATATTATACTTTACACTTCGTATCATTATATTTTCGAAATCTATTAAAAATATACTTTTAATATCTAAAATGATAATTAAATATCAATTATATATATATAAGTTATTTGAAAAAGTATATGAATTAATTTTTGATCGTTATCCATTTAATATTGATTCTCTTTTTATTATAGACTTTTTTCTATCAACAACAATAATAATAAAAAAAAAAGGATAAAAAATTGGAAAAAATTTCGAATGTTTTTGGCGGATCGATGTTAGAAGATTGCCTTCGAGACAGATATTTCATGTCAATGATATAACATTGCCGTCTTTCCATCATTTCCTCCAATATCTTAGTCCAGTTAATCACAATGATGAATCTAGTAATGATCTATTGATAAAACTGACTGATAATTGACTGATAATGACGAGAAGAAATGTATGCCTTTATTTTTTTCCACCGATTCTTTTTTTTTAGAGCAATGGTTGCTTCATTTGCTTATAATGAATAAAATAGAAACAAATATCTTGGATATACATTTTTAAATCGATCATTGAATCCAGACATAACAAAATCATATCTATGCTAGTTTATCTGATTTATTTGATTTAATTGAATATATAATTCCTCTATTCGCTATTAAATTATAGAGGATCTATCAAATGTCCATTTGATTATAATCATCTGATTTTTTGTATAATTAATATTTCAAAACGTAAATAATATTATGTTATTTCTATTCATCTGTGCTAATTTTTTAATAAACTAAATAATTGTTTTTCTTTTCTTATATATATTCAAAATGTTCATTTTGATAACATATTCAATATCAATTGATTTGTTAAATTACTTGTCGAATTATACTCATTTCAAAGATTTAAGTTATGTTGATTATAAATGCTCTAGTTTTATTTACATATATATATCTTAATTAATATTTTATATTTTACATATATATATTATAAATAATAAAATAAAACGTGAACAATATGATTTACTATACTATACATATCCTATTGTGAATAAAGTTTTAATATTAATAAGTTTAAATATTAAAGCTTTGGCATTAATTTTTGAAGATAATGGTTAAAATTTGATCTATGTACATATTTTTTGCATATTTTTTTTATTTTCATGAATTCATTTCAATATAAAGCATTAAATAAAAATTTCAAAATTTAAAAGTATAATTATACAACATTTACTTTTCTAAAACTTTACATTACATTACTAAATTCGGATTTAGTGTAAATGGAGATAAAACAATCATATATAATATATATATAATATAATAATAAAAACATTAATCAGTAAAATTTAAGCTAATGAAGATTTTCTTCTTTAATTTTTTTTATGAATTAGTATTGATTAAAGTACAAACAAAAATGTTGCATCTATATTAAAATCTATATTAAAACTAAATTTTATCATAATCCAATTCAAAAATTTTTATCTATACAGTATGACAAAAGTATATAATATTAACGAGATATTCATTATTATGCTAAATAATATTTTAATAAAAATAATAAATACTGGCTAAAATCTATTAAAATTTAATTAAGATATATGTAATAATATAAGATATAAATAATATAAGATATAAATAATATATATATTTACCTTTAATTATTTGCAGTATGAAGTATTAAAAAAAATTTTATTGATATCTTAGAAAATAAAATCAGATGATTATATGGTAATATATGAATTTCATCTACAAAAAAAGTTGTTCAAAAAATGTTTTTATCACATGCATATTTTTTAATCTAAATATGTGATAACTAATAATAATATATATATTAATTTTACATATAAACAAAATTTAATAAATTTTTTTTTATTTTTTTCATTATATGTATAAGGAAATATTTAATTATTTTTTAAAAACACTATCATCATACAATTATATTAAATAATTAATAATAACAGTATCTTAAAATTTGTAAAATGAGTAAAAGAAAATTCATCTACATTTGTTTGTTATCAATATTAATCAATAATATAATAAGATCTTTATTTTTTGAAACTTGTTTTTATTTCTTCTATTTATTTCTTTTTGTTAAAATAATCATAAAATATAATATTTATGTATTATTAATTAATTAAAGTATTAAATATAAATTTATATAAAAATAATATATTATTCTAAATAATTACATGACACAATTATAGTAACAACACAGTTTTAAGAAATTATTATTATTTTAAATCAGTAATAATAAGATATAATTATCTAATAATTTTATTTAAAATGAAAAATTAATAAGATTGATCTTCGACGATATAAATTTGAAACGATCATGTATGGATCATAACAAATCGAATTTGGACAAAAACAATTATCGGTGAAATAAATTGTCGACAATTTGAAGGTAATCCTTATAATTGTACTTGAAGATCAACAAGAGCACACAGTAATATATATAACGCTTAGAGTAAATCATCCATATATTTCAGTGATAACGTTATTAAATAATTTAAAGGTATTTTTGAATTTTTTTTAAAGAATTGATTATTATTTTTCTATATTCATTATTTATTTAAAAGACAAATTAAAAAAAATGAAATATTAATAAGATATCGCAAAACAAAATTTTAGTCGTATTTACCGAATTCTATGAATATGAAATTATAATATTCAATTATTATTTTATTATTATATATTTCTAATTTTTCGTAATATGAAAATGTAATATTTTAGCATTCATAGCATTTTGTACAATAAAATGTTTATTTAACTTTTGATTAATAACCATTGTTTTTTAGGATTCTCTATAATAATGGATATTGTTTCAACGATATTTTCAACGTGTTTTGAAACAAGATTGTGGCAATGATTTATATAGATAAATACAAGTGCAACTTTTATTTTAAAAATATACTAATTTAATTATTATATTTCTACTGCAAAAAAATAACAAAACCTTCTTAATTACCTAATATTGTGTTTTCTTGTGACAATATCTTGGCATCGTTGCATATTTTCAAGGTAAAAATAAATTATATATTATTTAAATATACGTATTATATATTTAATAACTGATGATAAGAAATAATTCTACTTCTTTTAATTTGACTTTTTATTATATATGAAAATAAGTTGGAAGAACCTTTTTTTTCATATTAGCAGATCATTCTATACGAAACTAAATAAAAAAAAAAAAATAGAATTATGTCATTTTAAAACTAATTTTTTAACAAACAAGAAAAAATTAAATTTAAAAATTTAAAAATTTATGGATTATAATATATATTTGATTATTTCTATTCAATTTTGATCATTTTATGAATAAGATTTTAAATGAGAGAAGAAAATATTTCATACTACGTTTTTTTATTTATAATTTTTTATTATATATTTTTTGCATACATAAAATAATTTTTTATGAATACTCCCAATTGAAAATTCATATTTTTTTATATTTAATAGATTCAAATTCGATTTTTTTAGAAATAGTTATTCATTTTTTATTTATTTTTATAAAATTATTATTAATTTTGTAAAATTATTATTATCTGAAACTATAAACTATGAATTACCATATAACATATAAATTATAAAATTATTATATCATAACATTATAACATATTTATTAATAATATATATTATATTCTTAAAATGAGAATAGATTGAATGTGAAACCTGTCAGAAAACTTCTATGACAATTAAATTATATTTAAATGGTTAGTTTATTTATTCAATTGCTAATGATATAAACAATAATATATACATATAAATACAAACAATTATTAATTAATATTACTATTTTTAATATATTTTAATAACTTCATTTAGGCAATTTTTTAATAATTATTATATATATATATATATTATTTTTTAATAATTTTTCTAAATGTTGAAAATAATTATATCATTATTGTATTATCAGAAATTATTTGAAATTTATTTGAAAACGTATATAATAATATATCATCATGGTTAAAAGAAAATTATCGAATTCTGACAAGGAAAAAATTTCAAATAAAAAATTCAAATTGGAAAATAAAAATTATCACAAATAAATATTGTTTGAAAGGTAATATCACATTTTTATTTATATTTTTAGCACAAAAAATATATAATAGTTTTACTTGCATATAAATAATAATAATTAAAAATTTTAGAAGTAGGTGCAACATAAAATGATAATGATATTAAAATCATTCATAAAATCATAAATTCCAATTTATTAAATGGAAAAAAAGGATTTTCATAATTTTACGATAATTTAAAAAAAAATTAAATTTAATAATAAATTAAATATAAAGAAACATATTGAAGTTGATATAATGAAATCAAATAAGACAAACAATATAAATATCGAGTCATTGGAAGATAGTAAAATAGAATTGAACGAACAAGAAAATTTATCATTATCTGTAAATTTTATACCTAACAAAAATGTATCAACAATTAATCTACAATAATGATGATATATATTTGCTTAATGCAAATTTGGTTCCTAACTGGTTTCCAAATGAATTTGAATTTATTAACATTATAGATATTAACAAAGATGAAGAAAAAATAGTACAAGAATTTAAAAAGGAAAGAAATACGTTACTTCAAAATATAAAAAATATAAATAAAATATTTTCACCAGAAAATAATAAAACAAAAACTTTTCCATCTTTAAAAAAATCAGTTGAGAAAAATATGAATATGCCTGAGATTCCTTTGAGTTCGCCCACTGAAATACAAAGCGATAATTCTGATAGAATTAAACAAAGTCCTGAGAAATGTGAAAAACTTGTTAAAGAAGAGTTAAATACTAAAGAAGAAAAAGAACAGGACGAAGAATTAAAAGTAGAACAATGTTTGCATACAAATTCACAGAATAAATGTATTAATAGTCCTTCTCCTAATGAACAAAAAGAAATAAATAAAGAAGACAAGGAAGTAGATATTGAAACGACGGAATCAAAAGAATTTAATATAGAAAAGGAACAAACATCCTTGGATAATGGAGAAAAGAAACATGTTTCTAAACCAAAAGTGAAAATAACAAAAACAACTCGAAATGATTTACTTGTTGAAGACATAATCTCTGCATTTAATTTGGAAAATACCATCTCGAAACAATCTTCATCTAGTCAATTACAAGAAAATTCTCAACAATTAACAGAAAATTCTCAACAATTAACAGAAAATTCTCAACAATTAACAGAAAATTCTGAAGCTTCATCTAGCGAATCTACAGAAAATTCAGAAAAAATTGATGAAACGAAAAAGTAGATAAAAATGTGCCATATATTGCAAAGAAGGAATAATATCATAGAATCTAATGCAAAAGTGAAAGCGTGTGTAGTGCGTTTTATGCAAATTAGTATGATTAAAAGAACAGCAATATATTTTAATAGAAATCAACTATAATACAAAGAAAATCCATTTATTATACAACCTGAAGAATTTATTGAAATCTTATTAGATTACATGAGAAATAGTATAAAATTACAAATCTTACAAATTTAATTTTATTACTAGAAATTTGACATTCGAGAATTTTGTTATATTTTGTAATTTTATATTTTTATGTGTGATTTGTTTAATAATTCTTTAATAATTCATAGTTTATAACCAATTTCAATTTCAAATTTATAACTAATAATAACTATTTATAAATTTCATTTTAAATTATGAGAATTAGTCAGTTGTTTTCAAATGAAATATTTTTTAAATTGTTAATTCTTCTAATATTTTCTTTCAATTTTGGCATGTTTTTCTTCATTTGGATTTATTATGTTTTATTGCTTAAATTATTTTTATCTTTAATTGTGATTTTAATTTTATAATGATCTCGTTAATAATAATCTAGCGAATATCAACATTTTAAAAAAATTTCTATTATTTATATATGTGATTTTCATGTGATTTTTGTTTGAATATTTTTTAAATAGAATCTTTTAATTTTCGATAGCAATTAAGTAATTATCAGTTTTTCCAGAAATCCTTAGATTAAATATCTATATGAAATGCTAGTTCTGATTGTTTCATCTGTTTTTAATTTAATTTATCTTTAATCCAATGTCTCTAACCAATGTCTTTGAATAAGAATCAATAACTTTTATATTATATACTTTATTATTTATAAAATATAATATACTATATTATTATAATATAAAATGATATTTTATTATTATATACTTATATCATTTTATATTTAATGTTTAATATCAATTTAATATCATTTTTAATTATGGATTTAAGATAATATTTTAGAATTTTGTTTTAGGATTTACTAAAGAACTAAAGAAATTATAACACTTGAGCTATTCTTAGGTTATAACACAAAAAAATTATGAATCTTTGAAAACCAATTACTAGATTATTTTTATTGAGATATTTTATTATCACAATATATGTTAATTCTAATTTCGTAAATATTTTAATTATTATTTCAATTTTTTGTATTTTTTACACATTTTTTAATATGTAAAAAAAAAGTTTTTGAAAAAATTTATACATATTTTAAATATTATATACATTTTAAATATTCTAAATCGAAATTAAAGTAAAAAAATTTAAATAATATATTGTTTTAATATATTATTATTGTAAATATATAATAAAAAATCTGACTTTTTCAATAATGCCCAGATACAAACGATCTTTGTTCATGGAGTAATGTATGAACATTTTTTATATTAATTCTATAATTCATATAAATTTCGAGCATTATTTCAAAAACTATTATATCATTCAGAACTTTCTGCGCTTGAATAGAGATTTTACAATGGAACATATAAACATAAAACATTGAATTATATTGTGTTGATATATTTCCAGAATGTTTTTAGAACATGAATTCTAAAAGCTAAAACAAATGTGATATATAAAATATTAATTAAGGTTTATTTATTAAGTTATGAGCAATTTAAGTTAAATAAGGCGAAATAGAAATAGAGTGAGCCAGAAATATATATAAAAGATAGAATCATTTCACTTCATTTATTAGAAATTGAAATTGCTTACAACTTAATAAATAAATTTCAATTGACATTTTTGTGTATAAGTTTTGTACGTGTTTTGACCTCTAAAATCAATTCTTCCTGAATATGCTGTATATAAAATCTCTATTTTAAAATTATTGTTTTGAAACTAATTTTCTATTATTTTATTTTAACAATTTCAATAATAAAAATAAATTTGTTAATTGTAATATTGTAATTGTAATTGTTCTCGTAATATTTTTTTATATGATTTATAAATCGTTAAAGTTATATAAAATTCTTCAGGTTATATAGGTAAATAATTTAGAATCATTATGAATTGCAACTCTGATAACTCTATTTGCAATTTCGACGATAATGTAATGCAATAATTATGTGTAAAAAAATTTTTTATTGGACAGAATTTTTTATTGCTATTATAATAAAACACAATCTAATCATGTATAATAATTTTAACATGTTATATTTTATGAAAGAAAAAAGAACAAAAAGAAATTGATTTTTATTGATTTTGGAGATTGCCATTGGAATTCATTAATATCAAATGCAAAATAGAGCAAAGTATTTTTTAATATAGTTGTTAATTTAAATTATAAATTCTGATAAAGTAAAATTATATATTATTAAGAGAAAGAAAATATTTTATATAAATCTCTTATTATTATCATTATATAATATAAAATTTTTTAGAAATTTCTTAAAATATTTTTTAAAATTATTATTTTATTATTAATTAATTGACTTATTCATTATTATTATATTATTTTACTTGTATTATGTTATATATAATAAGCTTTATCTTATAATTTTATATTTTTTATAATAATTTATGATTTTAATTAATATAGTTTTGATTTTAATTTTATTTATTTATTTTATATATATTTTATTTATTATTAATATATATATAATATAAAATGTGTAATATGCAATATATAATATACAATAAATTATTAATATTTATATAAATTGATATTAATATTTCTTTTTGTTTATTTAATGTAATGTAATATCTTTAATATATTCCTTATAATATTTTTTACAGTTTCTTTATATATTTCTTTCTATTCTATTGATTCTTGAATCTGATTCTTCTCTTATCTGTGTATCTGTCTTTTTTCTTTTCTCTTCATTTTGTAATTACATAATTTATCATTGATAATTAATTACATATCATGTTTTTCTCACAATTCCTTCTTCGTTCTTTTTATATTTTTAAATTCTAATAATATTTTTTATATTATTTATATTATTTATATTTTATCAATTCTATTAATATTTTTGTCCATCAATTATTTCATTTCTTGAGGCTCTTTTTCTGATCCTTTCTTTCTTCTTTCTTCTTTTTCTATTTAATTTTGCTTCATTTTTCTCTGTATTAAAATCTGCTTTTATCAATATTATTTTTTTTCCTTTTCTATTCTTGATTCAATTTTATTAATTTATTTTTTATTTTCTTATTATCATCATTAAATTTTTCTTTCTTTTTTCCATTTTTTGTTCATTTAATTTATCCATTTTTCCTTTATTATCATTAATATTTTTTTTAGCACTTTTCCTTATTTATATTATCTTATATTATTTTTTGGAAATCTTATCTTATATTATTTCTGTTTTGCTTTTTGAATTCTTTATTTCTTAATATTTTTTTATTAATAAATAAAATAAATATAATTATGATATTATAAATATTTAAATTATAGATATAATATATTAATTATAAATATAATAAATATAATTAATCCAATTCTTATTATCGAGCTACGTTTTCACGTACAACCATTTCTTATTTTCTTGTTTTTGCATCCATTCTCTTGCATTCTATAATATTAATGATGAATATCGATATTTACTTCTTTTTTTATTCTTATCTAAAAACTTTATTTTTATTTTTTTGATATTTCAAAAATACACTTTTTCTTTTTTTTTATTTTCTCTTTATACATTACTCGTTTTTTTCTTCTTTTCATTCCCAATTATTTTCATTTGTTTTTTTTCGCTTTTTTCTTTGCTTCTCTTTTTCCACCTCTTTCTTTTCTCCATTCTTTTATTTTATTTTGTTTTCCTCATGTGATTTTCTTTTTCTCATTATATATCTTATTATATCTTATCCTTACTTATCCTTTTTATTTCTTTCCTTTTTTGTTATTTCTTTTAATTCATTTTTCTGTTTAGTTATTATTTAATATTTTTCTTTCTCCAATTTATATTTATTTTTTTTTATAACATTTATCTTTTTCTTTAATGAAATCTTCTGTTTAATAAAATCTTTTTTCTGTTTTATTTTTTCTTTTATTTCTCTTTACTATTTCTTTACTTTTTCTTTCATCCTTCTTCCTTTCTTTTTTATACTTTTTATTTTTTGTTCTATATTCTTCACTTTTTTCTTAATATTTTAAGCTTTCTTTTGTTTTTTGTCTCTCTCTTTTCTTAAACTTTCTTTTTTATTCTTTCTTTTTTCTTTATTTATATTTTCTTTACTTATATTTTTTTTTAGGATTTATATCTTATATTTTAATTTTTTTCTTCTATAGTCTTTTTTAATTCCTTAATTTGAGCTATAATGATATATTTCATATTTTTTCATCATTAATTCTATATTTTTTATTCCATCATTATTTTTATTTTTTTCTTCTGTTTCCTCTTTTTTTTCTTTGTTGCTTTTTTTTATATTCTTTTCTTCTTTTTATCTTTTTTGTTTTTCTAAGCATCTCTATTTTTATCGACTATGAATTTATTCAATTTTCTAGATTTTTTTTTCTCTTCCAAGTATTATTTCTTTTTTCTTCCTCTTATTGAATCTCCTAATCTCTCTTTTCTTATTATTTTTTTCGTTCACTTTTTTCTTATTTTTTTCTTCTTAATTTTATTTACTTTCCGTTTTAATTTTCGAAATATTTACAAAAAAATATTGTTAATATTATAGAATTTTTCTTATACATATATATTTATAATGACACGTGCATAAGCATATGACTACTATTATTTCTATACACATATACATATAATGGATAAATCGATTAAAAAATTTCTTTATGGATTATGGAATAAAATATAAAAATATATTTAATATAAGAATATTAAATCCGAGCCATATCAAATTAATTAATATTCCACGAATCCTGCAAAAATAAAATAAATAATGATAAAGTAAATAAATAATAATAAGAATATCAGTATTATATTTGTATCATTGTAATTTCGTTATTATAATTTCGATAAAAATTGTTTTATTTTTGTATTGTACAAAGAAATTCTAATCTCATTATAAATTAGGAATAAGATTTCAATTATTTTTTATTTATTCTATTAAAATCCATAAAAGGAGGTTTTTGGAACATTTTGATCAATTCATATCTACATCTTGAATATCAATTGTTTTATAAAAATAATGACTAAACTATAATTACAATAATGATACACATACTGTAACGAATGAATATGTATTAAAAATGTAGTAATTTTTTTACAAATATTTCTATAAACTAAAATTGAGCACCACATATATATAGATAAAAATTGTCGAAACTTAATTGATTTTTAATATATTTAAAGTTTTTAAAAAAAATGTAAATATATAAATTTTATATTGATGAAGTGTGTACTTTTATACAATTTATTTTATCATATACTTTTATTTTCTTTTTTTTTTAATCATTTATATTTATATTTCTATGATAAAATTATTCATAATAGTTAAAAGTCATAAACGATCTGAATAAAAGCTCGTATGAAAAGTATTTTCGACTCAAAACATTATTATTTATATTCTTTAAATCCTTTAAATATTCTTTAAAATAATTAATTTTCCTTTTATTATTTTTCAATAATATATTTAATAAAAGTATAATTTCTTTTATGTATTATGATGCGCGCATTTTTGTTAAGAATTATATTTATATTTTTGCTTTTGTTATACTTAATAACATAATGTTTATTACAATTACAGTACAATAATTATACTTGATAGGAAATTATGAGAAATATGTATTTTGAAAAATTAATTCTAAAAATCAAAATAAATAAAAAAATTGATATAATATATAAAAATATCGCTAATTTATTAAATTATAATAATATTTCATAAGTTATAATAATACTTAAGTTACATAAAGCGAAATGGAGAGCAGTGGTAATGAATTTCCAGTATTTCATTTTTTATTATTGAAACATTTTTTTCTAAATTGTTTGATTCTTTGATTTTTTAAATCAAATTATTTCTAAATAAATAACCTGATTTTTTTAAAAATTATACTTATAATAATAATACTTCTTTAGCTCCAAAAAAATGAAAGGTTTTTTCATTTGCATTATCAGTATTAATTGCTAATTATCATTTATCATTTTAATACAATTATCAATTATCATTTAAATTAATTACTTAAATTTTTATAAATATTAATTATCAATATCAATTATTTATTGCTTCTTCTTGTAATAATAAGAAGATCAGCCAATCACAAACAATATTGCTCTAACCAATTACTGATACTTTAATGAGAAGTTATTTTTTTTATTAGCAAGTTTATAAAACTGGAACAACAGTTTAATTTCAGTCTTCTTAATTTGGAATATTTATTTCAGTTATTTTTTTAATTTTTTTTTTTTTTTTATTCTTATGACTCGATAAATATTTCCACTTAATTCCAGTTAAATATCAAATGCTTTTTATTCCAGTAAATTTTTATATGACAATTAAAGCCTTAACAATAAAGGCTTTCTCAAATCAATGTACATCTATATATTCACAATTTGGTCGCGAGCATCGTCACGACTTGTAAACAGAACATTCCAGAGGGTTTCGGTCGTGGGCCCCCCCGCGACCGTGCGGTGAGGCGTCGGTAAGCCTGAAAAATAGCTGAGGTTTTTGCTTACCCAAAACATTCGCCTCGACCATCGAATGTTCTGGATCTAAACACCTGTCCGTCCGCCCTGGACCTACATCGTGCATCAAGTGATATCGGTGCCCCAATTACAGCACCGACATTTTTCCCAGTTATAATTGGGACACTCTCAATTAGCCAAGAAGAGAGCCACCTGAGCGATTTTTTTCCTGGCTAACGTTCACTATCGATAAGGCCTTCGGTCAGTCAACACCACCGAATACTTCTCGGGCAGTTGTAACTCAAACCGTGCATCGTGTCGTCGGATACAAATTTCGAGTTTGAGATCGCAATCTCAAAAGAAACCATCGTCCGATGGATTAGACCGCACGCGACTAATCTCACACCGGGACGAAACCATCGGTCCTTCGAGCCGGATTTCCAAGCAAGAACGGTTTTCCGGCATTCATCTTCGGCGGATCCAGCAACGTTGGAGAGATTTCTCACTGGGAGGACACGAGATCAAGAACAGCGGACTTCGGCCTTCATCGAGCCTCAGCAGTGGAGACTAAACAGGCGACATCTATCTTGATTCCATCGATCCGGTGAGTTTGGAGTTTGTTCACTCCTTTATTCGGGTCGGCATGGCACCTGTTACTGAGGAACTTTGCATGATCGTGGAGGACGGATAAAGGCGATCCTGACGAGGTTCAAGAACTTCTATGACACGCACTGTGAACCAGAAGAAGCCGAAGTTCTCCAGTCCTGGCTAGACCGGGTCGCGGGGCTGATGGATAAAATTGAGCCTATACAGGATCGAATACAAACCCTTGTTTCTAATACCGCAGACGAAGAAGTCACCTGCGGTTCTTCGAAGAATTCGAAAGGCAATATTTCGAACTAAAGGGTGCGGTCATAAGTCACCTCGGTCGTCTTCGAGCGTCTTCGGTATCCGCAAGGAATCCCAAGCGAACGTCCACACCGGTCTCTCAATCGCCTCGGGCCCACAAACTACAACGGTTACCTCCGGTAGCTACACCACCCTTCAGCGGCAACTTAGGTGAGTGGATCTATTTCTCTGATAGCTTTGAATCAATGGTTAATCGCGATGATTCACTCACCAACATGGAGAAGTTCCAGTACCTCAAGACAGCCCTAAAGGGTGGAGCACAGCAGGTTCTGGAATCGGTACCGATGTCGGAGGATAATTACGAGGGGGTCTGCGAGCTCGTGCGTAGCAACTACGATCAAACTAACGCCATTGTAAGGCACCATTTGGGACGGTTGTTCGAGCTTTCCGAGATATGATCACGGTCGGCAGCGGAACTGCGACGGCTCTTTAACGAATGTACTGCCCAACTCAAGGCATTAGAATTACTGGGGACGTCGGTCCAAAACTGGGACTTCATGATCATATATTTTCTTGAGAACAAATTCCACCCACAAATAACTGAGAGCTGGGTGCAGGCCACGGCCGACCTGGATCAGCTGGCGACTCTTTCGGACATGTGGGCTTTCCTCAAGCGACAGTACGCTTCCTTGTCTGCCGTGGAAAAGCGCACGGGCACTTCGAAATTAAAACCGTCGTCGTCGGAGGGATCGCGCGCGAAAACTGTCGCCTTGGTGACCACGAAGGCCCCGATTTGCCCGCACTGTATTTCGAAGCATCTACTCGCAAACAATTCAAAATACTCGCGATTGAGCCCGCATTGCTCACGCTAAGCAGTTGAAGGTTTGCTTCAACTGCCTCCGTCCGGGACATGAAGCCAAGGAGTGTAGCAGGGACTCATGCAAGCAGTGCAAGGAGAAGCATCACACCTTGCTCCATGTGGGAAAGAAATCCATAATGACACCAACAACCAACCATACCGTGGCGGAGGCTCCCGTGAATACCAGTCCTCAGACTTGCGCGGCCCGATCTGATGGGGATCTCACGCCTTCAGATTATATTACCCACCGCCATTGTCTACGTTACGGACAAGGAATGCCGAGCCCTACTCGATCAGGGCTCAAAGGTAGATATAAAGCCTCGTTCTTGTGACATCTTAATCTGCCGTGCGAGGCGCATCAGACAACTATTCAGGGTATTGGGGGTCGTCGACCGGTATTCGGTTTAGCGCGGGTACAGATATCATCAAGGTATAGCGGATTTCAAACCGTCCTGCCGTGCCTGATCATGGATACAACCATTGACGACATAGCCGCCACCCGGATCCCAGAATCCGCGATTCACGTTCAATCGCAGATCCCTCTGGCGGATCCCCAGTTTAGTGTTCCACGCGAGGTGGATCTCATAATGGCCAGTTGTGCGATATCATGTCCGTGGGACGGGGATCAGGCTGGGGAAGGGGCTACCAAGCCTCTCACGCTAGAGTGAGTATTCGGCGGACGGTTCCAACGTATCATGTACGGAATCTACGGTATGCAACGTCGTTACGAACGAACAGCTGAGTCGTCAGCTGTCACAATTCTGGGATTTGGAGGGTGTGTCGACTGAGGAGGTGACGCCTCACCCTTGCGAGAGTCGGTTTCTGGAAACGAGCCTTAGGTCACGTGGCCAAGATCGACGTAACTATTCGGGTATTCACCGGACCTGCCTCACTACACGGTGCTCAAAGCAAGTAGTACGACCACTAAGCTTCGAGTGGTATTCGATGGCTCGACAAAATCCTCGACGGGGGTCTCCTTCAACGATCTACAGCAGGTCGGACCGCCGATCCAGAAGGACCTCTTGTCGATCCTAATACGCTTCCGAATGTATCGGGTAGTCCTAAGTGCAGACATAGAAAAGATGTATAGACAAGTCTTGGTCGCTCCTCATCAGCGGTCTCTGCAACGCATATTGTGGAGGGAGGCCCCCCAGGATTCGATTGAGACATACGAATTGAACGCGGTCACTTATGGCACGGCCTCAGCTCCTTATCTGGCCACACGAATGTTGCGACAGGTGGGGTTGGACAACACCGCGAGCCATCTAGCGGCTAGTTCGTCTATCTTCCGCGACTTCTACGTGGATGACCCTCTGACGGGTGCAAACACTGTGGAAGAAGCAATCGTGCTCAAAAAGGATCTGCAGACTCTCTTACGGGCAGCAGGGTTCAATTTATGGAAATGGGCATCCGATGAGCTCTCAGTTGTGAAGAGTGCCACGGGTGAGTTCATAATCGTGGGCCCCCAACCCGAGAAGGATCCTCGTACTCTCGGTCTGCGTTGGGAGCCGATGCCAGACCAATTGTTTGTTGAGTTGAACGACCCACTTACTACCCCAGCAATAATAACCAAGCGAACAATCCTGTTGGAGACCGCGAGAATCTTTGATCCTCTCGGGTTGGTGGGCCTGGCAGTGCTTCCTGCGAAGCTACTGCTTCAGGAGCTAGGAAGTTGGGAGTATCTTAGGACGAGTCGGTGTCTCAAGACATTCGTACGCAATTTAGAGACTACTTGGGGATTTCAGATCCCTGAGACACATTGCCATTCCGCAGTGTGCAATCAGTAACGGCCCCGTCGTGGAACTATAGGCTTTCTGCGATGCTTCGGAGAAGGCCTATGGCGCGTGTGTTTACCTATGCGTCGTCAAGGATACGGAAACCACGGTTCGGCTACTTTGTGCGAAGTCACGCGTCGCTCTCCTAAGATCAGCTTGTCTTGAATTATGCGGAGTCTTGCTGTTGTCGGAGTTGGTGGAGAAGGTGCGAACGTCGTCTGGCATCTGCTTCAAGAGCGAGACGTACTGGACCGACTCCACCATTATCCTCGCGTGGATAGGAGGTCATCCCAGTCGCTGGAGGACGTTTGTCGCGAACCGGGTTGCGCAGATTCAGACGAATTCGCGAGGCGAATGGCATCACGTGCCCACCCTGATGACCTGCTATCGCGGGGGGTGAGGCCATCCATCTTACAAGACTTGCGTCTTTGGTGGGATGGTCCCTCCTGGTTGTGGTAGAGGCAGGACGACTGGCCCCGTGCGTATCCGGTATCGAGTGAGCTATCCGAGGAGTGCGCTCCAGTTTGCATGTCCATAACGGCACGACCACAATTTGATACCTTCGAGAGGTATTCAAATTATACGCGACTCACGCGAATTATCGCGTACTGCATAAAATTCTTCCGAGCGGTCCTCGCACGACTTTCGGGGCGACAGAATCGACAGCCTCTACAGAGTCACACAACCACTCGGATCTCCTTCTCACCACTACAGAGATCGACCTCGCGGAGGGTGCCATCTTGAGGTGGCTACAGGCGCACACCTTTGCCAAGAAAATCGCGGACCTGAAGTCGGGGAGGGGACTGGTACGATTCAGCTCCCTGAGATGTCTGAGTTTCTTCCTCGACGAAAAGGGACTCTTCAGAGTAGGGGGGTGTTTGGAGCGGGCTGCACGAACATACAACCATCGACATTCAGTGATCCTTCCGAAAGGTGAATATCTCACCAAGCTTCTCCTGCGCGGTGAGTACGAGCGACTGCTGCATGCCGGATGCGAGACAGTCTTGTCATAAATTCGTAGGCATTACTGGTCTCTCTCAGCTAGAAGCACGCTGCGAGGGGTAATTCGGAAGTGCAACCCAGGACTGAGAAGTACCAGATGGGCCAATTATCAGGGGCAAGAGTACGTGTACAAGCATCAAGGAACGGTTCCGAAGTAAGAGTATTACATTTAAGGCCTATTTGTGCGTCTTCATGTGTCTGGCCACCAAGACGGTTCATTTGGAGGCGACCACGGAACTAACCACAGAAGCGTTCCTGAACTGCCGAGAGATCTGCTCAGACAACGGAACCAATTTCGTGGGCGTGTATAACGAACTACGGCGGATCCGCGAGTTCCTCCACTAGAATGGGAAGTCGATCGGTCATCATGCGATCGCAGAGAGTGTCGAATGGCGATTTATGCCCCCACACGCACCACACTTTGGTGGACTGTGGGAGACTGCAATTAGGTCTGCCAAGAGACACCTTCTGCGAACAATTGGAGAGACACGTCTCACTTACGAGGAGTTCAACACCGTGCTGGCCCGGGTCGAGGCATGTATGAACTCTAAACCACTGCATCCTCTGTCGTCGGATCCACGAGACTCTGATTCCATTTCCTCACGGGAGGTCCTATCACTGATATAATCCATCCTGACATCACGGATGTCAGTCGCCTGTCCAGATTTCAACTGCTGCAGGCGATACAGCAACACTTCTGGAGGCAATGGCGAGACCCAGGACCTCAGATCATGACAGTGAGCAGGTTAGTCGTGCTCAAAGACGAAAACCTTCCGCCACAGCGATGGAGACTAGGCCGAATAGTCCAGCTGCATCCAAGATCAGACGGAGTGACGTATCAGTGCGTACTAGCACTGTCACTCTCACCAGACCAGTGGCCAAGATCTGCCTTCTATCTGTGGACGACTCAGCGCCTCCCAGTCACGACGAACAGCCGGACCGGACCAACCACACGAGGAATTGAACGCGAGCGGTTCAACGGAATGGTCGCGGCCTGTAAACAGAACATTCCAAAGAGTTTCGGTCGAGGGCTCCCCCGCGACCGCGCGGGAAGGCGTCAGTAAGCCTGAGCAAAAACAGCTGAGATTTTTGCTTAGGTTACCCAAAACATTCGCCTCAACCGTGGAATGTTCTGTTCTAATACACCTGCCCGTCCGCCCTGGATCTACATCGCGCATCGAGTGATGTCGGTACTCCAATTACAGCACCGACTTTTTCCTCACTCATAATTGGGACACTCCCAATTAGCCAGGAAGAGAGTCCATCTGAGCGACTTTCTTTCTGGCTAACGTTCATTACCGATAAGACCTTCGGCCAGTCAACACTACCGAATACTTCTCGGGCAATCGTAACTCATTGTAAATCGTGCATCGTGTCATCGGACATGGTCACACAAATTTCGAGTTTGAAATCATAATCTCAAAAGAAATCATCGTCCGGTGGATTATACCGCACGCGACTAATCTCAACACCGGGGCGAAACCACAATTCATACCGAAAAATTAATTTTTCATTGCCACTGTTAGATACTTTAATACTTTAGGATTTGTTGTATATAATTTTCTAAATTAGTTTAATCAAAAATTAATACACATTTTTATATTTAATATTTCTCTTATTAACAGAAAAAGAAAATACTAGATTTGTATATAATTATACAGATAATTTTATATATAATAAAATATTTTATATTTATATTATTTACAAATTATTTTTAATAAATTTATTTATAATAAAAATAATTTTGTTTTAAAAAAGAAGAAAAAAATATTTGTTATATCCATTTAATTTTATTTAATTTATAAAAAAAACATTTTTATCAGAAAATTTCTTCATTTTGATAGCATAATTCACAAAAAATGAATAATTCTTATATTTATTTTAAATCAAATATTCAATGTTTTTAATGTTTTGTTAAACATTTTTACATGGTTTTGAAGTTTTTAGAAAATATTTAAAAATTTAATATAAATTTTTGTGATGAATAATTTGTCATTATATTAAGGTAAGAAAATTGAATATTAAAATAATTATAAATGTATTTATATATTTATTTATTATATTATTTCTTATTTATTATAAATATTAAAATTAAGTTATGAAGAGAAAAACAATTAAGAAAATAATTTAAAATTGAAAGGTTAAGTAAACAATTATAAATTAGAAATTATTAATTATATTTTGATAAATAATTTTTTAAATAATAAATAACGATAACATTGGATGATTTTTATAGAATTTTTTAGATATGAATCTAAAAATAGAATTGTTGTATCATTTTAGTTTTCAAAAAATGCAATTTTTTGTCAAAACATGCGATTACAAAAATAAGGAAAATATATATAAAAATTAAAAATAATAATTAATAGATTAATAAATTGATCTTAAAAGATAAAGAAAATATTTCCGAATATTACCTGATAATTATTTTTGATTTTAAATAATTGAAAATGAATATCAAATTTAAAAACCAATTTGCACAATACTTTTACATTTTTATAAAAAATTTGACAATTTGCTACAGTATTGAATTTTGTAAAAATTTATAAAAAAAGAAAAATCTCGGAAGAGTTTGTGTAATTGAAGCAGAATATTTTATTATCATATATTACTTCATTTGTCACTGTTCATAATATTGTATAGTTACAATATAATATAATTATACATATCAATAACTATATTAATTAATATAATCTTCTTTGGTAATCTATTTATTTTTTATACATAATGTTTAGTTTTTTTTCATTATTCTCTGTTATTTAATTTTTTTTAATTTAAATTTAATTTTTAAAAAATTTTCATTAATAAAATTTCTAACAAAAATTACATCAATTAAAAATATTTTTCTAATTATTAATAATACAGAAAATGAAATGTTACAAAAAAATATTAATAAGAAATTATAATAATAAATTATATTTATAAATATATAATTATATATTTTTTTTCAACTTATAACTATATACATATATATAAATATTATTTATATATTAATATTATTTTATATAATTTTTTTATCCTAATAAAATTTTATTCTAATAGATAAAATAAATAATTTTAAATGTTTTGCTAATAAATCACGTAGTAATTTCGTAGTTCTCTTTATCATTATTTTTCATACATTTTGTGTATATTTATTATTGAATTTAAAATAAGTTTTTGAAGTTTTCAATTTTTTTTCGACTATTATTTCTTGTAGCATCATTATTAATATTTTTTAGTTTTTTAATAGCATATAATATATATAATTTTATTTTTCATTTCTATACAGAAATAATTCAATTCTCATTTTTCTTTAAATTTTTTATTTTCTACATTTTTTTTTTATTGTTTAAGCATTTTTATTGAGTAAAAGCTTTTTTTATAATATATTATAAATTGGATAATAATTATAAATTGTTTAATAATTAAACTTTTTTATTTACATTTCTGAGAGTTAGTTCTTTAATAGTAGTAGTGGAGTAGTTCTTTAATAAACTTGTTTTAAAATATATATTTGGAAATTCAAACTTATAAAAAATACTGACAAGATTATATATTCGCATTCTATTCAACAAAGAGATAACCGCCTTGAAATCAATAAATCATATTCTTTTAATTAACAAGAGCATAAATAATTAAACATAATTAATTTAAAAATTGAATTCCTATAATTTAATTTCCGTTTGTAAAAATATGTTTATCATATTCTTGTGATTTTGCTATAATAATAAAAATGATACAAATTTGTAAAAAAATTAAAAACATAATATTTTCTATTCCAATTAAATTATTTTATAATAATTTTTAATATGAAATTTTATACCTTATTTAAATTTATAAAACAATCTGTTTTATTTAACTCATGCTATTAAAATATAGTTTTCTAACTACTGATGTACTAACCATGAATATTATAATCTTATTCTGTGAATCGATAATATTGGAAATGACGTTCAAATGATAAGGAAACTCTAAGCTTCTCAACGTGGAACAGTAAATGTATTATATGTTTCGTTTGTATACATTTCTGTGATATATGAATAAACAAAACATCTTATTGTTTTTCAATATACTTCAAAGTGCCATATCAATTTAGAAATTTGACATTGATTTCAATCACAAATACGTTTCTATTCATGAATAATGATCATACGATGAAATAGTTATTAAAATATTACTAAGAATCAAGTAAGCAATATATACGTATTAAAGCATATACTTATGAAACTATTTGATTTTTATTTGATTTTTTGTGTAAAATATATTGTCAAGTATAATATTTTCAAAAAACGAATAAATAACCTATTAGACATGTTAGAATAATTTTTAAAAAATTTCATATTCTTTTAAATTTTTAAATAAAAAAATATTTACAAAAATAATATGAAAATATTTATTTTAATATATTTTTTTAAATATCATTACATATTTATTTACATATAAAAATATTGAAAATTTTTTTTCATAATTGAATAATAGATTTTAAGATAAAAGTTTTTTCTTTATAATAATTTATATTATATTATAATGATTTCCTGAAACTTTTATGATTTTTAATAATAATATTATAATTACTTTCAAATAAAGTTTTTCATATAAATATGATCGAATTTCATTATTATTATAGTTAAATTAGAATTATTTAAATATATATCACAGAAAGTGGATTTATAATTTAAATATAAAATAATATAATCTCATAAATTTACCTTATTTCATTTATGTTCGATAAATTTATTAATTTGATAATTTTAACTTTAATTTGATAATTTTTGTTTTGAATATATAAAACGATATTTTGCTGTTCATATTTTCTTCATCTTTCATATGACAAATTTCCATCTAAAATATTGGTAATTATTTACAAAAATTTCTTTGCGATTTCTATAGTCTAAAAGAACTATTCAGAATCATGTAAAATTGTTCAATATAACATATTTCAAAGTTATTAAAATTGAAAAAGAGAATTCTTTTGTAAATAATTATTAATATTTAAATTTTTATTAATTATTATTTTTAATAATTAACTTTTGTAAAAATGAAATTATACATATTTATAATTATATTTATAATATAATTAATAGAATAAAAATTATATACTTTTGTTTAAAAAATTAAAAATTAAATTAAAAAGTTGAATTCTGTGTGTCAATGTATAAAAAAATTATTAAATATATGATATTAAGATATATATTGCATAATCTCTCTACATAAATAATTTGAAATGTAATGAAATCGTTTTTATGTCAATTTTATTATTTTATATTTTTTATAACAATATTAATTGATTTATTAATTGATATTTAGGAAATCAAATAAAATTTTTAAATAAAAATTATTTTAGATTTTTAACAAATTTTTTCAAAACATATATTTTAAATGTGTATTTGTTTGTGAGAATTAATTTTCTATTGTCTTAATTGTGTTTTTGATTTTGTATTTTCGATTATTGTACAACTAAGAAATATTTTTAAAAATTTTGTTACTAACTCATAGAAAAATAAATTTTATAAGATTTTATTTATTGGGACGAGTTGATGATATGATATGTACTTTAATCGAAAAATCTTAAAAATTACAATAATTGTTCAGATTAAATTTATAGTTTTCGAGATATTAACAAAAATTGTATTATATTGAATTCTGAATATCCATAGTAGCCTGTGCCTTAATACGTGACTGCTTATGTATAATATATAAACGTATCATAGTAGTGTTATATTCAAAATGTGTAACGAACGTTCACTATACTTAATTTTAAATTTATATATGTGAAAATAATTCTTCAAAACACGAAACTGGTATTACTATCATTTTAACTTTAATTTGTAATTTCAAAAATTTTATGTTTTATGTTTTTTATGTATTATGTTTTATTTTCGCTCTCTATAGTTTATAAATATTAACTCATTCGTTATATATTAATATAAATAATCATGCACATATTAACATCGTCTATTTCAGATTGTGATTTTTCAAAATAAATCGAATACTTGAAAAATAAAAATAATTTGCAAATAGAAAAACTATAAATAAGAAATAAATGAAAAAATAGAAATAGCAAATAAATTAGTTGCAAAATTTTATTGTAAAAAAGAATATTATATACAAATATTATATATCATATTATAATAAACAATTTAAAATTTTTAAACTTTGATTTTGAATTTAATTTTTCTCTCATATCTTTCGATAAAATTCAATGTAACAACAATTTTTATTAATATTAATTATCGAAATTTATGAATTTGCGGCAATTTTATGCATAATTATTATATTGTTATATAAACTTTCAATCGTAATCAAATATTCTTATTGTATTAATAATTACATAGAATTATAAGTTTAGAATAAAATTTTTTTGTACATTAAATATGGAAAATATTTGAACACCAATTAATTTCAAGTTTTCATAAAATTGTTTTTTTTAAATAATATTGTGCTTAATTTTTTATAAACAATGAATATGTTTATATCACATAATATAACAATATATATTATATAAATATAATTATTAGAAAAAATTAATTATTTATATAATTTGCAAAATTAACAAGAAAAAAAATATATAAATATATATAAGTATATATATAAATACAGTATTTACAGGACAGTTTATAAAATCATATTATCGCTTCACATGATTAATATCGTTAGTAGGTTTGAGAACATTATCGACATCAAAAGCATTAGCTAACAAGTAACATTCAAAATTTCAAGCTATTAGAAGTAATTATTAAAAAATAGGATGAAAAAAGGGGAAACTATAATAGAAGAAAGAAAATTATTATTATTTTATATAATCAGTGTAAAAATTTAGCAGAAATTTCATGGATTGTGAATAGATCTCAATTAATTAATTTGCAAAGAATAATTAATGAGCATGAATTACGAAGAAGACTGCAAAATAATTCAAAAAATTCATCAAAGTTAACTCATGAAGTCATGGCAAGTTAATCATTATATTGGATTATTATTATAATTATATATGTATAAAATAAAATCCAAAATGAAATGAAAATAGTTGAATATCTTAAATATTTAAATATTGATGTAGTGCTACGTGTATTTATATAATCTATTAATATTGTGCTTAATTTTATGTGTATATATAAAATGAAGAGTATCACATTCATAAAAAATAAATGAAACAAATAAAAAATAAATATTGCAATTCATAAATAATAATATAGTAATATGCTAATGGAATATTGGAATAAAATAATCTTTACAAGAATAAATTTAATATTTTTGAATTTAATGGATAGTGTACATCACATAATAAATAAAAGGATATAAGGAATAAAAGGAATAAAAGGAACCAGAAAACTGATGATCTACAGCGAAACATAATGAAGATTCTGTAAGTGTATATATTATATGGAATATAATTTATGTTAGCATTATAATTTCTGAATAGAATAACGAAATAGAAAATTCATATTAACATTTTAAAATGTAATTATTTTTTAAATGCAAAGAAAGAAAGTATTAAAAATAATTTTATTCATGATTCAAAACATATTATGTGTAATACTGGAATGTGTATAAATATTACGTAATATGCATATCTAAAAGCTTCGCAATCTCCAGATATCAATTTCATGGAATACTTGTGATTATTTAGATTAGAAAATATGAAATTTCTCTTAAAAAAATTCAAAAAATGCTTTCATGGAAAAGTAAAACAAGATTCCATTGTGCATAATATTTAAGTTAATCCAGTATCTAAAAGAATTGTAGCAATTATATATATATCCAAAAGAATTCTAAAAAATATTACTTTTTATTATGAAATTAATTTTAATCGCGTTTTTTTAAAAATTTTTAAAAAATTTAGAAATCATACGATTATTTATTACTTGTATATTTTTGTTGATTTTTATTTGTTAATTTCAAATTATGTAAATAAACAATTTTTTTTACATTATATTTATTCCAGACATTTTCAATGTATATATTTATTATTTAATAAACAATAATTTCACAAAGTTTTGTTTGAAATTAATTAATATACAATATTTTCTACATTGTATAATATTTCATTTTTAGAAAAAGAATTTTTAAAAATTTATACGTATATATGAATTGTATTATTGTAATATAATTAATTGTAACTTTGTGTTTATATTTATAACATAAGCAATATTATTATCTGTTTTCTGTTAAAAATAGCATTCTATTTATATATTGCATATATTGAACTGCTAATTTGATGTTTTGACATGATATTCTTTCTAATATGTCACATCTAACTACGTTCTTATAGCAATTTGAATCTTTCAAAATCGTTTTTTCTATAATCATAGTTTTTTATTTATGCCACTTTTTTCACGAATAATAATGTGATGTCATTGTTTTTATGATATTGCATGTTCTTTAATGATTGCATAAATAAATATAATAAATGTTTAAATAAACTACAAAGAATTTTCAAAAAAATATTCTATTCTTACAATTATCATTAGAATTAGCTTTCTAATCATTTATTTTAATGACTTTGAAATATATTGTAAAGAATATAATTTTGAGAAATATTTTTCTTTGTGCGTAAATAGCAGTTAACTTTATTTTTGCAAACAATTTGCAAAAAAATTTTGATATTATATTATTGAATTCTATATATATGCATCCATAGACTATGCACCAGTACCATCATTATTTATTAACTATTTATATGAAAAATATCGTCTAATATATATAATGATAAATATAAATATTAATGATAAATATTATTTATAATTAGAATCATATTTCAATGATAAAATCAAAATTTTAATGATTATAATATCAATTCCATACTTATAATTAGTATTTATTAGTTTCTCCGTTTTATGTACGAAGAAAATCTTAAAGAAAAATTTAAATCCATAAAGAAATAGATTTTCGAAAAATTCATTATACATATCTGTATCCTGTTTATCGTTATCTGTTTTCCTGTTTTCCTGATGTTTTTATATAAATAGTGGCGATCACTGATATTTATATAATGGATAAAAATATAATAATATAGTAGATAGAACTTTGATATAATATCAAAAATATTTTTCAAATAATTCAATAATTAAAGTCAACTATTCATTATATGTGAAGAAAAATTTGCTCAAAAACAATGTATTAATATAATATCTTAATATTAAACATATTTTGTTTAATATTAAACAAACTCACTAATTATAAGATAAATGAGAAAGAAGCTATTCAACTGATGGATTTAAATTAAGGATCACATTCATCCATTCTTAATTAATATATTTTTATATTACAAGATAAAAAAATTGATAGTAAAAATTATAACAAATAGGAGCAATTAAATGAAATATATAATAATATTATTAATTTTTATGCAAATACTAATGGACAAGCAATATTATATATACGTATTTGAAACTTGATTTTTAAAAAAACGAAATCTCATACAAAAAAATTTTATTTTACATTTTCGATTTATTTCTTCCTAAGAAATTATTCCATATTTGATAGTACAAATTTCCGTTATGTCAAATATCAAATATTTCATCAGTTTGGAGAAGGGGGACAAATGATAAATTTGCTCCTCCCTATGTCCATATCTTCCTTATGAAAGCAGAAATTGTGGCAGAAATCCAACACAGAAAGTAGTCTTATTTAACTTTAGAAGAAGAAGATATTCATCTGTAATATATTTTATAAAACATTACATCAACAGGAATAAATTAGTTATATTATTCGTTTTTTCGCTAAATTTCGGTAAGTAAAATATAAATATATAATTTTTTATTTAAACGAACAATTTAATTTATAATTTTGTTTTTTTTTTAGATATATTTCTTTAATTTTACATTTTCAATCTCTCTTTATTTTTTTATTTTGGAATATTTTTGGAATAGTAACAATACATCATCTGATACTATCTGATACATCATCTAATTGACATTATCTATTGATATTTGCGCACTGCAAGAAATATTATACATATAAAAAGTTTTATTAGTCGCAAATAAAAACAATATAAAAGGATATTCTTATTTCGATATACGTAAGTGAAGCATAACTTATTATTTAACTATTATATAACTATTAAACAGTTTTAAATTTTTATATTTGTGAATACTCAAATATTTTGACAGTCGCTATTACATAATATAATTTTATTGAATCAGCTATTATCGATATAAAAGTAATAAAATGAATGATAAAAGTTGCGATAGAAATAGAATTTTCACAAAAAATGAAAATTTTTAAATAAAAATTATGACTGTTAAAATATTATTAATATTATACATAATATATGATTTAATAAGATTTTTTTCGTATATTATTCTAGAGAATTTTATAAAAATTACATAACATATTCATGAAATATCTTTTAGATCGATTCTAGATGTCTAGACGTCTAGATGTAAAAGTTATTATACAAAAATATTGTTTAAGAGTTATTAAGATATAAGCAATTTTTGTTAAATGAAATGAAATAAATAAAATAAATTACAATAATAAAATAAATTTTATTTTTTTCACATCATTATATTGTTTCGTTTCATTATTTATAACTTAATAAATAAACAATATATCGACTTTATTTTATGTTTATTTTAATAATTATATAATAGAATAAATCATTTTCTAAGAATGATTGAACGAATATATTAATATTATATAATTTTTCTTCAATTTCATTTACATATTTCAATGAATAATCGATAGAAGAAATAATATAATGAGATAAAATCGATTAATTATTAAATAAATGTTTTTTTTTTTATTAAAAAGAAATTCAAAGCAATATATCAATTCAAAATTGTTTTTTCTTTTGTAGAATATATTTAAGAAAGTTTTGTATAATATATTATTTACTGGTTTTAGAAATATAATTTTTTTTATTTATTTTTTATGAATGTAAAAAAATTTTTAGCATCAAATAACTTTCGAAATTAAATAAAATGGAAAATATTAGATATACGGGACATGAAAGACTTTATAGGAAAAATAGAAATATGTAAACAAAATTATAATTTTCGCTATGTGATGAAATATCGTATGACAAATTAATTCGTTTCAAAAATTTCTTGTAAATAATAGATTTTAAAAAAAAAATGAATAAGACTAAATTTTTATCCTTTCTTATACATGATACGATGAAGAATTTTTAAATAAAATTCTCGATATATCAATTTTAATAATCTTTAAATATTCTAGTATCACTTTGAACAACTTTCTTTTTTCACGTAATAGACGATAATTTTGAAAAAATATAAAGTATTATGAAAAAATTTTTGGATTAAATTATTATGTTGAATTCTACTTATATGCATACGTTCATAATGCATCAATATACAATTTTCACTTATCAATTTGGTTGTATAATAGAACAATTGACATCCAATATATAAACCTAATGAACTTTTCAAAAATGTATTTCATGGTGAAATTCTAATCTATAACAAGGTATTCCATGGATTCAAAAGAGTAGAATTTTAATATATTATATAATATATATATAATCGAAGTTACAATAACAACAACAGTTACAATAACAATAACAAATATTAATTTTGCACTCAATATCTATTATTTTAACTTTAGTCATTATAATTTCAATAATTTTGAAAGATTTGTCTAATACCTAAGTCCATTATGGATAAATAATAAGTTTCATGATAGTAATTTCATATATTATGGATATTAGTTATATATATTGTTCACATAATTATATATAAAAATAATTGATAAGTAAAATCAATTGGCATTTACGTGTAGACTTTGTGCAAAGGAAAAAATTGTTTAAAATAATGCTTTTTATAATATATTTTAAAGTTGTCAAAATTGAAAACATTAATAACTTCATTTAAATTTTTAAATTATGCATGAATTATATTAAAAATTTATATTATGCAAAATGATTGCAAAATAACAATATTCTAACTTTCCAAAATTGATATCTATTTCTATTTTTATACTTTATAATAATGAATATAAGATAATAAAATTTAATGCATAAAAAAAATATCTATACATAACCATATAATATAAATATATGTATTATATACGTATAAGCTTTATAAATAACCTCTAATAAAATCAATATTAAAGTTTTTATAAAAATATGTTTGTAACAAAAAAAAAAAAAATGATATGAGATTAAAAATGAATGAATTTCAAGTGTATTTAGTTTCTTATAATAGTAGCTTTTTTGTAAAATTAAGAATTTTTTCTTAATTCTTTATATATTGGTTTTTTTATTTCTTCAATTATAAATAATTGTGACATTTTTAAAATAATTTAATAGTACATTTATTTATTATAATAAGAAGTTTCTGAAAATTTATGACTATTAATACAAATATTTATGAGTACAAATAAATTTATAACATTAGCTTATTAATAAAAAATCTTATTATATTATATATATATACATATATAACTTGGTTTTTATTTCATATATTTAGATATATTTTGAAATATTTAATTATTTGATTATTATTTTATGTTCTATATGCTCTACTATATGTTCTATATGCTTATGTTCTATATAAAAATGGTTATTATATTTGTGATTTAATTTATAATCATAATTATAAATAATTATAAAATAATTATAAAATATTATAAAAAATTTTATAATTATAAAATTATAAATAATAATATAAAGGTAAATATATATATTAATAATAATAAAAATAATAATAACATTTTAAATTTATTAAATATTATAATTAATATATTTTTAAATAAATACAAATTTCTATTCAAGAAAATCAGAATTTTATATAAAAATTTATCAATATATTTTTTAAATAAAAATAAAATTATTAATAATTACGCAATTTAGCATTTTATTTCAATTTTAATTAGGAAAATAAGAAGAAAGAAAAAATAATAATCTTTTGCCATTTAAAAAAAAATATTATTATTTAGAATTTCTTTTATATATATGTATAATAATGTATACATGCAATTATTATTTATTTTCTCTTGATATAAATCGCAATGGCAACTAATATTTATAATGAATGAATTATCAAAAAACTGTCTCTTCATCAATGATGACAAAAATATATTATATTTTTATATTATATATAATTTATAAAATATAATATATTTTTTTCTTCATTTGAATTTTAATAATAAAATGAAATTATTAAAGAGGAACTGTAGTTAAATAGCTTTTAGCTATAGTATTATAACTTTTTTAGCTATAGTATTTATTTCTTAAATTAAAAATATTCGCATAATTAAAATTATTAATTACTGTGTCAAATTTTTTAAAACTCTGTTTTTTATTTGAAGTTCTCAGATATATAATTTTAATTATAATAAGTTCACAGAAAAAAATTGTAAAAAAGAAACGTTTTAATCATTTAACGCATTAATTTTCAAAAAATGACAAAAAACAAAATATTCTTTTTTTTAATATTATTTCCATATTATCATCTTTTCTTTCTTATAGAAAGAATTCAGATACACGCTTTAAAATATGATAAACATTGCTTATTTTAATATTATAATAAATAAAATAAAATATTATAATTATAATGTTAATATAAATATGCAAATTTGTCCAAATATTTTGGATGGATTATTATATAAGACACATATTTAAACATTAGTTAAATTAATTTATGACTATATATATTCATTTTATTATTTATATATATACTGTTTTTTTTATTTCTCTTCACATTTTTTATATCTACATAATTATTGATTAACAAAAATATTTAAATAAATCGTTTGTGTAGATAAAAAAAATAATTAAAGATTTATATTTTATTTTTTATTATTTCAGGCATTTTCAAATTATGAAGCTATCAACGATCTTGGTAATATTTATTTTTTCATTATCAATTGCATTTGGAAACATTATTCAAGATATAAAATACAATATAAATACAGATATCTGCGCGAATGAAACTTTAATATTAAAATTTCCAAGTTTAGTACTTAATAAGTATTCTATTGTTTCTCTCTCCATAAAATGTATTAATATAGAAGTTAGTGATCTTATAATTGAAAAAGAAACATTCGATAACATGCCAAATTTGAAATATCTTGATCTTCGAGTAAATAATATTCCTTCTGATTTATTTTCTTTTGGTAATAATTCAAATCTGGAAATACTACGTTTGGGTTATCAAAGTCGGCAATACTATTGGTATACGAACGAACAAACAAGAATAACAAACATATTTCCTGAACTTCAATTATTGGATTTAGAATATGCAAATATCAATAGATTGGAAAGTAAATTAGAGAATCCTTTCCCAAAGTTAACACACTTGTTTTTCGCAGGAAATATGATTCGAAATAATTTCATAAAGGATCTTTCGCTTTACAAATTAACATATCTCGACCTCAGCCATAATAAAATTTCTAAATTCTCATTCGAAGGATTGAATAATTTATCATCATTAATCTTGGATAATAATAATATCCAGCAAATCAGTGGGGATATTTTCAGTAACGATATTATATTAAATGGATTAAAGAAATTAGAAAATTTATCGTTGGCAAACAATCAAATCAATTATTTGCATGATGATACATTTGAACAAATAACCAATCTTCGATATTTAAATCTTCGTAATAATAGATTATATAATTCTAATTTAGATATATTAAAATCTTTGAAGTTTTTAGAAATTCTTTTATTGGATAATAATTCATTCAATAGTGTTCCAATTGGAATACCCTTAAATATAACTACACTTTCATTAAATTCCAACAAAATAGAATATCTAATAAATAGCTCCTTTGTTAATATGCAGAATTTAAGAAAATTATATTTAAATGAGAACAAAATTTCAACCATCGATGTAGACGCGTTTCAGGCTCAAAAATTATTAGAAGAGTTATATCTCAGTGATAATCAACTAAATTTCTTACCAACAAATTGGCACAGATCTCTGAAGAATCTTCAATATCTAAACTTATCAGGAAATAAATTCATTTCGTTGGAAATGGTGATTTCTAACTTGCCTATAAAAGTGTTGTATTTGGAGCGTAATCCTATTCAATTCATCAATTCAAGTATATATCAAATAATACCAAAAAATATGATAATTTATTTAAATATTAATTCATGATTTATAATGAGTCATGTATGCAAATATTAATCAGAATTAGATATTTATCTAATGATTAAATACGGTAATTTTATTAAAACTGAAATTATATTAATTCAAAGTATGTAAGCATAATATAAATTAAATTCATTTTTTAATTTTGTAATTGTTAATTATATAATATTATTGTGCAAATAAATGTATATGTACTAAATATATTGTTCATTTTATTGCTTGTAATATATTTTTTTCCCATATTTTTTCTTTTGACATAAGATACATTAAAGTGATTTTTTTTTACTTTCAATTTGTTTTTATTGTACTTTCTACTATCTAAAACTATGATACTTGATGAAAAAAATAATATGTATAAAATTTCAATATGATTGTATAAATGGAATCTATACTTCAATATACAACGATTTTATATTAATTTTGAACATATTTTTATTTTCTTATTTTCCGAATATTAGTAAGTAATTTGTTAATAAAAATATCATTTCTTAATTCGATAATTCTATAATTTGTGTATAATTTTCAATAATATAATCATAATTGTTAAATTTTATCGTTAAATTTAAAATATATCAAAGTATCGAGTCATAGTATATAACTTAAATATTCTCAACATTTCTCTATGAAAATTTTTATAAAATACAGTAATATTCATGAAATCGTGAATATTATTATGTTTTATCTAAACATGGACGTAAAAATTACAAAAGAATAACAAAAAAGAAGTATCAATAATTTATCACTTATTACAAGTTTACAAGATTTAACAAAGCTTATTATATTGTGACATTACATGTTTAAATACATAATGAAATATATGATACAAAAAGTTTGATTTTATTAGAATAAATGATAAAATGAGATTTACTATGTCTTTCCTGTTATATGATATATTTTTATGATGTGTACTTGAGAAAAAAATTTCTCAAATCAAACGGGCTTGAAATATTTTTTTTTTTTTAAATTTCAGAAAACTTAATTTAATATTAATATATATTAATACAAATTTTATATTAGGTACAAAAGAAAATTATATTTCATAAAATTTCTTTTTATTCAATATATATAGAGCAAAAACAGTCATGAAAGCAAATTACAAAAAATTTTTAAATAATAAAAATCTTGATGGATCTTTTCCATGAGGAAATACTTTCCATATTTTTTTTCATCAAACAATTAATCGAAACCAAATTGTCTAATTTATATATTTATATTTATTTCATTAAAAATTTGTATTGTATGCATTATTATAACAAATTAATAGAAATTAATAATATGTCTATCTTTTTAGATAATTTATATATTTAATTTGTATAATAAATTGAATAATTGTAATTGTTTTTGAAAAATTTCGAGATCTAAAATTTCTTCAAAATTTATATTCATATTTCACAATTGATAAAAATATTGTGATCATTTTTCGTATTTATATTAAAACATGTGGCATTTTTTTATTTTTTATTTTTGTTTTTGATAATTATATATTGATTAAGACACTTTAATTGGACATTTGTTATTAGAAAACAAGAATAATCTACTTCAAGTCTTGAGAAAACTTGTTAATTATTAGCACACATTTATTTATTAGATACATTAATAAAAAGAAAATGGAACGAATTCATCAACGATTACTAGAGACATTAAATTACAATACTTAAATTGCAATATTTAATTTCTAAAAATTAAATTTTTAAAAAATTTTTTTACATTTAGAAATATTTAGGATGGAATTGTAGAAAAATCAATTCCACAACTCCTCTAAATTCATGAACACAAGTACAACTCGAATCCAGATAGTCACGTTTACAATCCCATAAATTTTCTGCGTCTTGTGCAATAAGTCGCACAGTTTTTCGCAATATTCTGATTTTAAGAAATTAACTTCAAGTGCATGAGTTGCACAAATATTAGGCGCATGTTTTGTTTGCATTGTTTGTTTTAAGCAAATTAAGCATTGAATACCGGAACAAGGAATGTGGTTTTTGCAGAACTTACAGTAAGAAAAACACATATTTTTGTATATCGAACAGTGTAATAACAATAAACAACGAATTAATAATAGCTATATTCTCGTCCTCGATATAATAATAGACAAAGCAATAAGAAATAAGATGCAACACAAAAAACGTATCGTCTTATCGTATCTTTGCATTCTACAAACACCTAGCTATTAGCTTACATCCACCAAACCATTATAGTAATATTGTTGGGGACGCGAATATTCAGTTGTCCGAATGAATTATGATATTCATAATATGTCACCTGATTAAATCGTAAGTTGATAACATAAAATACGATTCATTCAAATTCGGATGAATATGAACAACAAAGGCATATACCTATATTTATTTATTTCAAAACATTTGATTCATGTACCTATGTACGGATCTATATTCATAAAAACAGATTGTTTTTCTGAAACAAATAATGAACTTCGGCTAAGGCTACTATTCATGCATTTCTATATTTTTGTCCTAGTTTGTTATTGCGGCACACACAGATGTCCAGAAAGATTTTCTATAATAAAATTTATAATAATATATAAAGTTTTTCGGATTATATTCGATTTTATCAAAGATTTGCATAACATTATTTTCATATTAATTAATTAGTTATTAAAAAAAATTATTACTTTTGTTAATTTTATTTTAAATATAAATTAATGATTAGGAAACAAATTAACGATCGATGACCATTTTAAATATTTAATTTTATAATATCCTATACATGTATTTTTCAAATTTTATACGTAAGAATTTTTTTACTTTTTTTAATATTAGAAAAGAAAGGAAATTATTATTAAATAAACTATTATTAAATTATATAAAAACATCAAAATAAAACAATCGATCGCGTTGATCACAATGCGCCTTTTTAAATGTGTATAATTTTATTCATTTATATAATATTCATTTAGAGTGACTTCAAACTATTAGGTTTTTAAAAATTTCATATTTTTAAACATTTGAGAAACAATACTATTATATATGATCTAACAAATAGACCATATATTAAAATTGAGAAGATAGAGAAAAAAAATAATTTTTAATCCTGCATAGTATGCTGGTAATTCTTTTCTCAAAAAAATTTAAGATATGTTTTTTTTAAATAGAGCTGTATAGTGAAATTGTTTTTTATATATCAGTTGATTTTTTTCATTCTATAAAAAAGCATTGCATTTAGATAAAAAATTAATTAATCTTTAAAATATCTTTCTTTTTCACTTGAATTATAAAATAGGTCCAAATGAATTACTATTTTCCATTTTTAATACGTCATAGATTATTTTTTAACTTCTTTATTCAAGTAATTGTAGATATTTGGAATTTGACAATCTTTAACATTTTAAATATTTTGTATAGAATATACGAATATATTTAATCTTTTAATGATTCTCATAAAAAAATTTTAAGTATTAAATTAAAAAAATATGAAGTTCATTTTATTTTTATATCGAATATTAAATTAGAATATTTTCAATCTAAATATTGTTATATAATGTATAAATTTAATGTTTTTTGATTAATCTATCCATCTATATTTTATTGATCTAATCTAATATTCAAAATTTATATAACTAAGCGAAAAAAACGTAAATAAATTTTAGAAAACAATTATAAAGAAAAAATAATTTCAATCTTCGAATTTATCATGGATTCAATTGCGAAAAAAATTTTTAGTGTTTTTACAATTGATTTTTTAAAGTTTTGAAAATTATTTTTATTCTTTTATTTATTACATGATGTAAAAATTTAAAAAAAACTTAGGATTTGTAAAAATAAAACTTTCATGCACTAAAATGAATTTAAATAGATTTGTTTACGATTTTTTTTTTTTACGAAATTATAATAATTTAAAGTATCAACAATTTTTTATCATAATATATAAGTATATAATTTAATATATAATTTAGCATATAGCATATAATTTATGATCAAAGTATATAAGTCGCTTTATTTCAATTAATTCTATGTTTTTTAATAAATGAATCGGAATAAGTAAAAAGTTTAATCCTATACAGATCAAAAGAATCTACTATTAATAATGATAGAAGTTCTATATCATATTAATTTAAATTTCTTATAATTTTTTGTGATAATTAATACAATTAAATAAAATTAAATAAAAAAATTGACAATAAATGTTAATCAGTGTTTTCGTTAATAACAACATTGAATTTTTTTTCCATTCAATTTTGCATCAATATTTTTCTATTTTGTTAAATTTTTAACATTTTTGAAAAATTGAAAAATACATAAATACATACATATGCATTTCATAATAATTACGATAATTAAACTATATATATTTTTGAATTTCATACAAATTGAACACGATTTGCCACAATTAATCTTTAATTAATTTATATTATATAATTTTTAATTTGATGGAGGTCATATTTAATATTGATTATTATTGTCAATATATATTATTATTTAAATGACTATTTATTTAATACATTTTTACATGCTTAAATATTAATATACGGATATATATATTGTATAAAAAATTTTAAATCAATCACACATGATAAAAATAGATAAAATATTTTAAGAAACCAATCATATATGTAGAAGATAAAATTAGAAAAATAATGTAATAATTAGAAATGAATATTAAAAAAAGGAAAGTGTTGTAAATTAGAATCATAAATTAAAAAAAATTATAGAACATGAGGAAGAATATCTAACTAACACATATAATTTTTATATCACTTTCTAAAAGGTCAATGATCTCCAAAGTAAAGTAGATTTACTCGTATGAAAGCGATTGCCAAGGTAAAAGAAGCACACGTGCATAATGACAGTGAAAGGATGCACGATTCCATGCCATTTTATTCTTGACTGAAACTAACTAGTTATTATTTCACTTGAAAACAAAGATAGATTGCGGAAAACAATTCGCGACATCTATAAAGATCATATTTTCCTGTTTGAGAATATCATTTGCATACACGTTTCTTGACACAGCACGTTCTAGTTGTCTCTAAATGTACGAGAATACTTGTTTTTTATTCATAATACTAAATAACCATGAACTTCATAACGTAAGATTGACATTACTTTAGGCTAAGAAATTTGTATTTATTACATTATAATATGACATTATGATATATTATGAAAATTCTAATAAAGAGTTATATTACTTATTACATTGTTTTATATTTTTATCTTAAGATTTTGATCTTCAATTTTTTTCCTATAAAATTTTCTTTTATTTTTGAAACAAAGAATTCGTTATATAGATTTTCAACTTAAAATTTTTTAAAAATAAGTAATAATGAATACATTATAGAGGATTATTTAACAAGACAATAAAAAATTATTTAATTCTTTTAAAAAATCCTTTTAATACTTTTTTACTCTAATTCAAAGATATATTTTTACAGTAATATAGTTAATTTATCCATCAATTTTATCAATTTTAATGTGAAATTCATTTCTTAAAATAACAAAAACAATTAAAATATCAAAATTAATAATTTTTATATCGTTTTCATAAAATTAAACTTTCTACGAATATTGACGTGACTAGAATAGTGTTCAATGTTTTTTTTTCTTAATATCCATCTTTCTTTTTCAAATTAGCTCTATCGTAGAGTTTCTAATAATACAATCATCTTTTTCTTTTTTTGTTTTTTCTAAATAAAATTTATCATATAATATTAATTTTCATATAATATCTATTGAGCAATAAACTGAAAGTTTATATATTATATGTATTATATATATATATATATATATATATATATATATATATATATATATATATTATATGCATCACAAAAAGAAACATGTTTATAATAAATAAAATTATTCTAGAAAAATATTTTGGATAAAATATATTAACCAAAATAAAAACATAAATAATTCAAAATATATATGAAATAATTAATATAATTATGTGAAAAAAAAATATTTGAATTTTCCAAATTTGTAATATATAAATAAAATTTAATATATAAAATATATACATAAATATGTACATATAAATATAAATAAAATTTTCAGGAACATTAAAATTAAATAATAATTCTTAAATATTTTTAAATAAAAATTTTTAAATAAGTTGTAAAGAGATTAAAATATTACATGTAATCAAAAATATATAAAATTATCATCTATTTGAAATAAAATACAAGATATTCCATATAATTGCAAGTATTTTCAATGTTTTAATAAAAAAGTGTTTTGAACAAAAATTAATTAATTTTTTGCAATTGAATTGCTAATTACAATATTAAAAATTTACAGTAATATTATTTTTCTTATAGTCTTTTAACCTAAATGACACATTTTTTATTTCATGATATTATAACCAATATCAAGACGAGTTTAGAAAATCTATACTTTAATCTTGATATTTTTTTCAAATTCAAATGTAAATAGTAAACAGTAAAAAAAACATATTTGTAAAAAATTAATTTATTTATATTGAATTGTGAACATATACTTTAAGAAAAAAAATTAGTCTTTCTGAATTATACTTTTATAGTTTAGTTGGAAAAGTGGAAAAAATTTTGTATAGTAAAAATAATTAATTAAAATAGATAGTTTTTTTTTCTTTTCCTTATTTTTCTACTTTCTTTTTTCTCCCCCCTTTTTTTTGATCTTTTATCAATATGAAACATTTTTAATTTATATTTTTGTAATTTTTGTAATATATATCTAAAACGTTTGATAAAAAAAATCTGTGTTATCAATTGAATAAATGTTATTTGTGAATTATTTATGAGGACTAATTGTCAATATCTTTCGAGTGAAAAAGTCAATGTACAATTCGTACAATTCGTATTGTACTGATTTAGTGGAAGCTAACAACTGTTGAATGCTTTTCGATTGATCGTAACAAGTATACTTCTTAATTGTGGATTGTATATAAGTCACTTGTCTACTAGAGAGCAGGATTTCTCACAATGTCGTGGCACGTAATCGTGTCTATGATCAGAGCACGATGTGTTCACAAAGTAATTGTAAAATAATCCGGCGGTCAGACTGCAACGTAATCACTATGAAACTCTATTTATGACGATAGATAATCGTATCAGGCGATCAAAAAAAACCCTTTGCTAGTTCAATTGGGAGGGTTTTTTGGTGGAGCATGCCAATAACCAATAATCAGTGTCTAATTCGTGACACCAAGTTCCAGGAAAATTCTTCGCTTGGATGATGATCTATAAAGATCCCAAAAGGGAAAACAAATCAGCGCATCCGTCTCACAGGCTTCCTCGAATCTTATATCAATCGTATTTGGAACAAGTGATGCTAAGATCGCTTCAGTCAGGCCGAAGTATGGCAGAAATATGCAATCACACGTGTCGATCAGACTCTTAAAAACAGTCCTCCAGCAAACATCATTCTTTGTTCAGGTTCAATAGAGGTCTGGTAGCCATATAAACAGGAAAGTATCTACATGAGAACAAATCTCTGTTTATAAATTTCGCTTGCAATAAGTGCTCGCGAGCATAAACATGTATGCGAATTTATAATACATAACTTGAAAAATCGAATGACATATTAAACATGTCGGTAAATATCAAAAGAAGTTGTGTTGAAAACAATGTTTGACACTTCGAAGAATTATTTGACAAACTAAAAAAAAAAAAAAAAATACTATAAAAATAAAAAAAATAAAATTTCGCAGATTGCTATAAAAAAAAAAAGAAAACTCTACAATAAATAAAATAAAAGAGAAATGTGAAAAGAAAACTTTGAATATATTTAAAACAATATGAATCTCATTAAAAACGTTCAATCTATTTTCATGATAACAAAATTGAATAAAATTAGGGTATAAAGTGCAAATACATTAAAATAATATAGGAAAATTACATAATAAGAAAAAGATTATACAAACAAAGATTAAAAGAAGATTAAATAAGAAAATAACATTGATTGACATTATACTGAATAATTATAATTATAATACTGAATAATTTTTAATGCAACAATTGATGCAGTTCATTTCTTCTAAAAAAAAATATTATGTCACTACTATGTCACTTAATAGTTTATAAATCTATTAGCCTGAAAGATATTATAATTTGAAATTTATAAACTTATCTAAGATAAAAAACACGTGATGTAATATACTATTCATAATATAGTTATATTATATTAAATTAATATAATTATAATATAATATAATTTTCAATGCTACTCACAACCAATTTGTTTGTATAATTATAAATATTTTATTATGTGCAATCTCACATTTTGGTAGTTGTTCCATTTATATTATTTATATTGCAATTTCATTTTGCACTACATCCATTTGCTATGTACAGTATATATAAGTTTTTTCTCAATGATAATTGAAGAGAGATTTAATTGTTTCCATTGTTGCAATCGGAATATAGATTTTCTAGTTTATAAATTTTATAGTTATGTTACTCATATTATCATCTTAATGTTACTCAATCTTGAGTAATCTCACTTTGTATTACCCATTTAGTTCACAGTTCGCTTAATGTAGAAAATTCACCTATATTTTCTTTTAAATTAATCTATCCATTCTATTAGATTTATCCCAGAATCTGTTTCATGAAAAAGTTGTATTCTTTCTTCGTTGCTTGAATGCAATTATCTTATTTTAACAATGCTTATTCCATCATCTTTAGATCGTTTTTTTTTTTAATGTACTAATATTCGTCATTTGATATTGTTTCTTTGGTCTATTTTGCTTATTATTTTCAATCTGTCGTATCCTCTTCTAATAGATTTATTAATCAGAAGCGCATTTTCTTTTTAATAGCATCAGATTTAATTCTTTCCACTTCTGAACTTTGTTTAGAATTTTGTTTTGAATTTTTCTATAAAATTCTAAATTATGTTTAGCTTCTTAGTCGATTCTGAAAAGATTAGATTTCTAAATTTTTGAAAAGATTGAAAGAGTAATATATGATGAAGATAAATATCTTTCATCAAAATCTAAGTTTTGATTATTTTTTATCATTATTTTTTATCACAAATATTTCATCTTTCATGTATCAAATTTTGACCATACTAGATCTGTTCTTCAATTATTGTTATATGCACGTAGAATTTTTTTAAAAATTTTATTTCCAATTTGAACAAAACTTTTTTACTTTAGTTTTGTTCTTGTTTATTTCATTGAAATATCTATTTCGCCAAATGAATTTTAAATAAACAGTTTATTTACAATTTTATTCACATTTTTTTCAACAATTTAGCTTTTAATAGAGAATGCGCCAATAAATAAAAATATATTATTTTATTTATGGCAAAACTATAAGATTTATTAGTAAAATCGAAAGATGATAAAAATTATTCGCGTAATTTTCATTAGAATAATTAGTTTTGTGTCATTCTATATATTACCTTTATTAAAAATTATTATTTCTTAATATTAAGTAGGCAGAAAATATTTTATAAAGACAAATTTAAAATAAAAATGATCAATAAATTCAAAAGAAGAAAATTTCTTGTGATTAAAATATTACATATATGAGAAATGAATTGTTATAATAAGAAAATATATCTACTACTATATAGAATTATATAATATTAATATAAATTATTATTTAAAAATGGTATAATTGATTATATAATAATCAGTGCATAAATTAATAAAATGGCTTCTAATTACAAGAATTATATGATACTATTATGATAAATTATTAATAAAATCATAATATCATAACTAATAAATGCTAGTTACAAAAGTGTAGTAGAAATCCAAAAAATATATTTTTCAAAAAAGAATCAAATTATAATTATCGTAACAAAAAATAGAGTTTAAATCAAAGGTCATTATTGAAAAACGCACCCAAAAAATTTATGATTTATATCGAGAATTTCTAATAGTTGAATTTATGCTTTTTTTGTTAGCAAGGAAATAACAAGGAAAAGAAATTACTGATAAATACCAAATTATAAAAATTAATAGTCATAATTAGAGACTTAGATTATTTCTAATCAAATATAAGACAGTATAGTAATAATATTTTCTAATATATATCGAGCAATCCTATATTATTTAATAAAAGACACTATTGACAACTAAAATGTACATAATTTATCAATTTCATTTTTAAGTATTTTCGAAACAAGAATATTCACATATTCTAAACTTTCGTCACTATGTTTTCATCCAAATGACATTTATATTCAATAATTCCTAAAGCAATTTAAAATGCAAATTAAAATAGAATATGATAATATTTTTCATTCTTCCTCAGAGATAATAAAATATTTCATGTGCAAACAAGAAATATGTTGCATATGCAAACAAGAAATATGTTGCATATGCAAACAAGAAATATATTGCCAAACACTATAAATATTATAAAATATAATAATAATTCTAATTTAATTAATATTTCTATGGAACGGTCATCATTAATAGAAACATAAGATACAGCTACAATCAATGAGTAATACTGCAAAATCCAAATCCAAATGAAATCCAAATGATATTAAAGAAATAAATAAATCATTTTCAATGAAATGAAATACAATCAGCAATAACAAATGATATGAGTATAAATTTTAATAACATTTAAATAATATAAATAAAGAAAAATAAAGAAAATCTTGAAGAAAATTTTGAAGAAACAAAATAAAATCAAAAAAGAAATTAATCTTATTTAGTCAAAAAAATAAAAAAGAAATGCTTCGATCAATCAAAATCAAATTTGAAAAGCCAAATAAAGAAAAATATATCAAGAATCATTTAATTAAAATTATGAAGAAGTTAAAAACGAATATTAGATATGCCAATTCAGTCATTTAGTGATAGAGATTTATTTTTTTAATTAAATTATAATTAATTCAACATAAATAAAATTTTAGAATGGATTCATTAACGATTTGAATATGAATATGAATCTTGAATATGAATTCTTGAATATGAATCTTGAATAAGTATACATCTTGAATAATATATACATATCATTATGTATATATTAACTATTCAGAAAACTAATTTCAAATCAGATAAACACTTTAACAAAAATTGAAATTAGATTAAAGATTATAAGATTAGATTAAATATATGGAAGTATAGCAATTTACATTAAGAGTAGTTTACACTTACGCGGAAATATAATTATAATTGGAAAAAATTATCAACTTAATTAAACAACATCCAAAATTTTTCTTACTGAATTTTTCTCATTCTTCTAGATGACAATCATAATTCATCATAAGATTATAAGCATAATGTAATAATAAGGACAGAACATTTCATTCTAAAACAAAACTTATTGTTATTAAATTTTGAAAATTTTAATGTTACTTTGTTTAATTCAATAGATTTTTTTTTATCAATTTTTTAATCATTTTGAATGATTATATATCTTGATATTTTGATCTATAAAATATACAATTATTTTCCCGTGTTCTAAATCATAAATAAAAAAGCTAAGTTGAAAATTTTACAAAATAGATTGAGAATTTTTTAGATCAATAATAAAAAGAAAAGTTTTTCGTATTCTCATTAGAAAACTCTGATTCACATAATATTAACAATTATTTTGATACCTTCGTGCAATTAATTCTGAAAATTATCAGTAAATATATCTTTAAAACAAGATCTATTAGAAATAAACTTATTTTGATAAAGTGAATAATAAGTATGCGTTCATACAAAAATCATAAAAGTTTTGACAATAAATGCATATTTCAAAAAACTACAACAAAAAACATAGTAAACAATGTTAAAAAGAAATGTTGATTGATTTATTTATCATCGTTCAGCAAATAAACTTTCAGTAAACAAATTTGGAAAAACAAAATATAGAATAAAATCAAAAATAAATAGAATAAATTAAAAATAAATTAAACAAACAAATGTAATCAATGATATTACAAAACTCATTCGCATCAATTTAATTTATAGATTAAGTCAATTTATAACACATGCAAGAAATAATTAATGAATTTGTAATAATATCAAAAATTTAGGCGATGATAATTTTGAGTTTGTCTTCAATAAATACAAGAAGGAAACTGGAATTATATTTAAAATTTCGATTTAATAAATCTATGAATTCCAATCAATTCAATTAGAATTATCTAATATTATCTAATATTAAAATTTAAATTCGAATTCGGATGAAGTATCTAATATATTCATTAAAAATTTTTTATTAAAGCATTAAGACATCGTTTAGATATGTATTACATTATATTATTTTATATATATTATATTAAATATGATATAATATAATATAATGTAATATAATGTAATATGTAATATAATTTTTATCTTCAAAGTTTTTCTTAAAATATGGAAAGAAGCTAAATACCAATTCTTAAATCTAGTAAAAACAAATTATTATCTCAAATTCGAAAGAGAAAAAAAAAATCAATTTTTCTAACATATCCGTTATTACAAATCAATATAATCTATCCATTATTACAAATCAAAGATCTTTAAATAGAAAAAAAAATAATCTTCTTTCGCATTAAAATAGATAACAACATAGATAACACTGTCATAAATAATCTAGTCATTATCGAATGTAAGGAAACGTTATTTCATTGTGCTTTACTTGGATGTTGAAAAAACTTACGATATGATATGAAAGAAAAAAATCATTAGAAATCTACTTAAATACAATATCAAAAATAATAATAATTTATCATTAATTTATTGCACGAAAGATGTATCAGAATCCTGCTAAATAATATATTGTCTAATAAAATCAATTTTGAATATAACTTTATTTTTAATTATCATCAATGATACATCTATTATATTGAAACCAATTAAAATAATCTTATTTGTTGATAATATAGTTATTAATTGATAACAACAATCTTAGAGCAACATCTTAGAGCAATTTATAGCTTATTTGACAAATTGGAAAAATTTTTTAAGAATTCATCAGTTCAAAAACTAAGTCAATATAAATGATTAAATCATTGCAAATCCCATAATGATAACATTTTATATTTAATAATTAGATTTCCTAATAATTATATTAGGAAATCTATTAATTAACTTTAAACAAAGCAAAGAAATTTGAATTCTAGATTTAACATTTGATGAAAAGCTGTGAGAACTTTTTCATATTAGGAATTTCAAAAATAATTGTATAAAAAAGTTTTATTTATTAATATATTTAATATAGTTATTATTAATATAGTTAAGATGATAACTGTTAAAAATTAAAAAATAGATTGTTTTATATCTATACATAAAATCTTGATTTGCTTTAAATTATAATATAGTTCGATGATTTATAATTTTTTAACAAAAAATATATTAGAAAAGCTAGAAATTTTAACTATCTAATAACTGAGGCATTTTGGATTAATCCAAAATTAGTTATTAAGCGAAACAAATCTGTTTTCAATTGATTCTGCTTGAAAATTATTAATAATTGTCAACTATTCAATAATAATAGCCATGAAACTTCGGAATGATATATTGTATAAAATTATTTTTCCTATAGATAAAGTCTATAGAAAAAATTATCTTCTTCCAAATCTTTTAAATATTCGAATAAAGATATTTACAAAACGCTTAAAATATTTATGTTTCTTGAAAGACAATTCAAAATCTTGGATATTAAATGTATCATAAATTCTCATTCATTTTTCAAATAAAGATGAAAATATAAATATTAGCATAAACAAGTCGAATACGATTGGAATAAGATCATCAAACTACACAATATTAGATAGGTTAAAATATATGTTTTAATTTCAAAAACTGATATTTCAATAAACCACATATTAATATTAGTAGATGCTTTAAATAAATAAATTTAGAAAATAAAAGAAGTCTATATGAATAAATATTTAATTAAGCACTCGTATTGCGTTGCAAGTAACACATAGCCGTAAACATATGGAATCATGTTCGGTAAGATTTCTAATACGATTGTAAAAAATGACTATTTTTGAGTAGAACTTTTAAAATATTATAACATATTCTGGCTAATATCTGTTATTATTAATATATTCTTTAACAAAGCCAATTTTGAGTATAACATTATTTTTAATTATCATCAATGATACATCTGTTATTATTAATATCTATTATTATTAAATCTTCTAAACATTTTCTTCATAGTTTAAAATGAAGATATATAAATTAGATACTTCAGAAAGGTTAAATAACTCGTAATGGTACTAGATATCAAATTTCAAATCTGTTATTTTTCCAAGAAATTTAAAAAAATATTGTCCTCAGAAAATATGTTCAGAGATGAAATATGAAAGGCGAAATATTTTCCGAAGTCGTTGATTGTTTTTTTCGGCCTTTTCGGCCGAAAAGGAAATGAAATATAATTATATTGTGATATAATTATATTTAGATTATATATAGAATACAGATGAGATTAAACAATATGTATAAATATGTGTTATTATATGAAGATAAGCATCAGAAAATTTTTTAAAGCGAGTAATTAATCAGCAAAATAAAGTAAAAGAAAGTGCATCATACGAAACGAATTATATTTTATTCATAAATATCTGATTTCATTCTTCCTTCTTCTTATTTTTTATATTAAATTTTTTTTTTTTTTAAGCAAAAATTGGAATTTTCAAACTTTTTCTAAAATTCTATAGTTACATCATAATTTATTTTTATTTTAATAATATATCGATAACTAATAATTTGTACATTGTATGTTATAAATGAATTGTATGTTATATATAAAAGTATTTCGTGCTGTAGCAAATAAAATAACATATATTCTACAATATATAATATTATGATTCCTATTTTTTTTTTTTCATTTAGTTTAAGAATACAGAAATTTAGAAAAATTATAGAAAATGAGAATTTATATATAATATAAATAATTATAATATATGTTATAATATATGCTTTTAAAAAATAATATATAAAGAATAATATAGCGTAGCAATCAATTCATGTCGCAATTTGTAATAATAATTATATTTTTATTTCAATAAAATTTAATATTGATTATTAAAAGCGCCTTTGCGTACATTAATAATCATAAAGATAAAATCTGATATCAAAAGAATGATATTATTACAATAGAGAAAATTTAAAAAAAAAAATACTCTAATTTCGCAACATTCAAAACCATTAATAGTTGAATATAATTTCATAATATGTATGTGATATTTTTTGAAATATGTGTATTTCTTTTATTTTATTTTTTTTTTTATTCGTAAAGCACTTTGTTTCATTTCACTTTGAAACCATTGCTCGCTTCGTCACCTGCATGTTTTCTTTTTCGAATAATGACTGTTTGAAAGTGATATCCATTATTGTGCCACACACGCACGACATATGTAGTACTTATGTTGTTCTTCTTCGAAGCGAAGCAAATGCGACGTTTTACTTTCGAATGCAAAAAAGCAAAAAAGAAATTGTAAGATGACATAACTCGGGTATATAAACGCGGATAATATTTCGGACTTATTACGTGATTTAACCGAGAGAAAGTCACTCCTCTGTGCGGTTTTCAATTAAATTGCAATCGCTTCGCGACTTTAAATTTACACGTCCTTTTATTTGATTATGTAAAAGAATATTTCGTGTATAACTTTCGCAAAGTTTATTTAAAAATTTTTATTATCCATTTTTTATTATTCACATTAATATTATTTATAGAATATAAATAATTGGAGTTGAAATAATCGAATTTTTAATGACCAATTTTCAAAATTTTTATATGTAATTTAACAAATTCAAAAAAATTATATATATATTATTTTATGAAAATTACAATAGATGAAAATAAAATAAAACTGTAAACAAATCATATTGTTTATCATCAGAGAATTATTAAAAATTAATTAATGATTAATTAAAAATGATTTTAACATATCTTTATTTTAAAAAACAAATAGTTTTTTTTACCAAAAATTTTTTAATGATGATTGACATATTTAAGTATATTTATGAACAGGAAGTATTTATCGGACATATCGAATTCGTTTTAAAAGCTTATACATTCGATAAAACAATTAGATACAACAAACCATTGTTTAGCTTTTTAATATAAATTCACGATGCATAACATCATGAATTGAAAAAACGATATAGCATTATTTTCGACTTTGTGGTTCAAGTTTTTACTGTTTGATGTTTGTTTTGTTATGAATCATATTGAAAACATATCATTTCATTATAGATGATATTATTTAAAAAATTTGGATTGGAATTAATAAATTCAATAAAGTTTTGTGATGCTATTTACACATCGCTCTTTCTGCGAATTGAATGAATTTCACACAAAATTTTCTCTTGCCTATTTTATTATATATAGTATTGTAAAATCTTTCATATTATTCTTCAATCATTCATACTAATCTTTAACTTGTTATTATTTTTATCAATAAACAACGATCTTTCGACAATAGATAAACAAATTCAATATTTACATCGATGCAACTTATTGAAAATTATTCTTCTGTTTTGTCATCCTCAAATGACTTTCTTTAAAAAAAAAGCTTGATCTATTATAAATATTATAGCATAATTCAAACAGTTCATAAGCTTTTTGCATCATTTTATAAATTCCATTTTTAATTATCGCCCATTGTTCCAGATTATAATGAATATCTATAAAATCAAACAATTTTTAACAAGCAGTATTAAAGAACATTGTGAAACAAGAAAACTATAGAATACTAAGAAAATACTAAGAAAAATTTAAAATATGGAATTATTATAAAAAAACTTTGGAAATTTCTTAAACATGTTCTTATTTGTATATATATATATATAATTCAATCATGAATATAACGTTAATATATACTAGTTACATAGTTTATTACATGCGAAAAATTTATTATAAATTATTAAGATGGTATATTGTGATTGAAATAAAAGAAATCCAATATTATTCTAATTATTATTATGCAATCAAAATATATTCAATTTTTTCTTTCAATAGAAAGAAAGAAATATCTTTCCAATCAAGATCTTAAAATTTCATGAAATATATATATATAGATCGAATAAAAGCTATATTTAAATATATTTAAATAAAATATGATTTTTGCATTAATATCTACATAATAATAAGTTTTTTATTTATTCAGCTATAAGTTATTTAAAAAGTTATTAATTTAGAAAAAATTATAATTTGAAATTTATAAAACTTTTAAAAAACAAGGATCACAAAGTAATTGTGTCAAATGAACTTGTTTGATTATTCTTTTTTTATTTTTCATAAAAATTAAGTATTCATCAATTGAATTTATTATAGCATCGAATATTTTCATTCATTCTATAAAATTTTCAGTTTTGCAATATGTAAGATAAGATAGATGGATATTTTAAAAATATCTTGAAATATTAAATATCATTTTTATCAAAGTATATAATAAAATTAGAGTTTTTATTTATACAAATCTTATTTATACAAAAAAATTAATTTTAAATTAAGTTACGAATTATTGCTCTGTTCTATGATCAATCAATTTTAAATTCAAGTTTAGTTTAGTTATATAATGAACAATTTATAGCAATGAATATTATTTAGTAAATGCAAGCAATCCATATATTTTTTATGATTACTATACGATACTTTCGTTATATATATAACGAAAAATCTCGAATATTTAATTAAATATTTTATTAATCTATATATTATATCTATTATATATATAATCATCATTATATTTACTATACACTTTTTATGTAATAAAAATTAAAACTTAAAGAAATGTCTATAAAATATTTGAAATATATCTTTTACTCGGCATTGTTAAAGAATTATAACAAAGAGTATTTTATATGAAAGGATAGAATTTACATAGAAGAAATTTAAATTATTGGATGTATAAATTTCTATATCCTATATATTAAAAAACTGTTAATAAAAAATTTGTTTCATATTTTTTTAAAATGAGTTAAAAGTTATATTTTCAGAAATGTTTTTTATATTTTTAATTTTTAAAATATAATTAAATATTTTATAATATTAATTATATAAACTAATATCTATTAATTATTGCTTTTAAAAATGCATCTCTTAACATATAAAATTCCAATAACTAAAATGAAAACAACATTAATTTTATAAATAATAATCAATTTCTTGTATTAATATAATTAGTTATATATAATATAAATTTTATATTTATATAAATATAATAATTGAGTGAATATAGTGAATATATTTTATTATAATAAGAATGTTATAATAAAATGATAAATATAAAATCATTTAAAAATTTTTTGTAATTTAAAGATTGTAATTTTATAATTTGTGAATATTTTAATTTTTCTATAATATTTTTAAATAAATTTTTCCGATATTATATTTCTGCTTTTATAAAAATTAACAAGTTTTACTTAAACTTTAAGATATTTGATACAATATTACTAATAAAATTAATAACATAACAAAATGTTATATTATCTTTATATTTTCTTTATCAAATCTATCATCAATTGTAAAATATCTTCAATTTTACTCTCACCATTCCATTCTCCCCACTTTCCTCGAAACAAATTCCAAGCAAGGTCGAGAAATTTCAATCTAATTGTTACAATCATCTTCACTATACAAACCAACCTGTGTCCCCACCCTTTGCAGAACGATCAACCAGGTGGTGGACAAGAGATTTCGAAACGTTCGAATGGAATATGCTCGTCGAGTTCAGTTGAGTGTCGGTCTCTCTCCGTGTCGCATCTTTTTGTCAATCGATTTCTCGCCTTTCAGTATTTCACGATTGTCATCGTTGACATTTCATGAAAAACAGAAGCTAATCATTGATCAATCTCTAATGAACAATAATTGGTGACTGTTATGTGATACTGCTAGTTGGAGAATCAAATATTTTCTAGTTAATACACTGTCGATCATTATGAAATCGAAGGCCACGTGAAATTGTGACATGATAGACAAACTTCAAAAATGTGAGTAGAGATATGTTTAAAATATTATTAAAAATTTTAATGTCATTGATGATTTAAAAATTTCTCTTATTTTTATGAAATATGTTATATAAATTTCAATATTTTATTTATTTGAAATTATTATTTTTATTTATTTCTATTATTACTAATTACATTAGACAAAATTAATATTTATTAATATTTATTTTTAAATTTATACAAAAAGTAAATAATAATAATAGTATATAATATATATATATATTACTTCTTGTTTATATATAATATAATAAAATATGTTAATTAATTTCAAATATTTTCTGAATTGTTAAAACTTTAAAACATTGAATAAATTTTAGATGATTAACTCTAGAAAAACAAAAATTTTTAATTTATTGTAAGCATTTCTACTATTATATTTATAATAATAAAATATATTTGTTCTGTTTGTAACTTCCATTGTTAGATTTATTATAATAATCTTGACTGTTACTATGAAAATTATTTGGATCCTTAAAATAATATAAATAATTGTTATAACTAAAATATATGGTACCATACATAATATGGTTTTTCCTATTTATGATTTCTCACTCAAATAATAAAAGTTCATTAAATAAATTAAAATAGATAAATTGATTATATTGATATTTAAAAGTTTATTTAATTAAATACTTAAAAATCTTTAATAAAATAATTATTAATAAATATTATATTCAATATTCATTTATTATTCATTTTATATCTTTTTTTTTCAATTTTATATCTTTTTTTATTATATATTATATAGAATATTTAAACATATTTTTTTCATTTATAAAAAATGAAAATATAAACAAAAAAAGTATTAAAAATAATGTACATTATACACATATTATATACATATTAGACATTTAGATTATTTATTTATTTACGTGTATTAAAAATATATTCAATTTGTATGTAAATCTTTAAATCTTCATTTAGTTTGGATTTATTTTTCATTTATGAAATGAAATAAGAAATAAATTATTTTTGAATAATTAACTAGTTTAAATAATAATAAAAATGAAAATGAAAAATGAAAAAGAGAAATAACAAATAAGAGAGAATGAAGAAATATATAAAAAAACATATACAATTTTTTAAATTCAAAATAAATAAATAAATAAAAAACTATATTTAATTTCAATTAATATGATTCCTATTCTAAATCATTAATATTTTTATAAAAATATAAATTTTTCTTAAAAATATTTAAAATTATTTTTATGATTTTTTTATAATCTAATCTCTATATACACTTATATATTAAAACAATGATATGTATATTAAATCGTAATAATTTACTGAAGACTTTGCATTACTTGTTTTGCTTATTTGTTTTTTTACACTATGTTTGATCTTTGACTTTCAAATCTACACTAACTACTTTTTCTTTTCTTTTTTTCTATTTGTTTTTTGTCTCTCTTTTTCTCTCTCTCTGTTTCTCTCTTATATATGCATATATGCATATTTAATATTATGTAAATACAGTCGTTAAAGTACGCGATCCTGTGTCTTCGATGGCCTTATCCTAAACATTATTTTTTATACTTCTATATTATTTTATATATTATATATTTTTAATTATTTAATTTTTTAATTATATAATAATTTTAACACTTTCGATATATATGTATGTATATATTTGTCAACACCTCCTATTCGTACTGAAAAAGTATTATTCGAAAATGATATAATGATATCCAACGTCTATTATAAAAAATAGAATATGATTAATTATAAATCAAAGTTTAATAAAAGTTTTTTACAAATATTTTATAAATTAAAATTAAACTATATCATATATAGAAAAAAATTGTTTAAAATAATAATTTTGACAATAGATTTCAAGGTCATTAAAATCGGTATAATCATCTCTATTTTAAAGAGAATAAAATTTTCATTATCCAAAGCAAGAAAGACAAAACCATTCAGTTCAAGAAATTTCGAATAAAATAGATTTTTTTGAGATGAATTAATCTATATTTTGAGCAAAATAATTTGCAATAAAATTGAGATAATAGTGTCAAAAATGACATTTTATTTTATTTTAGATATTTTTATAAAATAAATTTTTATTATAAAAATTATAAAAATCATTATATAAATATAAATTTTTTTAATATACAGAGAATGTATATATTTTATAAATAAATTTTCAATTTCCTTCTCCTATTTCTTATTATCAATGATTATGGATTTCCCAATAAAATATATATATATATATACACTTTTAAAAATTTTGCAGCATTTTCATCGCAAGTTCTATTGTTATAATTATCAAATATTTTTATAACTTATATATCAATTTTTTTTTAGTTATTTATTTTATTCATAATTAAAAATAAAATAGAATTTCTTGTTTTCTTCTAAATAAATAAAAACTGTATGAAAATGCATAACCTATATAATTTGATTAGTACTGCAAAGTATTTTTATTATTTTATATATATATATATTTTATATATATTTATTTTAGACATAAATAAAAATATAAATTCGACATAGGAATCAAAGTTATGTGAATGTCTAAATATTTTGTATTTTGTATTATCATTAATTATCCTCTCATAAAATATATTGTATTATATTAATAATAAATTATTATATTAATAATAATTTAATAATAATAATATTATTAATTCTATTCTATATGTATTAACATATTAATATAATATGTATTATATTAAATCTATATATAATATACATATATAAATATATGTATATGTATTATATTTAATTCATAAATATTTCATGAGATCAAAAAAAAAAATATATATATATAACTTTTTAAATTTAGAGATTAGTATGTAAATATTTGTTTTAAATAATCTTTTTTTTTATAGAAATTCTATTTTTTTTTTCAAATTTTCTATTAAGATGTAAATAAAATATAAATATCCATTCTCTTTCTTAATTTTTCATTTATAAGAACTAAAATGAGAAGTTTTTCATTTTGATATAGAATATGCAAAATAAAATGTTATTAATAAATTATTTTTTCAAAATAATCTAAAAAGATAGACTTCATTATAGCAAAAAGATCGATTTCATTTATATATATATATATATATATATATATATATATATATAATATATAATTATAATAATTATATAAATATATATATAAATTATATTATATATATAATTATATAATTATAATAATTATGTAAATACATATATACATTATATTTTATATATATAAAATATATAATTAAATTTTTGATTTTTTAATATTAATGGATATTAACAGATATTTTTGAAACAATCATTATGGGAAAAATCAAGATTTCCCAATATTTTGAATGGAAGATAGTATTAAGTTTTTGTTATTAAAATAATACGTATTAAATTATTTTTTCTTATTATGCAGTTATAGAATTATAGCGAGGATTTGTTTCGAAAAAATATTTTGAAAAAGAGAAGAAAAATGAGAAATATCCGAATGTTGCTATTTTATAAATTATAAAATTTGTTTTAATTAATTATAAATTAATTAAAAATGTTGTTCTTGGACTTTTTTTAGATTTAAATTTTTTAAAAATAATTTTTCAAATATTTAATAAAATTTAATTTAACATTTAATAAAATAATATTCTAATTTTTTATTTTTTTTTCTTTCTTAATTTCTTTTTCTTTGTTCAAAATTTGTTCTTTTGTTCTTTGTTCTTCGAAACAAATTTTTTTGCTAAAAAGAATAATAAATATTAATGAGTTTGATAAGAAATTATCTTAATAATAAAAAATTAGTATTATTTAAAAAAATTATTAAGAAATTTTATTTAAGTAAAAAATGTTTTCTCCTAAAAAAAAATCTCTTGTATTATTGGATTATAAATTAATATAAATTGGATTAATAAAAATGAAATCAGTATTTATTAAATTCTATGAAAATAAATTATAACACTTTATTTGATAGAATGTATATATTACCTACATATTAATCTAATATTAATAATTTTAATTAATAATTAAAATTGTTTATTATTTTTTATTTTTATTGATTTAGTCATATATATATGAAAATTTTTGGAAATAATATGTATATTTCTTAAAATAATCCATGCATTAAAATGTATTTAAATATAAATATTATATTTATATATAAATTTGAATATTAAAAAAAACATGAAATGTATATTATATGTCATTAATTTCATAAAAAAAATTATATATTTATATCTTATAATTTTATATATTATATATTATATATTAATTATAAACGACAATAATTTTTTCATAAAATCAATTTGAAAATTTAAAAATTTTTACATAAGATTGCTAATATCTTAACCATTTGTTTGTTATGGAAAAAAATTTTATTCAATTTGAATAATCACACTACATATGACTCTTTTTTTAATTTTTGTTTCATCGTTCTGCGATTATAAGAAAGCAAATTCTCTTCATATTCATTGATTTCTTTATGGTATAATCTGAGACACATATTAATTTTATTTTCTATTTGTGATTTAAAACACAGTAAAAGATTTTTCAATATTTTAATTAAAAATGGATAAACATTGAAATTTAAATTTTAAGTTAAAAATAATAGATATGCTACATTTGCAAACGCTTCGTCATATTCAAAAAAAAAAAATATGAGCAGTTTGGTAGTGAAACTTTTGTGCCTTATATCATAGATAGAAATTATGTTTAATTTAATTAATTTCTTAGCTTTTTAAAATATCTAATAAAATTTTGTTTTCGTGTCTCGTTTATTAAATTTAATAGAATTTTATCTTGAATTGTGAAATTTTTTAATATAAATTAATTTAAGTTCATTTTATAAATATAAATTTTTTTAGTCACTATAAATATAAATTTTTAGTCACTAAGTCAAAATATAAATTTTTTATTGTAAGCAACTGCGTAGAATTACATTCCCGTTACGTCTCAAACCATCGAATCTATATTCTGTATATAATTTTCAATATTGCGTTTCTGTTTTTTAATATCTGTGATTATAGATTTCCCAAGACCATGAATTCTTGCTAATTTCATTGCATTTTCACTTTCAAAATCTATAATTATTTTGTATTTCTTTTCAATAGTTAAAACTACACATTTTCGTTTATTTGCCATTGTGATACCGTCCTCTGTTTCAGACTGAATTGATATGATTACGTTTAACTGGCCGAACACAGGAAAGTATTTATTACATCTAAATACGTTGTATTTACGTAATCTGAGTATGTTGTATGTAAACATCACTACGTTGTGCGGATAATAGAACGTCCGTATATTAGAATATTCGGATAATGGAAATACGGATATGGGAGTCTCTAGTGTACATATTCTCGAAATTGCAGAAATCATGATGTATCCTCTCATCCGCAGTATTCGTGATAAGCAATTCGATGTAATCATGAATTATCGCGAATTTATCAATTAGTGAAATATTATGATTTAACTACTCTTGAAGAGGATCGGCTTTAGTGAATTTCCAATATGCGACGCAAATTCTTTAATCGAATTAGACTGGCTTGGATACGGCTGATACTCACCGATTAATGTCTGGAACGAATCAAAAAGTTTAATGAACAACTCAACTCACTGGAAAAATAGGTTCGATGATAAATATCGTTTGATCCGTCCTCATTGACCTTGGAAATGATTGCCAATTTTTTCGCTGATGGGCAAGAGAGTTACATGTTAACGGATAGCTCCGTGAAGATTAATCGATCAAGATTGATCGAAATCTCAATAAGTGCTGTTTGCTGGAAACGGTCTCCTCTGTATGTCGATTGTCAGTGATGTGCGCTGTTAGCCTTTGTTTCCGCGTCGAATAAGCAGCTGAATTTAATTTGTAATCTTCTTCTTTTATTTAAACTCACAGTATCTGGCAGAGGTAAATAAGATTGAAAATATCGCTTAATCAGTCCTTGTTCTCTGGATTCTGGTAATCAACAGCCGTTTGCAGGAATTCAATATCCGTTGAGTGCCGTCCTCTAGAAAAGACGAAGTGGCTCTCTTTCTCGTGAAATGTAGGCTTGTTGAGTCTCGACTGATTTTTTCAACATAGTTGCTTGAATCCACCAAGAATCCGGCTCAAAGGACCAACGTTCGCGCCCGCAATAATGGTATTGTAATGATTTTGAAGGATGTAAGCTAATAGCTGGGTACTTGTCGAATGCTTTTCAACAGATGTCAATAACAAGTATACTTCTTAAAGATGAGTAGATTGTTAGATGACTAGATAAGTAGTTACTCGTGCGGAGCGCGTTTCTATTAGAGAGTAGAGTCTCTCGCAATGTCGCACAATGTGTTCACAAACTATCTAATTGTCGTATTCAGCAGTCAAACTACGACGTGAGTGATAACTACGAGACTCTATTTGCAAGTGAAGCTCGTATCCTCAGAAAAATCCCTTAATTGAGAGAGTCAGTTTTCCAGTGAGACGTCAATAATCAATAATATCGCAGTCAATTCGCGATATCTACTAAATTCGAGGAAATTTCTCGTTTCAGTGATGATCTGTATACAAAGATTAAACAGATCATCTTTTTTATAGATTTTTATATTTGTCTTTGAATTATATTTCGCGACAGAAATATATCACGTTAAGACCGGTTCAGCTGGTCTGAAGAAACTACTTCTGAAACGTAGAATTATAAGTCGGCTAAATTCTCAAAGACATTCTTCTCAGATATCTTCCTTTGTTTAAATTTAATGGTAAGAACAAAAAGAGTTTTTTATATGAAAAAAGAATAAGCTGTTTATAAATCTCGCAAGTAATAAGTGCTCGCGAACAACATTCACATGTACTTTTTTATTTGTATAATTAATTTATATATTTTTTTCTCAAATTTTAGTTTAAATTTTTTAATAATCTTTTATTCATAGCTAATTTCTTCATTTAAACAATAGATTTTTTTTAATTCGCTGTACAGTTTGTATAAAATATTTCCTAATTCTAATAATTATTTTTGCATATATATTTTTTTATATATATATATATATACAGAATTCGAAGTTACATAAAAAATCTTTTATCTCTAAATAAGAGAATTTCTTTTTTCTTTTTTATAGTATTCTTCTTTCTATAATTATCTTCAATAGAAATATAATGAATTTATTTTATTCTTATATCTTTGCTTTTTTATATAATTTTTTATATAATTTTATATAATTAATTTTATATAATTTTATATAATTTTATATAATTTTTCTATTTCTTTAAAATTGAGTTGCTGATCTATTTTTCCTTATTTGGTTAATTTTCTACATTGTATAATCATAAAATATTACAGATATATATATAATCATAAAATATAACAGATTTATAAAAAGAAAGTAAAAAGCAAATAATAAAGCAAAAATTACAAAAGACACATGATAAAACATGAATATTTATATAATATTAAATAATTAATTATTCATTAACTAAAATTAATACGTATATTTATACATTAAATAAAATCTTATCTTAATATTATCTTCAAAAAATAAAATGCATTTAAATTTTATTATTATATTTAATCAAATGTAGTGAATTATAATGACTATTGAAATTTTGATTATATTTTTAAAACGATATAATAAGAATTAACATATTTAATATATATAAATTTTGTAGTCATTTTTCGTTATCAATAATCTATTAATAGATAATAGTTAATAAAATAGAATAATTAATATATGATAAATTTAATAAATAAAAATGTTTAATAAAAATTATATAGTCATCTCTAAGAATGATTTTTGAGTTACAATCTATTTTAATCTTTTAAATGATATGATGAAATATTTTATCACATAAAATGACTCTATTGTATATCAATATAATGCTTCATGACAATTTTAAAATATATTAAAAAATATACAATAAAATAATACATAAAAATATGTATAAGTTATATTTTCTTTGCTTTAAGAAAATACTGTCTCTTTTTTTCAGATTTCTCTCTTATTTTTAAGTTAACATTTTAATCAGAACAAAGATTTATTCTTTTGTCTGATTAATATTGTCTGAATAATATTGTATTTTATCATCGCATTATTCATTATTATTCTATTATAACGGCATAACATATAATATAATGATATATGTATAATGCATATATGATGAAGTAGAAAAAAATTTCTTAAGAATCTCATTTAAGAAATTAAATAATCATAATACGTATTAATAATACGTAGATGATATTAATCAGAAATAAAATAATTTTTAATGTTAAGAAATGCACAATTGTTACAATGGTACAAATATGTAAATATATATGCTTAAAAGAAATAAGGAAAAGGAAAAGGAAAGAAATGAGCAAAAAGTAAGAGAGAAAAAAAATAAAATTAATTATAATTAATTATAATAAAAAATATTCTTGGAATCAATTCTTGGAAATTAAATAAATATATTACTATATTTATTCATAAAAATTAAGAAAAGAATAACATTTTTTAATTTTTTTTAAAATAAATATTTTATTTATAAATAAATATATTCTAAAATATAAATATTATAAATATTTAAATATTATAATTTGTTTTTAATTTTATTTATAAAAAAATTGTATTTTTCTCACTTTTCTTCTAAATTCTTCCACTTTATCATCAATATATATTATTATATTATATCGTAATATTTATTACTTAAAAAAAATGTGCTAACTTTTTTCAAGTTATCAATAAAAATTTTTTTAATTCACAATTGTCAATATAAACAATAATAGTTTTATTGTTAATGATATTTGAAAAAAATAATAGAGAAATAAATAATAAAATTCGACAATATCAGGACTGCAATAAAAATAGAACTATTTCCGCATTACGTAGTGAATAAAAAGATTCGTTTAAATAATTATACTTGGCTAGTGAAATACCGAGTATATACCGGTGAATGTGAAAGTAATAACCATAATTAATGCTTGATGATCAGTTGATTAATGTTTTCTTTTAGAATTTTTTTTTATATGTATAATTGGAACAATTCGACAAATATTTTTTATATATTAAGAAATTATTTGAATCATAAATTTGAATCATTTTGAAATTTATTGCATCAAAATACAAGAAATAAAAAATAATTTCATTAATTTTCAGATTATTTATTTTAAATAATAAAAAGTATATTGTACAGTTTGAAGATATAATTTTAAAATTAATAAAATTTCTTAACTTTCACATGCTTCTTGAACATATGTATAAAAATTATATAACATTGATCGAAAGTTGACAATTAATAATATTCATAAAGAATCTTAAAATAACTCAAAATTAAAAGTAAATTTTGAATGTTAAAATATGAACTGTGTGTTTTTATATTTATTAAATATGTATATAATTTATATAAAACATTAATTCAATTATTTTATAATCATTTTATTATGAAATAAAAATCTTTTAAACTTAAACAATAATAATATTACTATGATATTATAAATAGAATGTACAAATTATATTTTATCTAAAATGTCTCCACTATTGATTAAAATATCAAATAACTTTTCCACAATAAATTATTCAATCTCATATATTAATAAAAAATATAATTCTAATTGAAAAAATTAAAATTAATCAAGTAATTTATAAACAAGATATTTATACAATTACTCAGTATTTTTCTCATAAATATGATGAATATTAAAAAAAATTTGAAAAAAAAAAAAGTTTTACAATCTCCTACAATCAATGCAATGTAATGTAATATAATCAATGTAATAGTTTATATTAATTTTTTATATTAGTAATATTTTTTGACAAAGATAATATTTTATTTTTTAAACTAAAAATTATATCAAATTATTTAAATAAGTTACTTATATTTATAAAGTATAATAAATATTCTATCAAAAGAAACAAGTTTAATTCATTTTTTCTAACTAATTAAAATAGTAATAAGATAATTAATAAAAATATAAATCGTTAAAGTCAAGCATGTCTAAATATTTTTAATAATTTTAATAAATGTATCTTTAACAATTTTATAACATATATTTTATTAAATTTATATTTACTTTTTGACTGACAAATAAATTGTCTAGAAAAAATAGATCGATATAATATCGATAAAATAAGTTAATAACGAAAACAATATTGATGAAATAATAGTAATTTGAAAGTAATTCATTCTAAATATGCAAATATGTTAATTTTGAATTATGAAGCAGATAAAATCGCTTATATTACATCTTATATATACTTTCTTCCATTCATTATATTTTTCTGAACAACTCATTCCATCAGAAAAAAAAATAAAAATTCAAATTAGTTTGATTTATTTTTATTTATTTATACAACGTAATCACACTAATTAAGAATTAAATTTGGAAATAAAATAAAAAAGTTAAATGTAACAATAAAATAAAAAATACAAAAATTTAATAAAAAATTTGTCTCGTTAACAAGTTATAAATTTATTATTAAATATAAATCAATAATTTATTATTAAATATAAATAATATAATTGAATTTTTATTTTATAAGTTATTTACTTATTTATTTAATGATGTGAATATAATACAAAATTCCCTGGAATTGCCCTTGAAAGTATTTTTTATATTACGTTCAGAGTGAAAGTTACTCTCGAATAGCCATTCTCAATTTAGTATCAACTTGTAAGAAATACTATCGACAGAAACTTACGAGAATTTTACTTTGAAATGGACTTATAACTTAAAGCATTTTCTTTCTTAAATTTATAAAAAAAATACATGTCATCAATCATATTTATCTAGAAACAATAACAATACTGTGAAATCAGTCTGATAACAAATTGAAAATATTTTGAAAATCGAAAATATACCGACAATATAAAAAATCAACTCATTATCAAATAAATTGATACAATTTGCGAAGTTGGTTATAGATATATAATTTTTTAAGTATTATATAAAATATAATGAAATAATTATAATACAATGAATAGCATATCATTATAAAACAAAATAACAGTAAATTAAATTAAATTTTCAAATATAAAATTTATTAATTAAATTTGTTTGTAATTTTTCTTAATTTTTTTTTTTTATATTATGATCGACAATATATATTTATATCGATATTTTTATAATGCATTTATTAATTTAGAAATTAATAAATTCGTATCAATCATTCTGTAATATAAATTTAAATTTTTAAGAAAAAATATCTAATCATCCAATTAAATCAAATCAAATTATTCAAATATAATATAATATAAATTCGAATATAATATGACAAAAAAATTATAACGAACAAATAACAAATAATCTTTTATTAACATTATTATTATATTATTAATATATTCACTTCAATATTACGAATTGTATTTTGTTGCATCATATTTGTTACCAATGACACCGATAACTACATCATTGAGCTGAATTGTGCTGACATAAACACTATCGGATAAAAAAACATCAAAATCATTAATTATTCGTATCATGATTCTAATTTCGATTCTTATGATGACTTAAATTCGCAGCACGTGCCTGAACGTACGTTTAAATAGTATCCGCAGTATGGTGATTGGTTGCTGATGAAGTTTTTGGAAACATTGGTCAACAGGAAATTTCGAAGTGTATATTAAGTAATTTTCAATAGTAGGTATTCAAACGTCATTACATATTGTGCGCATATATATTCAGATTACTTATCATGAGTTTAGCCTGAAGTAAAATTTCTTATATCGAATAGCTAATGTTGACGTAGTTATTTACTATGTAAAAGTATCGTAAACGATCTTCGAATGTTATATTCATATGTCATGTTTATATGTTCGATAACTGGTTGCTTCAATTTAAATTATTAAATTATTGCATATAAAATTATTGAATGCAATTTAATTTTATAATTAATTTTAATCGCGTTTAAAGAATATCAGAAAAATCTTTGTTAAGAAAAATAAAAATGTAATAAATTATGATTATAATATATTGATTTTTTTTTATGATAAAGATAAAAATAAAATAATAAAGATAATGAAAATTATATAAGAAAAGATTATGTGAATGTACCATGATATAATATGTATATTCCAAATATATTACAAACAAAAAACATAAAATAAATATATAAGCAAAACATTAACTAATAATAAATCAAAGAAATTTAATTTAATAATTGCTTATTATATTTTTATTATTTATTATTTATTATAATTTTATTATGGTTAGTTATTATGATTTATTAAAACAAAAACAAATTTGTTCTAATAATGCGCTTGTTTATTTTTGCATAAAGAATTATCAATTATCAAAATTTTTCTTAAATTACACATCTCTATTTGGAATTATAATTCATAATTTAAGATATTTTGATCTAGTCTAGAGTTTCTAAAATATATATTCGGAAAACAATATAAATAATATTTTAAATTTTATAATATATATATATGTTTTTATTAAGATTTTATCAATAGAAAATATAAAAAAAAATATTAAATTCTCTATTAAAGAATATAAAAAAGTATTGTATATTATCGATTTTATTATACCTTTTGAATATTTTAATGAAATATTTAGATAGATAGAATAGATAGAATAAAATTAAAAAATTAATTATTAATGATAATAATAGTTAAAAATATTTTTATGTATATAATACATAAAAATTACTTTATGAAATTTAATAATAAGATTTGATAATTCATAAAAATATGAAAATTTAATTTATAAGAAGCAGTAACGTTATCCATTATTTATTATTTAATTATTTAAACTATATAAACTAAATATTTGTATATATTATTATATAATTTGTAAAATTTATATTATTAATTATATTAATAAAGAAATATTTATTTATTTTGTTTTCATTTTGTTTTTATTTTCTTTTATTCAAATTTTATTTTTATAATTATCTAAAGCAAAACAATTAATATTTTTTTTATTTGTAAATTTGATTTGCATATATTTTTATATGCAATGTATTCAATTCTAGAATAGAGAAGAATTTCAAGAATACTTTTAAAAGAAAAGAAAAAATTTTTAAATTTTTAAATCTAATTTAACTTCAATTATAAGTTGAGTTTATTATAATTTTTTTATAAATAAAATATTTTAATAAAGTTGTAATGTTGATTACATTAACAAATTTTTATTTAACATGGACAACAAATATATAATAAGAAAAAAATATCAAAACTATTTTTTATTACATTGAATACATTAGAGATACATAATAGAATAAAATCATTTACTTAATTAATGAATAAAAAAGCAATTCTAAAATATAATTTTTAAGATATCGAGAATTAAGATTCATAATCATTTGGTAAATATTTAATATATCGAATGGTGTCAATGATATGATTTCAAAATATGTTAAAGAAAGATGTTATTTTCATTTGCCATTTTCAAGAAAAAATGTTGATATGTGAAGTTGATCTGGTGAGTTAAGTAGAAAATTAATTTTTATATTCTTTATATTCTTTCCTTATCTTAAAAAAAAAAGATAAATTTTATTGTGTCTATGTAATATTAATTGTTATATAGATTTCATAAGAAATCTTTGAAAAATTATTCTGAAGAAAAATAAATGTAATGTAAACTTATTTATTAAGTTACAAGCAATTTAAATTTGCGTTAATGAAACTAGATAGAAATAGTTTGCAATAAAGATAGAGCTATTTCACTTTAAATACTTTAAGTTCATGCTAGATGAAAAGAAAATTAATAAATAAATTAACTGATATTTTTATATAATTAATTTTTATATTTGTTGTATTGTCTTATTATTAATTTAGAATAAATTTGAATTTATATTGAGTTTACATTAAAATTAAAATTAAATTATATTATTAAAAACAAAACAAAATGTATGATTAATATATGTATTACATGTGAATGAAAAAATATATATATATACATATATACAAAGTTAACGCAAATCAATTCAAATCGAAATATATAATTTCCTTTCACACATTTTACACATTTTTTTCAAAATTAATATTCGATTACACATTTTTATTATTTTTTTCATAATAACATTAAATATAAAATGAAAAAAAAATAAAAAAAATTATGTTTACAATAAAAAATTAAGTATACAATAGTTCAATCAAACTATAATAACCAAGAATAAAATTAATAAATATTTTAATCTAATCGATCTTTCATCTAACGATAAAGCGATCAATTAGTTTATCTAGCGTAACCTAATTTTCTCTTAAATTTTTTTAAAAATTATTGAAATGCAATTTTTTAATTATTTTTTCTTATATGAAATATAAGAAAATATAATTTCTTAATAATGAAAGATTAAAAAATTAATAAATATGTATGTGATTTCATTAAAAAAAAATTAAAGTAAAATTTAAATTTCATGGATAAATATTTACCTAAATTTTGAATATTATATAAAGATGATATTACCTAAATATATATAATATATAAAAAGATTATATAAAAAATATATATATATATTTTTTAATATATATAGTTTTTAATATACAGAATGTTGGCTAATGGAACTGGATAAATTTGATTTTTTGACACCAATATTTGTAGAAGAGTCTCATTTTTTGCATATTTAAATATATGATAAATAAGTTACAATATAAATAATAATAATAAATTAATAATAAGAGTAATACTTATTTTATTATTAATAATAAATAATAATAAAAATAAAATAATAGTAATAAAACTTCTATAAAATTTCATTAAATTTTTTATATATCATTTGTTAATTATCATTAATATTTTAAATATTTAACGCAACATTATTAAAAAAAATACTAAAATATTAAATATTATATGTAGGAATTAAATAAATCATCATACAATTTAAATATTAAAATATTATTATTTCTTTTGATAATTTTAATAATAATAATAATAATAATAATTTTGAATTCAATATTATTCTAATAAAAATTGATTTTTAAATAAATTGAATACGATTCTTCATTAAATTACACCTCAATGCAGAAATGTAATTTTTCCAACTTATTTTTATTACATTTTGTATTCAGTCATTTACATAACCTCATGTTTATCTAAGACAAACTTTTTCTTCTTGTTTAACAACACTATGGTTATACAATAAATCATAACTAATGAACATGACATTCGTGCAATTTATTAGAAGTTGTAAACATTATTTGATAGATATAAATTATCATGAATCAAAGATCTATTTATCTTAATTTGAATATCAGATAATAAAAAATAAAGAAAAGTATGAGAGTTAATTAATGATCTTTAAATAATAATATATTTTAATTATTATCGATTAATATTCGAAAAGAAATTTTTTTTTGCATTAAAATTTATTATTAATATTTAATATTTCATATATTTTATTACCACATATTATTTTAAAAAATATAAAATAATTTATTATCTTTATTATAAAAAAATTATAATAAGATTTATATGTATCATTCAAGATTTAAAAAAATAATTTTAATAGAGATATATAATAAGATAATTGATTTTATTGTCATTATTGTATGCATTATACAAAAACATTTTAAATGTTGAATTATGAAAATTATTTTTGATATTTTGTTTAAATTTCTTAATGAAAATTATACAATATTAAATCTCATTATTCTTTAACCTTATATTTAATAACAATTGATGTATCGATAAAAATGATTATAAAAATTTATAAAGATTACGATGCATACTTTAAAAATAGATGTGACTGAATAGAAATTATATATTCCTGAGTTAAGCATATAACTTTCATATTTTGAAAAAAGCAAATTTCAAATTACATTTTTTGAATTTCAAAATTATAACGTTATTTATTAACAGTCACTCAAATAGACGCATTTTCGTTTGAAGAATTTTAACATTATATTGAACATTATAAGTTCTTTGGAAATATATATATATATAGTACAATTTGTATAAGTATATATGCAATTCCAGATTAGTCAATTATAAAAACTAATTCTTTTTTCAAGAAAAATTTCAAATTTACATTCTTTAAATACTTGAAATTTATAACATTATGTAAATTATTGACAAATTGATGTAGTATAATTAACTAAATAGATTGATTTTCATTTAAAGAATTTCGATATTATATTCCAATTTTTTCTAAGATATACAAAGAATTAATATTTTCGTAAAATTTATTATCTTTGGATCAATTTTAGAAACCAAAATAAACACAAAAATTAATATACAAAAATGTTAGTATGATATTTTTATATATTAATCTTTGATTTTTAAATATATATATATTGTGTATTTTTTATACATGTATGTATATATATCTATATATTAATATACATATTATGTTATATATATTATAGTAGATGAATTCATCTTAGTGTTCATAATAATCATAAAAAAAAATCTCATTAAAGAAAATTTTTTATCTCAAATTTTAAATCTCACATAGCTTATGTTATATAACTTAATATATAATTGATTAAAGGTTAACTTTTGTTTTAAAATTTTCTTTCTTTGATTGTCAAAAATATCTGAAAAATATTTAATGTTTATTGTATTAAAAGTATTTAATTTACATTTAATATATATTTAAAAATATATATATAAAAAATAATATATATTTAAAAAAAATATTTAATTTACATTTAATATATATTAATTTTTAAATATTTTATTATATTTAATTATTAAAATGAAAAATAACAATAGTAATCTATGGTATTAAATTAAAAATGATTTAAAATCAATTTCTACATAAAATATAATCTTATATTTAATTTTTAATCTTATAAATTATAAAGAAGAAATAAAAAAAATATTGAAAAAAATTGAAGGAAACAAAAAAATTATAATTTAAACTAAATTAATATGAAAAAATTGCAAAAAAATTATCAAAGATTTTCCAATCTTTACTAAGAAAAAACAGCAAATCTCTCCAAAAGCAGGTATACAAGTTGGAAGCAAATGTTTCATATATATAAGTAGTTACTTTCTCTTGCGTTCACGTAAGCATGCGTGCATCAAGTAATTTTAAATTCTTTGTCTAGTTAGTCTAAATAACAGTAAATATTTAGTATTTAAACTTGCCAAAATATTTTATGAATCCATATAAAATTAGAAGATCCTCAAGAATTATGTTTTTGTTATATGAATATTTTTTGGAATTTTTATAAATGTTAAGTAAGAATTCAAGAAAAGATAATTTAATTTAAGATATTTCATTTAAAAATTTGTTAAATAATTATAATTTAATTATAATTATATAATTATAATTTTCTAACGATTTTTATTTTTTACATTATTGAGTCTTTAATATATGTTTATATGAAATTCTGATATGAAATTTAATTTTTTTGCTATTTTTACGATTTTTATAATTTCTTAAAGACTTTTATCAATTAAACAATGATAGATTTGAATAATTTAAAATTTTTATTATAAGTATATTAAGTATATTTTTTTTATAATAGTATAATAAAATCATTTTTTACCTTCAAATTTTTCAATTACTGTATATTCATTATACATTAATTATTAATTGCTAACATGGATTCTATAAATTTGGTTAAAAATAATGACTTAACCATTTTAATATAAGAATATATAAAAGATAATATGTTTAGCCACAATAATCACCATTATACAAAAAAAATAATATTTAATAATATAACATAATATAATATAATACAAATAGAAGAATAAAGAAATTTAAACTATGTATATACAAGATGTTAATATATTCGTGAGAATATATATTTTGAATAATTGATTTTAAAAATCAAAATAAGCATAAAAGTTAATTTACAAAAACATTAATTGAAGCTTATTTATTAAGTTAATAATTAAAGCAATTTATAAGCAATTGAAGTTTGCATTAGATAAAACAAAGAGGAAATAGTGTGACAGAGACCTATTTGAAACTTTGTTTAAATTTAACTAACATTTAATAAATAAGCTTTCAAGCTTTCTCTGATTCAACTCTAGCTAAAGTATTATTTCTTTACAATTGAGTTTTTTTCGAATCATCTCATCTCTTTGAATAATAAAATTATCTTAAATATCATTGTCCATATTATAACAAATAAATATTAAAAAGAATAAGAAAATTAAAAAGTATTGAAGTATTGCAAAAAATAAACTATCAATATTTATAAAATTAATTCTCGTTTTTAACCAGCTTTGAAATTGTAAGACAATTAAAAATAGATATCGAAAAATATATCTTCAAACTAAATATTATTATATTTCTCAATATAAGAAAAAACAATGATTTTCGCTAATAACTCGTTAACCAAATCGAAATGAAAATTTTTACAAATGAAAATACTGCTTGAAATTATCTCAGAAATCTCCAATAAGATATTCCATATTTTTGGATTATGTATAATATGTATAATATGTTTTTAAATTAGTAAATACATATGATAATGATGATTATTAATGATACGATAATGATTCGTTTCGAAATTAAGATATTAATCCAAGAATAGGTAATTATTTACTAGGTAGATGATCTCATCAATTTTGATGATAATAAAATAAATAGTCAAATATAAATAATTTCTTATATATGTATAAGTTTTCGAAATATTTGCAAAAAATTCGATATTATATATTGTTTTTTACTGTCTATTATAATTTATTATTTTTCAAGTGAGAATATTAAATTATTTAAATTTATATATTATATAAATTTACATAATTATTTTATTTATTTATATATTATTTTTATCTAGAACTTTTATTTTATTTTAATTTATTAATTATAGATAATATGAATAGAAAAATTATTAGTATTCATCAGATACTTCAGAATTCATGGAATATTTTCCAATCAATAATGAATATCATTCATTGAAAAATAAAAGAATAAAGTTAAAGTAATTAAAAGTATTAATTAGCTTTAGACAAAGGCTTTTTATCATTGTAATAATAATATCATTTTTTCTATAATTTTGTATAATTTTTTCTATAATTTTAGAAAAACTAAAATAACAATTCCATCATATACATGTGGCTATTAAAAGTTCATAATTAATTTTTGTAATGTAAATATTGTATATTATTAAGTGGAAATGAATAATAAATTTAAATTTTTTTATTATTGATTCAAATTTATTATTAGCTAATGATACTCTTACAATTAGCTTAATAATTAATTAACATTATCAATATCGAGATGCTTTTTAAAATAAAAAGTAAATCCTTTTTTTTAAATAAAGGGTGAATCGATTTTTAAAATAAAGAACAAATTCTTTTCTTTTTACCACATGATAATTTTTCAAATTTGTTTCTTATAAATATATTACTTCTAGTTCCTATATTTTACAATAATTAAAAATAAGGAAAATGAATAGAAATCATATATCCAATAAAACATTTATAATGGTAATAAAAAAAATAATTGTTGAGAAAGATTCCGGAATTTTTTATATATCTTATAAAACTTAAAATGTGAATAAACTATTTTTGAATATTTAATTGCATTTTTATTCAGTATGATAAATTGTGAAAGTTTCTTCCATGACTGTCGCAAAAATTATTTCTTTATTAGGATAGAAATTAAACATATTACATAGTAACAAATATATAAAATAATATAAATATATTTGTGTATTGAAAACTCTATAGAGCAATCTTGAATTCTGAATTAAGATATATTTCTGAATTAAAATTCATTAGAATATGACAAAACATATTATATAAATGATAATAAAAATACATAAATATTTTATAATTATATTAGATTATATTAGAATTGTTGTAAAAAAATTCATCTTCACTAGAAGGAAGAATCTTTACAAGTTGCGAAATTCTGTATACAATGTCACGTGGTCGAAAATTAAATATTCATAAATTAATATTAATGCTAATGATAGAATAAATGATAATAAAATTTTCTAATTTTTAATTTTTTTTAATAAAATTTCTATTAATATATTTATGAGATTTCTTTGATTAAAATAAGATCAAACACGATACGATTTGATTTATATTTACTTATTTAATAAATAAATAAAAAATCATTATCATTTAATAGATATGCAAATATAATTCAAATTATGCATATGAATTAAAAAATTCTTAAACTTCAAGAGCATATAATTCAAACAAAAAATTTTAATAAACGCTATAAGAACAATTTTGAAAATATTAGTTTTTTTTGTTGTTTGAATCATAAATATATTAATAAAAATTTCATTGAAAAAGAAATAGAAGAATCTATTCTGAAATTAGTTAATATTTTATTTTAATATTTTTCTTTCGACTATTTCGATTCACAATTCTTTTTTTTCTATCTTTTCTCTTTTTTTCTATATTCACAGTAAAACACACAAGTAAACTCCGAATTCCGATAACAATATCAGAATAATATAAGCATTAATACTTCTGGATTTTATTATATCATATATTATAATTACATAGCTCTTCCAAAATTTTACAGTTATAAAATATTATTATATTTAGAAATCTTCTAAATTATAGCAATGTACGTATATAGAAAAATCGCATCTATCAGAAATTCTATCATTACTATTATGTATATGTATATATGTATATTAAAAATATGAATTTCTAATTTCACATACATTTTAATACCTGTTTATATTCATGAGTTTAGGAAAATTAGAACAGATTCTAAAAAAAATTTTCATAAGAATTATATATAGACAACTTTTCTCAAAAATAAAAAAATACATAATAGCAATAATATACTAATAAATTCACAAAAAAATATTAAAAATATATCCGTAAAAAGAAGATTATTGATATACATATATGTAGAAAATATATAAAAAATGACATCGTAAAGAAAAGCAATATAATAGGAAAGTATTTAATAGAATAAATTATGTGAAAAAACATTATAAAACAAAGATCATCCTTGAAGAGATATCAAGAAATTGTATGCAATTAATATGCAAATGCATATTAATAATTAACTTTGTAGATAAATATCCATTATATATACCATTATTATATTATAATATGTATAATAAATATATTATTATAAAAGTATAAAATTAGAACATTTAAAAAAAAAATAATATTATATTATATTGTTATTCTATAAAATATTTTAATGTCATTTATCCTTTTTGATTTCTTCTTATTATATTATCTTTCTCTTTGTTTCACTTTATATGTTCATTTACTTTATTTTTCTTATTATTACAAATACTCTCAATTTTATAAATGTATCTTTAAAATTATAATTGATTTGTAGATTTCATTTCCATTTCTGTATTTATAATTACTATTTCTATTAATTCTCGATTATTTAATTTAATAATTAATTAATAAAATATAATTGTTGAATTTACAAATTGCAAGTTTGATTATTATTGTAATAATATTATTGTAATAAAAATAAAAATTAAAATAAGAACAAAACATATATTTGAAGCATTTTGTAATATATTTATTTAAGTATATATATATTTTATATTTATATTATATTTTTTTTAGTTTTACTTTATTAAATTATATATTATCTTATAAATCTACAATATGTACAAATTAATTAAATAATATACATTGATTTTTATTAAAAAAAATATATAAGAATATGAAAATTTCTTTTTGGATATGGATTTTTTGGATATAATATATTTCGTATACAATGAAACTCCATTAATATAAATTAATTAAGGAACAATATAATTATTTATATAAGAAATCTTTTTTATAATAAAACAATGAATGAAGCTTTATTTAATATTTAAGACAAAATGAAATAAATAATTGCATTTTATATATAAATATATTTTGTTAAATAATAACTTTACACAAAAAATTATATTACATAATTAATAATATAATATAAAATCAATATTCAAAAAATGAAATTTTTTACAAATTTTTTTCATAAATTTTTTTTTAAATTAAACTATTTAATTTTTTTAGTACAATTATTTCTGTAATATTACATTGTTCTTATAATTTAAACCATTCTATTTATTCATCCTATTTCTCAAATTATAAATGTCTTGACACAAAATAGAATATCTTCCCAAAATAGAATTATTAGCATTGTTTTAATAAACAAGTTTCGTTTTAAAAGAAATAATTTGCTTATATTTTATATAAGAAATAAGGAAATGTATTATTCATATAATAAAACATTCATATAATAGAACGTTTATACAACAAAACATTCATAAACATATAATAAAATAGGAAATATAATAAAATGTTCATATAAGAAAAGTCATGTAATAGAATGTTTACATAATACATGTTTATATAAACAAAATTCTACTGTATATATTCTTCTTATGTTCCAATTATGTAACTTTTTGATATATCTTAACATATCTCAAATATCTGCATTGTTTTTGAATAGTATATTAGTATTTATATTATTACATATGATTATAATTATAAATTTTTTTCTGAATGAAGTTCAAAATATAAGAATAAAATATAAAATTCAAAATAAATTTTTTTTATTTAAAAATTAATTTTCAAAATTCATTATTTTTTTCATCATATAATTCGATTATTTAACTTTTTGATTATTTAATTTTCTCAAAAACAAGCATTTAAGAAATAAAATTTCTGCTATATTTTCACAATAATAATCTATCGATAATTTGTATCTAGTCAAAATAAATAATTTCATTTGTATTTGAAAAATTTTCAAATTTAATATTCCAACAAACAAAACTTTAAATGAAAAAATTTTTGTTTTTTTTTTTTTTTTTTTTGACTAAATTTTCATGAGTTATATAATAAAGAATTATTCTATATATCCTATATAGATATCCTATATATGGTAATAAATATAATAACGTGAACATTAGAAAAATTATAATTTAAATTCATAATATAATATAAATTAAAGATAAAAAAACAAATATAAAAACGAATGAATAAAATTTTTAGAAAAAAAAAAATACTAAAAAAAAATAATAGAAAGAAATATTTACAATTTCCATTGAAGGAGGAAACAAGCAGAAAATAATTGGAGAAATCAAAGTTGAACGCCGAAGTAAATTTCTTATTTTACAACTTCTTCTATTATATGTTGAATTCGTTTAATATCTTCTAATATTTTAATAAAATAAAAATTTTTTATATTTTGTATTTCCGCATGAGAAGAAATTAATAAATTTATTTATGATTTTACTAAATAATTTTCACTTTCGAAAGAAGATGTATTATATTTGAAATTACAAATTACAATTAAAACGTTCGATTATATTTATCTTTTACGATTTGTTTTTTAATTAACAATCATTAAGCATTTTTCCTGTTTCTGGTTTGTTTGCTTCACTTTTACTTAGAAAATTATCATGAAATGAAATCGTTTTCAATATTTAATAATTTTTAACTTCATTCTATTCGCGCCCACAGTATATAATGATGGTGAATTATTATTGCATGGATATATTGAATGTTTTTTCAACTAAGATATGAAAAAACTGGTGTTTACGATATTATGGTTATTATGTTTATGATATTATTATGGTATTATTAATGTATTTTCCTCACGATAAGTGCTGGACTATAATTACAAGTGCAGTATACATATTAATAAAAGAGTTCGGTCTCTCACAATGTCACGGTAGAATCAGATAACAGATCATGATACGTAATTGAAAGAAACTATTTATTATCATATTCCGGGATTAGATTACGACATGTTTACAATAAACATATAATTAGACTTTCTTTCAAACCACAATAGATAATTGTATCCAAGTACGACCTGTTCACAATGAGACTCTCTTTACCAGTGAGATTTGTGTCCTCAGAAAATCCTTTTCTAGTTCAATTGGAAGAATTACAGTTTTCCAATGAGGTATAATAATAACCATTAATATCACGATTAATGCTAACTCGCGATACCTTCAAATTAAAGGAAAATTCCTCGAATTGGACTGGTAATCGTATACAAAGATATCAAAATGTTGATAATCAGGAATTGATCAGTATATCTCTATCTTATTGTTCGTGCCTGAAGCAATGTTAACATAATTCTATATCAGTTAACCACTGGACACTGGCTGTTAGAGAGCAGTGTCTCCCACAAAATCGCAATAATGCAATCGTGTTCGATAATCGAAACAACGATCTATACACAACTAACTGATTGTCGTAATCGAGTGTACGACGTGATCGTCACAAGACTCTATTTGGAAATGAAGTTAAGTAATCGTGTCTTCAGTTGAATCCTTTTCTGGCTAATTGGGAGGATTACAGTTCTTGGTGGGGCATGGCAATGACCAATAACATTGCGGGCAGTGCCCGCTTCGCAACATGATCCAAGGTGAAAGAAATTTCACGCCTGAGCGGTAACTTGTACACAAAAATCGCATGGCAAACAAATAGTACAGCGTCTTAATCTCTCAAACAAAGAGCGGTATTAGCACGCAAAGTCAACTATATTATTTGAGAATGATTGATCTAAGCCGATCGGGCCGTGCCAAAACGCATGAAAACAGTACTTCAGAAATATCACTTTTTGTTCAAATCTATTACGCGAGCTAATAGGCGCTCGCGAACAATTATAGAATTTCCTCGAACTAGAATATCAGTTGCCATTAAGTTAATCATATCTAGCATATGTCACGAATCGGTCTAGCCATGTGAAATATGTCAAAAATATACAATTATAAATTTTAACTAAATTCTCAAAAATGACAATCTTCTCAGATAACATCATTCTTTGGGCTTAATAGTGATAATAATAGAAAAGAGTTTCTATATGAGAAATTTCTCCAAATAAGCTGTTTATAAATATTCTTGCGAGTAACAAGTGTTCGTGAACACATTTATTTGATTTATTAGTAAACTTCACTTATTATAATTTTATTTGTACTTTAATTTTTTTATTTTATATGTTTTTAAAAGTGAATATTATTTTAATAATTTTTTTAAATATATAATATCAAATTTGATTTATTTAATTATTTTTCTAACTTATTTCACCATATTTTATAATTTGATTTATTCATTTTATTTAATTATTAATAATAAAATTTATGAAACAAAATTTTGAAATTCAATTAAAATTAAATTATAAAATACAAATAATTATAAATGGTCATTTTTGTTATAATTATAATTATAAATTTGTTTTTAAAATATTATATAAATATTTTAAAATTAAAAAATTTATGAAAAGTATAAAAATCATAGAATAATATAAAACTAAAAATATATAAAACTTCTTTATTGTAATCAAAGATAATACGAACCATAGATTATAATCAGAATCAGAGGAATCAGCATATGATGAAGTATTTAATCTGAGAAGTTGACAAAATTTAAATTTTTAAAAATAATTGAATAAGAAATATTTGTTTCTTGTAAAAATTAAATAGTGTCTATTTTTGTAACAGATTTATTGAAGAAAAATAGAATATCACATAATAATTTTTATTTATTTTTAAAATTGATTTTTTGTCAAAGAATAATATAATTTTTAAATTTATTTTTATTACAATTATTTAATTCATTCACATAGTTTTTGTCAATAAATGTTCAGTTTCAAATTAATTTATAACGAAATAGATCGAAATGCATGATAAATGAATAGTTCTGCAAACTATATAATATTGGCTATATTAAAAAGAAAAGAAAGCATTTCCATTCTAATAAGACGATTTATTCCATTTTGTGATTGATGCGAAGATATCCATAGAATTTATTATAAAAGTAATGTATATATTTATCTTTTCCAGTCAGTTAAGATTTAATAAAGCACAATATCTAATACTGTAATAGGCTTCAATAAAAATTTATTCTATTTTTCTAACCAAAAATAAAGTTAGAAATGATTTTATTTGCTATATATAATTCTTTTTATTTATAAATAATAATAATATTAATAATAATTATTGTTTGTCAAGCTCGATCAGACAACAAAGTATATCAAAATATAAAATATTTACAATATTTATTTTTGTGTTTTTTCAAAAAATTATTCATTGCTAGATATCACTTTATTTTTAAAACCTTTGAATTCCATCAAAAAAATTTAATTCTAAAATAAAAATTTCATGTTTTTTTGCAATATCATTGTAAGAATATGTATATTCTTGTATTTTCACTAATACAAAAGATTGTTGAAATCTTTTAATTTATCTTTATTTGGATTATATATTATTATATATATATATATATATATATGTGTTTTATTTTTTTATTTATTATTTTTTAATTAATTTCATTGTACTTTTGAATGGTCAAAAATAATTTTTCAAATGATTCTATTTTTTACATATTAATATATATAACATAATAATTTTTTATATATATTTATATATATTTCTATTTTTTAAATTTGTAATCTACATAATAAATTAAATTCATTAAAATTATTTTAGAATATTATTAATATTATTTATTCAATATTATTTAATAAAATATTATTTATTTTCTTTTTATTCTCAAATTTTTAAATTAAAAATCTTGATATTAAAATAATATAAGTATGAATTTTTTTCTAATTCTTGATTAAATTAATTATATATTTTTTTAAATTAATTAAATTTTAATTAATAAAATAACGAATTTGGCATGTGATAATTCAATCAAAAACTTATATCACAAGAATTATAATAATTATAGTTTGCATTATTATAAATTTATTATTTTCGAAATATTAATAAAAAAAATTGCTACAATTAAATTTTGTCTATACATCTTCATATATATTTGTGACAATGTATACAATATAAGATCGTCATTATTTAAATAGAGATGAGTTAGAAAATCGATTGTAGAGACCAAAGCAAATAAAAACGTTAATTGAGATTTTTTGAGAATTTATTTATTCATTAAGTTGCAAATATTGTAGAATAATGAAATTTTATAAAATAAAATTTTTAAATATGATTAAAATATGAAGAACTGGAGTTTAAATAAGATTATTCCTTAAATATTATAAATAACATGTTGAATATTTTAAATCCTTTTTACATATCATATGTATTCTATAGATTTTTGAACATTTAAATTTAAACATTCATAATTATAAAAAAATTGAAATTTATTAAATAAAGCAAGATAAAAATAGAATGAGACAAAAATGAAATTTTTTTCTTGGTCATATGCCACTTAATATTTTTTTAAGTAAAATCATATAATTTTTTGAATAATTTTGAAAAATTTTTAATATTCATTATTTACTTAATTTTTAGTATTTCTTTCAAAAAATATTATAAACTATTCATATAAAAAAATTATTAGTTTAGATACTAGTTTAATACTATTTTTATTTATTTTAATTTATTTTCAGAACTTGATAGTATAACTTGAGAAGAATAGTATGAACGATGAGACTTCAAGCAAAGCTTCGCGTATTTCTTGTGTTTCGTACAAAAAACTTATTTCAAAAGTTGTTTAAGTAAAAAATCGAAAACAAATTGTAGAAAAACTATTATAGAAACTGTTATAAGAATTACAAAAATAAATATAAAAATAAAAGTATAAAAATTATGTAAAAATTATTATTAGAACAAATGTTAAAATCTTTTATATCAATTGTCTCTGATATATTCTTTTTAGGTTTAAACTAAATTTTTATTTATGTTATTCAGGAAATTAATTAAAAATTAAAAGTTAAAATCTGAACTTGCAATCATCAACGATTATTCAAAAAAGATTAAATTGATTGTTATTTTTGGCTTATATTTAATAGAAGGATGATAATTTGTGAATTTCTAATTTTTTTTTTGTATATTTCCAAATTATATGTATATTTATATTTTACTTTTTTTAATATCTCATTTTTAACTTTTAAATATTCTGTTTTTTCTATAGTACCAATGTATAATTATATAATTGTTTTATTTTGCTTTGCGCAACCTTGTACTACCAGGTACCGATTGTCTCATACCATATTTATGAATCAAAATTTAACAAAATTATCAATTTATAATTTGTCGTATATCTACAGTGTAATTAAGAAAATTATTGATGATTAAATTGTATACTTGTATTTGTCGATTTACAGAAAAGCTTTTGTATATATTTTATTAATGCAACTTTATTAATGCAATTTTAATATTTTGTACATAATGATATTTGTATATAATCATATTTTTGTTATATAATGCATATTTTGTAATTATATATTTTTTTATACATTATTTGTTAAGGACATTATCCTGAGTAACTTTTTTTTAATTGGTGATTTCTTGCAAATTTCTTTTTTGAAATATTTGTTTGTTGTTTCACTGAATTTTTTGTGTACATTGATAATAATTTGGTACGCATCAATATGTGTCATTTACTTTTATCTATTGTCTTTATAAAGTATTACAACAATACATAATCTAAAACGTATAATAATGAAATAAATTAATTTTCTTATAGATTTTTACAAAATGTATTATATATAATATATAATATATAATTTACAAAATGTAAAAAGAAAATATAAAATAACTCTTAAGCAATCGAAATTACAATAATCTAAGTTATAATATTATTTTTAATTATTGTAATTTTGATTGCTGGGATTGTTTTATATTTTATTTTCTCATTCTACGAATCTGAAAAATCATTAATGATATTGGTTTATATATTATATATTTTGCTGACTATCTATGTGTTTATATACACATTAATAAGTGTAATTGCATAACATACAAGGATGCAATATATATATGCGAAATTCAATGGAATACAATAAGATCTCGATTAACTAGAGAACAAATGATTCAGATGAATCAAAAAAATAAATGAAAATGCATTTTTTTTATGTAAATTATTTTTTTTACAATTTATTTTTACATTTTAAATATATAGTTATAATTAAATAAGATTATTGCAACAATGCAAAATATATTTGTAAGTGAAACTTTCAAGAATTATTGTCAAAAATTATTTTTTATTAATAAAAATTTTTATCGTTAATAAATTTTTGTTATCGATCTTGATAACAATTTTTGAGAATTTTATTCTCAAATATATTCATACTTTCAATTAACAAATAGAAGTTTTATTAACAAATAGAAGATGCCAAATAATTGATATAGAGATTCTAGATGATCGAGATCTCAGATTATTATGAAGCGATTGAATAATAATTTTTTTACAAACTATTTTTTACAAATATCTCGAAAACTGTAAGAAATTAAGTTATAAAAAAAAAAGTTATTAAAATAATATTCTTCATAATATATATTAAGATCAAGATGATCAGAATTGTTTCTCCTATACTGCATAATTACCTTGAATTATATTTTTTCGTAATATTAACTTTATAATCAAAACTTATAATCAAAACAATAAATTAATGACAAATGTAAATCTTATACGCCATTAATGCATTGAAAATTAAATAAAACATATGAATTCTAATTTTGATTACTCAAAAAAATGTAATCAAATATATTGAATTATATTACTTCATGTAAAATCATAATTTATTAAAATTTGTACAATTATTCATAATATATAATTAACAACTTTATTACAATATAAGAAAATGATATATCTTTATAATGAATCATTTTTTTATAAATGTCAGAAATCAAAATTCCATTTTATTCATATGTTGTACATTGATTTATACATATAAATTTTCATGAAAAATTGTCATAGATTTACATTTAATAAATTTACATTGAATAAATAAATAAAGCAAAATATGTCTATTAATTCTAATTATATTTTTTAAATAAATAAATATTTTTATATAGCTAAATTCCTTATAGATAGAATTTTTTGTAATTAGAAATAAGCAATTATCAAATGTATGAAATATTCTTTTTAAATTTTTTAGTAATCTTCATAGTGTTTCAGAAGAAATATATTTTTGAAAAATATTATTAAAAAATATTTTATCCAAAATATTATCTTACTTATCGATCTTATTGCGATTTACGTAATACTTAGAAATGGTTAAATACATTTTTGTAGATTCAACTATAAATATTTATTATTTATCAAATTTATTATGTTATTAGAGTATTAAGCGTACTATTAAATAATATTATCATTTAGTATAATAATATTATATCGAAAAATGTTTCCATTTTAAATGTCTACACATGATTATCAAAAATACGATAAAATCTTTTAAATAAAAGTTCTATGTATATGTCGAGAATATATTATGATGATAATTATTTGATTTTGAAATAATTCAAATTGGAAAAATCCTGTGAAATTACAATTAAATTTTTAAATAGAATCTTATTTTTTATTTTATATATATATATATATTTTAATGTTAAAACATATTCAACATAGATAGAAAAGAAGATAAATATAGATTAATAATTACAGAATTCATTCAAATCTACTAAAGATTTTTAAGATGTTGCAATTTATATTAAAAATATGTTTATTTTATAATATAGACTCAAAATAATATTGAACAAAAACAGTATATGTTGTAAATTATATATTTAAAATAAAATAAAAAATCTTCACTTTCAGAAATGTGTTCTAAATACAACTTATATAATCGAAAAATAAATAAAATATTTAAAAATATGTGCAAAATGTAGATAATTTTTATTTCTTTTAGAAAATGTTTCTATTTTATAATTGCGAATAATAAATACATTTGTTGTAATAATATGTAGGAAAAATAGATTATAATTACAGAAATAGATTATAATTAAAAGTAATAATCTTGAGAAATTTGATACATTTACTGACAATCCTGTGTCTTTAAATAGTTGGAAATTTATTTTTATATATCAATTGGTTGAATAAATCATTGGATGTTTTGTTTTAAGCTTTCGAAAAGCAATTTGCAGCAAGTGAATTCGTTTTTTATCCATTATTGATATGCTATTGGGTATCGTTTGATTTTTTCTGCTTGGAATTTTTAAAATTTCTGATATCGTTATTTCTCACGAATCATGAAGCATCTAAAATTGATCTTAGAACGATAAATTGTAAGTTTTTTATTTTTTCGATAATTTAATTTGACGCTTATCTTCTATATTTGCAATCTATATATCTAAATTCATTTTATTATAATTTTTAAATTAAAAATTTTGTTAAAATCTTGAACGAATTTGAATATTGCACAAATGTGGTACCTGAACTGATGCTGTTATCCGAAAGACCATCTATTGCAATAAAATTGTATAATCGTTTATATTATGAGCTTTGAGTAAATGAATGATTTATTTTAACTGTTTGCGGCTGATTGATTTTAATTGTACTCTGATGCGAACTGAATTCTATCTGTATTCTATTTCTATTCTAATCTGATCTACAAAACTATCGCAAGCCTTGATTTTTCTTCCAATCATTATTTTTCGTAAAAATACAATCTAAAAGGAATTAGAGATACCAATAGTCGAAGGATAGTTTTTAAAAGATACGTTGTACCTCACGCAGTTGCACCACGTTAAAGTTAGGACCTTTGCGCTCGCTTCCATTGTGATCTATCGCAAGATACTAGGCGCGCATGCGCAACTTGGCATTGCTATTATATCTCTGTTTCAATTGAGAATCTGGAAAGTGTTAGAGAACTGTTCATAAATTACTATTAGACTATTGAAAATATTCAAACTGATCACTTCACAAGTTTTCGGTTTGTTTTTAACAAGTTTGTTATTTATATCCAATTTCGATTTTCTTGCTCTAAATCAGTATATATTTTTCTTATTTGTCATTTTTATTTGTTTGATTTTTCATGTTTTCTGCAATTTACTATCCAAATAAACCAAAATATTTAACAGATTCCGCTTGGGAGATTTCTAAATTTTGAAAATTAATTTTGGGAATTAAATGTAAGTGTAATATATGAACATTTTATTGAATTTATTTGAATTTTATTATTGTCCATATAGTTTCAATATTTTTATGCATAGAGAAAATAACTGTGTCGCCTGTAAAATTATACATTTCATTATTTGGTTGAATAAATATGTCAGCATGAATAAAAAATGTAGCACAGATCCGAACGCATTCTTGCTTCTGTATAAATTTTTTTTAAATAGGTTATATTCTTGATTTTGACGTAGAATCCGTCACAGAAATATAAAAAAAATTAACTATGTATATGTTCGTTATAGAATATAGATAAATACTAAGAATTAGAATCGAATTCCATCAAATGCCTTTTTCACAAAAAAAAACCGTCAATATTTGTCTTCCATGATACGAATCATCTTGTTGCTTTATTATATTATGATTTTTCCTAAAATCAAATCGATAGTTTGGAATTGAGTTGTTGTTATTGATTTTATATATTAATTTCTTATAAATAGATTTTTTAGAAATAAGATGGTAAAATTATAGGCGTATAAGAAGACGCTAATTTAATATTTTTTCCAAATTTCAATAATATTATTTCTGTACATTTTCAGATCTATGAGAAATATCCTAATTCTAAATTGTCTTGAATAATATGATTAAATATCTTATCTTCTTTTGTTCAGAAATTTCATTCATTCATACTTATTATTTTATGGAATTATTTTATTACTTATTATTTTATATTTGATGGAGTTAGAGATCAATTTATGAAAATTTTTTGCAGATGCTCCATCATATTTGTTTGGTTTTCAGATTTAATTCAACTTGTTTTTAAAGCAATTGTTTTTAAAGAAAATATAGGAATTGTTAAATTTATGCTGAAATGAACTTTATAATAGTAGCAATGTAATGCTTCTAGTCAATTAGCTCTTAATAGATTAATTGTTGAAAAAAGTGAAATGAACTTATCTGAAAAATGTTTTAAAACATACACAAAATAAAGAAATAATATATAAACGTAAATAAATGCTAGTCTTCATTTTCACACATCTTTTTTTATTCCTCAATTATAATTTCATTTTTGATAGAATGAAGTATCTAATATATCCTTAATTAAACCTTAATTAAATATTCAAATCATTTCCTGTATTTATACATTTTTCATAAATCATTGTTAAGTTATTATTAATTTTCAAATTTGCGCTACTATTAACATTACCTAATATATATATTATGATATACATATTTAAAAAAAAAGATTTTTTTAAATAAAATAATAATTTAATTGTGATTATTTTTTAAAATATCCTTAATTATTAAGAATAGATTTCTGCGTTGGAATTGCTTTTCTATCTTCTTTAATAACAACAATATTAACATTTCATATATTATTTTTATTGTTTTTTTATTATTATTTATTAATATTTATTATTATTTACGTATATGATATTTTTATTAAGAATATTGACTTAATTCGCTATAATATGCTTATTTTAAAAATTTTTTCATAATAAATTTTTTATTATTGACATAGAATTACAATCTTATATTTCTTTTTTCTTATAATTCTATATTTTATAAAAAAGAAATCGATTCTATTTAGAATAATAATATCATGACAAAATTTAAATGGAGAAATCTTTCATGATATTAATTGGATAATGTTAATGTCGTTAACATTTGAAAGTTAATAACTTAATAACAGTCTAGAAAAAAAATATGTATAAATATGTATAAATAATGTTTATAATATATTTCAATATATTATATATATTATATACAGTATATAGTTACAATATGTAATAAAGAATAGAATTCTACAACATTATTTCCAAATCAAATAATTATCATCATAATATACTCTCCTTTTAATACCATACAATTTTCATTTTCTGTTATTTCTTATATTTACAGAAATAATATGAAATATTAAAAACGGATATGTACTGCAATAAAGCATTTCAAAGAAAATAAATGAAAGTTATTTTGCATGAATAAAAATTACATATATTTGAGTTCTTTTTACTTTTTTTGCATTCTTCATTACTCATTGCATTTTTGAAACATTAAAACGTTTACACAAAATCGTGAAACGTTTCGGTAGGCAAGATAGCAATCGCATCACATTACTCTCTAATTACTCTCTCTCTATCTTTATTATAATGTTATTATTATATAATTCTTAAATATAACGTTATATCATTGAAAATCTATTATCTATAAATCCTTATCTATAAGATCATTTAAAAATTTAATTGTGATCTTCAATTGATACCATGTAATTTAAAATATTGTTATATATTTCTGATATTTCTGACTTATAAAAATAATTATGTAAAATAAACATATATATACCCATATAGACTATATATATTGTATATATTTACTCTATTATTTACTATTTTGATAATATGACCTTTAACAAGTCATATCGATCCGTATAATTTAAAATATCAAATAAAAATAAAAGGAAAAAAGAGGTTTACAGGAAATTTATTTTTTCGAGATTTAAACTATATGGTTGACTGCATAAAACAACCGACACGCAGTTGACTTGTTCTCTTTATAAATATTATTTAAAGAAATTATTATAATGAATGAAAATCATTAAAAAAAAAATCATTTTTTCAAAAATTAATCATTTTTTTTTATTACAAATAAATTTAATAGAAATTGTTCAATATTTAAAAATATATAATTTATAAATTTTGTTATGATTGAACAATGTCGCTTTTAATTTGTATTTTTTAAAAAAAATATATAATATTTAATTATAAAAATCAATTTGTTTGAAATTTTTCTTGATTTTCTTTTACATTGGTAATTTATTTTTCTTTAAATAAAACTTTCTGATTTCTGAAATTCTTTTTTTCAAATTAAATCTGATAAATTTTCATTTTTTTATTTAATTTTCTAGCAACTTTTAGAACAATGATTATTTCTTCAAATTTAAATTTTCCTAATTTCTATAAGTTTTATTTAAATATCTTAATATTTTTAAATTTTTAAATTCTTTTAATATAACTTAATATTTTATATTAAACATAAAACATAACAAAAGATTTTTAAATTAATCTTACATTTTCAATTTTTTTTAAATTTCGCAAATCCCACATTATTAATTAACGTTAATTATTATTCATATAATATAATATCATTGTATAATATATTGTTATTATACAAAATAGTATAAATACAATATTATTAATCAACAATTCTCAATTGTAATAATTTTAATTTAGTAATAAAAACGTATCAAAAAATATATCGAATTCTTTAACCAAGAATTTCTTTCATTTTTTTTTTTTTTTTGAAAATTCAAATATAAAAAAATTGCATTTTCTTTATTTATAATTGAAATTATAATGAAAGAGAAACAACAAAATGATAAACAAGCAATATCAAGAGAAAAAAAAACATGATTATGTGATTCGATGATTTTAAAATAAAAGAAATTGAAAATTGAAAGCAATCATTTCCTAGAAAATACTTATGTAATGAATTTACATTAAATATTTCTTCATTTGCATCTCTATCTTTGAATGTATATCTTTTTGTATAAATACACGTATACATATATATGCGCCGTATCTCGATCATTCTTTAAACTAGAAAGTACAAAATACAAAATCATATTTTAGGAAGATTTTAGAAAAAGAATAACAGAGATAGAAAAAGAGATTCTAAAGAAAGTCAAAAATAACATAGGATTCAATATTCAATTATTTGCGAAATTATCATCAAAAATAGAAAAATATTCTAATAAATTAGCATAGCATCTTTATAAACTTAAATTCGTTCTAATTACTAAATATATATTATATTTATTAATATTATAAAATTATTTCCTTTCCTTATATAGTAAGTTTAATTTTTTTTTTTTAACATTCTAACAATATCTCTTCTATTAATGTTTTTTTAATAATAATACTTTTTTTTAATTAAAATTATTTAATTTTTTTATAGTATCATAAAACTGCAATGCTTAAGTTACAATATAAATTTTTCAAAAATTTGATTCGATATTTTATAAATTTTTAATATTTTATTCTTATTTTTATTTTATTAACTTTAAAATTTTTACATTTTCTAAATTTCTAAATTTTTTTATTAATTTAAAATTTCCAAATGCTTGAAAAAGAAAAAGAGAAGTGAAGGGAAGATAGAAAAGAAAAACATCATGTATCGTAAAAAGATGAAAGTAGAAATTCATATACATGCACAATTCTAAATTAGAAAAATCTTATCGAATAATAAAGAATAAAACAGCACGAAATATTAATGAATAAGTAATTTTATAATTTCTTCTTTAATTAAGAACAATTTAAAAATAATTACAACAAAAATTGTCAAAAAACTTAAAAATAATTTGAATTGTAACATGATCGAGATAATGATGCAATATGGTAAAATCAGGAAATTAATTAATAAATAAGAATAAAAAGATTACATTTTCTTATTAGATTATACAAATAGTGATTACAAATAGATTCAATCATTGTTAATTCTGATAGCTAATAATAATTATTAATAACACATTTTAAATTAGTCTTCCGCTATTGAGTGTCTGATTTTTTTAACCTGTATTATTATCTTTTTAACCTGTATTATTACAGGGATTATTATAACAACAAAGTATATTTATTTATTATTTTTACATTCGATAAACAGCTTTTTCAGCCATTCTCTCCATTGAATAGAGAAAATCGTCCAAGATATAATGGAGAAGATAGAAATGCTTCATATTGCTCTATATGATTAGCCAATAATGTTGTCTTGTTCTTTTTTACCAGATAAATAAAAATACCGTTTACTTTTTTATTTGCTCTCGCAACTTCAACAATATTTATTATAAATCATTAACTATATGCGATCAGTCAAGATCTGTAACTATGTTTGAATCTCAAAACCTCGTGAAATTTCATTTGTTATTTTTTCAAATTATTTTAGAAAATTTTCAACGTCAAGATATTAATATATTCGCTAATATTGCATGTAAATTTTCTATTAATAATAAGGTATATAATAAAATAATGAATAAAAAAAACTCGTAAAAAAAATTAAAGAAAAAATTGATAACAGATAAATAACAGTTCCAATATTTGCAAATTTTCTTTACAGATGAAATTTTTAAAATGATTAATTCAAGAATATTATTATTAATTGATATATTATTAATCAAACTGCTATTTATTAAATATTTTTTTAATAATATCACACAAATATTTTTATCTTCATGAAAATATTAAACTGATTCATTTGATAATGTATATAATATGAAATATTTTAACACGAAGAAATGGTATTTTTACAATTTTTATAAATAAAGAAGATATTAAAAAAAAGAATATATGTTTTAATATAATGATATGATGCTAATATTTTTTTCTTTGTCTTTTTTCATTTCGTTAAAATTTTTATTTAAAAAACAATGGCTCTTTGAAAATGGCACTCTTTTCTCATCTTCTCATCATCAAGAAAAAATTAAATACATACTAATAAAATAATAATATTCTAATAGTTAATATCATTAAAAAAAAATCAATATTTTATTATTATTAGTTCTTAAAAGGACAACTTATTAAAATTTATTTATAATTAAAATTAATTATAAAATTTTTTTACGTTTTAATAATTTTAATTTTCATAATACTTTCTTTATAAATTCTAATAACAAATTATCATTGGCTTTAACTCTTGTCAAAATAATAGATGTCTTGAATGATTTACGATGTCGCTTTTGAGAAAAATTATAAAGAAGTTATGAATATTTTTAAAATTGATTTTAAGGATACTTTTATTTGATTTTGATTATAAAAATAGAAACAATTATTTCCAATCAATTTTCAATCATTATAAATAAAATAATTGCTTAATATTCGCTGGTTGTTTTTCATTTATACAACACTTCCCTTAATATAATATTTTTTCCTAGGAATGTTTTATAATTAGAGAGCTAATTCACAAAATGAATGAATATTAAATGAATATCTTGATAAAGAGATATGATCTTTTAAAGAGAAATTTCAAAACTTTCTTAAAGAACAGAAGTTTGGAAAACAAAATATTTTTTAATATTACATAAAAATAAATTTAAACAATATGAAGATAAAACTTTTTCGAATTTTAATTATAAAAAGCATAAAAAATTATATTCAAAATTTGTATTCAATTACAATGTATATTTCAATTTGAATTTAAATTTCATTAAAATAATATTACTATTATTTATTGTTAAATATTTAATTCTATAAAAAATAACAATGATTAATAAATTTATCCTTTTAATTATAATCTATTTTACTTATAATTTCCATAAAAAATTGTTTTAATATTAAAACATTAAAAAATTTTTATAGAAAAATAAAATTAAATACAAATAATTTAAATTAAAATATATTTCTAATTGGAAAACAAAAAAAAAATTAAATATAAAAATTTATATTATAATAAAAAAATATATATTTCTTAATCGAACATATTTAAAAAGCTAATTATTTTAAAAAGAAATTTTTAAATTAAAAAGAAATTGTTGAAACTGAAAAATTAAAAAGAAATTAAATATTAATAATTTCTTATTATAATAACGAAATTATAATATAATATTATAAATACGAAATATAAAATGTATAAAACATAGTAAATATATTTTTATGAGTATAACATAATTTTATAAAATATATATATATATATATATATGAAACAAAAATTTTTGGAAGTTACCAACGAAGTCAATTGATTAATATCAGATAAATGTATTTTTATAACAAAATTTATCATTTGAAATTTGATGATTTACTGCTTAATTTATGCTTCATAAAAATAAATCTATCAATTATAAGTAATTTTTAGCTTTCTTATTTTACTAAGTGCTCAAAGATTGCGGTATTTGTGGTTTGTGGCTACTATAATATATAATATAATGTAACACTTATTATTAAAATCACTGGAACATACAATATTCTTATGCAAACTAATTGTTCATTCTTTTTAATTGTATTACTTGATCGATTATTTAATAATGTTTTATCATAAATACTATTTTATTAAAATTTATAGTAATTTTTAACTACTTATTTATTAACTATTATTTGGTATATTTTAATAATTATTTACTCATTTTTTGTCAATTCTTAATTGCAATTATATTAATATTATCAATTTTTAAATAATATTCAAATAATCAACTTTTTAATCAGTTTTTTTAGTAATATGCTTTACTAATTAATTTATTGAATGAAATTAAAATAATGAATTGAATTATGTTAATTATTACAAAATATATATACCCTAAATCAAAAATATAGATTCACCATAAAAACTAATATTTAACTTTTAAATTCAACATATATAAAAAATAGAATAATAATATTTATAATATATTATAATATATTATCTTTTTACTAACTTAAAATAATTTCATAAATTAATATATATAATGTAAAACTTTTATATTTTAATATTTTATGTATTTTTACATATAAAAAAAATTGGTTGAATATTAAAATGTATATTGTTGTTTTATGTGATACTTTAATAATAAAATATTTACCAAGATGCGTCCTCGATTTTTTAGAGCAAGTATCACAATAAAATGTCGTTTGATGTCTTTCACATTTCTTATTTTATTAAGAGCAAACTTACAATCTCAATAACATGCTTTTATTTATATTTACTGTCTATTATTCTTATTTTTCATCTTCTTATACTACATCTCTATTTTTATCACTATTTTCCTTTTTTCTGTCGTCAATTTCTTAATTTCTAATCAATAGAAATAATTTCATTATATTTAATAACAAAAAACTTATCTTGAACTAATATTCCAATAACGTATTCTCACATTCACTGTTTATTATTCTTATTTTTCATCTTCTCTTGCTGCATCTCAATTTTCATTGCTATTTTTCTTCTCTTTAATTTCTTAATGAATAGAAATAATTTCGTTATTTAGTCTTCGCTTTAACTAATTTCATTCACCGTATTCTATGTTTACAGAATTCGAAAACTTTGAAAATAATATTTCTATTGCCACGACTGTCAAACTCGAACTAACGTCGAAAATATAGTTCGATCCGCGGTCTAATTTCAGATAAAAAAGTCTAACCATTTGATAGTGTATTATTCTACACTTTATAAGATTATACATAAAGAGTTTAGGAATTTAATCATGAAACGATATTTTAAAAAAATCAAACATAAATAAATATTGTCACCGTCCAAATTGCAGTATCGATCCAAGTGGTGGCGGAGAGTCACTTCTGGAGTTATCGCATCAAATCGAGTGGTGCCTGAGAGTCTCCATTGGAGCGCAACAGATTTATAATATTTCTATAAAAAATTTATATAAAATTTTATTAGTATTTTATTATTATTGTTTGATCAAATTTCTTCTTCGCGTATAATATAAGTACATGTTTTATTCCCATATTAATTAATTCCATTTATCTCTATCATATAACTGACGCAATAAATCAATAAATTTCTTGATTCCTGTATACACAATTCATCTTGCTTTCTCACTGAGACCAATTTTCTTTTATAATCATTCTCAAGTATACATATGAGGAATATGATAGCAATCACCTTGACATTTACTTGTTATTCAACATAGTCCATTAATCTCGAGGAAGACCAACAAATCTACTCATATAAGTGTACATTCTACCATTTCTTATCGTTATAAGATTATCAAGTTCGATGAAATCGTGATGTATGTCCACGATCCACTGATTAAGCAGACGTGAAATTGTCGGGAAAGTTGAGGTTAAATTCCGTCTCCCCGCTTCATGTCTGACTACGCAGCACAACGATGTCGCTCTCACCTTCTTCCTGTCTCCGTTAAATCGTTCTAATAAACTCGAAGAAATATGACAAGCTACTATTAATATGTCAATTTGTATGGACATGAACTTGAAAAACAAAATAGTTATAGACTATAGTTTAAAATATCAGTTATATTTTCGTAAATAAAGAATAACATTGATGAATAAAGAAATTTGTAAGGATTTAGTAATAAAAATAATAGTAATAATAAATTTTCAAGGATTTGTATATAAATTTTTTTGTGGTTAAGAATAGCGAAATATTGATTTAAAAAAATCATTATATAAAAATGAAATAAAATAAGATGCAAATAGAGAATAAAAGACAAGTATTAAAAAAAAGATTAATTTAACTTAAATATTAAAACATTTAACTTTAAATTTTATATGTTTAGTTCATATGAAAAAACATATATAAAAAACAGAAAATAAACATAAACAAAATATTTTATTTATAAAACTTATATATTACATTTTTATTTAAATAAAAAATATTATGAGAAATAAATATGAAGATATTAAAGTTTTGATATTTTTAAAAAAGTATTTAAAAGAAATATTGTTTAAACCCAGTTAGTCAAATTTAATAGATAATAGATTTTCTTACAATTTTGTTGTTAATGTTATTATTAAAAAGATTGTGATTTGATATAATATTTATTATTATAGTCGATCTATTAGCAATTAGTAGCAGAAATATAATTAAATCTGAAAAAGTAGATTAATAAAAAAACAGATTCCGCTAATATAACCTGTTATATCAGATTGTAGATAAAAACGAAACAGATTCTATGCAATAAACTCTGATAAAAACTTTGATAGTAAAAACCAAAGAGACTAGATCTTTCAACTTCAACTATTTCAATTTTAAATGAAAGTGCATAACTAACTTAATAATAGCTTTTAATCTGTTATTATCTAAATAACTTTTAATTTTTTAGCTATGTTGCTCTATTTTAAAAATGTTAATTAAATTAAAAAATAAAGAAAATCATTATAAAATAAAGAAATAACAAATATACTCTTCATAACATAAAAATTGCCATTTCTTTATAACAAGTATATTTATCATACACTTAATAAATAAAAATTTTCATTAATAACATTAGAAATAATTTTATTTAAAAAGAAGTATATATTGATTTTTATTATGTCTTAAATGATCATAAATGATTTAATTATGCACATTTTATTTATTTAAAATTTAAAATTTTATTCCCAATGTCACAATAGGGCAGCATCTATCAATAAAATTCAAATTTAATGCGAAACTAAATGATTATATACAGATTCTATTTAACTTTTACTGCTGCCAATCTATATGCAAATTGTTATTGGAAAAATATATATATAATTTTTATTATTTTATAATATTGTATTTTTTTAATTTATATTTGTTTGAAATTTGTTACAATAAAAATAACACAAAGTTAAAGATTCTTATTTTGAATTTAGAGAAATAGATTTTAATTTCATCATATTATAATGATCTTAAATTAATTGTGAGATTTTTATTTTTTATATTTTTTATCATGAATCTAATTTTAATTTATTATTAAATCTACAGCATAAAAATAAAATCTATATCATAAAATCATAATATATTGTTCAGAAATTTAAATTAATATATATAATATCATAACTTAAAGGAATAATAATTATTTGAAATATGGAATTTTTCATTAACCTCCTGATTTTGAAATGTACTATTAAAATTATTTTAAATAATTTTTTTCTATTCGTGTTACTATCATTTGGTCTTATTTTCAGATTTTATTTTATTTACCTTCTTATTAAATTTTTATGAATAAAATTTTTCATTCATATATATTCAATTGCATTGTTTAATTTGAATTATACATATAGTATTCATATAGTATATTATTTTCTATTTGGATGTTTGATACATACAATTTCGATTAACGATTAAATTCGATTAATTAGGATCTCAATCATCCAAAATCTAGTTTATTGTTGTGAGTTATTTTTTATTAACACTGTTGAAAATCATTTTCCAATTTTTTGATTTTTACTCTCAATGCAATATCATTAACAAAAAATAACTTGATAGTGATCCTTAAGAATTTTACTTTAAAATTTATATCAATCTTATTTTTTTTTTTTAAATTTTTATTAAATGAGTTGTACAAGAAAGCAATGTATATAATAAAAGTACATTTCTATTTCTTATTTCCTCTCCGGATCTTAATTATCCTATAAGTTTTAATTTATCTAGTTATTTGTTTATTCTCTCTTGTTTATTATTTGTAAATCAGTTAATAAAAATGCTACAGTATTCCTTCTGAATAATAATTTGATAATCTATTAAATAATTTTCTTTAAAAGTTATTTTCCTACTTAATTATATTTTTCATTCATGTAATGATTTTATTTGTATCATTTCTTAAAACAGTTGAAAATTTTTCTATTTCAAATACAAATAAACAATTATGTAAACATTTATATAATTTTTTTTTATCATCAAAACCTAAAAAATAATTTAAATTAATATTTTAATATTGTATGATTATCTCTAAGCATATCTAAAGCATTTCTCTTTCTTTGTGTGTGTGCGTGCGTGCGCGCGCGCAGGAAATACGTAGACAAATGAGATGATAAGTATATTTCTAAGAATAAAAAAAAAAGAAAAAATCATAATTATTTAAAAAAAAAGAAAAATGCTTTTAAAATATGGAAAGAGATACTTAAAAATTTTCAAATTATCTTTATAATCCATTATTTAAAAAATAAAGTAAAAAAATATTTCAGATTTTTAATTATAATATAATCAATAATTAATTCTAATATAAGTAACATAATGTATTTTTTCTTTCTTTTTTTTTACATATTGCATAGTTATACGCATAATCAGAAATTCATAATAAATACATAATAAATTTTATAATATATTTATAATTAATATAATTTTATGTTTATAATATATACCAATTCTAACAAATAATTTTTTGATTCTTATTTGAAATATGGTTGCAATGATTTATAAATGAGTTTTAAAACAATAGCAAGGATTTCCATAACGATAATCATATCGTATAATCACATAACTCTTTATAAAAAATGTTAGTTATTAAACTAACAATTATGTATTAAAAATAATTTTATACAATAATGGCATATATTGAATATATTTTAAAACATTATAAATTATAATAAAAATTTAAAAATATAATTATGATTATTATTAAACAATATTTTCTATACAATTAAGTATATTAAGTATAAAATTGTAAACAATTAATTTCATTTCAAAAAAGAAACAATAATAAAGTGAAAATTATAAAATAAAATTTAATATAAAGAAAATATAAAGAAAAAATATATATAAAATTATATAATTATAAAATAAAACAAATAAAATAAGAAAAATTTTTTACCAACACATATTCCGATACATATTGTATTATTAAGAAAAAAAAATATATGTTTTAATTTTTTTTATATGTATATAGATATATATAGATATTGTTAAAACAATAATGAATGTTAATAGATTTGATTTATTTAGCACATCAAATTTCCTTAATATTTATTTTATTAATATTATATTTATTTTAATAAAATAATAATAACTAATCAAAATTTTTAATTTTGATAAACTTAATATAGGATGTTTATAAAAATAAGATCTTAGGAGAATAGATTCTAGACTTCAATTGAAAGACATCAAAACCATGAAAAAAGTTCATATATACATATATCCAATAAGACTTAATTAAGAAATTATAAATATATAAGTTTGCATTAGATAGAGAATGGATGCATTAATAACACTTGCAGACTTCTCAATGAAAATACATTGATATTCTTTTATATACAAATGATTATTTCTGAATATCAGTGTAATATAATATAATGTAATTAATGTAATATAATGTAATGTAATATAATACGTAAAGTAACTACAATATCGCGTAAAGTAACTATTTGTGTAATGTATTTACAATATTCTTATATCATTTAAAAAAACATTTATCATTTTTAATTATGCGAATTGAATCAAATGAAATCTATCTAATTTATCATTTGATAGAAACATATCTCGTACAAATTATAACAAATTCCATAATATTCTGCATTATATGATAATTACATTATATTTTATTTACAATTATAGATCAATCATTGTATTATATTTAATCTGTACTTATCCATAGAAGCAAATCAAAATACTCTTATAAGATTTCGAATTAAAAAGATTGAATGTAATTTTACTTTTTTAATTACTTTTTTAATTATTTTCATACAAAAAAAAATCTGAAATACTAATGCTTGAATCAATTGAAACAAATTTAAATTTTAGATGAATAAACATGAACCAATAACATCACTGACAAATTTTTATCTTTATTTTACTTGCATTCAACATTTCTTATTTTTTATATAGGAAGAAATGACAGTTGATCTGAATATCACATTAATAATAATATTACATATTAATAATATGAATCAATATTACACTTTAATATCATATATTTATAAAAAATGCATATATATTGCAATTGTTTTTTTTATGTAAAAGTGTATACTCGAATAAATACTATAAATTCGCTAATTAATATATATAATAAATAAATTTTTTTTTATACTTTTATTTCTAATATACGTTATTAACGAACGAAGCAATACTTGGCAATGCAAAAGATTGTTGATCTAGACTTTTATATTCTTATATTTAATACACACGAACACAATATCTGCTTTCGAATATTACTATTTTTTCTTTCTATCTAATCTTTTTTTAATACCCATAATCAGTGTTTAATTGTTAGCAATGCTTTTCAGTAATATATTGTTGTGTCGCAAAGTTAAGTTCAGAATTTGATGAAATAATATATATTTGAATAAATAAAGTTTAAATTAAATAATCTGCATATAAAATTAAGTCATATGATAATAAATAATAATCAATTATCGAAATAATTTTATTCAAAGAAATTAATATCGCTAATAGTAAAAAAGTGAAAAAGAAAAATACAATATTAATTTTTTATAAAACATAATATTAATATAATATAATTAAAATACAGAAATTGAATTGTGATAATTTTCTTTTTTTTTTTAGTAATCTTATATTAAAAAAAAAAAATTGAATTCAAACAAAATAAAAACAAAAATTTTTTAACTGATGCATTGATCTGTGAAATTCAAATTGATTCAAGTATTATTACTGATTTTTTTGTACATGACAGAATTTATGCGTAGAAAAAAACATTTAATCTTTCTAATCTGAAATTTTATAGGAGTGTGTTTTGATTTGCTTTTATTGATTTTGATAAATAGGCAGTTTGAGTGTCATACAACGATTTGGCTATAGATTTAAATAAAATGTTTCTACAATGACTTATATACGTATGGATTTAAATAAAGTGATGTATAGTGTCTGGAAACTTATTCGAAATAAAGTTTTTTAAATAAGGAGTTACATAATACCTACATTATATATTATATTAAAATTCAAAAATAGTCATTTGTATGTAAAAAAATATCAGTGTATTTATTTTCATTGTGGGTCTCCGCTACGCAAGCGATTACAATACGATAACTGCCGCATCCTGGGCATCCAACTGAGCATTTTCGTTTTTTCGCCGTTACACTTTATCTAATTTAAAATGTTTATAACTAGTTAATTAAATTTTATTAGATATATGTGTATATAAATTTTTTTTCGACATTTTAATATCTAGAATTCAAATGTTTCTCCAAATGTTCCACATTTTTATGGATACTCTATAGATTTTTAATATTTAATTAATATTAATAGCAATCATTAAAATATATTATAATAAGTTGAAAAGAAGAAAAATATATAGTTGTCATTTTAATAAAAAATTCTTGAAATTTAATAAAATAAAATTTTTAAAAATGTAATTATTATATTTTTTAAACTATTATAGTATTAATTATAAATTTAATAAATTATCTTTTTGTAATTTTATAATAATTACATAAATTATATTGTAATTATTAAAATTTGTTACATTTAGATAAATTATATTTAATTATTTTTATATAATTATATATATTTATTATATATATTATTTTTACATATAATTGCATGCAAAATAAATATTATTATTTGTATATATGACATATATATTGAGAAAAATATAAATATATATTGAGAAAAGTATAAATTCTAAAAATCATAAAAAAAAATGTTGAATATAATTCGAAAGTCAATAATCGAACTTGGACTTAATTGCAGTAATTTGTTTACTTCAATCGAAGAGAAACGTGGAATCTATTGTACGTACAATGACCACTTTCACTGGTTTTAAAACTATAAATATAAATTCAATCGCAAGCATTGAATTATACCACTAAGAATTTCAAATGTTTTTTTATGTTTTAATATTAATTACATATATTATTATTATATAATATATATATAAATATTTAAAATAATTTATGAGAATTTTTTTAAAATAGTATAAATTAAAAGACAACAAATTTTTGTTTTATATAATATACAAATAAAAATATTTTACATTTGCTTTAAATATTATAACATTTTATCATTTAATTACAAGTAAAAATATATAAAGTTATTGTATTTCTCTTTCTTAATATATATTAATTAAGTGATTAATTATACAATTATAAAATAATATAATTACATAAATAGTATTAATAATATTAGTATTTGAATAATTATTATTTAATTTATTTTCAAATAAAATAGTTGATCAATTAAATAAAAATAAAAATGATTAAATAATTATTATAACATAATTTTTTATGATATTATTATATGATATTATAGTTATTATCTTATTATATATTATTATATTTATTTAAGTAAAGTGTTTTATATTCAAGTGTTTTAAATAAAAATAATATAATTTAAATAATATAATATAATTTACATTTTAATTAAAATGTAATTATTAAATTAACTTTGATTTTCGTTAATATCTATATGCCAGTATTTTTAATATTATTGCAATTTACTTAAATAATAAAATTTTATTTGAAAAAAACATTATTTGTTGCATTTATTTACAATTTATACTCTCAAAGAAGAAATGAACGTTTCTTATTTATATTATTTTTGTTATATAAGTATAAATAAAATAATATACATATAATATACAAATATGATAATTGTGTTTCATCTTTAACAAAAGTAAAATAATTATTCATATATTATAATTAACCATTGATAATTAAAAAAATAATCAATATTCATGTTTAATTTATTGAATTTTTTATATTTTATTCAGTTATTTTATTATAATATAAAAAAAAATCTCTGTTATATATTATAAATTTATTTTAACATTTTATAATTAATTAAACATCATATATTATTATAGCAAATATACTTTCACTATTTTTTTCTTAGTTTTATTTGATGTATTAAAAAATTTAAACATTTTGATTTAAAATAAATCAAATTGTTATCATAAATCGAGAGAATATTTTTCTTTCAAATAAAGAATTCAAACTTAATTGATATTAAATAAAAGTTACTTATTCATTTTCGGAAATATCTGAATAATTTGAATATTTTTAAAACAATTTATATTTTATATTGATTATGTGTCACGAAAAAAAGGGATAATAAAACGATAATTCTAATAGATCACATTTTTTACTATATCTATTTCATATAAAGAAATATAGAATAATTTAGACATAGAAATAAACATTAAAATTAATATTGTTAAAAAAGTACAATATAAAAATTTTCGATGAAAATGAAGATGAAACATGTTTAATCTTATGTTTCTCATTTATGACCTAATAGAAAAATTACAATTAAAATTTACTAGAGAAAATTATTTTTTAATAATGATAAGAATGATAATGAATTTTTAATAAAATTTTTAATAATAAACGATTAATCAAAATTAATAATAAATTAATGTTTAACCAAATGGATTTCAAATGGCAAATCGTATGTTTCAATTTAATAGCGTTGTATTATATAAGAATGAATTTTGAATTTCAAAAGAATTTACTACTTAAAATTATAATATGAATTTTTAATAACTAAAAATTAAATTACTAAAATATCAAATGATTTTAAAAAATTGGTTGTTGTTATTTTATTTTAAAAAATTGTAATTTATATGTTTTTACGTCATTGTTGTAATATATTTTAAATTATGCTAAAATAATAAATTTTTTATATATATAATTTAACTGATAATATTGAAATTATTTATTTATTATTTTTATTGTATAAAAAAGAATATAATTTTTATAATATCCTAAAAATGTTTTTAAAAATTTTCAAAAAATCAGATTAATAAATTCATACTTTGATTACATTAATATTTAAAAAAAGAAATATTAATTTTTCCATAATAAAAGACTATATGTATTCTTTCATTGAAAAATATCTTTTTTTATTCTATTTAAATTTCTCAGTTATAAAAATGAAATCATTATTTTCTTTCTAATTAATTAAAAGATATGATTAAAAAATTTAACTCTTCATTTACAAAATAAAAACTAAAAATAAAAAAAACAAAATATAAAATAGAAAATATTATTTAATTACTAATTATTATTTATTTTAAAAAAATATTTATACTTTATTTTAGATTAATTTTTATCAATATCAATTTTTATCCAATAATAACACTAACTATTTTAAAAAATGATGTCATATGTACACTGCATAATAAAAACCACAATAGGTATAATTATGTATTTCTGTATTTTAATTGCAGAATAAATACAATACACTATTGTATTAACTACATAAAAACAATACATTTATTTTCTGTTAGACTTATAACTTATGTTTATACCATTTTTTTGAATAAAGATTTGAATATGCATTATACATATATTATTAGAAACAAAATAAAGTGAGAAAAAAGGATAACACATTTTATTTATAATATTTAAAAAGATATATAAAATCAAAAAATATATCATTTTAATACTTTTAATATCCGCTTATTTTTTATTTTCAATAATATTTATCATTCTCCTATTTTGTGGAATTATATTCCATTCTTTCAAAATGCAGCATTTCAAATCATTGACAGTCTGAAATTGTTTTCCTGTTGCATATATTATTATTTTGTAAGTTTTGACCAAACATTTTCAATTGTATTCAGATGCAGTGTCCTGGCTATTCAAGAAGAAATGTTTGATTTGAGAAATATTTTTTTATTTGTTTTGTCATATGAATTATGGCATTATCTTGTTGAAAAATATAATTTTGACCTGCAATCCGCATGGCATATTTATCAATCAATGAAATGTATTTTTTATTGTCCATACGATAGTTAATAAAGTTTATTTCAATCTACAGCGACTTAGAAATACTCAAATCGTAAAAATAATAATTCTACCCATCTAAGTCCACCTAAATTAAATTTTTTTTTCATCCGAAAAGATAATATTTTTTCACTTTTTCTTACATTGAACATTTTCGCGAGCAAATTATAAAAAAGGTATTTTTGTCGTTAAAGGAGATATTTTAATCTCAACTGTTGAAGTTTTACTTTATTGTAAAATATTTTGAATAGTTGTATATTCTAACACTAACTTCTGCAGCAATTTGCTGAGCTATACTTTTAAAATTAGAGACAGTTAGTAAAATGGCTTGTTTTTCACGAATTGTTATTGCACATCCTCATTCCTTTTTTTTTTTTTTTCATATTAATTAAGATTTTTTAACAAATCTTTACGGCTTCTAATTCAGTAATTTTGCGATTTTTGCAATATAATAGTTTTCGCATCTTATTGCTAAAATACGCTCTATTTCATTTTGATTTAACCGTTTTTCATGATCCATTTTTAAATTTTCTATTTATTTCAATACTAAATGATATTGAAACACTAACTCTATACTTCTTCACTTAACAGTTCAACTATGATTGAACAATGAATATATTGGAAATGTATTATTATTTTGTTCAGATTGTAGTAGCTAATGTTTACGTTTTCCTCTAGGAATTTTTTCAATATAAAAATAATTGTTAATATTTAATAATTTAGTCATTAGAGATACATATAATATATAGGATATATGAAAAGTAATTTATTTTATGTGTATTTTAAAATATATGATATTCTTTCAGATATACTATCATTTTATCACGCAATATATAAAAAAAAATGCATAAAAATTATATCTTTTTTCCTAATACTACAAAACAATTTCTATGTTAATTATCAATAGATCTCAAACAACTCTTACAAAGACGCAGAAACACTTCATTTCTGATACCACGCGCCGTTATGCTTGTTCTATAATTAGTGCTGGTAACTGAGCAAAGTATTAAACTAATTTACATTGGACATAGTTAAATTGCGATTCGTGGAATTTTTTCTTTTCACGAAAAAATAAAAGATAAAAAGACAATGAAAGAACATCTTTTAAATAGTTAATTGAAATTGATATGGATGAAAAATCGTATTATTTTCATATTTAAAAACTTCCTATTCCAAAAACTTCAATTATTCAAAAAATTCATTGTACCAAGATATTGAATAGATGATACAAGTTGTGAGGATAATGCCGTTTTTGAGAGAAAAATTTAGAAGATCCTTGAAATTGTATATTTATTATGAAATACTTCGGCATAGTTGGAGTGTGAACATGATCTTGGTATTTGAGATGATATTTCTCAACTATATTAATTTTAACAATTATTATCCTACTTGAGAAGAATTATTATAAAAATTCGTAGAGTTTCCTAGGAATAGAGAAATTTATAGGTAGCATAGCCCTTTATTTTAATTAAGAGAAATTTTCTTTAGATTGGGGATCGCTAATCAGAGAGCTGATCCACGATGTTATTGAGGGCATGATGTTAGAGAATACAAACGTTTTGATGGAATTAAAAAAAATCAGAATTTTTTCACATTCAAAACTTGTTGAACCTTAAAACATTTTTAACCTCCAAGTTCTTTGAACATTAGAACTTTACATCTTAGAATTTTTCGAACTCTTGAATTTTAATCTGGAACATACAGAATTTTAAAACTTTGTGAATTTAATGATAAACGTAAACCTAATTAGCATATTAACTTTGCTTTTGATCGTTTTAGAATAGAATTTGTTAATAGCGAATTTGTAATAAATTAATTTTATTACTATACACCATAATTCCAAAAACGAAATGGAGCTAACATATTACCAAACTTTTATTTATAAATAACAATAAAATGTTCTTTGTGCTCAACAAAGAAAAATGGACACATTGAAAAGATTATATTTAAAAAATTATGATCGAAAAATAATATTACGATATATAAAATTGTTCATAATGATGCAATGACTTTTATAAATTAAAAATAGTAGATAGATTAATAGATTTTTTTTTTTTAGTCATTATAATAATTTTGTTTTGAATAATGAAATTAGATACATTTCAGTAGAATTAATGAATAGACACATAAATTTTATAATTTCGAAAATAAATGTATGTAAATATTAATGAAATTAACGGAAAAAATAAATTTTGTTATAAAAAAAAGTATAAATGTGATATAATTGGTTTTGTGTCTAATAATAATAAATTATGATGCAATTTATAGCTTAAACTGACTATTATTAAATTATCAAAAAATAAATATTTGTTAAATATAATATTTTTTCGATATTATGAGATTAAATATAATTTTATATAATTTATATAATAATTTATATTAATTATTATTACATAAAAGATAGAATAGTACAAATAAAATTATTAATATAATTTTCCATATCTATTGTAAAGATATTGTATAAATTCCTTTTATATAATAAAATATATATTTTTTAATCAATTCATGATATATTTAAAATTTCCATCAAAAATGAGAATATTTTCTATATAATGAAAAAATTCAAACATAAAATTATAAAATCTTTCTTCAATCATTATACAAAAATTTAATTTTTTTTCTTTTGTTAGTTATGATGTTATTATGTTATCAAAAAATCATATTGTTTTTATTAAAATATTTTGCAATAATTATTAAATAATTGAAATCGTTTCTTAAAATTATTTAACACCAGTATTATATATTAAATATATAAAAGTATTTTTCAAGAAAATTTCTTATCTTATTTTAAGAAATATAATATCCATATCAATAATTGTGAATCGAAATTATAATTTTTCTAGATATATTATAATAATTATAAAAATTCTTTATAGTAATTGTTGTATAGTATTTTAAAAGATTACAACTAGAAATTGCAGTCAGATAATAATTAAGAAAAAAAAAGAAATACACAATTATATTCTTTGTTTTCCTTAAAATTTAAAATAATAATATAACTTTATCTCATATATATAAATAATATAATAATAGTGTATGTAATAATAAAAGTTTTTTCTGAATCTTACTCTATATAAAATATTTTAAATTTTTAATTTTAAAATATATTAAATGATTATATTATATGTACATAAAAAATTAGAAAATGAAATGATAAAAAGAATAATAGAATATTTAGAATACATAAATTTTTTAAATTTTTAGAATTATTTAATTTCGTATTGAAATCTTTGAATAATAATTTTTTGTTTAAATAATCAATAATAAATATATAAAGATCAATCAAATTATTTCGAATTATAAAAATTAAAAAAATTTCATTTATTTTAAAATATAATTACGTTATTTCTTCAAAATCTAGATTTATTACATTAAATTTAATTTAACTTTTAATTTAATTAAATTAAAAAATTATAATGGTTTTAAATCTAAAATATAAATTATAAATAACTATATATATATTATAATATAATATACTAAATATAATATAATAATCCAAAGTTAATTTAATTTGATATGATCCCAAAATTTTATCTATTTTTATATCATAAATTATTATAATATTAAAATATTAATTTAATTTGATATGATCCCAAAATTTTATCTATTTTTATATCATAAATTATTATGACGTAATTAACCATTATTATTATTTATCATAAATTATTATTTATTATTCTGAAAAAAGTATAATACAACTTATTAGAAACTTACATATTATTTACTTACATTGAAAAAATTAAATTTTAAAAATCAAAATTAAAGAAAATTCTTTGAGCAATTAAAATAAAGTTCAATATCTATTTATATCTACAGATATTAATTTTAATTATTAATAAAATATTTGAAAAATATAAATATTAATACAAGAAAACTATTAGAAAATAATTGTTAAAATTCTCTTTTTAGAACTTAATTTTTTTTCTTTAGTTATTCTTTAAAACATAAAAATTAGTTAAGAAATATTCATAATTATTTATATTATTATTTAGTTATTGTATGTCTCTGAATTTTTTATTTTATTATAAGTACAAAAAGATCATATACATAAATATTATAATATAAAATCGCTATTATCGTTAATTAAAATATAAAAATAAACATGACTTATTATAATTTGTTATTATATTATAAATAATTTTTTCATATATTTGAATGATATTTACTTATACATTAGATTTTAAATTAAAAAGAATCTTATATTTTCAATAAACCTTATTACTATTTATATTATTATATCATATTATTTATTGTTATTTAAACATTCCAGTAAATCTTCTATCTAATTTGAATCTTAAATATCATGTTTTTTTACATTTTTTTTTTCTATAAGATCTATTACATAATAAATATTATCCAACAAAATTTTTAATAAATTTACAATTAACGATTTTTATTTTTTCATATTGTAAACAATAAAATGTTTATATGATTTTTTTATGTATAACATATTTAAAGATAAAACAATATAAATACGAAAAATTATATATATATAAAAACAAGTTTCATAATAAAAATAGCTTTCCGCACAATCATATCCAATAAATTGATGTATCTGTCCTATGTTGTATTGTGTGTATCTACTTTCGCTGCGCACACCGTTTAGACGACTTTCTTTTCGCGCCTGCGCATTCTTTGTCCTCAACAGAAACAAGAAAGAGAAAAGCCTTTCTGAAGCAAGCAAAGAGAGTAAAAAAAAGCAGCTTGTCGATTCGGAAGAGAAGAGAGAGGCATCGATATCGGAAGTGGTACAGCATTGCCAGAGGGAAGGACGTCGAATCTAGGCCACAATCATGTTCTCTTTATATTTGCGCAAATGTATAGGTATGTCAATGATTTTCATTTTTTTTTCTTTGCATTCTCAAATACAAATACTTTTCTTTTATTTATTTTAAATGTTATATTGATTCAAATTTATTGATTATTGATATACTTCAGATATTTACAAATTATGTTAAATTTAAAATACAAAAATGTATCAAATGTGCATATAATATATTGTAGAAAGATATAAAAAATAGTATTTTACAATTTGCATATATAACATATGATTTCAGTTTATTATATAAATTATACTATATAAATGAAAAATAATTTGTTTTTTTAGAAATAAAAATATAATATTTGTACTTTAATAATTAAAAAATTAATTACTTTTACAAATTAATTAGTTTTATAATGATTTGAATTTGAAACAAATAAAAAAGCAAGTAAATAAATATCTGTGCTAAAAAAGTACTTTTATACAAAGCTTTCTTTTTTAATCAATTGTTTAAAATTATAATCGTTTAAAAACAATCTCTTTTCTTACTAACATTTAGAATATTTATACATTTATTTTTTTATATGTTTTATTTTTATATATATGTATAATATATTTTATTATGAGAATATTTAATAATTCTTTTTTTATATATAATTGTGCCTTTATTTATATATAATTTATATAATTTTATTAATGTTATTCTATTGTATTTTATTTAATTAAATTTATTATTAATAATAAACATTATTGTTATATATTATTATATTATTACATTAATAAACATTATTAAAAGAAGAAATATTTTATATAAATAAATATGTACAATATTTAACGATTAAATTTAAAAAATTAAATTTGTAAATATTAGAATCATATTTTAAATAATTATCAATATTAAAAAAAAGTGGAACGAATTTCATTAAATTCCAGAATGTTGGATGAAAGATTTAAAAAAAATGTAAGTAGAATTATTAGAACGGCCAAGATTTTCATCAATTGAATTTTTTTTTTTAAATTCTAAATCGTGCAAGAAAATTTTCACAATCATTAAAATACATTTGTAATTTGTTATGTAGGTCTTTCTACATTAATATCCGGTCGAGTATGCGATAGAAAACGTAATTAGAAAGCTTTAAAGAAGAAAATTTATTGAAATATTCATGCTATTTATCAAATGATGGAAGATTTTTCCATAAATATTTAGCAATCAAATATTTCATATGTATATGTGTTGTGTGTGTGTGTATGTGTAAAAATAAGAATAAGGTTACATTATTAATCTAAAAATTTAATAAACTATAATATAATGAATTTATAACTTTAAAATTTAATAAACTATAAATAATATAAATATAAATAAATTTTGTTTGATAGTTACATTACATAATAAATAAGTAATATGAATTAATATAAATAAAAATATTTAATAATTCTAATAATTTTGATATTTTTTTCTACTTAATATTATATTATTATAATTAATATTATTTGTTGAAAATTTATGCGATGAAATAAAATATAACAAATAAGACTATATTTAATATAACACTATTATAAATAAATATTACATATGTCAAGTAAACAGTAGTCAGTAAACAAGGAGTATTCCTTATGACTACTTGTTTATTTGAAACAATAAAATATATTAATAATTAAATTTACATGTTCTTACTTGTTTAACTTACTTGTTTCATGCAGTTTGTGTATTATAAAACTTGATTTTATAAATAACAGATAAAATGCTATAGGAGATTAATCTTATTAATTTTTTTAGAGTGCTATACTTATATTAAACTTTTCGTTTTCAAACTAGATTAAGATTACATGAATCATTCAGGTGATAATATAAGAGTTATGTCTATTTGCTTTGTCTTATAATATATCTTATAATATTAATATTACAATGGATATTAAATAGACAGATGTATCATCCGCTTTTTTAATAATCTTGTGATTCTAAATTTATCAACTAAAAAATTTATTTTTTTATTATGGTGATATCATCTGATATTTCTTTGTTCAATATAATTAGAGCAGTATATAAATAAATGATTATATATATATATATATATATATATAAATGTAAAATCAAAAATTAATTTGCCATTAAAAAAATAACAAGAAAATTTTTAAATATTGTTCTAGATACCAAGTTCTATTTAGCTTGAATAAAATTTATGGAACATATAGTTAAACTATATGTGACTGGAGAAAGTGAGGTATATACATAGATGTCCAACTATAACTAGCGATTTGAGGTCATATAGCTATCGAATATTAAAAATCCGATTGTTTAAAATGAAAGATTTTAAGGACTGATTCAAAACTGATTCATGATCATGTTGTTTTAAAAAGTAAAAATATTATTTCTATAAAAATCTAATTTCTTAAAGGAGGAAAGTTAAGAGGAAAGTTAAGAAAACTTATTTATAAATGAATTGTAAGAGGGACAATGTAATACTATCGCAATACTTTTATTACTAAAATTTAGAATTGTATATCATTGAATGATTGAATCATTCATATACATTTTTATATTCTGCGAAAATATTAATAGATAATTGTATAATGAATAAAATTATAAAATGAATAAAAATTTTAATTTTCTTATTAATGAAATTTTTATATTTATGATTATCTTTTTTATAATTTATAATATTTCTATTACTTGTTTCTATTTTTCCACAAATATTTGAGAGCTTAATTTATAAATTTATAAAATTTGTTATTCAATTTAATTATTTTTTTAATTTAATTCGATATCCGATAATTGCACTTGTTCAACTATAAAATATTTAAGATCAATTGTAATTAAAACGATGTTTAAAAAAATATTATTTAAAAAAATATAGAATTTTAATAAATTGATTCTAGATTAGATTTTAGATTAGATTCAAAAGTTATATGTATCAAAGCATAATAATATATGATAATAAATTATATAGGCATTCATATGAAATATTCTTTGTTTGATATTACAGATAAAAATTAACAGCAATTAATATTTTTTCCTGCAAACTTGAATTGTTTTTGTGGAAAATAAATAGAACATAATGATAAATAGACATGAAAATATAGATAAACCAATTTTTTTTCTTTGCAAATAAAAAGATTTCTTATATATTTTCATATATTTGATCTATTCTTAAAAATTACCTATTTAGGAAATGGATACAAAATATCGATTTTTGTTATATTTATCAAAGTATTCCAAAGAAAATTTTTTTTCTAACATACATATAATATAGATATCTTCTGGATTCAGTTTAAAATAAAAATGAATGAAAACTGAAATATAAACAGAGAAAGATTCAACAATTTTTTATTATTTATTTTGTTTATTTCATTTAAACGAAAGATTGATATAACTATAAGTGGATAATATAACTGATGATAATTATTTATCTCTAAACAAAAAAAATTAAGAAGAATTTTTAAGAACAAAATGTAAAATAGAAATTTTAAGAAAATTCTAATTATCTATTATATTATTTATCTTTTATTTATACGTACTTAACTGAATATATTATAATATATTAATATATTATAATATATATAATATATTATACTTATTTAAATATTTACACATATACATATTATTTGAAGTATTCACAGAAAGGATAACTATACTATAAATTTTCAATAATTAACCATGTATATAAATGTATAATCAAACACATAAATGTATAATTGGACTGAAATGGATGGTAAAAATAATAAAAATATATTTGAAATTTAAATGAACAAAAATAATTTTGTATCTTTTTATATAATCTACATTTTACTTCTAAGAGAATGTTAAATGCATATATTTTCAATAAAAAGAATTTACTCATTTAGCATTTTAATTTCATTATAATATTATTTCAATCCAAATCAAACATTGAAAATTTTGCAAACGAAACAAAAAATTGTATGGTATTTTTTATTTATCATAATTTTCATAAGTATTTAGTATTAAGTATTAGCAAAAGATGTGCAAATCTCAATCATTTTTTACAAATGATACAAATCCAATCTATTTTTCTAATTGTTATAACAAAAGAACTCATAAATACGATTATATTAATTGTTCAATAAACTCTGAATTATGATTACTGATATTTTTGATATCTTTATCCTAATTATATGTACATATATATATAAAATATAAAATGTATATATATGTATATAATAAATTACAATTATAATTTATGAACATTTCATTTTTCTTTTATCAGTATATTCCTTAAAAAAATTTAAATACACTAAGTATCTAAAAATTTAGAATTTTTAATTCGAAATTCAATTAAAAATCTCGAAAAATATAAAAAAAATATAAAAAAAGTTATATGATATCAAGGAAGACGAAGATTATTATGTCATTTATTTGATTTTACAATGTCTTTAAGTAGATCTGCAAAGATTAACGTTGAATTTTTAAATTAAAATCTATATTTTTTATAGTAAAATATTATAACTGCTATAAAGATATTTTTGATACATTAAATATGTTTGAGTTTTTTCCAAAATATAAAATCTTCAAAATATATATATACATCAATATTTGCCAGATATAACATTTGTTTTTTATACATATTAAAAATAAAGTAATATTTTTACATATATATTAAAAAATATTCCAAATTGAATCAAAATTACTGAAAATATGAATTATATTTAATAAGATTATTAAAACATATTAAATATATCAGCAACATTATAAAAAAATAACAGAATCTTTATTAAAAGTAAATAAACTTGTACATATCGATTTTTTTTTAAATTACTATAATATATCGTATATACAAAATCCGAATATATATACAATTTTTCCAAAGTGTATCTAACGCTAATATCAATAACATATGAAATTTCGAAAAAAAGCTTATGCTAAAGATAAGTAATGTATTGAAAACATCTTAATATCAATTAGAATAATCCAATAATAAAACATAGATTTCAATTTAAAAATTTAACATTAATATTTGCAGATTTGTTCTGTCAGGGATGTTACAAGATCAAACAAATGACTTGTTCCTTTTAATATCAAATAAAATTATCTAAAATATTTCTGTATTTTTGTATTCATATTTGTGTGTATTTTCAAAATATTTATTGTGGAATAAACATTGCGCATTCATGAAACATTCCGTATGTAAAAATAAAAACAATTAGTCTTTATATTCTTTACATTCTTTATATTCATATTTATTTTTTTCTTTTTTATTATTTATTATTATTTTTATTTTTATTATTATATTATTTTATTTTACTATTATTTAATTTATTTTTTATTTATATATATATATTTATAATACATTTTAATTTTCATTTCTTGTTCTCAGAAACTATAATTCAAAATTTCTTTCGCAATCGAAAAATTCGCTGTAGTTATAAATCACTGAGAATAGTGACAAAATAATTATATTCTCACTTTCGAAATAATAATTATTTAATACTCGAAGATGAAATATAAGCGATTGATTTTAAAGTTTAAGGTAGACTGTTCATTATTTGAAAACCAAAGTCATTCTCCTTTCCTCTCTTTATTCTATCCATGAAACACGTTTTCTATAAACCAATTGTATTAAAAGTATTTTAAAAAGTCATCAAAAATTAAAATAAAGTTTACGTAACAGGATTGAATATTTGATTGGTTGACATTTAGCAATTTTAATATATTTTCACAGAAGTTAGTTGATGAATTATCATAATCTGCAAAAAATATCTTAATAAAAAATAATACTTAGGAAAATAATTTATTTTTTTAATCCAATAATCCAAGTTTAAATATTCAAAAAAAAATTTTAAATTTCCAAAACTATATGATATACACTTTTTTAAATCATTATTAATTTTTATTTATAATAAAAAATGTAAAAAAATTATCATCATAAAAATGTGTTTTCCAAACGTTGATACATTATTTTATAATTATCCTAATTATAATGGCATTAATTCCGCATTGTGATATCAATAAAAAAATGCGGAACAAGAAAGAATGTGAAATAAAAAGTAAGTAGCTTAAGAACGTGTATTACGAATAAGGTCGGTATTTGCCGATGAAATGTTGCACCACTTGATAACTTGTTTCACCACATTTCTCGCCAGCACCATGTGATTGAACTAATTGGTTGATCAAATTATTAACAAAAGCATCATTTCGAATATAGTATATTGATCATTATTAGAAATGAAGAATGTAATATTGAAAACTTTAGTGACTTTTCCAAAAATTAATAAAAGTTTTCAATTTTCAAACAGATGACAATATTTACAAATTCTATGAACTTCATTTGATCGCTATTTTAATAACTTAAATATAATAAAAATATAGAAAACTTGATAAAAAAAACTATACATTTTAAATTTTAAATCTATAATTTTATAATTTTTTATAAAAGATATATTGTAGTTATAAATTATTGTAATATATTGTAATATAAATAATCAAATGTTTTCATAACATAAGATAACAAAAATATTTAAAAATAATTTTATTTATTTTTCTAAAGTATATTAGAAAAATAAATAACATAACATAAAATAACAAAAATATATTTAAGAATAATTTTATTTATTTTTCTAAAGTATATTAGAAAAATAAAAAAAACATAATTGAGAATAATTTTTTTTTGAGATTTGGTATATGATTTTATATTATATATTTCTTTATATATTTTTTTATATTAATATATATATATATAATATATATAATATATATAATATATATATATGTAATTATAATTTCTAATTTTTTAAAAACAATTTCTCTCATTTTATCAAGAATTTCCAAATAAATCAAGAATATAATTTCTATTAACAAATAAAAAAGAGAAGTTTACATGAAAGAAGAATTTAATTAATCAAGATTAATGGTTTTCTTAATAATTTTTTATTAGTAAACATTAATCTTTCAAATTGCGACCATAAAATATTTCATTCAAGATTATTTTTTCTTCTTAAAAATATAATATTGAATATTTTTTTTGAACATAGTAACAATTTTTTAATTTTTGATTTTCTGTGAAATAAGTATACATCGTATAGTGAAATTATATTTATTATATTTATTAATAAATTATATTTATTATAATTTAATAGTTAATTTAATAATTAAATTAACTTTATCTTCATCATTTTTGCTAATTCTTTAAATATAGTATTATAATATAGTATTCCAATCAATCGTAGATGGATTAGTATTATATTAAATTCAATTACTTAATTATTCAGTTATTCATTAGTATGTTCAGAATAATCATTTTTTTTTCTAAGATTTTTATTACAACAAATATTCAATAAGTATTCATATTTAATATCTAGATAAACTATTATAATTTACTATGTAAAAATTTCTTATTCAATATACTCTATTAGATTTAAATAGATTTATTTAAGGATTTAAGGATTAAATAAAAATCCTAATAAATATTTTTCTTTGTTAATTATATAATTTAATGTATCTGACAAAATCAATTATGAAACTTATATATTTTCTGATTAATAGAAAAATAAAATTTTTTTATTCATTTATGAAGAAACATTTATTTATATATATATATATATATATATATATATATATATATATATATATATACATATATATAACATATATATATATATATATATAAAGACCAAAAAATAAATATGAATTCATATAGTTTATTAATTAAAATCCTAAATATTTTATAAATAGAAATTAAATAATCTTCTAGATCTACTGAAACCATGAAATAACTGGAAAAAATTAATTTCATTAGAGGCCATTCTTTTCTTTGAAATATTTTGTAAATACAAACTTATTTTTTTAGATTAAGAATAAATTTATATATTTCATGGAGTTTTAATACTAGTAAATACGAAGACGAAAATGATCTTTTTACGAATTAAACACAGATTCTATTCTTTATTAACAACAGTTCAATAATCTTTTTACAATTAATTTCCGCTTTTAATTTTATTCTAAATGGATATTCTTGACATTTGAAAAAATATATATATATTTATAGTCCTGAATGTTCAGAACAAATTTATTTTAATTTATATTTTGCAAAAAATATTTTAATCTGACAACGTTATTTATATTATATTTAATCCTACTTGTGAAATTGATCCTTGAATCACTCTATCTCTATTTGGATTTGAATATTGATATCAGAATATTGTTATTTGAGAGTGATTAATTTTAAATTGCTAATATTGCTTGAGTAAACGACCTTCTCATCAAGGTCCTGTATTTTAAATTCTGCTTAGTGATTCTTTTTAATAAATCAGTTTTACTATTAGTGAATTTTTTTTTCTTTTTTATATTTTAGGATAGTTTTTTTAACGTATTAATTTCTTTTATTTTTTCGGATTGATAGTTTCGAAATAGTAATCCTTTTTTTTGATCACATTTAAAATTGATTTTTCTTTATCTGCTCATACTTGAGAATATGAATATTTTTAAATTCAACTTCAATAAAATAGATTTACATTATTAGTTTAATTGGACTTAATTTTAACAAATATTAATTTATTTATATCGTCATTCAATACTATGGAAAGAATTAAACTTGTCGTTGATTGCTCAACATGAATTCTAATTCTTGTTGAATGTGTCTCTTTTCAATGAATCTAAAAAAAACAACATTTAATTCGATATTTAGCTTGAATATCTTATAGCTCAATTTTTTGAACATGAATATTTTATAATTTAGTAATTGTTGTTTCTTTTTTGTTTCTTTCAAAATTCCAATCTTCACTATCCAATAAATTTATTGATAAATATTAATTTTTAAGACTTTAGCATTTTCGTGATCTGATTCAGATTTTACTTCTCGGATAGAATGTTTTCTTTTCCTGTCATAAAAATAACAATAATTATTATTGTTTCCTATATTATTCATTTACTTGAAATTGATAAAATTTATATTAATTTATCTGCCTCTTGTATATTTAGATTCAAGATATATTTAGATTCAAGATATATTTAGATTTATTTTGCTATTTATGCAAATTAAACACTATAATCTGTTTTGTTTTACATGTAAACTCATTATATGTATAATATTATGTTTATTATATAAAGTTTATTTTTTTTTATCGTTTTAGAAAGATTTATCATATAATATAAAATTCGTTGTCAATGCATTACTTTCTTGTTCATTTTATGAACCAAATAAATTCGCCATTTTATCAAATTATTGGTATAAAATATTAGAAAAAATCGAATTTACGTTAAGCAATAAATCTATGGAAGAGACAATGAGTAAATTATTATTTAATATGAAAAAAATAATCAATAATATTCGGAATAACCAAAAAAATATTCAGAATATAAATAAAGCGATAAAGTGAAATTTAAATAGTATTAAAAATTCAAATGATATAGGTATTAATAAGAAATTTCAAAACGCCTAGAATTTTGAAAAAAATTAATACTAATTAATATATAAATAAATGTTAATAAATAAAAAAATTAATAATAATTCAAAAGGCCATATGAAGTTGAGCAAAAATTGTGTAATGATTATTATATAATTAAAGATATTGATTTTCAAAAATTTTATTTAAATATTTGAAAAGCTGTAAATATTAAGCTAAAATATTTAATATAAATACAAATTATATATAAATTTTGTTAATTCAATTTATAAATTTTAAATATTTGTATGTATACAATATATTAAATATTTTTATATTACATATTTTTATATATATAATATTTTTATATATAATTTATATATTAATTCATGAGTATTTTTACATTTTATTTTTAATTTATAAATATTTATCAATATTTTTATATTTTAATTATATTTTGTTTGTATTTAATGTAAGTTTTAATAATATATGTGTATAGAATATATAATTTATCAATGCTCATATCTGTTACAAATTTTTAGAAATGATTATATTACAAAATAATTAAAAATTATAATATTAAATATTATATCTTTATGCTTATACAAAACAGTATGGGTTTAATAATAAAATGTTTGAAAAAATCAATGAATTTTTTTTTCTTTATATTAATTTTTATTATTGTTAATAATATATCTTATTTCTTAATATTTAATGTGGCATTCAATTTCTTAATACAAATTTGAAGATTTTGCGAATTAACGAAAACATATTTATGTAATATTAGTAGCAATTAAACTAAAAAGAAGCAATGAATGTTCGATACTTGTGATAATATTTTCTATTTAATAATATGTTAAAATATACATTATGATAATACGATTCAATTGTTATAAAAAGATTATTATACAATAATGATCTTATTTAATAAACGAATTGTATTGTATATTTTATTCTAATCATTCGATTTAATAATTTTCATAACAATTGTTTTTTTATTAAGAATTTTTATTATTTTCTTTTTTTAATAAAATTTATTTTTATATTTTCTTTATAAATAAAAATTATATAAGGTATATTATATAAAAAAGTTTTGAAATAATTTTATTAAATTAATAATAATATATTAATATTAATAATATATCTATTTCTCTATTTTTATTAAAAACATATACATACATACGCAGTTTATACATAACATAAATAAATATCATTCTTAATTAGTAAATATATAAAGATATGCACTACATATTATATAATGTTATGATATAAATCTACATATTAATTTATAAAATTTGGAATTATCTATTTTATTATATCTTAATAATAAAAAATAAATAATAAATTTATTATAATAATTTAATTTAATAAATAACTTATAATAAACATTTCTATAACTATTTGAAATTCCGAAATTAATCATTTTGTACAATAAAAATATAAATATAATAATAGAGGAAAAGAAAGAAATATAAGAAATTTTTTTTATTTTTCAAAGAAAAAAATGAATCAAAAAAATTAAATAGATAACTTTGAAAATGTTCTATATAAACATTATAAATATTATAAATCTTAAAAAAGTTGCAAATATTTTATTTTATTTTATTTTATTTCTTTTTATTATTATTAGAAATTAAATTAAAATTGTAAGTGAAAATTCGGATGATAATATTAATCATCTAACTTTTGTGAAAAATAACTTCAGAAGTTGCATTAAAAAAGATTTAAGATTTAATGATATATAAATCTTAATTATAATAATATGATTGTTTTTTTTTATAATAATTATATATGTAAATTTCATTTTAGATAATCACAATAAATTTATAATAAGCATGGCAAGCATAATTTCAAGCATTGTTTCAAATTTTTAATTTTTAGATCTTTTTTTTATTTCTTAAAAATATATTCTTGACATCTGAAAAAGAGATGAAATCCATTTTATTACTATTTATTAAATAATAATTAATATAATAATAATTATATAATATAATAATAAAATAATAATTATATAATAATAATTATTATATTTATTATTAATAAAATTATTAATAAAATTTCTGATATTAAGTCTGCTAACTCGTCATTTTATTTGTTGTTTACTATTTAATTAGAAATAGTATAATACTATAAATCCTTATTCATATTTTGAAATTACGATTATTTTGCAATAATTTATTTTTTTTTCTTTTGATTTTTTGAAAATTACAAAATAAATCAGAAGAAATAATATTCTATTAAAATATACAGACACAAAAACTATAAAAAGAAATATTAATGAAGGATAATGGTTGTTACAATTTTTATCTTTATTTTATTGAAGTTTTATTATCAAAAATAGATAAAAACTTAAACAATAATATATTCTTTTATTTGCAGGATGAGGAGAAAGAAGCAAAGAGCCATCGAAGACGAAGGAGCATCAATTTTGTTATTCGTCGCATTGGCTCCTGTTATCTGCTCCGCCGGAGTTTTGGATCCTTGGCAGTGGGCACGTAGTGATCGAATAGAAGTCAACATTCCTTGGTTGCCATGTAATTATACATATTTACATATATTCGAAACTTCAATATTTGCAATATATCGCATACTATTATTATTTTAAATCTAAAAATCCATTTGATGAATATATATAATATGAATATATATAAAAAAAATGTACAACAATATAAGTCCTACATTCAATCTTTTCGATGTAAAATCAACTATTATCAATATTATCAATATTACCAACATTTAATATGATTTAATTGAAATAGTTTTTTCCATTGAATCTAAATAAAAAAATTGATTCATTAACATAACTTAAGATTGTTAATACAAAATTATTATTAACATGAATAAAGATTATTTTATAAATGCAAACGAAAAATTGGCAAGGCCATATAATAAAATACATATTTGTAATTTCTATATTCGAATAATAAGCATTAATAATCTGAAAATAATATTTTCTATATTCAATATTAAATGAATACTGAACGTTTATGCTTCATTTGCATTTATAAAATTTATATTTTAATATTAAATCTTAATATTAATAATAATTTTGTGTTGATAATTTTGAGTTAATATATTCGTTAATCATTCATTTTCTTTACATTTAATATATTAGGAAATAATTTACGATATTATAAATAATAAAATCGAAAGGATTGATTGAAAAACCTATGTTATTTGGATAAGTATCATAAGCTTAAAATCTTAAATTCATTTTTTTTTTTTTTTGATACTTTCTATTTTAAAATTAAAAGATAAAATTGAAATTAATATACGTATACAAGTTAATATAATATACAATTATAATTTTATTCACGAATTTAACATTTTAAGTTAATTAATTTTTTTTAAATAATAAATACAAAGAATAATGAAAATAAGAATAAAAAATAATGATTTTACTATTTTTAATAACATGATATATTTTTTACATATAATATATATACTACACTATATAATAATATATACAAAGTATTAATATATTCATAAAATATCATTAAAGGATCGATTTTAAAGATACAAAAATACAAAATTGATTATTAAAATATTGATTACCTTATATTTATTAAATTATAAGTAATTTAAAATTAGATTAGAAGCGAACTAAAATTAAATGGTAATATGATAAAAATAAAAATAAATTTGTTTTACTTTATCTGTGTTTTGTTTCGTGCAAGATGATGTAATGCAAACTTCAACTTATTTGTAATAATAAATAAATTTCAACTGCCATTTTGTATAACTTTTATATTTATTTTGCCCTCTTGAATCTTTAAAAATATTCGAAAATATTAATACATCAATACATATTAGCCATTCTCTCACTAATTTCGATGATTATTAAATATTGTTCGCGAGCATATATTATATCTTCACTTATTATCATCAAACTCTATTAAGCTTAAACAGAGGATGATGTTATCTAAGAAAATTGCTGTTTTTCAAAAGAATAAAATTATACACTTATAATTACACTTATAATTATATATTTTTGACACACTTCAACTTGGCTAGATCGAAGCACGGTCCCAAGAAGAATGACATACTTCAGACATGGTTGACTCAACAGCAATTAACATCATTCTAATTTGAGAAATTTTTTCTAACATGAGTGTATCGCGAATCAGATACTAATCGCGATATTATTAGTTATCAACATGCTTCATCGGAAAACTATAATCTTTCCAATTAAAGTGGGAAGGAATTTTCTGAGGGCATGAGTCTCACTAGTAAAGAAAGTCTCATTGTGAATGGGTTGTACTCTGACTGCTGGATGCAATAAATAGATAGTTTCTTTGTAATTACACACCGTGATCTAATCGTCGACACGATTACCTACTATGACATTGTGAGAGACCCAGCTCTTATATAAATACGCGTACCGCGCTTATAACCGTACTAATACAGTCCATTCATGATGAATACATCAACAATCATAAGCACCAGTTTCTTTACACACATACACATCTCAGTCGAGAGAGCATTTAACATATGTTTTCATGCAATTACAATCCATCACTACTACTGTGGACACGACAAATATGTTGTAAATTGAAATTTTTGACAAATCTTACAAAAATATAACATTTTTTTAATTTATAAGCAAAAAAATTTATTTGCAAAAAATTATTATCATTATTACATTGAATTTCGTTTATATATTCTTCGCGAAATAAAAATAAAATATAAAACAATAATGATAATAATAGTAGTAGTAATATTAACTTTTTTATAAAAGTAAGGAAAGATTCTCGATACACGTAAATTTAAAAAATTTTCAAATTGATCAATCAAAAAAAATATGCATGTATATTATGCAATTTCTTCATATTACCCAAATTCTAAAGAGGCAAAATCGATCCATAAAAATGTGCTACTTTTCAATTTTAATTTTAATTATATAATTTAATTTATAATATATTATTATAATATAAATAGTATTATAATTCACTATAAGAGTGAAAAAAATTTTAACGAAAACTAACGAAATCATTTAATAAAAAATTTATTAATTGTTTATGTAATTTATATAAATAAAAAAAAAATTTTTTATTAGATGAGATTTTGTAATGTAATACAATAATATAACGAAATTTGTATTTGAAACAAAAAAAAATTTGTTTCTTAATATTATTTTACAATTAGTATAATTATATTATTATATTATTGAAATTATTTATTAAGATTTCATATGAAAAAATAAATTGAAAAAAAAATTATAAATTTTTAACTTCATTTTAATTAAATAAACAATTAATAAATGTTATGCTAAACAATAGTCCTAATTAAAAGAAACAATTTTTATCTGAAAACTTCTTTTTTATCTCTTATACTTTACGAATTATAACACAAAATTAAAAAATATTTCAATTTTCATGAGTTAATAATTTCCTAAAAGTTATTAATAATTTCCTAAATTTGAATAGCAAAAAAAAAAAAAATATCTACAGCTATATTACGTATCCCCAAAATTTCAAAATTTTCAGAATTTGCAAATCAGAAATTTTTCTTGTTATTAAAATCGATTATTATAATTTCGATTTCAAAAGTTATTTTATATTTTATTTTCACATTCCGGGAATTCGAAGGATGTTTAAGCTTGCTATGGATAGATACTAATTATAAATGTACTAATTTTAATTTATTCCTATACATTTTGAAGATCATGTTTACATAAACAATTGATAAGTAGCAATTGCATGTTGATGCACATGCATGGATATAATATGAAAAAATTAATTATGTAATAACGATAATTTTTTACGAATATTTTAGAAACTAATTATAAGAGATTCCCATATTTTTGTGAAAGAACATTTTTGTTAAAAATATCGATTTTATAATATATTTAAAAATCATCGAAATCAATGGGAGAATAACTAATCTTACAAGTTCGTTAATTATTGTTAAAGACAAATCTAAAACTTGTGAAGCGGTCAAACAGAATTTATTTCCAATAGTTCGAGCATTTTCAATAGTTTCACAATAATTATGTAAATATAGTTCCCTAACGCTTTTCAGATCTTCAATTTAAATGTAGTAGCAATGGCCACTTCACAAGTCATTATTTCTATACCTTACAACAAACCACCATGGAAGTAAAGATCCTGATCCCCTGGGATGCGTTTATTTTTCGAAATTACCTTTCAACGCATGTATTGGTCCCTCTAATCCATTCTTAGTTTGCATTTTCACGAAAAGTAATGATTGAAGGAAAAACCAAGACCCGCTACAGTTTTCTAAATGAGATCAGTTAGAATAGAAATAGAATACAGATAGAATTTAGCAACAATATAGTTCGCATCAAAGTATAGTTAGAATAATTACAGTCGTCAATCAGCCATAAACAGTTAAAGTAAATCACTATTAGTTCAATCAAAGCTCATAATATAAATAATTATATAGTCCTGAAAGTAAGTGATCCTTCGAGTAATAGTATCAGTATCAAGCATCACATTTATGCAATAATTTTAAAATCGTTCAGTTTATACTTTAACATATATTGTTATATTTATATTTATATTTATTCTATAAAAGAAATATGACAAAACTCACGAAATAAGCAATGAAAAGAATATCTTCAATATTTTATTATATTTTTTTTTTGTGTTCATGTATTTTTGAGAAAAACGAAATATTTTGATAATCAATTATAATGTCGAATCACATTGACAATATGAAATATTCTTATATTAAATATACAAGGAGTTTGAGTTATAGAGATGTTTCATTTAACATATATCATCTTGATTGATATTATTATGTATTATTATTTGCAGGAAAAATATTTTGTATATAATAGTTGAATGATTTCGTATGCAATTCATATTATTTTATTGTTTGAAAAAACAAAATTTATCTTCAGTTTTTTATGTTTTAAAAAAGATTAATAATCTGAAGATGTATCTTCATATTTATTAGAGAATTTTATAAAGAATTCTCTTATATTTAAGAAAGGTAGACAAGTAATTAACATAAAATTACATATCTCTATCAATATAATTAATTTTAATTGACTACAATAGATTTTTTTTATTCCAAAGCACATAAATACCATGAATATACTACGAATTTTCAATATTGAGACAATTAACTATTAATTAAAACTATTAGAAATTACTTTCATTTCTGATCTTATATGATTTTATACGTAATCAAAGCATAGATAATTTACATTATAAATTTATTTTAACATTATTTCATTTTATAATATAAAAAAAAATATAATATTCTATTTAAAAAGCATTTCATTCAAATTGATATGACTTCCAAAAAATTGATATTGACATATTAAAATTAAAAAAATGTTTTTTTGTTTTTATATATACAATTAGCCTCAAACTAATATTTAACTTTTATAAAAAAAATTATTATTTTAATTATTTTAACATAATAAATTTCTTAAATATCTAAATATTTTTGTAATGCAAAAAATAATTATGATATAATTATATTATTTTGTTCTATTAGATTAATTAAATAATCTGTATATATTTGTAAAATACTCTACCGAAAGAAAAAAGTTTTGAATTTATTTTTCCATAATTAAAAATATTAAGAATATATTAGTGTCTGAATATTTTTGAGACTAAATGTATGTAGATATTTCATATTTCAAGAAAAATATTTTCGAAAACATTTTATATAATTTTCAATATAATATTTAAATTCTTGAAAAAAAAACTATTACTATAATAATTTTTATTATCTTATTAGTCGAGAATGAAACACGATGCTACGATGAACTAGGCTGTTTAAACATAACCAGGAACTGGTATCATCTGATACATAGACCACTTAATGTCTTCCCTTTACCACGAGAAGTCATCAATACAAGGTTTATCTTGTATACGAACAAAAATCTCATCGAGGTATGTATAATTATTTTATCTTATTTTATTTTATCAATTAAATACATTGTTTAATATGTTTAATATATATTTGATTTTATCTTCGATAGAACTTAAATATTTATTAAATTATAATTATTTAAATAAATTTTAAATAATGATCAATGATACTAAAAACACATTCAATTTTGATATTTTTCAATTTATTTATATCTTAAAAATTAAAAATTTAAAAGAAAATTTAATCATAGCATATAATAGATCAGACCTTTTTGCTAAAAAATCAAGAAAAGATAAAAAATCATTTTGTTTTTAATTTAAAAATGAAATAATTTCGATATATGCGATAAAGGAGGCGTTGTTACTAATATTAAGGTTTACATAATTTGTTATAATTATATAATAGAGAAATAATATTAGTCAAGCATAAGGATACGTCTGCAGCATAAATTGCATTTGGCTGAAATAATAAACTATAATTTCATTAATTCTGAATCTGTACTAGAGAACAGTGAACGATAAAAAACGATAATGTGAAAAAAAGAGATATGATCTATGACATGTGTTTTAAAGATATTAAAAAAGTAAAAACTCGTTATATAACAAAATTATTTAAATTCAACGGTAATAATATATAAATGATATGCAATAAACTTAAAAAAAAACATGCTACAAATGAAACGATAATAATTATAATGATATTAATCAAAATAGTATGATTTGAATATTGCACAGAAATTATTTTTATTCTGATGTCCTTACATCAAGAACTACATGATAATAATTTTTATAAACAAATAAAACTTTATGAATAAAACTTGCAGCTAATGATTTTATTTAACATTATTCACTAATGAATCAATTTTTACAAACTATGATAATATCAATAGAAAAATATATTAATGATTTGCAAAAAAAACCGTGATGGCTTCAACAAATAAAGCAGAGGAGTATATAAATATATAATGTAGAATCATAATTAGTTCTTTATGAAATATTAATTGGTAGAAATACATAGATTTTCTAAGAGATAAGTTATATCTTAGATAATTACATCATAAAAAATTCCGTTAAAAAATTGACTTAGAATGTGATATTATAAAAATTGTTGTCTTTTTTTTAAGTTGTCTTGCAAATTGATTATATGAATATATGAATTTTGAAAGAAATTCTTAATGAATTATTTCTAAATAGCTAAATTCATTGAAATAATGGTTAATTTATTGATTAATTATCGTTCATCAAAATTAAATACGATACATTTTTTTTTTATAGAAAAAAATAAAAGATACTACATATATATATATATATAATAATAATAATAATGAGCACCAATTATTTCAGAAGATATGCGATAATATTATAATAGTTTGTTTGAAAAATTACATGTTACTTCATTCCAATATCATTTAAAAAAATATCAAAATTTAAATAAGCATAATTTTATATACGTATTTTAAATTAAAACATTAAAAATAAATAAAATTATTCTCCATAAATTTTTCTAAATTTTTCGTTTTGAAATTCAAAGTCAACTGAAAATTATAAAAAGTATAATATAGATTATTAAATTCTTTTTAACGACTATAAAAAATAGAAAAAAATATATTATGCCATTTAAAAAATCTAAGATAACTTATATCTAAAAAATGTAAACAGATATTAAAAAAATCAAAGTTTATTCATTAAATTAAAGTAAATCTTTCAAATATAATAAATTTTATTTCAAATGTTTCGTAATAAAACCAGATAATAAGTTATTTCAGATAGTTATTCTTATTGACTTACTTTGTATATATATATATACAAGTTATTAATATATTCATAGAATATTTTTGAAAGTTTTTTTTTTATTCTAGAAATCAAACAAATTCAAAAATATCATTTGAGACTTATTTATTATATTCTAAAATATAATTAGACTATTTATATATATACTATATATATACTAATTAGATGCATAATAATAAAACACAGATAAAATGAAACAACTCTTTCACGTCTCACTGTTTTATTTTATCTAATATAAATTTAAATTGTTTAATAAATAATTTAATTTAATAAATAAATCTCAATCAACTTTTATTTTTTCTAGAATCAATCCTGCAAAAATATCCCACAAATATATATTATAGTGTTGGGAAACTATATCAGTAACTATAATATTTTAATTTAAAGTTAAGCAAATTTTATTCGAATAAAAAGTATGGAATAAATTTCTAAAATTTTACGAATAATAAATAATAATATTATTCGACAAAAAATTATTCTCATCGTTATTCATAAATAAATCTTTATTAATTATCAATTTAAACGGTATTATTATTAATTAACTATTTCTTATTCATAAATTAAAATTCAATAGGTATGATGAATTTACATATAGAAATAATATGTAAATAGCGATTGTATATTTATACATACAAGTATAAGATATTATACATATATATACGATGCATAAGAGAAATTCTATGTAAGCATTCTCAATAAGAAAAGATCCCCAATCCAGAAATTCAAAAAATTATGATACTTGGAAATATATAATGCTTATGCATTACGTAATTGCTAGGTATGTATTACATAATTTTTTTTTCTGCTATCACTTTTGAAATCACTCAACAACACAACAAAGCTTATTTATTTAAAAAAATATATCATCGCATAGTTATTAAGCTATTGTTAAAATGTTAAAAAAATTTTCTTAAATTATTAATTTTTTTGTTTATAACTATTTTTAATTGAATAAACAATTAATAAATGTTTTTACGAGATGATAATCTTCATAAAAAAATATAAATATTTATATTATTTATTTGAAAATTTTTTTTCATTTCATTTTTTTTTTTTTTCATAAAGTATTTCTTAAAGTTCGAGAGTTATAATGTAAAGTCGAAAAATAGCCAAATTTTCAAGAGTTGATTTTATGTCCTTAAAGTGATTTCAGGTAGTAAAAAAATTACATAATACATACTATATAAGCTTTACGTATTTCCAAAATTTTATAATTTTTTTGAATTTCCGGGTTGAGGATCTTTTTTCGTAAGTAATAATCTTTTTTGCAAACATCTCGAAAATCAAAAGAAAAAATTGTCCAAAATCTTATCCTCTACAACATATTTAAAGATTATTAAAATCGATGAAAATTTTGAATAGTTACTAATTATTTTTACTTATTTTAATTTTAAGATCAAGAAGAACATATATTTTAATTGCTTTTATTTTCACAAAGATAAAAATAGCAAAATAGATTGGAGATGTGTACAGTGATAATGTTATGAATGAAAGAATGGTGTAAAATATAAAAAATTTAATAATAAAGATTTTAGTTACTTATGATAAACATTTTGATTAAATTATCAAGATTAAATGATCAAATATTTAATCTAATTAAAAAAATTAATTGATTGATTTAATTAATTTTAACAATTTAATGAAATCCGCGTTATACCAAAGATTGTTTAGAAATATTAGGAATATTTAATATTGAAAAAATTTACTTTTTATCAAAAATTTTAATGATTTATTTATCGAATTATTCTTTAATTAAACATTAAATTTCTTTTAATATATATAATTATTCATCATATAAATAATTATTATTAATATTTATTACATAGAATTATATAATTTTTACGCAAAATACAATATCTTAAAATGTTAAAAATAAAAATATTTTACTATACTAAATTCTTAAAAAATATTTATATCGTATAATTTAAAAATAAAAATTTATTTCAATAAAATTATAACAAATATTTTTAAACATTTATCTTATTAATTTTTTTAAATATATCAAAAAAGTTCTTAATACGATATTTCTTATGTTCTCTTACAGGGTCAGGTGTTGACAGCTGCGAAAGATAAATCGATTAAACGATCAAACTTCAATTCTAAAAGAAAAACAAAATTCATTATACATGGGTTTATAGATACTCCCTTGAGCAACTGGGTTAAGGTAAGCTCATGATTGATTATATGATTAATTATACTCATGATTAATAATGATTTAGTTGAAATTAAAACATGATAAATTTTATAATTTTTTTCTTAAAAATTATACTAATAGATTTTGAAAAATAAATGCTAAAATAAAAGTTAAGTATATAATTATTCAGAATATTAATTCATATGAAATATATAGGAAATGAGAAATGAATTGCTAAAACATGATGACTACAATGTTATCATAGTTGACTGGGCTGGAGGGAGTTTACCACTTTATACTCAAGCAACTGCTAATACCAGACTGGTGGGCCTTGAAATAGCTCATCTTATTAAACATTTACAGGTATAATAAATTTCCAAGCAAAAAGACTAGTTATTTTTGAAAAATTAAAAAAATTTTTGTTTATTAAAAATTTATTAATAAACAATATTATAAAACATTGTGGCTTAATTTCATTTTAAAACAAACTTTTAGATCACTTAGATTCATTTTTAGGTACAAATATCTCAAAAGCAGAGCATGAAGAAATGTCAAATTCTTGACTTGAATGATGAAGAAACTAAAAGTATGTTTAAATCTATAAATTAAATCTATAAATCGTTTCTTTCACTGCTTTTCACATGGTGATTATTATTATTATTTATGATTTTAATTTAATTTATCTTAAGGATATATATCTATGGAAAAATATATAGAAAATGAATAAAAAAATTTAAGAAGCATGTATGTAAAAAGTAATCATATAAAAATATACAATTTTATAATTATTTTATAGATTAATAATTCTTTAAATAATTATATATGTGTAATTCTTTAAATAATATATATGTGTATAATACATTAATGTATATATATCATTAATATTATACACGTACAATATATATATAATGTACAAATAATATTTCTAGAGGAAACGATTAAAAAATTGAAGTATTGTTTGTTAAAATATAGACAAATTATGGACTGGACCCAAATGATGTACACTTGATTGGACATAGCTTGGGAGCTCATACTGCAGGATATGCTGGAGAAAAAATGGGAGGAAGTATTGGTCGTATTACTGGATTAGATCCTGCAGAGCCTTATTTTCAAGGAATGCCTAATCATTTACGATTAGATTACACTGATGCCAAGTTGGTTGATGTCATTCACACTGATGGCAAAAGCATCTTTTTTTTAGGTAACAAAAAAAATGTATAAATTAATAAAAAAAGGACACAGTTGTTGAATACTAATATTAGTGTGTATCATCTTTTCATAGAATTTCTCACGCAACTGGATAGATTTGTACGAAGAATAATCAAAATAATCGATTTATATAAAGATTATATTTAAAAAAAGTAAACAGTGATTTTGCATTAAAAAAGATACAATATATTTTGCAATTAATATATAAGAATTCAAAAACTGCAAAAATATGAAATATGTAATATCATTTAATATTGTTTTATAACATTTTTTTAACGTTTTATCTCTGATCAGTTGCATGGAATATCTTGTAATAAATATATCAAATATTTTAATATTTCAAAAATCAATTTTAAGATCTATTATCATTTTAAACTTATATTTTAAAAAATTTATTAAGATTCAAAATACATATTAATATTTCATTAATATCATTAATATTTCATTAACTTGTAATACAATAATAATTTAAAATCTGATTTTTATTCTTGTGATAATTCGAGAAATATTCATGAAACATTGATTTTAGAATTTATTTTTAATTTCTTATTAAAAAATGCAATTTTTTGCAAAATGCAACTAGTTTCCAAATAAAATAATACAACTCAAAGTATCAATTTTTTATTTTTTTAATTATTATTTTTAATTATTATCTTTAAATTGTCCAATATTTATTAACATTTATTTAGAATTCTATCAATAATAAAATAATCACCATACCAGTTAATAAATTATAAATTAATTTTTCATATGTTATTTGCTTTTATTATTAAGATTTTTAAAATTTTTTAAATTAATTAAATATTAAATTAATATTTGTTTAATGTTTTTTTTGGTTATTAAAAAAATCCAAGTTAACAATTTACTGCTTTTGAAAAAAAAGAACACATATTTATTACAAGAACATATTATTACTACAACATATTAAACAAAACATAATAAGAAAAAATAAAATATATATTTTTTATAATAATTAATATTATTTAAAAATATATATTATTAGATGATAATTTATTATATTAAATTATTAATTATTAATATTAAAATATATTAATTAAAAAAACATATTTAATAATTTATTTTATACTTAATATACATAAAATATTTTCTTTTTTCAAACTATACTTATTTTAATTATTAAATCTTAATTAATAATAAATTAATTTAGTATATAATAAGGACTTCCAGGATATGGAATGAGCCAGCCATGCGGTCATTTAGATTTTTATCCAAACAATGGCAAGGAACAGCCAGGATGTACAGATCTAAGCGAAACAACTCCTTCTTTACCCTTAACTCTTATTAAAGAAGGTCTGGAGGAAGCATCACGAGTGCTGGTAGCCTGCAATCATGTGCGTGCCATAAAACTCTTCATTGAAAGCATTAATTCCAAGTGCCAATATGTGGCTCATGAGTGCTCCAGTTACGCCAGCTTCCTCAGAGGCGAATGTTTCTCATGCAAGAGTAACAATAGTCTTAGTTGTGGTATTATGGGCTATCATGCAGACACTAGTCCAGCCTTGGTAGGAAGACAAGATCTTCTGTCTTTGCTAGGCTCCAAATTTTTCTTTACCACAGGCAAGGAGGATCCCTATTGTAGTGAGTATTAAAATTATTATAATTTTAAATTTTATTATTTCAAGATTTTTATAATATTTATAAATACTTAATTAATTATATATATATATATCAAAATTGATTGTGTGACATATTTTTGACAAATTTAAAAAAAAATCATTATAATATTTAATAAAATAAAAATAAAAAGAAAGAATTCTACTTTTAAGAAAATTTGAAATAAAAATAGTAAATACTAATTTAAAAGAAAATAGTGTAATAAAACATTAATGATTAATATATCATAATATAAACATAATTATACAAATGATATTATACAGACCTACGGTAGTAGGTGATCCTTCAAGTAGTAATATCAGTTTAGATATCATATTTGTGCAATATCCAAAGTTATTCAAGCTTTCGACTTTAACACATATTAATAATATGAATTAATATTACACATTAATATCACATATTCATAAAAAATGCATACATATTGCAATTGCAATATTTTTTTATATATATTCGAATGAATATTATAAATTCATTAATTTCTTTTTTACACTTCTATTTCTGATATACAATTACCAACGAATGAATCGAGACCAGAATACTATCTTAGCGATAAGAAAGATCATTAACTTAGGTTTTCGTATTTAAATTTAATACACACAAATATAATATTCAATTTTAAATATTACATTTTTTCTTTTTATCATATTTTTTTTTCTATGATAACGATCAACATTCAATTGTTAACAATGCTATTTTAATAACATATTACCGCGGAATCAAATTCAGAGTTTGATAAAATAATATATATTTGAGTACTTGTTTAAAATAAAGTTTTACTCAAATAATCTTCATATAACATTGTACGATAAAAAATAATAATCAACATAATTTTATTCAAAAAAACTAATGTGAATAAAAAAAGATATCGCTAATATGCATAGTAATATGAAAAAGAAAAGTATAATTAGTGTAAAAAGTGTTTATATGATTTATTTAATGGATATAAAACATGAAATTAATATAACATGGTCAAAATATAGATATTGAATTTCGACTATTATTTTTTTCTGTTTAGTAATCTTATATGAGAATAAAAAACATTGAATTCAAATGAAATAGAGATAAAGCTTTTTCAACTATAACTGATTTATGAAATTTAAATTGATTCATGTATTATTAATGACATTCTAGTACATAATAAGAATAAGCAAATTTGTGTATAAAAAAATATTCAACTTTTTTAATCTGAAATCTTACGGGAGTGTTTTGATTTGCTTTTAGAGATTTCGATGAATAAACAGGTTGAATACAACAAATTGTCATACAACAATTCAGCTATGGATTTAAATAAAATGTTTATATCATAAAATAATTTATTATTAAAATAGTATATGTGTTAATATTTTGAAATTTATTAAAACTTATTCGAGGTTTTTGTTAAATAAAAAGTTAAATAAACGTACATTATATTATTACATTAAATTATTACATTATTACATTTATTTGTACACAAAAAAGTATGTAGTGTACTTTTAATTGAAAAATTCTATTACACAAAAGATATTGCAATATGGTACTTCTGCGTACCAATATGGTACAGCTGAATATTCTCGTTCTTTCGCCATTTTACTTTATCTAATACAAACTTAAAATGATTATAAACTTGTTAATTAAACTTTATCGGTATATGAACTTTTTTTGATATCTAGAATCCATCCTCTAAAGGTGTCCTTCATTTTTATAAATATCCTGTATATGTGTGTATTATTATTAAGATATCATGGACATATACAAATAGACAAAATTAATAATAGCAAATATCTCGAAAATTAAGATTAATTTTTTTATATATCAATTATGTAGTATAATAAAAAAATTATTCAAAATGTTGATTTTACGTGACATTTCACGTGATATAATATGTTACAAATCAGAGAAAAGATAGTTTTTGTAGAATTTTATTCATTTCATGAATTTTAATAATTTTTTTTATCTCTTTAATTTCGATCATTTTTCAGGGAAACACTATAGGATCACTATCAATCTCGCTCAACCATCGTCTGCAGAGAGCTGGGTCCAAGGTTTCATGAAAGTTACTCTTCACGCAGAAAACGGCATTATTCGTGATGTTGATCTTACGCCTAGGTAAGAGGTTTAGGTTTTCATTCATTAATTTTTATTTCATTCTTCTTAAAAAAATAATATAAATCAATAGATTTTAATACTATTTATTATGTAATGAATAAATAATGAAAAATAAGATAAAGAAAATACAAAAAGTTTTAAATATATATAATCGACAAATCTATCTATAAATTAACTATAGATAGATTGTCGATTTCGTATAATTCTTATTTTTAAGTAAAAGTATAATGTTTCGATAACAAAAAAACAATACAATTTTTTTTATTTCTTTTACACTATAACCACAGTGGTTATATGAAATTAGAACACGGCTCGACAGTCCGAATGGTCGTTGCCCATCCAGTCGGAGCATCCGCTTCACTTGGAAAAATCAAGCGTATTGAACTTTCATGGACCTACGATATGGATGTATTGCAACCAAGATCGTTGTGCTTTTTCTGGTGTAACGATCGTCTTTATGTGAATAGTGTTACCGTGGACGTAATGGAATTACCAGGAAGAGGGTAAGTTGATATTATTTAACTATCATTAATGATGTCATTATATAAATAAAATCATAGAATAAAAATATAAGGAAATAAAAGTTAAATTCAGGATTAATTTTGAGATATAAAATATAAAATAAGTTAATTTATCGATTAATTCCATTTTCACCGATCTTAATAAGTTGAAATATATTGTAAAAACTTCATTTTAAACAAGTTTTTCTTTCACAGAAATAGTAATTCGCTTTCGCAAATATAAGCAGAATTCAATCTATAATATTTCAATATTAATATTTTTTTTTAATTATTAGTTTTTTAATATTATTAATTTTTTTTATTAATATAATAAAAATTAATAAATATTTAAAATCTTATTTGGAATTTATTTTTTCTTTTTCAATTTCTCAAAATTTCGGTTTATTAAAATGATTGATACTACCATAATGTATTATATTCACTTTTTGCAAATATTACAAAACTTAAGGCTTAATAATTATATATATAGTAAAAAAAAAATAAAAAATTAAAAAAAGGCTTTCTTGATTTTAATAATTTTTGGATATGTTATAATAGACAAAATTTTGAAATTTTTTATGCATATAATCACTATTTAGTTTTCGAGATATTTACAAAAAATTATTAAAATTAATTTTTTTTATTAATTCATTTTTATTAGAAATAAATTGTATATATATGTATGTAATTATATAACTCTATTCTAATGTGATTAATTTAATATGATAATATATTTTTATAGTTTATAGTTAATTTAATAACTTTTTCCGCGAATTGTTCGTTACTATTTTTCTTCAGTTATAATTAAAACTTTTTTTTTATTTTTACTAACTTATTTTAAAAGCTGTGATTTAAAATTTTTTTTATACTATTAATTTGTTTAAATTTAAATATTTTAAATATTTACATAAACAGTATAATTTCAAATCTATCTATCAAAATTTATATATTTTTCTTATCATTGAATTATCAATGAATTTATTTTATTATTTGTATTATTTTTTTATTAATTGTTAATTAATATATTATATATTAATATTTATTAATAATTTATATATTATATATAATATAATACTGATTATTAAAGAAATAAAAATGAATCAATTTTTTAGAAAAACATTAATTATATCTTTTTCTACTTATCGTAATGTTAAAATAGGATTTTTCATTTTCCTAGTAAAAATTTTTATTGGCAAAAATGTTAGCAATATCAAGTTTAAAATAACGATTTTATTTAAAGTAAATTCTAATATATATATATGAATAAAATTGTTGGATAAAATCTAACCATTAAAAAAAATCGCAGTAATAACGTATTATTAGTAAGATAAAAATGGAAAAAATAATGGGTATTTACATTATTTGAGTAAAATATTTACTTTATCCTGACAATGCAATGCAAATAAATATATATATATACAATTTAATATAGCATAAAAGCTATAAGTATTAACTTCGAGGTAATTTTACTTGAACAATTTTATTGCATATGGATATATCAAGATTTTATTATCTTGAGTTCAACATTATTTCGGAGATTTATCGATGAAAATATAAAAAGAAACAATTTTAGATATATCTATTATTTCATAAACATTTTTTTATTTTTTCATTCGCATGCTTTTTGATTTAAATAATAATAATTAAAAATTTAATAATGAATTTTTTCATAAATTGTAAAATAGAATGTTATCAAACATAGATTACAGATCACGCAAAATATATTTACATATATTTATCAAATACAGAATATTTATTCGGACCATCTTTAGATTTTTTAAATGATGCGATTGAAAATCTCTGCTATTTTTAAAAATTTATTTACTACTCAATTTATTTTAACGTTTTTTCCTAATTATCAAAAGAAACGTCAAAATCTTTGATGTTTCCGTTCAATAGACATATTATAAATGTTTAGTCTTAAAATTAAAGACTTGAAAGATTTTTAGATTAAACACAATGATAGTAAAATGAAATTATAAAAAATGATATCGAAATTGATCCAAGCAAACAAAATCCTTTATCTAATAAGATGTAAATAATGACAGACATAAACGTGGAAATAGATACATCCAGATTCAGAATCTTCTATAGAAATAGACTTTAGAGAAGATTTTAGTGAACCTAATAAAAGAAAAATCTAACTAAGTAGGACATGATACTGAAAAATATAAAATGATAGAGCAGAAGTTATAATTTATAATTTTTTACAAAGTACAAATAGAATAACGTCAAGAATTTATTCAGATTCAGAACGTCAATCATAGATTCTCAATATTTAAATTTTGCGATTTCAGTACAAACATTCAAATTTTATATCAACTTTACTATATTTTATAATTTAATATTTATATATGTAATTATTTATTTATTTTTGAATTATTTTAATAAAATTATTTAACAAATAAATGTTTTTTTTATTTGCTAAATAATTGCGTCTATGAATTCTGGGAGCTTAACAATTATTATTATCATTCGCATTCGATAACATGATTTTAAGTAATATATAAAATAAGAATAATCACTTATTTTTTCATTTGCAAAAAAAAATTGTTTATCTGTATCGAATCTTATGTCATATAAAATTATTTAATGACTTTAAAAATTTTTATGAAAAAAATTACATAGCATAAGATTTATCTGATATAAATGAATATATTCTTTATAATATATATTCTAATATATATTCTTCTGTTTAATGAATATATATCCAATTTAAATAATAACAAAATGATGAAAAATATAGATATCTTATAGGATATTTCATTTTCATATTTTTTTAATCTAGTGGAACAAAATAAAATTTTCAAAATGATCTAATATTTACATATATTATTTATATATTATATATATTTATATTATTTATATATCATATTGAAAATTTAGATTTATCCCAAAATATAATATATATAAGTATATAAATTTATATATTAATAACAAAATACTAAATTGATAAATATATTATTGTTAAAATCGCAAGCGTGTACGACTTTGAATATTACACAAATGGGGTGCTTAAACTGATATTACTGCTCGAAGGACCACTTACTACCGTAGGAGCTGTATAATCGTTTATCTTATGAGCTCTGAGTGAACAAATGGTGATACTTTAACTCTTTGCGACAAACTATATGATTCTAACTGTGTTTTGATCTATCTGTCTTCTATGCTCACTCTAATTCGACAGGAGTCTTCTCTGCCTGCTCTAATTCGACTCCTGTCTTCTCTGCTTGCTCTAATTCGACTACTGTCTTCTCTGATTGTTCTAATTCGACTGCTAAACCGCGAGTCTTGGTTTTTCCTCCAATCCTTGTATTTCGTGAAAATGCACACAGAGAGAAGTTAGAGGAATCAATCATTGCGTCGAAAAGCGGTTTCGAAGGATGGGCCTTCGCGAGGTCGCGCCGCAGTGCGGAATCAGGACTTTTGCTCTCGCTTCCACGGTGGTGTGCAAATGCAGCTTGTGAAGTAGTCGTTGCTGTGATATCTGTTTAAACTAAGAAAACATTATGAAAACCATGCCTGCTCATAAATTACTGCTAGACTGTTGGCAGGTATTCGAACTGTTGAAAATAAAGCAGGATCTGACCATTTCACGAGCCTTAACAATTATAGTTAACTTGATAAATATAAATATTGAGAAAAATACTCTATAATATATTAATATTCAAAAATATGACATAGTGTACCTTATATAAATAAGTATTTTTGTGTTTTTTTCTACTACAATAAATTTTTTTCTCTTTCTATTTTTTTTTTTTTTTTGCATTATTTTATTCAATATTATACATAAACCATATATATGCATATATTCAATTTTTTCAATTGATATTTTTAACTTTTTACAATATCATAATGTATTTTTAACTTTTTTCAATATGTAATTTAACTTCTTCCAACACATTGTACGCATATATTCTATGCATATCATTTTATACTGTATTAATATTTTTTTTTATTATTTTAAATTGAAATCATAAATAATGCAAAACATAAATATTTCTAACATTCATGAAATCTGTCCTTTTTTTATTATATTATCATTGCGTTCGTAATATTATTTCCTTCTCTTAAAGAAAAGATAGATTCTGAAGTATTACGAAATATTTCAGACTAATTTATAATTATATATATAATTTATAATAATAAAATATTACTTGATTTAGATTATATTAGATTATATTTATATTATATTAGATAGCAAATTACTTATATGATAATATGATTTTTATGATTTAAAATTATATCCTTCCTACAAGAATTTTTATGATTTTTCTTTATATTGTATTATTCATTCATCAATTTGTGCGAATTGACAGCAAATTAACAATAAAATTGACAAAATCTATACAAAACCATTTTTTATATTATTCTATGGAAAATGAGAAAATAAATGATAAATTATCAATTGATATAAAGAATAATTTTCTACTGCTGTTTTATTATTTTATTTTCTATATTTGTTAAGAATAAACCCAAGACTTGTGAATCGGTCAGATATCCTGGATTTTATTTTTAATAGCTTAAATATTTTCAATAGTTTAATTTATGAATAATAATAATAATTTATGAGGTATAGTTTTTTAATTTCCAGATCCTCAATTTAAACAAATGTAATAACAATTCAAAAGTCACACTTCTACATCTTGTACTCTACATCCACGGATCACCGTGGAAGCGAGCACAAAAATTCTGATTCTGCGACGCGTTCCCGCGAGAGCTTATTTTTCGAAACCATTTTCCAACGCAACTATTGATCCCTCTAACCCCTTTTCAGTTTGCATTTTCACGAAAAGTAATGATAAAAAGAAAAAGAAGCTAAAGCCTGCCACAGCTTTTTAGATGAGATCAGTTAGAGTAGAAATAAAATACAGATCAAATAGAATTCAGTAACGATACAGTTTGCATCAAAGTACAGTTAAAATCATTACAATCGTCAATTAGCCATAAATAAAGCAATAAATAAGTTAAAGTAAAATCATTCGTTTACTCGAAGCTCATAATATAAATGATTATACAGTCCTATGGCAGTAGGTAATCTTTCGGATAATAGCATCAGTTCAAGCATCACATTTGTGCAATATTCAAAATCGTTCAGTTTAAGTTAAAGTTTAAGAACATATTTAATATATATTTAATTATATGTAGTGGAAAATGAGTATTATATAAATTGATATTCGTTTTCAATTTTGGATGACAAAAACCGGATAATATGAAAAGACTTAGAAAGAGTTTGTAAATCTCGCTAAATCTTTTATCAAATTAAGCATGAGAAATATCTGCTATATAAATTTTAATATGAAAAAGGTAGAAAAAATTGAATAAATTCTGTAACTTATTTATTTAAATTTTAAATGGAAATATATAACTAAATCATTTACAACTGCTTAAGGTATAACAAAAACAATATATGAATTCAATATTTTTTTTTATTTTTTTCATATATTTCTTTTTAGTAAAATGGATTCTAATATTAATTATCAATAAAATGAAATAGATTTTAAACATTAGTTATGCGCTTCTATTTAAAATTTAAAATTAAAATTCTGCTCTTATTATTATTTTTTTTGACAAAGTTTGATAAACAAGCTCCCTACTTTGATTTATCTAATTTGACAAGCCATGATGGAAATTTGTTCCATTTTTGTCGTTTTATTCTATTCCTATATATTTTGCTATATCTGTTATCAAACTCGAATATAGTCCTATTTGAGGTCTTTCTGACAATAAATATTACTAACAGAATTTTAATAAAATCTACTGCTTACAAATTTATCTAACTAGGAATATAAAATTTAAAAAAAAATTAAAAATTAAAAGATTTTTTAAAATTATTAAAATATATGTTATATTAATAAAATATATAAATATATTAAAATTATATATTATTATCAATCTTAAATTAAATATTTTTTATTAGTAGGAAAATCAATAAAATTAATATTTTTTTAATATAATTTTATCCTACAAAATTGTTGAATCTATCCGCATTTTATTATATGTTTATAAAATTTAAATAATATCTTCATTAAAAATATTAAATAGTAATTATTTAATAATATCTACTTATTATTATTCTAAGTTTCTTCTTAAAAAAATTATTACTAAAAAATCAAATAAAAATGGAAATATATATATACATATTTATAAAATAAAAAAAAAATGTCCATTATATATAATATTATTTTCCTTGTCTTATTTTTCTTTCAATTATATATCATATATAATCATAAAATAATCATTATACATAATTGTATCATATATAATTTCGTAAAATTAATATAATTTAGAATTCATTATTCAAATACCAAATTTATTTATTATATTATAAATATAGCAAATTTAATATAAATGTACTAATTTAATTTTAATATTATAAATATTATCAATAAACAATTAACATCTTTATAAAAATACTATTATTTAGTTTATTAGTTTATTTAGAATGTGCATGATTTTTATTTTTTCAAGTATATACAATTATAAACAAAATTTAAAAATATATGCACATATACATAAATTTCTAATATTAATAATAAACAAAATATCTCAAAAATATTGGAATATCTGTAAATTGGAGATTTCTGAGAAAATTTCAAGCAACATTTTCTTTGCAAAAATTTTCGTTACGATTTTAAAAAATACTAGCCAATCACAAAGCTCGTAGTCTAGTCGAACCGTGGTAATAGTGTTGGTTACACACCAAACATGAACAAATCTAACATATTTTGAAAAAATATGTTAAATATAATATTTTTTTATCGATAAAAAATTATGTCGAATTATTATGAATAATGAATAAGTAAATAAATATAATATTCAATACATTTCTTTTGAGATATGTTGTTTGAACTTGTTCATGTTCGGTCAGCGATACATAGTCATCGTAACTGTCTCGGTCGACTAGACTATACGTTTCGTAATTGGCCAGTATTTCTTGTTAATAATTTGTTAATAAAACAAGGAAAGTACCATAACGAAAGTTTTGCAAAAAAAAAAATATTTAAAATTATCTCATTTTTAGTTTATGTTACAACATTTTTGGGACATCTTGTATATAATATTTGAACTATAGATTAAATGACATTTAATAATTTTATATATTTTATTGTATGTGCAGAAAAAGAGAAGCAGACATCACCAGTAAACTTTGTTCAGCAAATAAGAAAGAATATGCAGAAATTGCCAGTGGCTCCATAGCATCTTTCATCGATAATTGCTGACAATATCTTCAATTATGTGTCTCATTACAACATGATAGTTGAGGTTTTTATTCCTGTGGAAAGTATAAAAATTAAAATGGATCTTTATGTATTTGAAACACAAATAATGACATTCAATAGCATAAATGAAAATTATGAAATATGTGCAAATATTAATTAATATTATATTTCATGGAACTCTGATTTAAAATGTATTCATTCTATTTTTTTTTTTTATTAAAAAATCAGGTCAAATTCATTTTGACAAAATTTATTTAAAAAAACATACATAATAGCAACTGAAAAAATAAGTTGCAGATTTACAGGTAAAAAATTATAAAACAGCAATACTTATCTTTCGAAAAAAATATGGTGGAATTATGTTCACATATCACAAAAAAATATTTTGAAAAATTTATCATCGTTTTAAAAAATTTTTACACAAAAGATCTCGATAAATCACTTTAACGGAGGGATTCACTTTTTTTGTAAAGATGTGATGAAATATAAATATTCTATTCGATCGAAATGATATAATATAAAAAAACTGAACATTCAACAGCAGTATTACCATCAATTGTACATCTTGTATATAATATTGGGTAGATGTAACTAGATGCTAATATTAGTGTAAAAGCAGATAATTCTTTGTGATTGATTTCTGGCAGATATTGCTAACGCAAATATCTTTTGGTTCAAATATGAACTGTATCTACATGTACTTTTATACAATATTTACATAAAAAAATACTGTCTTGGGATGTAATCGCGATAATAATTTGTGATATTTTTTTCTTTTTATATATACTTTAAATACTATTTATATAATATATATATATATATTAAATATATATTATTTTGGTAACTTTTGAGATTAATTGTACAAACTGAAAATAAGTTGTAAATGATACGAATATCTGTACTGTAAATTGTTCAATATTTTTAACATTAAAAACCATTTTATAATATAACACAATGTAAAATGTTGAACAAGACCATTTTGATTAATAATCACGATATAATATTTATATTATATTATTAATATTGATAATAATATTTTTATCGAAAGAAATATAATTTTTCCTCTCTTTTAGTTTTTTTATAGAAAGGTAAGTTTTCAAAGGCTAAGAAATACAGGTAAAGAAATACACTTGTACAACTTGCTAATTTTTTGCAATATTTACTCCTCGATAAACGTTGTACACGCCAATTCATTGCTTATACAAAAAGATTATCGCGGAGTGCAGCTATACACGGTAACACATCATTTTTTATCTTACACGAGATTCAACAATGATCGAGTAAAAAAGCCGTCCGCGTTTGTTCAACACGGTAACAAGAATTGGTAAAATATATAATATGAATATATAGCGATATACATAATATAATCTAATAATCTCTATCTGTATAACATATAATCTGTATATAAATAATAAATAGGAAAACAAGGAGCAGGATCAGTGATTAGCTTGGTAAGACTTTAGCACTAAATTACAATAATGAACATCCACGGATCTATAGGGAATATCATGTGTGATAATGACAAAAGAAAAACAAAAGTGAACAATAATAGAAAACAGTGAAATAACTAACAATACATGTGAATATACAGCTGATTCATTTGGCATAGTAGTCTAGAGTGTTATTTCTTCTAGTGCGCAATAGAATGGTCAGTGAAGATCATCGACCCAAGCAGTTTCTAATGACTCGATAAGAGTACGAACAAAAGCCATTTCTTTTCGTGCATTTTCTAAGATCACACGGGGATCTTGCGAGGTACACCGCAATATATTTGGTGCCATCACCATTGCTAAATTATTTGCATCCATTTTAGTGCGAGCAACGACTTCTGGTCTGGCGAAAATCTGGAATAAATATGTATTTATTTCATTATACGTTACGAAAATCTAACTGAGAAGATAAACTAAAAAAACGAAGTCATTGTAATAAGTTCATTATTTTCATTAAATCTATTTTTAACAAATGTAATAATAAAACTTTTGATTAATATCGATATTTAACATAAAAATTTTAAGTAAATAAAATACAATTTAATTCATAAATCACAACTTCGTTAATTAAGTAATTGAAAAATAACATATTGATTCTTACAATTATATATTCCAAAAAAGATTTGGACAAGAAGTCGCTCATATATAATTCTATAAATTTTATATTTTAAATGTTATTATACATAACACAATTAATAAAATATATTGAAAAATGAAAGGAAAATCTTGATAAAAAAACAATTATTTTTTAAATTATTTGGCTTGAATTTCTTTTAATTTTCTTACTGTCAAAAAATAATATTAAATACTATTTGTTATCTATATGATGAATAATGTATTTTAATATTTTAGATTATTTTTTAACATTTTTTAACTCCATTATTTTATATTAATAATATAATACTTTATTTTTGGAACTAATTCAATTTTTTTAAATTATTTTATTATATAGTTTAAAATAATTTTTAAAATAATATTTTTTATATTTTTATAATTATTTTTATTTTTTTTATATATTAAATCTTTTTATAATTACTTTTGTAAATTTTTAATATCAATCTTTATATATCATATGAGAAAGATACTATCAATCAAAATTGTAAATTTTATAAAATATCATAAATAATATAAAATATTCTACTTGTTTATTAAAACTTTTTTAAAAAAAGAATATAATATTTTAATAAAAAAATAAATGTAATAAATTATTATATAATTAAATTATTTTTTTCATTTAAAAAATAAAATTTGTTAAATATAACAATTTATATTGATTAAATAAAAGTTATTGATAGCAATAAATACTAACCTGAAGGAATCGTATCAAATGGCAAAGAACGCGACGATTTAAATCAGGCAGACGATTTACAAGCGCAGCGACATTGACTGCAGAAGCTTCAGTATCATCATGCCTCATAGACACGCATTCCGTGTAAAATGAATCGGGTATTAATGGTTCGTAAAGCTCTCGAACCCATAATTTTAATAAAGAAGCAGGTGCATGAGCATCTTGAGAAGCTGCCAAAATCGTACCATCCTCGAATCTGTCCAAGCACGCCTTTAAAGCATTAACCTCGTCTGCATCTGCAGACACTCTAAAAATTCCTTCCGTCAAGATACCTCCTCGAGCTAATACTTGACGTGTTAATGTCGTTTGTATCCATGGTAATTCTCGATTTGGAAATCTATCTTTCTGTAGAGCCATCACTTCTGATAATGTTGCTCCAAACATGGATGCTCGGAAAATTTGAATCTATAATAAAAAAAAAATTTAAATATTCTTTCTAATACAAAGAAATATAAAATAGTTTATTTGCTTATATTATGTTAGTGAAGCTTCAAAATGTAAATAAAAAATAAAGAAAAAGAAAGATTTCAAATTATTATATCAAAAATAAAAATCATCAATTAAAACTGCTATAACTGCATACCATTATATATCAATATTATATATTTGGAATATTTTAAATAAATTAGAATTAAAAAACAAAAACTTTTAGATGTCTATATTTTCAAATCTTTATCAATTTTTTCTTTTTTAAACTTTCATAACTTCGTATTCAATATTCAATTAATCATTTTTCAAAATGATAATAAAAAATAAGAGAATGTAATGCTTTTTTATTAATAATATTTACATTTTATTGTAAGTTTGTCATTTATTAAATTCTTTTTTTAGACTTGATATATATATATTATATAATACAAAAATTAGAAAGAAATCTAGACATGTCTATGAGAAGTCTATTTGCTCAGTCACTATTATATGATACATTTGAAAATGTAAAACTTTTCAATATGCTATGTTCTATTTTTATAATTGATTGAATTTATGAAAAATAATTCATTAAATCTGCATTCTTTCTTTTAAGTATTTCTTGTCAATTTTATATAATATAAAATATAAGATATATAAGAATATTTCATTCAAGTATTTTAGATAGAATTAAAAACTGTTTCCAGCCACGATTTTTCAATTCTTCATACATAAATATGAATTAATTTTACTCATTGTTTTGATTCATTATAAGCATTATATTAATAATACGTAAAATAGTAAAAACTTCATTAAAAATAAAAACATTTTAGATGAAATCTCCTAACATCTTTAAAACAGACATAGTTTTCATTATGGAAATGTGTTTTTAAAAAGTATGAAAACTAGATATTTCGTAATAATTTCAAAGTTTACAAAACGAAACGAAATAAGTTGTCGTAATTTTAATAAGTTTTGTAACTAAAAAATTAAATAAAAAATCGTATAAATATTTCAATAAGATAATACTAATATCATCACTATAAAAAACGTAGTTTAAATATAATAAAAAAAATAATAAAATAAAATTATTATTAATTAATATAAAATAAAATTATGTTATAAAAAAATAAAACATACTCTTGCTTGATCAATATCTTCTATAGTAGCCTTGCGAGGTTGTCGTTTGCCATGTACTCCGATTCGTTGCAAACGACGACATGCAACGGTTGCATAATGACTAACTTGCACGTGAATTGGCCATTTGGCCACTTCCGGAAATTGAAAATTAGGATCACGATGTCTGTTCATATAACCTTCAAGATAAGGTTCGAAGGTAGCACTGGGCGGCACAAAAGCTAAACAGACAGCCATTAGTTCCCACCCTCTACGTAAACTATCTTTCCGTGGATTTTCTGTAGTTTGTCTACAGATCTGGACGTATAATTCATCTCGCAATGGTGGTTTCGAATACGCTGTATTCACAATGTCCATAGCTACACTATCTAATGTCATTCCTACATTAGCTTTTCGATCACCCATATACACTTGCACCAATCTAAACAGATTACAAGCTTCTCGTTTCAGTAACTTTTCACCATCTACAACTACCAACATTGGTTGTGGTATTGGATCTTTAGACCAGCTAAGAATATCACGAACGCTGAATTTCTTTCGAAATAATAATCTTAATCCTTTTGGCCGTCCGCAATTCAAATTAAGATTGTCTTGTGCATATTTTTCGATGTCACCACCGCCCGCACTATCATCTCGTTTCGCCTCATCGACATCGGTATTATCAATACCGCTACCTATATTAGAAACAGAACTTATCGTGGTAGACGGTAAAACTGATGGTTGTCTTGTAGATACAGTCACAGTTTCTCTCGTTTCTGTTTGCGAAGCATTCGGTGGTGATGGTGGTCGTACTTGTGGCCTAGTTAAAGTATCCGCTGTATTGTAATATGTTGCTAATCCCGCAGTATCATAGTTACCCAAATCTATAATAATAATATAAATATTTTATAAAAAGATTTTATAAAAAGTATGTTTATATTATACAAATTATATTATATTCTATATATAATATATGTATAATATATATTATTATATATATATGATGAAATTTTTTTGTATAAATTCTATATTTACAATGAATAAATAATTAAAACTTATTAAATTGTATAATACTTTTTGAATAGATAACAACTAACCTGCATAATGATCTTCAAGGTATTCTTGACTAGAAGAATCACCTTGGTTACTTGCTGCTTCGTCATCCGCAAATTGATCGTCAGAATCATCATCAGCTCTTCCACCAATACCTTCACCTCTTCCACCTTCTTCATCTAAAGAATCATCACCTTCTTCTACTAATAATGGATCTCCAAACTTGTAACAACCTAAAAAATTACAAAAATATTATTAACTCTAAATTAAAATATTAAATAATTAAAATTTTTATTCTTAAAAGCATACCTGAGAGTTTTGCTTGTTGAAGAATATAATGTTGAAGCGGCAACAAATGATCGGCATCAGATAACAGATTTCCATAAAAGGGAGATGGAGGAGGACTCGGATTACCATTACTTCTTTTTTTTTTACTATCATCTATTTCTGTGAGTCCTTCTGTTTCTTCGCCAACAGCACTATTGCTACTACTATTACTGCTGTTACTACTGCTAGTATTACTACTAAGCCTTTGTCTAGATTGTTCGTGACTTTGACTAATAAGATAACGCTCGTGCATAGAATCATCATCTCTGTCTCTCCTTCTTGACTGTTGTTGTTGTTGATGTAATTGTTGCAGTTTTTGTTGTTGTTTTTGCTGTTGTACAAAACTATAACTGCGAGCTAGTGGTTGCGGTACACCTTACAAATATAGAAAAAAAAAATTAAATTAAAATTAAAATTAAAAAAATAACTAACTTTAATTTTTTTAATAGAATTAGTTATTAATTATATATATATATGTAATATCTATGCAACTTCAATTTTCAAAATATTTGCAAAAAATGATTATTAGATTTGTTATTATTAATTAAATTTTGCCTATATTATATTTGTGTATCAGCATACAAGTACCATATATACACATATACAATGAACTCTCAGTTCTTATCAGAAAACTTCTTATATGAATTTTAATAGATTTCAAATCTAAACCAAATGATCATTCCATAAATCTTTCAAATCTGCAGAATGTGAAAGTAAAATATAAAAAAAATTTTTAATTGATGTTACAATAGATACATACAAATAAAGATAAAAATAATATAAATTATAAAGCTAATATCGCTATCATTGTGACTTATGTGTTTATATAAACAGTTGAGAAGTGGTAGTCGCATACTGACGCATATATTGTCACGAATGCATATGTATAGACAAAACTCAATATATAACTATCATTTTTTTGTAAATATTTAAAAAATTAAGACTAAATAGAAATTATATGTATATAAACAATATAATATAAAAAAGTTGTTCAAAATGATATTTAAAATCGATGAAGAACTTTAGATAATTATCAAATGTAAATTTAAGAATAAACAATTAATATTTGAAGCAAAGTTGTTGTCATTTGTCAAAATGTAAAATTTTGATAAATGAATTATCTTTACACAAACAACAAATCTTTAAACAACAAATAATCGATAGACGATCTAGATATATAATACACAATATATGCTCAATATTAAATATATTAAATATTAAATATAAGAATTAAACTTTAATTGTTAAGAAGATAAAAATTACTTACAATCCAATGAATTATTACAAGCCGTATTTCTTCTATATTCTTTTTCTCTATCACGTTCGCGTTCTCTTTCTCGTTCCACAACTTCAAGACTTCTCTGCTTCGACGTATTGCTCATTATGCTTGTACCTCTAACAAGACTCTTAGAAGGCTCATTTCTTTCAACTAACATTGCACCATACATATCTCTAACATTCGCTTCTGAAAGTGATACCGAACATCCATGATGCCTTCTTCCTACACTACCAGTATTATCTTTATTCATATTACGCGGATGTATGGAACTTGGATAAAAGGCTGAAGTATTTGTTTTGTCCAAACTATTTACTCTTTCTCTATGATGAATTTCCCTTTCTCTATCTCTATGATAACGATTACTACTTTCCACCAGGGAGCCATATTTTTCACCTTGCGATTTATAACTATGACTCAATTGAACTTCTGGCGGACGGTACGGAGGCATTTCATGTCTAAATATTCTAGATTCCATTAATGAATCACGATATGGAGAAGTACTTGGCTCAGGACCATATGAACCTCTACTACTTTCTCTACCTACAATATAAAAAAACAAATTAAATCTTTGATTTTATCTTTTATTTGTATAAAAATATCTTATAAAGCTTAATTTTATATGAAATTTAACTCACATTCTTACCATTTTTATTCTTTTCCAATTCTAAATTCCCTGCTCTGTTCTCCCGTTGTGAATCAACAAATGTCTTTTTTTTAAATAGAGGAGTACTAGTTGAAAGTGACAAACCTAACGGAGGTGGTTCACCCAATGGTACTGATTTCTGATTTTTTATACTTTCTAAAGTACCGCTTTTATGTCCCCTAGTTTCCAATGTACCACTATGTTGTCTGGGTGAAGATTGTACTTGACTTGTCGATGTCTGAGTGGCAGAACGATGATGATGTCGATGTGGAGAATCCAACAATCGATATCCAGTTGATTCTAAAGATGTACGACTATGAGAGACAGAACTATCACTAGATCGACCAGAATCTTGAGAATGATTATGTTGACGTCGTGTTGTAGGCACATCATGATGCCTATAATGTCTGTTATTATGATGATGATGATGATGATGATGATGATGTCGTCTTGAAGATGGAGATGGAGAAGGAGGAGATGTTTGAAGATCCACGCCAACATTGGATGTTCTTGTTTTATTTACACTACCACTTTGCTATAAAAAATAATAATAATAAAATAAAAAATTTATCACAATTAATTTTGTAATAATAATATTACATAGTTAATAATAATATTAATTAATTTTTCAGCACAAAGAATATCAAACATTATATAAGATTAAAAACTTTACCAATGAAGAAGATAAATTGGAATTTTCTTGATGATTAAATCTTGTTAATCGACTGACTGAAGAAGTTTGCGTCTGTGTTGATACAGACTCTTTTTTTTTTGGCTCGGTTGATTTCTGGACATCAATTCCACTACTACTTGCCGGTTCTGTATTTTGCTTTAATGTCTGCAATATAATAGAATTTTATTATTTTTTTTAATTAATACAGATTTAATGCAAATAATATTAAAAAATAGAAAATATTTAAAGATATTTTCTATTTATTAAAAAAATATTATCTGCACTAAAAAATAAAAATTTGAACTACAATATAATTTAAATATAAATAAAATATAAAAAGTTCTCAAATAATTTTCATGCTTATAATATAGTATAATATAAACCAGAAATTTTTCTCCTACCTACAAATGGCTATTTATAACTATATGGAAAGCAGACAGCTTACTTATATCTTGAACATTCTACAGAGAGATTACATTGATATTTATATTGATATATAAATAAGTTTTGAAATATCATATATTTATATATCATATATATTACAGAATTAATATCTTCACTCTTAATAAATAAATATACATAATGTTACAGATTTTTATCATTTATTGAAATTCTAAATGTTTACAGAATCCACCTAAATTTTAGCACAGTACTATATGAATATTTTTTGTATTATATCATCATTTTTCTAAATCAGATATTTGTTATCAGAAAAAATGAATCACTTACTTGAAGCTTTGCTAAAGGTATAATGTCACAATCACTTGGACGGTGCCATACAGTTTTTTGAGATGTTGCATTATAATAATAAAATCGTGAAGTATTTTGATCAAATAATTCCCACCATTGATTGTTATCTGTCTTTTTTCTAAAAAAATAAAGTAAACTCTATAATATCTAAATATTTAAAATTTGAAAATACATATATACATATATATATATATATATATATATATATATATATATATATAATTTAAAAATATTTATCTTCTTTTGATTATTATTATTATCTTTATAAAAAATATTTAAATTCAACATATATATATATATATATATATATGAATGAAATAGAAATCTTATGCATTATAAATGCTTCCTATATTGTAAAAGGAATAGCTTATATGATGATAACTTTCACCAAGTTAATTAGACTAAAAATTCAATTTAATCTTAAACAATAATTTTTTTAATAGTATTGATGAAAATTAATAAAAGTTGAATTAATAAAATTCTTCCAATTTAATACTTGATTATATTATTTAAAACAATTTTTTTTATATAAAAGAATATATATTTATATCTTACACTGGCACACCAGGTGGAGGATCCCATACACATTCTCCAGTTGTAAGATTAGCATACATATGCTCTTTAGTTCGAGGTTCTATAATTTCCACCCATTCCATTCTACTGTAATTATACAGATTTTTGATTTATATTTTTATAAATATATAAAATTAACATAAAAATATATAATTATTATAAAATTTTATATAATTCATCATAAAATAATAATTTTATTATTTTCCGAAAATTAATTAAATAAAAAAATCATTTATTTAAAAAAATTATCATACATTAATAGATATTAAAATAAAAATATTATTACGATACTTAAACTTAATAAAATTAATTGAATACATATTAAATCATGAAAGTTGCATTTGAAAATAAATTTATTCCTTTTATTCCTTAACACTATAATTAAAAATCCTAAAAATAGTACGACAAAGTAAAAAAATATATATGATAGAATATTTAATATAGTGAATTAAATTGAATTCAAATGTAAGTATTAGAGAAAATGCATCTAAAGATTTTAAGTAATTAAGTTAACTATTAATTCTTCAAAATAAAAAAATATAAGATTGAGAAATTGAAGAACTATAAGATATAAATAATTAATCAATAATATTTTGTCAAATCTGCGATAGAATGAAACACAATTGAAGACACTTTATTTTTCTAAATAATAAATTTTTTGATAACAACAAAATTTATAGAAAAATAGTAATTGTTATGAAACTGTGTGAAAAAGTGCAATGAGGAAAAGAAACATTTGAAAACGAGATGTTTCATCGTAATAAAAGGGTGTCCACCCCCACTCTCCATAACCATAAATTGATAGGAATGCTGGCTGCAATACGAGTAACTGTCTGATGTCATGCTATCCGTTTAATTGACTGAAATAGGCAACAGAAATCCACTCATACATTGTTGTATACAAAAGAGAAAAAAAATGAAAGTAGAAACGAAGACAAAGAAAAAAAGACGATACATGATTTTAATAAATATGCAGAATATAAATATGAAAGAATTTCAGCAAAAATGACCCACCCAATTTGATTGATAAAGTATAAGAAAAATAAGAGAAACACAATTGTGTTTGAAGAATATGACGAGCCTCTCTCCCAAGAAAACTGGAACGGGTCACTGGGAAAAAAAATTCACTATCGATCCGCGAAACATAGCCACTATATATCGTACAGTATTTCCAATTCCCTAGAATTAAAAAAATTGTTTCTTACCTATCGGATGCCATTTCAGAAAATTAATCCACGGTTTAAATAACACAAAAACACTTCACGTCACTTTGTGAATAATTTGTGACACTTCACGAACACGACAGTGACACTTTGATGTTGCAATGTCCCATTTCCACGAGCACAAGCGACGCAGCCCCTTCACGGCTGCCCATCGGCGGCCATCTTTTTTTCTCCTGTTCGTTTTAGCGTTCTACCACTATAATAAACGAAAACTTACTTTAATCTAGATTTGGAACATATTTGATATATTCATGTACAAGTCTTATTTAGTGCTCCCTTCTTGGTGAGTACTTACACGAATTCATTATTCTATTTTATTTACCAATGACATATTTAGTATATTATAATTCATTTTTCTTCTATTCTTTCTGAACTTAAGACTGGAACAAATATTGATTGATTGTTCGGATGCGTTTACATCATGCAAGAAGTATCACTAAGCACTGTTTGTACGAGTTGACTGTTTGATAGTTAACATCTTTGATAAAATTTATCTCTTATCGCTTTTTTGAGGTTAGGAATGTTAATCATATCATTTCTCATTTGAATATATAAAATTATATATTTTAAAATTTAGAAAAAATTTTTATATGATTTTTTTAAATATTGAATTTGTGTCTAATTCGTTATGTCATTTTATTATAAATAATAATGTATTTCATGCAAATTTTATATGTAATTAAGTAAGTTACTTATGTTAGATATTTTTAAATGCATTTTTTTAATTTAATTTCAACAATAAATATTATTTGTATTTATTTTATATTTTTTTTTTTGAAATTTTTATTTCATTTTCATTCTTAAATTCACAACGAAAAATTCCTTAAAAATTTAAAAAAAATATATTTAACTTTAGCACGAACATTTTTTTAATATAATGTCTCAGATTAACGACATCTACATTATTTTACAATAACTATCGTAATTTTAATGTTATTTCTGCCATTATCTAAAATAATTACAATAACTGTGTATTGTAATTTTTAATTCATATATCGCAAAAAAAGGATAATATGATTCGTTAACTTCGAGTGACGCATTTTTACGGTAAGAATTAATTAAAGATTTATATCACATTAAATATATTAACAATACTCATATTAAATCTCATATATATATTATAATTTCATTATATATAAAAAACATGTTCTTTTTTGGTTTGTAAACAAAATTTTTTTTAAATTGTTTATTTTTCTTTCGAATTATTTAATATTTCTATAATTAACCTCAAATGCAATATGTCATTGCGTGAATATACAACTAATTGCGTAGTTAAATAAATTATTTTCTTTTTTATATAAAAAAATGATTAATAATTTTCAAGTCATTTAAAAATTTTAAAATATAGTATATATTTCTCTTTTACTATTAAAACGATTTTTATTGCGTATAGTTGTAAAAAAAATTTAATTAAAATTTAAAATAACTTTTATAAAAATTTATTTTTAATTATTGAAATATATTAATATATTTTGAATTACTTAAAAATTATAATTAAAATTTCATTGAAATATATTTATCTTTTAATAGTGTCAACATTATAAACAAATAAATAAAATATATACATATATTGAGTGGTATAATATATAATATTGACAATGGTTCTGGATCAAGACGTATTAACAGTGTTAAAATTATTAATGATAGGAGAATCTAATGTTGGAAAATCAAGGTAATTATCAGAATAAATTAATTATTTAATATAAATTATTTTATTTAACAATTTAATAAGTTGAATAAATATAATTGTTAACAGCATAATTCTTAGATTTACGGAGGATGAATTTCATGAAAATATGCAAAGTACAGTTGGAATGGATTATAGGACTAAACAAGTTACAATCGATGGCAATACAGTAAAACTTGCAATTTGGGTTAGTTATTTGTTGTAAAAATATATTATAAAAATATATTTGTACAAATATAATATATTAAAAAATTATTATAGGATACTGCAGGACAAGAACGTTTTCGTACTCTGACACCTAGTTATTATAGAGATGGCCAGGGTGCCATATTAGTATATGATGTTACAGATAGAATTACTTTTATGAAGTTAGAAACATGGCTTAATGAATTAAATACATATTGTAATAAAACAGATATTATTAAAATGGTAGTAGGTAATAAGATAGATTTACCAAACAGGGAAGTAAGCACTGAAGAAGGTCTACAGTTTGCTAGAAGACATCAAACTCTATATATTGAAAGTAGTGCTAAAACAGCAGATGGAATCAAATGCTGTTTTGAAGAACTTGTACAAAAGGTATAAAAAGATATAATTTTCTTTAAAATTATTTAAAATATTATAAATTAATTATTATTTATTAGATAATACAAACACCTGGTCTTTGGGATCGACACACTCTTCTTAAATCATATGGTAATGGTAATATAGGAGGTACAAGACATAGAGGTCAAAGAGGGATACAATTAGCAGATGATTCTCAACCACATGAGCCATATTCAAATTGCTATTGTACTTTGATTTAATCAATTGTAATATAAAATTCTATCAGTGATTATTGTAAAGAAACCATAACTTGAATATGGTCTATTCAAAAACTAAATATTAAATTATGTGAATTTTGAAGACAAACAAAAAATAATTCAGCACATTATTACTTTGTATATGTTATTGAAAGAAATGTTTTATATGTTATCAAAAATACATACATAAATATTAAGTTTATGCATCAATAATATCGAAATTTGACATGAACAAATTTGATATTTTTTTTATATTCATTAATAATTTTACTTAACAATGTATATATTTTCTATTTTTTTAATGATTTTTTTTATATTTTTCTGATAGCTAATTTCTTTCTTTCAGAATTTCAATGTATATTATGCAAAGGGTTGTTAAAAAAAAATTGAGAAAACTGATATTATTAATGCATTAACTAATACATACATATATATATATATTATTTGCTTCTAATTTCTAATTCTTTAATAAATAGTCAAATTTTATAGATATTTGTAATACAAAATTTATATTGTTGTATAGCAACAATAATATTCATGTAAATATATTATGTATTTATTTAATTTAATAACCAATAAATATTAATAGAACAACAATAATGTCAAATCATAAACAAAAGTGATATTTTTAATTCCCAGGAAATATAATATTTTGTTGAATATATTTTATTATATATTTACGATTTCAATATTTGTATTGTTATGTATTTAATTGTTAATTATTGTTACTTTTTTATTGATATGTTATAAATTTTAATGTTTACAAGCACAATAAATAAATTAAAAGATATTTTATTACATATATATATGTATATATATATACGAACCTAATATATTATTTATATTAAATAAGTTTATTTAATTTTATTATTATATTTTTTTATCTTTAAAAATTATTTTATTTGCAAACAAAAAATATTTTAAATATATTTATATTTAAATTGTAATAAAATAATGTGATATTTTGTGTAATGGAAACAATTGCCTATTGAAATAAAATATTTACTTTAACACTATTTTATATATGTCATTTTGAAAATTAATTTAATTTGTATGTAATTAAATGAAATAATTATGTTAAATAATCAAAATTATACAAATAATAAAGAATTTAATAAATACTTAGATGATAAAAAGTATAAATAGTTATAATATTGAACTTATATTTATTTTATATTATAAGGTATTTAAAATTAACTATTACTATTTATAGTGAAATCTGTTCTGAATCATGTTCATCATCATTATCAAATAAAATATTACATACAACTAAATTAGATGTTGTTCTAACTAATAAAGGACTCCAGATATATGGAACATGGAGTACAGAGAAATTATTAAAATTATTAACAAATAGACTTAAGCAATGCATCAATATACAATCAAATGAACTAAAACCAATTTCTAGTGGTATAAATGATACAAGATTATGGATTGCTATTCATAGTGGCTTATATAGTAATTCTGTTCTAAAAGAATTAAAACAAAAAGGTATCTCTATTCATAATAAAAATACATAAAATTAAAACAAAGATTAAATTAATTTAAATTATTTTTTTAGGAATGTCTATATATAATATCATAAAAGCAATGAAACTTGGACTTATAAATCTTAGCTATTGTGAACTTTCCTATTTTAAAAAATTCAATATAGAGCCATATAATTTGGAGTTCAAAGAATCTTGGAGTAAATTTAGTAATGAATTAATTTTAAATTTACTATGTACAGGATTGAGTGAAATGAATTGTTGGAATATTATTATATATGGAATAATGCTTCAAAATCCAAATATTCTTCGTCATTTAATTTTAAGTGGTATTGATGTTCCTGGTATTTTAAAGTGGCAATCTCCTATTAATTTTGCATCATCTAAAATAATTGTATTCTTAAAACATATTGGAATAAAAGAAAATGTCATAAAATTGGTAGAAAAATATGGAATTGATGAAGAAACTGAACAAATGTTAATTGATTTAGGACTTAATGAAATGGGAGAAAAATTATCAGAATTGAAGGTCTAAATGCAATTATTTAATTTATTTTATTATACATTATTATATTTTTTATTTTTAATAATCTACAGGAACTAATATGTGAATGCAGTTTAACTATATTGGAATCAAACAGTAGTTGTTTAGAAGAAATAGAAAATATTGAAACAAATAATTCAGAAAGCATTTCTAGTTCTACTAGTATACCAGATTACGATGCTATATTAGATATTTTTCAGCAATGTATTTGTCAATGTCATTTAATTTCAAAGAGTAATACAATGTATCACTCGATTATACGAAATGACTATTTAAGGTAAATAATAATTGTAATATTTTTAATATTTAATTTTTTTTGTATCTTCTTCTAAGAATTGGCTAGAATATACGATTTTGAAAATTATTATTAAAATTAAAATATCTTTCTTAAATCTTATTTTTTTTTAATTTTACTATAAAATGTATACAATATAAATATATATAAAATTATATATAATTATATATAAAAAAACAAAATTGTTCTTTATAAATCAAAATTTTTAATCAATAGTGAAAAAATATTTATTTTCTGAAAATATTTTTATATTTTTGAAAAAAATAAAAAGTATTTAATTTTATGAAATAGTATATATTTTTAAAATAAAATTAATATAAATAACAATAATATATATATATATAAAATATAAAATATATAATAAATTTTAAGTTTAATCAAAGCATAAGTATGTTTTTCCATTGCTCGATAAAGCATCTGCAAGAAATTTCTTATGTATATGTATTCTTACAATAATATCTGAGATAACTCAGTGAAACATATATTTTATTCAAAAAGTATAAATATTCAAAAATATTTTAAAAATTATTTCAATAAAATATTTTACAAAAATATTACATCTATTAAAATTTTATTAAAAAGAAAAAATCGAAATATCAATTCTTGGGAACTTTGCAAAACTGATATATGACATTTGAGCATTAACAGATTAAATATATAGAAATTTAATATTTAAATATAAAATAATTTTAAACTATTTAATTATACTTTAATAAAATTATAGACAAAATGTCATGGTACCATTATCATGGGCAATGGCTACATCTTTAGAATACAAACCATCAAATCCAATACATTTCATGGTATATCAATTATTAAAATGGTCTTGTAATAATATTTCTGAAGTAAAAAAGGACAATGTTCAACAATTAGTTGCGTTATCCACTATAAAAATGGATCATAAACTTATCGTCAGTATTACTTATAACAATTTGTTTGAAAAATATTTTATCTTATTAAAAATTATTTTACAAAAATAATATTTAACATTTAATAATATAATATAATATATAGCAAATATAAAATATTAATATTTTTAAAATAGGCAAAAAAACATTTAAAAAAAAAACTAATTGAAAATGAAAAGAATATGGATAATATTCCTTGTGATTTTTGTGAAGATTATCAAAAATTATATCGAATTAAAAAACAATATTGGAAATGTGTAAAAAAATTTTAAAGTTCTGATTTTTCAAATTTAAAAAAAAGTGCTTGTAAAATCAATATATCAAACAAAAATAACAAAATTTGATTATTTTTTTTATATGGAATAACAACAGTGTCTAACAGAAATTTATAAAAGATAGATATTTAAAAAAGTAAAATTACTTAAAAAACTTGTTTATTTTTTAATTTGTCTTGTACATTTTTTTTCATGTTTATTAATATAATGCAATGTCATTGCATAAACATATTACATGAAACAGAATGGAATGAATAAGTATTCAATTCATTTCATCACAATACAAAAGATTTCAAATACATTGTGGCAGTGGCTCTACTTACAGTCTTTTTTAAACATATTACATGTTAAAATTGTATGAATTTTTGTATTACATTTTTAGCAATTCTAAAATAAAATTATATATAAAATTTCGATTATATTCACTACTGAGACCTAGATAGTCTTAATTATAATACGTATACATGAGTTTTCGTAACATATCAAATTCATTACAAGATTTTCATTATCCTATATAATACAGTAATTAACAATATATATCTTTTTTCTTACTGAAACTTTCTTTGTTGAGTGTAATTGTGAAACAATTTGTAATTAAAATATATGATAAATAATGTTGTGTATGTATATGTGTGTTATTTTTAAGGAAGCATTGTTTTTTTTATAACTGGCTAAAAAAGATTTTGTGATTATGAATAAAAGTAAATTTATAAAAACATTCTTTGTATGTTTATTATAAAAACAGTCATTTAGAGTATAAAATCTTCTTTTCTCAACATAGTCGCATCTAAAATATCCCTGTACATAAAAATGTTTTCTGCAGATTTAATGATTCAGGTACTACTGTAATGAATCAATGATATAGGCTATTTGCATTGCAATAGATTAAAATGAATAATAAACATAAAGGCAGTATTTGTTAAATTCTGTAAAATTTTTTTAATTTTTTGCATTTCTTTATGTGCATGAACTATTTTATTAAAAACAGGGGAAAGGAAGAGAGAGGGAGAAAAGAAAAAAGAGAAAAAGAGAGAATGGAAGGGGAAGAGAAAGAGAGAGAGAAAGAGAGAGAATGTGTGTTTGTGCGCATGCGCGCACGCGTGTCTTGAATAAAATAGCAAAGTATCAAAATATATTTTTGTATCTATGATACGTTTGGTCTATATCCTGAGCTACTAACAGAATGGGATTCTCTATTATGGTAAACTTCTTCGTACATTAAATAAAAATGGAAATTTTAAAAGTAGAGAATAACAGTTAAGTCTATATTTTGTATGGACGTTTTTTGCAGTCTATTAATAATTGTTCACAGATCTTTCAATCTTTTCTTTAAGTTATTAAAGCGATTTACTTAATTAAAATGATAATATATTTTTGTTCTAATTTGTTTTTTCTTTCTTTTTTGTTTAAAAAATGTAGTCTTATTTATGATAATAGAAAAATTTTCGAACATGTTGATGTGATAATGTGAATAGAATTTGCTTCAAATAATTGTATTACAAATTATGTGATTTAAACCGAATATACTTGAAGTTTGTTAATTTTAGCTTTCTCTTCTTCGGATTCATCTCGACAAATCATAAGTGTATGAGAGAGACCACAGGTAACAGCAGTAATGTACAAACCTTCTAACGCTTTCACTTCCATCGGAGTAGTTGAAGATTTACGCATTTCACCGAAACCCTGTAATTATTAATCGAAGAAGAGGAATTTAGTTTAGAAGTCTGCAAAAGTCTGTTAAAAGATTTATTCATTATACAATTATTTACCAATTCACCGAAAGTAGGACTAGCACCCCAAGCAATAACTGAATCATCTGCTGCAACTACTACACTAGTTTGAGAACATCCAACACATCTAATTTCCCAGCCAGATAAATCTTGAATTGGTTTGGGATACATATTTGCTTCTCCAGTACGTTTTGTTTGTCCAAACATTAAAGCTGATCCATGCACATTAATAGCAATACTATAAGTACTGCCACAATATACAGCTCTCACACCACGTGAAGGAGGTTCCAAAAACTTAATTAAGCGAGGCACTAATTCATCTCGTTGTTCATTATGACCTAAACGACCGATACCTCCAAAACCCCAAGAAAAAGCACGATTTTTACTATCAATTGCAACTGTATGATAGTGACCACAACTGAAGTCTGTGATCTCAACACGATCTAAAGGCGTAACATGGCCATCTTTCGCTCTTTCAATATATAAGACGATCCTTTTAGGCACTTTTTCAAAATGAAACGCCATTTTCGTATTTGTTATGAAATATTTTCCATCTGTGTTATGACCCAATGCTCCATATTCTGGACTTCCAAATGAGTGCAAACCACCTTTAATGTCTAAAATCATTGAAAATTCTGCACCACACCCTACTTTTACTATTGGTGGACCAGAATATTTTACTTTAGTGGCAGAAATAATGCAGGCGTCAGATTTTCCAACGCCACATTGACCTAATTTATTATCTCCAGCAGCAAATACAATGCCACGACTTGTTAAAAATAAAGTATGATTACGACCACAAGATGCTCCTATGACAGTATGACCTTTTAATGCTGTAACTTCTGTAGGTTCATCTCGACGTTTTGTATCACCAATACCTAATTGACCTGCAAAAGTTATTTCATAAAAGTTTATTAATAATTTATTATAAAAAATATAAATATGTATAAATAAAAAATATATTTTTATCATATGAAAATTAAAATTTGTTAATCCAGTACAAAAATGATATCTTAATATATAATATAAATTTTTAATTTATAAATTCATATTTACTTACAAAATAATAATTAATCATAAGAAAAGTTTTATTTATCTTTCATTCATTTACCTTTATCATTTCTACCAAAAGCTAAACATCGATTATCCTCAGTAACAATAATACTGTGAGAAGCAGCTGGACCAGAAGCAACTAATCTGACTCTTGAACCATTCAAGTTTTTGAAAGTATGCGGTGTCCATAAACTGCGTCCTACATTAGCTTTCACACCTTTTGGTGGAGCTTTACGGCCTGCCATATCCCAATTTGTAAGACCACACATTAATAATGTTCCAGGCTTACCCCATCCTCCCTGTAATCATACATAAAAAAACAAACTCATCAAATATAAAGTAAAATATAAAAATATAAAATAAAAAAGTTAACATAACGAATCTAAATTATATTCTAAATCATTTTTAGATTCTTGTCATCAAAATTTTTATTGTAATAATTAACATCTAATTTAGTTTTAATGAATATATTTATTTCATATTTCATTTAATATTTTTTTTTATAAAAATAGATACTATAAAAGTATAAAAAAAAATGAGTTCGAATAATATATATATATGAATAATAATAAAATATATAATTAATAATCAATTAATAATCATTATTATTTAATCTGTGTTCAATTTTCTTATTATCATATTGTTATATAATTTTAATTTGATGACTAAGAAACAAATAATTCAGTCTATCAAAAATAAATAAATTCAAATTTCTTTTGAGTGTCTTCTTTCTATCTTTGCATATTACATTAAAAATCTATGAAAAATTTTTTGTAGCTAGATTTGATATTATATTTGCTTTTTATATTTTTTTAAAACTAATTTTTCAATATTATAAATAATTAATCAAATATCTACAAAAAATGTAAAAAACATATAAAAAATATATAATAGAATAATATACAATAGAAAATAATAATTTTTGAATCTTAATAATCACAAAAAATTAATAAACTTAACAAATAATAAATAATAAATTTTTATCTGAATCCCATTATTTTAAATATTTTTAATTAAATAATAATCTCATGTATAGAAAATTTTACTAATATTATATGCACAAACTTTATAATAATATCTTGTAATTATATAAGTATGACATCAAGATAAATAAAATGAATTCTTTTATCAGTTCAAAAAACGCATAACTTTGAAATCTATCAATATTATAATACTAATATCTTTTTTTCATTTCTTTAGATTTAAATTTTTTACTTAGAATAAGTAAACATATAATAAAGATAAAAATAATTTCACCTCAGGTGGCGGTAATTCCGGAATACTAGAGACATCGGTAAGATCATCTTCGACAGCATCTTCACCGTCGACATTCGAGCCGGTTTCGGCGTCATCAACGTCTGAATCATGTTCGCTAGAGATGTCCTCTTCGTCATATTCAACTTTTCTTGATTTCGCGCGTCCTTTTTTAGTTGCTGGATTTTTACGTTTAGTCGACATATTGACTGATTTTTTTATTTCGAATTTAGCTATTGCTGAGAAAATTAAGAATGCAAATACAATGATATTAATCAATGTAATGGCGCTGAGACCTTTACTGTTCGACAGACGGACAACAAAAATGCGGCCACCTGGCGCTCAAAAATCATAATAAAACCATGCTCCAGTGATAAGTACAAAGCAAACTCAAGTTTATGATTGTAAATAGCTGAAAGTACATTCCATGTTCCGCATATTTCTAAATGGTGAAACGGGGAACGAAATGATTGATTTCGAGTCATACCAAAATATAACTTTAGTTTATATTATAAAATTAAAACTATATTTAATAAATTTTATCTTTATTATATAATAATGAATTCTGAATATCATGAAAAATTTATCCAATATAATATATATATTTTTTATGTTTAATTATTATAAGTATATAAAAATTCATATTTAAATTAACGAAATTAATAATAATATAAGAAACAAAGTAAAAAAAAAAAAATAATTTTAATATTAATTTAAATTATTTTATATTTCTAATTATAGTCAAACCTCTTTCTGAGTTACAATATTTAATTCCTAAAAGTCAAGATATTACGTTTGATTTGTTCAAAAACTATCATGTTTAATTCGCGTTAATCTTTGAATGACGCGATTATTTCATACATTTCATAAGTTTGCATACTTTATATATATTCGCATCAAATCTGAAAAGTCAGTTACTTCTATCGGTTTGAAGAAGCTCTATATTTTAAGTTTTATATTGAAAAAAAATATCTATATTTCCACGAAATATAAAGTTCTTTTTAATTTGAAGATTTAAATATATTAAATTACATTAATTCAAATTTATATTTATTTTATTGTCATATGTGCTATAAACGAAATATTAATTTTAATATATAAGAAAGATAGTAACAAGTTTATTTGGATGTAAATTAAAGTACGTATTTCTATAATATTATATATTATTTTTATTATATATGTTATTATTTTCTTTATTAATTTATTTTTGTCATTTATTTAAATTATTATAAATTCATAATTTTTCATTTTTAGATTCATAATATTAAAAAAATTAGATAAATAAAATGTAAGGTTATAACATTAACATTAGAGGTTATAATTCATTTATAGAGTGACTTAACAAAAATTGTACAATTGAAAAAAGAGTGAAAAAATATTTTAAAAAAATAGATATATATGAAAATTCAAAATTTCCAAAAATAATTTAAAAATTTAATAATATATATATACACATATTAATTTTATATTTTAATTTAATAATATATATTTCTTTTTCTATTTATATTTATAAATATTAAGATTTTTTCTTTTTATAGTTTATTTTCTTTATTCTAATTCTTTTCATTTTTTATGAAATATTTAATTAAAATGAATATTTCACTGATATGATTTTTATAATTAAATTCTAAAATCATTTAGAATCTAGAAGTTTTTATTATTATAATATCTTACAATTTTAATTTTTATTTTGATTACTTTTACTACTTTATTTTCAATAAATATATCTTGTATATTATATCTTGTATATCTTGTTATTATATATTTTATTTATTATTATATTTCACTTGATTCTTGAAATTTATTGAATTATAATTTTGAGGATTTTAAATTAATAATTTTTATTTTAGGTACTTTTTATCAAAAATGGAATTTCCAAATTTAGGCGAGCATTGCTCAGAAAATAGTTGCAATCGATTGGACTTTTTACCTCTTAAGTGTGATGCTTGCTCTATAATTTTTTGTAGTGAACATATATCATATAATAATCATAATTGTCCAAGTGCTTATAAAAAGAATATTCAAGTTCCAGTATGTCCTTTATGTAATGTTCCAGTACCTATTAAACGCGGTGATCCTCCAGATATTGCAGTTGGACAACATATTGATAATGAATGTCAATCAGATTTAAAAACATCTAGCCAGAAAATCTTTTGTAACAGGTAAAATATTTTTTTTAAATATGTTGTTGTTTTGAAGATTATTTATAAATTTCCTCTTTTATAAATGAAAATATGGTTAAAATATTTACAAATTAAATAAATTAATTTATTTTATATATTATATATTTATTATATACATTGCATAAAAGATTATATATTTCTATATGTATTATTCATATTAGTTCTGTAATAATTATTAAATTATTTATAATAATTATCTAAATATTATTTTTAAGACATTTTTAATTTTTAATTTTTTAATAGAAATAAATTTAGTCTTAGAATAAACTTTTTATTTTTTAGAAAAATGTATTTATCAGTTGAATTTTATTTTGAATTTTACCTAAAAACATAAAATAATAACAGTAATATAGTTTTATAAAATTATATATAATATAATTTATTATTCAAAACAAGATTTTATGATATAAGTATTTTATATTTTTTAATTATTACAAAAAAGAACTAATTTCATAAAATAATTTTTTTCATTTTAGATGTTCCATGAAAGGTTGTAAAATCAAAGAAGTAGTTCAAGTGCATTGTTCTGATTGTGGTAAAAATTTCTGTCTAAAACACAGACACCCAACAGATCATGCATGCATAGATCAAGAAAAAATGACTCGAAAGAAAAGACTTGATATTCTAGAAAATCATATGAAAGCAAATAGAAGAAATGGTGAAATTTTCAAAAATTACCAAGGTAGCATGAGTGAAGATGAAGCTCTTGCTAGAGCTCTTCAAGCTTCAATGCAAGAAACAAATACCACTAGACAAGCACTTGAAGGTGTACCTTCAGGAAATAGAGATAGATGTAGACTCTCATAAATTTTAGTTTAGCTATAAATTTGTATAATAGTTTTAAAATATGTTTTTCAATTAAATAAATATAGGGAAATTATTATATCTCTCAGAATCTTTCTTATCTACTTATGATAAAAATCAATCTAATAATTATCTATAAATTTTTACTTAAACATTCTTTTTACTATTTAAGAAAATTTTTTGAATTTCATTTTATACTTTTAAATTATTGAAATTATATTTAATATATATAAATACATTACATAAATATGAAGCATTTATAATTTTTTAATAATAACATTAATTTATGTATTATGTAAGGATTTCATTTTAATTTTTTCATAAATATTTTTGGAACAATTTGAAAAAATGTTTAAAATAGATAATGTTTTGTATAGAATATTAAATATAAATATTGTCTAAATAAAAATAATAGAATTATAATAATTAAACATGTAAGTAATTTTTAAATATTAATTCATTATTAATCTATAATATATTGATTTTCTATCTTCTAAATTTTTTTATTTTTTATTTCAATTAGTACTTTATATATTATTTTATAATAAATGAATAGTTTTAGAAGACCAATATGTGAATGATTTACCTTGGAATCTTGAAATACTTGAAACTGCATAGAAAATATATATTCAATTTTATTTTAAAAAATACAATTATCTTAAAATCTCAATTTCATTTTTATTTAACTAAAATTTATGTACATTATAAATATTTTTTACAGAACAAATTTTAATTGGAAATACTTGAAACTGCATAGAAAATATATATATATTCAATTTTATTTTAAAAAATACAATTATCTTAAAATCTCAATTTCATTTTTTATTTAACTAAAATTTATGTACATTATAAATATTTTTTACAAAACAAATTTTAATTGGAATATTTTTTCGAATAATTAATGGTTCAGAAGATTACATCAGACATGAAAAAATTAACATGAAACATCCTTTACACGGATTTTTATAATTATATTTTTTGTATAAATATACATATGAAATTAATTTTAAAATTTCACACATTATATATATATATATATATATATTATTTACATTATAATAACATTGTTTTGATTATAGTAATTCGAATAAATATTAGCAACATTTGCTGCCGAATAAGTGTGATTTTAAAAAAATATCAAAGGCCTGCTACAAATAAGAGTGCCTTATTATTATATAAATTTAAAAATGTAAATCTAAAAATGTATGATTCAATAAATTTATCTCGTTTATGCTTTAAAAATTTTTAAATATTAAATATTATTTATTGAATTTAATTTTGAATTAATTTCTCAAAAAAAAAAAAAAAAATATTTTATACTAATATATGATACTCATTAATAGTATTTTTATTTTCTAGATTGGAGAATTGAATTTTATCAATTCCATATTCATTTTTTTCTTTTTTTTCAAAAATGTTTGATTTATTATTAAATATGTACAACAATATCAATTTTCTCTCAAATTCATTCCTATTTCATTTTATTTAGTTGCTTTACAATTGCATTTTGATAGATTTTTTATTTTCTCATTTTATTTTTTTTCGTTTTAAATATTTTATTTTCCTCTTTTATTTTTCATCTTAATTTCATTATTTTTTCTTTTCTAATTCTTATAGTCTTTCATATACTTTCTATTAATGCTTTTTCAACATTATATAAATTAAATCAATAAAATTTAATTTTTATTATAACATATAGATTTATTAAATGAAAAAATTTTTATACATGAAAACATTATTATTATTAAAAATAATTGTATTTTTTCTTATTTTGACAATTATTTAATTTTATCATATTTTTTATTTTCCGTAATTTCTATTTTTAAAAATAATATAAAGCAATTAACAGTTTAAATATTAAGATTTATTTAAGATTCATAAAAAATTCGTATATTTATTAAAAAAAAATAAAATATACAAATTATTGTTTCTATTTCTAATCTATATTTCAATTTGAGTATTTTCATCCTACAAGAAAATATCAATAAATTATATAAGATACCAACGAGTATAATATTGAGAAATTTTAATAATCAGTTTTATAAATATAAACATTCAAGAATTGTTTTGAGTATTATAATAATTTTCTATATAATATTATCATATTAAATATTATCAAAATATTTGAATTTTACTTTTTATTCATTTAGCATATATAAACACAAAATGCTTATACTTAATTACATTTCTTTAATTTTATTTTTGCAATGATTATTTTATAAAATTAAAATAAAAATTATATTATTATTTCAATATATTTTAAAAACTTTTTATGTATAATATATGAAATATTATAATAAATAATAACATATATACACTATAATGTATGTATATTTGAAATATTATAAATATTTTAATAGTATCAAATTTTTGTTTAATATAAAAAAGAATTTTTAAATTAAAATGCTTCATTTTTTTTGATAAATAACTTTCAATATTTATTATTTTCATAAAATTATATGTTTTTAATTTATATTGATTTTTAATTAAATTTACATTCGAGTGAAAATTTTAAAAAATATGGTAAATATGTAACATCTATAACAAAATTTAATATTTTTTGTTATTAATTCAATTTTTATTTGATATTTTCTATCAACTAAATAACATTTTATTATAAAGAGATGTAAAGAGTATAATAAAATAAAATAGTTTAAATATTTTGATCTTTTAATGATTTTTTGTGTAGAAAAAAAATTAAAGATAACAATAAATTTCGTAATTATTTTAATGATACACTATAATAAGTTTGATTTTAAAATAAATAAATAATATGTTTTCGAGTCTTTCCAAGATAAAAAAATTATTTTAATATTTAATATTTTTATTACATCTAACATATATATCATATAATATGATAACAAAATATCTACGTATCATTTCTTTTTTTTATTTTCCAACTTTTCCTAACTTAGTATCCGTTTTTGGATTAGCTGTAATATTCTGCACTTGAACGATCACTTCATTAATCTTTGTTTGAAGATTCCTAATATCTTGAATATAAAGAAGAGCAAGAATCTTAGCTGCATTTTCCACTGCTGTTTTCTTCAGTTGAAAACCAGGATCACAATTCATCACAGGAAACGGCTTGCCTCGAATGATTTTAGAATTTGGATTCCGTAAGCATTCGGAATTTAATCTTCTTTGTACTAGTTTACTGCATGCTTTTAATGTGACCAGATGATTCGGATGTCGTGGAATTCGGAGTAATTTTGCCACAGAGTAGGTTCCATTTTTAAACTCATTACTGTCAACTGATGACAATGACAATATAATGATCAAGATAAAATGAAATAAAAAATAAAATAATTAAATATTTATAAAAATAATTATTAATATTAATAATTTTTTAAATTAATTTAAAATTTAATTTTTTAAAATAAAAAATATAAAAAATATAAATATATAAATATATAAATTTATAAATGCAATATCGAAAAATAAACAATGAAGCAATATATAATATTCTATTTAAATATATAAAGATTCATTAAAAGTTTCAATTTTATTTTTCTTTTTAATGTTAGTTTTTAATGTTTATAAATACATAAATATAAATATATATGTATATATATATATATATTTATTTATTTATTTATATAATATATATGTATATACATATATCTGTATATATAATATTAATATATTCATGTGATATTTTTAGAAATAAAAACAAACATAAAAATTAATAATATAAAAATATCGTTTTCATAGTTATTTAATAAAGTATAAGTAAAAATTTAGACAAAATGAAATGGGAAAAGAATAACCAATTTGTTTCAATTACACTGCATATTCTCGTTTTTCTTTATTTTCATCATCTAATATGAATTTATATTATATTATTAATTAATATTATAATTTATAATTAAGCTTTAATCGACATTTTTCGTATTATTTTTTTTGTTTAATCTATTTAAAACATTTAAAGAATATATTAATATTCTGTATATGTATTTACATATGTATTAGGGTGACTTTTATTTTCAACTTCGAATTTTTTTCTTTTTTTAATATAACTTTCTAAAATTGTTCCAATTAATAACAAAATAATCTGTATTTAAATTTGATTAGATAAAATGGAAAAAATGTCCCCGGATTTTTAAATGTTAAAATAATTAATTAAATGCTCATAAAATTTTTTTCTTATTATTTTCTAAATTATTGATTATATAAAAAAATGTTTTAGATAAAATATGTAAATTCATTCAATTATGTTTTATTATTTTATTATATCTTTATATTTTAAAAAATTTATTTATTATTTTTTTTGGTATTTTTCGATAATTATTTACATTCTACACGTTTTTTTTATGTTTTCTATTTTTTATAAATAATTTCTTATATATTTATTATTATTTGTATTTATATTATATTTATTATTATTATATATATTATATTATATTATATTCTTTTATTAATTTATTTATCTTCTGCAGTATCATTAATTATTCATAATTTATTTATTAATTCCAACTCTTTAATAAAATTTGTATTTTCAAATCAAATTAAAAAATCAATTTAAAGATTGATTAAATCTTACAAAAAATTTTTGAATTATTTAATCTTATTTTCAAAAATTACATGTATCTTATGAATTAAATTTATCATATGGATATGCTTCATATTTTCGTTTAATAATTTGACATGATTTATAATATAATATTTTTAATTAAAAAAAACTGTTTAAAAATTAATTTTAAAAAGTCTTTGAGAAAATAAATTTATATTTTTATTAAAGTAACAATTGTATAATTTTCAAATTTTAAAATAAAATTTGTGAAATTAAAAGAAGAATAAACTTTTAAGTTTAAAATAAAAAATATATATTTTTTAATGTCTATTCATAAAATAATAATTAAAAGATACTTTAATTTTCAAAATTGAAAAAAGTTTTTTAATTTTTTTCAAACTTTTTTTATTTTTTCATTTGTATGAAAGAATAATAGAATAAAAGATTTCATTTACTTCAATTTTTTTACAGTGGTATACAGATAGTATAAACACGTTTTTCTTTTTATATAATTAATAATTTAAAATATAATCGAAAAAATGAATTATGAATACTTAATTATTTTAATATTAAAAAGTCCTCAGACGCACGGTTCTATTATCTGATTGAACTGAAATTTGGCATAAATTATTTTTTTATTAATTGGAATTATTGTGAAAATACGAAAAAAATTCAAAAATCGAAAATAAGATATTATATTGATGTATACACGATGTCCCGGTAATTAATGATATAATCGAGAATAAAATTTTTCTGTTTATAAATTATAGTTAAAAAATTGAATTTGAAAATTTAACAATTATAATACTTTGATGGCATAATATATTTAATTTTAATTTTTTCAAAAATAAAAACTTTAGCGATAAAATTGTTTATAGAACTAATAGATAAACGATTTTATTATAATTATAATTATTAATATATTACTAAAAGCGTGCATATATATGTATAATCAAAATTCAATGTATTATACCAAAAATTTTTTATCTAATATCTCGAAAATTAATAAAAATTCGAAATTAAAATTTTATATTCAGAATTTTCATCCTCTTCCATTCTTCAAAATTTTAATTCAACCATGTATTAGAGTGTATACCGTATACTACTTTATTTAAAATATTTTATATTTTATATTTATTTTATATTTTCGATTTATTTTTTTATAGAATCATTCTTAGCCAATTATATCACTAATTATGGAACATCCTATACTGTAATAAATTATATTATTAGGTAACTTTTGAATGTAATACTCGATTGAATTTTATTACATTCGAGAGCTAGCAATGAAATTCTCGCAAGCAAAGTTTTTATTCTAGATGACGAACAATAGAATAAAAAAATAAATAAAGTCCTTTGAGTTCGAGTGGAAAAAAGAATGATGAATCACGAACATTTAACCGAATTATTTTGTTAGTGAAATTCAACTGAGCTATATACACACACACACATATATATATATTTAAATTTTAAATCGACATTTATAATAATCTCGAGAAAACAGATTGTGTTTATATGGTTATTATACAGAATGTCCTAAAAATATGGGAACATTCGTAAACTGGAGATTTTTAATTTTAAACAATATTTTCTTTTTCAAAAATTTTACGGCTTTGTTAATGAATTATTGACTAATAAAAAATATTAGTCAATCACGAATAACGCCTAGCCTAGTCAAGTCGTAAGCGTTGACTATGTTCTGCCAATCGAGCATGAACAAATCCAAGAAACATATCTCGAAGAAAGCATGTTGAATGTAATAAATATTTTTTTATGAATAAAAAATTATATTACAAATAAATCGAATTATATTATAAATGATAAATAAATTGATTAATTTCAATTATGATAAAATTGTGTAAAAAAATAAATCATGTATTATAGTCTACATTAAAAAACAATTCATCAAATAAATCAATCACTCAAGCAAAAATTTAACTCAAGGCTTTGAAATGTGCCATTGAATCATTATTTGGAATATCCTTCCTTAACATTGACGGATGAATAAATTTTTAACAAATTTATATATAATATTAAATAGATTAAAAATAAAATATTACTGAAGAATCAATATCAAAATCATACACTATATCGAATCAACATATTTATCATTCATTTCGTTATACTATCATCAATATTGATTAGTTGATCATTTATAATTTAGTAATTTCAGAAGAGAATTTTGAATTATCTTGTTAAAAAATATTGGTGATCCTAAAGAAGATTAATTTTCTTGTGATAAATAAAATTTCATTTTTCCATTTTTGTTGTTTATATTATAATTTATAATATAAGTTATAATATAACTTTATTGTTTTTTTTTAAAATGATATATCATTATACGATATTAAAATAAAATGATATTTATTATTAAGCAAATATTTTTTAAATAAATTGATAATTAATCACGCTATTATATAACGAAATTTAGCTCAGATGTAGCAGATATTGCGAACGTATAATGTGACTTCGATGTAATTTTGATATCGTTAGGCCGTAACCATCGCATTTTTATTGCATTGGGCTAATACTTACATTTTAAAATATTCCATACTTATTCGCATTGTGATAAAACTCACTATATAATATTTACACTATATAATAATAGAATTAATTTATTATAAAATTTTAATAAAAATTATGAAATTAAAATATTCAAATATCCGTAAATGAAACTTCACATATGAAATTCACTGAATTTACAAATTTTTTGAGAGTTTTACTTAGTCTAAATAGTTCAAGAATTAACAAACTTTATATTTATGCTTCTTTCATCTCGAATATTGTGAATCGCGATTTTATATAAAATATTAAGCAACCAACAAGACCGCAGATCAGCAATTCTGGTTGTGCGATATCTTCAACTTAAGGAAAATTCTTAGAATTAGGTTGAGAATACCGCATATAGAAACCAAGAAAATTGATCGATTATTTATAATAAATTTATTTAAGTGTATGATAATATTGTAAGTTAAGATTGACATAATTAGAAAGTTTTCTTAAAATATCAATTCAAATTATTGAAGTGTATTTTTTGAAGTATTTTTAAGAAATATATAATTTTTTTTCGAAATATGTCAATTTTCGATTCACAATGTATTATGATAAAAGATATTCGCGTTGATGTTATTTGAAAGAAATATTCAGAAAAGCTATAGGATTGTATATTTCTTAAAAATTCTTCGACGTAGCAAGAATATAAATGATACTTGAAGTAATATTTGGCAATCTTAACGATAATCAATATCATCCTCTAAGAAATTTATTATAAACATTCGATCAATCGATCGAATCAATCGATTTCTTGGGAATGGATTCTGTGCAATATTATTCTCAGTTTAATTTTAGGAATTTTATTTAAGGAATATGCATAATCAAACTCGCTAATCCGTAACGTCGTTAGATTATGTATCTTATTGTAAAATTGCGATATGCTGAAATGAACGTGAAGAAAAGTTTTAAAGAATACAAATGTTTTTAAAAATTTAACAAAAATCAAAAGTTATAAATTTTTCAAACTATTTAGACTAAATAAAATTCAATTTTATAAATTTAGTGAATTTTGTTTTGTAATGCGTGTTTACTATGCAGACAAATATGGAATATCATAACATATTTTGGATATTATTAATATTACTCTAATGCGATGGAAATGAGACAGCTGCGATCTGATCTTATCAAAAGTCACATCGAAATCATTAATAACAAAGAATTTCGAGTATTAATTACTTGTGTATATAATAAAGATAATTTAATGTCCACAAGGGTGGATCAATCGCGATACGCGATTGTTACGGATTGTTGATAATGTTTTATCAATAATAGAACATTGCAATATTAATCGTCGTCTGAAATGAATCTCAGCATAACATAACAGGATTAATTATTAATTAAAAATATTTAATGATAAATGCCTTCATTTTGTTTTAATGTTAATCAGATGATAGTGCATCATCTTAAAAAACAAATATGTGCAGGTGCAAAATTTACATTCTTAGGATTATATTCAACAATTTCAATATTTGAAATAGCTATTAGAAAAATAAGCGGAATCTTTCGTTTTGTAAATATTATAGATAAATGAAATTTTATGCGCGAGAAGAATGTTACAATTATCACAATGCAAATTTGTGAAGCGAACAAAAACAATTTGTACTTCGTTTATGTTCAATATTATAGATTGACATTTATGGCGATTTTATCATTATACCATATATACTTCCTTATATTGTCCAACATATATTTCTAGAAAACATTTTTTTGGAAAAAATTTCATTAGAGATTTAGAAGAATATGATCTTTCAACAATGGGTCATCAGTCTATAATGTTAGAAATATTAGATGAAGCCTTTCGAGACAGGTGAATTGGCTGTAGCGATATTGTAAGTGTAACTCCTACGAACATTAAATGAATTCTTTAGATTTTTGTTTTTTTAAAGAATGAAGAAGAGATGTATCCATCATTCATCAATATCAACGGAGAAAATAATAATGAAAATTCATGGAACTGTATCGAACATCAATATCGAATTGGTATAAAGTGTTTAATTCTTATTCGATGTGCAGAAACTTGTATAACGGCAGGAAGGATTATAAGTGATCAACTGATCAATATTGATGATAGTACAACGAAGTGAACGATAAATGTATTGATTCGATATAGTATATGTATTATTCTTTAGTAATATTTTATTTTTAATCTATTTAATGTTATGTGCAAATTTGTTAAAAATTAATTTATGTGTTCAATTTTAAAGAAAGATGTTCCAGACAATGATTCAGTGATAAATTTTAAAGCTTGAATTAAATTTTCTGTGATTGATTTTCAGTGATTGATTTATTTGATGAATTGTTTTTTAATATAGACTATAATACATAATTTTTTTATGTCACAATTTTATATATCATAATTGCAATTAATTAATTTATTCATCATTTGTAATATAATTTTTTATTTATGAAAAAATATTTATTTCATTCAATATACTTTCTTTGAGATATGTCATTTAGATTTATGCTCGATGGCAGCATATAGCTACAATTGCGGTTCGACTAATATGATTGGCCAGTATTTTTTGTTAATAATTCCTAACTTTAATGAACGTTTTTGCAAAGGAAAATATTTTTTGAAATTACTTCAGAATTCTCTAGTTTATGGATGTTTCCATATTTTCGGAATATAGTACATATTAAATATCATAAAAGATATTATATCATATTAATAATTTTTCTATAAATTGTCTATAGCTCATATGAAGGTCAACTCTAATTTTTTAAATGAAATTATACGATTGTATTAATCAATGTGTGCAATGTTACTTTCTTATTTCTATAAAAGTAATTAAACTATTTTATTATCGAAAAATTTTTAATAAGAAAATATTTTAGTAATTTTAATAGTTTTAATAGTTTAGAAAATATTATAATTTTACATTTATAAAATTTATATAAAAGACAAGGAGAGGATGAATAATAGAACATTACATACTTCCTATCTTTCTATGAATTTCAAATTATATCTTTTAAACTAAAGATTTCTTGATATAGCTTATTTTTACTTTACATTTTTACATAATATTACTACAAAATAATTATATAAAATAATTTTTTTTTTAAAATAACGATGTATGTATTTTGCAATAAAAATTATATTTTTATAATTTTATAGTTTTATTTATTTATTGCTAAACGAAGTTACGAATTATATTTTGTATAAAATGATGTGTATATGATCTGTACGATCCGTATTATACATATATTGAACTATAGAAAAATTATTAATATTATATAATGTATGTATGTATATATGTCTTTTTATATAATTTTTATTTGAAATATTTTTTCATTTTACTCATATTTTTTGAGATATTTGAACAGTTCAAAATAAATACAATTATATATATATATATATATATATATATATATATATATATATATATATATAGTTTATTAATTATAAATATTATATTTTGATTTTATATATCTTTTATATATAAATTTATTTTTTAATGAATACATGAAAGATTTATTTATTTATATAATATAAAGAAATATAAAATAATTTATGTAAATAAAAAAATAATATAGAAAATTTAAAAGAACATAATTGCATTAAATTTTAATATGAAAAATATTAATAAATTATATGGAATAAAGGCAAAAAATAAGACATAATAAGCATTTCAAAATATTTATACATGTTTTATCATTTTTATTATTAAAGATACAAAATAATAAAATAATTAAAATGTAAAACGTTATTTAAAAATAAATATATTTAAAATTTAAGAAATATTAGATAATTTAAAAAATTATATTTATCTCATACTCACAGTTTAAATTGTCAAGTGGATTCTTGGATTTTAGATGAGGTACCATTGCTTTCTGTTTCATTTTCAATTTTATTTCTTTTACATTTTGAGAATATTCTTCAACTGAAATAGAATATTATATTATTATTCTTTTGTATTTCTTTTTATATTATGCAAAAGTACCAATAACAATAACAATATATGATATTAAATTGCTAATTTTTGTTTCATTTAATTATAGAATACAATAACATATTAAAATTTGATTATATTGATAATTATACATATTGGAAAAAAATTTATTAAATTCTTATAATCTGAAATATATTGTTTGAAATATATTCGTGAAATATACTTATGATGTAAGACAACATTCTTAATAATTTTTTTTTATATATTCATGTTCCAAAAGAAAACTGAATAATTTTACAAATATATTTGATAAAATTCATTCTGATTCAATATATATATATATTATAAATTGATCCATTTTAAAAAATAAATTCCATTCATAATTGAAATAGAATATAGAATAAATTTTTTATTTTAAATGCATTTTTTTATTTTTTTATTCATAGATTAGATTAGGTTAGATTAAGTTAAATTCTAGAAAACATTCAAAATTCTTTCTTTGAAATATAAATCAATTCTCAAAAAATGTAAGCTGTGTAATGCATCCGGATTAAAATTAATTTTTTTCAATTATTTTTTATGGGTTATATAAAAGCAAAAATATACAGTAGTGTAATTCATAAATACGTAAAAAACCAATATAAGTAATATAGCATAAAAAATAAAAGTATTAGAATAAAATGACATTATTAAAACTTTGAAGAAAGGAAAAAAAATTATTTTAAACATTTCCTTCAGCCTATTATATATAATTAAAAAAAAATAAGAAATATATAAAAAATAGAAAACTATAATTATGTCTTTCTGTCGCCCGGGTATATGCGGATATATGTATTGCGTATATATATATTCAATTTTTGAGATATTAGCAAAAATATTTATAATATTGCATATCGTATATAATTATATAATAGAGAAATTTAAATTAAATTAGTTTCAATGATTTTATTTCGATATATATGCCATTTTTTTTAATTTTTAAAAAATTTTAATTGTTTTTATTGTTCATTAGGAAATTAAAATTTTTCATTTATGCAATTTTCTACTGTAGATTAAAATATTGAATTTGGATTAATTTACGTTACTTTTTGATAAGACAATCTTATATTACATAGAATTCAATGTTAGAAATTTAATTGATATATTAAAATTTTAATACATTATTAAAGTATGATATAATAATATAATAAATATATAGTTTATTTATTAATGTTTGTTAAATTTCATGATTTTGTAATATATAACATAATCATAATTTTGAAAAATATATCAATATGCTGATGATACATTTTACATCCAAAATTTAGATAAAATTTAAATAAAATATTTCTCAAATATTGTGCTACAATCAAAAACTCAAAAACTCGAAAATATAAAAAACTTAATACTTTGCAACGAATCGGAATGCATTGGATTTTTAAAAATATTTTATGACTCGAGAATATTAGCATTCTCAAATATATCGAAATTTTGTCATTTTTAAAAATTTTGAAACAGAAAATCTTATTTTGAAAGCTTATTTAGCTTTATTAAATAAAACAATAATTTTATATATTTTATAATTCAAGACTATAAAATTATAAAGGTGAAATATGAAACAAAATAATATTCGAAATAAATAATAGATATATGTTTTTATTTCAAATTTATATGTAAAAATGCTAATTTTTCTACATTTTCCAATACTATATTATTAAAGATATCATCCTGAGTAATTTTTTCTTATAACTTAATCATCAGTCTCTTATAGTTTTTAAAATATTTATCAAAGTATCTCAAAAATTGCAAAAGACTGATGATTAAATTATAAAAAAAAGTTATACAGAATGATGATTTCGACAATATATATATCAAAATCAATATCATTGGAATTTATAAATAATTATCAAAAATCGTTCATTAATTATTCGAAAAAATAATTTTCATATATTTTCTTATTCTATTATTATTTCAATTTTGAGATAGAAAAAAATTATTTTATGAAAAATGTTTAAAATTATATTCAAATTAAATTTGCATTTTAAAATTCGAAATATGATTTGACTTCTTTAATTTTCAAGGACATATTTGATAATTCTCTCAAATGGTAAAAAAACAAATAAGAATGATTGGATCTCAAAAAAAAATTTTTAAGCCAATTTAATATAAAAATATAATATATAATCTTAAAAAATATATAAGTATTAAATATATAATTTTAAAAATATTTTTACGAATATCTCGAAAATTAAACAACAGTTATATGTATAAATAAAAATTGTTCCATATATTTCAAAATCATTGAAATCAAAATACGTCCTTTTCTTTATAATTACCTAAAATTTTATAAAATCTTTTATATATATGATAAAGTTTAAATATAATAATCATATATTAAATATTTAATATATATTAAACATATTATTTAATTTTTAATAATTCATTGATAAATTAACTTAATTTATTAACTTACTATTATTTTCTGCTTCCAACCAAATTGCATATCCAATTAACCATTCAAGTTGATCCACAGTATTATTTGAAACTGGACATTTAACATCATTGCAGTATTTAGCAAATGCTTTAGACCAACTTTCACTTTTTATGTCACGCAGCTCTTTTCGATCTTGTATATCATACTGACGTATCTTTTGATCTTCTAACCAAAGTGTAATTTTTCGAAAATGTTGTACATCTATAATATTTTAATTTTGTTTAACTACATAACAGATATAATCTTAAACTTGAAATAACATAAATAATCTTAAATTTACTTAAATAATAAGTAAAAAATTTAATATTAAATATAATGAATGAAATTTTGTTACAAATATAATATTTCATTATATACAATATTTTGATAAATATAAATATAAATATAATATATTTTATTTTTCTATCTATACAAAAAATATAAATTATACAAGATTTTAGATATATATTATTCATAAATTAAATTTTATAAAATAATGAGATTATTTATCAATTAATATAAGAGTTTTGAGTAACTATAAATGTTAGAAAATTTTATATATTATATATCATATAATATAAATTATTATTTATTTTTAGAGATTAAGTAATAAAGTTAATTTCAAAGTTAATTTTTTTAAATGAAATCAAATATTTTTTTATTCATAATATGATATTCATTATAATAAATTCATTCATTCATTCATTCATCATTCATGATATTATTTATTCGTTAAAAAAAATTCAAAGATCATATATTATTTCTATCATTTAACCCAATTGCATCAAATGACAAGTTAGAGTTGTATGAAGTTGCTATGGCATTTATCATATGTAAATTCATACTAGCTGATATATATTTGCGAGTTCAATCTTTTAATATTATGCATGCAAAATTTTGAAATTTTATCTTTACTTGTTGATTTTATATAATTTTTTTAAAAACTATCATGCTCACATCTCCATTAATAGGATATTTAAATTTGATTTCACAATAACTAATAGGGTATTTAAATATGATCATTGGTTTAATAAAGAACTTGATTATAAATTTTTAGAAAATCAAGAATACTTATTTGTTTTTATTTAATAGTTATTAGTTTTCTATATTTCTAATTAATATTAACCTTATTATTTTATACTATAATAAATGATTGTATATGGCAGATTGAATTTTCCTTAACAATTATTACTATGAATTATGAACAAAAAATTGAACTACAAAAAATATAATTTATCTATATATTGTATCTGTATAACAAGCAAAAATATTCAATAATTTTATATTAAAATTTTTTTAATATTCTCAAAATATTATCTAATTAAAAGAAACGTTCTATATATATTATATATGTATACAAATTATTGAATTAAAAATTATATATGATTTGATGAATGAATATAATATAATGATTTAATAATAAAAATTATGTTTTTATAAGTTATAATTATCAAATTTTTATATAAATATGTTATTCAAATATTATGCAATTTTAAATCTTTGATTTAAATATAAAAAGCAATAGATTTAATGTTTTAATGTTTTTATACCGGCCGTTATAACCTATAAAAAAAAGTGTATCTATAAATCAATAACTTAATGTAAAACTTTTAAAGAATGAAAATATTCAAAAAAATTAAATATTTCTTAAAATTAATAAATATTTTAAAAAATTTAAAATTATAAATAGTTATTTCAATATATTAAAATATTTATTAATTTAAAAAATTTGTTGAATGTAAATACAAACCATTTATATTAACTTTGTCCCATTCTAGATATCCCAATGCTTGAAGTCTTCTTTTAAACATATTGGACATTTTAAATAAATGCAAATATTAAATTAAAAATAGAAAATTTTCAAAATAGCCTCTTAATTTAAAAAAGCACTAACTATTGACACTAAAAGTTAGTCGATGATTATATGCTTGCTTATGTTAAGCGGTTAAGTTATCGAAAATAAATGGACTAAATCACGTGACAAGTGTTGCAACTTATTATTGGTTAAAAATTGATATCTATTAAGATTCAAATAATATTATATAAAGCATGTACACGTGTTAACTTTAATATTTCATGAACCTGCACATCAGTTTCAAATATTTAATTATATTACGAAAATAAATACGTTGAAATTTTTATATGTAATGTAATATTAATCAAAATAATATTTTGATTTTAGCAGTAATTTGAAATTCTAATACTAATTTATATATCTATATACATTATAAAATTTGAAAAAAATATATACAATTTCAGCATATATTCAAAATATGTTATATTTCAATCGCAGATATCCTTAGACTATATATATTTATAAACATGACTTCAAATAATTGCTTTGAAGCAAAGATAAAATCATCTACATGATATCAAAATAGTAATAGTAATTCTTATTTTTAAAGTAATTTTATTTTGTATTGTATTACGAAATACAATTTATACAATTATAATTATATTAATAATTCGTATAATTTATATAATTATAGTTTGATGATTGAGAGTATATATATATATATGTAAAATGAAAGATTATTGAGATAATTTCAGCAACGTTTTCTCTTGCAAAAACTTTCGTTATGTCTTTGTTAACAAGTTATAAATTATTAACAAAAAAAAAAAAACTGGCCAATTATAAAGCACATAGTTTAAAGCTGCGATGATAACATTAGCTACTGCCATCGATCTTCGAATACAAAATAAAGTTTTATATATATATATATTTTTTAACATGCAAATAGATTAAACTTTATTTTATCGGATTATTTTACATTTCTTTTTTTTATGTTTTTTTTTATATTTTCTTGTATTTTTGGATATATATAATCTATATTATATTTAATTATATTATATTTAACATATAAATTATATAATTTTAATATTAAAAATTTATGAAATCAAAAGTTATGTTCAATTTTTTCATTTTTAATTATTTTATATTTAATATTAGCTGAAAACAAAAAGATGTGCAATGCTTTTTCATATTATAAAAATTTGACTTCACATTGTCATGTGATTTTCTTACTATTGTAGTATTACATGCAATGTTAGTAGTTAGAAGAAAACGATTGAAGCATTAATACTGGAATTAAAACTTAATTTTATTACGAAATTAAAATAAATAAAACAGTTATTATAAACAAAGTATAAAAATCTATATTTTTCAATTTAATCATCCATACATAATAGATAATTACGAAATATGATTATAATATGATATTTGATTTTGGTGGAAGCTTTATCATGCATTATAATATATTACATATTATTCATGCGAAAATTTGAATCTGTAAACCATTTTTAATAATAGAAGAAATAGCAATTGATTTTATATTTTTTTGCAATTATATCTGGTTAAACTTACTACGTTATGAATGTCCAGCAATTCTGTTTTGAAAAAAAGATAAATGCGAAAAAAAACATGGAAATAAAAATATTAGAAAATTCTCAATACTTTCTTCAATATGTCAACTTTAATGAATTATAAATTATGTTAATTATTATTAATATTATATATTATTATATTATTATTTGAATTTTTCTTTTCGAAAATAAAAAAAATATAGAAAAAGTACTAAGAAAAAGAAGAGAAAAAGAAAAATAAATCAAAATTTTGATAAAACTAATATATTTAGAGAAGAGAAGATTAAGAAAATTATTAAAACTTATCTTTATCTTATCTAAACTTGTCTATTATTAAAAGAAAACCTACTAAATCTACTAATCTCTATGGACGAGTTGAAATCTTAATCATCTTTTGGAGCTTTAATTATGTTTTGCAATTTTTCTTTGCTAATATTGAATGACAGATTCAACATCATATTAATTATTATATTATTTATTGCATATATTTTAAAGCTTGTAAGAATGAATTCTCTTAATGCTAACTTTAGTAGTGACACAGAAATATCTGCCTCAGCATTTATTTTTATATTATTCTTATCTTTAATAAGGCAATTCAATGTATAACTATCCAAAATTACTCGATATGATCTTTAATTTCATTGATAATTCATTACTGATAATGATGATTTCAATGGTATGATAGATTGATCAGCTGCATTTCAATGTGTTACTTTTTTCTCTAATTCTAGTGGTAAAAATAAATTGTTCTGGTTTTTTCAATTTGAAATATCATCTCAATGATGGATTTTTTTGGATAAATATTATGATTATCATCTTATAGTTTTATCCGTCTCTTTGTATCATTAATTCTTTTTGATATCAATCATGATCATGAAATATATTATTTTTCTTCCAGTGAATTCTGATTTATTCACATCAGTGAATTTGCATTGACCCATTCAATATCTGGATGATGAACCCAATATGTATTTATTTATAAAATAGAATGCATTAAAATAATTTTATGAATATTTATTTAAAAGTTATAAGAATATGATATCAAAAAGATGATTCTAATAATATTCTATTCAACAATTAATTTACATATCACAAGTATTTTCATGATGATACAGCTTATGTGATAATCGTTTCTCTTATCAAGTAATTGTATATGAAGCAAAAACAAAAAAATGTTTATGAAAAGAATTTTTTATAAAAATGTTACTTAAAGATTGATTGAAGTGCAAAAAAATTTATGTTTATTTTACAAAAAGAAAAAAAAATTTTTTATATTTTAAAATACATACAGATAACATAATTATAACAATATTAAGTAGTAATAAGTTTGAAAAAAAAAAATATATAAAAGAAATAGAAAGAATCATAGATGTGAAAAATTGAGAAGGAGTAAAAAACATTTTAAATATACAAATTCAATTGGAAGAAGGAATCTGATAAATATTGAAGGAATATTGAAAAATTGCTGAAATTATGAATTATGAATATTTGAAATTAATCACATGTGTGTTCATGTGTTAGTAGATGAAAGTTCAATAAATATATGTATGTAAAATGCTCTTTCGACAGATAACAAGTGATATATTTTTTCAATGATAATGGATTGTATAATGGATATGGATTTATAAATGCGATACATCTAATATTAATTTCTCACAATCACATAGTAGATGATTGTGTCCGATGATCAGAACATAATGCATAATTATAAAGAAACTATCTATCTTTTCATCATTCGGCGATCAAAATATGTGTTTACAACAAGATATTAATTAGATTCGTTTTTTATTTTTTCGTGAGAATTCGTATCTTCAGAAATTTCTTCTAAGTTCAATTGAAAGAATCATAGAGAATATGATAATTTGATAATATTAAGATCGTGTCAGAATCCTGACTTGCGATATCTTAAAAAGAAAAATTCCTTGAATTAAGCTGCTAGTCAGCATTGCAAAGATACAGTCATAATCAGGAATTGATTAACATATATTTATTATATAGATTTCTTCGAATGTAGGATGATGTTTATTGCTGTTGAATCAATCGTATCTGAAATATATCTTGGATTTGGGATCATGTTTAAAAATATGCAATTGTAAATGTCAACTAAACTCAAAAACGGAAATTTCCTCAGGTAAATTATCCTTTGTTCAGACTTAATGGAAGTCAATGATTGATAATAATGGATATTTACGTGCGAGGAATTTTTTCGAATAGCAAATCATTAATCTCGCAAACAATAAATATTCATGAACAGAAATAGTTGTATATAAAATTATACAACTGCATCATAATGTGACAAAAGTCAATAATATAATAATTTAAAAAAATGGAGTTTTTTCAATCGATTGTTTTCTGTTTAGAAATAATAAATGATAATAAGTAAAATGTATAAGATTAGTATATAACTGAAATTGAAATTAGTTACGTATATTCAAGCTGTTTATCATAAAAAAAACTATATAAAAACGAAATGGAATTAGATTCTCAAAAATATCACAAGATTCAAAAATTTTAGTTTTAAAAAATTCTGACTTTCTCGAAAATAAGTGATATTATACTCATTTACAAAAGAGTAATAAATTTTATTGAAAAAATGTGTTAATTCGAAGATAAATTGCGAAAAGATAAGATTTGCAAAAAAATCTATTTTAATAAGTAAATTATTGCTTCATATTTTATAATTTTATAATTTTAAATATCTAAAGTTTTGAAAATCTTAATTTTTTCGAGAATTTGGAATTTTCAATCCGATTCGATTTCTTCTCAGTTTCGATTTTAGGTTCTCAATCTCTAGAGATCTGCTAAAACAAAATCTGAACAGACATTCAAACATGATAGAAGTGTTGCAAAGATCAAATAATATTACTTTAAACTGCCACAATCTTATTTCTATATAGAATGTGATTTTTTTTTTTAGCTATCTAAATCTGCCACTAAAAAACCAAATGGAATAAGAAAGAACATAAAAGATATATTCTATTATTATATTATTAGTAATGGATCATCTTTTTTCGTAATTTCAATCAGAATATTGTTCAATTGACAATAATCAATATAATGTTGAATATATAATGTATGATTTTTTTTTCACAAGCATTAATTGGAGAAAATCAGAAACTCTCTTTTATTTCCTTATTTTAATATTTTCGTGAATAATTTGTTTAATTAAAGATATTTACTTAATAGAATGACTACTTTTCATGTCAATTTTATGTTAAACAATGTTGCATTTTTTGATTTTTTTTGAATATTTTATAAATATATTCTCCAATTTCTAAAGAAGCTTTGAGAATTCATTTTTTTGCTACTCCATTAAATTTTCTAAATAATATTCATAGAGTTGCAGATGTTGAAGAACTCTTTCTTTTTATTTTCTTTCTTTATCAATAAATATTTTCTTTGTCAAAAAATTTAATTGACATATACTTTTTAAGAAAATTAGTTTGTCAAAAATAATTTTTGTTTATTTTCATAAATAAGAAATTATTTTTTCGAAAGTTATGCTTGATGAGAAACTATATTTTTCAATTGCATTTTTTTTAGAATCCAAAAAAATTGTAATTCTGATCTCCTCGCACCAAAATTTATATTTGAAATATAATCCATTCTTAATGAATTTATATTAGTGATTACTTAGGAATATATATTATTTACAATTTTTTTTAATAATCATTAAACTTATGGATGACGAGTTATCATCTTTGTGTCAATTTTCAATTTTTTCTCTTTCTTCTTCTTTTTCTTTTTTTTTTTTTTCAATTCTTTCTTAATTTCTACTTTCCAATTTTAATCTATTGCTATCTTGGAAATCTTTTCTTCGTTCAACTTTTTTTTTGTAAAAATGTAAAAATTTTGAAATCTTATTTCTGATATGAATGTTATGATTAAATTCTGTCGTTTGATGAATTCTTTAGAATATTTTTTCATATTAATTAATATTTCCTATTTATAATCATATTTAAAAATTTTGGTTTAAATAAATAATTATATTAGTTCAAACTCATTTCTGGAACTATGATATATAATAATAAAATTAATTTATTACAAAGTTCGCTATTAATAAAGTTCTATTCTATAATGATCAAGAGCAAAATTCATATGCTAAATAAAAGTTTATATTTGTCACTAAATTCACAAGGTTTTAAAGTTTTGTTCATTCGAAGTTGCAAAGTTCAAGAATTCGAAAGAATCTAAGATAGAAAGTTCGAAGAAGTTTTGAGATTATAAAAGTTCTGATTTTAAAATAATTCTAAAATAAAAAGTTTTGAAATTAAGAAATTGCTTGCAAAATGCTTGTATCCTCTAAAATCTTCTCCATGCTCATTTCGCAAGATCGTGAGTCTTCGGTGGATTATATAAGCAATCAATAACACTAGATCAACTCCTGATTGAGATCTCCAACTCAAAGGGAAATTCCTAGAATTATATATATATATATAAATACATACACAGGGTGTTTATAAAAATGTGGAATACTTTTGGAGGATAGATTCTAGACATCAAAACGATTAAAAAGTTCATATGCACATATATTCGATAAGGCTTATTTAAGAATTATAAGCATTTTAAGTTTGTATTAGATAGAGTTTGCGTGTCTTCAGTGGGGATTACACAAATGTTCAATATAACGCTATGGGCCAACTTCCTGATTGAGCGACACCCCCAATCTAAAAAAAATTCCTTAGAATGAGTCTGAGGGGCTATACTACTCACAAATCGGTTGTTTTCCTAGGAAGTTATTTTGCACGTGTTTACAGTAAGTGTTCTTCTCAGAAGATAAGATGATGCTGATTGCTGTTGAAACTGGCATGTGTGTCTCAAGACCATATTTGCTATGCCGAATTCTTTCTAAATGTACAAATTACCAAATTTTTGTCTCAAAATGACATTGTCCTTGCAACATCATTCAGTACTATCTGTTCATGTCTTGACACCATCTGTTCAGTGCCTGAACAATTATTATTGTTGATGAGATTTCGCGAAGAGATATGTTCGATTCAAAAGACAGCAATAAAAGTTAAAAAAAACAATAACTACGTTATCGATAACTTTCGAATGAAAACGATATTGATGAATTTAGACGATGAAAATAATATCAGCAATAATATCGCTATGATTATCATCGCCAACAAAATAATTATTATCATTTTAAAAAGTTTTAAATAAATAAAAATTTATTAAATAAAAATTAAAATCTTTAAATCAAATTTGCCTTATAAATCAAGACAAAATTTAGATCAAAGGATAAAAAGTAATCAGACGAAATTTGATGTAATATAAGCAATGCTTATAAGCAAGAAATAGGAAAATTAAATTGCTTGTCAATCAATAAAACGGTTGATAGGAATAATAACATGCCAAAGAGAGATTCATATCCATATAACATCATATCTATGTCAGAGGTAAAAAGATATAAATATTATTTAACAATTATTGATAGAATTTCCAAATTTCAAATAGTATTACTAAAGAATTTAACAACAATAATAGTGGACATGCATCTTAATAAATCTTTTTGTTTGATACTTTTCTCTGCATGACGGATCAAAAACAATTAGAAATATATTGTTATTGGTTATTATATTCTGCATTATTTATCAATGTTTTCTCCAATACTATCACAAATTTAAATAATATTATATCATTCAATGACTAATAGCATATGAAAACATGACACAGGATTTTAAAATTAACTTTAAATTAAAAAATCATAAGTAATTGATCAAATGAACTGCCAATATTATGTAAATAACATATAAGCAAAACATTTTATTGAAATGTTGTTTGAAACTTTAATACGGATTTCAAAAATTTGTTTTTTTTTCTTTAATGCTTCTCCACGCAAAAATTTTCATCGGGAAATTATATAAGTAATAGGTATTTACATAGAACAATTTATTTTATATATATTGTTTTTCTGAAATCAAATAAAGTGAGATCTCCGTTAAAATCGTCAGATCCATATAAAATAAAAAAAAGAATAGATGATAGAAAATTTGTTATTTTCCAAAAATGAATAGAAAAAAGCAGTACATGGATAAATCAAAAAATTTTGAGAATGTATAAAATAAAAAAAACAGTCATGTTCCAAGTTAATTTAAAAAAAAAAAAGAATTAGTTTTCTTCTTTGAAAAAAAGAAAGAATAAATGTACGATTAAGATGAAATTGAATTATTAACTGACCAGAAGAACATATGTGACAATCGAGACAAAAAAAGTTCAGAAATAATCAAGAAAGCATGCACAATTATAACGAAAGAATTTTTCAGCAATAAAAGTAGTTCTTTAGTTTCTTTCTTTTTTAGAATATTTTTCCATAATATGCGATATTGAAAGTATGGAATTAGCAGAGATTGAGTTAGAAGCTTAGAAATAAGATTTCTTTTGATTTCTTATAGAATTTGGAAATGGTTTATAATTTACAATCAAATAAAATCGATTAGTAATGCAAAATATAGATACATAGCCTAATATATATTATATATATATACTTATATATACATAATATACATAATATATATATATACATAATATATATATATACATAATATATGTTAAAATAGTAATAAATAAATCTTAAAATAAGCCTGTATGAATAAGCTTGGAATCATCTTTCTATTTGTATCTTTGACGCACAAATGAGACAATATCTATAGAATACGAAGTGTTTAATTTTTTGAAAGGTTAGACTTTTTTTCAAATTAAAATTCATATTTAATGTTGATTTATTTTTTCTCAAATTATCTTTTAGAAATAATAAGTTTATATCTTCAATTATTGAGTTATTGAGAAAAGGCTAAAAATTCTAATACTATCAAAATTTTAAAAATTACAATTCAGAAATAGTTTTTATTTATAATTGTGTTATAGGTCTTATTGATAAAGATAAATATTTAAAGTTGCTCTCCAATTAAAGAATGAAATCTGCAAGAAGAATAATTCTACTAATCGATATGTACTTACTATAATAGTCTGTTTATAATCAAACGATTTATAAACAAGTTATTTGTTACCTTATTTTTTTTTTAATATAAAAAGAAAACATTAAATGTATGTTGAAATCCGATTATAAATCATATTATTTATACAATTAAATCGATAGAGTATCAGCATATTATGAATACTGTCTTATCTCGAATTTTTCAATTATTTTCAATTATTTAAAATTATTTTCTAAATTATTAAATCTTGTGATAATTAGAACAAAAAGTCTCATGAAAAAAATTATGAAAATTATTATATAAATTATATAGAATAATCAAATTTCATAATATCTTTAATTTGTTTAAATAAAATTTAAAAAGAAATCAAAATTAAATCGCCCAATAATAATGATTAGACAATAGGATTAGAATTTCATTATTATTTTTTATATTATTTTATTATTTTTTATTTAGAATATAATTTTTCATTACAAATGATATTGTGTATAATGCGTATATTTATATTAGATCAATAGATAAGAATGAAATTCGTTACATAAATCTATATAATAACTAAATATCTGATAATCTTTGATCTCATTATGATAATAAGACGAAATTAAATGCATTGATAATAAACTTATTGTCAATATTGTTTCATCTTACGGCAATATTTTATTCTGGAATCTGCATATGATAAAAAAAAAAAAGATTCCTACCGAAATTTAAATTGAAAGTTCAAAACATCGAAATTGTTCTAAAACAAGTATATGCAAGCAACTATTATTATCATTATCATTATCATTATCATTATCATTATCATTATCATTATCATTATCATTGTCATTGTCATTGTCATTGTCATTGTCATTGTCATTGTCATTGTCATTGTCATTATTATTATATATTTTAATTGTTATATCGAAAATCTTGCCTTCTTGAACCAGCAAACATATACGTTGAAGAAAGTGAATTTTTACAAGAATTTTTCAATCTTATTCACTTTTACTAATACAAGGAATTGTCCAAATTACAAATATAAATATAGATCCAAGTTTGGAAATTATAATCAAAGCTTAAACATAATTAAAGATACTGTCCGGATTAGAGATAAGTCATTTTAACGTTCGATAGAACAAAATTGCAAAGGTGGGAAATCGTCTCTTTTGTAATTCGGAAAAAAAATTTCGATTCGAGTGAAAAACTGAAAGTTCACGTGATGAAAAGTTTTCGAAATCGTAATTTATCGAATACGATTTTGTATAAATATCCCTATCTTTATCGAGAAATTCGAGAAACTCTTGCCAAACCTGGTTGGCTTCATTGATAATGAGTTGCAAAATTATGCACGATATACTATTCTTTCTTTCTTACAATATCGTAATGTATTCAAATGCATTGACAGTAGACATTGCAATTTCGTTTGATAAGCTGTATATCAATTTCTGAGAGATTTGAATTCATAATATATCAACGTTATTAAAACTATTCAACTTTTCCAAATATATCGAAAGTCTTTCAAGTTAGATAATGATAAAGGATTATTATTAAGAAGTTATAGTGTTATAGTGTCTTAGCGCTCATGCAAATTTTAGTCTTTTCATTATTTTTTTCATAATTCAGATATCAAACTCATTTAAATCACAGATTATTTGTTTAATAAGAATTCATGTGAACTCCACAATATATATTATTTGTATTTATAAAATCATTTCAATTTTTAAATTATTTTTTAAAAAATCATATTCTTTAAAATATTTATTTAAAGAAATATCAAATTATAATTAAAAAATTAATTATAATAAATATATAAAAGATAAAAATTAAAAAAAACTATCGAAAAAATCTTTTTTAAATATAAAGGAGAATATAATTATATTGCAACTAAATTAAGTAAACTGTAATTAATGAATAAAAATAATAATTATATATTTTTTATAAACTATATATATTTTTGAATATAATAAATATTTAAAAAGAATATATAGATATAAATATAATATAAAAAAAATAAAGAAAGGGAAGGGGGAGAGAGAGAGAGAAAGAAAGAAGCAGATAATGAAAATATTCATAATTATTACGATAATATAATTATATTTTATTAATAAATAATAATGTATAATAGATATATAATATTATAATATTTATTATTAAATTTTACTGGTCTATTACAGTTTTTTAACAGAAACTTGTTAAATTGCTATTAATCTTCAGCTAATTTTTTAAAATTCGGATATAATGATTCTGAATATAATTTTCATTATGGTAAACAGATTTTTATTAATTAAATTTAATTTATAAACGAAAACAATTGTTCATATAAATAAATATTTTTGAAATAATACAGAATTCATAGATAATTTTGTTTTAAATAAAAATATATTTTTGGAATTTCCAACTTTTTTTTTTTCTTTTAAAATTGAATCGTTTTGCAAATCAATAAGTTCCAATTGTAGGAGAAGAGAAAGCTTGTTTGATTTAAAAAAAAAAAAAAAATTTTATATATTTTCATGTAGGAAAATAAGTTAAGATATCATTGCTTTTATAAAATTAAAAACTTTATGGAATGATTTTAACGTTACTTCTCCAATTTCTGAAATAATATTGCAAAATTGAAAATGTGTACTTAGATATGACGCATAATATGCTATATTGTATTTTAAGTCAACAATAAACTATTAATTTCCAATAACTCAGATAAACTGATCTTTATTTAAGTTTTGCAAAAATTCGATTTAATTACCTTATCCAATATCTTAATTTATATTACAGGTAAAAATTATTTTTGTATTAATTTTAAGATAACAACCATTTTTAGTATATTTGCTTTTCATGATAAGCATGTTGAGTATGTGGATAAATTTGATAATAACACACTATTAAAAATATAAAACCCACTTATTTTTTTCATATCACCTGAATCCTATTCGCGATTGATACAAGAGTGACAAATACATGATAAAGGTCAATAAAATATTACTACATATCAAATTCGTTAATTTTTTATCCAACATTATTCCAGAAACAATGAATCAGCATTATATGATATGATCAACCAAGATCTATTTTTTTTCATATCACAGTCCTTCATTTTTGACAATCAATTGTAATAATTCAAACATTCGGTGAATCGTAATCTTAATATTTCTTCGAATCAGATATTGATGGCAATAGATATTAAAGAATTTTAGTATATATTTATGGAAATTCTTTAATGAGTGAGCTAGTGTACGAGTATTTCGTAGTCAACCAACTTTTTATCGATCGCAGTCGATCATCAACAAAAGGGGATTACTGTCATCAGGAAGTGCTGAGCTGATAATAATATAACTGAATATGATAATATCATTGATCCAAGATAGTAGATTATCGATTAATATCCATCAAACAGTTCAAATTCATTCTATTTATTTGCATTGATAAATCATAATGGATAGTGAATGAAAAATTGATCGATAAGCGACGAAATGATTAAGAGAATATTTATGAATTCAAGAACTCTTTCTCTGAATTTGCATAAACTTTATTGTTTAATATTTAAGAAGCCATGAAATTAGTATATGAGTTTTATTCGAATATTTATTCGAAATTGATAACAAATACGAAAACAATTCAATCGGAATGGAAATTGTTTAACACAATCTTAATTTTGAATTAATAAATTGTACATTGAGAAAAATTAAGAGATTAAGCACCACATGCATATGTCAAATCTAGCTTTCAAATTATATATATATAACTATACAATTTTCTCTTTTCATAGCAATACATATATATTATAATGATATTTTGATATATTTTTTTTATTAATTCATGAAAATGAATTGTTATCAAATGTTCAGAATATTCTATTACCTTAATACATCGTTAAAGAATGTTGCAATTCGAATTATTCAATTAAAGTGTCAAAGATAAATTATAACTTAATGGTAATTATTAAAATTTTGATAGAAAATTTATTAACTCTCAAAAGAACATCATATAACTATGTTGCTTGATTTAAAATCAATTCGAAAACAATCAAATATCAGCTTATAAAAATTTTTGTTGATCTTATCTCGATGAACCAATAGATAACTGGGACAAGTTCATTTTTTTAATATCCAGAAAATTGAATTCAATATTTCTTAAGTAATAAGAGAAGAGTATTTCATTGTTTTTAGTCTAGTTTTATATAATTTTCTTAGAAGAACATGTAAAATATATTTGTTTAACATTACGATTGATATGTAGACAACAGATAAAATTTGAATTGCAATCCAGAAAAAACCATCAAACTATCAGAAAATAGACAATAGTATTTCATATCATAAATCTAGTTTCATATCCTATTTATATAAGATAAATTACGCGTTGTATCAGTGTCCTCAATTTAAAACATATTTATATTACAATTGTTTATAATCAGATCACAGAATTAATTCTTGCATCCGTAATAAATGTTGACATTGCAACAGAAAGTATCATTCATCGATATCGTCTTAATATATATCTCTCCAGAAATAAAATTAGAGTAAAGATTCAATTAAAGGATGGCAAAACATACAACGCATATATCCAGATAGATGGCTTAGAATGATGCTGCAAAGATAATGTCGTTTTTGAGAGAAAATTTGGTAATCATTTGCTTTGCACATTTAGAAACAATTCGGCAAGAGTGGAATGTCAATATGGCTTTAGGACGAGATTATGGCTGAGACGACATTTCTAGTCATGCTATTCTAGTCTCAACGGCAGTCAGCATCATCCTACCTGAAGGGAATTATTAAAATCATACTTTAGAAAATTTTTTTAAAGGAAAATATTGTTTAAAATTATTTAAAAAATCTTCAGTTAACATATGTTCCCACATTTTTGGAAACATATATATATATATATATAAACATATAGTTATGCAAGCTTCAAACTAAATTTATTCAATTTCAAATCATTAGATTAATAGTTTTTTCATAACTTGATTCAAGTACTCTTAGTCAGTTAAATTTGAAATGAATAAGTTATAAATCATTGATTTAGATGATAAAACACATTTTATAGATTAATTTATAGACAAATAGATTAATATATAGACTATTCAGGCTTTATAAATAAAATGTCAATTATCCGAACTAATTAGAATTGAGATGATTTGAAAAATCGAATTATTTGGATAATCGAATAATTGAGATGATGAAGCATGCATGTACTTACTCAATTTATAATTATAAAAATTACATTTAAAATTATTTATTAAATACAAGAATATTATTATTGTAATTTGAAATATAATATATATTATGCAAAATATATTTATTATATAAATACAATAGATAGTAATATATATATAATGTATAGTCAATAAAGTTTATTTTTTAAATCTTCAATCTTTAATTTCTTTTGGATTATCTTTTCTTCACAGTGAAATCTCTCATTCTTTAGATCTCAACATTGCAGTTTCTACTCTAATAAAAGTTTTCACATATATGGACTCGTTTCGCACTTTTTTTTTTGTTTCTCATTATTAGAATTATCTTGATGTATAATATGAAATAACAATATATTTTTCATTCTGGATTACAATATTTTTTCACTTAAAATTTGATCTCTATATCATTTTCTATATCATTTTTATTATATTCGAAAAACTCTGGAGTTAATATATTTTAAAATAAATCTACAACTTTATCTTATTTTGATTTTGTTCGATTTACTCTTCGGCAATATTTCAATTTTATTTCCACGCTTTTTTAAAATTTTAATAATTCATAAATTTAACAATTCAAGACATTTAACATATAAAGACAATCTTTTAAATTGAGTTTTTTTTTCTCTATCATGTATTTCGAATAATCAAACAAAATTCATAACATTATTTCAAAAAATGATATGAAATGTTTAGACAAAAAAATAACGATTTTTCTGTCAATATTTCTGTCAAAATCTTTTTCTATAATAATTAGATAATATGTGAAACAATAGATTTTACTGAATTCATTCAGATAATTTTTGTAAAATCTTATTTAAAATTAATATCAATTGATAGAATTAAAATAAGTTTTATTTTTTATATATAGAATGATCTAATAACTTTGTGCATCTTGAATATCTTCGTTATTTGTAACAGTATGAAAAAATTTTATACATAATTTTACTATTAAGAGAGGTATATTATATGATGTATTTTTTTTATGAGTGAAAACATTGACATTTCAAGATCATTTATATTTTTTTAACTGAAATTGTAATTTTTTTATATATTAGGATATCTCATAAGTTTCTTTCGTATCACGCTAGAAATGACTTTAATTGGCTATTTTTATATAAACATGCAGACTTTTGTTAGCCGTTTATAGCATCAATTTCAGTTGTTCCAGAGTTCTTTTAAAATATATTTCGTGACATAGTCTCTTTTAAAACTTTTTTCTACACCATTCAATACGGATAATCAAAGGAAGCATTTGTTATACTTCATTGCTTTAAAAAAGGGAATAGTGCAAATAATATTGCAGATAAGATTAAGGGATTTAGAACTGACAATTTTGACTTAAAGATGAAGACTGCAGCGACCGTTCAGCAACAACGGATACAGAACTTATCAAGATCATGCTCGCTGAAAATCTGCGAAATAGTGCCACTAACATTTCCAAGATGGCACAACATAATCATCTGATCAGAATGGGATATGTCAATTGATAGAAATCGATTGGGTTCCATAGCTATTGATGGAGATTGGCCTTATGAACCGCGTCTCTACATATGATTTACTTTTCCAGCGACATAAAAGAGATTCTTTCTTAAAGAAGCTTGTCACTGGAGACGAGACTTGAACTTTTATTAAAATCGAAACGCATTTGGTCTAAGGACAATAGACCTTTAACTGTCACGAAACCTGAACTTCATCCAAAGAAAGTTCTTTTGTTCATTTGATGGGACTGGAAAGATGTAGTCTACTGTGAGTTCCTTCTTCAAGATGAAACCATCGATTCTGCAAAATATTGCAATTATCTTGATAAATTGAAAGCCGCCATGTTACATTGCTTGTAAGAGAAAAACTGTTACAATTTGATTAGGACATTCTACTGCATTTTCCGTATTTTCCAGATCTTGCTTTATCCGACTATCACTTGTTCTTGTCATTAAAAAAATTCTCTCCATAATAAACAGTTCCAATCCATGCAAAATAAACATATCTCGAGGAATATTTTGCAAATAAGCTTTAACAATTTTGGAAAAAAAGAATAATGAGGCTTTCGGAGAGATGAAAGAAGGTGATAGAATAGAACGGTTCATATATAATGCAATAAATTATAACTTTAAACAACAAATAACATATTCATTTCGTATCAAAAAAAAAACAAAAAAAAAAAGAAACTTATAGGATATCTTAATACATAAGATAGATAGATTTAATATCAGACAAATTCAAAAAGCTAACATTAAATTTATTCATAAAATGATTTTTTTTTATCTTAGAGTAAAAAACTGATCATTGTAATAAAGTTTGCGATAAAGATGCAATTTTTGAATCACATGCATGTTTTATTATTCTAAATTTATTCCAATATATACTATATAATTCGTTCTTTTGTTTTCCAATATAATTAGCACATTTAAATAAACAATATATTTGAGAATTCTCTAAGAAAAAATCTAATGATATTAAATCAAGAAATCGAGTCGATTATGAATTTTCTTCTCCTATTCATCAATTTGAATAAAAAGTATTTAAATTTTTTTTTTATTTTTTGAGCATAATGTATAATAGTATTCATTATATTGCAACCATAGTGTTTGATGATTATTAATATGTATATTAATATATTTTTTAATAGATTAATTAATGTTGTAAATGTAACATTATAAAGCCAATAGAACATTTAAACATTTTCTATAACGGAAAGAAGATTATTTTATAAGCAGATTTAAAAACGGCTTTGATAATAATTCTTGAATTGATTTCAAAATTGACAATTACATAAATATAAAAAATTTACAGTATTTCAGTTAAAAAAATACCTTGAAATGTTTTTAACGTATTCACTCATACAAAAAATATATCATTTTATACTTTTCCTCATATCAAACAAAATTAAAATAAAATTATATAAAATTTTTTCATATTATTACAAATAATTTAAGATGAACAAAATTATTGAATTATCCTATATATTGTAAGCATCAGTATTCTGTTTATATTTATATTTGTATTTGTCACATTTATTATCTATACACTGGGAGAGAAGAAGTTGTTAGTTAGTTTAAATCAATCCGAAAGCGAAAAATTCGGGTTCGATTTCCATTTCAGATCGATCAATTAATTCTTTTTCTCTTATTAATTTAAAAAATAAAGAGAAAAATTAATAAATTGGGAAAAATTTCATATCACCTAATTGGCAACCATATTTCTATATAATATAATTTTATTGAAATAAAAAAGAAAAATTAATAGATTAAATTTCATTAATTTCTTCTTTAATAATATTGTTTTGATAACCGCATTCCTATATAATCTAATCTAAATAAAAAGAAAAATTAATGGATAAGTTAGATGATAGCGAAATTTTTATATATCTAAACATACATAAAAGAAAAATTGATAAGTTAGGTTTTATTAATTTATAATTTATAATATGTATATAATATATATAAATATAATTGTTTGATTAAAAAATATATAAATTTATCATAACTACTATATGTATTTAGAAGTTTCGTTAAGTTGCTTATCTCTCTAACGATATCAAAAATAAAAAGAAAAAAAAAATTAATGAAATGATAATAGTATATTACATGCTATATATCATGAAAAGAACAATTCTATTTTTTACGAATATATATTAATGTGCAATATTCATAATTTCGATTATTAATTCTCTTTGATTGATTGTTTTTTGAGTAATTAATAATTAATAATCATATTAGAAATTAATAATTAATAATCATAAATATTGAATATAATAGAGATAAACATACATCAATTGATTCACTCTTCTATATTTAGTGATCTGTAGAATTTAAATTGATGTATTATGATTTTGTTGTACATTTGAGAATAATTAAAAAAAAGAAATTTGCATGTAAAAAAATATTCAATCTTTTTAATTCGAAATTTTACTGTGTTTTAATTTGCTCCTCTAGATTTCAGCAAATAGAATAATTATCAATATAACAATTTACTTATAGATTTTTAAATATAATTTAAATATACAAAATTTATAAACAAATTTAGATAAAATGTTATACAATATCAAATCCTGGAATTTATTTGAAATTAGTTTATATTAAATAAAAAATTATATAATATTACCTTATATATTATCTTAAAATTCCAAAATATTATTATTTATTTCAAAATATATAAGTTTATAATTTTTTTATTGAGAAACTCTATTATGCAAACAGCGCTACAATACAATACTGCGCTTTTCTAAACATTCCTTATTGTATCTAATTATCTATCAACGCAAACTAAAAGTATTTATAATTTTTAACTAAATCTTATCGAACGTGTATTTATAAACTGTATTTATAAACTTTTTTTCGCTTTAATGTTTAAATATTTTTACTTACCAAAAATATCTTGCATTTTTATAAACATCCTATATATATTTTTTCTTTAATTTATTTTCTTTTTACTTTTTTTTTATTAAATATATAAAAAATATATAAAATATATAGAGGGATGATATAACACTAAGAAAATGTCGTATCTTATTTAAAAAGTCTCAAAATTCCTATTAGAAAATTTCATAATTAATTAAGTTTTTAACTTTAAGTTATTTGAAAACCTGATATCAAACTTAATTGCTAAATTATTTTCTGTTAGTTAATTTTACAATTTTAATAAAATGAACTTTGAAAATGAAATTAATATATACAAGCTCTGTAATTAATAAAAGAAAATCCTATGGTACAAAGTAAGAGAAAAATATAAAATAAAATTTTTTTATACAAGATATTGTTTTCAAGAAAATCAAGATTGGAAATTTTTCAAATACAAGTAAAATTAGCCAATTGTTGATTGGGTAATTTGATTGATTGATATGAAAGAATAATTGATGAATTAATAATAAATTATTAATATTTATAATTAAATAATTGCGCTGAATATTAAATATGAATATTATATATGAAAATAAGCAAAAAATATACAATAAAATTTTATCTTTAATCCTTTTTAAAAAAATTAAAATTAAATATTATAGAATTATATACTCAATGAATTTTTAAGTTCGATTTTCTTGAAAACTAATTTTTAAATGAAAAAAATGTATTTTATATTTTTTATTTATTTTCACATTTTTCCTATTAATAATTAATTGATAGGAAATTAACTAATTTCATTTGAATTTGACAAATTTTCAAACTGAAATTTTATTCGAAAACGAGTAAATTTTATGCAATTCTTGATTTTCGGTATCGAAAGTCGATAATGAAAATATTACGATTGTATTAATTATAAATTATACATATTGCTATTTATTTCGTTCTAAAAAATTTTTATTCAAATATTGCTGTGATAGTTATTCTGACATTAAATGATTAATAATTTTAAATTATGAAAAAATGTACACAATGTTTAGAAGTATTTTTATTCGCATTTAGCACCATCTATGATAGGAATATAACGTTATATGACTCCAAATATTAGCAATAATAGTAAAAGAATACTTTGTTATTCTTGTTAGCTAAATAGTTGTTCAAACTCTTCTAGAAACAATTGTTTTCTAATATTAATAACATCGTTATAACAATAAAAAGTAAATTAAAAAATATCTAAAAATGTAAAAAAATGTTTTCTTTATTTTAATATAAATAATAAATTTTTCATTATATTTTATAATACTTTCTTTCTTATAACCGATTATATATAACATTTTTAAACTTAAAAATTTAAGATTAAAAAATTATACCTTGAAATATCGCGTATTTTGCATATCTATACTTCTAACAATATTCTTAGAACATAGTTTTTCATATTTTTATAGATAAAAGAATTGGAAAATAAATATATAGTTTCAAATACTTAATGATAATGCCTTACGAAATACAACTCGAAATGCTTAAAAATATAAGATTAACATAATACGATTAAATTCCTATTAAAAATAAAATTTTACCTACTTTTATGTTTTTAGGATATAGACTTTATGAATTTAAAATTAATTTAAAAGAAATCGAAACTTTACAATTATTCAAAAGAAAATATTTGATTCATTCATAACATTGATTAATTAATATAATTCAATCTGAACTCAAAAAAAAAACTTTTTATATTTTGCTATACATGGAAAAGAATGAAAAAAAATTGAATGGTAAAAATAATCAAAATAAAAAAATACAACAACGAGGAAATAAATTCAAGTAACAGTAAAATGTTTTAATTTTTCATGTATTTAAATTAAACTTACAACATGTATATGTATATGTTTTTTGACTAAAATTATATCAAATATGATATTATTTAAATTATATTTATTCATTTAATATATAAAAAAAATTAATCTCGTAATATACTTAATTATAAATTATTTAACATATTGGAGTTTTTCATCGCTTTAGCAATATTCTCATTTTCAGTATTGTATTGCAAATTAATTGCAAATAAAAACTTATTTAATTATTATCGAATATTTAATCATATGGATAAATCATATTTAAAAATAGATCAATGAATTTCTCAAACAATTTCAATGTGCCAATAGTTTAAGAAAATAATATGCCAATATGTAAAGTTAAACGATTTTTATTTCATATGATTATTTAAAATGCACAAATAAATATAAAAAATATAAAATATAAAAATAAAAACAAGAAGATTATTCAAAAAATTCTACAATGAAAATTATGTATGCTCAATATTAATACATATAATAAAAATGAGATAATATAAATTCTAAAATATATCTGAAAAATAAATCCGGAAGATCATGAAATTTTCAAATCCAATTTAAATTTTTTTTTTCAATTAACTATTATATATAAGTATCCTATTGTATAGTTATCTATCAAAAGGAATGATATTTTCAAAGTTTGATGACAAAAAATGACAATTTTATAATAACATAGAGAGAATACATATTAATATATTACAATGTTATTAATTTGGATTACTGAATCTAAATAAAAGTTGAAAAAAGTGATATTTTCTAATCTAAAAAGTGATAGTGATATTGTCTAATCTTTTTTGTTCTTTGGAAGTATCCAAAAGTGCGAGTCTGTTGAGATATAATATAGCTTATTTTAATTATAATTGATATTACGAATAATAATATAAATATATATATGTTATTGATTTAAAAGAAACACATATGTATGTAGCACCTTGTACAAAAAATTACATATTATAAAAACAATAATTGCAATATCTTTAGAAATTCACATTATATGGGAGTTTATTGTAATTTATGAATATGCATTAATGAAAAATAAAATAAAATGGAACAAAACAGATAGAACTTTGGGAAGTATATTTAAATGTATAATATATTAATTATATTAATATATTATATTAATATTAATATATGTATAACAGTGAGATTCGAGAATTGAAATGCATGTGAATAAAATTTTCAGATAAAAATAAAGAAAGGTTGTACATAAATTTAAGAGAAACAAAATTGAATGATTAATCAGTATATATTTTAAATATATACTGGTAATTATTGAAATAAAATTTTCATTAATACTTGATTAAATGGAACTTTAACTAAGCTTCTACTAATTATCTATATTAAATTGATTTCAAATAAGTTAATACATATATTATATATATATATATTATATATTATATATATATATTCCAATAAAAGAAGCAATTTAACAAAAATTTCAATTCGTTTTTATTAAATCTTATGTTTAAAAAAGGAATTCAATTATTTAGAAAATATTAAATTAACAATTTATTTTTGTAAATTATATCTATTGATTTTATCAAAAGATCTCTCACTATAGATTCCTCGAATTTTTTTCATCATTTCCATCTTTAGTTAACAATTGTATAACTTTTCTACTAAAATCTTTTGAAGCAAAATAAAATAAAACTTCTAAATAAAAATTCGATATGTTAACTTATTTCCGAATATTATTTATAAATAATTATATAAAAAGAAATCATAGTATGAGATATAACAATATCAATTACTAACTAATATTTAAAGTAATTAATATTGTATAATTAAATATTTAAAATTTCAAAGTACATATTGAAATTAATATTATGTTAATTTTAAAACGAAAAGAGCAATAAAAAAGTAATACAAGCAATTTTTTTAACAATAATACAGAAAACGATATATGAAATACATATTATAAAATATTATTATAATTTTCGAAATCTATAAATATTATGATATTTTAATTTGTTTTGCTTAAACGTATAAAAATTTATTTATTTATTTTGCAATTTGCTTAAATTAATTTTTTTATTTGTATCTTTTTTCGTATACCATACGTACATAAACAAATACACGTACATAATATTTTTATATTTATAAAAAATATATAAAATATACATTTACAATATTAAATATTAACTATGTATGTTTACATACCATTTTTTATATAAACATATCATTGATTAGTCTACTGTGTTCTTTATAAATTTATTATTAAAATTTTTATAATTTGAAATTGCATTCCAGTTACAATTATAAATAAAAATAATTTTTTATAATCATTCATTCATTAAAATATATTACAAATTTAAAAGAGTAATGATATAATTACAATATTTTGGAAATTAAATATATTATTAATTTCAAAAAATTTCATATATTATACATACATAAATATAATAATTATTTAATATTTATTTAATGTTTTTTATCAATTTATATCAATTTATTTCAGTTATAAAATTACAATAATAATTTATTACATCAAAAAGAGTTAATAATTTAAAAGAAATAAAATTTAAAATATAATAAAAATTGTTTCATTAAAAACATCATCATTTTGTTCATTATTTGATTATTCATTTATTTAATTAAGTTTGATTAAATAAATTGGTTTTTTTCATTTTCTAAAAAATATTTTTTTTAATATTTATATCATTCAAATTAAATTCTTATTTAAATATTCTTTCAGACTAATGATTTTCATATACAGATAAAAACTAGTACATCTTTAATATCTTATAATTTCTTTCTTTATAATTTAAATATCATCTGATTACAATTCTTAATTTTTTGTTTAAATAAAAGAAATATACGTTCAGAAAGAATTTTTTAGCCAATAAAGTGTCATATATTTTATCATAGAATATAAGTTTATTATCAATTCTGAAAATATAACATTATATGTAGATCGTTTCGTTTATTTTGCTTTGTTTAATATTTTTATTATTTTTAATACAGAAAATAATAATAGAACAAAATTGTTTAGAATTGTTTTCAGAGCGATGAATATTATGATTCATGATTTTTATTCTTAAGATATTCATTTTTTCGAGTTTTCAAAATCAGATATTTTTCTGTATTAATATTTTTTTATATGTATTTTATATTTTTATAGTGTGATAGACATCGCCAAGAAAAAATATTCTTTGATCTTTAAAAAATTTTATTTGATCGTAATATTAGTTCTGTCATCATTAAGAATTGTGGATATAATGCAAATGCAAATCCTTTGGAATTCTTTGTGTGCTTTTGCGATCAAATAGAAAAATTTTACAAAATCATATGAATCTACAAGAGATTGAATACTAATGATTCTGCCTGGAAACGATTGCAGAAAAAAATAAAAATAAAATAGTCTATCTTCCGGATAAACTTGTGAAAGAATTTTTCCAAACTTGTGCGTGATTTTTAGATTTATTTTTTCGCAATGGTTAATGTTAATCAATATTAATCGTATTAAGTTATGATTTAAATGGATGCTTAAGTTGGTATAAGTTATTATAAAAGCTCCAAAAAGACAATAATTTTAAGTCATCATTAAATATTGATAATCTATTCGCTTTTGGAAATAAATGCATTCAAATTCATTTGACTGTATTTAAATGTATTTATCCAGAAAATAAATCTTCGTGGAACGAAAATATTGAAATTTTTTTCTCAAACAAAAAAATTTTCGTTCATCATTCATCAATGATTAAATTTTTTTAATCTGTCGTATAAATAATAATTGTGTCATTATAGATACATCGTTTTCCCTATTTAAGGAATTAATAATATCATGATGTAAAACACTATTTTAATAATAATATTTGTATTGATATTTTATCACAGAATCTACAAAACATTAAATTTATTTATAAATTTGTTCTAAGTGTTTCGAAATGACAAAATCATTACTTTACATCCACTATCAGTCTTGTGTTATTTACAAAAAATAATAAATTTATATATATTTATATATATAAATTTTGATTTATTTCTTTTTAAATCTTTTTTTTTAACGCAATCCATGATTGTTTTAATTTAAAAAAGAACACAATGCAATTCTTCAATATAATTAAGATTATCTTTTTGAAAAACTTTATATTCTTATTAAATTATGTAAAATTTCCAATTTTTGTGATTCCTATTAATTCATATTTAATCTATATTTGCATTGAATTTAAATAAAAAACGGTGAATCAGTAATTTCTTCAATTTCTTTGAAACTGGTTGATATTGTAGACATTTGATAAATAAATAATTATATTTTATATATATAAAATGTAAAAATAAAACTATATTAATACATAGATGTCGAGGAGCGTATATATACAAGTTATTATTATACAAGTTTCTACGTATTCTAGGTATATAAATAAGTTCTTTCTTCTTCTTTTTTCTAAATTTAAAATTTTATTACATAAATTAGGTACAAGATTACGATCTCAAAGTATTCACGCTTATTCTCTATAACTTTTTCCCATCCTTTAACAATGACGGCTGCTTGCTGGTTACGAAGTCATTAATATATTTTCGGATATCTTCTTTCGAGTTGAAGTGCTTTCCCGACAATTGATGTTGTAGACTCCAAAAAACATGATAATCTGACGGAGTCAAGTCTGGAAAGTATGCAGGATTTCTATCCCAACGCATAAATTATATTCCGCGTTCTTTTTGCAACGTGTGGCCGAGCATTGTCGTGTTACAAAATCACATGTCTTGCTCTTGTCCAATAAACGACTGTTTCTGTGTAGCTGGTTGTAAAAAATTTATTAATTGATTTTGATAATATTCGGCAGTTATTATTCTTCCAGGTGGAAGTAGTTCATAATGGATGATTCCTCGGAAATCCTATTGCATAGACAGCAAAACTTTTTGCAATGCAAGTTCAGTTTTGCCACTGAAGTCGACGATTTCTCAAGTTTAATCTATGATTTTTGTTTGAGATTGTCATATAAGATCCATTTTTTATCGTCAGTAACAATTTTGTGCAGAAAATCTTTTCGTTTTATGCCGTGAAAAGCAACAGAAATCTCGTCTGTTTTTCTTATTCATTTCGCTTAATTCATGAGGGATCCGAGCATGAGCATCGCTATAACTTCTGAATTTTACTCACTTGTTTCAATCGGATAGACACTATTTGTCTGGTGACTCCCAATCTTTCTGCCAATTCTTCTTGCGCCTAGGATTTTCTCTAATTTACTTGAATCATCAAATTAAAATTTTCGGCTTTAAATCTTTGGTACTATTTTTTGCATGTTTTCTAAAATACAGCATTTCTCTAGTGTCATACAAACCATTTCAGTAGCTTCAATAGCTCATTTTCTAAGCTGAAACGCAAAAAGTAAATGATGATGCAAATGATGCTTCTTGCACGCCATATTGCTTGAAATTGTTGTATAGAACTGGAAATTCTTAGAACGCTCATCGGGACTTCTCTTAAAAACAAACGAACGCTCTTCTAAATGACACCACAAACTGTAAATAATTTGAATTCAGTAAGAAGTTATAATCGTAGAAAAATGGGGGAAAGAACTTATTTGCACATCTAATATATATAAAACAAGGCGTATAAATTGTTTTGTGATTATATATATATATTATTATTATTAATTATTATAATACATAATATAAGTAATATAATGTGTGTAAAATATATAGGATATCTTTAGAGAATCGATTTTATATAAAATGAATGCAAAAAATAATAAAAATATCAATTAAAACTTATTTTTTTAATAAATATAAGAATTCTGGAATGCAATTTTTTATTGTTTTATTATTATATTTGTTAGTTTTATTGTTATATTTCAATCTCTTCCATAAACGTAATTTTAATTACATAAAATTAATATATCAAAAATTAAAATAATTCATTCATGTGATATTATTTAGAAAAACATTAAAATATATATTACAAAATAGCATATTAAATATTCTATTACTTTATTATAAAAATATCTATTAAATATAATTTTCAATATAATTCAATATAATTGTCAACAATATTATTTATACATAATATATATAAAAATAAAATTATTATTATATTTATATACGTATATAAATATTATAATCATAATTTATATACGTATATATATAATCACCTTAAATTTTTTTATAATTTTATTATATGTATATATTCTTATAATAATATATAAGTATAACAAGTCGATTATTTAATTAAATGTCGATATTTTTAATACGATTTTAAATATAAATAATCATATTATTGTAACAATATACACTTATAAATTACAAAATTAGGAAAATATTTAAAATGATTACATTTAAAATGATCAAGATTTTCAAGAATTTTTAAACAATTTTGTGGCTTATATATTAGTCATAATTCATCATTATTATCGCATTATCATGGCATTGAAATTTATTATCGCGACATATTTTCATACAGTGTCAAGACAACAAAAATACATAATATTTAATGCCTAAAAATATATTTTAATATGTCCGACATATAGACAGTATAACAATGGCATTCTTCGCGTTATCATCATCATCATTATTATTATTAATTTTTATATTCCATTAATTCTTCTCCAGTTAATTCTTTTACTACTTTCAAATGAAAGTGTAACATCATTTTTTAATGAATTGTTTTACTTAAACTAGATAAAATGAAATTTCTTAAAATTGAAATTTCCTATAAGTATTATATGTTATACAATAACATCTAGTACAGTAGTATTCAAAATAATTTCTTATACATATTATATATCTATTATACATCTATTATACATCTAGTATAGTAATATTCATAATAACTTTTTCTAAAATCTCGTTCATTATAGCATATAATTGATATGCATGTGTGTATACTGTAACAATAATAATACAATGATTTTATATAAAAATAAATTTAATATTAAAAAATATAAATATGTATATTTAATGTATTTATATGTATAATTTTAATGTATAAATTTAATGTATTTATTATATATATACATTATAAATTATATTTATTCAATATGATATCAAAAATCGAAAAAGATTTGATGAATATTAATACTTTGTTATGTAAAATAGTGAAAAATGCAATGAAATCCAAAAGGACTGGACATATGTTAATGATATATATTGATATATTTGTATTGAATATATAAATTCGAATACTGGAAATTTTTTCGAAAAAATTCATATTAAATGTATATAAAAAAAATGCATACATTATGTAAATATAAATTTTATATTTCATTTAAATGTTTTAACGTTATTTAAACGTTATAGTATTTTGATTTGAGAAAAATTATTAGAAATAGCATTAGTTTAATTTATAACGTTGTTTATTATAGAGCATTTCATTGTCACATATTTCAAATATTGAATTACAAATCCTGATAACTTATAAAAAGCTAATTTTCTTTATACATACGAATAGAATGCTTTTTTAATTTTCTATAGTGATGTATTATTATTATTATGTTATTATTAATGATATTCAAACGATATCAAAATATTCAATAGGAGATATCGATATGTATTAAAAATTTAGATATTTGATTTTATTTTTTAATCTCTTTAGTCTCTTAAAATGATATCAAATCAATTCTATATCGGATCAAAAACTCTTTGATACCTCACAAATATTGATTTATATTAATTATTTATATTTGATAAAATATAAATAAATCGATACTTATTTTATTCTTAGGAAGATTTCGATATCTTAGCTTATATTTATAAATATCAGAACTAAAATCATGTATTGACTTATATATATAATAAGAAAATAAATATAGAACTATAAGATATAAAAAAAAACAAAAACAGTTTATATTGATCAACAATGTATACATTCTGATAGCATAACAAATGCATTATGTTCTTCTTTTCCAGTTAGTTTTTTCCTTTTCTATTATATCTCCTATAAATAGAAGTGTTACATCAATGTTATAAAAATCTATAGAAAATCTGGTTTAATAAGAACTGCCAAAATATATATATATATTTGAGTATCCCAAGTTTAAATTGCCAATATATTCTATGAATTTAAATAACCAAAAAAATTAAACAATCCCAAAAACTTTATAAAAAAGTTACAAATAAAGAAAAACATAGATTTTAATATAAAATTTTAATAATTTTTTTAGTTAAAAATAGATAATTATCTAAGAAAATTAATATTGTAATCTTCTAAATCAGCCGATTTTACACTATTTTATTTTCATCTATATCAAATTTAAAAAAAAAGTGTAAAACAAGAATAAATATATGTGATGAATTGATATAAGAGATTACTGATTTATTTAATGTGAATTTTTTTACTGATTTATTTAGAATGAACTATATATATTAAATTTCATTTTGAACCGGGTCAATATTATATTGTTAAAGATGATAATCATTTTGAAATGGAATACTAATTATAATTATTTAATATTAAAATTAATGTAATAGTAATAATTAATATTAATTTAGTAAATTAATATTAATTAATATAAATAATAAATACAGTTTGTATAATAAATTAAATATCGCTTAATTGTTCCTTTTTCATATTTTTATATATTTATTTAAAATATTTTTTAATAAAAATTTTTTTTTTTAAGGAATATATTTTTATTTTATTTTTTGCTTATTTATAAATTCATTCAATATATTGACAAATTTGATATCTTAAATCTGAAATTTCTCTCTTATACTCTATCTCTTTTTTTTTTATATATATATATATACATATATTTTAAATATTTATATTTATATTTATAATATATTCATATAATACATTCATGATATATATATTATATTTATAAATGTAACATAATAACTTAATAATATATATATTTATAAATGTAATATAATAATATATAATAATATATTTTTATATATGCAGCTATATTTTTTAGTAAAATGAAAAATATTTTTGTATATAATTTGAAAACTAAAAATAATCATTGATTATAAATAATTACTGTATAGTAATAAGTTTCTTAAAATTTCTTATCAATATATTTTAAATTAAAGTAAAGAAATTTTATATTAACATATGCATATCATATTTTAATGTGCATTTTATAAATTCTTATTCTATTCTTTTTACGAAAGAAATATCTATATTTAAAATTAGAGAGATATAATATTAGATATAATAGAAATAAAAAACAAAAATAAAAATAAAATTCCTTCTATCGATGAAAAATTTTTATTAATATTTGAGAAAATGAAAAATAATATAAGATAAATTGTTTTTTCAAATTTCGAATATATCATCGAATATATCAAAGAAAATAAAAAAAAAATCATCTAAAATTTGCATAGAGATATCTGTCAATTGTAATTATATATTGATTTTTCAAATAAATATTAGATCTTATTGACATTGCTAAAAAAAAAATCTATTTTTTATATAAATAAACTGAACGAAGAAATCTTTTTATCTATGATAATGAACATTTTATATAAATTATTTTAGATTTGATGTATTATTTATATCTTTGAATACTTCTAAATATTTCTTCAACATAGTTTTATGGCCATTATTTTTAATAACTTTAAATAATGTATATTCTTGATCATTACTTATCTTATCATAGCTTTGAATTTATCGAGTTCAATTTTTTTTAATTTACTAATAAGTTCAATATTATTATTTTTTGCATTCTCAAATAATTCTTCTAATAATTTAATAAACTAAAAAGTTCATAATATTTTAATTAATAGAAAAATTGAATGATGTTTTATCATTTTTATTTTTTATATTATAAATTGTATCAAGTTTTAATAATGATTGAATAATCTCTAAATAATTATATTTAGCTGTAATATAAAATCATATATTACTAATAATAGGGGTTTTACTAATAATAGCATTAAAATTACTTAATTCATTATGATTTACATATTATAAAAGAATTTCAACAATTTCTTTGTAATTTTTAAAAAGCAATATGTAATGCTATCTTATCATCTTTATTAATATTTGCACCATTTTTTAATAACACTTTTAAAATATCTGTTTTACCGAGATTGAAAACTTTTAATCGTAATATTTGTAATTCTTTCAAAAAAATGTTTAATTTCTTTGACATAATCATTATCTATTGCAATTAATACATATTTTAATCCTTTTTTTATTTTTAATATATTTAAATTATCTGATCCTAATATTCTTTGATATTGCTTATAAATGTCATGCATAAATATTAATGTTTCTTTATATTTCTTCTGCGAAAGAAATATTATTGTTATATTTTCTTTTATTCCCATTGTATCATAATGTTCCTTCCCTAAATTAACTTCCTGAAAATGAAATACTTCCTTAGACAATATCATTACTTTATCATATTTCCCCTGAGTTGTAAGTACTAGAGGTATATTATTTTTTGCAATAAATATACAATAATGATTAGGCACTAATATTTGAAATTTATTATAAATCTTTAAAAAAATTTTTAAAGCTTCATCATATGTATTTTTTCTGTAAAATATCATACCTATGTCATTTTTAATATATAAAGTATCTATATGATTTTTTTCAATTATTTTCTTCTAAATCTCGTAGAGCTCCTGGAAACTATTAAATATATTGATATTCTTTTTTTGTAATATATTATATATTTGAAGTATATATAATTAAATTATGGAGATGATGATCTCTAAAAACACATTTTATTAATATTTCATTAATATATATTACTTCATGATAAAATTTTAAAGCATTTTCATATTTCTCTTGTTTAAAGAGTATATTTGCTTAAATACAATAATTATGCAAAATATTAGGATGTTCAGGATCTAAAACACATTTTTGTTTATTCAAAATATCTTCACATACATTCATAGTTTCATCATATTTGCTTAGTTCTATTAATATATGTTAGTTGAAGACGACTTCCTAAAACTATAGAATGATTTGTTGTATTCCAATATTATAATTTATTTCTTGATAAACTATAGGTTCTAAAACTATAGGATGATTTGTTATATTCCAATATTATAATTTATTATTTCTTGATAAAAATTTAAAACATCATGAAATTTTTTTTGTTTGAAAAATATTCCAACTATATTAAATTTCAATGTTAAGATAAAAGGTTGATTTTTGTAATACTTTTAATATTATATATTTTAATAAACATTTTTAATGCTTCATCATATTTATCTTGTTGCACAAGTATACCAACAATTGAATTATATTTATTCAAAGTTTTACAATCATTTGTTCCTAATATATTTTTTTGAATATTATATATTTTCTAATATTTTCTAATATTGATAATTATTTACATATTTACCTTGATAAGATAATGCTGAAGCTAAATTATATTTTATAAATAATATATTAGGACATTAAATAACTCTATTTTTTGAAAAATTTCAACAAATATACTGAATTTACCTTGATACAATAATATTAAGCCCATTTTTTATTATTTTTTATTATTAATAACTAAAATATTAATATTAACTTATGACAATTTATATAATAATTGCAAAAGAGTTTGATTAAATAAATATGCATTATATTTAACATTATCAAGAAATTCTTTGACAATACAACTTGAAATATGAAAGAACATTGTCATCAATGTATTATATTTTGTTGAATAGTTCCAAATAGATATTACATGATTTATATTATCTAAACATACATTAGATTTATTGAATAATTTTAAAGTTTTTCTTAAAATTCAATATTTTGATTTTTTAATTTTATTTTTATTACTTGCTATTAATCTACAAATATTAGACATTGTATGATCTATTCGAATCATTGAATATTCTTTTAATAATTCAATTGCAGAATAATTGATCTTCATTTTTTTAATTCTAAAAATATATATTCATTGATATATTTTCAGAAACAAAATAAGATGCAATATTATTCCTAAAGCATTGTTACCATTTTTTTTTTTGTTTTATTTTATTTAGAGTAATATTTCAAATTGTAAAAATTTTAGTATAATCACTATCATTAAGTGGTGGAAATTCATATTTCAGAAATTCTTCTATTTTCTCTTTAAACTTATTCAAATAATCATTAATATTAAATTTTGCTCCTATATTTCTTAGCTTCTTATCTTGTGTTTTTATATAGACTGCAGCTTGTTGTAATATTAAAAGCAAATAAAGTAATTATTTTATTATCTCTTTAATATTTTTTAGTTGTATGTTGTTATTTATATTAAAAGAGTTTTTAATAAATTCTATTGTTTCATTTACATTAAATATATTTTATATTTCATTTTATATTTATTTTATATTTATATTTTATATTTATTTTATATTTCATTTACATTAAATATATTTTATAATTTTAGGACTTGTATATTTTGTAGCCATTTTTTATTATGACAATTAATCAAAAAATAAAATTTATTATATTTATAGAATGTAAAAAATGTAAAAAAATTTTTTATACCATGATCGAATTCATTTTCACTTTTATACTTTTCAGCATTATCAAAAATAAAAAGGTATTTTCTTACTGAAAAATATTTATATATATCTTCAATTATAAAATATAATTTCTTTTCCTTATTATTAACATTTATAATATAAACTAAAGAAGCTAAGTTAATAAAAAAGCTATATTATTTTAAAATTTATAACATACAGACTGCTTTTTCATACATGTTATATTCAAAATATTATCTTTACTTTTCTCTTCAATTCCAATTTCATCTTTCAAACTTTTATAATCCCAATCAATATTCGTACTAATAATAATATCTTTCACTAGACCATTTTTAAATAATTTCTCGTTTTTAAATTTGTGATAAGAAATAAAATATTTTATCAAATTATTTTTTCTACTAATAAATCATATGCATTTATTTTTTTTTAGATTCATCTGATTTATGTTTAGCTTGTAACAGGCAATAAATCTTTTTACTATTTTCAATATATTCAAATACTAAATCATCAAATTTATTAATTATTTCAATACCTAAGCGAAATGTATAACAAAGTAACTCCATGATATAAGAATAATATTAATAATTTTAATTAATAAATATTGCCATGAATTGCATTTGTTACTATTATTTTATACTTTATAATATTACTTGAGCCTTTCATTTATTTTGTTTTTTATTATTTTAATAAGACTCAAAAGTAAGCTCAAAAAAATTATATTCATTTTGTATAACCTAATGTATTTTTTGAAATGTTTTTTCTTGAATCTGTTTTTTATTTATATTTTCATTTGATACTTGAACTTTTAAATTTAATGATATTTCTAAAAATGAAAGAATTTCTGATTTGTTAAAACATTAAACATAATTTAATAATTTTTTACTTGTAATTTTAATTTCTTCTTTACTTAAAAGTAACTTAATAATTTCTATATTTCCATTTTCCATTTTCAATTGCACAATACAAAGGTGTTATCATCTCTATTTTTAAAGTTAATGTTTATTCCTTCTTTTAAAAGATGCACTACTTCAATAACATTGTTTTCACTAATTGCAATAAGTAATTCTCCATTATTAATGCTTAATCTTCTTGATTTGTTGTTTTATTTTCTATATTAGATCTATTAATTCTTATTATTATTTAAAGTTTGAAATTTATTATGAAAATGTATATTTTTAGAATCTGATATATTTTGTTGTGACATTTTATATATTTTATATAAAGAAAAAAGTAATCATTCAAATTTTTGTTTATTAGTAAATAAATATAAAAAATACAAAATATATTTTCTTTATTTTTTCATATTAATATAACACAATTAATATAATTTATATCAGAAATTATCGATAATACAAAATAATAGAAAATTTATTTCATAAATTTTAGATTATAGGTTATAAAGAATTTAATTATAAATTTTAACCTAAAATTGAATGAAAAACTCATCACAATAAATCTAAATACTTTTTGAAGATATATTTTTTTTTTTACTGAACTTTATTTGAGTAAACAATATTCAGAAACAGTACACTTCTCCTTTTTATTCATTAAACATATAAAGTAGAGAAAAAGTTAAGTATAATTATAATTAACTATATAGTTATTTTTTCCAAAAAGTACAACATAAATATATAACTCCGAGAAAATAATAGCATATACTATGATTTTCGATATTAATGCAATTTATCCAAATTTTAAATATATATAAATATAATATAAGAAAATGTGATTATATTATAAATATTATATAATATATATATATATATATATATATTCTACAAATTTTACTCGTTTATGTAGAAAATGGATAAGATAAAATAATAACACATATCTGAAAAAACAAATCAATCAATTTTTTTTGTTTGAGGAAAAATTTTTGATGTATTTTTGTATACCAAATCTGAATCTGATTATAAAAATTATGTTACTTTACTGTTCATTATTAGAAAAAAATCCCGCGTAAGAAATGCAGATTTGATTGGTTAATATGGAAGAAAACACCTATTTTCATACGCATATTTGTTTTTACTATATTTGTCACAATTGTATTTACTATACTTGTCATAAATTAATTCAATTATGACAGAGAAGAGCAATACAATCTATCAAAACCGCAATCCGTATCTAAATCTCAATGCATTAGCATAGAATTTAGAATATTCTAACGTATCAATGTAATATAAAAATTTTTTCATAAAAATTTATAAAAATTTCTCATAATGTAGACTAATTATGATGTAACAATAGTTTGATTTATAAATTTCGTATTGAAATAATTAAGATAATAATTATATGTATACAAATAAACTAAACATATTATAGATTAATATTACATTAAAATAATTAATAGTTTATTTCAAATTTCAATTTTAAATAATTATCCTAACATAATTTCATAAATGAAAATAGTTTTTACGATTTTGAATATTTAAATTATAGCTTTTTTACTATTATGTAGTGTATAGTGTCAGGATGTGTCAACAAAGCATCTGAAGCAGAGATCGCCGTCTCGCGAGACTTTTTTTGAGTAATGAAGATATAAAAGTAATAGATATAGAAGATAAATAGATACAAAATATGAATTTTTGCTAAAGGAATTTAAAAAATTTTCCTAATTGTCGATAGATTAAAAATGAATGTTAAATTGTTATATTTCAATAAAATAATTCTATGATGATAAATCAAATTTAACTTCATCGGGAAAGTAATACTATATTGTAATACTATACAAAATATTGAATAATAAATTATAATAAAATAAAAATATTGGAAAAAAAGATATTTTCTTAGATAAAGTTTTAAATATAAAAATCGATATTATATTTTGTATCGATTTATTTTTTAAATCTAAAGTGATACATAATTTCATGGCTGGATTTTAGCACATAAAAATTTTTTCAACTAAAAAAAAAATTCGTTGATTTATTTCAAATATATATTATTATATCTATTTCCATAATCCACCTATTTTCATAATTTATTTTTATAAAAAAAAAAAAGTCGATAAAAGAAAATATTGACTATTTTTCTCTTTTGCATAACATAGAGTCTACATTATTAAAAAAAGGATATTTTATATAAATATACATTTAAAATTTGAATAAATTGAATAATAATTTTTTCCATACGATTTATATTTGTCGCATTTTTACATATTGTAGCACTATTGTGTATTGATATGATAAATTGCATTATTATATATTAAAATACCATAAAGAAGTACGAAATGGTGATACGATACACGTATGAAATAATATCATGAACAAAAATTATGACTTATTTATATTATCGTGAATAAATGAACCTAGAAAGAAGAAACACCAATATTGAATGAAAAATTATTTAATTTATTCTATATCAAATCAATCATTTTTTGATTTGATTTAATATTTCGGATTTTGTTCACCTGAAATGCGACTGCCATTTATTAACTATTTTTATACATATATTATTTTGATATCCAAAATATATAATATAATATATAATAGATAAATTAATATATATCACACTTACAATTAGTATTTATAGAAAATCATAGAGAATTTAAAGATGTGAAAATAAATATAAAACCATTAGGCAATTGAAATTATAGTAATTGATTATAACAATAAATGCTAAGTACGAGATTAATATCTATTATTAAATTTTTATCTCAGAAATTATTTATCGGATTCATTTTTTTTTTAATTTTAACTGAGAAAAATGAACTCTTCTTAATATCGGAAATATAAGTAAAAAATATGAGATAAACGATTGCAATTGATAAAACAAGTTTATAGTTTATTGGAAATATTCTATTCATGATCAATGTCTTTTTTCAAATATTCCTAATTTTTTTCGACGCATTTTCAACGATTCAAAATGCGAGTGAAAAAAGAGATGACCGCTATGATCTACTATCTTTAGGGCTCATAGGTTTTTGTTGATATTACATAGTACGTTCATCGGTGGTTTACATTAAATATATTTTCAGGTTGAAAAATTATTTTTTAAAATTGAAAATTATAAATAAATTTTTATTTTTTTTAATTTTTAGTTTGAAATTGCATTTTTAAAAAATTAAAAAAAATATATATTCTCCTTTTTTTCGAAGATTTTTATTATAGAATAATTTAATGAATAAGTTTTAGTCGTTTCATGTTATTTCAATTATTAAATAAAATGTTATTCATGATCAATTGATATCATATATGATATCATATCATTACTATATTTTATTTGCTGTTTTTATACTTTATCTCCTCGTAATATTATTTATACTTATAGAAAAATTTCTAATTTATTTTGTAAAAATTTAGAAAAAAATTATACTTAAAATTTTTTATACGATATAAATAATAATTTCAAATTATCTGGACACAGTTTGGATTTACGTATCATTTAAGATATAATTATATTATACAGATTTTTCAAATAATGGCATTGTAAATTATATTTTAAAATTATTGCTTAATATTATTGCAAACTAAAATTATTTTTTTTTGTGTCATTTTTTCTCGAGAATTTAGTAATATTTGCGCACAATTTGAAAATTTTTTCAATAATAATTATATAATAAGTATTTTTGAGTGCAATATGCTTTATAATATTTATATAATTATAAAATTAATATCATAAAATTTTAAATAAATTAAAATTTTAAGAAATAAAAAAAGAATTGAAAGATTCATGAATATAAAATTTTAAATTCAGATCTTTATAGTTTCCAAGATATTAATAAAAAACTTATATAATAATAAATTGAATTCTATTTTTGTGTATATTGGAAATATATTCATCATGACCGTTTTTCTATTATTTTTTGTAAACACAAAAAATTACATTACAGTGTAATGTGTAATAGTATCCAAAATGTACAATGATTAAATCAGTTAAAAATTTACTTTCTTATAGATTATAATGAGTTTAAAATGAAATCCAATGCCAAGCTTGGATTCGAAGATACGCAAAAATAAAATATAAAATTAGATGATCTTTGAACAAAATTATAATGACTAAAGTTATAATAAATATTAGCATCATTCTTAGTATCTAGTGTTTTAATTATAAGCTATAAGGAATTCCCATTTATAACTAATTGCGATGTCTTTAGAAACAATAGATAAACCGTCACACTATATTTCCAAGAGCGTGTATATATAATAATAAAAATATAGAAAAAGTTTTCAAATAAAAGTTGTTTTTTTCCATAAAGAAAAAAATTATTGTCTAGTAAAATATTTAATATTTATAACAATTAAAATAAAACTATAAACAAAAAAATTAATAATTTTTAAAAAATTTTTTAACATAAAATTTTAATCAGCAATAATTATGCGATGTATAAAAAAATAGAATTTAATTAGTTTTTATTTTTAATAAATACAGCTTTGTTATATTGTAAACTTTCGTTTTATTGAATTTTCAAAAATAAGAAAATTTATGTCATATATTTTTGTCTTCTATTAAACATTGGATCAATAGATATCAGATGGGAATAGAAAAAAAAAAAAATAAACTTATACATATAAGATTTTATAAAATTTTTTTAATGTAGTCTTCAAACTTTTTTATTTTTTTATGTAACAAATAATAAAGAGATTCAATCTTTTAAAAAAAATATCATATTTATTTATGCATGATATAAGAGTAGATATATTAATAAGAAATCAAATAATTTTGAAAATTCAGTAGAATTCGCTTAAAGTCTTAACTAAATGACATTGAATATTGCACAAATAGGATGCTTGGTAGTATTACTCGAAGGACCATTTTTGTTGTAAAACTGTACAATCATTTGTATTATGAGCTTGGAATGAATGATGGTTTATTTTAACTGTTTGCGGCTGATTGACAACTGACTATAATGCTGTTCTGATTCTAACTCTGATGTGAATTGTATCGTTGTTGAATTCTATCTATTCTAAATTCTATTTTATTTTAACTGATCTGATCTAGAGATTGTCACGGGCTTTGGTTTTTCTTTCAATCATTATTTTTCGTCAAAGTTAAACTAAGAGGAACCAATATTCACCGTTAGAGAACAGTTTCGGAGGATGAGCTTTCGCGGGATCATGTCACAATACATGGAAATTAAGACTTTTGCGCTCGCTTCTATAGTGGTTCACTAAGTGTATAAGTATGACTTGTGAAATGGCCATAGTTGCTGCTATATTTCTATTTAAATTGAAGATCTGAAAAGTGGGGAACTGTACTTAAAGGAACTGTACACGCTCATAAATTACTATTAGACTTATAGAAAATATTCGAACTATTGAAGATAAAATCCAAGTCTGATTGTTTTAAGTCTTGGGTTTATTCTTAATAAAATATTTAGATTGTTAAGACATTGAATAGAATAGATACAAGGTGATGATTGCGAAGACAATTTTTGAGAGATGAATTTGGAGAATTCTTATAATTGTATATTTGTTAGAAACACTTTGGCGTAGCTAGAACTTGGTCTTGGAACTTGAGACGATTTTATCTAATCATGCCAATCTCAACGACAATCAGTATCATTCTATTTGAGAAAAATTATTACATTCGTAGATCGATTTCTTGGGAACAATGTAGATATAATTCAGTTTAATTCTAATTTTTCTTGAAGGTGTCGTTCAATCAATGAACTGGTCTATGATATTATTGATCGTTATTGTACTCTATCAAAGATCCGCAATCTGATGAAATGAGTATGGAAGGAAGCAAGAAAGAAGATTTTAGAGGGTACAAGAGGGTAGAATTTTCTTGATTTTGGAACTTTTTGAACTTTAGAATCTTTTCAAAATTAGAATTTTTGTAACTTCGGAACTTTTTAAATCTCCGAACTTTACATCTTAAAATCTTCTAAACTCTTGAACTTTGTAATTTCGAATGAACAGAATTTTAGAATCTTCTAAATTCCGATAAACATAAACTTCATTAGCATATAAACTTTGATATTTTATCGTTTTAGAATAAAACTTTGTTAATAGTGAACTTTGTAATAATTTTATTATTATTATATTTTCAGGAATGGGTTGAAGCTAATACTTTGGTCTTTTGAGCCGGATTTGAATATTAATCAAGAATTTAAAAAATGCAGAATATAAAATTTATATCGTGAAATCTGTATTAGTACAATATAAGAACTTTAAGAATATCTCTAAGATTGTTACTTGTTATTATAGTCAAGCATTATCCTGCTCGACATTCTGACAGGTAGAGAACGCCTTCTGCCGAACTGGAGATCAATGACACGTCTTTACGCAACATATAAGGACACTTAAATAATATACCTGGATAGATATCGTCTTAATTCAATTTTTTTTCCCGTAAGTCCTTTTTATTAAAACAGTATGGATGCGGCATTGAAGTCTCTCATTAGAGAATGCGCCTCGTGCAAATCCATATTTACTCGCTTGAAATCTTATTTCGAAACATATGATCGAACTTTACATGGTTCTGCACCCAAGATTCGACTAAAATAATTTTAATTTTCGAAGCTTTTAATGCGCTTCAAAAAACCATAGAAGAACAGATAAAAGGTATAAAATTAGAAGTAGTTCTGTCGCAATAAGGTAAATTTGAAAACTCATATTGTGAGATGCTGTTGAAAACTTTATAGTCTATAATGTCTATAATAGTCTATAATGGCAACGACTTGATTCTTGATCGGATTACATCTGCCGACTTTATCACATTTTTCACAATTTTCTATATAAAGCAGAACAGCTTCAGCTAATTTTGTCTACGGCGATAGTGTTCGTAAGGAACCAGCATAGGCTCAAACACAAGTGCAGAGTATTGTTGGACTCAATCTTTCAATCATATTTTACAATTAGTGCAATGATAAAAAAAACTTGATTTATTTTGATTTACTGATTCGAGTATATGCATTATGGGAACTGGGATCCGCTTGTGGGATACAATATAGTACATGTATAGAGATATAATGATTTTTATCTCATCTTGTCTAAAATCATTGGAAACGTACCAAAAATGTTATTCCGATTAAATTAGAAATCGATACCGTTTGGACTAAGATTGGTAAATCTTCAATAAATTCGGTAGAATAGACATGATAATCTGCGCAGGATTTTTGAAATCTTCAATATATTGGTAGGCATTCGTTGGATTCTAATAATCCTACAAAAAAATCCAAATGAGATGGGTTGTCGTAGGCAGATTCAATATTCCACATAATAAGAGTCACAGTTATTTTGTAATTCATTATTGACAAATAAATAACTTCATAAGCAGGTCGAATTTTGGGATATGGAATACAACAGATCCAACAATCTAAGTTCGTTTGTGAATGATCCAGCTGAAGAATACAAAATATTATTCATGACAATGATAGACGACTTTGTTATAAGAATTCCATTTAAAAAAACAGTAAATAAATTCGGGAACTCTTAGAAAACAGGCATACAAAGATTTCTATCATATCATTTGAACAAAAATTAGATAAACATCCAAAACTAAAATGGCAATACATAATTCATGATGAAATATGAAACATTAGAACATACATAAAATTATAAAATAGAAATCCTGAACTCAATAAATTAACTTACTTTTTGTCACATCATGCAGTATTTAAGAAATCTAAGACAATTTCTAAATCACGAGTTGTATTTCATGTTTCTGCTAAAATATCAGAATTATCAATAATATACAACACAAGAATTATCAATAATATATCGATAATATAACAGAATTTATTTTCAATAATAATTAGATTTCGTAAACATAAATATATCTTGTTAGCTGATATCGAAAAAATATATCGACAAACACTTGTTAATGAAGAAAATCGCCATTTTTAACACATTTTTTAGAGGTTAACAAAATCACTTAAAATTTACGAATTATATACTTATGAAACTGCACTTTTTTTAGCAATTCAAGTGTTGTTGGATGAAAATTATAGTAGAAGTTTCTTTAATAATAACCATTCTTCAAGATTTTTATGTCGATAACCTATTAACAGAAATAAATGATCTAATATGTGCACAAACTAACGACGAATTAATCACAATTTTATGTAGGGTTTGCAAGTTTTACACTTCGAAAGTGGGTTACTACTAACACTAGAAGATTAAATTAAAAAAACAGAAGTGAGAGTTAAAATTAAATCTAAATAGAAAACAAAAACAAACTGGAACTATTGTAGAATGCGCATCAAGATGAATTGTATTATTTTATAAGATCTTGGGTTTCACGTAACGAAATGCACCATCCTCTCTAATATATTACAAATATTCGACCTATTAGGATTATTAAGACTATTTATTTTTTACGCAAAATTATCACTGCAACAATTATGGCAATTAAAAATCTCTTGGGATAAATCTCTTCCTCATATTTCGTGGATAAATTTTCAGAATAAACTAAACTTGGTTAATAACATTACGGTTTCCAAATGAGTTATAACCGATCACAGAATAATTGAATTTCACAGTGTTTGCGTTTACTTACATTTAAGTAAGATCATGGACAATAGTACATATACTTCTTATGAGCTAAATTAAGAGAAGCGTTATTGAAGAAGAATAATCTACTGCGTTTGGAACTCTGTCTTACTGTTTGTGCAATTCATTAAAAAGATGTGTATAGCTAAATTGCAATCTGAGTCAAGAATTTTGTTGGACCGATATTATAATTGTAATATTTTGGATTAAGATATCGTCATCACGAAGATCTTCGTCGCAAATTATAGAAATATAACGATTAGGATGTACCACCTGAAATCATGTTTCAATGAATCAAAACCTGGCCGATAAACCTGGATGTACCACCTGAAATCATGTTTCAATGAATCAAAACCTGATCTTTTGAGATTTTTTCTCAAATCATCAGAATTACGGCAACACTATGGTAAAATAAACCAACATAGCTGTTAAAGGACTACATGCAATGGCTACAGATAGATTCCTATTTCGAAAAATTACAGAGAAAACAATATAATCACAACTTTTCAATGATTGAAGATAAAGAGATAGAACTTTTTAAAATTTTTATCTTGTAGTCGATTACTTCACGCCTACTGTTTGCGATTTATTGAAAACATAGAAAAAAATTACATAAGGAAAATCATGAATAATATATTTATCTCACTTAGTCTTTACGAAGTCATACACAACATATCATAACAAGCGTATTTCAAACCAGAAATTTAGAACTTAAAGAATAATTTAAAAATTCCGAGAGACAATGTATTGTACTTGTTAAATCCATTTTTAGATACTTCTTCTTAGAGTAGACGATAGACTAAACAATGCCCAAATTAAGTTCAAAAAAATATTCGATTATTATTCACCCAGAATATAAACCAACTAGACTATTTATTGTTCATAAACACTTACGGTTGCTATTATCAAACTGTAGTTTTTTCGTTGCGCAAAAAATTTTTTATACCATCTGTTAGAAGGATAGTGAAGGCTATTAAAAAATATTTAAGATGCTTTCAAATGAAGCCTAATGCAATAACACAAATAATGGATAATTTACTGTCCAACTCACTCCTGCACATTCTTGCTATCTGCGACTATGCAGATTCGTATCTAAGAACAGAACGCGCTTATTAAGCTTTATATTAAGGATTTACATTACATCTGTTTATTCGTATGTTTTGCAATAAAAGCGGTTTATATTGAATTAACTATTAATCTTTTCATAGGTGCATTTCTAAATTGCTTAAAAAGATTTATTGCACACCGAGGATTATGCCACGATATTTATTCAGATAACGGAACTAATTTTGTTAGAGCACAAAATTTAATTGAATTTAAAAAACTCGTCTCGCATAAAGAAAAAAATTCAAAAATAATTTTTTATAAATAAAAAGATATAATGGTATATGATTGCATTGTTCCTCGTGCATTTCATATGGGAGTTATAAAATTGGCGAAGTCACATTTGAAGCGGATCATTGGGAACGCAAAGAAGAATTATGAGGAATTATATATACTTTGTATAAAATACTTGGTATAAAATACAGACAGTTCTCGCATCCTAAGTCTCTTATCATCCCGATGATCTAACTTCCTTGAGTTTTGGTCACTTTCTTGTCAGTAATTCGCTTTGTGTCTTCCTTGAACTTGACCTGCAAAATCTAACAAAAGATAGATTGAACAAATTCCAGATTATTCAGCAGAACATACAATATTTTTGGAAGCAATGACAGAATGAATACTTGCATCAACTACAACAACGTAACGGACAATGACAAATTTCTAGTATAATGGTTATCAGGAATGATTTTCTCCAAGCCTACAATGGCGATTAAAATGAATTTTCAAACTACATTCTGGAATTGCTAGAGTAGCAATAATCAGAACGATGGAACAATTAAAAAATGACAAAAGTCTGTATTTTATCATTGGATGAAGATGTCACAACTGTATCATTCCAGAATGAACGAACATTAAAAACATTGAGAGCTTAGCTCAATGTTAGATTCATTTTTAATATAATTATTTTTTTTAATATAATTAATATAGTAGAATAATTTATCTACTTATTACGTATTTATATTTTATTAATTTCATATATTATTGAATTATGATTTTCTATGATCTTTTATGTGACATAAGTGATTGTTTTACGTGTATTAATTAATTTTAATCGATGTAATTATGAATTATTTAATTCTAGAATTTTGTATTTATTATAATTTATATTGTATTGTATAAAATGGTTTCACGTATTTGTTATCGGATAATTTTAACTATATGTATGATTGAATGTAATGCGTTCAAAACAGGCAACATGTAGAGACATTGAACAAATGGTACAAAATTGTGCTATGAGGATATTACTGTTTTTTGAGAAGATCCTTAGAATTATATATTCATTAAAAACACTTTGGCGTGGCTGGAGTGTGAATATCGTCTTGGGATTTAAAACATTTTTAAATCATATCAATCTCAAGGACAATCGGCATTATTCTACTTGAGAAGAATTATTATATTTGCAGATCAGTTTCTTATGAATAGCAGATTCTGTGAATGGCATAACTTCTCATTTTAATTCTAAAATTTTTCTTGGACTGGTCTATGATATTATTGATCGCTTGTACAAGCGTTTGGATAGAATTTTCTTGATCTTGAAACTTTTTGAATCATATAATTCTTTCAAAATTTAATAATAAACGTAAACTTTCATTATCATCATTAGCATATGAATTTTACTTTTGATTGTTTTAGACTAAAACTTTGTTAACAGTGAACTTTGTAATAAATTTATTTTATTATTATATACCATAACTCCAGGAACGGCTTGGAGCTAATATAGATTTTCTATTAATTACTAATATTCTATCATTCCGTTAGGTATTTATAGTATGAAAAATTACTAAAATTTTAAAAATGGATTTCAATTTCTCAAAAAGATTTAACCATATTAAAATTTTTTTTAAATTTTTTTAAATATTTAATGGATCTTAATATTTCATTTAAAATTCGTATTTCAAATTTGATTTAATTTTTAAAATAATATTTATTTTATTTTTATAATACTTTATATTATTTTTATGTACATATATTTATAATTTTATATTATTTTATTATTCATAATATTTCATCAATTTTGAAATATTTTTAAAAAATGAGTTATATTATTATAACAAAAATTTTTTAATATTCATAATTGTTGAAAAATGAAAAATATTGTCTATTTTAGAAACTAAAATTTTATTTTTTAAGATTTGAGATACAATTTATAAATATTAATTTTTAATTTATAAATATTACAAAAATTATTAAAATTAACTAATTTTAATTTATCAAGGGAGGTTGAGAAAAAAAATTTAATTTTTTCAAATTTAATTAATTATATCTTATATTTTTTTATTATATGATATTGTAAAATCAAATAATAAAAAAAAGAGATTTGTAAGATTGAGAGAAATTGAGAGAAATTAGGAAAAATACTAGTAATAATGTAATTTTTGTCAATTATAAATTTTTTATTATAATTTTTATAAATTTTATTAAATTTTTATAATTTATATTTTTTAAACAAAATCAGTAATTTTATTAGCATTGAGCAAATTAATTAATATCACTTAGCAATATTATAAATAAACAATAATTTGATAATTTCAATCAAATAATTCAATCAAATAAAAAATTTCCAAAAGCATATTATAATAATATAAAAAGATTAAAATGGTTTTTGTAAATTTAAATTTGATATATATTTTAAAATATAATTTCTATTGTAATTATGAAGTTACATAAATTAATAAAATTATTGCTTTTCCTTTCAAAATTAAAAAAAAAATTAAATTTCTTAAAATTTAAAATCAAAATCGGTATATATGATACATGTTATATGTTATCTATGTTTATATTTTTATATTTTTTATTTCTATTTTTTTATTATTATTTTAAGATTTTTATAATATTTAAATTTAATAGATTTAGATTTTACAATTTTATATTTATATCGTTGAATTCTTGTAAAGATTTTTTTAATAATATTTTTTTAATTGTATCATTAGATATATTACGGACAGATAGATTATCAATATAGATGCATTTTGAAATTGGAATCATATATTGGATAATTTATTAATAGTATTATTTCAAATTGTTAAAAAATTTCATTATTTAGATGAAAAATTTCTATTTTCATTTTATTATTAATTACAACTTGATTAAATGTTTAAGAATTGTTATTATTACAATTATATTATTACCACAATTTATATTATAAAAATAAATTTTAAAAACTATTAATTTAATATTCTAAAATTATAATTTTTTTTTCATCAATAATTTATTAAAACTAAAAAATTTATGATTAAATCTAAATAATCAATTTTATATATAATTTTTAAATTATAAATTAATAGCTTAATTGATATAATAATAATTTTTAATAATTTATTTTTTATATTCTCCAGAATCTTTCATTTATAATATTATAATCCTTGGGAAATAAATAGATCAATTAAGGAAAAGACAAAATATCGCATTTCCTATAAATTTTTGATATGTACATAAAATATTTACAATTGAATTATTAAAAATTATAACTTTTTTATATTTTATAATATTTTTATCAATTTTTAAAATATTTTATAAGAAATCAATTTTTTAAAAAATATGCATTAGTATTCATTTTAAGTTTTTGAAACATAAAAATGAAAATATAATTGTTTAATTTTAGAGTATTATTTTAATTTTTCTTGTTAGATTGTGATACTGTTGTGATTTATTTAATATATAAAATTTTAATTAAGGAAAATATAAATATTATATGTACAATAATAATAGTAGCAGTAATAATAGTAATGTTATTATTATTAGAATTACAATCCATTTAGAGTTTTCTTTATTTATCTAGTTTTTAAAGTATCCACGAACATTTAAAGGAATTTTCTGTAATAATTTGAGTTTATCAAAAATTTGTATAATTTATATTAATACATCAATTTTATTAATTTTATTTTAATATAATTTAAATTAATAAAAAATTAATAATTAAAAAATATTTTAAAAATCGAAAATGTAGTAAATAATTAGTATATATACATATATGTTCATACATATAAAAAGAATTCATAAATAAAATTTCTTTGTATTTATAACTATTTTCTCTTTATTTATTATTTTAATTATAGTTAACTTATAGAACTTATAGAAATTTTTCTTTTCAGGTATTTATTTAAAAAATAATTAAAATAACTTTAATGCTCTTTCTTCTAGGTTAGATAATAGTTTTACTATTACTATACATAATATAAAAAATTCAAATAAAAAATCCAAAATAAAAATTTGAATTTCTGATTTTAATCTTTATTAACAATTGTATTATATAAAAAGAAAAAAGAGAAAATATATTAAATAATTAACATAAATATAAAAAAATAATACTTATGCTATATTATCAACACTTATTGCATTAAATTATAATTATTTCATTATATTACATTTCACTCGTTTATGTAAGTTATCATGACAACATATTATTGAAAGCAAATATTTTATGAAACTAATACGGAAATTCGAAACTAGTAATTTCTAGTAACTTGATTGATTAAATCATTGATGCCAAAATCTCATCATAATTTATATCTAAAATAAACTATACAGTAAAATTACAGTATAATAAAAGATATAGATAAGTATTTAAAAAAAGAAGCATAAAGAATAAATGAATTATGAAATGAATTGTATGTGTATTTAATAATAAAATAATAAGCATTTATTATATTCAATTTATTACAATATTACATTCAAATTTAATATTTTTCTTATTCCTTTTTTTTGTTTTTGTAATTTTTATTTAATATTAATATTAATATGAATATATTTACATATATATATATATATATATATATTTATATGATATGTGAATATAAGATTGCATTGGGTGTGTTTAGTATAGATATATATTCAAAATTCTTTTAAAAAGTATATTATCTATATATTATACACTTCATGAACAGAAGGTAAAGTTGAGTTGCGCAGGACCATTGCGCAGGACTGTTGCGCAGTCAGTTAAGCACAGTCCACTGGCGAAAGTAGTGGGGCTGCCCAAGAGAAAGATGGCCGCCACCAGCGAGGAATCGAGTGTTATGGAGCCTTCTCAGACGAATTCCGGGCAAAATCAGCCCGTTGATCCTCTAAAAATGCTCTATCCGATGGTAAATGAAGAGGAAACGCCACTACCACGCTCATGGAGTCCGAAGGACAAATACAATTACATCGGCCTCTCCCAAAACAATCTTCGTGTTCACTACAAAGGTACGTTTGACTAGTCTTAATCTTTCTCAACTATTTTTCTGCCATTCAGAGAATTCTCGCGGATGATTTTTAATGTTCTCCGAAACGAAGGATCGAGGAATGATTCCGGCCAATAGGATTCGATTCTTACTCGATACGGACGAATCGTTGACGGAGCTATAATATCGATTGAAAATGGCAGAGCTCCGTTTCGCGTGTGTCAGCGACCTAAACAAAGGAATCAGCTGATCGGTCATGGTCTCTGTTCGACTTTCTCTTGATCACTCATTTTTTATTAAATCCCAAGATTTAATTCAAATATCTATTCATCAATCGAAATTTTCGTGGATCTATGCCTTTCTGATTTCTTTCGGACATTTATGGAAAAAATGAATCTGCGTAGAGAAGGAGTAATGGCAATGACAGTTGCGATGTTTGAATAGTTTTGTTCTTTCATCTTCTGCTAAGTTTTTCTTTCTTTCCTTTTCTTTTTTTCTCTCCAGTTTTATTGTCAATCAGTTTTAAAGTGAACAAATTTTAAAAATTGAAAAAAATATTTAAATTATGTATTTATAGACGTTTAATAAATTAATATAAATTAAGATACTAATAAGAACAGTGTTATTGTTATTGTTATTGTATCCTGATTTTCAAATTAAAATTGAAATTAATTTAAATATTATTTTTATTAAAAATGTTGTGTTCCATATTTGAAAAAATAATACTAATTGATTAATAATATTAAATACTCTTAAAAGTTATTTTTCTTTTAAATTAAAAAATCCAAAAATTATATTATATTATATTATGTAATATTATTTGCATTTAATTAATATTATTTCAATTTGTAAAACAATATATTTTTAGATTAATAAAATTATATATTATTATATATTAATAAAAAATATGAATAGATTAATTGCAAAAAATATGTTTTAAATAAAATTAAATATTTCATGAATTAATGTAATTATTTTGTATTTATAATAAGATTATAAATCTTAAAAAGACTGTAAATTTTTTGTGACAAATACTATGAATTAAAATTTAATAATATTGGTGATATATTAGAATAGCTTTAATAACAAAATGTTTATAATAAATTTATTATAATATTTTCAATATTTATTAATATAATTGATTTCCTATACAGTTTTATTTTATAATTTTGTTTTTTTTTCTTCATACAATAGAAATTATAAAATATCTTAGATCTCTTGCGAAAATAAATGTTTTCAAAAAAAAGATCTCAATTTTCATTATAAAGATTAAAATTATTACAATAGTAAATATATATTTAAATAGCTATTATATTATTATAATTAAATTGAGAATGATTAAAGTTCTCTATTATAGGAATATTTATTTAATAAAATAGTTAAAATATAAAATAAACTTAAATAAACTTCATCAATTATAATGATATAAGAAAATATCTTATGCAATATGAAACTATATTAAAGGATGAATACATTACAAAAAAATATTTTTGTGATAAAGTCATTTTTTCTCTCTGTTGTTTTCAAGATTATTGATATTTTTTTATATGAATATATATGTTTTTTCTTGCATATTTTATATAAAATATATTTAATATATTTATGTTATATTTAATATATTTATATTTTTATTTTTAAATATATTTAGAGATTTAGAGATAACTGCACAATTTTGAAGTATCTCCTGATTCTCAAAATTAAGATTTATTATTTATATTATCAAGATCACAAACTTTAGGTATCGACGGACGAAAATTTACGAATATAAATGTATAAATATGTTCTAAAAAACTTCACTGTTTTTTTTTTATAAGATATATATTATATATTTTTTTAAATACTTAATTTTATTATTTTTTAATTATTATTATATATTTTTTATATAATTACTTTTTTTAATTATTTAAATAGTAATAATTTAATATATTTAAAATCATGGTCTTTCATAGCTATATATTACTGGAATAAATAATAATCAATCAATAATGATCTTTTGATATACAATTATATATACAGATTTTAATTATTTTCTTTTTTATGTTTTTTAGCGTTATAGATTGTTTATTATAAATTCGTTATAGATATAATGTTATTTCATAGATATAATATTATTTTCTTTATAAGAAAAAACTTCTTTTTTTTTATTATGAATAGCTTATTATTATTATAATGTATTATTAGAAAATAATTAATTTTTTTTTTTAAAATATTTATTTACATTCGCACATTTTCGTCCGTTAAAATCTTTATCTTAATAGAAACAGATATGATGTTTAATTTAAATCACTATTATATTAAGATTATCTAATTAGGAATTTTTGAATATATTTTAATATCAATTGAAATATATAAGGAAAACAAATATACATTATGTAAAAAAATATCGATAACTTCAAAAATTAGAAAAAAAAAATCTTTAATTTATTCTTTGATTCCATTTAATTGCATACAAATTTTTTTTTTTAATTTATCATAATTAAAGAATCTTAAATATATATATAATATTTTTAGTAATAAAATATTTACTTTAAATTTAAATATTTACTTTACTGTTTAAAAAAAAATATATTTTTAATCAATTTAATTGCTTAATTATCACATTTTTGTAAAGAATATTTTAAATAATATGATTTTTGCGTTAGTTTTATAAAATTAAATAAAAAAATCACATATATTGTATTTTTATCTTTCTTATTTTCTTAATAATCATAAAAATTAATAATTTTTTTATTCATTTTACTTATTTTGTTATATTAAATTATAATTGTAATATATAGTATCTTAATACAGAATTAAATGAAAAAAATATGCAGTTATAAAAAAATTATATTTAATTTCAACATGTATTATAATTTGTTTTGTCAATAATATTATGAAAAGTATTAAAAAATATGTTATTTAAATTACATATATAGATTCTGTATCAATTAAATTATATGTTTTTTTGCAATAAATTTAATAGATAATAATTAATTTGTTATTTTTGTTTAATTTTATAATATAATTTCAATAATTAAATGATTATAAATTTAATGTTTCTTTTATTACATATTATTTGAAATATATAAATTTCAGTAACAACAATTTACAATTTTAATCTCTATATCTATTAGAAACTGACATTGTATTATACAATAAATTCATTTTATAAGAAAAATAAAGAAAGCATAACGAATTTTGTGTATGTTATTTTATTACTGTTAGCCATAACATTCTATTCTTATATTCAACGTTTTTTATTTTTAAATATTTATTTAAATTATTTAATGAAACAGAAGATATTATTAATTTTGTTTCTTTATAATATAAAAGAATTTTTAATATATATCTTTTGCTAAATTGAGAAGTTCCAAATATTTTACAATTATAAATATATTTTATTAATTTCTAATTTTATAATTTATAATTTCTTTTTTAAATTTTATTTAAAAAATGCAAAAAATTTTTTTATTAGAATTAATGAAAATTTAAAAAATTGAATATTTTAAAAATTTAATAGCTTTTTAAATTGTTTAAAGAAAATTAAAAACAATTAAAATATAAAATTCAATCTTTATTTTTTCTTGTATATTTTTTTTATTTATTCCATTTCCATCATTTTCTATTTCTTTTTTATTTTAGATTAACTTTTTTTTTTATTTATATAAATTATTTTTTTATTTAAATTTTAAATATTCCAATCATTTCAACATTTTACAATTTTTATTTGCGTATTATATTTAAATTTTTAATGACATTTTTAAATTTGACAACTATTTAATATATAAATATTTGCAAAATAAAAAATAATATTTTCAAATAAAAGAATTTTTCAATTTAATATTTTTAATTCTTCAGTATTTAAAATGATCAATTATATTATATCAATCATTTAAATTGTTTTTAAATCATTTATAAATCATTCATAAAAGAAACAGTTTATTTAAATTTTATTTTGATAAAATGACAAACAATTATATAAAAACAATAAATATAATATATACAAATTATATATACAATATAAAAAAAAAGAAAAAATGTAAAATTTATAATTTTCGTTTGTAATTAAATTCTCGTTTGGTAAAATTTTCGTTTTTTAATTAAATTATTTAATTTTTTTGAATCAATTAACATTTTTTATAACGAAAGTAATAATACTGTAAATGTTTTTATTTTTAAGCGAAATTTAATAAAAGTAAAACTAATCATATAATTTTATATTATTAAAATTATTAATATAAAATTAATATGACAATATAATATTATTATAATTATTTTATTATTAGAATTTGAATTTCAAGTAATAAATATTGAATTAATTGTTATAATATTCTTGTTAATAAAACTTTAAATAAAATTTTTAAAATCTATATAATATATTTAAATTTTAATATAATATTTAAATAAATATTTGATAATATATTTAAATAAATATTTAAATTTTAAAATAAAAAACACATGCGTGTATGCGTGTTAATATTAATTTGTTAATTAAAAGTTTTTTTTTCATTATAATAATTACATTGCAAATATATTGTCAAAATATAATGCAAAAAATACACTATTTATTGAAATTATATATTTGAAACTTAAAATATATATCATATTGTAAAGTTTTATATTGTTTAATAATCAATTTTATAATCAAAATATTTTGAAAAATATTTATCGGATATAAATTTTATTTTAAATATAATATAATATAATTTTATATTATATTATATATTATAATTTTTCATTTTAATTTAATCATTTTATAATATTATGTAATATAATATAATTTTTCTTATTTTTACTAGATAAAACAATTATTTTATTTCATTATCTTCATAATTTTATTTGTAATTTAAAAAAAATTTTTTATTTATATTTTTTAGTGAGCAATATACTTTTTTATTTTAAATAATACTAAATAAATTATTATAAATGTTAATTAATGTTTTTATATATATATAAGATAATTATATTTTATTTTTGTACAAAAATTAATATAAAATACTGTGATAAATTTCAATTTTTTTTAATTTTGTAATTTTCAATAAGCATTTCTTATAAATTTTAATGTATAAATCTACAAATCATTTTTCTCAGAATTCAATAATTTATTTTTATTAAATATAATTATTATATTAAAATAACAACATTTTATAGCAATAAAATATCTTTTTATATATGAAAATTCATTTTGTATATATCAAAAATATACAATATACAATATTTTTTTTCTAATATATATAATTTATTTAGTACATTCTTTAATTTTCAATATACATATTATAATTAATTATTGATTTAAAATTTTATTAAAGTAACCATAAATAACTTATATATATATATATAAATAATAAATAAAATTTCAATATATATATATATATATATATATAAGAAATTTTATTTATTATTTATAATAGATTATATATTTTATAAATGCATTTATTATATTAATATTTGTCTAATTGTCTAAAAACGAGTAATTATTCTGACACAATTCCTCACAGACAAATTCTATTATAGTATTCGTAAGATGCGTTAATAATTGTTTTGTACTTAATTAAATGTGAAACGGGTAACTGTAGGTTACTAGGTCGACAAACTACATGACTGCATTGCAAGTGTATCCAAGATTAGCGATTAGATTGCGACGAGCGATCAGTTTTGTTCTCGAATTTCCTGCTCTTGTATTTTCAACTATAGATCACTTTCTCCAAATTGTTTAAAATGAAAAAAAAATTATATATTTTATTTATTAAATATATAATCTTTTATTATTAATATTTTATAATATTATACTCTATAATTAATATTAGGATTAAATATGTAGATGTAGATGTTAGACGATTTTAGGAATTATATGAATAATAAAAATTATTTTGCAATTATCTTATATGCAATTATATATTATTATATAATAGGATGTTTGCTAATTATGATATAATCTACATGGCGAAAATAAAAAAAAAAGTAATATTTCTTTTGTTTTAAGCTTCGTTTTTAAATAAATCAAGTTTAAAATATTTTTAAGTGAAATATTTATTTTCTAATTAGATATTTTCTTAATAAAATACATACGATAGAAAATAATTCTATATGAAAACAAACAAAAAATATTTTTTTTCATTTAAAAATTAATTTTTCAAAAAATTGAATTTGAAAATTCGCTTTTTATATATTACTATTTCTTGATTATAAATATTCAATTTTGATTTTCTCAAAAATAGACATAAGCAATCAAATTTTATTTTATATTTTTCATTTATTTTTACATATGTACAGTAATCGTCTGTTACTTATTTGTATCCAATTAAAAAAGTAATAGTAATCAAAGTAAAGAAAGTAACCAATTACATTTATATTTGAAAAATTTTAAAAATCAATTTATTTGAGAAAAAAGCTTTAAACAAAAAAATGTTATTTTTTTCTTTCGATTTATTTTTAGAATAGAAATATAGAATCATTAGTCGCTTGTATCATGATTTCGGAAACGCATTTATAATTTTTTTTATTGTTTTATATTATATTATAGTATATTAGTATATAGTATATTATATATATTATAATATTATTATATTATATTATTATAATATATATTATATTATATAATGTATATAATTTAATTATAATTTATTATTATTATAATTATATACTATAATAATATAATTATAGTTTACTATATTATTGTATTTATTGTAATTTATATTTTATATTTTATTATTATTATTATTAGAAATTAATAATAAAATTTAAATTATTTTTTTTAACTTTTTTTTATATATATTAAATAAATTATCATTTAAATATACAATAATTAATTTAATTTTCCATATATTTATGTATATTTAAATGATAATGAGAAATGATATATTCTTTTGTTTAAGAAAACATAATTTACTTATTAATGCTTTATTTGAAAATATAAAATCTAGTAACTTTTTTTTAAATTATAATTCATTTTTTGCAAAAATAATATATAATAATAACAATATTATTATATATTATATGCAAAATTATATATTTTATAAAAATTATGTCAAGTTTATTTTATTATTCAGGATATCTTATTCTTAATTTTTCTTTTATTTAGCATTACAAAAAGACATTTTCAGAAAAAATTATTATAAAAGAAAAATTAGACTGAAAATTATATTAAAATCATATTTATTAAAATTTTATTAATTGTAAATTGCGTATTGTGAAATTTTCTGTTCGAATTACTTCAAAGTTATAATGGTGTATCTTAGATGTATCTTAGTTTTCTAATATATAAACAAATAATGAACAAATTATTTAAAAAAATATTGTCAGTAAAACCTTAGTAGATATTATTTTCACTTTCATAAAAAAATAACTTTCTCTGGAAATATTTTTTTGTGGCGAATAAAAAAATAATTAAGAATACTAGAGTTAGGATAGAATTAAGATAGAACTATAATACATGTAAATATATTAATATTTTTATAAAACAACTTTTAATTTTAGAAGCTAAAACAAACACGAAATGCAAAAGTCCCTTATTTATTAAATTATGAAAAGTTGAAATTTTATGAGACAGAAATAGACTGAATTCTTTATTATACTTTGCGCTATAATATATAGTTTTAAATTTCATATAATTATTTATGCAAATAAATATGCAAAAATACAAAAAATTGAAAATTATATCAAAAAATATCAAAAAATATATCGATATTATGAAAATTGTTTGATCTTAAGATATATTGAAGAGCTTTATGAATTAATGTTAGAATTAAATTTTTATATAGAACTCTATATTTTTTATATTTATATTTTTATATTTTATATTTTTATAATATTCCTCTTTAATATTGTTTATTCAAGACAACTTTTAAGTATGTATTTTTCATAAGCCATTGTTAAGTTATTAAGTTATAATTATGTACGACAGTATTAATGTTACAAATGAGAAGATCAGTCAAATTTCATTTATTGTAATGATTTTGAAACAACTGTATTTTGATCAATATGGAGTACAAGAAAGAAGAAATATATGGTTCCAACAAAATATTTTAGCGTTACTAATAGGAAACTGATGAATGAAAATTTTCAAAATAAATCAATTAAAGTTAATTGAAATAATAGGCCAATAACATGGTTAATAAGATTGTCCAATTATTTGCTACTTATTTATTATTCTTTTTACAAAAAAATGAAAATATTCCAATTAAAAGTATAATAGAATTATGTCAATGTATAAATAATACATATGCAAATAATATTTAAAAAAAAAACAATATCAATACATTAATATAAAAATGTATAAAAATGTATTCTTAATAATGGAAAATATGTTGAAAAATAACCACACTTAGATTACACTATTTTACTTATAAAAATACGATTCTGTTTAGATTTTTCTTAGAGCTATCATGACATATAAAGTTCGACTGAGCAATCTCCAGATAACATTATATATCTCCAGATATACATTAAATAATACTAATAATGATTGTATATAAAATTTAAAAATTAATAATTTAATAACGACTTATAAAAAATATATGTAGTATTCTGAATAGGAATTCAATTCTGAATCAATATTAGCTACAAGAATATATAATAAAAAAAAAATTGTTTTTAAAAATTTAATATAATAGTCCTCACAGAATCTAAAATGTATTCTTTTCACTATATAGAGCTTTCCACTATTAATTCAAGGTCAAACAATTATTATAATATATTTTCTTTGATTATACAATTTTCATTTGAAACATTTTTTCTTATTTAATAAATTCCTTTTTCTAATTTTTAATTTTCAGAAATAATCAATCCGCCTTGCTTTATCTTGTAAATTTAAATTATTATATATATTATTATTCCAAAATCAGCATATTTTTAAATGAGACGAAAAAAAAGCAAAATAAAAAGCAAGAAGCTTAAAATAGTTATAAATGAAGAATAGTTTTAAAGGAATACAATGATAGAATGATAAAAGAATAGAAAGAACAGAATGATATATTATTTCATTTTGTTACTAAATGATTCCTAATGAATGAAAAAATGTATTATTTTTTATTTTCATAGATACTTGTTTTTCTTATTTTGCGAAAGAAATAGGGATAATGATATTTATTTTGATTCAGATGTTGTTTGATTTATTATAAAACAATACTAAATAGGATAAATTTCATAATGTGATGATTTTAAATAATTTTTAAATTATTTGTTATACAAAAAATGTTTCAAACATGGTTTTTTGAGTGCTATATTATTTTAATATTTATTTATTTTGTTCTTGCTTTATTTTTTTTATTGAGATGAAAATTATTTTTAATTTTTTAAAAAGAATGCCTACTATATATATTTTTTTAATTCGAATACAGCACCAAATTTATTGTAAAAAAATATTATGATAAAATTAATACTGACTGAAATATTCTTAAATTATTAATATTATATTAGAAACTATGCATCGGTACACGATTTGTAACATAATATAACATTGTGTTTATAAACACTATTTTTGTTACATGATAAGTATCGTTATCATGATATACTTTAATATTTATAAATATATTATAAATTCAATTGTATAAAAATTTAACGAAAATGAAATCGTGAAAAATATGTTTATTACCATTATTCTTTGTAATAATAATGAAAAATATAATATGATAATAGTTTATAGTGCAATATAGTTTATATAGTTTATATGAAAATATTTCGAGAGTTAAGATATTATATCGAATTAAATACTCTAATAATAGAAAATAACCATCATCATTTTCTATTTTTTTAAAATTGTAAAATATAAAATAGTAAAAGAATATTGTTCCTTCAATATACTAATATATTCAATAAAAATATGGATGCAAATACTAAAAAACAAAGAATATTTATCTATTCTTATTTTACCATTTGTTATTCATAATCCACATATTACATCTCATGATATGATATGTTTTTTTCATTTTCACAAATTTTATGAATAAAATTTTGAGAATCATATAATTTTGTGAATAGTTTTTCAAAACAAATTCAAAATACAAATGGTATATTTCTATATTGATGATATTCTAAATTGATGAAGTAATATTTATAAATTATAAGTAAAAGTAAATCTAAAAATAAACTGTAAGGAAAAGTAAATTTAAAAATTATGCATTATAATTGGTTAAAAGAGAATTCTCATTGGTTTTATGAAATCGATCATTAAGTTTGATATAATTGGTTAACAGATCATTGGACCATACTTCATTAATAGATCGTTAAATATATTTCATTTTTCTATCAAAAAATTGTATTACAAATACAATTTCAAATTTAAAAAAACATTTAAAAAAACTGTAACAGCTGTTTTATAATGCTCGGCAATTATGAAAATATTAAACAGAATGTTTTTAAACCGCTGGATCGGATATAATAGTAATATCATATAGCTTACATGCCAAATTTAATACTGTTCAATTATTTCCTTTAGGAAACATTAAAAAATGAAGTTTATGGCTAATTACGACATTCGAAGATTGAGAATAATATTATCAGAACATATTCGCAATAACTTCAGAAATATTTGAAAAAGTTTTTCATAATTCGAATAAATAACTGCATTAATTATAATGAATAATAATTTGAATATCATTTGAAATAAAATTTATTTTAAAAATATCCCAAAAAGTGAATTTTAAATTATCATAAATATTTTTTTTACGCTAAGTTTGATGCTTTATTCAAATTTAAAAAGAAATATTGCGCATTTCATTTCAAAAATCCAACATGATTTTCATATCTTAATAAAAAAATACAAAGCAAAGCGATTAGAATAATGTATGTGAATATTTTTGAAATCATATTTTTGTTTGAAATACTTTTTTTGGTATAAGAAATAATTTAAAAATTATTTGGAATTATTATATTATGTATATATATATATATAGATATATATTATATATGTATATAGATACATATTAATATATTTATAGAATATTTATGGAAGGTCAATTTTAACTCAAAACAAATACAAAAGTTGATATATATGTATCAACAATTGTCAATAAATATTGGTTAAGATTTATTTCTTAAACTATAAATTTAAGTTTGCATTAAATGAAATAAGATGGGAATAGATTGCAACAATGTAATGGAAACAAAGCGATCTCATTCTCTTTTTATTTCATTTCATTTAAACTTTGCAAATTTTAATTAATTAACTTAATAATAACCGACACTTTTAACACTTTTTTATAACAATTTTCAATTTTGGCTTCTAGAATTTCTCACAAGAAAATATATTAACACTTTGTATTATATATATATAAAATATAAAAATATACTTGCTTGTGAAGTTGAATAATATTGTTTAAAACATAATTTTGAATAACTTTTTTCTTATATATAATTGACTTTGATTTTCATATTATTCGCAAAAAATTATAATATTACATAATTTTAATATTACATTATTGAATTGTATATAATTTATATACGAAAGTGTATATAAAAGTGTCCATGATAACTAGTGCATATGCTAATGCATATAGTATATAATATATAGCATAAAAGATGAAACAATTTTTAAATATAATTAAATTTTTTTGTTTTGGCACAAATAACTTCATCTAATCTTTCTTGGAAAATTGGAAAAATACTTATTGTAATTTATTTTTAATATAGAAATTAAATTTATGATATGATTAATATAATTAATATATTATATATTATATATTCAGCATATTTTTTAAATATAGAAGATGATTCATATAACTATTTCAAAGTATATTTTTATGTTAAAATTAATCAGATACACATTTATATTAAAAAAAATAATATGGCTTTTGAATGCAATATTATACTTGTAAGAAAGTTATACATGGTTTTTTTTTATATGGTAAATATTTACCATATAAAAAATGCAAAAGAGAATAATATAAAATATAGAAACAAATACAACTATATTTTACATTTATATTTACATTATATAATATATAATATTATATTAAAATATATTTGAAAAAAATAGATTAATTAGAAAGATCAATATAAGATCCATAATTTTCATATTGATTATAAAGATTAAAATATAAAATTTCGTATACAGAAATACCACCGTACTTATATTTTACAAATATTTCAATTGAAGCTTGTTTACTAAATTATAAGCAATTTAATAAATTTATTTTCGCGAATTGAAAATACTGTGCGACAGCAAGTGGAGACAAAATGAAATCTCTATTTTCATTTTGTTTCATTTATCACAAACTTAAATTGCTTATAATTTAAAAAAAGTTTTATTATTAATAAATATTTTTATGTATTAATATTTTAAATTTAATAAATAATAAATAAATAATTTAATAAATAAATTTCTGTTTGATGAATTTTGGTTTCTAGGAAATATTATTAATATTAGAATAGATTATTTAAGCCTTTAAATATATCTTATGAATATATTAATATTCTATATATATAAAAAAATAGAAATTTATATTATTATATATTATTTATTTATTTATTATAGTTTCTCTTATATATATAATAATAATTTAAATAATAAATAATATTAAATATATATATTTAATAATTAATATAATTTGTAATTTGTTTCATCATATATAGAATTTCATTAACAAATTATCTTAAATTTTATTTTTTATTTTTTTAAATCTATTTTTATATTACTTTCTATTTTTTGTTATAAGATTTTTTAAAATTATTTTTATTAAATAAAATTCATAAATAATAACATATATATGCATATATATTATTTTAGGTTATGGAAAAACTCATAAAGATGCAGCAAGTGTACGTACAACGCATTGTATACCAGCTGCTTGTGGTCTCTATTATTTCGAAGTGAAGATCGTCAGTAAAGGCAGAGATGGTTATATGGGAATTGGTCTATCTGCTCACGGAGTAAACGTGAACAGGTTGCCAGGCTGGGACAAACATTCATACGGATACCACGGCGACGATGGACACAGTTTCTGTTCTTCTGGAACTGGTCAACCATATGGACCCACGTTCACTACAGGAGATGTAATTGGTTGTGGTGTAAATCTTGTAGATAACACTGCCTTCTACACGAAAAATGGACATCATCTTGGTATTGCATTCACTGATCTTCCGGTAAGTAATAAGTCTCATTAAAATCTTGATAATTTTTAATATTTTTTATAGATATTTAAATGTAAGCTACATTCTTTTAAATTTTTTACAATTATTTTTGCAATTTTTTTGATAATATTTTGATATAATCATAGTGCATTATTGAGACATATTCTAATCTATTCTTTTTTTATTTTTTATATATTTCTTTCTTTCTTAATAATATATATCAATATATCTTTTTTTTTTCTCTTAAAAATTACTTACAAATTTTTCATTTTAATATATTTATAAGAAAAATTTAAAAAAAAAATTTGTTAATAATCAATCATCACTTTATAGCCAAATTTATATCCAACGGTGGGCCTTCAAACACCAGGAGAAGTAGTTGATGCAAACTTCGGACAAGAACCTTTTGTTTTTGACATTGACGATATGCTTAACGAACTCCGTGTCAAAACAAGATTGCAAATCATAAACTACCCTACACCAGATCACGGACAGGGTCAGTGGCAAGCAGTTCTTCATAAGTAAGTTGAATTTTTATGTTTTCTTTTTTTATTGTTCCAAAATTCTTCTAAATTATTACAATACAAATTAAGTGTCTTTATGAAATAAAAAACAATGAAGATTGTTTCTTTTACAACTAATTTCCTTTGAAAAAAAATATGAATATTTTTATATTTTTTATAAAAAATAATATTATATTTTATAATAATAATTTTAAAATTAAACTAAAATGTTTTATAAGGTTTAAAAAAATAAACAAAGTAAAAAAAATATTGTAGAATTTTTGTATGTTAATTGCATCATGTTTAATCTTTTGCAAAAAATAATCTTTTTAATTTCTAAAAAAATTAATTTTTATTTTTGTAATACTTTTGATAACCTGAGTTATGTAAAAATCATTTAAAAATTATTGATAAAATTTAATTTTATTCATATTAAATATATAATGTACAATTTTTATTTAAATTTAATTTTTAATAGACACGTTTTTAAATTTGCTTTAGCTTTCGTATAAGTTTCAGTCATTTATTTACATAATCAATAAATAAAATAACATTTTTAAATATTTATTTGAAATTATGTAGTATTAATAATAAGTTCAATTAATTATTTGATTATACATTAATAATACTATTATATTATATTAATAATATCAATTATATTATAATTATTTATGCAAACGAATTCATTTTTTATTTTCTAATTGATTGAATTCTAATTTACACTTTCGTGAATTAATAAAAAATTGAAAAAACTTTGTCTTTTGCCTCAATTTAATATTATATATTTGCTTATAAATAAGTAATATATAGTACATGTATTAAAGAATAGAAATAAAATATTTTTTGAATAAATTAGAAATATAAAATGTATTATAAATACAATATACTGTATTTTGTATTATATATTGTATAAATACAATATAATGTAAATACATATAGTGAACTATGAATATAAAGAAAATTGCTTTGGATTGTTTTTTCTTTTTTTTTTTATTTTTAGAAATTTGTTTATAGTTAAAAAAACTTTTTTTAAAGATATTTTTTTAAAAATACTTTTTTTAAATAAAATTTATTAAAAAATTTTGTTTCATAGTTTAACAGCCTATAAGCAACGTGATTTTCAAAGAGTATAAAAAATGTATATCTTGAGTTAAACACCTAAAAGAATTTGATATTTGAATTTGTAATGATTAAAATTGATATTTGAATTTTGTTATAAACTAATTTTAACCAGAAATATAGAGTTTATATATAGATTATTATATATTATACATATTATTATATATAGTTTAAATATAGAGTGTTCGTTTCATATGAAAATGTTTATAAATATTTCATAAACTATGCTTGATACAGAAAAATATTTTAGATAAATTTTGTATGATTTGAGACATATGTAATGATACGTTTGACCTCGCGTTAACTTTAGAAAATCTTATAAAGATTTAATTTTTAACATTTCATTTTTTAAATAAGAATTTTTATTTAAAAATTTTTTTTATTTTTTTTTCTATTATTTTTTTATTATTTTTATTTTTAAAAATCTTTATTTTATAATAAGCAAATATATAATTATCATATAATATTAAGATATAAGATATTGAGCTAAATTTGATGAGCTATTTAGTTTAATGTTATTTGTTGTATACTGTATGATATCATTGTTTATATGATTTTTTTGCGCAATTTATTTTGTATGTTCATTCTATATTTTTTTTTTTATCACTGATAAAATTTTGATTTAATTGGATAACATATAACTTTTTTTGGATGACGTGCAAGTTTTCACTTTTTATATAATAAATTAAATAAAACTAATTTTATTATTTATTGTATTGTGAAAACTATTTTTTAATAAATAAATGATATTAAGTCTAAATTATTTCTTATACTGATTGTTGAAATTTAGAAAACTGAAATAGTATATAAAAGTTAAAATTGTAATATTATAATGTCAATACATTAAATAAATAAAGAATAAACTACGCAGAAAAATCGTTATTTGAAACAATAACATGTGTAATGTATATCGAATGCTAATACTGACAACTTATAGAATTTTTTTTTATTAATTCATGCAAAATATACATATGAATATTAATTAAAAATATGATTTGATATTAGTTATAAGAATATTTAATGAAAAATATTTAATTTAAACTATAATGATTTTTACATCTTTTTTCAAAATTATAAAATATATATCATCACGATCAAATATGTCTTTCTTAATATATTTATATATATTTTTTTCTATGTTATGTTATAGTAGTTTTCAAACTATTTATATATTTCTTAATAAATCCATTATATATTTGAAATAATATTACTTTTGTGTTTCACAATATTATTCTATAAGAAGTATGAAAAATCATTCAATGATATGAAAAATTCTTCAATCCAGTAATTCAAAAAATTATGAAATTCTGAGTTTATGTAACTATTTAATATAATATATATTTTTCTGTTCAAATTAATAATAATGGTTAAAATAAGCTTTACAAATTCTTAAAAAAAGCTTTAAAAAAATATTTTATTTTATTTACAAAATATAAAAGATAAAGAAATTTTAAAGCAAATATTATTTATTTTAATTAAATTTATCAAATAATAAAATTATTTTAGAATTAATTAGATTTATAAGTTATATAAGTAATTATAAACGAACGAATAATAATTTTTTTTAAAATATATTCTTTAAGGAAAATTTTTGTTAGTTCGAATAGTTCTGATACAATATCATTCATTTTTAAATATAAATAATATCTATTATTTTTATTAAGTAAATTAAGTGTTAAATATTCGATTATAATATCTAATTTAACCTAATTATTTCTCGACAATTGAAAAATTTTTTTATTCTCTTACATAATAAATTTTTACATTCGCTATATGATAAAATATTATATTGTTAATAAATTTTCTATTTTCTAAATGTTTTATAAATTACATATTGAAATGAATAATCTAGTTAACATATGTATTAATTAACATATATTAATTAATATATATATGTTAACATAGTTTTAACATAGTTAACATGTATAGGCAATTATTTTTTTTTTTCATAAATTTGTTTCGTGATTTCGTTTGATATTTTATATTTTGAATATTTTCAGTAAATTGTCAATTTTGTTGTTAATTGAACTATTACTTTAAATATTAAATGTATCTAACCAAATAAATTAAAAATTTATTAAAAATAGCAATAAATAATAAATAACCATATAAATTAAAAATAGCACTAAATAGTTAAAATACTTTAGCCTTATAAAAAAAAAATCAAAATAATATGATTTTTTATCATAATATTATGCATGACAAAAATTATGTGAAATTAATTGAGAAATTTATTACAATCACTATATTCAATAAATTATTTTTTTATTATATTTTATATTTAATATATAAAAAATGATTATATTTTTTTATAATATGTACAAATATTATTAATTTTTTATTCAAATTTTTTTTTAAAGTATACTATAATAGAAAAGAGTTGAATTTATGAGATGATTTAATATTGAATTTAATATTAAATTAAAATATAAATTATTAAATATATATATATATATATATATATATATATATAATATTATAATATTAAAAAAAATATAATATTGTTTCATAATTATTTAAACCGTTGCGCCGATTAAAATTATTTTATTTTACATAAATAAAAATTTATTTACATAAAAGAATTTTAAATAATAAGAAAAATTTTTGCTTATAATTATTTTATATAATTGTATTATTTTTGCACATAATTTTTTTTTCTAATTATTTAAACTTCATTCACAAATTGCTTATTAAATCTTATAAATTTGATCAATTAGAAAAAGATAGAACGTAAGCAAATAAAAATAAAACAAAAATTGAAACATATTAGCATGTATATCATAAATTATATTAATTATTTATAAATTATTCATAAATTCATAAAAATCTGATTGCTAATTGAGTATTTAAATTTCTCATAAACTTGTTCATCAATTAAACTAGCAGAAAGTAAAGTAGATATAAAATTTCTAAACAATAGAAGTATATAAGAAAACATTGGATTACAGTTTAATAATTGCAAAACCATAAAAAAAAAAATACCTAAAAAAGCTGTAGTAAAGCCAATCTAAATGTATGACGCAATTATTAAATTGCATATATTTTTGTACAAAATGAAAATTTATTATAATTATAATATTATAAGCTAGGTAGTTAACCAATCTATCACAGAATATTATCTATTAAATCTTGATTACTTGTTATTAGAGAAGTTTCTTAACTATAGCTAATTATGAATTACATCATGCCTATTATTTTTGGTTAGAAAAATTTTATTCAATAGCAAGTATATGTTTAAAAATGAAGTAGTTCATATATTTCGAAAAACATAGAATCTATTCTGTAATTTTTATGGATATTCAAATTTTTGATTATATAATATACAAGCCTCTTTAAAAATTTCAAATCATTTTGTTATAGAATAAATGAGTTATATATATAATGAAAGCTACTCTAATATGTCTGATATAATAATGTTACAGGATTTATTTATTATATTAATTATATATATATATATATTTTATATTCCACTTATTTCCCATAAGTGGAAGATGTTCAGATAATCATATAATGTTAATAGTATAATGTTAACATATTCATGGAATATTTTTTGGGAATCAAAAAAAATATAAAAATTAATATCTATTATAATAAACAAAAATGTCAATTCAAGTTTATTTATTAAGTTATAATTTAAGTTTATATTAGATGATTAAAATAGATTTATCTTCGTTATATTATCGCGTTATCTTGTTTCATCGTCTTGTTTTATTTAACACAAACTTATATTGTTAATAAATAAGCTTCAATTAATATTTTTGTATAGTAAATTTTGTTTGTTTTCATTTTTAAAATCGATCTTTCAAAGATGTTCTATATGTCCCAAATTTGCCATTTGTTCAACATTTTGAGACATTTTATATATTAAACCTAAATATATTCTCAAAATTTCATATTTTTTTAAAATCTTGAATTGAAAGAAATTTCTTTATATATTAAACCTAAATATATTCTCAGAATTTCATAATTTTTTTAAATCCTGAATTGAAAGAAATTTCTTTTAAGTAAATCATAATTTTTTTTTTCACAAATTGTAATGTATTTATCAGAAATGAAAAATAAATATATAAATATATTTATTATAATTAAAGATAAGATAAGAAATGTTTTAACATTACATATATATATTTCTTTATTTATCTGCAATAAAAAGAATTATCTGACTTGGTTTCATATTATATTTCGAACAAATAATATAATTGTATATGTAATATAATTTAAGATTTGATATATTATTAATATATCTATTATAATCATTTTATTTTATTTTTAAAGCATTATCTAGGAAATTCTAGATTTACATAATAATATAAATATATTTATTCTTATTGTTGTTAAATTCTAATAAATTTGTAATTGTTTGAAATTATATAAATCACATATTTTTTCAATGATTTCCAGAAGTTTTTATGAACTATATTTTCACATATATTTAAATTTTTTTTAAGATTTTCAATTTGAAACAGAAAATCTTTGAATTAAATCATTATGTGTACAATGATCGTGATGAAATATTACATTCTTCTCAATTATTAATTAGCACATTTTCATTTGAATATAAAATTTATTATATTTTTTTATTATAAAAATTCTATTAACTAACATATTTTCATTTACATATAAAATTTATTATTATAAATAAATATAAATATCTTTACTAATTCAATACAATAAATTAATATCAAGATTGTTCGATTTCTAAATTGTAATATATGGATATTTTCATATTTTAATACTGTTTTACATGTTATTGTTTGAGAAATTCATTTTTGTAAATCTAATATTAAGAAGTTCTATTAAAATAAATTTTATTTATTTTTGTTTAAATAAATCATTTAGCTGATTACTCAATTTTATTACATTCTTTTATATATATATATATATATATATATATATATATATATATATATATATATAAAAAATGTATATATTGGATATATTGGATAAACGATGCTTTAATAAATTATTTATATTTTCAATTGAATTTTGTGATCAGTTCTTTTAAAAAGATAATTAAAATAATTCAAATAAAAATTTTTATTATTTCGAATACATACAATAAAAAAAAATAAAAAAAATAATTTTTTATTTGAAAAATTTTTATTGTTTCTTATGTAATAAATTTTAGACATTTTTTATTATTTATTTTTTATTTTTTCAGAATGGTGTCAACATATTTAGTCCATCACGGTTATTGTGCTACTGCCGAGGCATTTGCCAATAGTACTGGTCAAGGATTTGAAGAAGATCTTAATTCCATTAAAAATAGACAAAGTAAGTATATAATAATCATTTTCGATATTTTTTATCAATTTATGTAATTAAGAAAATAATTGCATTGAACTAATGAATTGAATATTTGTTATTAAAACTATTTAATAGAATAAATTTATTGTGACATAATAAGTAAAATATATTTTAAAAATATATTTAATACATTTTAAAAATTAATTATACTAAAATTTTATAATACAAAATAATTTAAAAAAATAAAAAATTCTATTTTATTAAAAATTATCAAAATAATTATATATATTATGTATTTTTATATATTATTAATTATATATATAAAATATTATATATAATATATATAACGTCTTTTATTACAGAAATTTTGAAATTGGTATTGGCAGGCAGAATGGGGGAAGCAATAGAATTAACAAGTCGACTGTATCCAGGTCTCCTCGAACGAGATCCAAATCTTCTTTTTGCTCTTAAGTGTCGACAATTTGTTGAAATGGTGAATGGTAGTGATTCCGAAATTACTCAAAATTCCAATATTAATCAAACTAGTGTTATACAGTCTACGAAGGCTTATACGAAATCCTCAGTGAATAGCAATATTGAGGAAATGAATATGAACAACGCTATGAATGGTTCTACCGAACAACAATTAGTTAATGGACAAATTGAAAATGATGTAGATATGGAAGAAAATGTCATAAATGGCATGAAAAATAATACTGAAAATGGTTATCAAAATAATGATTTGAATACTAATGGATACAAATGTCAAAATGGAGAAGATGTCGACATGGGTGAGATATTATTGAGTTATTTTTTATTAATCGCGTTTATTAAATTGTTAGAAAAAATTAAGAAGTGATAAATTCTTCGAGAAATCGAGATAGAATAAGAACTCTCTAGAATAATCTGAAACTTCACAAAATAATTCTTTTAAACAATGCGTTTGTTATTTGTAACAGTATTTATTTCTCTTCTAATTTGAATACTTATTTCAAATTAAATTAATTAATGATTCAAAGAGAAAAGAATTAAATAAAAAGATATTATTCTAAATATATACGACTTTTAAATTTAATCAATGTTTTCATTTCCTTCATTAATAAATCAAAAAAATCTCTATAATATTTTATTTATCCTTCTATTTTAACAATTATAAGAATTTTTAAGAATTTATATTTATCTAGAATATTATTTGATAAATGATGATATAAATATTCAATTATTTGTGAAATATTTATTTATTATAATAAATAATTTTAAATAGAAATTTTTAATATTATTTAAAATATAATTTTAGAATGATTTCTAAAATAAATTTTGATATGTCACTAGAAACCAACAATGTTAGTCAAATTCAACAACAAAATGGTAATTGTAATATGGAGAATATATCAAATAAGAATAACAAGAAACAACTTTGTGGCGGTGATAAACAGGCAATTGAAAAGATGTTGGAATTTGGAAGACAATTATATTCCCAATCGATACATTTGCGACAACAACACGGAAAAAATGAAAGCAATAAAAAGATGCTTCAAGATGCATTCAGCCTTCTAGCTTATGCAAATCCATGGAATTCACCAGTTGGTTGGCAACTCGATCCTCAACAAAGGGAAACTGTTTGTGCAAGACTTAATTCTGCCATACTCGGTAAGCGCATCACTGTAATACTTATTTGCATATTATATTTATATAACATAGAAGAAAAAGAGGGATTATATAATAAAATAAAATAAAATTATGAGATTATTTGCAAAATTATTGCTTATATTTATTTAATTATTGTTTTCATGGTTTAAAATTTAAAAATTTACATTTTATTACAATATATTACAATTTTTAAAATGAAATTAAATATAAATAAAAATATTTAATCAAAAATATAATTATTAATTAAATTTAAAAAATAAATATCAAATAATTTGTTTACTTTTTTATTTTTTATTTAGGATAGCAATACTGATGAATATTGAAATTTTGAAATTTTATAAGATAGCAATTATTTACTGTTATATGTTTGAGTAAAAAATATGTTGAGTAAAAAAGTAAAATTATATTTAAATAAATATTTTTTATATTAAATTAATTTGATATTCATATTTTTATTTCTAATTAATCAATTTTTTAATAATTTTTTTATAATAAATTTTTTAATAATAAAATTCAAATTATAATAAATCTTCTGATGAAATGATTTCTTACTTAGATCTTAATAATTATTTATTTTATTAAATAAAATTATTTTATTGAATTATCATTCAATCATTCTAATTTGAATATCTTATTATTATTTATATTTTATCTATTATTTTCTAATGTTTTTAATTTAATATTTTTGTAATTTTTAAGTTCTATTATTTTAATCATATATGAAATTATTTGATTATTTTATTTCTAATTTTTCGGTTTTTTAAATTCTAAAAAACTATTTGATTATTCACAATTTAAAATTTTTATTAATAATAATCAATTTCTATTAATTTACTATCAATTCTTTTAATTTGATTATATTGTATTACATTTAGTCTATAATTTTCAATTTATATTCAAATATTATTATATAATTTATATTAATTATTTTATCAAATTATTTTTCTATATATTTTGTAATCTATATGAATATAAATATTTTATAGTAATAATTTAACTATTTTATTAGACTATAGATATGATCATTCTATTTTTATTATATTATAATAAAAAATATTTATTAAAATATTTATTATAATATTATTTTATTATAATTTATTTTCTTGTTGGATTATATTTTATCCATTTTTATCTTAAAAGACTAGTAAAATTATAAAAAAAATATTTCATTTAATATAAATAGATTTAATATAAATACAATAATAATTGGATATATATTCAATTTTGTTTCCTTCTTGAAATTATATAATTTTTTAAAAATGAAGAATAATAATTTTTCACGAGTAATTCATTGAAATAATTTTATCATTTACAATATTTACTTTACTGTTAAATATTAAACAATATTTTGATTAAAAATTATAATATTGCAAAAAGGATTATAATCTTGTAATATAAATAACATGTGAATAATATTAATACTCCTTTGTTCATGTTTTCTTATAATATGTCTTTCATATAATAAATTTTAAAAAATTTCAATTAAACTAATAATTTTTTTGTTAAAAATAGATTAATATTTCTCATAGATAACAAATTACTGGCATATTATAATTAAGAAAGAAACAAATTATATATTGTTTCGAATTAATTAATTTTTATTTTTAAAAATATTTCAATATTATCTAAAATAAAAAAAGATATTTTTTCAAGTAGTCTATCTTGTTTGTATTTTGTAGTTTATATAACTATAAATTTTTATTACTATATATTTATTAACATTTAGAAAACATAACATATATACTAACATATATACCTATATTTAAATATAATTATGATTTAAATTATAAGATTTATAATTTCAAAATATAGTGAATTTTATAGTGAATATATTAATAATATAGTAATATTTGAAAATATAAAATTCTTACAAAAATTCTTTAATTTTTTCATCAATAGTTGAATATTCATATTTATTTACATACTATTTTTAAGAAAAAAAATATATGTATATATTATTTTTATTTCTTTAAATAATCTAATTTTATAATTGAAAAACATTCTATATTTTATTTTATATTTATATTTTATAATAATATGGAAAATCATATACTTTTAGAATCGAGTAATTTACCCCGACGACCACCTTTGGAAGTGGCCGCGTCTCATGCAAGAGAACTGGTACGATTGATGTCTCATGCTGGTCTTGGGGCATGCGGTTTCGCGGTCGTAGACAATATCATTCAATATTGACGATGCCTACCCCTGCTGCCACGTCTGCTTCTTCTGCCGGCTCGAGTTTGGTTAGTAATTTTCTTATGCGTACATTACGCATCGATTAGGAGAAGCTGGGGATAGTTGATACCCGCATTATCATATGTTATAGAAATTGCCCTATAACATAATCGCGGTTTGTAGTCTTATAATTCTATATCATCGAGAAAAAAGAAAAAATGAAGCAGAAGTCATTTTTAATATAATAAAATCAGTATCTTTGTAATAAGAAGAGGATCATATATTATAGTTTATACAAATGTTTAATTTTATTTATTTTATTTTTGCTGATAATAGAATATTTGTTCTCTGTAAATTGAATAAAGCATTTTGATTTTCGATCATTGATCTGATTTTGATCATTTCAAAAATCAGTTCTTTTCACTGATTTTTATCTTATTTTATTTTCATTCTTATTCTGTCATGTTTTCTAATTGAATTGATTCTTTATTTTTTGTGATGGTTTTTGCAAACAATTTGTGATATTTTATTGAACATGATATCTTTTTTATTTTATTACAATTTTCTTTTGTAATTAAGACACAGTTTTCATACAACATTCAAACATTAAAATACATAAAAAAAAAAAAAATGAACGTTGCATCCATCTTTTAACATATCATAGCATTATGTTGTAAAAGAAAAAAAATAAATAGATGTAGTTCATATAACAGCTTCAATGTCTTACAAAATAATGCAGATGTTAAAAAATGGATATTATGTTTTTTAATGACGTTTTTTTAATGATCTCTAAAAATTACTATTAAAATACTATTAATATTATTTCTTGTTGATTAAATTGATTCAAATAACAATCTACTATGTTTTGTTTCTTGAAGTTTTGTAATAAAGTTTTTGAATGACAATAATAAATTTATGTTTGTAAATTGTTATAATTGACATTGTTATTATTATGTGTATATGAAAAGAAGCTGATTATAATTATAAATCATGTAATTTTATCATATGTGATGATTTGTGAAAATTACTGAATTAATATTTTTAATGTATCAATTATCCCTAAATTCTTAACCGATAAGAAGATTTTTGCATATTTGTATAATTTTTATTCCCTTTATAGATAATGATTCATTTAATCATCCACATAATTTATGATCATTTATATCCATCTTGTAATGAGAATGAAAGAGTGCATGGCTCTTTAGTTGAGATCATTATGTAATCTAGTTTTTAATTCTTCTAATATAATTGTCACATATTTGACTTTATATATATTTTTCTAAAATTTTATGAGGTTTTAAAATACAATATTGTCTTATTAAATCTTTTAATACTTTAATGTAGTATTATTTTATATTTTTATATGTAAGAGAAATCAAAATTGCATTTTTTTTTTAATTTTCTATATTCATAAGTGCATAGTTGCAATTAGAAATTAAAATATATAAATATGAAATTTTTTTACATGAATTAGTTTTATCTCTGTACCTGCGATAATAATGCAATACAATATAAATATAATATAAATATAATTTTGTAATTAAATGCTTTATGAAATTTTTTTCTCTTGAAGAAATTGTATCAGTTAGTAAATTTTGATTGTGAGAAATTTTTAATTCGTATAAATAAAGTTATTCCAATATTCAACATTAAAGAATGAATTTTGAAACATTATGTTATATTTTCAAAATTATATATTTCTAGTTTTTTTCTAATATTTTATTTATATAGTATTATATATATTTTTTATTAATTATCATATAATTAACTGATTATAAGAAATTGTGAATGCTTTTTTCAAAATTTCATCTATATTTTGTTATATAATTTTTTATTAATTTTTACAATACTTATTATATAAAAGATAGTTTAAAGTATATTTTAACGATTAAGTTTTAAATTTTATTTATTTTATTAGTTTTTTAATTTCATATTAATCATTACATTTACATTTAACTTTTCTAAACGAGTATTAGAAAAAAACTAAATTTAAATAAGTTAAAACAATTTTTTTATGAATTATCAATTAGTTAAAATGTTCAAATTATTCTTATTAATTATTATTTTGATTAAAGATAAAAAATTTTTAAGATTTTGATTTTGCTTTTTTATTGTGTTATAGTTTGTTATATTGATGAAAATAAAATAATTTTTCTGTTACAAAACGAAATCATTATTATATACCTACATATTAGAAATTAAAATTATATTTTTTTAAATTTTATGTAAAAAAAAAACAAAAAAAGAATAATATAATATAACAATATAATATATTATAACAACAGAAATAATATATTATAACAATAGAAATACTTTAATAAATATGTTATCGTAGATAACATATAATAACTCTCTCTATAAATATTTATATTTGAATATTAAAATAAAAATAGTATTAATAGATATTAATAAATTTAATTTTAATAAAATAAAATCATTTCTAACAAAATTTTAATAAATAAATATGAATTTATGAAAATCAATGATTTCTAGACTAGATCTTTTTACGTACAATAATGATATAATATAATATAATATAATATAATAATATAATATAATATAATACAATATAATATAATATAATACAATGTAATATAATATAATACAATACAATAATATAATATAATATAATATAATATAATATAATATAATATAATATAATATAATATAATAATATAATAATAATAATATAATAAAATATATATCTAATGATAATATTATTACATAATAATATAATTTATTAATAAATAAATCAGAATATATTACACATTAAAAAAATAGAAAAGAATAATTTTTGCTTAATTAATATAAATATTTTTTGAAAAAATGTGATTTTTCGTTTTAAATTATAATATGAATATAAATGAATGAATATTTATATGAATGAAATTTTCAAATTCATTGTTATATAAGTATATTGAAACTATTATTAATGTAATAATGATGCTATATTGTCAATGTTTATATTAACCATAGTTTTTTATAAATATTTTCCATAAAATTTCATAAAATTGTTTTTTCATGAATGTTTTTATATTAATATTAAAGATATTATTTATTATATATATATAATATTTCATAAATTACTGAAAAACAAATTATTTTAATATTGATATCTTATATTGTAATAAATCAGTTTCTATATTTAATATTTAATTTTAAAATGTTTAATAGTTAAATCAACTTCTCAGATTGAATACAGATTAAATATGATGAAATATTTACAAAGTTTAGCTTGTTAATAACAGATGATTATTGAAATTATTTGATGAAATTAAAAAAATCATATTGTATGTGATTCGGTATTTTCGGACGTTTTCAATAATTTTAAGAATTTTGAATGATAAAAAGATTATATCATTATAAATGGAAATTATTTTTAATAATTTGATTAAATAAATTTTAAGAAATTAATTTTCTATGTTATTCGATATGTTTATATTTTGAAAAGGAAAAGTTTTTGGATTTATGTTTACATTATCTTTTTTCAATATCGAAATTTGGCTATATTTTTGAAAATTGAAAGTTATTATTCATTTGAAAATTAATTATGATATAGTATTTAAATGAATAATATTAGCTTTTTCAAATTAAATATATTCGTGAGATATTTTAAAGGATCGATTCTAACTAAAACAAAATGTTATATAAAATAAAAGTAAATAATAAAAATATCAATTAAGGTTTATTTATTAAGTTACAAATAACTTAAGTTTGTATTAAATAAATCAAAATGTAGATAGATTTAATTTCTTCACATTGTGAGGTTTTATATTCTCTCTATTTTGTTTCATCTAACATAAATTATTTATATTATTTTATATCTAATAAATAAAAATCTAATAAATAAAAGTCTTAACTGATATTTTTATTAATAACTTTTAGAATTGTTTATGTTTGTTTTAGTCTTTAAATTTTTTAGAGTCGCACGAATATATTAATATATGAATGCAAAATCCATCATTGTTTTTATTTTTGTTTATAAACTAAATTATTTTGTTTATAAACTGTTTATACTTGTTTATAAACTATTTATTTATTTATTAAAAAACTACTATATTGATTAATCTTTCATATTTAATTTTTAAATTTATAAAAAAGATAAAAATGTGATTGCAAATATAAATTTTAATATTTTATAAAAATAAATTAAAGTAAAATTTAATATTCTAAAGCAAAAAAAATCGAATCATTAATGGGTTTCTCAAAAGACAAATTAATCAATTTTAATTTCTATATATTTTTCAATATCATCATCATCATCACTTGAATGCATACTTTTTAATTTAGAAAAAAATTATTTAATTTAATAAATTTACTATGTATGATAAGAAAATATAAATAAAAAATATAAATTATGTAAAATAATTTAAATTTCAAGATATACTAAAAAATAATAAATATCTGGAATCTATAATTTTTTTTCTATTTTTCAATTCATAAATTTAAACGATGTAGTTTACTTAGTTTTAATTAAATTTATTTTAGTATTTTTTATAATATTATAAAAAAAATATTTTTATTCAACATATATATATAAATAATAATATCTTTATTTTAATTGTTCATATTAACTATTTTTCTTAAATTTTAAAAACTGATTTATTTCACATTTAATCTCTATCAAATTATTTTAAATAAAATAATTAAATTATTAAAAATCTGAATCTTACAAATCATCTTCAAATTCATTCTTTAATAAATTAAACATCAATTCCTGTTGATGTAAGTATATATAGTAAAATTAGTTTTTAATATTTGTCTATTTGATTTTAATTATTATTATCAATTAAAATTTTATTTCATTTGATATTGAATCATAAGATGTAAATAATAAATAATATGATGATATGAAATAATAAAAAATAATTTCACATTTAGCTGGGATCGCTCTGATATCAAATATTTTTCATAAAGTGAAAATTATATGGTTAAATACATTTAATTTCTTATAATTATATGCTAATGAAAAATTTATAACTAATTTATATCGGAAAAATTGAATATAGTTTCAAATTATATCAGAAATACGTATATTTATATTATTTTTTTTTTTTGTTTTAGGATGTGGAGACGGAACGTGGAGCAGATTATATTTTTGCAGCAACAACTTCGCGACATCGCGTGCCTCTTTAGCTAGAGTTTAGCAATTGGCTCTCTAGCTCAATCTTACATTGATACACAAGAGTATAATATAATACACATATACAAGACCTATCAAAAGTACTCGATGTTACAGCAAAGAGAATGAAAATAAGAATGATTGTTAACTTCAATGATTATTCAAGGATCATTGTATAGACATAATTTCAGTTTTCTAGAGCCAAAATATGAAAACTGATATATAATGAATTGAAGTATAGAAAAATCGATCTTAAAGATCATGAATGATGATAGGAAAAGGATGATAAATAATAAAAAGAGTCAAAGAATTAGATGGCGTTGATAGTTAAGAAACTTAAGAATAATATAAATACACTTTCGAAGTTGGAAGTGAGATTTTTTTGACTATAAGATGATTCTGAAGGCATTGATAATTGAAGATAAAGGAAACTTAGTGATGAGAATGCGAATAAACTTGAGGAGGATATCTACACCTGCCAAGACGACCCTTTTCTCGTTTTCTCTTTTTAGCCCTATAATTCATCATCATTTTGATATTTTTCCTTCGTTCTCATAATTGATCGCCATCAAGTTTCCGAGTTGTTTTTTGCAATGGGATGTGCTTTTGTATTTTCATCTAATTTATGATCATTAGACAATGAGAATCTCCAGGTGGGTTTCTAATCTCATTCATTTGATTTCCTCTATTTTGACATTTTATTTCAATTTTTTGTCGTTTGATATCACATTTGTTGCTCTTGTACTATTCAATTAAATCTAATTTTCTAAAATTTTAGACTAAATCTTTATTATATCAGTTACGTCACTTATAAATGTTTGATTGAAATATTAATTAAAAAATTTTAATTCCATTTAATATTCACAAATATTGTATTTCTAAATGAATTTTATTCTTAATGCATTGCCCCATTGTTCATTCTATTATTTTTATTAATATTTAACTTTTTTTTTTTACGAAATTTTTAATATTGTATTTCCTTTCGCATAACTGTTGACGACAGAGTAGCATTCCTTTTTTATCAAGAAAGTTTAACGAGAAAAGAGCTTCGTCAACATAAGTACGATTAATTAATTCTTCATCGATTATCCTGATAGCCTTTTTAATCGTATCATCAACGAGTCGATTTTTGTATCAATTGTTAGCTTTTAATGAAAATAAAAAAAATATGTAAAAAAAAAAAGGAGAAAAGAAGAAAGAAAACATAAAAGTCATACATAAAAAATAATATACAAATAAAAAAAGAATATTCTTCGATTATCTTTTCATTATTGTAAATTAAGATTAGAAATGGTATAAGAATCACGTTTCCGGTTCGATGATCGTTTTATTTTTATCTAATTTTCATAACAAGAAAGAAACTAATGCGTGAAGAAGTAATAATCCAAAACTTTAAATCATTTTCTTTTCTTTTTTTTATTCGTTTTTTTTCTCTTCTTTAATTGCCTTATAAATATTTATTAATAGTTCCGAATTGTAATAACCGATTAATGATCGTTAAGTATTTTCGTTTCGATTTTACTCGTCTTAGGTTCGATTGGATAAGTAAAAGAAAAGGAGCAAGAAAAAAATTGTGTATTAGTGATATGTACCATGTGATTACAAGAGATACTTTATAAAAAAAGAAAAATAAAAATAACGAAGAAAAGTATGTTAAATTGTCGAGCAAAATCAATAAAAAAAAGAAAATAGAAATGAAGAAATATATGATCCTGAATGATTGTAAGTATCGAAAACTATGGCAGTTATACAGTGAAAATTAATAAAAGTTGTATAATTACATAGAACGTTGTAAAATATGCGGTATTTTATATATTTCTTTTTAACAGTTAATTTAATTAAAATATTTTGTGTTAAAATATTAAAAAAGTATCAGTAATTCAATACTTTAACAAAAATTATTTTTGAATAGAAAAGAATAATATTTCAGCATTTGATAGCATTTTCAAAACAATTGTTTAATTGTATGAAAATAAAATTTAATTTAGAGTCAATAAGTCATTTTAAATTTAAGTTTGCGAAAAATTGTTGAAAATTTTTATACTTAACATAATGTTAAAACTTAGATCTAAATTAAAATGGTTGTTCTCTCGAATGCATAGGTTGTATACTTAAATCGATTAACACAATTCAATAAAGATGACATTTTATAATAAAAATTATATAGAATTTCTTAATTTGTCATTTCTTAATTTAATTTATATTTTTCGATATTGAAACAAAATTAATTATTTCGTTAAAATTAGAATTGCACTAAAATTTTTTTTAACATTACAAAAAGGGAAACAAAAGATACACATAAGGACTTTACTTAAATCGATAATAAATTTTAATAATTATTAATAAGTGAACGAAAGAAGGATCTTTGGCTATGAAAAGAGGGAACGATTATAAAAGTTTATATAAAAAAGAATAGTAGAAAATGGAATAAGAAAGATATAACAAAATATAATATAATAATAATATTAACAACTACGATGAAGATTCAAAAGAAACACTCAATTAAATTGAAAAGCTGAAGAAAAAAATTAAATAAATCAATTAATAACTATCAAATCAATAAATAACTATAAATATATATATATATATACGTATATGTATATATAGTTAATATATATATAAATATATATATATATATTGTGAAACAATCTTGTATTCTATCATAAGTAATTGTTTTTTATATGCGACATAGTATATTATATTATTATGTAATACATGATACATATGTACATGTAAACATATGTATGCATACATGCAAAAGTATATAAACATGTATATGTGTATAAATAAAAAAAAAGGAAAAAAACGAAAGAATTAATATCGTATGAATTAATAATGAACGCGTGAGATTTCAAAGAAAAAATTTTGTTATTCATTTTTATATGTGTGTGTATATATATGTATAGAGTACACATATCCTCGTGTATTGTATACATGTGCGTGCACATTCATTTCGTTCTACATGCATATATACAGACATGAGGAACGATTAAAAAAACGAGTGATCTCGAGAATGAAAGAAAGCAAGAGAGAAAGAATGAGAGACTGTGTCTGACTGAATTTATTGATTCGGAATGATCGCTAAAAGAATAAAAAATATAATTTATCGATTTTTAGTGTTAAACGTTTTCTGTACTATAGATAGAGCGAATATCTTGCGAATAATACAGTATGATTTGGAGACATTATTCATTGAATTTTGTTTTTGTCATTCATTGCAATAGAAACCCTGTATTTTTTTTATCTAAAGTTACTTTTATCAGAAAATAGAAATATTTTTATCATTATAGTAGAAATATTTTATGATCATTTTTTTATTTTTTAAATTATAAAAAATATTAATTTATATGAAAATGATATTATTATTTTTTCTTTTTAAAACAATAGTATTTTATTATTAACTCCGAATCAATATGAATAGAATTAACATTATTTTATTAAGAATTGACTGATTTTTACTATAATTAATTTAATTTACTTATCGACGTTAATCTTTGTGCGTCTTTATCGTATTTTTCTTTGAAAGTAAATATATATGTATTTTATTTAGTAAAAAATATAAATGTATACATAATATTTATATTAATTTTTATAATATTTAAATTAAGAATTTTATTAATTTTTATTATTTTTATTTTTTATTTTCTTTTTTTTTTTATTATTATAATTGAAGATTTCTATATTATCCATTATATATTTTATCTAATTGATATGACCAATATTCGTTTATACCGATATAGTTAAATTACCACATGTTGGTCATCATGTAAACATTACATTTTCTAAACAACTATTTATAATTGAAGTTCATTTTAGAGAATCATTAAGTTTTTATCTATGTTTTGTATTTATCAAGAGTTTATAAATAGAGTTATATATCTTTAAAAATGTGTATTATTAATATATACAAATTTGACATATGTAATACAACGAGTCAGCAAATATTATAAATGAAGTTTATAATAATAATAATGAAGTATAGGTGCAGAGATATAAAATAGATGAAATTACAAGCTAGATATAAGATCTCTTATAACATAATATATAATGCATTTTTTTATCCTATGATTTGAAGACTGTAGAGCTGCTTTATCATTTGAATGTCACTTCCAATATTATCGATTCAACGCAGAATAAGACTGCAATATTCGTAGTGGCTAGAATTAAAATTACATTTTAATATGAAATTACAAATAAAATTTACAATGGATAGTCTTGTATACTTAAACATAGTATAAAATTTCATATTAAAATGTATATATTCTTATATTTAGAAATTATTATAAAAGAATTGGCTGAAACGATGATTTTATATAAAAAATATGTTTTTAATTTTTTTATATACTTATCTCGAATTTAATATATTATAATTGCAAAAATAAGTTTTTTTTTTTTGAAAATATTAATCTAAAAAATATAATTTTTTACATACAATAACTTAAGGACTCTTTATAGTTATCTATTAATTTAAAAAATTAATTTTATTAATTAAAAATTGAGTACATTTTCTTAAATAAAATATTTTTAATATTTGATCAAATATTTAAAATAATTGAAATTTATATGATATTATATACCAAGTGGTTATGTATAACTAAGTGTCATCTTGATTGGATTAATTTATTTTATTTTATTATTTTAATTTTGATTGAATAAATTTTATGACATCAATTTTGGATGAAATTGCAGAAAAGTTATTTCGTTTCCTTTTTGAAATATTTATAAAAAAATTGTTTTAATTTTATTATTATTATAAAATTTTGTCTATACATATATGCCCTTATAAAGCAAAGATAATACTATTTATTTATTCGTTTTATACATTTTGCAACGGCGTCCAAAATGTATAATGGATCGATTAAAAAGCTAGTTTTTCATGAATTATGATGGGTCATAGATTAAATCTAAAAACTGAATTTGATCTACCGAAAGCTAAAAATTAAACGTAAAATAATCTTTGTTGTAATTGAAATTACAACAAATAATATTAAAAATGATATTAACATTTATTATAATTTCGGCTATTTTAATTGATATAGAAATAATTATTTATTGTGAATAATTATAAAAGTTTTAAGTTATATTTTTTAAATCTTCGAAATTTGTAACGTTATATTAATTATTGCAGTTCAAACATAGAAATATTTCAGTTTAAAATTTAAACTAAAACGCATCATATCAATTTCATAAATGAATTATATTATGATCTCAGCATTTAAATAAAAGAGAAATCGCAAATTTCATTACTAAATATATCAATAAACTAGAAATTTATTCAAATTCTCAAACAACAATTTTCCTGTAAAATTACTTATAAATAAGAAGATTTAAAAAACAACATAATAGATGTTTCACATTGTTTTTCAAACAAGCATAGTTTTTAAAATAAGAAACGATGTACAAAGTCTAAAGAAGATATATATATATATAATGATGCTTGCATAAATAATACTACAGAATTAATCTCTATCAATTATAAAAACAATATTTGTTAATGGTTTGTTGTGTTAATGAAGCAATTAAGTTTTACAGTTTCGTTTGCTATCGTAATTCGAACATTAGTTTGTAAATTTTTTTAGAAGTTATTCGATTTTTTTTTTACATGACAAAGAAAAAAATATACAATTTAGAGAGAGCAAATGATAATGAAAGGAAAAGAATAATAATGAATCAAAGAAAATAAATATGATGAGATATTTATATATAAAGTCATAATATTATTATTATTATCAATTTAAAAACATTTTTATTATATTATATTTAGTTATATTTCCTCAATAAAATCGTAAAAATATGATAAAAATATTATCATATAAATATTTTTATAAAAAAAATCAAAATTATAAGAATTTAATTTTTCTTTAAATTAATGTTTAAATATTTTTGCTATTAAAAGAACCGAAATACATAATTGACTAATTATAAAATGATCGTCTTTTTGAAAACAATTGTCTGTTAGTTACAATCAATTATTTAATTATCATTAATAAAGACATTATTATATATATATATATATTTATATCATTATATCATAGTCTTTCACAAGAATCTAAAGATATTTGTACTGCAATTACTGCAATAAAAACTAAAATAGTAAAATTAAATTAAAAAAAAATGTTAAAATATAACAATTTATTATATAATGGATTATATAAATTTATTAATATAAATAATTACAAATAATATAAATATTAATAATTAGTGAACGCTATATTATTCTATATTATTATATAGAAAATTAAAATATTATTTTTCTCGTTACTTTCGTGATATCATCATTGATTTTTTTATTGAAACGATTGGTGTTGATTATTTCTCGTGTAGCCAATGCAGTAACAATATTGTCGATGCACTAATTTGTTTATATGCATAAAATAAATTGACAAAATAATTTATAAGTGGCAGTCAAATGCTGACAAATATATTGCTACGAATGTATACATATAACCAAAATTCTACAAAAAAGTAATCTTTTTTTGCAAATATTTCGGAAACTGATCGATAATTATATGTACAGAAAAAAATTGTTTAAAATATTAATTTTTACAATATATTAAAAAATCATTGAAATTAGTATTTTGAGGATAAACTTTTAAAAAGAATAATTAGATAATTTTTAATTAGAGAATAAATATATAATTTTCGATTATATAATTAAAAATATTCTAATAAAATTATATTAAATAAATTATTATAAGAAACAAATTTTTATAAAACAAATTTGATAATGTTTTCATTATACCATAGCAAAAAAATGAGCATAAATTTTTTTTTAATTAATAAATAAATGTTAAATAATTTTATTTAATAAAATTAATATACAAATCTTATTTTTGATCAAATTTTTTAATTTATATAATATAATACATAGAGTACATACATATATGGATGATACATATAGATACAACTATAAGTATATTTAAAATTATATTTTTATCTTTGTTTTCTTTACCAACTTCAATGATTGAATTGAATATAATTCATATACTCACCGCTTTAAATTGTAGAGGGCATACTAAACGTTTTGATTTTTTATGCAGTCGGTAATTTATTTTATATGATATGAAATTTCATAAGATGAAACCATAGAATCGTTTATGTTTATACTTCATTCATGACAAGGAACAGCCAATTCATTGGTGGAATTGTAGCTAATTCAATCTTTTGTGTACATTCTAAATGCGATATTAATTACTAATTAAATTTTTATATATTGAAATTAACTTTTAGTTTAGGCTGAATTTACAATGTCTAAGATTGTTGTAGTTTTATTAACTCTATCTTTTAAAATATTTCACTCAAAAGGAAATCAAAATTATGTTAAAATATTTATAATTTTATCATAAATTTATCATAAATTTTCAAAATTGGTAAATTTGAATTTTATTCATTGACAGATAAAAAAAATAGATAAGAAATTAATAATTTTTAAAAATGAACTTTAACTGAAAATTATATTTAATAAAATTACACATACAATTATGAACAATTACATATAATATAATTATAAACAGAATGCATTCTTAAAAGTTCAAAATTTATTTATTTAAATTAATTTAATTATTATTACAATATATATATATATAATTTATAATAAATATAATAAATTAATTCATTAAATTTTTTATATCTATAATACAAAAATCATAATTATATTTAATTTATTTAATTTTTCTAATATTATTTTGACTATTATAATATTTATTTATTGGAGAATAAACTGAAATATTGATCGACTGTAGATAAAAATATAATAGTTTGATAATGTTAATTATTGAGATATATAATATAAATATGTTTTATTTTTGTTAAATATGAAAATAATTAGTGCATGTATAGTTATATTTTGCATTTTTAAAATAATATTTTATGAAAATGTTATATATCATTCAATGTAATATATGCACATACTATAATCTTGAATGTAATTTATTTATTTTTGCATTAATCATTGAAGTGTTTTTTGAAAAATGATATTTATGATATTTGCTAAAACATGATACAAAATATAATATATATATTATAATATATAATATCAAACAACATTCTTATATTTTTCATATTTAAGAAAAAAATGAAGTGAAGAATTTAGAATATGTCAAATTATATCTTATTTTAAGATCATATATTATAATATATGTTTCGATTCATTTTAATATTACATTTTTTAAATATCAATTTCTTTTTAATAAAAATAATGAAATATAATATTAATAAATACTACGTTTTTATTTACATTTTATTTTCTTTTATGTGAAAACAATTTTTCATAACAATAGTTGTATAAATATAATATTTTATTTTTCTTATCTTACAATTTTTATGCTCACTTAATATATTATTTTTTTACTAAATAATAAAAAAAAATATAATATAAAATAATTTCAAAATCAATATTTTTCAAATATTGTAATTTTTTAAAATTTTAAGAAGTTTTAAAAAAATTGAAAAAAAAAACAAAAAATACTAAATTAGGAAAAATAGACATATTAAATTTGTGATTATAATTTTTCGCATGAAAAAATTAATTTAAATCTAATCAGAATTGTCTTTTCTTTCTTACTTATGTTATAATTGATTTATTTTATTAGAATTTATTTGTGATTTATTTGTAATGAAAGTATAAATGTAAAGGAATTAAAAAAAATTAAAAAGAATAATAATTATAATAAAAATTTATAATTACAAAATTCGCAGATAAAATGAGATGATATATAATGTATTTTTCTGTTTTCTTTATTTTTATGTTTTATTTAACGTAAACTTGAATAATTTATAATTTATAAAATATTTGCCTATAATTTAAAATATAATATTTAATAATATATCTGAATTAATAATATTTATATACCAATTTTCGTTTATGTTTGTTTTATCTTGAAGAATAGAAGTAGAACTTTTTGAAGAATTTCACGAATTTATTAACATCGTGTATGAATCTATAATTATTGAATATATATAATGTATTATATAAGAAGGAAATGCCGAACTCTTATTTAAAGATAAATTTTTATTTAAAGATATTTTTTAAGATATTTTTATTTATGATAAGAAAAAGATAAATTTCAACACTATTTTTTATTAGAATATTTTTAAGTATATTCTATTAAAATTAAATATAATAATTTTGTTTAAATGTAATGTAAATATTATTTAGTTAAAATTTTCTATTTTGTTTGTTCATTATATTGATTGTAATAATAATAATAATAATAATAATAATAATAATAATAATAATAATAAAATAATAACAACAAAATAAAATAATAAGATATCTGTTTTGTATCTTTAATATTTATTATAAAATAAAAATAATGGAATTAATTTCTTAAATTATATTTTGTACTTTAATTTTAATAATTTTATATTGTATTTATAATAAAATTTAAAAAATCTTTATCATTTTTTTCATAATTTAATTATTCATTTATTATTTTTCTAACAAATTTTAATTCTTTTTATAACTTATAAATTTATTTATAGTAGAAAATTTAATAAATAAATTTGAAATATGTAAAACAGAATAACTTTATTTCTCTTGATTACTATTATTATTTCCTGTACTTCTAGAATCATACATAAAATCGTCATGTGTTTAAAAAATATTAAAACAAAAATTTTTTAAATATTTTAAAAAATTTCGTTAATATTAATTTAATACTTATGAATTAAACAATGTAATTTGTATTCAAATTTTAAATTTCTAATTCTTTTTAATTAATTTTTTTTTTATAATTTTGTGTTTCTATATATATATATAATATATATATCCTTAATTTTTTTATTTTTAGAAATATCAATATTAAAAGATTTTAATATTTATATTTTATTTAATCTATTATTTTTTCTTTTTTATTTAAATTTTATTAAAATTTTAGTCTTCAAATTTGAATCTAATTTTTTTCAATACCAAATTTGCAAATTTAAAATTATAAATATTCTAAAAAAATCTAAATTTCAAATTATAAAATTATTTCTTCACTTTAAATATGAATAATATAATGGATATATTTCGAATTTGATTTATATTTTACATTATATTTGTCAAGTTAATTTAAACTTAAACTTTAAACTTAACATATAAGAATTCAAATCTTTTAAAAATTATTTCAACTTCCTAAAATAATACGAAAAGTTTCAAATTTTCGATTAGATGAATTCGATCTCACGAGGGTCAGTCGATTTTCAACTATCGAGAACGAAATCCCGCGCATGCGTTTAACTTGATTTCTCCTTGCCATCCCATAGACATGAGTGGTGGGGCCAGTCGGTGGATCGATCGACGTCCCGTCAAACCTCGCGACTGTGGGTGCCGTTGCGCCTCTGGGCGGGGCGAGAGGGCGCCTCAGTCGTGTACCGGATCCCACCAGGGAAGCGTCCAGCTCCTCGAACGTTTCGGAGTTGCTCGTTCGCTCGGATCTCTCTCTTTTCTCTCCATCAATCTTTCGAAAAACGCTCCTCGCGATTTTTAGAGGTTGTGTTTAACTATAACTAAGAGGTATAAAACTCATATAATCGGATAACGCATAGAAAGAGAGAGAGAAAAGAGAGAGTAAACGTGAGAGCGGTTATAGTGTCCTTCTCTGGGATTCGAGATATCGTCTTTTCTTCCTCGTACCCCGTAGTAGTAGTTCGAAACGAGTCGTGCATAGTATTACTATAGTTCCAGCGGTGCGGATCAACCAGTGATCAGTTCGACGCAACGCTGTTTATATCTTATCGAAAGATCCAGGAACGAGTCTATATGAAAATATTCCTTCGTTCAAAGTAATCGGCGTTTCGTTTACTCTTCCCATTGGCTTATCCGGTTCGCGTTTGTTGCGTTTGCTTGTTCGGTTCTTGCCGGTTATATCGATTCGAGAAGTGATACGGGCGTACATATATAAAGATACACGCACATCTCAGTGAAACAAGTGAGATATACGTTAAGAAGAGGTGCGTAAAAAGAGTTTTGGAAGTATCTACGGGGGAGAGACGTCTATGTGCGCGCCCGGAGACACAGAGAGCTACCCTGGCACCTAGCGGACGACGCGGGGTGGCTTCACCAGTGAGTCTCAGCTTTACGCCCTTCTTTTGCTTGCTGATTCACCGTCACGATTCCTTTCGATGCTTTGACGAAGAGAATCTTTTATGTATCTGCAAAAAACTACTACTTCTGATCTTTTATTCTATATCACCATGTGACTTAAAGTTATTCATATGAATAAGTATATTCATATTTTTTCAAATCTTATTTTAATTACTTTTAACTGTATTATATTTTATATATATTATTATACTATTATCAAACATATTTATTGCATTTATATATTTTTATTTTTCAAATCAACATATAAATAACAATTTAATTTCAATTTTTATTCTAAGCAAATAAAATTCCAATTAGACGATTATTAATATATGCATTAATATTATATATAGAATAAAATTTATTACAAACACTGAAAACATATTCGATAAAGTAATTAATAATCAATATTTTTTATATGAATTTTTTATATAAATTTTCTTATCGACGGTTCGAGAGGAGTATCGAAAATGTGTGCGATCAAACATCTCGAAAATGTCTCATTTTTCTAACTCTGTAATCTCTGTAAATAAAACGATTCGATTATCTGTAAATTCTGGAAAATCAATATTAATTTTAAAATCTGAACATTCAAATCGGTTATCGGTAACTTTTTTTTGTTGGAAATTTTTATATTAGATGTTATCTCTAAATTTGTTTTTGAATATAACATTTGATTGTATTATAAAATAATATTTCTTAATATTCAGATATTAATACCACGATTTTTCTATTATAACTCTTTAAATAGTATTTCTTAACATTCAGTGCGTTGTCAAACTGGATTTTATAATCAAAAATCTTCAACTACTTTTAACTCTAATGCTTCGTTTTTCTATCATACAAATTGTTCATTATCTCAAGTTTTAAATATCTTTGATAATTCACGGAATTTAATTAATATTAATGTGATCAAAATATGTTCGCAATGACAATAATTTTCTATTTGAGCTTAATAAAATTTTTTTTATTACACATATATTAAATGTTGCATATTTGCCATTAATTTTTTTCTTCATTTTGGATTTTTTTTATTTATTTGTAAAAGTAATTTGTTAAATTTCTATTATTCGAAATTAAAATTGTAGAAAAATATTTAATATTAAAAATTATTTAATATAAAATAATTAATATTTATGAATCATCATTTAACACTATTCGATTTCCTAAAATCGAATTGAAATTTATATATTTAAAGTATTTTCTGTTTTTAAGTAATTATTTTGAAGAAAAAATTGTATTGCGATATGCCTATAAAAAATAGTAGATAAACGCATCAGTCACATACATGATGTACATTCTGTCACAGATATATAAGTATAATTTCAATATAACAATAGGAATAATTTTTTGCAAATATCTCATAAATCAAAAGAATTTGACATTTTTATGAGAAAAAAAATTATTTAAAATATCGATTTTTATAACAAAAAATTATTGAAATTGAAAGAATTGAATATGAAAGAATGATTAATTTACAAATTTACCAAAAATAAAAGATTATTTAAAGTATGAAGTAAAAACTTAAATATTCATAATAAATTTATAATTTATTTATCATTTAATAATAATTATTATTTATTATTTAATAATATTATAAATAAATTTATTTATCATTTCTTAAAATTATAACGTTTTCTTATTCGTAGTAATCAATAATTAAGAACAAAAAAATGTTAAAAACCAAGAAAAAATATAATTTTTTTTATTTATGATTTTTGTTTACATTAAATTAAAAATTTATATTAGAATTTTAGAAAAGTATAATATTTTAAAAATACAATAATATAATACTTTAATATATATTATGTATATAATATCAAATATAATAAAATTATATTTGAATAAAATTATAAATTCTTTAATGATAAAATTTACATCACAGATATGTAGAATATCTATAATATAATATGTAATCTGTAAATAAAATTTAGATAAAATATTTTTTTTTATTAAACAAGTTTAAAATAAATAATATTAATCTTAAATATTGAATATACATAAATTATTTTAAAAATATATATCATTCTTTTTTATTTGACGTGAATTTTGTTTATTTAATATTTTATTTTAAAAATATATTGATATATATGCATAAATTATGAAAATATTTTAAACTATTATATTTATTGTTAATTCTTGAAATATATATAATATTTTTATTTTATATGAATCACATATTATAATAAAATTCAAGATTCAATAAAATTTAAATTTCTTCTTTTCTTATATTACATAAACTTATAATTTTCTATTTTAAAATATAAATCAGTTATATTTAAAAAACAGCTATACTTAAAAATAGTATATACAATATAATATAGCAAGAATATTTTATATGAATATATATGTGTTTTCTTAACATATTAATTAAATATTTTTTCTTTATTTTTTTTTCAAAATTTTGTTTCTTATATAATAAAATAATTTGTATAATAATATTTTTCTTCGAATAATTTCTAAAAATAATAACTAATTAAGTATTCTAAAAGTCAAGAAATATTTTTTCTATCTAACACAATCTAAAACAAATTTTTCTTTTTCACATTTTTTTACATAATAAACTTTTTTAAACAAACCTGTGTAGGAATATATCTATACAAGAAAATATTTCAAGAGAAATTTCTTTTTAAATTTTTTTTTTATTTTTAAAAGTAATTCTTTTTTGTAAATGAAATATTTCATGAAAATTTTAAAATTATATCATAGAAATGGAGAGAAGAAAAGAAAAAAAGAAAGAAGATAAAGTAATGCGACATTGCCAAATTTACAGTTTAAATGTCTGCCCTTTAACCGAGGTTTCGTTCCCTTTTCTAAATTTCCGAAAGGATGTGATGGATCATCAACCGAAAGATATATTTTCTTTGGTGGTTTAAAAGAAACTGTCGTCGAAACTGTAGCACAAATTATGTTTCGAAAAATGTATCATTTATTATTAATATTGTGATCGTGAATAAATTATATTTTGATGCTCCACTCTCTTTGAACAAGAAAGTTAAATTTTTTTTCACAATTTTTTTCATAATTAGATTTTTTTTATTTTGATTTATTAATATTTTTATTATTTGATTTATTTTTATATTTATATATCTATAATTTATTTTTAATTTATTATTCTTAATCTAAAATTATATTATTATACAATAATATAACATATTATAGTATATATTTTTTGTAAGAAATTCCATATTATAATTAATTATAGCGTTCATTTTTTAAAATAAAGGAAAATTTATAAAATATATTTTTAAAAAATGAATATACTTTAAAAAAATATGGCATTTTTGATCATTTTAATTCTATTTTAAATTCTATAAATTTAAAATTGTTTTTAAATATATTTTTATTTTCTTGAATTATTAAATTGTCATAAATCATTTTAAAGATTATTATCTAAAAGTTCTTTATTCTTTCATCAAAATATTAAATAACTTAAATTATATTTCATTTAAAAAAGAAAAATATTCTATTATTAATTATGTATTAATTATAATAATAAAATATTATTTAATATAGAAATTGTATAAATTATTAAACAAAATTAATTAAAAGTTATTTAAAAAATATTTATAAATTATATATAATTCGTATATAAAAATTTTACATCTCTTCGTTCTAATAAAATATGAAAATAAAATATTTCATTGTTCATTGAGAATTATTTCGTTTAAAAAATTTTATTAATTTTTTTAAAAACAATGAACTAAAATGTATTTAAATTATTTTAAAATTAAATATGATTCAAAATTTTAATTATTAATATATTTTATATTAGAGTACTTTTTTTATTTATGTATTTGAAGTTCATTTATTAAAGCTTATAAGTAATTAAAGTTTACATTAAGTAAAATAAGACTTAGATCTACCTTTTTTTTTTTTAAATATTCTTATACTGATTCTGGAATTTATACATCCAACAAATATTTTATTAATAATTAAAAATTTATTTCATAGAAAATTTTAATGGAATACCATGCAGTTATTTATCCAACTTTTTGTTAGCTATTGTAATTCTTTAAAATCTTGAAGTAGCTTTTAACGAAAGCTTATAGACAGATAGGAGGTTTCTTATCGTTACTGTGCGAAACACGTCCCTGACCGGTCAGAAATAATCATTTGAATAGCATGATTAACCCCTTGCCTTATATGTAACAGTGTTGTTCAAGCCTTGTTAGCAAGTATGAAGAGTGTTCATTATAATGATCATCATGATTTTTCAGGCCTTCCTCTTAACAAGAAAATCTCGAATAAAAATTAATTTGTATAGTATTGAATTTGCAATAAATTGCAATATGTGTGTAATATAATAAAAATTTATATTCAATAAAAAATGAAAGTATCTGTATTTCTTTAAATAATATTATTTTTGACTTTAAGTATTTTGTATTTAATTTCAAAATTTAATTATATTAACTCATTACATTATGAGCTTGAAATGATTTTGAATTCAAAATAACTAAATACGATATTGTTGAATTTATCTTTAAGCCATAATACAATGTAAATAAAAAAAATTTATATAGTTTTATTTAATGGTTGTCATTCAAGATGATATTTTTGTTTAATAATAAATTTTTAAAAATTATTATTAACTAAATATATACAATAAATATAAAGTATTATTATAGATATAATAAATTTCAAAAAAATTTATAGAATTTTTTATTAATATAATTTCAATGAATTACCAAATATATATATATATAATAATATATAAAAAATTTATATAATAATTTTTAAAAGTTTGAGAATAATTTATAAAAAAATTATAATATTTATATTTGTTTTTTAAAAAATTAATAAATATTTAAAAAATGATAAAAAATATATCATATTTAATAACATATAATACAAATATTGTAATATAAACATTAAAAAAAAAAGCAAAATTTTTTCTATAATATTAACAAATTATTGATAAAACAAAGAAAAATAAAATATTATAAAAAGAAAAAGTATGAATTACGAAAACATTATCAAATAATTTACAATATCAAAAAGCACAAAAATTAATTTATTAATAAAAAAGCATAAAAAAAATAAAAAAATTATTTTATCATTTTTCCATTAATTAAAAACAATTTAAAAATACTTTAAAAATTAGAAAATTCAATACATTTATTTTTCTATTACATCAAATAGATTTTATTAGATATCATGATAAAATAATTTAAAATATTAAAAAATATTACATAAGTAAGAAGATTAAAAAAAAAATTGCAATTTACAAAAATATTCTTTATAAATAGTTTTTAAATATTTTATTATTTTGTTTATTTAAAAAAAATTAAATTTGAAATGCTTTTGAGATTCTTTCATAATTACGTTATAATAGTATTTCAAAACTTCATTGTTTTATTTGTAAAAAAAAGATTTTGTAACAATAAAAAATTAATTATTAATAAATTATTATTATTAATAAATATTAAAATCACTATGAATAAAAGTATTTTATCCAATATAATACGAATTAAATAATTTAAAATTTTTCAATTTTTGAATTTATTTGAAATTAGATGTGATAACAAAACATTTATGTTAAATAATTTTGTAAGATAGTTTTAAAATATTATAGAATTAAAATTGATTTACAAAATAAAAATATTAAATAATCAAGAAATTTCTATTGTTTGCTTTATAAAAATAAAAATTTACATATAGTGAAATAAAAAATCACTTATAAAATCTGTGCCAGAAAAAATCTGTTGTTCAAGCAACTAGAAATTGTTGCGATTTAAAATTAATTGCGTGATGGATTGCATTTGACATTATGTATTTCTATATATATTTATTATGTTTTATTACAATAATAATAAATTTAGCGAAGTGAAAATGATAATATTTTTAAGATTTAAAAAAAAAAAAGGATTCAATTATAAATATGATTAAATTATTAGAGTTTTATCTCTTTTCTATAATAATAATGATATAAAAAATATAATTTGGAATAAAATACATAATGTAATAAATATATGTATAAAATAAAATATATAAAAATAAAGTAAGTTACAATATAAAATAAATATATATATTATATTATTATAATTATATCATATTATGTTATGTAATATATACTATATATTATATAGTATTATATAGTATTATATAGTATATATATAAATATTATAATATATTATTACACATTAGATATTATAATATTATAGTACAAAAATTTGAAAATCAAAATTTTCAAAAGAAATAAATAGTTTAATCCTTTTTATTTTGTCATATACAATCAATAATAATGGTTTGCATTATTTTAATAAATCATTAGTCCTTTTTTTTTAATTAAAAAAATTATAGTCACGAAAAATTATATAATAATTCAATCGATTTTTTCGAACTTTCTAAAAAGATCTTTACTAAAAATCATTGTTTGAAAAAATTCATTGTAGATATTAATAATTGAAGTTTTTCTTAGATTATTATATATAAATAATAATAAATAAATAAATTCTTTATTAAATCTGAATAATTATATACAAGATTGTAGTAATGTAGTGAAGCGATTCGATCGATTTCCAAGATAGATTACGTTTTATTATCTGTTTAATATTTCAGATAACCACAAATTAAACTTGTCTTTATGTCATTGTTTATCTTTCTTAAATTATTATATTGTTGCAATTTAGAACGATTCAATGTTTCTTTTGTAATTCTTTTGTAATTTAGTTATTTAATTTTTATTTAATAAATTATTAATCCTTTGCAAATTTAAGAAAATTATTATATTATTATATTGTTATTATTGTTTATTATATTGTTATTTGAATGTCGTAAACTTTTAAATTTTATTTATTGTTAACATTTAGGTTGCGATTACGATAAATTTTTTTTAATACACTAATATTTTAAACTAAACAAATATTTATCGACTAAAGTCATGGTTCATTTAAAGAATATAATGTAACTACTTTCATAGATTATGGACTTTTATGCAAATAGATATTCTTCATATTACATATATTTTGAATATTTTACATAAACAAATATACATGTTTAAATATAATATAAATGAATATATTACATTTTTTTTTTCTTACATTGCATTCAATTATAATGCAAATTATTATTTTAAAACTTTTTAAAACTTTTTAAAATAATAATTTGCATTATAAAGTTTTAAAATATGTAATACATAAAATATTCTTTTGAAAATATATGTCAAAAAAAAAAGGTAAAAAAAAAACGTAAATAATCAATATTTTGAGATTATTTCTATATTTATTTATATTATTATATATGTAATAATTTTATTTATATTATATTATTATAAATTTTTATAACACATTGCTAGATATTTACATAAATATGCAAAGAAATACAGAAATGTGCAAAAACAGAACAACAAGATGTCTAATTTAATTAAAAATATATTTTTTATGAAATTTAAGAAATAATCTCAATTTCTCAATTATATAATATGTGTGTGTGTGTGTGTGTGTGTGTGTGTGTGTGTGTGTGTGTGTGTGTGTGTGTGTGTGTGTGTGTGTGTGTGTGTGTGTGTGTGTGTGTGTGTGTGTGTGTGTGTGTGTGTGTGTGTGTGTGTGTGTGTGTGTATTATATAATATATGTATACACCCATATAAAATATCTCTTTTTTAATATGAAAGAAAATGAATTAGAGTACATTTGTTTTTATACGTTTTTACTTTGATTTATTTAAAATTATATTTTATGTAAAAAATGAGCGATAAAATTATAAATTCGATAAAATATATTTTCGATAAAATAAATTTTATCATTTGAGAATGGAATGGTTTACTATATATTTTTTTGTTCAGAATTTAAATCTGAATATAAAAATTGTTTTTCATGTTTAAGAGATAAATGTGTAAAAATTCATTGAAAAATATTTTTTGTTTATGCTTAAAAAAACTGTATATATATTTTTTCATTTTGTAATATATTAAAAGATAAAGTTGAATCTTCGTAACTTTTTGTTATTAATAAATTAAATATGAAATAATAATGTAATAATAATGGGATGATAACTTTAAAGTGATATATCTCAGCAGCAAAAAAACGATGGTAATAAAATTTAATTTTGCAGGAGAAAAATATTTAAAAAAAAAATTACTTTCTTTGATTATGTTTTCTAAATATTCTATAAATTCAAAATTCGAAAAAATATTTTTTATTCATTTATTTCCTAAATCTAATATAAGCAATTTTTATGCTTTCTTTAAGTTTAATATACAAAAATAAGAAACTATTCCATTTTCAAACAACAAAACTTTGTTGATATTTTATCAAATCTCGTTCGAATATGTTTATCTTATACGTTTTTTTCATAAATAGATTAAATTTATAAAAAATAAACTGTTTCCTGATTTCTTATATTATTATAATTCTATATTATTCTATATTATTATTAAGAAAATAGTTTATATGAATACATAAAATTTATATTATATTATATAAATCTTGAGGAACATTAAAAATCATAGAATATTTTATATTTTGTCATATATCTAATCATGATTAATAATGTATGTGTTATAACTCGATAGAGAAATAAATATTAAAAATAAATATTATTAAATTATTCAATAAAAATTATATGAATAAATGGCAATATATTTTAAGATCATTAAAATTAGTTTTCAATAATTATTAATCAAGTACTATTATATATAATATAAATAAACTATATTATATAATTATTATGTAGTATAATATATGAAAAACATTATTTATGTAGTATTATGTAATATATTATTTATTGTTATTCTATAAATTTTATAATAGAATATTTTTATATTATATTATAATAGAATATTTTTAATCTAGTTTTATCTTGCAAATTTAGAAATTTATATTCATAAAAAGTATGAAACAAAAAATATAATTTTATTAAAAATAAACTTATTCAAACTTTTCATTTAATTTTGTACGAAAAAATTGCTATTTTACATTTTGTTTAAAATTGAAACTGTTAATTTAAATATAATGCATACAATTTTTGCAACTGAAAATTTTTTATGAATCAAAAATGTGATACTTTTATAATAAAATATATGATATTAATTATATGATATAAATATGATATTAAATATACTATAGCTGTTTCTTGGTTGAAATCATATGCCGGAAATATTTTATTTGATAACATGGTATCATTATAGAAATTAAAATTTGAAAGATAATTAAAGTTGAAAGAATAATTAAATTCTATGTTAATTAATTTTCTTATGTATAAGGTTTTATAATTTAAGTTTTTCTATTTTTTGATCAAAAATAATCTAACTCTAAGATTATAATTATAATAAAAAAATATATATATATATATATATATATATATATATGTATAGAATTATAGTTCAAATTATAGATTCAAATTAAAAGAGATAAATATATTTGTACATGATTGTTAATTAATGTTATTGAAGAATATAATTAATTTTAATAATTATTGAAAAGTAAAGAATAATACAAATTAGTTATTTGTTACAATATTAGATGATAAGTTTCAATTTTAAAATAAATGAATAGATTTTTTTTAAGAAGAAGAAATAAAATTACATAGATTATTTTAATTAAAACTAATAAATGAAAATGAAATCAAAATATCCAGATAAATTGTTAATAAAATGTATTTTAATATATTAGATTTTATTACAAAGATGAATGCATAGAAGGAAAATTAAAATTAGTATTTCAAATATAAAGAAAGATCTCAATATAATTTATATTTATATTATATTAATTATTAAATTATTAAAAATATTAGTTTAAATATTAGTAAATTACAAAATATGAAAAACATGAAGAAAATAAAAGATAATCATAAGATAAGTAAAATTATAAGTATATAAAAAACGAAAGTAATAAAGAAAATGAAACTAATTAAAATAAATAAAATAGAATATATAGAATATTTAATTTAAATAAAATATAATTAAAAAGAATAATAACGCAAATTTCTGAATAATTGTGCAATATTATGTTTAAGTGAAATATATATTTATATTGTTATCAAATTGTTTAGACGAATTTAAAATTATATGAGTGAATTTAATAAGTATGATTTGATGCAATCAAAGGAAAAAAAAACGAAAATACACAAATAAAGATCTAAATATTTTACTTAATTAACTATTTCATAACTAAATAGTTAGAATATTAAATAAAAATAATACTTTTAAAATTTTAGATAAAAAATATATTTTATATATATATTGTGTACAATATAATAAATAACAAATTTACATATGTATACAATATTTATGAAAAAAGAAAATGAGAACAAAAACTATAAAAGTATAAGAAAATAAAAATTCTAGTAAAGATATTGATTGAATATTTGTATGTTTATTGGGAAAGATATTAATATAATAATTGATGAATTTAATTTAATTAAATAAAAAAGTCTCATTGATTATATAATGAGAAAAAACCTATAAATATGATAATAAAAACAAATAAAATAGTTTGTATAATGTAAAATGTCAAAGATTTTGTTTTATCAATAGTATATTATATAGAAGAAAATATATCAATTAATAGTAAGAATTTAAATTAATTATTTTATATTATATTAATTATTTTATAAAATAATAAGTATGAATAATTATAAGAGAATTAGAAGGTTAGACATAATAATAAAGCTAGTTTAAAAAGTTTAATTATAAAATCAAGAAGAAAACAGATATTAGAATTTCGACAGAAGAAGCATAATATGACATAATGACGAAATAATCAAATATTTGACAATATGATTAATAACAATTTGATTAAGAATTTAAAATAATAATATAAAAAAAATATGTAAATCACATCTATTGAGGACACAATTAAACAATAATATTCTTGAAATAATGATTTTAAGAATATTGATTATTTGTTGAAATAAATTTTGTTAAATAAATTTTTAATAACAAAAAGTTTTAATTAGTCTTATTATCCTATGATAATCATTATAAAAATGATACTTCGGATTTTATGATATATATAATTGTAAGCAGGCAAAGTTATTATTAGAAGATTAAAAGGGTAGTTTAATAGCAATAATTTTGATGAATTTCATGAATGAAGAAAAAATTTTTATTGCTATTAATTGGTGATTAATCTGAAAAGTAAAAAATTGAATTAAAAAGTATAATGTATTTATAATAGATGCTTGAAAAATATATAAACAGAATAATATTGCACGAAAAACATGATGAAATTATTGAAAAAATTATAATGTTCGATTTTTAATATTGAATATTGAAATTTTTAATATTGAATTATAATTATAGTTATGTTCTTTCAAATTCTAATATCTTTTTTCTTATTTTAATAAATAATATTTTATTTCAAATTTAATAGTAACATATTATAGCAAGCATCATAAAATTATATTTTTTTTTAAGTCTTTTTAATTGAAATATAGTTTTAATTAATATATATTTTACAATTATCTTTTAATTAACATACATTTCAATTCAATCAAAATATAAAGATAATATATCATAAAAAATAAAAAAAAACTATATTTAAATTTTTTTAATTTTTATTAAAAATTAGAAATAGATTTAAATATAATTAAAGTTAAAAAAAATAGATTTTTTTATAGGAAATATCGAAATGCATTAAATAATTATAAAAAATTATATAATTCCATTAAAACAAATGAAATTATTTCATTATTTCATATGTTCATGTATAAGTTTAATTTATTTATAATTAATTAATTTAATATATCAATAGTAATCATTTATCATTAATTAATTTCACTTATCAATAGTAATCAATTTAACTTATTAATAGTAAAGAATTAAGTTAACTGAATTATTTTCCTTTCAAAACAGAATAAGTTTAAGTTTCGTATGAAACTTTTTTTAATAATTAATAATTCCAGAAAGTATTTAATGATTAAAATGGGATTATATATATAATTTAAATAGTATACATAATATATATTTTATCTAAATACAGTGTAATATATCTTTTCATTAAAGAATGTTAAATTAGAAAAAAATATCTTTATAAAACTTCTTAAATATATATAAAAAATGAAATATTATAGTTGTCATTATTAAGAAAAATTGCATAAAAATATATAAATTTCATAGAAAGAAATATCTAATGTACAATATTAAATAAGGTAGAAAATTATTAAGGCATATAGATCTAAAAAAATTTTTTTTTATCATTTATCAATACTATCAATAATCAATAAACATTGTTATACATTAATGACAATATTATATACAATTAATATGTAATAAAATTAATAAAAAATTTCATATATCTTACAAAAAATTTTTTCTAATCAAAAAATTTTTAAGAAATTTTATGAGTATGTAAAACATAGATTAAGAAATTATATAATAATATAGCGTATAATGCAAGATATATTTAATATACTATATATATGTGTGTGTGTGTGTGTGTGTATAATTATAATATACAAATATATCATTATAATATTTTAATAATACTTTTTAAAATTATAAACAATTTTTTATTTTATTTAATTGTCTGAGAATTGTATGATAATTTTTCAATATGAAAATGTTACGTAATGTACAAATGTATTGAAATAGAAGAAAAATATGTAGAAAATCTTTTGTAGCCAAGAAAAAAAATTATAATGTAATTACTGATATACGATATGATACTTCTCGAAATGAAGAATTGGATTATTTCAATTGAATATTTATTAGAATTTTTTTTCATTATTTAGAAAATATTATCTATAAATAAATAATAATTTTTAATATTATAATATTATAATTTTTTTTTATATAGAAAAATTTTGTTTAAAAATTAAAGGGTGATAAGATCAACGTTGAAAACTTCAAATATTGGATAACTATGTAATATTGCATGGTGTTGATTTTAAACAAACATAAAATTGGCCATATTTTCATGATTTTTTTTGCATTCGTTCTGATTTATTAATAAGAGAAATGATTTCTCAATTGATATCTAATGTAATTTCATAAATATTCAATTAAAATTAAAATCTGAAGATTAACTTAATTACATTTGTTATATTACTATTTAATTATATTTACATATTGTTACGCAAGAAAACACATTTTAATTAATTTGAAAATACGTATTCTATATTTTAAAACATTTTTTTTTAATAATAATAAATTTGTTAGAGATAGTTAGAGATTATAAAATATTGTATAAAAACATGATAAATAAGTGATAAATAAATTTTGATTGTAGATTAGACAAATACATAAAAAATCCAAGTATTTTATGTGAAAAAAATTTTATTTACCAGAATTATTTAAATTTTATATAATTTGCAACAAAATGATAGCATATCTTATAATTTTTAATATTTCTCAAGACTAATGCAAAAAATAATAATTAAAAGAGATGAAATTTTATTGATAGATAAAAATATATATAATTACAAGATTTTTTTGCTGAAGTATATATGTATATATATATTCGAAGATATTCCATTGTTACTAATATAATTAAGAGTTTGTTGAAAACTATATCTATAGATATCAAGATTGTCTATTAAATATTTAACAATTTTTAAAACTAAAACAATTGTAATAATTTTATCTATATTATGTATAGTACTGAAAATTTTTTATTAATATCTCAGAAAGTAATAAATATCCGAAGCTAAAATTTTATATTTAAAGTTTCTTGTTCTTTTATCATTCCTTTAAATTTTGTATCGTTCAGTTATTGGAGTTTTTTGGACTTTAATCTAAATTTGTATATAAAGATACAGATTTTAAGAATTTTAAAAAAATTAAATTATTGAAATATCTTTATTTCGGATAATTATATCCAAAAATTGAAATTAATTTTATTTAATATTAAAATACGATCAGTTTGATATCGATTTATATTTATTTCTATTCTTGAGAAATGATATATAAATAGATTTAATTGTTATTTAATAATTAATATCCATCATATTAAATATTTATTAATAAAGAACTTTCTTTTTTATATTATCTGAGTTAATTTTCAATTATAGATTTATATTTACGTAATAATCAACAAATAAATTACATAAAGAAATTTTCATTATTCACATTATTATTTTCACATTATATTTTTTCTTTTGCATACAAGGAATCTTACACAGAAATCTGAAATTATACCATGTTTATATACTAATAGAAATGGCGACCGCATACTACTACACGTATTTCTACAAATGCATACATATAAATCATAAAATTTAATGTAATAATATCGAAATATTATTTTTACACTATTTTTTAAGAATAATTCGAAATCTCAGATCCAACATATCGATTATGTGCAAAGGAAAAAGTTGCTAAAAATAATTTTTTTATAACATATAATAATGGACAAAAAAATTCGTATATTTTTTAAAATGGAATAACTTTTTTAAAATTGGATCAAATAATTTGAATTTTTATTATTTTATTATTGAATTTAATATTAGAAAGATTAGTTTACTAGATATGTAGAAAAATTTTTATAAATTGTTATTGTTCGAAATTGTGAAAAAAAAATAAAGATCATGATTTTTTTTCTGAGTTTATAATGAAAATTTGAGACATGCCTTTATAGATTTATAAATAAGTCGATTGACATTACTATAATTTATAAATAATTAAAAATAGCAAATATCACAATCAAACTTTCGACTTATAATTGTAATAAATCTAAAAATTTTTATATTTTTTGATGTTTGTAATTTTTTTTATATCAATTAATAAAATTTATCATTAATTGCAATGAAAACAATATCAGTCTCCTCTTTGATAACTGTTATTGCAACTTCGATCGTGCGAAGATTATTTTATATTTCATTTTTTTACGTAAAATTGGAAAAATTTCTAATTTTTTATGGATAAATATAAATGGCAATATTAGCTAATTCTTTTTATATTATGGATATCAACTATCGTTATCTATTTATATGAACAATTAATAAGTAACAATTGCATGCTGACGTATTAATTATTATAGATGTATAAATAAAATTTTACAATAGTAACAATCCTTTTCAAATATCTCGGAAGAGATTATAAGAGATTGCCGATTAAGTATATAAGGAAAAATTATCCCGACCGATATCCTCGACATCGCATCAAGATCAAATTGATCGGAGCAGCTTTTCTACAATATATAATTAACCTATTATGAATATACACGAATAATAGAATAGAATTAAATTATTACACAAATAATAGGTACGATTGAATAAGTGATATGACAAATGTAAATTGTAAATATTGATTGTTGCAGAGCTAGTGCTTGCGAGAGGGTTAAACTCGTTCCAGGGTGGCGGGCTTGGTCAGCAGGAAGCGGCGAGCGTCGCGGAGCAGTAGCTAGTGAGGAGGAGAGGAACGGTAACGAAGAAGACGAAGACGACGTCGTCGGGGAGTAAGTGTCGAAGGGTGGCGGCGGAGGTGACGACGCGTAGGAGGTGGCGGAGGAGGAGGGTGGTGGTGACCGTGGAAAAGACGACTCCTGCGACGTGAGTCGCGAGCCGTGGCTGGTGGTGGTGAAGTGGCCACGAAAAGAGTAGAGTAACGGTTTTCTGGCCGACGAGGGAAAGAACAGAGGCTTGGTGGTGGCGTTTGTGAAGGCAACCTGTGGCAAGATGGGCTGCGCCATGTCCGCGGAAGAGCGGGCCGCACTGGCCCGTAGCAAACAGATAGAGAAAAATCTGAAGGAGGATGGTATTCAAGCCGCCAAGGACATCAAGTTGTTATTACTTGGTGAGTATTATACATTTATTTTTCAATGTTTCTCATCATAGAAGAAAATTCAATCAGGAAAACTAAGAAATTTTTGTATTAACAAATAAATTGCGTGTTAATAATCCTTTATATATTATGTAAAGTATACAATAGCGAATATAGTTTTCGTGATGGTATTCCGCAATGTTCCATTCAACTGTATGCACTCTTAATGCAATATTCATTAGCGAAGAATAATCTCCCGAGAACGATTTATAGAAATTTTATTTTCAAATGAATTTTCATTCTAACATGTAATATTGTATTATAAAATAATTTTTTAAGTATTAACTCTTTGCGCTTCAACGATGACTTTCAGGCATCACTCAGTATAATGCGATAACTCCAGAGGTGACTCTCCAGCACCAGTTGGATTGATGTAGCAATGATCAAATCTAATCAAATGATTAGATTTTTATTTGAAATAAGACCGTGATCTCGGATCGAACTATTTTCGGCGTTATAGATAGAAATATTATTTTCAAAGTTTCTGAGTTTTGTAAGCGTGGAACTGTAATGAAATTAGTTCAAGTGGAGATGAGTTTGATTTTTCGTTATTAAATAATGAAATGATTTCTATTTATTAAGAAATTGACGATAAAGAGAAAGAAAATAGTAATGAAAATCGAGATGCTGTAAGAGAAAAGTAAGAATAAAATAAACTATGAATTTGAGAACAAGTTATTGGGATATTAGTTCAAGATGAATTTTTCGTTATTAAATAATGAAATTATTTCTATTCATTAAGAAATTGACAATAGAGAGAAGGAAAATAGTGATAAAAATAGAGATGTAGTATAAGAAGATGAAAAATAAGAATAATAGACAATAAATGAGAGTACGTTATTGCGATTGCAAAGTTTGTAATGATATTTTATTGTGATATTTGCCCTGACGAACCAAGAATGCTTCTTAGTAATTACTTTATTATTAAAATATCACACAACATAGATTTTTAACATTCAATAAATTATCAAAATATAAAAGTTTTATACATTAATTTGTGCGTGAAATCATTTTAAGTTAGCTAAGAAATTCAACGGATGCAGGAAATCTGGAGTTATTGGTTCGCCCGAATGAAAAAGGCCTAAAGTGCAAAGGGTTAAATAAAAACTGAAGATATATTTAATATTTTAATTAAATGTCAAAATTAAACCCTTCCCGTACCATTTAGCTCCAAGAAATAGGGCTAAACAGATCAAAGCTCGAAAACAGTTGCAATACGAGTCGAAATACAAGTATAGAAATAAATGTGATATAGTCATTTGCTTTACGCAATACAGCTTTTGTGAACGTAAACAATAATTCTTTTTGCTTTCATACATATGTATATTATAAATCTATTATTTTTTAATAAATGACAAATAACAGTTTCGAAACTATATTTCATAAATAACAATATTTTAATAGAAATTACAGTCTTCTGAGCATCTTTTGAGTGTGCCTTTGTTCTAAGGAATATAATAATACTACGCCTAAAAATAAATAGTATATTATAAACAAAAAATTGAATTAATATCTAATAGGAAAATACTTAGTTTAAAAATTAATTTAGTCTTGCATGATTTAGACGCTTTCTTATTGGTACAAACATTGGATTGCTTCCATGTAAATGTTTTTTGGTATCGTTGCATTTTGTAAGGGTTTATTATAAAAAATAAAATTATTAAATCTTACTTCAAAAACTAAAGTACAAAATCACTAGCACGTTTATTTTGCAATGTGGATTATAAGAATCATGATTTTCTCGTGGCATACTGATAAAAACTCAGAAATCATGATTGACAAAAATTCATTCCACGAGTCTCACTCGTGATGTTTAGGTTTAGTGATTTTCAATTCACGAGTTCCACTCGTGCTATTCATCTTTATCACGAGTCAGACTTGTTATAGTATGGGAAGGAGATATTAAATATCAATATGTAATATTCACTAATCATTTCATAAACAGCATCTAGTTTAGTTTCTTTTCGCATATATATTGATTATATTTGGTGCTATGAAAATATTCACACGACACACTTTTGGCACTGAGACAAGGATTATTCAAATCTCTCGCTGAATATTCAAATCATATTATGATGTGATTTCTAGATATGAAATTGTAAGTCCACTTGAAGATTTTATTCAATTTATTAGAAATAATCAATCAGATTTACAGATTTCTTTAAAAGAATATTTTTAATAACATGTATTATTCTATTAAGCATGATGTCATCAGCTAACATTTATATCGTTATAATAGTATATTTATTGTAAACATTTGCAGAACGATGTAAATGTTAATAACAAACTCGATTAGATTACACGTTTGTACAATTAATTATAATTCGATTACAACTATTTGATTAAATTAACTAGTAAATAACTAAATATTTCATAATTAAGTAAATTAAATTAAATAATTATATTCAATATATTTTATGAAAAATAGTATATTAGCAGAAAAAGTAAACTAATTAATTTTTTTATTATTTCATTTTACATTGATAGTTTAATCGTTTGGAAAGAAAAATCATATACATATATTAGGAATTATTTATATTTAAATTATGTTTTCAAAGTATAGATAAAATAAAATCAAGTAAAACATAACAAAATTAATGTAATGTAAAACATGAGAAAATGATGTCTAAAATTAAATGAAAGAATATAGATTTAGAAAGAAAAATTTTAATAGAAAATTATGGATTAAATATCGGATAGTGATCAGAAAAAGAAAAAGAAAAATTAAAAAATATTGAGAGTGTAGGAAAAGAAAAAAAGATAAAGACAAAAAAAGTAAAATAAAATGTAAAGGATACATAAAGAAGAGAAATAAAGAAAGAGAATAAAAAAAAGAATAGAAAAGAAAATAAAAAAAAGAAAAAATCGAAAATTAAATTATAAAGAAAAAATATAGAATAGCATTATAAAAAATTTAATAAAAAAGAAAACAAATAGGAACAAAAATCACTATAATATGTTATATAATAATGTTAAAAATAATAATAATATAAAAAATATATATAAAGAAAATAAAAAATAAAAATAATAATAAAGAATTTATAATAAAATAGCATTATAAATAGAGAAAGAAAATAAAATAATGAAGATGGAATGAAAGAAAAAACAAGAAAAATTAGAAATAAAAAAAAATTGAAAAAAATATTTATATAGAAAATAATCATAGAAAAGGCAATGAAAAAATAAGTAAAAATGCGAAAAAGAAAAGAAAAAAAATATTGTTATTAATCATTTCTTTATAATCAAATCTTATAATCCTTAAATGATTTTAATTATCTATCATCGAATATTTATTGTATGGTATAGTCACGTATTACCATTATTTATTATTTTATTGTCATTATTATATTATCATGACTATAATCACTCATCATCATATACGCAGAGAGTATTATATACCGATCAATAAATCATGCACTAAAATTTCGCATTCATTCTATCATAACATGCATTTATTTATAATTCTTTATATGTTAATTCAACATAATTTCAAAAAAAATTGAAAAATCAATAATTTACATAATGAAATAAATATTATATACATAATTTTTTTTTATATTAGAGATTGATAATAAATTCATTGTAAGGAAAAAGTTTGCAAACAATAAAAGAGAAATATTAAGATAGAAAATGAAATATTTATGGAAGAAAAGTTTAATTTTAAAAAAATATTGAATGAGCAAACGAAATAAAAAAGTGGAAAAATAGAGTAATTTAATAAAATTCAAATAAAATGAAAAAAAAATAACAATGTTTAATTTTCTACAGTCATAATCAAATTAAAAATGACAAAAAAATTTATATAATAAACAAGAATAGAAAAAAGTAATATATATATAGAATTTTATGTAAGATAAGTAGCAAAATAAAAAAGGGAAAAAAAATTAATATATTGTTTTGAAATATATTTTAAAATTTTAATGAAAGATAAAGATTTCTGAATATATATATATATATATATTAATAATATATTATTATATATTATATTATAATATATAATATAACATATATAATATAATATAATATAATATAATAAAAAATTAAAAAAAATTGAATGTTGAGCAAATTTTATCATCAAAAAAGAGTAATGAAAAAAGAAAATTTTATTTCTTAAAATAAAATAAAATTCATAAATAATTATAAATTCACGAGATAATTCTTAACAAATTTAACGGAAATATTAATAAAAGTAGTACTATAAAATATATTATAATGTATATATATATATATATATATATATATTAAATTTTTTCATGATATAAATTTCGTCTATTTTCGTCTATTAAAAATTATGGTACAGATTTTATAAATTATTTTACTGAAAAATATTTCTTTCTTGAATTTTATTCATTAATAAAACTATATATAAATATAAATATAAATTCATTCATTTAACTATGGAAATCTAAATTTATATAATATACATTACTGGTCACCAATAATCCATATTGGTTGTATATCAGTTAAATGTAATAAATAATCAATTTCCGGAATGATTTGTAATAAAATAATTACCGTATTTTATCGATGAAACTTTTATTAGAGAATGCTATGAATATTTTACATGAAATATATTAGTTGGCTTATTAGAAAATATATCATCAAATAGTTATTAAACAATATGATTTCTAACACATAATGAGTTCGAAATGAATTTTATTCACATCGATGGATAGACAACTTCATAGGTCCTCGATTTCTTGATTTAATAGATTTCTTTCTCTGGAAAATTCTAAAAAATATTGTTTATCAAGAAGTGCTAATTACGCCGGAAAACATGAAAGAACGAAATTATTGCGGTATGTACAGAATAAACTCAGAGATAATAAAACGTGCATGAGATTTAATAATTCAAAGATTGTAACTTTGCTTCGAATCGAGCAAATAAATATCTTCTTTAAGATAAAAAAAATTATTTCATTGATAATTCCTTGTATTTCTTTCATATAAAAATAAAAATTCAATAACATCGATCAAAAATACTACTAATGATGTTGAAATATCTTAAACGCATCATATACAAAAAATATTTACATTACATTATTCATACTAAAAATTATATGTATATGATATTTTTTCATGTCATACAAAGATAACAAAGATATCTAAATAATGTATATAGATAGAGTTATAAGATCATTCTATATATTAAATATATATATAAAAATATATATATTTAAATATATATGATAAAAAAAGAGGGATAAAAAAAGAATAATCAAAATAGAAAAATAAAATATATCAATTAAAAAAGAAAATGTAAAAAGATAGATTTAATATAGATATAATAAAAAAGTACTGAAAAAGAAAAAAAAATATAAATGTTATAATGTATATTGTATATATGTATATGAAAATATAAAAAGCTGTACTGTTAGGTAATATATTATTACAATAGTGTAAAAAGATGAAATATAAATAATGTAAAAAAATTAATAGAAAAGCTGACTAAAATAAATTTAATGATGAGCGACTGAAATACAAATTATCATATAATAATTAATACTTATATAAATAATATGTAATGGGAATAAATTAATATTATAGAAAAATAATTTAAAAATAAACAAATAAATAAGAAAAATATTATATAATTCGATTAATTCGATTTTAAATCACTTATAAATCTGGTAGTAAATATATATTGTCGATATTGGACAATTTATCTTTATTATCTATTATAAAATGATAAAATTAAAAAAAAAGATCTTTATTGGTCATGACATGATAACATTTTATACATAAATTACCATTTCGTAAAAATATTTGATTTGTTCCTTGGAAGATGAATCTTCTGGTTTCTTAATTTGAGTTTATATGATTATTATTCAGGTTATTTCAAAATCATTTATAAGATATACACTTTCAAATATTGAAACACATATAAGAAGGACAAAACAAACTTATTGAATATAATAGCTATTCAATTCTGATTATTTTAAGAAATAAATTACACAATTTCTTTAAATAAATAATTTCTTCAAATAAATGAAAATTTTAATTTAAAAAGAATCGAATTATTTTATTATATCAATTATTAAAAATATTGCACATGATAAAAAACAGTGATACTCAAATCTTAAAAGATATAATAAGTTCAATTCAATATTAAAAAACAAAAGATTATGATTCTTACACATAGATAGAAAGTTTGTAATTAAATATGTATCTATTTATTTATATTTAGAATATTTCTCACATATATTATATATATATAAATATATGTTTCTCAAGATGTATAATAGTTTGATCTCGTGTAGCTCTTAGTTTATTCGTGAGAAATTTATTTTTTATGAAATTTTAAGTTAAATTTGGAATTAATTAATATTTCTAAATTAGCAATATATTTCATTTTATCATTGATCTTTGAAATTTTCGTATTAATTTAATAAATTTTTAATTAAAAAAAAACCTGAATTTTTTCCCATAAATCATCAATTTTTTAAATCATAGTCGTAGGAAATCAAATTAGAACCGTTCAAATTTTCAACATTTTCTATCTTTTTTAGAAAAAAAATTAAAAAAACTAAATAAATCCAATTAAACAAATTTAGACAATTTATATAAATTAATTATAAAAGTTTCATATTTTAAATATTACTATGCTTAATTATTAAAATTTATTGATTATGAAAATGTAAAAAATTTTTTATATGTGACAATTTTTGAAAATTCTAATAATAAAAGAATAATTATTTTCAAATTAACTTTTTAAATTTTAAATACTTTTTATTAATTTTATTAATTTTAAATACTTGTAATTATTATATTGTCAAACAATTGAAGTTATTATTGATCTTTGTTAAGATAGTATATGTTACATATCCATATACATAATATTAGTATTTAACATTTAATAAAATTATAAACACTAGTGAACATGATTTAATTTTAAAAATTTCTTAATAAAAATATTTTATTTTATTGATATATTCGAGATCGCGCCAATTGAAAATTGAATGGTATTCCCAGTGACAGATATTGATTTTTGATAAAATTAGAAAAAAACAGTCATAAGAAAATGAAAAATGCAAGAAAATGAAAATAATTATGCTTATTGATGATAATACTAGTATTGAACGTATATGTAAAAGGAAAACAGAATATGTGAAAAATTCTTTTTCATTTTTTATATTTTACAACTTGAAAAAATTTATCATACAATTGTACATACTATATGAAGGAATCTTTATAACGCATATAAAGATGCATCATTAATCTTGAATTCAAATTTAGTGAATTCAAACTCTGACTAGTTTTTTAAAATTCTTCTTAAATATCTAGTTTTAGAACTATGAAGTACATCTTATAAAATATGATACATCTCTCTATAACCAAATTTATAATAATAGAAATTAATTGTCTCCTTAATTAATGCTAAATCTAATCCATGCAAAGTTTTTAAATCGGATTTGTGTCAGTTTTTATATTAGAGAAAATTTTTAATCGTTGTAACTTTGTGGAATACGCAAGATTGATATATAGAGCAATTTAATTCAAATCTGTTTTATGTATGTGAGTTTTCTTAAAATGAATTTCTTAGAATATTTCCTAGAATTATGTGGAATCGATGATTAGTATAAAAAGATTGCCAAGCAATGAACATCGTCTGTATCTATTCTGTGACACAAATGAATATAGTAAATGGAATTCAACATAATTGTATATTTTAATAATATATATGAAAAATTTTTTGCTCACAACATCTCAGAATTAGTAACTTGTTACAAAAATGTTACAATGTTGTTATAAATGTCTTTAAAATTAAGACTGAACAATGATAACAAAAGAAGAAAAAGTTATTCAAGATTTTAATTTTGACAACATATTTCAAAAATTTAAAAATTGTGAAGTCTCATCTAATTTAAATGATTATATATCTTATAACTTATAACTTATATTATTATATCAATAATAAAATTATTTGACTCTCTCCTTGATTCTTCTATAACTATCTAAACTATCATAGAATGTGAAGTAATTATTTTTAAAGAATAATCATTATCTTTCATTTCGATGATTTTTTAATATATTATAGAAATTAATATCTTTTAGAAATTTTTCTTGAACATGTAATTGCCGCTTGGTTTTAATTTTCGGGATATTACAACCAAATTGTTGTACATTAAATCTAAAATCTATATGTATGCGCCATGATAGCATATACGTCAATATGTTCGTCATTTTTTGCTTATCTATTGTTTCTATAATATAGTCTATAATATCATATCGTGATAAATGAAAAGCAATAATATTGTTCAAAATGAAATCGAATAGATCAATATCACCATAAATATTTATTTATTGTTTATATCTATCCATAGCGAATTTTGAGGAACTTCGAATTTGTGAAATGCAAAAGTAAAATATAAAAAAATCTTTGGGCAACTGAAATTGACCAAAGTTATAACGATAACAATATCAATTTTATATTTTTTATTTATGATTCTCATTTCAATTTCTTCGTAATTTCAATTTCTAAATATTTTATATTTTATTTTCTCATTCCGCGATTATTTCAAAATTCATGAGAAAATAGCTTTTTAATTGGTTTACCCGTTATATATTTTGAACATCGATCACTGTGGTTTGTAAAAACAGTAGATAAACGGTGGTCATATCTAACACATGCTGATAGATGCATATATGTATAGGTGAAATTCAATAGTATTTCAATAACAATTTAATAGGAATTTTTTGCAAATATCTCGAAGATTGAGGTCAAATGGCAATTACATATATAAAAGAAAATTGTTCAAAATTAATTTTTACAATATAAAAAAATCATTGAAATCAAAGATGATTATCATTTTCTAAATAATTATCGAATATGGCAGTTTAATGAATTAAAAATTTAAATTTAACTTAATCGAAACATTTTATCGCTAGATTTAACTAATATAAAACTGATAAATGTATAAAAATTTTCTCAATCGTAAGTAGTTTAAACATATACAATATTAATAGGTATATTGTAGAATATTTTTAAAAGATTTTAGAAACTGAAATAAATACAAAGTTAGTATAAATAAATAGTAAAAAATATCAGTTGAAGTTTATTTATTGATTAGAAGGTTTGTGAAATGAATATTGTAGAGTAAGTGTGATGGAGATTTAATCTTTATCTCACTTCATCTAATACAAATTTAAATTGCTTACAATTTAATAAATAAACTTCTTTTTTGTGTTTATTTTGGCTTCTAAAATTTCTTTAAAAATATTCTACGAATATATTAATATAGGATGTTAAATATATAGGATGTAATTGGTGATATAATCGGACGATTTTATGTGAAAAAAATAAGTCAAAAATATAAAATAAAATTTCTTTATTTGAGATTTTGAGTAAAACGGATTTACAATTAAAATTGGCTATTTCACGATTAGATACAAATAAATTATTTATAGATAATTATTCTACATGTGAAAATAAGCAAAAAATATAGAATAAATATTCTTCATTTAAAAGTTAGTTTTGGAGAAAATTGAATTTAAAAATTCATGGATTATATTTTTTCATTACATATGTTCAATCTCAATTTTTTCAAAACAAGAATTTAAGCAAACTAATAGTTTTATTCTATATTTTTTATATTATATTTTTTATTTTACCCATAAATAATTTATTTGTATCTAATCGGAAAATAGTTTTAATTGTATTTAGAAGTATTTCACTTTTGAAAGTTTTAAATGAAAAAATTTTATTTCATATTTTCAATTTCTTTTCTTTTTTTTTTATGTATAAAATCGCTTTTATTTGTGTATTTAAATAGTACACTATTTCTATTGTTATACAAAGAATTAAACTTAATTCTGTACACTCTTATAACATTAATTATATATCTCATAACATGTTTTCAAAATCTTCATTTTATGCTAATATTATTAACGTCTATTTTTAAATTTATATCTCAAATTTTTAGATTTTTTTCGTAGTATATTACTATTTCGTACTTATTTTATTATTTTATTTTTAACTTATTATTCTATTTAATCCTTTAAAAATTATACAATTAAAATTTGGATCATCTTTATAGGATCGATTCTAGAGACTAAAATAAACACAAAGTTAAAGTTAGTTGAAGTTTATTTACTACGTTATAAACAATTTAAGTTCATATTAGAAATGAAAATAGAGTAAAGTCCCTCTCTTTCTGTCATACCGCAGTCTCATTCTGTCTCCATTTCATTTCATCTAACGTAAATTTAAATTGCTTATAACTCATATAATCAATAATCGATATTTTTATATACTATTTGTGTTTGTGTAACCTCCAAAAATATATATAGAAATAGATTCCAAAGAATCTGTGTATGCTTTATTTCATTAGATTGAATCAATGTTACTGATATTAAATTAACCTATAAATCATGTACTATTAATGTATATTATTTAGATACATCTTTCATTAAATTTGTGTTTATTATTAAGTAATTTTTGATTGATTGAGTAAATTGATCGATTTCATTAAAAATTTTTCATGTGAAACAAAATTGGATAAAATAAATTGAAATTAATAAATTGGAATTAATAAATAACTCGATTTATAATCTTAATCTTATAATCTTATAATTTTAATTCATTTATACATTGTTATACATGTAATAAATTTTCTTAATTATGTCATATTTTTTTTTCTATTAACAATATTAATGAATTTTTGTTTTGACAATTACGATATACTATGTCAGTTTTGTACTGTATCATTCTAAATAAATTTTCTAAATAAAAGAGAAGAATATATATATTTTTATATTATATTTTTATATTTATATATTATAGAAAACATTATTATTTATAGAATAATAGAATATGACGAATGGTTATACAATGGACATAAAAACTTTGTTAGTTTTTATTGAAAAAAAAAAATATTTTGAATAGAATAAAAGATACATAGAATATAATTAAAAAAAATGTTAAGTATTAATTTAGATCTAAATTTGCATATTTTCAAAAGAAATATTTTAATACACTGATTTAATATTTCTAAATGATTAAATTATTAATACTTATTAAAATATAAATACTTATTAAAATTATTTTGAATACATATCAAACAATTTTTTGATTTAATTTATCATTCAAAAATTCATTTATTATATAATTTTTTTAAATATAAGTGTGTGTAAGCATATATAGAAATTAATAAAAAAATTATATATAAATTTAAAAAAAATTTTATTACTTAAAAAGGTACATTAATATGTATTTTTAAATTAAATTAAATTAAAAATTTTATTTAAATATTTTAAACAATTTTTCAATTAAATCAATAAAAATTTAAATTAAAAAAATATAATATACTAAATGAATAGATGATAAAATTAAAAAGAAATTATATGTATAAAAGGAATTAATATTGTTATATTTTTTAGGATTATGCTCTTCTTTCAATATAATGTATAATGAATAATGTAAGATATTTTTCATTCAAATGTTTATTGGATAAATAAATAATAAATAAAATATAATAAAATATAAATATTTTGTTTGAATAAATTGAAAATATTTTTTTGTTTATTTGATTTATATTTTCATTACTTTTGATTATGATTCATTATATGGAATTTTAAAAAAAGAATCTGATTGTTAATTGCTTATATAATTCTTCAAAAATTCAAATTAAAAGTTTTTAAAATTATAATTCTTAAAAAATTAAAATTATTATTTTTATTTGTAGGCAATAAGATATAGACTTATTTAATCATTTTGTTCGTTATATATATTTTTTGGTACTTTTGAAAACTCATTAAACAATAAACTAAACGAAATAATTGTTCAATTTAATAATAGTTATTACATCATAAATTTAGAATAAATAATGATTATTTAATAGTATATACAATATTGAATTATTTAAATAAGTGAGTTATTTTTGAAGAACTCATAATTCTAAAGATCAAAATGAATATAAAAGTTTATATATAAAAACTTGGAGTTTGATTATTAGTAAGTTATAAATAATTTAAATTTGTATTAAATGAAGTAGAGATAGAATGAGACAACAAAATAACGAAGATAAAACTGTTTTATTTTGTCTTTTTTCATTTAAGACACATTTAATTGCTTATAATTTAATAAATAATCAATCGACATTTTTAAATATCGATTAATTAATTTTTGTTTGTTTTGTTTTCTAAACAATTTTCTTCATAAAAACATAAAAAAGAAAATGCTATTAAAAAAGATTATCAAAAGATTTGAAATTCTCTCTTTTTGGATTCTCAAATAATTGAAATTGTAAAATAATAGCAAGAAGAGAAAGAGTTTTTCAAAAGAAATTTAGAAACAACATTTGATAATGAAGTGACAAATTATGAAAGAATATCAAAAAATAAAAAGAAAAAGATTATTATAAAGATCATTAATAAAATAAATGAAAAAAGTAAAGATACATAAAAAGAGAATAAACAAGAAAAAGTCGAAAGAATTTTGAACAAGAGAATAGAAGTGTTTGTATTCAATTGAATTTACAGAGAAAAAAATTACTATAGAAAAGATAATATTTTTTAATTTTTAATATATATAAACAATGTACTTTTATTAAAATAAAATGGAAAAATTAGAAAAGAGATATGTATAGAAATACAAAGAAAAATAGAAATAATTAAAATAATAATTCAAAAGAAATAGAAATATAGTATGTTGAAGAAAAAATAAAAAGAGCAAATAACATAAAAGAAAGAATCAAATATGAAAGAAACAGAAATTTAAATCGGATTACGAAATGAGATATTATTGATAAGATATTGATTGAGAAAATGGCAGTGTTGAAAAATCGCAAAATTTTAGTTGAGAGAACAAAATTGGTGCAACTAAAAATGGATATTTAAATATACACAGTTCAGTTTATACAAACTTGAAGAAATAAAAACAATAAAGCAGAGAAAAGAATAATGAATTTAAGAAGAGTATAAAAAAAGAAAAAAGAAAGTATATAAAAAAGTAAATATAAAAAAGAAAAAAAAAGTGGAAACAACAAAGTAGTACAAAAGTAGTATAAAAAAGGTCAGCTATCTAAAAAGAAATAGAATGAGGAACTAGAAAAGAACAAAGGAAAGTAAGAGAAACTGACCATGAAAAGAAAGAATATGACAGAACATCGACAGATATAACAAAATATAAGTAATCATATAACGAAAGATATTTTATCAGAATGACAGAAGTGTCAGTGTAAGCAAAGAAAGGTAAGAGCAAACATTTAATAGCAGAGGCAAGATACAGGAAGCATAAAGAAATGAAATAGATATTGAAAAAAGAGAATGAAGAAATAGTGCTAACTATGCGGAGACAAATTTAGAATGTTGAAGTATTTAATGAGGTAGTTGAAGAAATCAAATACGATAGGATAGATAAGGATAGAATAGAATAATTTTTAAATTTTTTTTAAGATGATTTCTTTTAATAATTAAATAATCTACGCGTTCTTCGCGTATAATAATAACATAAAATAATTATATAAAACTTATAGATAATAAAGTAAAATATTTTATTAAATATGATATTTTTTTTCTAATAAAATAATGTAAAATTCAGTCGAAATTGAAATGAAATATCAAGGAGCTATTAAATTAAAATATTTAATTCCTGGTCCCAAATTTTAACAGTAAAAAAATTATTAACTAAATCAATTATTTTTCGACATAAATAGATAATACTTTTGTAAAAAATGATTCAAATAAATCGATTAATAAATATATGAATTTCTCTTATTATTTGAGAATTATTAGAATTCCTATTATTTTTTCTAAAAAACGAATTTATATCATATGAGATAAATTTTTCACTAACTATGTTAATTAACATATATATATTTTATATATATTAAGAAATATATTTTCTTCTCCCTTACAATTAGTGATCTTCTTCTTTTATGATGATAATTAATTCAAACAAATTACAAGGAAATTATTGAAAAGATTAAATAAATATACAGCAAATTTATAATAATACATTAATGTTACCATTATGAAAGATTATATTTTATGAAAAAGAAGAATTTAATTGATTAATTAATTATCCATATAATTTTTCAATTATAAATAGACGGAAGTCATGAGAAATTTAAATACAAAGAAATTTTAACAAGGCGCAACAGAATACAATTCGAGTATCTTATTGATTCATTGTAATATGTAAATTCAATTTCTACTAAGTTTACCGTTAGTTTTTAACGAATAATTCGCATTACAATGTGATAAAAATAAAATGATTCAAAATTAATGAAATCTATCATAATTAGTACGTAATGGATATATGTCATAAAAATATACGATTTTAATTCAATTGTGTTATTTTTTAGTAAGAAATCAAATTTTTATGGATTTATTTTTTTATAAAAATTAAAAAATAATAAATTATTTATAGAAAAAATGTATAAATTGAAAAAATTATATTCTAAACATAAGTTATATTCTATAATTTTTATTCTATAATTATCAAATTCTATAATTATTCTATAATTATTAATTATCAAAGAAATTTTTTAATTTTTCCATATATTTATCTTTGAGTGGAAATGGAAAAATTATTAAAATATAAAGATAAAATTATTAAAATAAATTTAAAAATTATATAATTAAAAATATATAATTATATTTAAAATGAAAAATTAAATTAGAAAAATTATCAATATTATACAGTTGTATACTGTTCATGCTATTATTGTCTAATTATTAACTATAATTAATTTAACAATGTATATCAATTTCTTTCATTTACAATATAAAGTATTTCATATCAATATCTTTACAAATATCTAATTTTCTAAAATTATATAAATAAAAGAATGATAGCACATCATGATTTTCAGTTTTTTTAAAATTAATACAATATATTTATGTATTTTACATATGAATTTCTAAAATACGTCTTCCTTAATAGGAAAGAATTTCAATTAAAATTTTTTTCTATAAATTTGATTTATTTAAAGGGAGAGGAAAAGGAGGAAAATGATATATAATATATGATATAGAATAGATTTAAAAAAAAAATAAATAAAAAGTTTTCTTAAATTTCGTGTATTGGAACTGACTGTAAAAATTACTTATCATATTAGATAAATTTTGTAGATAAATGAATAAAAAATTCTGATTTTTATTATATAATCAAAATATTCTAGTATATAGTTTTTCAAATTTTATCAATTATATCTATCTTTTCTTCTAAAAGTAAATTTGATTTATAATAATAGGATTCTTTTATTCAAGATAGTTAACTTTTATAGTTAACTTTCTTCTTTATTATTAAGAAGAGAATATTTTATATACGTATGTATGTAAAATTTAAATACATTGCATTAGTGAAAAATATTAAAAATATAGAGTTATCATTTATCCAAAATTGTAGATATTTCTTATTATAATATATACAACTGAATATAATTTATATTTTATTATTATTCATTATGAAGATACTTTCTTTTATGTTTTTATTATTCAGATACTTTTCATGATACTTCAAACTTTTATATTCTATTATATTCATTCTACCATTATAAATATTACCATTTTTTCTATCAAATAATAATATTATTCAGACATTGAACAGATGGCATAGGGTAATCGTAATGTAAAGACAATCGTTTTTGAGAGAAAAATTTGGATGATCCCTTGCTCTGTATATTTAGAAATCTTTCGGCGTGACTGGAATGTCATCCTGGGATTTGAAACAGACATTTTCCAGCCATTCCAGTCTCAACGGCAATCAACATTATCCTACTTGAGAAGAATTATTGTAAACACTTGCGGAACAGTTTCCTGGGAAAACGTAGTCTAAAATTCTAGGAATTTTCCTTGGATTGGGGATGTCGCTCAATCAGGGGGCTGGTCTACAGTATTATTGATCGTTTGTGTACCCTATTGATAACTTTCATCTCGCGAGATGAACGTGGAGAGGATTTTAGAGGATATCAGCGTTTTGAGAGAATTTTTGAACTTTCAGAATTTCGAATTTTTAGAATCTTATAACCTTCAAGAATTTTTCGAACTTGTAACTTCGAATTCTAATAATAACATAAATTGTCATTAGCATATGGACTTTGCTTTTGATCGTCTTGTTAATCGAACTTGTTAACAGCGAACTTTATAATAATTATTTTTATTACCATATATTATAATTTCAGAAATGGGTTGGAGCTAATAAATATATTTCTTTGGAATACAAAGTAATTAATATTATTTTGTAGTAATAGAAATAGAAATAAATATTTTGATGGTTAATTATAATAAAAAATAAATAAGGCAAAAATATAATATAAAATATAATACATAAGAATACAGAAGATAAATATTGAACAAATTAAAATGTAATAGAGAAAAATATAATAAAATGTTGATTAATTAATAATCTGAATTAATTTGAAAATAAATTCGTATGGATTTATTTTCAAGTGATTTTTTTTGAATCGATAAGAAAAAGTCGGTCAAGAAAAAATTAAATTTGTAAATATATAAATATAAACAAATTCATAGAAATTACATAATATCTAAATATGTTTAAAAGAGATATGTTTATATCATAAAAAATATATTAATTATTTAAATATAATTTCAAAAATATATGCTCGGAATACAAACATTATTAGATATATTTGTTTAAATTCATATTCATATTCTTATGCTTTGTTAATTGATCATTTAGATAACCCAAATTTAAATAATTGATCTTCTATCATACTTTTAAAGACATTTTTAAATATTAATAAATATTCAAAATATTTCTATTTTCGGATCTTGAAAATCATTTATATAAATATAAACACATGATGAATTCGTTTTCATATTATATAAAAACAATATAACATGGAATTTAAATGTTGATCATTGGAGATTGTAAAATTATTTTTTCTTTTATTTCTTATAAATAATATTTTTTGTTAATATTAAAAATATTATAAAAAGAAGCTAGTTAATAATAAAATGAACATCTTATATAAACTATATTTTATAATTATTTTTCTTTAATGTAACATAATTAATTTTTAGTATTATTTTAAAAATAGATATCAGATTATTTAAAATATATAAAATAGTTTTGCTTATAATTGTTAAAATGTAAGCAAAATATTTTATCTTTTTCAATTTATATTTCTTTGTTAATTTTGCAATCAATAATCATAATCAAGAGAATGTAAATAAATAAATAAATAAATATATACACACAATTTTTGCATAAGATATATATATCTTTTATGATATATTAATTAATCTCTATTAGAAATTTCACTATCAATTTTAATAATTTGAAAAAAAGATTAAATTTGTGATAAAAAACTTTTTTTTAAAGATCATCAATTTTTGAATACAGGAAAAAATTTGACAATTCATTTTTATTGATTTTTTGTTTTTTATATTATTTATATAGCATAAAAAAGAAATGCGTCAAATTTAGAAAACTTAATAAATTTCAAGATTCCAAGTTTAAAATTGTAGTATTGTTTTCTCTTTTATAAAAATTAATAAATGTGACTTATTAAATTTGAAATATAATTAAATAAAATGAAAAAATTACATAAAATAAAATGATAATTAAAAAATAATTTAAATAATTAAACAAATTAAAATAATAATTTAAATAAGAAATAATAAAAATATGAAATAAATTATTTAAAAAGGACTATGAATATATATATATATACAACAGATTGAAGAAAAATAAAAAACTACCAAAACTACCAAAAAATTTCCCTGTTACCTGTTATTAATCTCTTACATAGAAATTATATTCGCATTCAAATTAGCGAATGATATACATGGGTTGAAGTAGAAAGAACGATGTGTTTCTTGCAGCATAAATGGGATGAAAATACTCGTAGTATACGCAAGCAAAAGGAATGACGTCATTGGTAACACCAATAAACAGGACCCAGATTTCCCTTGAATAATCTCAGGTTTGAATACCAAACAGAAAACCAGAAATTCTTTGTCTCTGCTTCGATCGATTGAATGAACGCAAGATTTTTCAACACTCGATTCTTTCGCTACTTAAAAATCGAAAAAATTTTTCATTTACAGTTATTTTATTGCATTTAATTGCATTAATATGTTTTCGTAATTTTACAATTATTTATATTTAATAATAGATTTATTATCGAAATATTTATTTAAGAATATATACTAGATTTCGTGTTATTTTTATTATATTCGCATTATTATATTTGCTAATAATTATTTATTTAATTTTAATAATAGAAAGATTATAGATTTACTATTGATTAACAAATTAATTATTAATTTCATTTTCTGAAAAATTTTTATTATGTAAAATATAATTATCCAAAAACAATTAAGAATAAAAATGATAAAAAATTATAATATTATTAATCAGTATTATTATATTATTATTAAAAACATATATACTATATATATATTCGTAATTATGATATATATATTTTTGATTTTTGTAATTTTTAATAATATTATTAGCATAAAATTATAGAATCATCAGATTTATAAAACATTCTTCATTTTTTATAAAACATTTAGTTATTTATTTATTTGAAACATTAATGCTATAATTTTTAATGGAATTTTTCTTTTCAATATTATGTAAAATTTTTATTGTAATAATTTATATTAGAAATTTTATATTTAATATAATTTATAGCACTCTATATTTTATATATTTTATATATATGTATATATGTATTTTATAATGATTTTTTTATAGAGATCAGATATAAATATAATGTAATATATGTATATACATATAAATTAATGAATAATATAATGAATAATATGTTTTATTCTTATTCATATACTTTTATACAAACTCTTTTAATTTGTTATTACAATATATGAAATTTTTTCTTTAGAACACAATTAATTTCTTTAAAATCGAATATTTTATGTATAGAATTATTTCATTGAAAGATTCGAAAATAAGAGCAATAATAGCAATAATATATTTAAATTCTATAATAATTATTAAAATATTTAACAATATTTAAATGTTATAATAAAAATTATTCATTTATTTAAATAACATTAAATCTATTGAATTTAAATTAAATTCAAATTAAATTAAATTATATATATTAGCTATTAAATATTCAATGAAGCTATAAAATTTAAAAACTTAGTGAAAGAAATAATTGCAGATATTATTTTTTTTGTTATTTAAATACCCATTACATAAAAAAAATGTTTAAATATAAATTTCATTAAAATCATTCATCAAAAAGAAATTTATATAAAGAAAAACCGTATGAATTTTTAACGTCCCAAAATTTTCATTATATTTGTATGAGGCTAATATTAAAATTGCGATATTGATTTTTTTTTAATTTATCAATTAAAAAAAACATTTTCATTTTTAAAAAATTCTACTAATATTGTGAAAGTTGTAATAATTTTTTAAAATCTTTAAAAAATATTAATTATATATAGTATAATTAAATTTTATATTGACTAAATATATTAGATAATAAAATTAAGCTTATATTCTATTTTTGAATATATAAACAAATGAAGAAAATAATTAAAATAAATAAATTATTAGTAACATTAAAATCATTGTCATTTTTTAATATAAAACTACATAATTTATTTAAAACTTTATTATGTCAAACGATTTTAATTAATTAATATTTATTTCTTACATTAAAATAATTAATTGAAAGTGGACAAAATTATATATTTATTGATTTGTTATTTTATGTTAAGTGATTTTTAGAAAATTTAGGTTATATAATTTATTCATATTTGTTCATAACTTATATTGTTTTACATATTTTATTTTATATAGAAACAATAACAGTTTTATGATTAAATAGCAAAACTTAAATTTATAAAGCTATAAAAAATCAAAAATATTTTTATAAATATAATTTTTTTATTTATGATTTATTTTTTTTATATATTTTATTTTTTTATTTTTTATATATTATAAATGTTTCATTCATTGATATTCACTTAAGCTATTTATGTTGTTTCATAAAAATAAATTTAATTTCTCGAATTTAAATTAATAAATTTAATTTAATTTTTAAAGTAAAAGTTCTCTAAGATAAAAAATTCCATTTTTTATATTCTTGAGTTATTTATTAAAATAATAATTGAAAATATAAATAAAAATTATAAGATAAGGATGTAATGACAGAAAATTATTATGTCATACTTTAGATAAAGAAAAGTGAAAATATATATCACGTTATATTATTTAAAAAAAAAAAAAGGATTTGATATACCATTTTTGAACTGTATGTACATCTTTTACAAATAGACATTTTATTAAAGCACATATATACCAATATATATCTTAAATTTGACAAAAAATTAGGTCTGATCACAAAACTCTTCTTCCAATGCTCATTTGTTCGCTGAACCTTCGATAAGAAATATTTGAAACACAATAATAACTTTCTAATTAATTCAATACGTGCTCTCATTATAGGCATAAATATAGAAGGACTAAAAAAAGACAATATGATCATTGTTTGCAATGACTTCATCACAGTCATCACAATAAATAGTAATTTATTAGTGTTTGGATTAAACTATGCACTAGTCATGTTGTTATTTATCATGTTATAAAATCATAAAATTTCTATCATGATAATATATATAATAATATATAATTTATAAGTAAATAACAATAGTAAATAGAATAGTAAATGTGAAAGTAATAACGAGAATTCTTATATTGTAATCAATATAAATAAAGGTGATACAAAATAATGGCAGTGTTATAATAATAATGCGTTTTCTAAATTAATTATATAAAATTTGCAATAAAGATAATATTAAATCTTGCAATGATTAATTCACAAACATGTAAACTCATTTAAAATTTAATAGATATACGTAATTTAAACCATAAGTGAAAACATAATTAATAAAATATATACATAATTTATATTTTTTAATTAATAAAATATAACATAATTAATTATTAATTTAGTATTCACTATTTTAAGAGTATAACTATTTATCTATTAAAATATTTAAATTCGAATTAAATTTCCAAAAGATCTTTATTTCTTATACATCTATATATACTATACATATATTAAAAAAAGTCATTTTATTGATTTCTATATTTCAGATATTACATAATGAAATAAGAAAAATGAAATACATAAAAAGAATATTATCATTTTATTTTTAAATAATTTTTGTATAAAATAATATATTGTAATATAATTATAATAATTAACATTTATAATTTTATATTTAATTAATTAAATAATTGTAATAGTAATTATATATACTTATATATGATATAATATATAATAAGTTATATATATATATTTTTATTAATAATTTATTTAATTTTTTTAATTATATATAAAATATTAGTTTGATCAAATTATCTATCTAATTACTTTAATTTCAACAACAATTTTTATAATATTTTTATGTTATATTATTTATTAAATTTCTTGATGAATTTTATTTAATTGTTATATTGTTTTCATCAGACTTTATTTTTAAGTATCTTAAAAAAAATATCATTAAATCGGAAGAACGAGGGAATTGATTCAATTATTAATCCTTATGTTTCTCCGTAATAATTTTTTTCTCAGTAATAATTTTTAATTTTTTTAATTGTTTTTAGATTATTATAAAGACGTAAATTTGTGAAATGATATAATATGGTACACATATGATACATATTTTAAATAATATATATTTCATTTCAAGTTAAAGATTTGACAGTCAATTTTAAATAGAAAAAGATAATAATTGACACAAATTATAATAATAAGTATAATATAATTAAAATCAATCAAAAATTAAAAATTAAAATTAAAGTAAAATTATATACATGTAAAATTAAATTTTACAAGAATATAAAATGTATATAAGATTTTCCATTATTGGATGATATAATTGGGCAAAAAATTAATCGAAGAGAAAGAATAAAATTTCTACGGCTTCGTTTTCGAGTAAATCAAGTTTGAAAAAATATTTTATAAATAAAATCGGCTAATTTCTGATTAGATACAAATGAATTATCAATTGAAAATACACGTGAAAATAGAAATAGAATAGGAAAAATATATAAAATAAATTTTTTTTCATTGAAAAATTAATTTCAGGAAAATTAAATTTGAAAATTTGTTGATTACATGTATACTTTTTTTATTGTATATGTTCAATCTCGATTTTGTTAAAAATAAGGACTTAAGCAAAATTTTATTCTACTTTTTGTTTATTTTTCTGTGTAAAATAACTATCTATTGATTTTTCATTTATATTTACAATTTTAAAAACATTGCGTTATCTGTGTATATTAGTATCTCCGTTAATCTTGTAGATTTTTCAGAGTTTTTCAGAATTAGCTGATTTAACACGTAGAGTGTCGACTAAGATTTTTTTAATAACTAGCTCGAAAAAATTAGAAAAATAAAAACGAATCAGATTTATAAAAACAAGTTTAATGTACGAAGTATTAGTGGCAAGATTATGCTAATTTGCTATGCAGATGTTTTTTCTATGCTAGATGTTTTTAAGGCATATCTAGATGACTATTTTCAATTAAAACAAAACTATTACGACTGCGATTCAGACTTTCTTTCCGTTTTCGAATCTGCAAAAAATTAAGAATTGAGTTCAAATCATTCTTGTGAACTCATTCTTTAGGTGATAACCAATCCTGAATCACTTTTCTTCAGTAAATAATGTTTTTTGGAGAGAGGATGTGGGGATGAAATTAGCCATCGATGACAGCTATTTAATGTCAGTTTTCCGTCGAATCAAACTCAGGCGCCTGGAATTATTGAGTACAATTATCAGAATTCTTTGGTAACATATTGTCAGTTTATAAATTAGGGAACTTTCTAATTTTTTAAGTATTTAAAAACAAATCTCCAAATTGACAAATTCCAAGAGTTTTGTCGCATTATAAGACTATCTATCATTTGGTCTATATCTATAATTTGAAATATTAGAAAACAATAATAAACTAATATTGAATTTGAATTCTATCTATAGAATTCTATTATAGAATGAAATAAATTAAAAATGTAAGAAATAAAAATATTAGTTATGGACTTACACTTATTTGTAAAATATCTTATTTGTAAAATGAAATTTAAGAAAATATTCTGAAAAAACTTATAAACTTATAGATAAACCGAGTAAAAAATATTATCATTATTCTATAAAATAATGAAAAATAAATATTTAATTATTTTCATTTATTTGTTGCAAAGTATTTTATCATATAATATTAAATAAACATAATGATGTTAATAATTATTAACATGCTTAATATAATAACATTTAATACAATAGTATAAACTTTATTAAAAACAAAAGGAATGATTTATTAAAACAGCCAAAATAATTTGAATTTCATTTTTAATAAAAGTTTTGGTATTTTCAACAGTTTAGATTTTAGTAGAAATTTATGAATATATAGTTCCTTCTTATTATAAATTTTCAATAACAGTTATTCAAGATTAAAATACAGTAACGATGATTACTTGACATTTGCGTGCTAAATAGTTTGTGACCAATCATTAGAAAATCGCAAGAGTTCCAATTTTTATGAATTGCAACGCGAAAAACCGGCCTCCAACATGATTAATTTTTTTTCATTCCTTTTAGTTACATTTTCACTTAAAATAATTTCTGAAGGAAGAACCAAGACAATAGTTTCAAAAAACGAACGTCTGTTGAGAAAGAAATCAGTCAGTTCAGTTTAGATCAGTTAGAAAATAGAATTCGATTAGTTACCACAGAATTATATTATAGAATATTGAGTTAGCAATCAGATATTATTTAATCGTAGAAATCAATCAGATCATAATTAGTCATCGCAAAAATAAAAAATTTAGAAATCAATCAGATATCAGTTAGAAACTATGGAATTCAGTCAATTGTCAGTCAGCCATAAAAAACAATTAGATCAATCATTATTAAGTTCTCAATGTAAACAATTGTGCAATTGCAATCTTCCAACGACAATATTCAAAGTTATTTAATTGAACTTTGACAAACTTTTTAATCATATTATATCAAATGATCCGTAAAATTTTTTTTTATTTTCCTTACAACATCTCTTGTTCTTTTAAAATTTTCATTTTATTTTTTCAAAATAGTGATAGAAAAATAGTAATCAGAATTGATTTTATCATATATAAAATTTTATGCATCTTATATTCATCTTATATATAGAATATTCTAGTACTAGAATTTCATCTTCTTGGAATTTTATTATTCTATTTTTTAAAATAGTTTTGATTTACTTACAAAATAATCGAAATGATTTCGAAAAATTAATTTTTCAAAGACTCATCAAATCATCTAATTATTTTATTTGATGTATAGTTATAAAAATTAATTATGCTCGGTATATTAATTAATTACATTTAATGAGGAAGTACAATATGTTAACGTATTATTGAAAAATTAGAAAATATTAAATTTTTTAATATCAATGGAAAATAAAGAGATAATAAGTATATAAATAAATAAATATTTTTAAAATTTTTGGTGCATATAAATAAAAAAACAATTTTTATTTTTGAACCAAGCTAATAATTATATACGATTATAATCTAGATTTTTCTCTTATTTATATTAATATTTTATCATTACACTTATGTACTATATAAAAAATAAATAGATGAAGAAAAGTGTGGAAAATTTCATAGAATTAGATTAAAAAAAATATTTATTCTAGTATGAAAAATGTAGAAAGGTTAGAAAAGATTAATTTCTTTAAAATGAGTTCAAGTATATTCTTATATAATTTTTTTGTACAAAATTTTTAGTAATTAGTTATAATCATCATTTTAATAGTTATAATCAAATTTTAATAGTTCAAAATATCAGCAATTTTGGACAAAAAGTTAATACTTTTTAATTTTACATATTACATATTACATATTACATATATTACATATTAATAATATATACGTATATTACTTATCAATCATTAAATTTAAATTTCATCTTGCTGGAATCATATGCTGGAAATTCACAAAACATATAAAAAATATTTTTAAAAATAAAAGAATATTATTTAGAATTTAAAGAAATTTTTAAAAAGGCTTGAAATAGATTTGTTAATAAATTATAAATTTGTTTTGTCAAAAAGATTGTAAATTGTTTAATTTAAGTTAATTTTACAAAATATTAATTGTTATATTATTAGTAATCAATAGTACTATTTTTATTTAAACAAATAATATTAATATTATATGAATTTTCAATTATATCGTAAAATACAATCATATATGTATAAGTATATTTTGTTTTATTTTTACATTCCTATTGTACGAATATTTTGTTCTTTGTACATGTATACATTCCATATATACATGCTTAGTCTTTGAAATATATGCAAAATTATCTATTTTTAATTATATGTTAAATAGAAGATATTCTCTTGATCTGTATTAGATTAAAGTTAGGAAATTAATAAAAAATAACATTAAAATTTATATTGTTCTTTGTAATATAAGAAAAGAATATAAGAAGAATAAAAGAAATGTTACATTTTTATTATAGTTAAATTTTATATTTTCGAATAAAGATCTGTCAAAAAAAAGATACTATAAATTTATTTTAATCTAAAATTAAATTTTTTTGGTGTATTGTATAATGTATTTTATTATATATGCAAATAATTAGCTCTTAAAATCATTCATAGGTTATTATAAGATAATTTTTTTATAATAATTATTAATTTATCAAATTATTATCGAATAAAAAAATTTGAAATACTCAAAAATATTGTAGAATATATTTTTATTAATCTCATTTTCAATAATGAAAGCATATATTTAATAGTTTTTATAGAATTCATCAAAAATTAATTTATTTGGATCTTATTATATAATTCAAAACTATTCTTTGCTATTTATTTTGCTCTTTAATTATACAAAATAAAAAAAAAGTTTCAAATAAATATTATTAAATTTGATGACAACTATCTAAATAATAACAAATTAATAGTATTGTATTTAAAAAAAATGATAAAGAGAATTTTTTTATATGTAAAGAAAAATTTTACAAAACATTCACTTTCTATTTCTTGCAAAATTTAATTTAAAATAAGAAATATATTTATAGCATTTGATATCTATAGTAACCGCGAAGAAAAAAGATTATCTTTTATATGTTTCATTCTATAAAATGTTAATGTATTTATGAGATACGTTTGGAGGATTGATTATAAAGAATAAAACAAATATAAAAATTGTTATAATGATTGGTTCACTAATTTCTACCTAATCATATTAACTGCGAAAAATATTAACTATGTGAAAAGATTATTTGAAGAAAAACGTTTTTAAAATTCGAAGAATAATTATTGAATAAATATCAAATTTACAATTAATTGGCTATTTTGGTACATTATTCCTTTCTCTCTTACTTATGGAACCGATTTATATTAACCGATAATAAAAATTAATATATTTATTCGAACACTTTTGTAATTTTCTTTTTGAACATCTCTGCAATAAAATTTTTTTAATATCTATAAATATTATCCAATTTATTTTCCAATAATTTTTTAATTTTAATTGTACATAATTATATTATATATTTATTATATTTATCTTAATTATTTATTTATTATTATTTATTATAAATTTTTTTCAAATTTAAATATTTAGTAATAAATATCCAAATTATAAGATGATATGGGATATTTATTTTATTTTTTGAGTTAGAAAGTTTTAGGATGATTATAAAAAGATATAAATAATTTTAATTTTATTATAAATCTTACAAAAATTATTAATTTTTTATAGAAAATTAGAATTCATAAAAAAATTAAATCATCAAAATTACTGTTTATAATTAAATTCAAATAATAATATGAAATAGTTTATATAATATTATTTTGAACAAGTTGTAAAACTTTGTTTGGTTACTTTTAAAATAATTATGTTGTATATATTCTATTAGAATATTATCTATTAAATTGATATAATTTATTAATAATTATTTTAATTTTATTTTTTTGAATCTTTGTTCAAATGGAAATTGAATAAATTATTTAAAAATAGTTAATAGCTGTATTTTTTAAAATTATTTTTCTAATTTTTGATAATTTCCTTTTTTTTCTGATTATTGTATCTTATAATTTCAATTTAATTTAAATTCAAAAGTACAATGATCATTAAATAATTTTAAACATATTTGTGTTTTGTAAGTAAAATCATTTTATATAAATATCGTATTTAAACTCATTTCAATTATATATACATAAAATTTTAATTATACATGATTCATTTAAATAAAACTATCTAAATATTTACAATTCTAATATTTGAAAATCTAATTTTCAATATAATTATACAAAAAATATGCAATTTCAATAATATCAAAAAACTATTACTGGTTTTTGCGATGATATACATTCGATAATATTCACTATAAGTGAATATTTTTTCTAAATTGCATAGATATTAATATTGATACGATTAATACGTAATTCAGTTATAATGAAATAATAACATAATCTTGAAATAGTCTTTCTAATTTCAAAAATGAAAATTAAATGTGAAAATATATTTATTAAAATCGCAGTCATTACAAAATGATAATTTTTATAATAAAATTATTATTTTATAAAAGAATTCAAAAAAAATATAAATTTAATTAAAAAAAATATATGAAATTACATTCAAGATTGGCAATTAAACATTATAAATTTATTACTTAACTTAATATAATTAAAAATAATATATGTTGTAAAAATGCAACGGAAATAACATATATATATATATATACAGCCGGGTTCGAACGAGTTAGAATCGGAGCGTTTCCAGTCGATCGATGGAAGTAATAGTAGGCTGAACAAGTTCGGGATGAAAGAGCTTTTTAAAAGAGGGGGAGACCTGCCACCTATAAGCAGGAAAGCAAGTTCCGCTGGTACAGTACTCACGTCATTTCCGGTCTCCTATTTTCGAATGCTTCTTTTTATTTCATACACTTCTATTCATAAACATTATTATATTAATTCATAAATACTTAAAAATTGTATATATATATAACATCAAGAATAAATAAAATATTTATTATTTTATATTTATTATTTATTTTTATATTTATATATATAATTATGTTATAATAATATTATATAATTATATATAATAAATATACTTATATATACTTATAAATATATAATTATAAATTTTCTTATATTTATATTTGAGAGCATTATTTTTATTGAAAAATTTATTTAAATAAAAGACTCCAAATATATATTAATATTATTTTATACATTATATTTTACATACTAATGTTAATGAATTTTTATAAAATATTTTTATAATTTTTATAATTTTTATAAAATAATATTTAAAAGCATAGGAAATTCAAAAAAATATTTATAGAAAAAGAAAAGATTATACTAATATTTATTTACTTTTGCAATGATCTTGAAATAATTTCACAAGTAGATCATAATTAAATTTTTTAACAAAAAAATTTTTTTTTTGTTATATATTATTATAATTATTATTGAAATGTTTAAAAACACTTTTTATTAAATTTCAAACTTAAGATCATAATTTTTATAAAATTTTTATGGAAATGTAATAATAGTATATGTAATAAAGGTTATAATAGATTAATTCATAGTTTTCGTAAAATTATTAATTATCTCATTTGAAATTTTAGATTATAAAAATTAAATTATAAAGATAAATAAAACTTAACTCATATCATATCTTATATTATATCTTAATATTATAAAAATAATATCAGAAAATAATATTGATCTAATAAAAAATTCATGTTTCTCTCTTATTCTTTTAATCATTTATGTATTACAATTAATTATTTATGAAGTAATATTAAATATCCAAAAAAGTTTTTGTTGATTTTTATTTATATTGTATATATAATAATAAAATATAGAAAAATTATATTATTCTATTGTAAAGAATGAAAAATAGAACATAATTATATTTATATTATCTTAATCAAACGAAAAATAAATACTATATCATATTTATATTCAATCATGATATATGTAATATTTTTATATAGTACTTTTTTATGAAAAATTTAATTTTCTAAAATTTACAAACTTATTTCAAACTTTTATCCATTCTGATATCTATACATGAAAACAAAACAACATATAATGATAAATATATTTTATTTATTATTTTATAATTTTATTTATTATTACATGTATATATAATTATAAAAAGTATATCATTATTTAATTTGTAATTAGTTAATTTGTAAATAATATAGAAATCAGAGATGTATCACATAATCGAACAAAATTTTTCTATAAAATTATATTCTAGATGCTAATTGTTCATCGAGAATTTATTATTTATTTGAGAATTAATTGTCTTTAACTCTCCTAATTGCAATGCGGTTTAGTTTGAAACATGAATACAAGTTGTGTAATATTATTATGAAAGTAAAAAATATATTATTATCTATAATCTTTAAAAAGAAAGAAAAAAAAAATTCAATATTAGAATAAAAATTAAAGTGTAAAATTAAGAATATAATTTAAAGAATAGAATAGAAAGAATAGAAATATTTTATTCAATAAGGAAACATTTTTATTCACATTGTAAATACTTTAGTAATAATTTCATAATTTTATGTATAATTTTATGTATTAAAATGCAATATAAAGTTTAATGTAACAGATACAATTATGGATCAATAATTAATAAAAAAGATATAAAATTGAAGAAAACTATTTCTGTTTATGAATCTGTAATAGTAACTAGCTTTAATAATAATTTAAATTACAATATAAAAAATAATATAAAAATAATTTAAGATATTCGTGTATTTAATAGATTAGGTATTATTTCAATTTTTATGTGATTTATAATAATCTTCAATATTTGAATCGTTTTACATAATTGGAAAGATAATAAAAAAAATAATTTAGACTATTTACAGTACAGAATATATGTGTTTTTATTAATACATGAAAATTTACTTATGAAAATTTTCCTTTATAGATCAGATCGTAATTAAAACTATAATTTCACTTTTTATTCTTATTTTGATAAATACAAATTTTTGATACATTTCTAATACATTTTTCAATAATGCGCACAAAAACATTTTCGTATTCAAATAGCAATTCTCTGAATATAACAATATATTTATTTGCAAACAAATTGTTATATATCAATTATCGAACAATTAAATTCAGATACAATATTGATTTGTGAGAAATATTCTCGAAAGCAATTCACAATAATTTTTATTTAAATGGATAAGATAATCAGATTATATATGTTTATTATTATTACATCAATTTATTTTATAAATGTACAATTATTTTTGAGATAAAATAAATTTAAAGAAAATTTAATTAAATATTTACAATAATTAAGAGAAATATGAAATGAAAATATATAATTTATAGCTTATATATAAATATCATAATAACCTCGAAATTTATCAAGTAAAAAATTATTTCTTAAAAATTGATTATAATTACAGTGTATTAATATATTCGTGGAACTCTTTTCGAGAGTTCATTACAAAGGTTGAAACAAACACAAAAATTAATATACAAAAATAATTAGTTGATTCAACTAATTATTAATTACTTATTTATTACTTATTTATTAAAGTATAAATAGATTGGATTTTTATGCAGTCAAAATAAGCTCATAATATTCAATAATATAAAAAATGAAATAATATAAAAATCTATTTTGTTATTTAAAATATATTAAATATAGTATAGTAATATTATTAAAAATATAGTAATTTTATATAAATTTATTTATAAAATTTTTCTTGCAATTTTTGATATATTGCTATTGTTTATCTAATAACATTGAATAAGCAAAATAACAAAATAATATATTACCCTGTTGTTCCTTTTATAAGATAAGATAAATTATTTAGAATCAATTTTTAATATTATATCATAACCAAAAATTTTATTTTATGATTAAATTTGTGTATAATATTTAATTATACAAATAAAATTAATTAAGTAGAAAAAGAATAAAATATAATATAATATAATTACATGACATTATTAAATTTTGTGCCCATTTCGTTTTACCTAAATACAAAATAAAATTGCTTATAGTTTATAATAATAAATCTTAATCCAAATTTTTAACTTTTATATTTTTTTTTTAATCTTTAAAAATCGGCAGAAAATAATAAAACAATATATATGAATCAACTCAAAATAGTTATTCCATAGACGAATAAAAAAAGGAAAAAATTTTTTTTAAGAATACAATTTTTGATAAACAAAATATTTGTAAACAATATTTATAAACAAAATATTTGATAAACAAAAAAGTTATAGGAAAAAAATTCTATTTTGAATATCGGCGTAAAATTAAAAAAAAAAAAAATAATATATTAAAACGATATTAAAAAAAATATAAAAGGAATAAAATTACAGAACAAAAAATAATTTATTATTTATTTGTCATTTTATTCGATATTATTTTATCTTTTTCGATTTTTTTATGTATTTTATTAATTTATATAATTTTATTAAAATTAATAAATTTACATTTCTCGTGTATAAATTAACACTAAATTTTATTGGAAAAGACATATTTAATCACGTTATTTCATTAGATCGTTTTGATTACTTTTTATTTTTCATAATAAAATAAAATAAATCTTTATTTTACAAAAATATATTTATAGATAAAAAAGATGTAAAATTTATTCCCTTGTTTTATATATTATAAGAAATCTATTTAAAAAGTTAAAAAGTTATCTTTTATTAATTCATTAATTCAATTATTTTTTTTAATTTTCAGGTGCCGGCGAATCTGGAAAAAGTACCATCGTTAAACAAATGAAGTAAGTAGTTAAAAAATATATATTTATTGTTTGAAATTGATTATATTATTTTATTTTTGTTTCTTCTTTATTAATTTAAAATATTTATTAATAAATATCTCTGATAAAAAATTCCTGTAATAAATACATTTTATAAGTATATTTTATATATTTTATATATTTTATATATATATTTTATATATATTACATATTATACAAGTATAAAATATATTTTTTATAAATATATATTTAAATATTATTAATAATAAAACTATTTTTATGTAGCAAAAATATTCATTTTCATTTTATAATTTAATTTTGAAATAATACAATAAGATTTTTTTTAGTTGATTATTATATTGAGTTTATTTATATACTTTTTCTGTTTTATTAAATATAAATCCATATATATTTAAATCACTGAATTTATTTCACAATATATAACATCAACATATATAATAATATATAACATTACAAATAAAAGTATGTATATAAAATTTCATTTCATGTAAGAAAAATATCTTTATTAAAATTTTTTAATTTTTCTTAATCTAAATTTTTATTATTTTTCCTACTTAATTATTTATATATAACATCATAATACATATACATATAATATGTTAGAATATTTTTCAGCAATTTTTGCTATTCATTGAATATTTTATTTGTTTTAGTTATCAAAATAGCATATGATTATTTGATTATCCTTGCTTTTTTTATTTTTATTTTGGTATTTCAATTTTTGAAAATACAATCATTTTTTACTTTTATATCATATATCATTAAAAAATAATTAATTATTGAACTTGAATAGTTAATTATTATTTTAATTTAAATAGTAATTTGGGATAAAATTTTTGAAATTTTATTATTAAAAGAAAATGTATATACACAATACAGCAAGAAAGCAGCAAAAATATTGAATAAAAATACAATATAATAACAATAGATTAAATAAGATTAAATGTTTTATTTTTTCTTCAAAATAATTTTTAAAGAAGTTATACATTATATTAATCATTTAATTATTTAAAAGAATTTGATAAATTATATTTAATTAATTTATTATATTTTGTCGAATATCAATTTCAGATTAAAATTTTTTAATTTTTAGTTTCAATTTTAAATGTGAGATTTAAAAAAGTCTATTGATGTTAAATCAAGAAAATAAAAAAAAAGTATTCAAATATAAAAAAAAAATTTTCTTTTACTCTTTCTATAAAACATTATTACTGATATGTGCAGATACACTGTCATGTAACAATTATCTTAAACTTGTACATATCAATAACGATAATAATGATTTTTAATTAAAAAAACAATTCTGTATTTTTATTTTCTTAATTTAATACTAGTACCAAATTTTATTTAATTACATAATTAAAATTGAAATTAAAAGATAAAACGATTTCAATCTTAATATTCAATGAAAGTCAATAATTTTAGTAAAATGATTTTTAAACTTTTTTTACAATTATAAAAAATTAAAAAATTTAAAAATTTGAAGGAATAGTTTTATATGTAATTATTTTGTATTTTTATTAATCTCATTACTTTCTTATCACATAATGAACATATATAAATATATTTTTAATTTTTATTCTAAATAAAATTAAATATTATTGTAAATAAAAATTAGATATAATGAATTTTTCATTTGAAAATTTGTTAAAAAATTAATGAAATTTTTTTTAATTAAAATATATACCAATACGACATTTTCAATATATTTTTACATTTATTAATTATAATTATATTTATTATTAATAATAATTTTAATAATATTTTCTTTCATTTAATTTCATCATACATACAATAAATACATAATTAATATATAAATACATAATTTTATTATTTTATTATATATTAATTTTAATATTTTTTTAAATAACGAAATAGAATTTAATTATTAATTAATAATAAATAAATATAATACAAATTAAATTTTAATAAAAAGTTTTATTTTGATAAAAAATAATATTCATGATAATATTCATATAATTCTCATGAAGATGTGTTTTAAAGGAATTTTCATGTAGAAAAAACAAAAAAAAAGAGTTGAAAGTTTTTATTTTAACATTATAATATATTTGTATTATTATATATTTATTACGTATAATTTTAAATTTATTACTTAGGTTTGACTTTCATTCTCTTTTTTCTTTTATATCAGCAATAAAATTGAATCATAAAATTTGAGAATTCGTTCTGCTTAACTTATTCCAATTTTGTTATTACCTATTCTAATCAAAAAAATGATAAAAACATGTATTTTTTGTTTTAATTTTTAAAATTCATATAAATTTTAAAATTTACACATATTATTATAATAACTTATTATCATCAATTTCTTAATAATATAAAAAATATATAGATAAAAACTAAATTAAATCGAAAGAGTTATAAAAATTAAGATCATTACGAAAGAGATGACAATGAATGAGAGATCTGGCGCTGATAAATTGAAATATTGAACGCCATCTTCCACATCAGAAGACGTGATAATCATATATTTGAAAAAAATATAAAAATTGAAATGAAAATAAATTTATAATTTTAATAATTCACAAAAGTATACGTGTTTTATAACAAATTTCTTTTGAAAAATATCGCTTTAATATTATTATATTGATTACAAATAGCTATTGAAATTTTAGAATTAATTACAAAAATAAATATATAGTTTAAAGTACAATTTAATACAAGTTTTCTTTAAATAATATTTACAAAATGTGTATAAATTTTAAATTAAATATAAATTAAAATTAATGTATATAAATTAATAAATTATGTAAATAAATCCTGTCCTGAATAAAAAATGACAAATATTAATATTAAGAATAATAATTGATAATAAAATTATTGATTGAAAATCGGTAATTTTTATATTAAAAAATAAGTTATACAGCAACATATGTTGAATTCTTGATTATGAAATTACTTATTCAAGATGTTAATAAATAATAATAATTTATTTATTTAAAAAGAATATTTTTGGAATATTTGTTTATAATTAACTTGTTGGTAACATTTAAAAATATTTCTTCTATAAAAAAATCATATTTTGATAATTAATAATAAAAAAATATAGAACATAATTCAGATTTGTGTATCAAATCTAGATATGTAATATTTTATTCTAATAAGAAAAAATAGATTTCAAAATATTGTAACTTTAATAAAAAATTCGAAAATAAAAATAATTAATACCTATTAATTCATGTAAAATTATATTTTATGCAATAAAATTTTAATGTAAAATATTTAAAATGATACAAAATCTATAATAAAAAAAAGATATAAAAAAATTTGTTATTGAAATATAATAAATGAAATATAATTTTTAAAAAATATATGTAACAAATATTTATATATATGTAAAATCATATAGTTATATATGTTTACTTATTTACATGTTTCGATATTTTTTAATATATTTTAGAATATGAATGAAGCTACTTAATCTTTTTTTAGAGGATGAATGAAAATACTTAATATTTTTATAAGAAATTACATTTTTCATTAAAAGTCAAAATGCTAATATATACAAATTTTTATCTTATTAAAAGAATTATAATTATAAACAATAAATATTTTCTCATTATTGATTTTTTATATTAAAGTAATTCAACAAAATACACATTATTTTTTTTTTTCAGAATTATTCATGAAAGTGGATTTACACCTGAAGACTTTAAGCAGTATAGGCCCGTAGTGTATAGCAACACGATACAATCTTTAGTCGCTATTCTCAGAGCGATGCCAAATTTGGACATCAACTTTTCGACCAATGAGAGAGAGGTAAGTTGAAATGACACTTCCGTTGAGAAACAGGATCTTTAATAAATATTAATTTAGTAGAATCCGTAATATGATCGTTTTGAAAAATCTTACATTTTTCTTTATTTCGTTATTGAAATAATCTTAATTTCTTAGATTTGTGATGATCGATGACTATATTTTTAATAATCATAAAATATTGTTCATTTTATATCAAATTACTTATGTAAATACCCATTGCAATAAATTATATTGAAATTCATAATTAATTAATAAAAATTAACAAATAATTAATAGAAATATAATAAGTGTAATATTTAACAAAATTTATACGGAAAATTTTCTGATAAATTAAATGATCTGAGAATGGTTTGAGCATTAAAAGATAGAAAAGAATTACGAGTTTTAAAATATATATGATTTTGCTACATAAAAAATCCACATAAAAAACCAATCCATAAAAAATAAAAGCCCTAATAAAACGAAAAATTTTAATTTCTGATTAAATTTATTATTCGATATATAAAGATATTTAAAAATTTATATATAAGATGATATAAGAAAATATATATAAGAAAATAAGAATTTTCACAATACAAATAATATAATATATTTATTATTTTCTTTATATATTATTTTATTATTAGATTATGAATATTTATGTATAAATTTATATTTTTATGAATAAAAGAAATGAAACTTAAATAAAAATTTATATTATTTTTTAAATATTATAATAAGTATTCTATTTAATCTATTTGTATTTTATCTTTTTTTTTTGTATCTATTTTTGCATTTTATAGCTATATGTATTCAATATATTATTCATATTTGAATTTTTATTGTTTAATAAAAAATTCAGTAATTTCATTAATTGATAATTAAATATTATTCAAAATTCTATATATATATAGAAAATAATTTGTTATTTGTTGTTGTGTTTGTTTATTGAAAATAATAAAAAATAATTTGTTTATATAATTTTAAGAAAATAATAAAATAAGTTTAAGAAAAAATTTATAAAATTCTAAATAGGTACATAAAATTTCATAAAAGAGTTAAATGGAAATTTTTATAACGAATGCAAGTAAGTAATAAGACTTATCGATCTGAAGAAAAGTTAAAAATTATCAATAGTTCGACCACTTAAACGATCAATGTGCATCTTGAGGCAATCTCTAATGCATTCTCTTCGACATATTTACCATCGTATTTATCGAATGTACAGCATCGCGTTATCCTAAAGCCAATAAACGAGCTCATGTTTTGAAAACGAGCGTGATGAGTTGTTTTGAGTACCAATTGATTCAGCTTCTCGAATCTAATATTTTTTGTTTCTTATTCTGCTCTTTTTTTTGTTGTATTGACGTTGTATTGATGAAGCGGAAAAAATTATAACTATTTTTAATTATTTATTTTTATTAATATCATAAACATATTTAAAAATTAATTTTCATGAATATTACTATGATAAATTTAAACTACAAAGTATAGCTTGATATGATGCTCAATGATAAAGTATATTCAACTTCATAAGAGAATAAAACAATTGTTATTTTTTGTTCTTAGATGATTGCTCTCTTAAATAGAAATACATAGTCACATATAAACTTCTTGTTTGTTTTATTATTTGTCTAATCAAAGTTACAGTAGACAATGAGTTCTATTAAAATTCCACTTTTATTTGTACTTTGAAAATGTTTTAGAATTTTAATATATCTTAGACATATATCAAATCAAATAGTTTGATTGATATTATAATTATATCTATAGCTTCTTAAAATGGAAAATTATTGGTATCAGAACTTATCAAATCTTTTCATTTATCTTATTGCGCTTAATTTATTAGAAGTATAATAATTGACAGACAATTTTATATTTTAAACTTTGTCAAATCTTGTTTTATGTAATTATTTTGACAGAATATCATAACTCTTATTTTCATAGTTTACTGTTTCATAGTTTAATGTTTAAGAAAAATTTCAAGTTCTTTAATAGATTTTTTTGAATTTAATTATAATGAACAATTTAATTTTTAAATTTAATAAATTAATTATAATGATCTAATCATCATAAATTATTAGTATTAAACATCTTTTATCTTTTTGATACTTGAAAATATATAAATCAATCTTATATAGTATAAAATTTATAAAATATTTGAATTAATTTCAATTTATTTTCTATACTTGGTTTACTCCATAAGTTTGTGCTGTATAGGCATATTACTTTATCAGGAAATTTCTCAATCTTTTTTAATAATTAAATTAAATAGTTATATTGTGTTAAAGTTTATATTGTGTAAATTTTTTTATCTAATTTTTCATTCAGGAATACTGTTTTCAAATTAACATAAAAAATATTATATTTGTAAAAAAAATCTTATATTTGAATAGTGAATAACAAGAAAATATTGTATTTTTCATTAACTTACATGAAAACAATTTGTTACTATTATTATTTGTTATCTTATATTTAATTATCTTGTTTTCTTCTTTTTATTTTAAATACTCATTTTAGATTAATTGGACTTTTTTTATTTGATAAACTTATTTTTGCTTTCATTGCATTTATCCATTTTTTTCTGATTGAATAACTTCTTATCAAATTTGGTTCATATTTATCATTACCATATATGCATAAAATCATTAAACTTATTAAACTTTTATACTAATTGATTCATATTTTACATTATTCTTTTCATTTTATATTTTTCATTTTCTTCTATATTCATTTGTTGTGTTCTATTCTGATTTCTTTCATTTTTTTTTATTTATCTATAGTTTTATTTATCCATTCTTCATTTATCTATAATATAAATATATAATTAATTTCAATTTTATTGCTTTCAAATTGAAATAAACTTTTTTTTAGAGAAATAATATTTCTATTATAAATAATTTTATAATTAATTTTATGATGTTAGATTTATTAGTTTATTTTTTTTATTTTCAATGTATTCAATAAACATTAACTTTTTCAATTTCTTATTGCAATCTTTATTTTGTTATATCTAATCAAATAATCAAATACTTTCAAATGATTTAAATCTGATTTTAGAAAAAGAATCTTCTTTTAAAGTCAAATTCTGTAATGTTGGTAAAAAATTTATTATAAAAAATTTATTTAAAATATAAATGTATGGCAATAACTTCTATCTAAAATTTTTTAGGCAAAATATAATCAGAAGTATACTCAATAATGTACTTCTGATTTTTTCTATAATAAATCTATATTTTTTTTTTTCATTATAGCATATATAGATATAAATTATATTTATTCATTTAGAAAATTTTAGAAATTTTTCAGAATTTTTAAAATTTTTTTAATATCAAATCTAATAATTTTTATTTTTCTATTTTGTTCATTTTTTGTCATATTTTTATACATCTTGAATCAATTTTTAATTTCAGATTTTCAAAAAATATATTATAATATATCATACATAAAATAATATCTTTTTAATGTAAAATAATATGTTTTTGATTGAATAAATTTCCATTGGTTCATACAAATTTGAATGCATATTGATTTTTTTTATGCTTTTTTTTAATTCTTATACCAAATATTATTGTCCTTCAAACTAATTTTGTTGTAAAACTTTGTATACTTTTTCCGATTATATATTCAGTTGATACATTTTATTTTCGTTGTTGTATCAATAAAAATTAAATAATTAATTTTATTAAAATTTAAATTAAATTTTAAATAAATTAACTTGTTTAATGAAATGATATTTCATGATTTTATTTTCAATTTTAATACAAATAGAATATCTTTTAATAAGTTTATGTATTTAAGATATACTTGTATGGTTTCCTAAAACTAAACTTCCAATCGTTATAATCTTCTTTTCCTTTTAGCTTGTTTGTCAGCGACAAATTGTTCGTAGTTGTCATTTTTTTACTGAAACAGACTTATGATTTCTTTTATCACATGATTCAATTTAATACATTCCGCTTGTAATTGTTCATGGCATTTAAAAATTATATTTTACAAACGACTTATTTTTCTTTATTGGAAATTAACAAATTTCCGACATAAAATAATTAAGAGGACATTAATTATTCTTCAATAATTTTATCTTAATATTTATGCCTAACTCCATTTGTTCTAAAACGGAAAATTAATGATGAAAAAATTATAACGATTTTTGACTATTTATTTTTATTATTATCATTATTATTATCTGAATAAATTTAAAGATTAATTTTTATCAGTATTATTAGGACAAGATTAAATTAAATATATTAAATTGTAAATATTGAATATATTTCTTTTCTAACATTTAAAATTATTATTAGAATATTAGAAGATTTAAATTCTAAATTTGAATTCATTTTTAACAATTAATAACATGTATTAGCAAATTACATTAATTCAAAATGAAAAAATAAAAACAATTTTTAAATTTCTAATGTTTTCTTTTCATTTTTTAAAAATATACTTTTATAATGATTTAAGATAAAAAAAATTTTTATTCTACAATGTTCAATATCAATGTTCAATGCACTATTATTCTATCATAAAAAATATTCCTAAATGAAATTTCATTCTTTCAAAGAGATTTTGTAAAAAAATTATTCCAAATATTCCATAATTATTCTATGTGTATTTATTGCACACATTACATACATATATATAAATTTTTATTAAAAAAATTTTTCCAGATGAATTTTTTCATTCTTCAATTTTTTTTATTATTTATTGTAATAAATTTTTAAATATATTTTTCAATTTAATTTTTCAGTTTCTTCGAAAATGAATCTTGACAAAAAATTTATATATTCTTTATTTATTTTTTCATGTAAAACAACTCCATCTATTTATTAATTCATAAAAATTATTTAAATTTCTTAACAGAAATTAACTAAATTTACATTTTTATATTTTCTAATTTGATTTTTTCAAAAACAATGTTTTAATTAAAAAAATTTTTGAGCCATTTTTAATTTATTTTTTCAATATCTTTTTGTAATTCTCCACAGTTCGAAGATACTTATCTATTTATTTTAATTTACTTATTCTGTTTTTTAAATATTTATAAAAAAGTTCAAAATTTTGAAATTAAATTTAATTCTGTACATGTTATTTTTATAACGACGATTTATATATATGATATATATAATAACGAGTATTAACATGATATGTATATAGTATATAATATAATATATAATCTATAATAAATATATATGATAAATATATATATATATGAACATTTTTAACAAAAATCATAATTTGCCAATTAAACAATTTTTGACATAATTTTTAATTACAACATTCTAAACATTTATATTTTGATTTTAATAATTAATTTTAAAAAGAAAAAAATTTTAATAGAAAATAAAAAATTTTTGAAATTTTAATATATTGAAGAAAATTATAGAATATTCATAGAATATTTATCTGAATAATTTTAAATCTTATTTAATAATAAATCAAATTTGATTTTACAGGAAGAATTATACAATACAATTGATAAAAATATTGAAAACAAAATTATTAATTTCGTAAATATAACAAAAATCAATATTTTATATTCATATTTTCTAATCAATTTTTATGACTAGATTCAGATTTGGTACACAAAAATATAAGAATTCAAAGAATAAGAAATCTTTTCATTCTAAAACAAAAAACTCTTTCATTTATTTTTTTGTATTTTATTATTTTATGCAATTTTTTTTCTACAAAAGTAATTTAAATTTATACAAAAAAAAATGTTAGTTGCAGTTGATGTTCTTCTATTATGAAATAAGGAGATATTCAAATACGTAAACTTTAGATTGCATCAGTTTGAAAAAATAATGAAAATCAGAATGTCATTCATTCTATCCGTGACTCTAGAAATATAGACTATAGTTCGGACTATAGAAATATAGACTATATCTCTCGCATAGTTAAATCGACTTGACATGTTTATTATCGCTCGCGAGTGCCTTCTCTATACAATAGAATTTCTATTATATGTTATATTGATGCACGCTGTGACATCCTATCCCTTTAATAAATCAAATTATATACATGATAGCGGAAATTTCTAAATAAGGAAATCTAACATCGAATCAAGTATTTTATCGAAATTCATTTAATTCTTTAATTATACAATTCATTAATTTTTAGGTATGAATTTATATATGGCTAATAATATTTCTCTGTAAAAAATATGCCATTACAATTGATGCCATTATAAATGGGACAGTAGTGAAGGATATACATGTATAAACTATAATAAAGATTATCGAAAAAAATATATCATATTCATTTTTCGCATATTTAATGATAAATTCTATAACTATAACTGTAACTATTTTAATAATAAAATTATAACAAAAAATTTGTAATTAATTACAGAACTATATTCATCAACATTAGACTTTTATTCAAAATTACTTTATCACAAAATATTATCCTATTCAACATGATTCTTCTATGATATTATGACTATATACTAATAAAATTTTTTTAACAATAAATATTTTCAATTAAATTCTTTCTTAAACTCAAAATATGATTGTAATATAATATAATCCAATCATCATATTTCGAATCAAAATTTTGAGTAAAAGATAAAATTGCAAATATAAAATTTGAAAATAATATTTATTAATTTTTGAAATATTAATAAAAATCTTTCTATATTATTTATTGTGATAACTGGTTCCAAAATATATAACTATAAATTTAATTAAATGTATTGTTATTAATTTAACTTCAGTCATTGTAATTTTAATCGATCAAAAATTATTTTATATTTTATTTTTAGAGTATATTTTGTGAAATATCCAAATTTTCTATGGATAGATATTAAATGTGGCGTTATTAATTCATATTAATTCATATAATTCATTATATGTTTTATATGCCATAATGTTTTAGAAAAAATAAATAAATGGTAGTTGCATATTGGTGCATATATTGTTATATATATAATGTATACACGTAACATTGTATATTCATTGGTAACGAAAATATTCGAATGCTTATATTTACAATTTTTGATGAACGAAATATATATGTTAAAGAAACTTGTTTAAAATAATGAGAAGTATATAGTAGAAGGGAAATCTCAAGATCATGTCAATAAAATTTCAAAATGATTCACCAATTTGTGCAGTAGTTATAATACTTTTATTATAAACAAGCACCGTTAGTAGATTATAAAAGTATCATATATGCAGTATTATTTAACATTAATATTTTGTTGGATCATTTCTTTGGTGATAATAATTTGTCTCAGTCGATGTTTCATACTATGTACCAGTGATTTTGTAAAATTATAATCGATAGAATTTCATATTTTTATAATTTTTTCTTTAAGCATCTGCTTTGAAAATATTTGAAGTTTATTTAATTTTTTGTCTATTTCAGTTCATAAATTTTCGATGGCATTTATATTTAGACTTTGTGGTAGAATATTTAACATATGAGATATATTGTATACGATCCATTTTTTCTCGATCTGCGCTGTATGTTTAGAAGTATTCTCCTGTTGAAAGTAAAAGTCTTCTAACAATCCCAATTATCTTTGAGATCTTTAAAATATCTAAATATTTGTATTTATCGAGTATTCCATCAATAAATATTAAATTTCTTGTATCATTAACTGCCATACAATCCCACACCATAATTGAACCTCTATGTTTTATTGTTGGGTATTTTCGATGTCCAATATTCGGTCTTCTCCATACATAATTTCGCTCATCCGAATTAAAAATATTAAATTTAGATTCATTAGAAAATATCACTTTTTCTCAAAAAGTATTATCTTTTGTTACAAATGCTTTTACAAAAGTCAATCTCTTCTTCTGATTTTGCTTATTAATGTACGACTTTCTTCTTAGTACTCTACTATGAAAATTATTATTTCATAAGACTTGTCGACATAATTGAGGATGAACATCTTTGTCATTTCTGATATCATACTTGAAAGTGTAAATGCAGATATAACAGGATTTTTTTTTACTTTGCGAATAATAATTTTTTCCTCTCTTTCAGTTAATTTTTTTGATCGACTTGAATGAACTTTATTCACAATTGTTTCTTCAGTTTTTAATTTTTTTATGATATAATATACCGTACATTTACTTTTGTTTACAATTTTTGCTATCTCATTATACGATTTTCCATCCTTATGCAGCCAAAGGATAGGTTTTCGTTCATACTTTTCTATTTCAGACTTTTTCATTTTTCACACTTATTCATTTTGAATATTTTACCGCAGATTTTTATTTTATTGTTAATGGAACTATAGCTTGACATCAACTGAACATGTAAATTCTCTCACTTATTATCTGTGTTTATATTTTTGGCTAAAGTGTTTAAATCAGCATTCGAATACTTTTGTAATCTACAAACGGTGTTTATAATAAATATGTTATATCTATTACACAAATTGGTGAATCATTTTGCTGACATAATCTTGAGATTTCTCTCTTACTATACCTCTCATTGTTTTAAACAAGTTCTATTAACATATATATTTCGTTCATCCGAATCATTTCGAATATTTTACCGTATACTTTTATGTTACCGTTAATGGAATGATAGTTTGACATCAACTGAATATAAAAATAATCTTATTTAGTATCAGTATTTATATTTCTGGCTAAAATGTTTAAAAACTATCAAGAATATATCGAATACTTTTGTAACCTACTGTAAATGTATGTAGACGACTTTCCAAAATACGACTCTTTATAAACAATAAATAGCATATTATTTCAAATTATCCAATGGAATTTCAATGATTTTTAAACAATATGAATATTTGCAATTTACAAATTTCTATTAAATGTATTTACTTTAAAAATTATAATTTAATTAAAATAAAAAACTTTTTCAAAAATTGTAACAATTCATCTATGTAAATGGAAGAATCATGTTCATAATATCTACATTTAAGAATCGCATTCAATTTTGAAATTATATATTATTATTAAAATAGTATATTCTATAAAACTATATGAAATATATATCTTATTCTCGTCATATTTTTGAAGAGTTGATTTTAGAAGTAAAAAACAAACACAAAAAATTGATATATATGAATGTATCGATTATGTCTTATTTATTAAGTTATAAGTAATTTCATTTAATTAAGCAGAGCGGGATCAGATTTCAATGCTTTATTTAACAGAGATTTTATTTTCGTTTTGTTTAACTTCAAGTGCTTATAATCTTATAAATAAATATTGACATTAATCGACATTTTTATATACCAATTTTTGTATTTGTTTCGGTTTCTAAAATCGATAGTATCCCATAAATATATTAACATCTTGCACGTTGAGTAAGTTGGATGAAATAGAAATAATTTTATTAATTAATCAAGTGTCTAAATTAATTCAAATATGATATATCTCATATTATTATCCGTGACAACTTTAATATTACAATTCTGCGAGAACTATGCAAAACCAATATTCGAGAATTCATCATCGAATAAGTAACAAATACATTTAATTTACTAAATACTAACGAATAGTTTTGTATTGCAATTGGCCGCTTTAGTGAAATAGATTTATCATTGTATAAATTATTATTTATGCAAAATATCACATGAAATATGATAATTTAATATGATTTATTTACTTAATTGTGTGTTTCTAAACTGAATTCCTAACTTCTATTCAAAAAAACTTCTCTTCTCTTTTACTACAAAATAAACAATTTTTAAACAAAAACGATATGAATATCCAATTCACGATCAAATCAATATATAGCACCTTTCCGTGATTTATTTGATTCAAATTCAAATCAATATCATATCATTTAAGTATAGCTAAAAAATTGATCCAACTATATTGAAAACTGTGTCCTGAATTAAAAAAAAACATTTACATATCATGTAATATATATATATATATATATATATATATATATATATATATATATATATAAACAATTTTAAGACATCAAACGACTCTGGATACGTAGTTTTCAGTAATAATTTAACGTTGACATTATAGGGATTGCAAAAAGCAATTAAAGTAGCTAAAGAAATAACTAATATTTTCTTTCTGAATCCTTATAATAACAGCTTGCTTTTAATTATATTCCTTAATTCAAAACAGAAAATTAAAGAAAATTAAATAAAATAAAAAGTAAACGTCTTTACCTTAATCACGATTTTTCAAGAAAATTGTTGATTTAATATATAAAGGCAAGATTAAATTGTAATTTCAAGAATTATTATGATCAGGCTACATGAATGATTACATCTTGCCACGTCAATTACTTATTCAATCAATATCTTCAAATTTTAAAATTATAAAAGTACAATTAACAGTGGAGCACATTATTATTCATTGTAAAAAATACAATTCATAATCATAAATAGGCAATGTAAGATTCATCTTGAAAAACAAAGAATCAGTTCAAAATCTTTTATATTACTTAAAAAGTATAATACCTAATATGTATAAGTAGTGCAGTAAATAACTATAGCTTTATTTGATTGCTAATAGCACGTGCAAATTGTTAATGCGATAAATAAATTTGCAATTTTTTCTATTTGCAAATGAAAAATATTATTAATCATTAATAATTTTATTTATTGTATATAAATTAATTGAATCAAAGAAGAATATATTATATATCTATATAGATTATATTATATAAGATTATAAATTTAATCATCTTCCACATACAAAAAAAAATATTTTAAAAAAGTTTATAATATTTCGAAGTAATATTTTGATATAATTATTTTCTGCGAAAGTGAATTATCGATATTTTTTAAAATAAAATTATACCGGATAAATCATATAATCTGATAATTTAAAATAATTTATAAATTATTTGTTATAAAAATGTTTTAAACAAAAGTTTTATGATTTCATAGTACAGAAAAAAATAATCTATATTATTAATTTTTTTAAGTGGACACAGGAAATATATAAAAATCAAAATAATTTTTTTAATTTTGTAATCATATATCTCATAATATACTAATAATTATAATAAATTGTTATTCTATATAAAAAAAATTATTAAATCATTTATAGAAAAAAATTATTAATTTTGAATATATTTTAATTTGACAAAACCTCATTGTAAACTAAAAAAAAATGAACAATATAAATATATATTTAATATATATTTTTTCTTATTTAAAATGACATTGATTAAATATCATTTAAAATATACATTTAAAATAATATGATTTCATTAAAAAGATGATCTTTATATATTGTTTATGAGTTTATCTTCAAAGAAATTAATCATAATAAATACTTCATTTTCGAAACAGAATAAACTCTATTTAAAATATTTTTTCTGTAATAAATAGTACAGGATAATTGCATTTATAAATTAAAATAATTTATTTATATGTAATTTATGATTGTTTTTTCTTCTTTTAACTTTTGATGTTGCATCGATATAATCGTTATTTTGAAAAAACAATAAACTCAATCTCACATTAATGTTTAACATTTTCCTGTAAAAAATTGAGTATAAACTTCTTTTATTTAAGCATGATTTTAAAATTTTTCTTTTTTAATAAAGATAAAATTTTAAGTAGTTTTCTTTTATATTGTTCCTTAAGCTATATTTATAGACAATTTATTCAATTTAACTCATATGTAATATCGATCAATTTACTAATTTTACAATTTACCTATTAAGAGATATTTAATATATATTTAAGAAATAACGAATTGCATAGAACAATGCATTAAAGATTATATAATTTTATTTAAAGAAATATATATTACTCATATGATTTTTATGCATCCATCTATAAAATGATTATTTTTTGTTAAAGACAGTTTGAATTTCATTTTCAATAATTCCAGCATTTTCAAGTTTAGGTTTTAGTAATAATTCTCTCACATTTTCCAAATTCTCAATAACAAGATGTAACAATGATGATTACTTTACAAATCACATTTGTGTTCTAAATGCGCAATGCTTATGATGGATCATCATAGAAGTTATAAAATTGCAAAAATCTCCATGCGCTGCGACACGATCTCCTGAGAATCTATTCTTAGAAACCGTCTTCCAATGCAATCATTCTTTTTAACCTCTAAGAACAAAAATTCGTAACGCTTTTTAAGATTAGATAATTATAATTTAGCAATTCAAATTAAATCGAGTTAGATACAGTGGAAATCAGAGCACAGTTAGAAATCAGAAATAAAATTCAGTCAGTCGTTAGTCAACCGCAAACGTTTAGAACCAATCATCATTCACTCAAGGCTCACAATACAAACAATTGTACGGTCTTACAACCGTAGGTGGTTCTTCGAGCGATAGCTTATTTATTTATAGCTTAGATACTTCATTTTATATAATACTTAAATCATTTAGTTAAATTTTAACAATATCGCTCTCAAAATTATTAAAATAGTCTAAATTTTTTTTTTATATAAAAATAATTCGATAAATATTTTACGAATGTTATAAATATCTAAATTATGTAATTCCTTAAAATTAATTTTTGTTTGAATTTTATATATATATTTATATATTTATGTTTTTAGTAATATAGTATATTATATAGTATATATTAGTAATTTATAATAATAATTTACGAATAATTTTATTGTATTTATTTATTAAAATTAAATATTTTGCATAATTGTTTTTGCTTGACTTTAATTTTTTAAATATATATGAAAAAATATTTTTTATTCTGTATACTTTAATAAAGTTTGGGATAGATTTCGATTTATATTATGTTTGATTTAAAATCAGAATAAATTTAAGCAAAATTGAAGTTACATTAGATATGTTATAATTACATCTTTAAATATGACATATCATTTAATTTAATTGTTTAATTTCAATTAATTTTAGTTAAGATTCAGCTCAAAGTTTTCAAATAAATTCAAATTAAACATAAATCTATTCAATACTTAATTAGAAAATCGAATTAAAGAAAATAATATGTTATAAATAATAGTATATTATTTAATTAAAATCTAACTTGAATCTATTTAATCTAAACTTAATTTAAACTTATTTTAAATCTAATCAAATCCATTCAAATTTTATACTATAAGTATATTTATATATTATATAATATATAAATAATATATAATATATTATATTAGTATATTATATATATTTTGAAATTATTATCAAAAAAGTATTCCTTTTTTCTAAACAATTGTTGTATGTTCCTATTTAAAAGCGACATGCTGATATTCTATATTAAATAAAAGAAAAATACAAATATGGAAAATAATAAAAAAATTTCACAATTTTAACGTTGACTTTAATATACATATTAGCATAATAAGGAAAAGTTGACAAAAATGGAATGAGTAAAATATTAATATTTTTATTAAATAAAAAATGTGAAGAAATAGTCATCGAAACATTTTGTAATTCATTACAGTTTTGTGAAGACGTTTTTATATATATATCAGAATGCAAAAAATTTGACGAATAAATATTTGAATATAATAATGGCGTAATAAATAACTATTTTTTCAATTTGACCATTAACTATTTAACTATTACAATAAATAAAGATTAAATAGTTATATTTTAATCATTTAACCGTTTCATTATTTTATATTATTAAACAAAAAAAGTTTTATTAGTTTTATTAACCTTTATTTTCTTATTATATCTCAAGTTTTTAAATAGAATTCATTTGGCAAAAAAATGCCATCACTATAATATAAAAATTTATTTCAATGTTTCAATCTAATTTAGATAATAGTTTTGCATATTAATTAAATTGTATTAAAATTAGACAATTTTATCTTTTTTTATTTTTTTTTCTTTTATTACCTTGATTAGGAAAAAATAAATTGTTTTTCCTTTTTTTTTTTTTTAGTTTTTCTTTTTTTCGAGAAAAAAATCAATTATTTTAATTAAAATTTTTCTATTAATTTATTAACGATATAACTAATGTATTTCTATATTTCTATATTATTATTATATTTATAATATAATTTATTTATATCGTTGTAAAAATCGTTACTTCTATTATTAAAGTATTCTATTGTATTTAAATATTGTATTTAAAATATTCTTTTTCAATATAATATTAATTTATAAAAAAAAATATCTTTATTACAGATTTTTTTATCTGTTATTTGCACAAAATATGGTGCTTAAAATGCGTTTCAATAAATTGACTTAATGAATTTTTTAATATATTTCTAAGCAATAATTATGAGGAAATTTAAATCTTAAGCATCTAAAAGATTTCATTTTTCTAATAATATTTTTTATGATTTATACGTATGTATTTCGAGTATTTAAATTTATCTATATAGTAAAAGAAAAATGACATAAAAAGAACATTTTTGTATCAAATAAATTTAAAACTAAAAAATTATTCTAATTTCTATCTTTTAATTGATAACATTAGAAAGATCAATTATCTAACTATAAGTATATATGGTACTATTAACTTTCATTTATGTATTTTTTATTTATTATTTTTTTTTTTTTTCATTTTTTGTCTAAGCAGTCTAAGCTAATATTAACAAGTATAATTTAGTTATTAAAAGATTTTGTAATTGATCTTATTGAACTGTCTTTCTGTATTATATTTATTCATTTTTATTATTATTTTATTATTTTTTATTATTACGCTTCATATTTTATTTGCACTAACAGAATTTTTTATATAACATATTTGAATTGAAAAAGTGAGAAAAAATATTCAAAAAAAGAAGTTTTTTTCAGACATAATAAGTATATATTCAAAATCGGAATAAAATTTTGAAAAGAATAATTATGAAAGAAATATTCTATTCATTGTGTTTATAAATTTGGTACATAAATGAAAAAGTTCATTAATAAGTATCATCAATAAGTAAATTAAATATAATATTAAATGAAGGATAGTATATAATTTATGTCATTATTCTTGAATGAATACCTGTTTAGATATAGTATAGATAAGAAAAAATTAGTTAATAACAATACTTTTGAGAAACCAGAAATTTTATTTATAAATTCAATTTATTATCATTTACTTGATGAGACAGATGAGAAAAATATATATATAGATAAGAAAAAAATTAACTAATGATAATACTTTTGAAAAATTTTATTTCTATATTGAAAAAATTTATGCTCGATGACAATAACTTAAAATTGAATACATATAAATGTATAATGCTGCCACAAAATAAAAAGATGATCATTTTAGACTGATTTTCCATCTTTAAGAAATTTATAATATCAATTTACATATCTTTTTGATGTCATCTATTTTTCAATTATCTCTGATTTGAGGAAATATCCAAATAAAGTCATGAATGTATAAATAATTTAACGAATAGAATTTTTTTTATTATTATATCAATTTGATATAATAAATTAATTCAAAATTAACTAATTTGAAAATCGTTTTCTAGCCGGACGCGAAAATGGTATTTGATGTGATCCAAAGAATGGAAGATACGGAGCCATTTAGTGAGGAACTTTTGGCTGCGATGAATAGACTCTGGGCTGATAGCGGGGTCCAACAATGTTTTGGCAGGAGCAACGAGTATCAACTCAACGATTCGGCAAAATAGTAAGTAGATTTATTAATATTTTTTTTTTTTTCAATCAATGTTTTTTTTTTAAAAATATGTCAAATCATCATAAATTCTTTAATATATAAAATATATATAGAGAAGAAAATAACATAGAATCTATTAAATTAAAATTGGAACATCCCAATAAAAATAATATTATAGTATCATTTATTATATGAATGAGTCAAAATAATACAATAATAGTATAACTTTTATTATTGATATTTTAAGAAAAACAAGTTTTTATAATATTGTTTAATTAAATATAAATAATTTATTTTATATGAAAAATATGATTATTTTATAAACTTTGATAACTAAAATGTAATTTTATTAATAAATTTTACTAACGAAAATGATAAAAATGAATATTAATGGATTAAAATACACCATTATTATTTCAGATATTATTTGGAGTTGATAAACTATGTTTATTTAAAAAAAAACAAATAACAAGAAAAAAAATTTGAAAATTTATTTATATAAGTATCTGATTACTACACAATTTTAAAATAAGAATTTGACAATAAAAAAATATATTTTACATTTATTATTTACTTTTTTAAATATTTAAAATAATCTTTTATCATTAATTTATTCATATTCAATTAGAAGATTATATGCAAATTTATTTTTTAAAAATTATAAGAATGTTCTTTTTTTTTTTTTAATCTTTATTAAATCATTTTTCTTTTTCTTTCTTTTTTTTTTTTTTTATTGTATTACTCGTTCAATCTTATTCTATGAATATTTTATCTTAGATAGCTAATCATTGATCGAAACTTTTATCGTAATTTCTAAATATTCTGAATAACCAAGGAATTTAAAAAATGGATCAATCAGAAAATTTTATTTAATTTATTAAGTTTATATCCTAATCCTAAGAATTAAAATTAAAATTTTTTTATAAAATTAATTTGATAACAATATTTGAAATTATCCAAAATCTCATTTTTCAAGAAATTATTTAAATATCTTTCCATTGAATAGCCAATTGTTAACAAACATGACGCAAAATAATACGGAAACTTTTAATGATATGCAAAATATTAATTATCAAATTAATCAATATCAATAAATTATATCAATAACTATTCAGAATTTTATATCAGAAATGCAGTATTTAAATGAAAGTAATTTTCATTATATTCTAATTATTTTCATTATATAAAAACATTTTTAATATGTCAATATAATTGATCATATTTTATAAGATGATATTAATTCATTTTTGAAATTATAAGATTTCTCATTTAATATTAAATTCAGCTTTTTTACAATGTTTAAAAGCGATTTTGTGCAAGAAAATTTTTAGAACTAGCCGCATTCCTTTTGTGTCGATGATTTGCGCATTCTTTAAATATTCTTTTATCATTATTATCTTTTCTCATGATTATACGGCATTATTATATACTTATTATAAAAAAAATAGAAATTCAAAACTTGGAAATTTAAGAAATTTTAAGTTTTCGAATTTTGAAACTTTTTATTATTTGTGATTTGAAACTCTTAAAATTAGAATAAATATAAATTATATAAATCTTTACAAAAATGCTATGATCATATGAAATGTTACATTCATTTTCAATTTTAAATTTATTTCAATTATTATGATTTTATTAATTCATTTAAATAATTCAATGAGATATATAAAAATAAAGAACTATTTTTAGAAAATAAATTATTTTCTAGTTTACAAATTTATTACGAATTTTTGGAATTTGGAATTCGAACTATTCTTAATATGAAATTTGTTAAGATTTTAATATTTGAATAAATATTTATTTATTCTTTAAAAGAAGAAGAAAAAGTATTTTGAATTTTAAATACTTTAAGCTTCAAGAATTTTGAAATTTCAAATTCATAAATCTAAAAATCAAGTTTTGTTCCATCTCTATAAAAAATGATTAGTTTTGGAGGTATTTCAATTATAAATTTATGAAATTTAATATATGAAAAATAAGAAGAATTTGAAATAGTCTTCTTATATTTATATTTATGTTTTTCTTGAGAAATAAAATTCAATACATGAAAGATGTACTGAATTTCACAAAAGAAAGAAAGATCTCCAAACTAATGTCTTTTTTTCAATGAGTGAAGTCTTTAATAAAATAATTTTTAATAAAAAATACTTAGCTAATATCGATAATATCAAACTATATATATTTCTAATTTAAAAAATAATAATTATCTTAAAAAATTTTAAATACAGTTATCTTATAACATAGTAAATTTAAATAAAAGAAATCTGTAATAGTTTTTAATAGAATTTATTAGAATTGATTGTTAAATTTTTTGAATATAGAATCTAATTTTTACATTCTCTAAGAAATTTTTTGTTTCTTAATCTTAAAGATATTTCAAAATATAGTAAAGAAGAATATTTTTCGTATTTCCATATTTTTAATTTTCCACGTTCTCAATTGTTTATATTATTAATTTTATATAAATAATATTATATTTTGATTTCCTATACATTCGAGTTTAAACTCTAGCGTTTATACTACAAAAAGATTTTACCACAAAGAGCAATATTACAATAAAAATACAATTTTTTTAAATAAACTATTCACAGTTAGTCTTTCTATCATCTAATTTGGAATAAATCCAAATTTAATAATAACTCAATCTTTCGCGGCTTCATTCATATTCAGTAACACAGCCTGCCAACTTCTAAGAAATTAATTACTATTTGGCTGACGACCAGCAATTTAACTTCATTTATAATTCTCGTCATTAGATTATGTATTTTATTCTAAAATTATTAATTTTACTATTTGAGTTGATTATCTCTAATATTAAAATTATTATTAAAAATTATTGTTTGATTACACAGTTTAATTTAAGATAATAAATAAAAGTAATAAAAATAATTTAAAATATATTTTTATTTTATTAATAAATTTTTAAAATTTTCGTGAAAAATATATAATTGAATAATATAATAAACATCTTGAATTTTACATTATATATAAAATATTTTGCGTAAAATAGATTATATACTTATAATATTTTCTGTAATGTAGCAGTAAGAGAATCATTTCCAAAACAATTTATGATTTTAAGAAAATAAATTAGACGAAAAAAATATTTTTTTTTACAAATGTCATTTTTTTTTAAATCATCATTATATTTTTTTATGTATTAAAGTTAATTTTTTCTATCACTATTATACTGTAATTAATATTGCAATATTTTATTCATATATAATAATGATTTTGAAATGATCTTAGATTCTAAAATTTTAAAATCAATTTAAAACTTACATTAAATTGATTACAAATTTCAATTACAATTTGAATTAGACAGATTAGATTTAAATATTTGCTTCTTATTATATCTTTTTATCGACAAAGGATCCATAATGTATTATTCAAAGCAAAAAAAATTGAGATGATTTTCATTTTTCATATAGGTAAATTCGATAATATCTGAAAAAAATCTGAAACAAAAAGAAATTTATAAAGAAAGATTTCTAGAATATAATTGCGTCTAGTATGCAATTTTATTAAAATATTTAAAATTAATAGTGTCAACGAAAAAAAAAACATAAAATATAATAGTATTAAATAAATCTGAGAAATATAATTCTCTAAAATTCAAAAAAATCCACATGTTAGTATAAAATAATTTAAATGGTAAACTAGTGTTAATAACAAGCATATTTCGGATGATTTATGTATAAAAATTCTTTCTATTTATTTGTTCATTAAAGTCTTTTATCACATCAATTTTCAAAATTGTTACATTTTCTGTTAATGAAATACAACAAATATGAAAATAATGAAATGTTTTTCACAAAAATATTATTTATTGAATTATTCTTCATAAATCTTAATTTCAAAGTTATTAATTATTAAAATATTAAAATAATTAATTATTAAAATAATTGGTCAGATTGAGATAAATTGATAAAAAGAAACTATTAGCTATAAATGTTTGATGTACTGTCATAAATTAATATAATATAATTGAGTTCAATTTATTAATTATTAATATAAAAACTCGAAATATACATTGAATTTTTGAAGGACAAATTAAAATTTATTAAAATTATTCATCAAATAATTATTTAAAATTTTGGTATCGATGCGATGAATATCTGACACATTTTTTACATACTTTACGCAATACAGAATCTCAACAATTCTCAAATTAATAGATTAAACGTAATGAACTTACGATCAGCTTGTTTGCCCAATCTTGTATTTTGCAAAGAACATTAAAGAATTATAAAGAAATTCTTAAAATGTCAGACAAACGAATATAATTGCAGCACATGTATATTAAATCTGAAATCATTGAAAGAGCAATCTATTATCTCAAAAAATGTCTTGAAGTACAAAGACATCATATTGAATATTTATTAAAACAAATAAATATATTTATTTATGTTTTTAAGTTCGCTTTTATTGTTGAAAAATGAAACTTCAATATAAATCTCAAACTGATTTTAAAATCAGTTTAAAATCTAAGATCATACTATATCAATAAATGCATTATAATATTAGCTATATATGATAGAAAAAATTATATTTTTATATAAATATAAAAAAATAAAACTAAAAAAAAATGAAAAAAATGATATTTATAAAAAAATATTTCTTCCATTTAATTTATGTCTGAAATATTTTCAAAGATATTAATATATATGTAATAATAATCAAACATATTAATATTTGTATGTTTAGTTTGTTTTAAATTAAAATTATTTTAAGAAAACATATTAAAATTAAAATATGTTGAACTATTCACTATAAAATTTTTTAATAATAAAAACAAAAAATGGCATATTGAACTGTATATATTTTATTTTATTTGATAATTATTGTTTTGAAAAGATTAAAATCGATTTTTACACTATTACATATCGAAAAAACATTTAGATGGTCCGAGAAACACTTATATATATTTATTAAATACAAATCATAGATCATTAATTAATAACAAGACAAAAAATGACTTTTATATTAAAGTTATATAGTTACTATTTATTGCTATTACTATTTATTAAAATAATCTTATATATTTATTTAAATTAATATTTAAAAAATAAGCAGAATGATATAAATAAAAAAGATAAGAAGATACGTGAAAATTGAAATAGTAACGCTAATGATATTTCAGAAATATAAATATATATAAAATATTAATATACTAATTATAAATACTATGTTAAATATCAATGTTACTAAACTAATAGTAAAAAAGATTATGACATTTATCATTAAAAAATATGATATCTAGTTAAATAAAATACTGAGACATAGAATATGCGTACACAATGGCAATGATTCTGCGATGAACACGGTGATTAGGTTACACTTAATCTAGAAAACATGATATATCTTTAAAAATAATGCTTTGTATAATAATAATTATATATGTATACTTACATATATATTTAGTAAAATCAATGTAAAAATAATATCTATATTATTGAAATACTCAATTTAAAATAGGTTAAACTACATTTAATTATCAACTATTAAAATGATATTTAATTATTAATAAATTATTGATTGTTTTTTTGCAATCAATCAATTTAATATTATATTAACAAATTATTTAAATAAGAAATCTATATTACCATGTTATTGTCTTTATTATAGTATGCAACAAACATTAATAAAATAACATTCCTTTATATTTTTTATATTTTTAACTTATTCTCCATTACTTATTTTTAAATATATTTCGTTTCAAAAATATATTTTAAAACATAAACATATGAATCTCTTATCTTTTTTATTTTTTGTAATAATTATAAAATATACTATTAAAAATATAAAAATGATTGAAAATTAAGAAACATTTAAATCATCAAATGATTCATAATTTAAAAATGATTAATATCTATTAAATTAAATGGGATTTTTTTATTTTATTTAAATATTACTTTAAAATTTACATAATAATATTTAAAATTTGTTGTTTTATATTTTTTTACATTTTAATTATTTTTTTTTAAATTGTATTATGTAACTGTTTTATATAATTTATTTAATCCTAAGTAAATTTACAAAGGACAATTATAAAAAATATGACATTTTCTAAACTAAGAAAATTTTATTTAAATATATGTTTAAAACTGTGGATGGCAAGAAATGTTAAAATTTTTTATTTTTGAAATTTCTATTGTAATTAAATATATATATTCCAAGAAGCTACTAAATTTCACTATTTTAGATATTTTATACTAAATATTTGAAATTTTAGAATTTCTAAAATTATAGAAGATATAATAGAGATTAGAGAAATTATAAAAATGATATACTGGGTGGAGTGAAATTTATAATATCATGATTAAAAATTAAGTAATCGCTCAAAAAAATTAATAGAAAATATAAAATTTTTATATTTATTTATTTAGTAGGATAAAAAAATATAAATTAATCTAATATAATTTTATTAAATATTTCTTATATCTTATTTGCACTACTTATATTATATTTTTATATTATATATATTAACTAATATATATAAGACATATATATATATATGTGTGTGTGTGTGTTATTTATATAAAATTAATTATATTTAAAAATATTTATCACAATTTAATAATTCTCCGAATTAAATTTTTTCAAAAACTTAAATAATTTAAAACATACAAATTTCGTTTTAGTATTTTGTTAACAATTATATTAATATATAAATGTATCGATTTACTACTGTATAAATGTAACTATATTTATGCAAATATAGTTTTGGTTGACTATATGATTGACACAAAAAAAGGCTTAAATGTAAATCTAACCTATAATTTTAATTCAGATTTCAGCAATGCTAAATTACATAAGGATTCTAAGTTTGTCAAATTATATAGACAATGCAAAGAAGAAAGAAATAGTGCAATTTCAAGGATTCGATTATTCTTTTCTCTTTTTCCTTCTCTCTTATTTAGGTTCAACGGCGTATTGATCGTCGATGACGTTACGCCACGCCCGATCACGTGGTCTAAAATGGCCGACATCATCCCTACCACTTTTCTGTCTGCTTGATACTATGTTTCCTCGTTTTTACCTCCCACCCTCAATTGTTTCTCGTTTGATTCCGCTGTTACCGCTTCTCTCTGTACGCTAAGAGGAACAAGAAAATATAGTGATACATAAGAATATAAGAATACAACAAGCTGGAATGAAAAACAATAGAAAGAAAACAACACTCGTTGTCACAAAATTTTAATAATTAGACACTTAACAATTAGTGAAGAAGATGGAAAAAATAAAGCTAACCGAGAAAAAATTGAGTGCAAGGACACGAAAATTCTTTGAAAATTCTTAGATTTCTTAGAAATTCCTTTTTTCATGAAAATATTTTATACGTGATTTAATAAAAATATATTTTTTGTGATTTTTCTATTTTTTTTTTCTTCTAATTTAAATGTATAATATATTTTTTTATATATAACTTAAAATATAACTCTATATATAACTTTAAATTAAAATATTGTGTTTTCATAAAAACTAAAAAATTTTTAAATCTAATGTTTATATACAATATATTTTTTATATATTAAAATTCAATTTAAAATTAATAATGTTTAAAATTTAAAATTATAAAATTATTTCTAATTTTCAAAAATTTTTATACAATATAAATGCAAAATAAATTGAAAAATAAATATTTATTATTTTCGTTTTTATTAAATTTTATATAGTATTTTTATTATTTTATATACATTTTATTTAGAAAATATCTTATAATATAAAGATTTTAATGTTACACAAATTATATTGAATCACCCTATATGTACACTTTACTCACTATATTTCATAAGTGCAAACAATAATGACTGAAAAACGTATGGTATACGATGTTTTCGAAAAGCAACTGATGATAAAGTCACAATGCGTACATAAGGTGTGCACGATGTGTAAATAAGAGATTTTTAAGAAATGATAAGCTGTTTCTTCCTTGATTATTCTTTATTAATATTCTGATTTATTAACGATTAGACACTATTATATCATATTTACAAAAATTTTGATGGACGTTATGAGTTACATGAATCATAATTATAATTGTCGAAAAAATTTCCATAATTATATCGTAAGATTATATATATTTTGTACATTTTTTAATTGAAAGTTGGCAAAATTAAATTTTCTAATTATTTTCACATGTATCAGTTATTGTTTGTTATAAATTATTGTATTATATCATGCTCAACGATAAATTCTTATTCATCCTTTGTGATTTGATGAAACCATTTTCATCTTATGATTAATCATTAACTTAACAGTTAGTGATAATGCTAATTACATAAGAAAAATTAGATAAGTATGGTGATATAGATTGCCTTACTATACTTCATAGTCTGTACTCCGAAAATTAATATAAAAATAAATATAATTAAAATCATGTTCATTAATATGTTCCAAAAGATTAAAAAATTATGATCAAAAAGGTTCAAAAATTCAAAATATTCTATTAAAAAACGAACATGACTGTATATGAGAATATATATGTAAGTGCAGTCTTATTTATAATTATCTATACTATTCTTATAGACATTTTTAATGAAAGAGACATACAAATTACTATAAAATGACATTTTAAGTAATTTTATTATAAACATGTAACTAATTAAATTAGATATTGGATCCTCTAGACAAATAAATCTGCACGAAAAAAATTACATTTGGGAATTTTTAAAAATTAAAAGTAAGAAAAATATTTATTGTTAAACGATAAAAAAGTTAAAAATTAAGATGCCAATTAATATAAAAAAAATTTAATTATTTATAATACTAAATTTAATTAATTATAATATTATAAAAAATATAATACATTTATAATATTATTTATAATATTTATAATTACTATTTATAATATATTAAATCTATTAATAATAAAATGTATATCCTAATCTATTTATTATTTCATAATTTTCTTTCATAATTATTATAATTAAAAAGAAATTCCGATAGAAGTGCATGCGAAATATAATAGTTCCATATTGATAGTTCGATGGACGTGATAACATTTGCATTCATCATCACTGTTGAAATTTAATAATGTATAACTTATATAACTTATTACATTATAAATTTCATATATAATAAACAATAATAAATTACGATATTCACTACAATGTTCATTACATTCACTTGTATAATAGAATTTTATGTCTAATTTCAATCAACATATTTCACTTAATACATATTTGTTGCAGTACAACTTTTGAGTCAGAATCGAAAATAAATAAATATCAAAAACAAATGTTACATTCATTTTTTTAGTTGTAGTTTTATATTGTAATATTAAACAACATGGCTCATACAGAATATTTTTTTTTTCGATTGTTTTAATTTCTTTTATATTTCAAATATCTGGTTTAAAGAAAACATCTTATATATTTATATAAAATATTCAATATTATAGCAATTATTTTTTATAATTGTTATAATATTTAAAAAGTTTAGAAAATTTTAGAATTCTTATTATTCTTGATTTAATATTTAAAATTAAATTATAATAATTTATATCTTTATTGTTAATTAATATATAATAATTATGGTGGAGAAATACAAATATCATGATAAAAAATTTTATTCTTATTTTATTCTTATTCAATATCTATGTATATAAAATATAAAAGAAAATTTCATTTAAGAAATTTATATCCAAAATTATATTTGGATATAAAATATTTAAAACTAAAATACTTCACAAAACAATATAATAAAAATTAATGTTATAAATATTAGAATATTAAATACATCTAATGATCTATTTATAAATAAAATTAACATTTTGAATAATTATAATTTATAATCTAACATATGAATAAAATGATTTATAAGAGTCATTACGATTTTTAAGTATTTTCAATTTTAAGAAAGATCATTTTGAATAAAGTTAAGTTCTTATTATTATTATTAATTTTTATTATTCTTATTATCTTATTATCTAATTCTTTATTTATAAATAAATATAAATTGTAATATTAGAATTTAAAAAATTTTTTTTTCTAATAAAAAATCAAAGTAATTTTTTTTAAATAACACTACTTGTTACGTTATATAATATCGTAGTTTATATCAATATCTCGAATATATCATTTGAAATGAGCTTGAAATCACAATATATAATTAACGAACAAAAATATTTTCGTAAAAAATTGTTTTATGTAGATAAAATTTTACATGCTAAAAATTCATCTGTTTTTCAGTAAAAAAATTTTTGTACTTGTTTTGTTTCTTTTCTTTTTTCAAATTCTGTATAATTTATTAAATCCTTTTCGATGTTAATGTTTTCATATATAAATTTTCTTCGATATCTCGTAATATACAGAAATAATTTCATATATACTTTTTTAACGAAAAAAGTGACTTGAAATTTTTTATGAACTAAGATTATTACAACTTATTACTTGTTCTAATAATTAATCAAGATAAAATACAAGAATTGTTTTAACAATGAAGAGCTTATCGATATTTGTTTTGTTAATTTGTAAATTTTTCATGAATATTTGAAAAATTGAATTGAAAATTTGAAGAATGTCAAGTTGGTTTTCCAATTTGTCTACAAAATATTTTTTTACTGAAGAACACGAATATGAATTTTGAACATGTACAAACAACTTTTAACAAATTTTATCTATATAAAACAAGTTTTTTGAATTGAAAACATTGGTCTGACTTCAAAATAAAGAAAATTATTTAATTTTTATTAACATGATTTATAATATTAGAATATTTAAAATAATCCCACTTTAAAAATTTAACGTGATTTTGACTTTTTTTATTATTTTCTATATTATATTTGTTCATTTCATTAATTTTAATATCGCAATAATCGATAAAAAATTGACTAACTTTTTTCAAATCAGGAATTTAAAAAAATGATGTTATACATATATATTATATATATATACATTAGATTATATTATAAATATTAATATAAATTGTATATTATTGTATAATATGATATATTTATTTATATGATATGTGATATATAGAATGATATATGTTCACATTCGTATGTAAATGAAATCAGGAAAATCGAAATAAAAAGAAAATTAAGAATAACAAAATTGAATAGGATACTTCATGTTAGATAAAATTTTTCAAATATAAATGAAATTAAATAATTCCATTATATTATATGAATGAATTCTAAACATGAAAATAGCAAAAAAGCAAAAAATGTATATTTATTTTCAAAAAAATCGAATTTACTACATGATTCTTTATATGTTATTATGCGATATTGTATATGTTCATGTGATTTTTTCAAAAACTAGAATAAAATTGCTGGTAACATTATATTTTAATAATCTAATGACCATATAAATATAATTTTTCAATTTTTAAAAATCATATTTGCTAGATTATAATTATATACAATATACGAATATTATTATTTATTATTGCTGAGATATAATTCGATGACAGATGGAGTATAATGTTTCTAACGATTGTATCCAATCAATACACAGTTAGATATATAATATATAATATTTGTATTTTTTTTATTATATTTTGTAATTTTAGTTTATATGAATTAATTATATATTTTGTATAAATTACTTAACACCATAAAAATGACAAAAATGAAGAATACAATTATCGAACATCAAACAGTAATATTTTGCTGTTTTAACAGCATGTCATTTTTCTGGATGCTCAATATTGATTAGCCTACTCGATATCTATACGTGCGTGCCACGAAAAGCAATATAAAACCTTCGCAACGCGATAAGATGAAAATGTTCGCACTCGTTATAACGTGGTACTCGATTAACTTTGGCAATGAATAGTAAATTACAAGTATAGAAATCAATCAATCTTAGAGTAATCATTTATTTTCACGATAAATTTAATACAAAAATAAAAATTTATTTTAAGAAAATTTTAATAATTCTTTTAATAAATAGAATTTTGATTGTTAATATGTTATTGAATTTATTTATTTTTTTTTATATTGTTCATTCATATTGATCTTTAATATTTTAAACTACAATTAATTATAATAATTAAAATTTTATTTCATAAAAAATTAATTAGATTCTTTTTTTATCGATAATGCATCAAAATTAGTATCAAGTTTATTTTTTTTTTTAATAAAATAATATATATTTATAGATGCATTATTAAAATAAATGATTTTTTAATAGTTTTATTACAAAGTGCTTTATCGTGATGATTCCATTTCGACATTTCAATTCGAATTTCAAAATAATAAAAAAAAAAATATTTATATATAAAGTGAAACGTAACAATAATTTTATAGAAATAAATATAAATATTTTGATTTTTCAATTTTTTTAATTAATTTCTGAAAAGAAATATTAATGAAATATGAAATGTGAAAAATATGAAAAATGAAATATGAAATATCTTTTTTATTTTTTAAGTTTATTCTTAGCATTTAAACAAATGAAATCTATTTTATTAATTATTGATAACAACTTATTAAAAGTGCTTTATATTATTATATATCTACTTTTTATTGTTATGTTATAATAAAAAGTATATAATATACTTCAAATATCTATTAATATTTTAAAATTACTATTATTATATAAGAATATTTACTTCTTTTCCTATTGTAGCTAAAATAAAAATATTTTCATTAAATAAGAAAATAAAAATTCATGAATAACAACGATTGCTAGGAAACGTTAGGAAACTAATCTTTATTTTATTTAAATTTAAATTATTATCTCATTATTATATTAATTAAAACTTTGATATTCCTAGATATTTCTATTCTATCTCATATTTCTTTTCTTCTATTTCTGTATTGATAAAATCAGTACGAATGCTTATTCTAGTCAATCTCGATCTCGATTATGACTTGAATTTAAAATGAGAATTATTTACTTTTTATAAAACTTTTTATAAAATTAAAAGCACTTTATACTAGATATATAATATAAAAATATATATGTATACATACTTCTTTAGAAAAGAATTTATGTTAAATTATAAAAAGTAATTATAAATAATATTTTTTCAAAATATATTATAATTTTTAAAGCATTTTTCTTTGTTTAATGCATATTAAGCATTATTAACATATATTACAACTTATTTTTATCCGAAATATATTTTATTCATATATTTTAATGATAATTAAATGATTCACAAGAATTAATTTTTTAAAATACTCCTTGAAACCCAAAAAATTTTTCTTTTTTTTTTTTAAATTAAAAAAAATATATTATAGTTTATATAATATATTTGGTTTTTTAAATAGTTATTTTTGCTTTTTCGATATAATAGCAATATCTTTTTCTAGGAAATAACAAATTGGATTGATTAGTCCAATAAAAATTATACAATCTATTTAAAAAATTAATGTTGACTTTTATGTAATTCTTTAATTATTCAAAATATATAAAAATTACAATACATATCGTACAATACATATAAAAGATCAATTCTAAAAGTCAAAATGAACATAATTGCTATAAAATGTTGGTTGAGATCGATTTATTAAGTTATAAACAATTATTATAATATAATTATAAGCAATTATTATAAATATAATTATAAACAATTGAAATTTGCGTAGATAAAAAAAGATGATAAAAAGATAAGAAATAGAATGAGATTTTATCTCCATTAGCTGTCTCAATCTGTTTTTATCTCCTTTTATTTAATGAAAATTTAAATTGCTCATAATTTAATCAAGTTCAATATTTTTGTACAATTTTTGTATACTATTTTTTATATTATTATGATTTTTAAAACTGACTTTTAAAGATTGAATTTTCTTAGATATTTCTCACCAATACATCATATGTATTATTTATTATCCTTATAAGATTTCAGAAATTGAAAAAATTCACTTCTTTGATTAAAATTTTAAATGAAAAGAATTTTATTAAAATTTTAAAAATATGTATAAATTATTGATATTCTTGTTTAATACATACATTTATTACTTTTATTACAAATTTTTCATATTTTACATTAAACAAAAATAAATATGAATTATAATTGATACAGATTTAATAAATTTATAATCATAGTAAAAAGTATAATTTTTTTTATTTATTTATTTGACTTTTAAATTAACGTAATTTTTTTTATTAATTCTACATATATATTTATTGTAATTAAATTTAAATTTATTTAATCAATAGAAAAAATAAATTTTGTATTGTTATAGATATTATAAATATAATAAATAAGAAGAAATAAAATATCTAATTATATATAATCAGAGAAATTTCATAAAGAAAAAAGTAATTTATAAAAATTAATTTTTAATTTTTAAATATTGAACGAATTAAACAGTAATGTAATATATAAAATAATAATGATATATTATAATAATTTCTAAAATTCATCGATTTTTTTACATTTAAAATTTTTTAATTAAAATTTTTTGTTTTAAAAATTTTTACTTACAACAAAAACATAATTCTTAGAATTTTTTAATTTTTGATACTTTGAAAATTTTTTAATCAATCTTTCTGTTTTTTATTTGAAATTTTAGTTTTCTGGATGATTTAGACCGATTAGGAGCAAGGGATTATCAACCTACGGAGCAAGATATTTTAAGGACTCGTGTCAAAACAACGGGCATAGTAGAAGTCCACTTTTCCTTCAAGAATCTTAATTTCAAGTAAGTAATCAAAAAAAAAAAATATTTCATACTTAAGATACATAAAAATAATATTTAATAGATTTATAAATTTTTAAAATATTTAGAAATTGCTACAAATTTTTATTTTTAAAAAATGGATTATGATGATTATTTTTTTATATTATTCTATGTCGTTTACTAATTTTTAAATATTTTAAATGAAATTTTGTTTGCTAAATTATTTAAAATAAATAAAACAGCGATAAATAATAAATACACTTTTTATGATATGATACAATTTCAATTATTTACTTTCATATATGGAACTATTGTTATATATTTTCTTTTTTTATATTCTAATTCTCTTTGAATTTATTTATAAATATCACGATGTTATGAAAAAAAATATTATATATATTATATATTGTATATTATATATATTATATAATTATATGAATAATTCAATTATATAGGAATAGAATTTTAGAAATAATTATAGCTTTTATAACTTAATTCTAAATTTATTTTAAAATTTATCTTAAATTACAAAATTGTATTTTTTATTTATGAATTACAATATATTGAATTTTATATATAGAATAGATAATCTACTTTAAAAGATTTAATTGTAAAACAAAAAATTGTTTAAAAATAATTCTAATGTAAAAATTTTAATTATTGTTAATTATAATGATCTTAATAATGAAATAAAGAAATTAAATAAAAAAGAAGGGTAAAGAAGAGAGAAAGAACAATGACCTATGAATGATTAAGAATGAATCACTAATTTGATAATTTAAGAAATTGAGAAACATTCCTTCTTTAAATTCTTGTTGTATTAAGAAATATTTTTATACATTATATCATGTAAAAAAAATTTATATAAATATTAAATTTAATTTATATGTACATGTGTTAATATTATTAACTATATTTATTTTATATATTATTTATATATTATATTCATATAAATATATACAATTTATATTTATATATAATCATAAAAATATATTAAGATAATTTTTACTTTGATTAAAATTTTTTCTTTGAATAAAATTATATTTATTGATATTATTTATCTCCAAATGATATTTGTTAATATAATAATAATTTATAATAATTTATACTATATAAATACTAATTTATGTGTTAAAAGCCAATGCTGAATATATATTTTATATCAATAATTGTTAAAACTATTTAATTTAAATAATTTTGATTAAATGAAATGAATTAGTATTCTAGAGCTAGAATAATCAATTTTTTTTATTATTATTTTATTGTTTTAGAATAGAAAATGTTAATGTTATTAATAATGTTATTATCTAATGTTATTAATAAAAAAAACTATAGAAAATCATACATTATAATATTGGATTTAAAGTTGTTCATACTGATAAATCTTTGCTATTTAATATATAATATATTTGTAATAATTCTGATAAAGCAGTAAGCATAGAATTCATGATTAAAATTTATAATCTCTTAAGTACAAAAATAATATATGACAATTCATTTTATACAACATAACCATTTAAATATCTAAAATATAATAGTTTGAATTATTATCAATTAATAACTAGTACAGATAAATATTTAAAATAATTTTATAAATTTAATATATTGCAATGATTATTTTAAAAGTCAGAACAATTTAAAATAATAATAATAGAAATTAACTATTTAATTATTCTATAAATTTTTGAACTTTTATTTATTATATTGATTTTTTTCAGATTATTTGATGTAGGCGGTCAAAGAAGTGAACGTAAAAAATGGATTCATTGCTTTGAGGATGTCACTGCGATCATATTTTGTGTCGCGATGTCTGAATACGACCAAGTTTTACATGAAGATGAAACGACGGTAAGAATTCAAATCTTCAAAACTTTTTTTTAATAATAAAAAAAAATTATCAATAATAATAATCGTTTATTATTATATATTTTGTTTCTTTCATAGAAGTTTTAATATTATTATAATATTGATAATAGAAAGTAGAAAATCAATTATGAATATTAATGAGTAGAAATAAGAAATAAATGATAGAAAATAAAAAATTAATGATAAATTATTGATAACAAATAGAAAATCATTAAATAAATAAATAAAATAAATAAATAAATAAGCTTAATGTAAAAAATTATTATTAATTAATAATAATTTAAATTATAATTTAATTTTTAATAATGATAATTAAAGTTAAAAAATTATTAAGAAAAATAATATTAATAAAATAAATTCGACACTTTTATGGCTATTAAATTTTTATATCTTAATTACATTCAACAAATAATTTTTAATATTTTAACAATATTTTATTAAAAAGTTTTTGTATATGGAAATTGTATATATCAATAAAAATCTTTTTATTATATTCAAATTTATTATATTATAATCAAAAATATTATTAATAATATTAATAAATAATATATATTGAATTTCAAAAATATATTTTAGCAATAAATAAACATTGCAATAAAAATAAATCAAACAATATAACAACATTAAATATATTTCAAATACAATATTAAATTACAAAAATATTGCAAATTTTGACTTAATTATAATTTAAATTTGATTACATATAAGAAAGTAGTTCATTGCAATTTATATAAATTATAATTTTTGTAATATTAATATAATTAATATGCATATTTCATATTTATTTATATAAATATATGTGTCTATAGTCTTTTTTTTTTAATTTTTACATATATATATATATATATGATATTTTTTTATTATTCTTTTTATTTACTATATTTTTTTACAATTATTGCATGATGATTATAATAAAGTAAAACACATCTTGTGGATTTTATTAATTTTAAAATATCTTTTAATATTCTGAATAACATTATTTTATTATATTTATAATATGTATATCTGTACAAATATTCGCAAATATTTCATAAATATGAGAATTATTTTTTTCAAAAATTGCTTAATCAAATTATTATTTTTTAAAGTTGTTTCTTATATTGCCGGACAAAATGATAGCATATCTTATCATTTCAATTCATTTTTTTTTTCGAAATTAATGCAATTTATCTGTATTATTCATACATATTTATATAAAGTATGTTTATCTTAATAATAGAGAAAGATCAATTTTAATTAATATTTTTTTTTTCTTAAAATTTTATCTGTTTATGTAAAAAATAGATAGGACAAAATTGGATTTCAAAATAAATACATTAAAAATATTTGTAATGTATTTTTATATATTAAATTTGAATTTAATTGTAAAAATTATCTATTACTTTAGATTTTGAAAATAATACAAACATCAATTTTTGCTATATTTTAATATTTGCTATATTTACAAAATCATTAATACAAAATAAATATAAAAAACTTTTTTTTCAATATTTTTATCAACTTTATTCTATTATAATACAATAATGCTATTCTTTCCCATAATACATACTGTAAAATCAAATTTAATTTATAATCATAGTATTTTGTTGAGAAATCATTTTGAAATTCATTGTATATAAATAAGTTTCACCATATATAAAGATTATATTATTAAAAAGTATTTTTTCTTAATATTCGAAGAATCATAACATTTTTATTGGGCATCTATTTGAAAAAAATAAACTCAAATAGTTATAAATTTCTTTCTTGAATAAAATTAGAATAACTTCAAAACGATATATGTCAGCAAAAAAAAATGATGATAAATCATTTTCACTTGATAGGAAAAAATATTATTTGGATAATGAATTTGATAAAAATATTAAGAAAAATTATTTTCTATATTTATTATTTTAGAAATATATTACAAAATTGACATTTTGTATTCATTTATCTATAAAACTAAAACAATTTTTATAATCAAATTTAAATTTAACACAAAATTCATCAAAAAATTTTATTTTCTGTTTCTTCAGATTGTGTTCTCATTTTATCCATCCACTTTTTAATTTAATTTATAAAAAAAAATATTAATTTTATTTAATCTTCTTCTATATTATTAAATAAAGAATATTTTATATAAATATATGTATATGTGAAATTTAAATTAACATATTGAATTTATTGAGAATTGAATTCTTGAGGAACATTAAAAATTATAAAATGCGCTATCATTTTATTCAGGAGTCATTTATAATTAAGTATAAATTAAAATGAAATAGAATGAAATACATGAATATATAATTATATTTACGAACTAATACATTTATGGTAAAATAAATACTATGTTCTGCTACAATGTATATACAAAGTTAATATATTAATATATATTTAGTGATTATAGATATTTATTTTCTTTAAAGAATCGGTTCGAGATTAAAATAAACACAAAAATTGATATACGAAAATATTGATTAAGACTTATTTATAATTAGCTATAAGCAAATTTAAATTTATATTAGATAAAATGAGATAAAAATAAAATAAACTAAGATTGATCTCTGTTCGTTATTTCATTCTATCTTTTTTTTGTTTCATAAAATACAAATTTTAATTAATAAATAAATCTCAACTGTTATTTTTGTATATTTTTGTGTTTAATTCTTTTCTTTTCTGTTTTCCACTTTCGTATAAATATTTATATAAGTTGTTTCCAAACTTTTACAAACTAGTCACAAATAAATAAATTTGTTATGAATTTAACATTTATTTCAAATATATTTTTCTATATATTTTTTTGCATACTTGAAAAGTTATAGTAAGAAAAAGTATAGAAGGAATATTTTATATTAAAGAATATAAATATTAAAAATATATGAATTTTTATGAATTCTTCTTTTATAAACATTTTCTTACTTTGAACTTTTAATAATTTAATAAATATATAATTTTTTAATTATACAGAAAAAAAATTCAAATAAATGATTCGATATTCGAATAAATAATAATAGCAACAAATTAATATAAGATTCTTAAATAAAGAAATGGATAATAATTATTCGAATTTTGAAGCATTGTATTATTATTGCATTTTAAATTATTGATAACTGTTAATTATTTAATCTCTAAAAATACTATAATCATGTCATTAATTAATTTGTGTTGTGTTCTTCTTTAGATGAAGTTACAAACAATTATTACTTAAAAAAAGAAATATAATAAAATGTATTCAGTTTATAGTTTAACGATATACAATAGTATATTATGAGCAAAGTTAAATCTTTATCTTATAATTATCAAATATTTTAATTTATCATAATTTATATTGATATATATTTGATATATAATTTAATATATATATAATATATATATATCAAATATATTAATTTTTGCTTCGTTTCTTAATTTAAAACAAAAAATTTCTTTAAGATGATATGATTATTTTCACTAGTTCACTTAAATGAACGTAACATAAAGTTATAATGTATTATAATATCATTGCGTATAAGAACAAAAAGATACTTGATACGTGATAATAATTAAATTCGTAACAATAGAGTAATTTAAGAAGTCAAGGAAGCTTAAATTACATTTTGATACTTATATACCTACTAAAGAATCATATAGAGGATCTTAAACTTTATGAATAGATTAAAAATCTTGATGTTAATTATTTAAATTAACATTGCATTTGTTAAAATATTTTTTTAAATAAAATATTAATATATCATTTATTCATTACAAAAACATCTAGAATGATATTTTCAAATTATAAAAGAATTTATAATTAATATTAATTAAAAATTTAAAAATATAATCTTAAGGATTACGAAAATTAAATAACAATTATAATATTCTTAATGGTACATCTTAAACTATATTATATTACAATAAAAAATAATATACAGTATAAAGTAATATATACATATATGACTATTCACATAATGGTAAAACGGACGTGGGAAGAAAACGTGACAGACTGCTGCATTGTTAATAATTAACCAGTTCTCTTTTCAACGATCTCTTCGATTAACCTCTCATTCTTTAGTCTATTGGAATGATTTGCTTTTTACATCATAATATTTCCTTTTTTTTTTTTTTTTCTTAATTTATTATATATATAATATAAGATGTCCCATAAGTTTCTTTCGCACTATGCTAGGAAAGAATTAAACTGGCTATTTTTATATAAACAGACTTATTTATTAGCAGTTTATAGCACCCGTTTCAGTCGTCCCAGAGCTCTTTTAAAGTACGTTTCGTTCGTGACACAGTCTCTTTTAAAAATTTTTTCTATACCGTTCAATATGAATAGCTAAAAGAAGCATTTGCAGCATGCTATATTGCTTTAAAAAAGGTAATAGTGTAAATGATATTGCAGACGAGATTTGTACCGTTTATGGGTAATGGTGTTACTATTACGATCGGCCGCAATTGGTTTTAGAGATTTAGAGCTGGCAATTTTGATTCGAAAGACCACAATGGCCGCCCAGCAGCGACGGATACGCACTTTATCAAAGCCATGCTCACTGAAAATCCGCGATATAGTGTGTGCGAAATAGTGGATGCCATTTACATTCCCAGGACAACGGTACATAATCATCTGATCAGAATATGTCAATCGATGCAAAGTTTGAACTCCACACTATTGACGGAGAGCGGTCTTATGAACCGCGTCTCTACATGCGATTTGCTTCTCCAATGACATGAAAGAGATTCTTTCTTTAAAAAACTTGTCACTGGAGACAAGATATTTTGTATCAAAACGCACTTGGTCTGGAAGGATAATAGACCTTCAACTGTCACGAAGTCTGGATTTCACCGGAAGAAAATTTTTTTGTTTATTTGATAGGATTAGAAAGGTGTAATCTATTATGAGCTCTTTCCTCAAGATGAAACCATCAATTTTGTCAAATATTGCAATCACCTTGATAAATAGAAAATCGTCATAGCAGAAAAATGACCAGAATTGGCATTAAACCGAGACTATAAAAAAAGAAAGAAATTTATAGGACACCCTAATCTATAACTTATTTTAATACTTTGTATTTTTAAATTTATATAACAATATTAATTTAAATAGTTAATGATGCATGTTTCTATTCTTTAGACTTTCAAATTCAGCAGTTTTTTCTATTATGTCAGTAATTCCTTTTTCCAATGTCCAGTTTTTTTGTAACTAATGGCCATCGTTTTTTGTAACTAATCGGTACATCGAAAATTTAATGCTAAATCAGCTAACCATACAATATACATATACATATATTCACATTTAATATTTTTTTTTAAAAATTATATATATTATATATATTATAATAAATATAAAAAGAAAGTTATAGAGGAAAAACTTATATTGTTTTTTGTAAACAATATGCTGATTTAAATAAATTTTTGAATATTTTGTACTTTTTGGAAATTTGAACTGGTCTTCTAATTTTTTAAGTAAAATGCTATAAATTATTTTATATGATATTTAAAGACAAAATATACATCATTTAAAGTTATACAAGGTTAGAAATCAGACAAATAATTCAATCATTTTAATACCGTTTAATCATTGCATGATTAAGTTGTGGTAATAATATTTTTTTTCTTTTAATAAATAACATTTTTATAAGGAAAAATTTCCAATTCGCAATTTTTTTTTTTTTTTTTTGCTGTTCAAATTCACTTTAAGCGGATAAAATTGAGCCAATCGAAAATTTGATTATTTTTCGATTTTATATTATAACTTGCGAATTATTGAAAGAGATAGAGAAAAAATTTTCGGATAAGAATTATTTCTTTTAATATTATTATTTAGTACAATATTTTAAACAAAATTTATAATTTTTTTTAAATTCATTTTTTCACAATTCACAATTAATAGTTTCAATAATTATGAAACAAATAGAAGAAGAAATTCTGAATCTCATTATATATATGATATAACATATTGCATATGCAAGAGAGGTTTCCTGAGATTTTTTATGATATATATATATATATATATATATATATTAATTATCCAATTCGAATGTATCAAGCAAAAAATGAATATATATATATATATATATTTATGAATAAATCATATTATGAATTCTATTTTCATTAATAATAAAATGAGTAATAAATATAATTTTATAAATTGATTTTATTAATAGAAATAAAGTAATTGATTAGTGTTAATTAATGAAGAATTATTAATAAGAAATATCAATAATAAATATATGAAGATTCTAATAAACATGAAAATAATTTACATAAATCTTGCAAATATTATTCGTTTATTATGATTATATTCTAATAATAATAATGATGATGATATAAAGATGCCAATTAATGCAAAAAATTAATGAATATTAATGAAATGATATAATAAAAGATATAATTATTAAATCGCAAGATGATACTTCATTTTTAATGAAAACTAATATTACATTAGTATTTTCAGCATTGTTTAGACAATTTCGTAGAATTTATGAATAATATACATCCGTTTACATATTAAGAACTTTTGAAAGTGATAAAGAATAAAAAAGAAATATATATATATGAGAAGAAGGAGATATTGTGATTTTAAATTATTTTATGAATTATAGTATAAAATTAAGAAATAATTGAATTTTCATGGATCAATTTTACTGCTTCAGAGAAAATTTGGACAGCAAAAAAATTGCGTAATGCATATGTACTGTTTCTAAAATTTTTTGAATTTGAGAATTAAAGATTTTTTCTTATTAGTAAACATATTTACGCAGACTATTGACATATACTTCCATTGACATACTATTTTACTATTTTTGTTTTTAAATCCTCTTATATCTCTTAACGGTATAAATATCTTTATGTAATTTTATAAAAAATTTCATAAATATCAGATCTAAAGATCTTGGTAATCATTTTACGGATCTATTAGTTTCTTCTTCTATTCTTTTTTATTCATTTTTTTATTCATAAATTTATGTAAAAAATTTTTCACTATTTTGCAATTGATAGTATTTCATCTTGTTAAAAGAACATATCTTACAGAATAGACTGCAATAATGATTGTAATGTATAAATTTATTGTTCAAAAATTGAAAATATTTATTTCTATTTAACGCTTCATTATAAAAATGAGATTCTATTACATCGTCAATAATTTTATATTAAATATTTATACGAAAATAATATTCGAAATACTGAACTTTCAATTTTTCATATATGTATATTTGATAAATTAGACATATTTGTCATTATTATTGCTGAATTCATTTGTTTCAATTCATCTGTTCAAAGAATTTATCTATAACAGTTATAGTCGTATTTCTATTCGTTATTAACTAATTACAAAAGTTTGATAAATCATTTAATTGTAATTCTTGTATTTTATGACTTGTAAGGTTTTTTTGTAAAGTTTTTTGTAATCGTTTTTAAAATTTTATAAATTGAAATAGATAATATATCACGTATTTCAATTATCTTTCTTATTAAAATAGTTGATTCTATTTTAAAATTTGCTACTTTTTATTTTCTGTCGTTCGGCTGTAACATTTTCTTCTCAATATTCCATTTCAAACGTTTTTAAATATTACCAAAATAATTTCTGTTAGATTATATTCTTTCCGATACATCAATGTTTTTTATTTTGACATTCACAATAAATATTATGTCTATTTTTTATTCAATTGAGTTATTTGAGAAATTGAGAAATTATCAATTACATCAAATATGTATCGCGATATATCAAATTCTTAAATATTCTAAATATGTAGAATAAATTAAATATTTTAAATATGTAGAATACAACATTCGACAAAATTATATGCAAAATGATTATTCTTATTTACAAAATAGAAAATACAAATAATGAATGAATTTATAGAACATTAAATATAAACAAATATTGTGATAAGTAATAGTAATTAATAACAGTAATATTTACATTATAATAATCTTATCATAGGATAAATTTATAAATTTTATGAAATTATTCTAATCTTATGATTTTAAATGCTTTTGAAAGTCATTGTGTGACACATGCTTGAATTTGTTTTGAAACATGCTTTCATATAAAAAATATATAAAAAAAATTAAAATACTTAATTAAAAGTTATTTTAAAATCTTCAAAAAAATGTGACTACAAAAAAATTATATGAATCATTATGTTGTTTACAAAAAATAATATAATTTATCACATTTTCTATATATTAATTATGTTCGAAAGAAATGCTGAAAAATAATAATATCTTATGTATTAATTAGGAGTTTATTATATTATAATAGATTAATACAATTTTTATATATTTTAATTTTTTAATTGAAATGCGACATAAGATCTGATGATATTTTATCTTCTATTTTTAAATAAACGCATTTGGAATTCAAATTATTTATTTATTTTTATTGTTTTATTCAATCATATTCATTATTAGAAAAATTTTAATTTTATCATAAATATTATTATAGACGCATCTGAAAAGATCCTTTATTACTTTCTCATTTTTTATTGTTCGTAGAATATCATATCGTATTAAATTTTATTTAAAAAAGGATTCCAATACATATTTTTTGTATTATATCAAGTAAATAAATTAATTGAAATTTTAATTTTATTTTTTTCAAGTCATTAAAATTTTATAATTTGTAAATTGATATTAAGTGTTATATAAATCAAGTTTTTGGAATTCAATTTATTTACGAACATTAATTATGCTAAAATTCTTTTATAAAAAATTTCTTTTGATAAAAAATTTAATTTTCATATAATATATAATATTTTTTTGTTTTATTTAAGTCTTCTATTGTTTCTGAAGCATATTGCTTAGAAATACAGAATATATAGTTAAAAAAAATTGTTTTTGCTTTTATATCATAAATTTATTCTTATTTTCAAAATTACTATATAAATTTTTGTAATAGTATTTTCTAAGACGAACATTTTTGGAATTGGCGAAATTATAATTATTTATAAAGATGTATATATCACCGATTTTGTTAATCTTCAAATATCGTTCTGTCAATATTGTAATTTTATATATAATTATCTACTTTGATTTATTTGTAAAAATATTTTTAATGTCATATATTGTATTTTTAAAATTTAATATAAATTTGAAATATGATTAGAATAAGTTTGGATAAATCGAGCTGTGAGATATTGATAATGTAGCCAGATATATAAATATTTCGAAATAAATTTTCGGAATCTTATGATATATATAATAATGAATAATAATAAATATTATTCACATTATTGTGCATGTTAATAATAATGATACTACTTTAATATATTTTAATAATTTATTTTGTTAAAATTTTTAATATTTGAATATAGGATTGGTATAAACAACTACATAAAATCTTCAAATCAATATTTAATAAAAATGGCTTGAATTTTTGCAAAAATGATGATTTTGTTTCATCTTTTAATGAATTATGGTGAATGAGTTTTCATTACGCTAAATAAAAATGTAATGTACACAACCAATCAAAACCAATATTTTAATTTATAAAATATTGAAAAACTATATAAGGATTTTCTAATATTATATATTTTTTAATAAATAATAAGCAATGATTAAATTTTCTAAAGATTAATTAAGGAATTATTGCTATAGATAATGTTACAATCAAGATTATTAGGATTCTTAAATTATATAAATATCTAATATTTAATTACTTGGTAAATACTTTTGTTGATATCTCAAAAACTAAAACCAAACAATAGTTATATGTACATATATGTTAATAGATTCGTTATAAATACTTTTGAAGAATCAATTCTAAAAATCAAAATAAACATAAAAATTGATATATAAAAATATCAATTGAGATTTATTTATCATGTTATAAGTAACTGAAGTTTAATTAAGCATTAGTTGAAGCCGAAATAGAGCGAGATGCGATAAAGATAAAGATATTTTATTCTATCTTCTATTTGCTTATATATAAATATAAATTTTAATTGTTTATAACTTAATAAATAAGTCTCAACTATAATTTTTGTATACTAATTTTTAGAATGTTTTAACTTTTAGAATCGGTCTTTCAAAGATATTTCAAGAATATAATAACATTCTGTAAAATGCAATTATTTTTTCCTTTATTCCATTTTCAAAAATTGAGTTCTTTTTGTATTTGGATTTGTTTCATTTAGTAATATTTTTAAAATTATCATTTAGAAATAATTTCTATGACATTTATAGTTCGTAATAAGTTGCATATTTCTTTTGGATTATTATAAGTGTTAAATTATCATATTTTCCTATTTGGATATTTGATTTTGTTATTTTTTCAAATCATTATTTTTTTCTTTTTTTTGGCCAAATTCTGATATTTATTTTCATATTTTATTTAGATTTATTAGCATTATAAGACAAATATTCTTTCTTTTATGCTATTTATTAATATGACAAATTTTTATTATAATTGTTATTTAAAGTCTCTTCTATAATATGTTACTAAACCATTAACATTATTATATTCTCTATATTAACAAAAATAATTATTAAACTAAATTATTAACTGACATTATCATATTTTCATATTCTTTAAACAAGCATTTCCTCTTTTTTCTTTTTTTTTTTACAAATAACTTCAAATTGATTAAATTTATTAATTCTTGTATTTAATTTTGATTATAAATAGTCATGGATATTTAATTAGTATTTTTATCATATTTTCTAATCTATGCTGTATATTATTTTCATAGACATATTTTATTTCTAATCTTTAAACTTAAGTCTTAGACATAACTAATTATATATATACATTATTATTATTCAATATTTACATATTTTTTTAAAATATATCAGTAAATGTAATTAAGGCTTTGATCTCTTTTTTTTTTTAATTTTGCCTTTAGTTATTTTATAACATATTAAATTCATTTATAAAATTTTAATTATAATTATTTTTACATATAAATAGAAATGTTCGTTGATTATGTTTTATTTAGATATATTTAGATATTATATATTGTTGCATAGTTATTCAGATATTACTTCTTTTTGATTATATTTTATAAATTTTATAGATTATTGTTGAGATTATATTGATATATTTTATTTTATTTATATTTTATTATTATTTCTAGATTTTTTTTCTTAGAATCTGATGAAATTGATTTTTTTGTTGAATTTACACATCTGTTTCATATCAACTATATCTATTTTCATCTATTAACATCTATCAACATGCATCTTAAATATCAAGACATTTATCTCTAGATATTTTGATTTCTCTTCACATTCATTGAATTAATCTGATATTATCTTTTTTCTTAAAAAATATCTTGCTTATTTATTCTTACATCAAAATTTCATTGCATCAAATTAATTTGTAGAATTCTTTTTTTATATCAGTTAAAATTAATTTTATTATTTGTCAATGTTAATTATTATTGATGCAAACATAGCATAAATAATTTAATAAAATTATATTAAATTAATAAAAATAAATAAATATATTAAATATATTAAATTATATTATATATATTATTTTTATTATGTAGTTTATTATATAATTGAAAATTGTTAATATTTTATACTATTTTATACTATTTATATATAATAGATATTAATGTTATAGATATTAATTAAATATTTTACAAGATAAATAAGAAATAATAAAATATATTGCTATATATCAAAATAATATAAAAAATAATTATTTAAAAATAATAATAATATATAATTAAAGTAATGTATGAAATTGTTAAGTTGTAAAATTTATTGATTTATTATTTTTTTATAATTGATTGCAGAAATTTCATAATAATTATTAATTATCAATTATTTTTTAATTTTACTAATAATTAATTGTATTTTATTATTAATCAATATTATTAAAGCTATTTCGCATTAATTTTTGCTTATTAGATATTCAAATATTCAGAGATATTCAAAGCAATTAAATCTTTAATAAAATTTTATATTTTAATTCATTACTAAACTAGTTTCTCAAAATATTTTATCACAGTTTGAATTTTTTTTTCTCATTTATATTGATATTATAAAATGCTATAAATAATGCTTTAAATAAATATAATCTATCTTATTCTAGAAATTACAAGAATTTTTAATAGTAATGAATTCATGATACAATAATAAATTTACAAAAAAAAGTAATTTTTAAAATTTGCAAGTTATTTAAATTGCAATTTTCTCCAAGTTTCTAAAAAAAAATGTTTTTTATTATTTTGTATTTTTTTATTATTTTTTATTATTATCTATTTTACTTTTTTTTTCTCGTAATTTATTTTATCATGTATAAATTATATTTGATATTAAATCTCAATAATATAATATTTTATATCTTTGTAATTAATTATAACAATTAAAAAAATATATTTTTTTTATCTATATTATTAATGTTATTATTATATTAATTATTATTGTTTGTAATTAATTATTACAGAATCGAATGCAAGAAAGCTTGAAGCTATTCGACTCAATTTGTAATAACAAATGGTTCACTGATACCTCAATTATTCTATTCCTGAATAAGAAGGATCTTTTTGAGGAGAAAATTCGCAAGTCTCCACTCACCATTTGTTTCCCCGAATATGCCGGTAAGAACTTTTTTTTATATTTACATATTTATTTCTGTTTAAATTTACTATTTTTACTAAATATATCACTTTTTTCATATACATAATTATATTATTAATTAATAATTATAATTGTCAATTAATTGTAACCAATTATTAGTAATTTTATGATTAGCAGTAAGTATTATTAATTATTAATAAATCGCTATTTAAAATTAATAAGTATATTCCTAATTATTAAATAATTTGGTCTACTTTAATTTCTATTATTATTTTTCATATGCATGAAAAAAATAAAATTATCGATCTATGGAAAAATGATAAATAATAATTTCAATATCTATAATGACAAGATATTTAATTTTAATATTTATTTTAAAAATTTTTTCGAAATTGTTAAAATTTATAATTTAAAATAATTTGTAGTATATTATATTACATTTCAACAAACAAAAATTAGAAAGGATTAGAATTTCAAAAATCTGTTACTAAAGCCATCTGTTAGTAAAAATCGAAAATTGTGTATGGTATAAAAATAAACGTGGAAAGTTCACATTGTTATAAAAAGTCTGTAGTCTGTTGCCGTCCTTGGAATTCCTTCACGCTCCACAAGAAAGCTATATATTTTTGTTTGAGATACATTAATTTAAATAATGCTTACGTATATTTCATTGTCGTTTATTTTGTGAATTTTTGATACATATGAATTCATTTTTAGATAATATAATTAAAAATGTAAAATATTATTGTTATTCGAATATTTATCTATTATTTTAATAATTATTATACAATTTTGTATTCTTTATTTTTCAAGATCATAAATCATATAAAAAGACATTTATTTATATGGAAATTGTATACCATACATGATATTTATTAAAATTAAATATATATTTCATAATTTAAATTTTGATAGATAAAATATACACATAATATAAAAAGTTCGTGAAATTTCAATTATAAATTAAAAATTATAAATTTATAAAATTAAATTTTTATTGTGAAATTTAATTTTACGTTGAAAATTACGTAAAATTCATTTTTTTATATAATTTAATAAGTTGTACAAATTTAATTTAATTTTCTTTATTAATTTTGAGTATTTAAATTAACTTTTTAAGTAATTAAAAAATATTTTATAATCATTTTTCTTTTATCTTACATTCAATTCATTAATATGTAATTGCAGCAATATCTTGTTTATTTACTTTACAGTCGATAGGTCTCTATGCAGAAATAACTTATTGGCTAAATAAAAAAAAAAGTTGCAATTCTAATTAGTAGTTGATAATATAGATAGTATGAAAAAATATAATACATTCATAAAAGTAGGCATATATATTGATCAAATATATTATTTTAGATATGATTTTATAACATTAAATGTTGCTAACTAATGAGATCTCTTGCCATTTTATCATTAGTCATCTTATCATTTATGCATTATATATATTTGATGCTTATGAAAAATAAATAAATAAATAAAAATCTCGAAATTGACATTAAGAACTGATTAATCGATAAATGAAATCCCCATCAATTTTTAGAACGAGTATTATTTTTGACTTATAAAAAGTTTATAACATTTTTATATTTCTTACTTTAAAATTATAAAATAATTTTAATTAGATTATTGAAATTTTTCCAATGAAATTAAATATAATTATATTTGAACGAACTTAAATTATATATTTTTGTATACATAAAAATATATTATATAGTATTAGAGTGTCCCATAAGTTTCTTTCGTATCATGCTAAGAATGACTTTAATTGGCTATTTTGATATAAATAGACTTAATTATTAGCCATATTTATGGTATGGGTTTCAGTCGTTCCAAAACTCTTTTAAAATATGTTTTCTTGATACACAAAACTTTTTTCTACCGTTCAATATGGATAACCAAAAAAGCATTTGCGGCATATTATGTTTCATTGCTTTAAAGTAATAATGCAAATGATACTGCAGACGAGATTTGTATCGTTTACAGGAATAGTGCTACGATTCTTACGGTTTAAGAAATTTAGAGCTGACAATTTTGATTTGAAAAATGAAGACCGCAGCAGCCGCTCAGCAATGACGGATATAGACTTTATTAAGACCATGTTCACTAAAAATTCAATATTGTGTGAGCAAAATGTTGTGGATACCACTAACATTCCCAGGACAATAATACATAATCACCTGAGCAGAATGGGATAAGCCGATATGAAGTTTGGGTTCCACAGTTATTGACAAACCGGCTTTATGAACATGTCTCTACGTGCGATTTGCTTCTCCAGCGACATGAAAGAGATTCTTTCTTAAACTTTTGTCATTAGAAACGAGACATTTTGTATCAAAACGCACTTGGTCTAAGGTTTTTTGTCTATTTAGTGGGATTAAAAAGCTATAGTCTACTATGAGCTTCTTCCTCAAGATGAAACCATCAATTTTACCAAATATTGCAATCAGCTTGATAAATTGAAAGCTGTCACAAAAAAAAAACGGCTAGAATTGGCGAATTGATGAGATGTCGTTTTCATCATGACAATGCAAAATCACATATTGCATTGGCTGTAAGAGAAAAACTATTATAGTTTGATTGGAATGTTTTACCGCATCCTCTGTACTTTTCAGATCTTGCTCTTGATCCGACTATTACTTGTTCCTGTCATTGAATATTTTGCAAGTAAGCCCCAACAATTTTGAAAAGAGGAAATAATGAGGCTTCTTGAGAGATGGTAGAAGGTGATTGAGCAGAACGGTTTATATATAACGCAATAAATCAAGCTTAAACAACAAATATCATGTATTTATTTTGTATCAAAAGAAAAAAAAAAAAGAAACTTATGGGACCCTAATATTTATACAATTATATGTATACTTACATTTCATTGTGAACGAATATGAATAGAATTTATTTCTATTTCATTTCTTTTCATTTCATAATTTAATTTCTTATTTTTTAATTATTCAAAAACGAATTAAAAATAAAAAAATAAAAATAATAATTGATAATATTTTTAATTTATTTTATGAATTTTCAAAAATTCAAAAGGAAACAAGTAAAATTTAATTTTTTAAATATTACATATCAATTTTCTTATTTATAGATAGAATATTTTTATTTTGTAAAAAAATGTTAAAATTCATATCAGAAAGAATCAATTAAATTAAAAAAAAAAAATATCTGCATATTTTATTAATTTTCCTTATTTATATAAAATAAAAATTCATTTTATTAGACCTTAATCCTTTATATGTTAAAAGAGGAAATAAAGTTAAAAAAAATTTTCTATCAGTTGTTACTAATATTTTCTATTTATACAAATTAAAATTTTAATTTATCAAAAAAATTCCAAGAAGACATTTCTAAAAGAAAAAGACGTAATTATTTAATTTGTTTTTTCTATTTAAAAGAATAATAACGATACATGTTTGTTCAAACGCAGGGGCGCAAGAGTACGGTGAAGCAGCCGCGTACATTCAGGCGCAATTTGAGGCGAGGAACAAGTCAACCACTAAGGAGATCTACTGCCACATGACTTGCGCTACTGATACAACCAATATTCAATTCGTGTTCGACGCAGTCACAGATGTCATTATCGCCAATAATCTTCGTGGCTGCGGTCTCTATTGAAGATAAATATTCCCCCGTCGCGGAGCCGATCGACCGACACACACACATATGGTTGAACTCACACTCATACCCTTATACAGAACACATGTGTTGTATTGCGAGAACGAGAGAGCGCGTGAGAATGAGAGACTATGATAATGTCAGCTACTGAGAGAAAGATTGAGTGACAGAGAGGGAGAGAATGGCTGAAAGAACGGGAGAGAAAGAGATATACCTATGTACCACCGCTACTACTACCGACCACCTGCGGATACCTTCTCAATTTTTATTACCAAACAAACCTTTTATGCCAGTCCTTTCAACGTTTTTCCTTATCGTACTAATCGGCGATTCGATGCCGATTCCAATATTTATATATCTAACGTGCTATTTATAAGTTGATATGAAGAGAAAGCTAAGAATTCCTTCCTGAACAAGATTTATAAGATTGTTAAGTGATATTGCTAAAATATTAGCTGTGGAGAGTTGTTAGTACAATGATATCTTTTATAAAAGGTGACATTGTTCATTGTGCTTTGTGACATAGGAAACTGAATGTGTTTGAGAAAGGGAATTTGAAATATGAGCAGCAATGAAAAAAATATTTCTTTATTACAAAAATTTATTTTACAGACTGGATTTTGAATTTTAAAGAAAATAGAAAAATTTCGCATAAATTTTTCAAATGATTTTGACTTTATATGATAGATATTAATTGAAATTATTGATTATTAAATTTATTATTATAGAATTTTTATTTTTTATAATTTTTTAATGATTTTTTTTTTTTGATAATTTATTCAAATTTAACATTTGCATTAAATTCAATTTTTAAGTTAATGCAAATTTAATTAATCTTTTTTCTTTGATTGAAATTTCATTAAATATATATAACACATTAATTAAACTTAAATAAATCTTAATAAATTAATAAAGTAAAAAGTATAAATCAAGTACTTATTAATTGTGTAATATTAGTTGTAAAATCAAAAAGTCAACAAAATTTGTGATTTATTTATAATTCGAAATCAAATTTCATTTATTTATTATTTTATTTTTGAATACAACAACCAACATTAAAATGAATTTCTGAACAAATAAACATATTATTTATGTTTATATTTATGTTTCAATCAAAGATAGTAAGATTGATTATAAAGAATTTAATATTATCTTTATACATTGATTTTTTTTTTATATCGATATGTATTATCAATTTTGACATTATTATATATATAAACAAAATCAATTTATATAAATGTTAATAAGTAATCGATTATGATCAAAAAAATTAATTTATTAAGAAAATTATAAAGTTAAGAAAAATCAATTTTCTTATCAAATGTCATTGATAATTTAAAATTAGATATATTTAAACAGTTAAATTTATTATTAAAGAATTATTATTATTATCATTTATTTGGTTAAAAAAATTATAGTTGAAAATAATAATTTAATTCTCCGAAATTAATAGTAAGGAAAATGTTGAAAGAGAGCACCATAAATAATGCAAAGTTTTCATAGATTTCACGATAAAATCGCACAAAAATCAATCATAAAGCACATTTGGATCTCAGAATTCTTCATCTGCTTTTATTGTAAATTAGGAAGAGATTTATTGTATTATTAAGTATATTGTAATATCTTATATTCTGATTACAGATCAACATAGAGTCTGTCCATATGAGTGAGATAATGATTGCATTTATTTAAATTAAATAGACTCTATATTTTCTCAAGAACTAGTAAAGATAACGACGGCTAGCTTGCAACGAAAAATTTCCAAATCAAAATATAAGATATTACAGTAGCTTTATTATTCAGGTAGAAAATTAAATTAAACATTAATATCTTGTTTAACATAAATATTATTTCAATTATTATTGATTGTTTCACAAAATTATTCAATGCTTATAAAATATTCAAAATAAATATGGCTTTTCTTTAATAATTTAAGGATTAAATAACTAAAAGATTTTGAAAAGAAAATAATTTTTAAAATAATTTTTAATAATAAACATCATAATTTTCTACCTGGAAACAATGATTTACAATATAATATGCAATCTTTTTTTTACGTGTAATATAATAATATTATTCAAATATTTTAATTCTAATTAAATATGTATATTATTTTATTGCCAAGCGTATCAGTTGCGCACAACAAATCAAGAAAAAAATTATATTTTTATCTCTTACTATATTTACTTAACTATATTTTTGTGTAAATCTACAATTTATAAATTTGTGAACACTTTTTAATATTATACGGTTCAGTTTTTAATCAATTCTGGGATAGAAAACTAAAATCAGATGCGTGAAAAAATTATATAAGAATATAAAAATAATATAAATCGAAATATGATAAAATGAAACTATAATCTCAATATATAAGACTAAAATAGTAAGAAGAAGCACATAAAGAAAAAGCAAAACATCTGAACAGAAATCTTAAAATTCGATTTTCAAAATCGTTAAGTATTTTTTAAGTTATTTTGATTTAAACTAAAATGGAAAAACTAAAAACAGATAATGTATATGCATAAAAATATACATAAGAACAAATTATCTTTCATATCGAGGATTGAAATCAAATCGAAGATTTCATTTCGTTTCATTGTTATGCATATTCACACGATTCTACGCACACGATCGCACAATTGCATGCAATTACACAACATGCACATATTACATAAATATATAGAACATTCGCAAGATATTTACATTTATACATTGCGAGAAATGAAAGGCTTTTAAACAAATTGAGATCCTTGAATTTCTGATTCTTTTGAACGATTTAATTTATATGCATTATAATTATATTTCTTAATTAAGTTAGATATATTTAATCAGTTTTAGTTATTCGATGAAATTTTGATTTCATACTAAATTCTAATTCTAATTTTGAATTAATCTAACCTTCATTTTCATGCTTCTTTTTTCATCAAGAGAATTCTTATGGGCTCTAAAATGGATATCGTACCGATCGAAACATTCCACGTACAATCAAATACAGTTTTCTATTTCCTATTTCTCCTTTTTTAATATTTAATTAACGCATATTATAAGTACTAATATTCTTTGCTATATAATATTTTTATTCAGATATATATATATTTTTTTTAATATTCACGTCCTTTTCGGGAATTGCAATTGTGATTAAAACGTATAAAGAGACACGTATAAATTTTCTTAGAAAATTTTACCAAAGATAAATATTGCTTGACATTTTTATAATATATATATAAGATATAATTCTGAACACATATTTCATATTTAAAATTTTATAAATATTTATTATGAGTTATTGAAAATTAAAAATTTTTTTCTCATTTCCAATTGCAATTCGACATTGAAAAGTATTTGACCAAAAAGAACCAAAGAATTGAGTAGATCAATAATTACAGATATACATTTTATATATATATAAAATATATATATATAAAATATATATATAAAAGAAAGGGAAAAAGGAAGAGAGAAAAAAATATTTTCGAATGTCAATTAATCTAAATTATGTATATGTACAAAAGATAGCATTTTTTTAAAGAAAATCAACAAATTTTATTATTATTTTTTAAATTACAAAAAAAAACAAAGAATATTTTCTTTGTTTCAATTTTGGTTTTAATTTTTTTTCTCTTTTTGTAATTTTATATATCAATTTTATGAATTATTTTTATATTGTTAATTGGATCTAGAAGATAAAAACAAAAACAAAAAAAAGTAGTATTACTTTCACCGCCGTTGCCATATTATTGTAAAAATTAATATATAAATTTTAAGAATATCGATTGTAATTAATTAAGTATTTCTATATGTAATAATCGTAATTATGTATAAATTAGTACGTATATAGAACTTCTAGTCAAATAGAGAACGTACTAGTTCGTATAAAATATAAAACGGGGAAGCGATTACTTCATTTCTTTGTAGTAAAAATTTTTATTATTCATAACGATTAATTTTAATTTGATTTAATATCTGCAATGAATAATAAATTGATAAAAATATTAAACTTTTATATTTATACCGTATTATGGTTTGATCATATTTGTTAATTAAGTTAAAGAAAAAATGATTAAAAAAATTCTATAAATGTTGAACGAATTTTAACAACATAAAAATAAAATTTTAACAATATGAAAATAAAGCAACCAATGAAAGAAAAGAATTATATAGATTGTAAATGGATTGAAATCGAGATAATTGTAATACGTAATGAATGTGCAATTTCGAATCAAGAAATTGTAATTCAGTTATAATTATAATTGCCTAGAATAAATGAAATGAATTAAATTATATATAGCAGTGATCGCCTTGAGATTGTTTTTTTTTTTTATAACTTTTCTCGGATTAGACTTATCAACAACAACTTTATCCATACTATTAATAAAAATTCGCAATATTTCTTGAAGGTTGCTTCTCAATTTTTTATAAATAAAAAGAGCCATTTTCAGGAATAAAGTTTTATTTTCATTGACTTTTTTTTAAATAAATTGAAATTTGTTCTAGTTTTCATTTGCTCTTTTTAAATTATTTATAATTTTTTTTATTTCATTCCATTTTTTGTTTTTTAATCAATATGAAATTCAGGGATTTTTAAGAAAAAAAGATAATATATACGTACATTATCTTATGCCACAAAATATAAATTGTCATTTTACAACAGAACACTCAAATATTGTTTTGTACCAAATATTTTTATTCGATTATTAGATTATGGTAATTTTTCAATCTGCAATTTTTAACTTATTTGGTCGCCTAACTTAATTAAATATTGAAATGTTTTGCACATTTTGAATTTATATTTTAAAAGACAGATTGCGGATTGAGAGATCGTCGCACTTAATTATTGAAAAACAATTGTTCATCATTTGTAAATTCCAATGAAAACTAGAAACCAAAAGAAAGAAAAATATGAAAATGATATGAAAAAAATTTATAGATATGTAAGTATACATATTACAAAAAGATTACGAAATCACGAATAATAACGAAAAAAGAAACAAAAAACAATAATAATAATTGCGAAATAAAGAGAATGTTCCGAATAAAAAAAGTCTAAAATAAACGAAAATAATATTTTTCACGAAAATGAAGTAAAATTCTTATTATGAAGAATATTAAGTATGAACAAACGATGTATGCGAAAGTATTTGTGTGTGTGTGTATGTGTACATGAAGAAAAAATGTTTGTGCGCATGTGTGTGTGTGTGTGTGTGTGTGTGTGTGTGTGTGTGTGTGTGTGTGTGTGTGTGTGTATGACAGAAAAAAAGAAATAACGAACGAAAAAAGAAAGAAAAAGAAAAATAGAAAATAATGGAAAAATAAAGAAGAAAAAAATAGAAAATAAAAAATGGTGAAATAAACATTCGAACATCAAAATGGAAAATGATATATAATATAATATATGCAAATAATCTTTATTCCGGTTGATAAAATATCAATGTCGATTTTGAAAGATGGAGAAATAAAATATAATTGAAGCGGAGAAGAAAACGAATAAAATACATAATTGACAATTTCAGCGTACGTTAAAATGAACTGTAATTCGATATTTGAATGTGGCGCCGCATTAGAATTCTTGGGTGGGAGTAGGTGACCGCATGGTGGCGATAGACTGGTGGGCAGAACAAGTACGGGAGTAACTAACACTAGTGTTATTATCGTAATTGTAACGATTAATGGTAATGATTATAATCTTATCGATAAACGCTACATGATAATAAGAGACGTGGATGAAAGGAAAACATAAAAGAAATATCAAAAAAAAAAATAATAATAATAATACATTGTGGAAGGAGGTATCATTCACGATCGTAAAATGATGATAAAATAATGCGCCCAAAAAAAAAAATCATTTCATAAAATGATTCGTAAACTCGACGAATCAATACGTTTCTTTCTTACTTTTATCTTTTCATTCTTTTATTGTGAAGAAGAAATAGAGAGAGGGGAACGAAGGAAAAGGAATGAGTGACAAATAAATTACATTGCAACAATGGAGTTTTTGGAAACGAGAAAAGAAAAGTTGCAAAACGAAGATGCTCTCTCATTATACATATATAAATATATATAATTATTATGTAATAATTGTCCATACATCTTGAAATGTCGAAATAAACGAACAAAGAAAGTTGAGCGGTTTTTATTATCATCCTATGCTACTTCATGTGTAAGAATAGATTGATTAAAATATAATAATTATTTATTTTTTTAAATATATAGTTGACATTTTAATATATCAATATATTATTTTTATTATTGATCTACAATTTATGATTATTTTAACAAATCATAGCAATTAATCTCAAAAAATTAAATCTTTTAATTGCTTAATTGTTCATAAAAACTAGATTAACAATTTAAATTATAAAACAATTATCTTAGGTACAAAAAAAATATATGTCATAAATTTGTCTTTCACGATTAAAATTATTTACATCATGATTATATATTATTTGCATTTTTAAATTTTTATATGTATATTATGATCGATTTTGATCATATAATCTAAACATATTATATGCATACAATATTGAATCATTTAAAATATATATATATATATATATTATTTTTATATATAATTTATAATATATAATATATATATTATTTATAATTTATAAAAATTATGTTATACATAATTATATATATTGTATTATAAATTATATTATAATTTATAAAATTATGTTACGATAAAACAATAATAATAAAAACAAATAATAACAATAAAAAAATGGAAATATAAATTATAAAGAATTTTATAAAATATATAATTATTTTCACACATATATCTAATATAATTATATATATATTTATAATTAAAAATAAGATTTTTATTCTAAATTTTTCTGATTAAAATTTTATTTTATTTATTTTAATATAATAATATAATAATATTTTAATATAATAAAAATAAAATAAAATATTTTACAATATAAATATTGTAATTTGAGAATTATTTGAATAAATTAAAATATCTATTGATAGTTTATGAGATAATAAACAACTTGAAAGTTTTAAGATAAATATTATGCAGTTTTTTAATTTCTATTCCTCAAAGCTGAGTATTTATTTGTTATATATTTGCGTATAGCATCAACGTTAATTCATTTACCTATGTACAATTATTTACCAACCCACTATTAATTCCATGTAATGTTGGATACGCAACGAATAAATTTTCTATCTAAAAAGACAACGTAATGCAATGCAATATTTACTTTTGTATTTATATTTTCTGTAGCATACAAATTTTAAAAAAATTAATATATCTAAAAATTCTAAAAAAAATTTAATTTTAATCAGAATGCACGAAATAATTAAAAAATCATTTCTCATATTATTTTATTTTTCTTTTTACAAATAATATACAATAATTTTCGAACAAATTTAAAGATAAAATTATTATATAATTGTTATATTTGTTAAGTATTATTAGTATTATAAATAGTTATGATTATTATAGTTGTATAAGTAAAGCTTAAAACAAATACAAAAATCTAAGTAAGAGTTATACAATTCACAAAAATTAAAAGTATATAAGGGAATAAAAAGGGAATAAAATTTGAATTCGCATATATTAATAAAAATATTTAATAAATCCAATTTTAGCAATATAATCTTTTTTAAGATAAATTTCTATTTGTTCAAATGAGTATTATTTATGGCATTCACGAAATATATGAAATAAATATTTTTTATAACTCTTATATAAAAAATGATTTATTAGATATTACGATATTACTTTAATTTTTATTATTATTAAAAATTATTATTAGCAAAAAAATTTTCAGATAGAATTTTAAAAAATATTTCGAATAGTTTTTGAGTGGAAGATTATTCTAATATTATTAATTTTTTTTTAAAAATGGATACATAAAGAATAAATGTGAAGATCATTCCATTTTTCTAAATAGAATTATATATTTTTTATTGTACCAGTTTATTGTACAATTTAATATTTTCTATAAAAAAGTATTAATTATTATTAAAATTATTATTTATTATAATATTCAAAAATTATTCTTATTTCAAAAATTAATTTAAGAAATATTTTAACTTGAAATTTATAAAATTTACTATATAAAAGATAAAGATACGCAAAACGATCTTTATCTCTATTGTTTATGCTTTTCTTGTTTTTTATGTGATAAATTTTACGAAATTCAGGTTAAAATATCTCTTAAATTAAAAATTTTTTTATATAAATAGTTGAATACTTTTTTAAAGAAATAAGAACTGCACCCATTAGTATAAAAAAATGATTCCAGAAATTGAAGTTATTCTTTACATAAATCTACTTCTTTATGTATAACATTTATCTATAAAAAATTTAAATTATTTACATTTTTTAATCAAATTAATAGATAACGATGTATTTTAGATTCTATAAGAAGTAATTTTTTTTTTATCCTATATCTTATATATACTTATTCATACCTAATATATTTTTTATTTTAACAAAAATAATGTTAAAAATATTCCTTATATTATATTTAAAAAATATAATTCTAAAACAATATAAAACAATCTAAAATAATATAAAAAAATAATATGATATAAGAATATTTTTTTGTTCTAATAAATTTTTTTTATTTCTAATAAATTTTTTTAAGAAACAAGTTTTACACATTATATTTCTTAAAATTAAAATTTTTTTAAATTTATTTACTATTGTTATTATCAAGTTTTATTAGTTTAACATATTTATATTTAATATGTATTTAATATAATGCAGCACAAAAAATCAGCGAATTTTTATGTGAAATATGTTCCATTATATTATTTTTAATATTTTTAAAGACTTTATATAAGAAAAAAGTCCTTTTTTCATTTAAAAGAATATAATATGAATGTTCCTGTCATCTGATGCATGATAGAAGTTTAATAGGAAAATCTGCATTTTTCTTAATTTGCTTTTTTAGGCATCTATATATATTATACGTATATATACATATTCATATAACTGTGGAAACGCTTGGAAATGTTATAAAATTAATATATACTATATTTATACTATGTATATTTATGTATAATTATGATATTCCGCAAAGCATTTATCAAGACAGAGACCTGGTTTATCTGAACACATTGGACAATAAAATAATCCTTCTTTTCTTACACCTTTAGCATAGCAGATCTTACACCTCTTGCGTGTTTTTTTCTCTCCTCCCTGGCCTGATATTGCTGGCAAATGAACATTGTTTCCCATTGGTTTGTAGATTGCATGTAAGCGGGGCTTATTCTTATAAATAAGTTCATCAATAACCGCTTCTCTAAATTTTAGAAATGTCATTTTTTGTCTTGCATTTTGTCGATGTAACAAATACGCATTATTCATAATAATGTGAAATATATGTAAGGCTACTTTCACATACCATCGAATTGTTTTTTTCTCGCATGGATAATATGTCAAAAATTGATCGGCATGATCAATTCCATTCATACAATCATTATATTTATCTACCATCTCTGGTTTTTGTACTTCTTTACCATTCTTTATTTTTAAATTTATTAGATCTGGTTTATATTCAGATGAAATCATTATTATATCTCGCTTGTCATGCCATTTTAGAATACATATACCTTCAGGAGTGTAGCGTGCTTCTACTTCATCTTTTTTAACTTTTTTTCGTATAACATCGAGAGGATTATTTTTTCTATTCGATCTTAGTGCACCAGTTGAATAAGTATTATTATACAACAACTCTCTAACTAATGATATACTTGTATAATATTTATCAAAAAAAACTGAATGTCCCTTTCCCAAAAAATCCGTAAGTAACATTTTTAAAACTTTTTCTATGTGTCCAATTCCTCCAATAACAGGATCTCGTGAACCACAATAAATTAAATTACGCAATACAAGTCCATTAGGTTCGGTCAGCATATAAAATTTTAATCTAAATTTATGCGATTTTTTTTTTATATACTGATGAAAGTATAAACTATTTTTCCATAATGACATAGGTTCATGTAAACTTAAATTTTTTCGAGGATAATAAATTTCTCGCATTGTATTATTAAAATGATCAAGAAGTGGCCGAATTTTGTATAATGGATCTGATAACTTGGATTGTTCTGTTTTAGGATTTTTAGAAAAATATAAAGCGCACATTATATTATGAAATCTGTCTCTTGGCATTGCATTAGAAAAGGATGGAAAATCATATAAATCATTTTTTTTCCAATAATGGGCAAAAGAGGGAGCTCGAATATTTGCGGATAAAAATATTAATCCTAGAAAAATCTCTAGATCTCTTTTTGTTATTTCTTTAAAACTTTTTATCCTAGATTTACGATAAGTTGAGGATTGCAATAATTTACGCCCTTGTATATTCGTTTCGCATAATATTAAATCAAATAATTTATCATTGGCTAATAAACGAAAAAAATCTATTGGTTCTTCAGAAGGCATAGATGTTAAAAGGCCAGGATTTCCAATAAAAGAAATGCTTGGAGCAATAGGCCGAACAGGATGCCATATAATCATAGAAGTACCTGATTTAAACCAAGGTGAAGTAGATTGAGAGAAAGATATTTCTTGATCACTTTCTTCACATTCTTCTTGTGAAACATCTGTTGTAGAACAATCAAAATCCGAATTATTATCACTATCTGTGTCTAAAAAAATATCCACCATTGTTTCTTCGGATAAAAACTTCTTGACATTTTTTATCCTTCCAAATGTCGATGATTGAGAATTTGATAAAGAAACATCATCATCCTCACTTCTTTCTCTTTTTGGCACGACTATAAAAATTAAATATTATGAAAATATATCCATAAGGAAATCAGAAAATTAATTTTAAAATAAATAAATAGAATAGAAATATTGATAAAAAATAAATAAATATAAGACATAAAAAATATTATTGATTTTGATAAATATAAAAAACACTAGTAAAACTATGAAAAATATATAAAATCGAAAACAATTGTATATGCAATAAAAATATTCATATTAAATGCAACAGAAAAACAAATACCTGGAAAATTATTTGTTTCGAACATTTTTTGGAAGAGTTTATGACGTGGTCGTTCACGTCATCCGCCATAAGAGAAAATGTACATATCATTGAATACTAACACGTTCAATGCGATATCAAAAATCAAAGAGGAATATTGATTTTTGGTAAATATATAAATAGTTTGATAAATATAATAAATATAATAAAATGACGAAAAATGCAACGAAATCCAAAATAACTATATATACTAGTAACATTTATATTGAACGTATATATAAAAGAAAAGACGGATATGTAAAAAATTATTCATTTCTTAAAAAATTTATGACGCAACCATATGCGTCAACCGTCATAGAATAGGAAATTCCTATGACGTGTACGTTCACGTCATTCGTGTTGAATATATTAAAACAATTAATTAACATTTTTAAATCTAATAAAATTCAAATTTATTAAAAATATAAGAAAATTATTTAAATAAGAAAGAAATCAATTTTATAGAATAAAAAAAAATTATTTTTATATTTAAATTCATAATAATAGAAATCTTTTATTTTTCCCTAGAAGTCTATGCAAAATCAGTGACTTTTAGAATGAATTATTGGCTGTATTGAATATACTTAAATTTTAGATAATTTCATTGTTTACGCTTATACTTCTTATTTTTATAAAATGGCATATTGTCAAAGTTATACACCCGATTATTTTGCATTAAATGATATTTTATCTACTGAAGAACGGGTATCTTGTAAAATTGAAATAGAGTTGCTTGGTTTAGGTAATTATTTATGTATCATTACATTTTCTATTGAGGTTATATTAAGTTATCTATTACTTTAATATTCAATTTTCCTTTAATATTTGTTTTTATTTTGCTTTTTTCTTCTTTGCTAATTTATTATTTGTTAAATTTATAAATTATAAATTACATTTCTATTTAATTATTTTTTATTTAACATATAGTTATTTATAGTGAAATTATACATATTAAAATATATTACAAATGTGTATGGATAGAATTCTTAGCTAATAACAAGATAAGAATATTGATAAAAATTTTTAATTTTTAATTTTTATCAAATTCTATTTTAATATATTTTTATAATTTATATAAAATGTCAAAACATGTCAAAATTATTTTTTATTACAAAACATAGCTAAAACATGAAAATAATTAAAATCTTATATTCAATATCATTTAACAAAAATATTCTTGTTATTATCTAAGGAGATACATCAAATTGTTCATTTTTTTGAAGCCTTCAATATTATAGTATAGCATTCACTTATATGATAAATGTTGCAAAGGAAAATTTTATAAAAATAAATATAATATATTATATATAATAATGAACAAAATATAGCTACAAATGAACAATAATGAATTTATGATTCATTATTTAAATACTAGAATAATTAATAAAAATATTACAAAAAATATATAGCAATATTTCTAAAACTCTATTGCATGTTAACTGCAAACATGTTAACTTAATAAAATAAATAAAATTAATATTATTAGAAATAATACAATAAATTAAAATAGAATTTATGTAATATTTGGATAAAAATGAATTTATAAATTCGTAATAAAATCTCATAAAAAATTTTAAAAACTTAATAAATAAACAAATATATATATATGTGTGTGTGTGTATAAAATATGATTTAAATGTACATGATTATTTCTATAAATATTAAAAATAAAAAAATGTATCTGAGATAGTTAAATAATGATGATATATTATATTATATATATATTTGACTTTATTATTACTTTCGAGATTACATGTCTGGATAGTATTTTAAAAAACTTTTAATTTCAGTTATAAGAATATGTAATGAAAAATATATTCATTTAAAAATTTAACTTGTGATTTTCACAGATTCTCATCAATTATCAACAATAAAATCAAATAATTATTATTGTGATGTTCCTTAACTACTATACAACTGTTTGTTCTGAACATTCTATTTCAAAATTTTTTGTATTTTTAATATAATTATATTACAAAAATAAAAATTGCATGTTTACATTTAAATTAGATTATATTATTGATATTTATATAATAGAAATATATAAACATAAAATATATAGACTTTATTTAATATTAAACTTATATAATATATTTTGTATAAAGAAGATAATAAAATATAAAATATATTTCTAAATATAAATGCAAAATAATATTGAAATTATTATTATAAAATTATCTTAAAATAATTCATTACTTACTATTATAATATAAATTTGAATATAATAAAACAGATTTAATTGATGTACTATATTGTATAATTTACACTGTGAGTGACTATATGTATAATAGATAATGTAAAATTTATAATAATATAATTATTTTTTATCTAATTTTTTATTAATAAATATAGATAATATTATTAATTTAGTATTTTACTATTAATAATACATAATGAATTATAAAAAATTTTTATAATCTTTTTCTTTAAAAAAATGCTTATTACAATTAAAAGAATTTAAAAGATTTTAATAATAAAGAAATTTAAGATTATTAAACTATTATTAAAAAGGAGAAGAAGAAAAAATATAATGTATATTTTACAAAACAAGTTTAGGTAATAAAAAATAATAATATAACTTTGATAAAATTTTTAATATTTTATATATATATGTATATATAATTTTTTGAAATATATATCATTTTTTGGATTCAGGTTTTTTGGATTCTTCATCTACATCTAGAGATTTAAAGGTAGGATCAAAAGTAGAATTTCCATTATGGTTAGCAGAATCATTAAAGAATTTGAAAGATTCAATAGTTAGTATTGATGTACCAAATATATATAAAGAAGGATACAGGTTTGATTTCTAATTTTTATTTGAATTGTTATTGTTTAATCAATTTTTTGTTATTTCCTATGTAATATTCATTTCTATTATTTTTATTTATTTACAATGTATTATTAGGGAAATTTTAGAAGCAGATGCTGATGCTATTGTCTTAAGTAAATGGAATCCATTTTATTATGAAATAGGAATGCATGTAAGAAAATTTAATGATAGAGATTCTGAACAAATCACAGAAAGCTTATTACAGGTAAATAAATTAGTCAAAATAATTATTGTGTTTTTTTGTTTTTAAATATTAGTTAAATAGTTAAATTAATAATTAAATTAAATATTAGTTAAATATTTATTAAATTATAATTAATAATAAATTTTGTTTGTGAAAAATTATGAAATTTGAACTTTTTGTTGATATAAATATGATATATAATTGTAGAATTAAATATTTTATTTAAGTGAGTATTTAAGTAGTAAATTAAATCACTTAAATACTTGATCTCATATTAATTTTTGCTTTTGTTTTATTGACATTTAATTGTTAGTATATATTTTTTCTTAGAAGATTAAACATTAAATTAAAAGTATTGTGTAGTTTTAAAATACAATAACAAATAATGGCATGTTTTGCCAATATAATTGTCAATATAAAATTGTTATAGTTAATTTTATATTTTTTTTATTTATTTTTATATGATTCTAATTTCTTTGAATTTTGCAAAATAAAAATAATGATACTTCTTAATTGTCAATGATTTGAGTACAATGTTCATAAAAAATGTGGCAGTATCAATTATATGTATATATACGTATATTTTCTATTATTATTATATATATTCTATAAAGATTATTTTAAAAAGAATTAATAATTTAATTAATTTATATATATATAATTTATATATATGTACGTTTATTTTAATTGTATTTTCTTAATTTAATAATAATATTTAATAATAATATAATTTTAATAATATGAAATTTAATAATTTTTAACTATAATATATACTACATAATATTATTCTTTCTTTTTATCAATTTCTTTTTGAAGTGAATGAAAAAATAATTTTAGAAATGATTCTACAAATATAATCTATAATATTATGTGTATAATATTTTATGTATAATATATATTTTATACTTTTCAATTGTCAGGTACTTAATGTTAATATTAAAATAAGATTCTAAAATAATTTTAAGGTAAAATAATTTATAATTTGTAAATAATATTTATAAACTAATTTATTGTAGTAATTGCAGAAAAGGCAATCTTATTAATTTCAAGAAATAATATTTTAAACAACTTTTCTCTATGCATATAATTGATAGCCTTAGTTTTCGAGATATCAGCAAAAATTTTTAATATTTCATATCGTAAGTAATTATGTAATTTAAAGGATTTTAGTTATAATGATCTTAATCTTAAAATATAATTAGTTGCAAAATTAATTAATAATTTTATACACATTAGAATTATATTTATAGAATATTGAATTTATAGATTTACATTTAGAAAACTGAATAACATAACTTTTACAACTTATACAATTTTTTACTTACAAAAAAATAAAAATATATATATATATATATATATTATTTATTTTTATTTATATTTATATTTTTGAATAAAAATACATAATAACTTATTTCTTTTAAATTAAGCATAAATAAATATTTGTAAAAAAACTAATATTTTTTATATTATTATAATTATATTAATAATAATATTCTAGTCTGTTATTTTTTTCATGAGCTTGCAGATCAATATCTTGGCATCGATTCAATTAATATTTTTGTATATTATTTCTGCTATTTTTTTTTTACATTTTTTTTATTTTTTATATTATAATTTTTTAATTAGATTTTTAATTGTCTTCATAAATTGAATTGAATTCTATTAAATTGAGACTCTATGATTGACGATGGTATTTCTAATAATTTTAGATCATTATAAAGAAAATAAAATGTCAAATATTCTTTAACACATACAGTAGAATAGTTATATTAATGATATGATATATTAATAATATCTGTAATCTGTAATTTTTCAATCAAAGATTTTAATTCTCGTTTTAAAATATTCATGTATTTCATCTTATTCATTGCTTCTTCTATAAATATTTTTATAAATATGAATATTCAATTTCCATCTGCTGCTACGCAATCCTACATCATGATTCTTTGTATATTTAAAAATCATATATGATTTTTATGAAATTTTAGCTGTTTCTATACAATTTTTATTATATGTATCAAATAAATTAATTTTAATTTCTTCAGAGAAAATTATATTTTTTCAGAAATTTTCTAAACAATTTATATATTATTTGGCAAATTGAAAATTTTTTAATCTGTTTGCTTTGAAAATATTGGATTTTTTTTTTTTAGATAATCGATTATGAAATCCCATTTTGAAAATTCAATATTGTTTTGATTCAGCTTTTTCAAGTTTCAAGGTTTTCTCTTAAAAAAATATCTATTTTAATACATTATTATTAAATTTAATTTTGATTAACAGTGACTAATATAAATATTAAAAAAATTAAATGATACAATACGTATTTAGTATATAAATGTTAAAAATTATTGATGAAATTATTTAAATCACTTCTTTTGTATATATATCTTTATTTAAAATATTTTATTTGTTATATATACAAAAAATGTTTATTTTTTATTGTTTAAATAGATTTATTTATTGAATCTTTAATAATTTATATTAATTTTCCAAAACTGGATAAAAACTTTCGTATACTTCATCATTTCTGTATTTAACTGTTGAGATTTTTTCAAATCTAACTTAATATTATATTTCTTTCAATATTTAGTTATCTGATTTTAATAAAAATAATGATCTTATTTTACTGAATTACTAAAATTCATTACTTGATTTCAAAATTCATTATTTTTATTTTAAAATTCTCTGGAAAATTCTATTCGTTAATAAATAATTTTCTTCTTATGACACATGCAGAATATTTTGCATCTTTTAATATTTTTTTAATATTTTTTTTCTTTTTAATTTCTTTTAGTTCTATTTTTAAGTTAATTTTTTTATCATGATCTTATATAATCATTGTAATCATTTCTGAAAAATTTATTTACAGATTTTAATTATATTATTTAATTATATTGATTATTTTCCTTTTTTCTTTGTACGATAATTTACACTACGTACATGATTATGAATATTTAATGTACTTGCAAATCTTTTAATAATATTTAATGCGAATAATAAAACGATTTCTTTATTTTATTTCATCAATTTTCTTCAACAAGATTTATCTTGTTCGTACAAATTCAATATAATTTTTCTTTCTTTTGACATAATTTCTTTTTTTTTATTTGATATTTTTTTATAAATCTAAAAATATCCATTAAATCAACTTCTACAATAACATAAGAATAAGTAAAATGATTATCAGTTTTTTTTTTTCGTTTGTTTTAATATATGTGAAGAATATAAATTAAAACGTACAAATATAGATTTTTACGATACGTGCTAATACTTTTGATATAAAATGGTTGTAAAATTATTTTTATTAATTTTATGTTCTTTATTACATTGTTATAATTTTATTTTTGAATATAGACAGATAAATTAATTTAAATAAAAACACATACAAGTGATTTAAATAATTTTATCAATAATTTTTAACGTTTGTATATGAAATAACGTAGTATATCAACATTTATATCCATTATATTTGCTGTATTACATATTTTTTTTTTTTCATTTTTTCTCATTTTTCTTCATTTCCTTCGCTGCTTTTATTTCATAGTATATCTTCTAAATTCACAAATTCATTAATTATTTTATGTTTAATAAAATAAAATAGAATTTACTAATTATAGTATATTAATATTAACTAATTATATAGTATAGTATATAGTATATTAACTAATTATAGTATATAATAGTATTATTATAGTATTATAATTATAATTATACTATTAATTTCCCGTAAAGATTTTTCTTTATAAATTTGTAGTAATTTCTGTTCCTTTTTTTTTCTGGAGCCATTATAAAAATTGATGTAAAAATAACAAATGAAATAATATGGCATAGTTCTTCTATGATAAATTTTATAATAAAATAAGTGCATAATAGTTCTGCATATTTAATTTTGCTAAAATTATTATATATTAATAATATAATAATATTTAAAAATATTGTTATTAAAAAAATAAAACTAATTTTTATAAAACTTCTTTTTATTATTTTCTTTCAACAATCGAACTTAAAAAATAATATATTGAAATTAAATATTTGAATTTAATAGATTAATATTGCAATGTTTTTATTATATTTTATAAAAATATTTAATATGTATATATAAATAATAGCAATTAATTATATTATATTATAGAGATTATTTTTCTAATTAATTAACAAATAATTACCAAAATAATTAATAAAAAATTCACTATTATGTAATTTTTTAACATTTTTTAAATTAAAATATTGGATTTGTGCATTAAAATTGTATTTTGCTTTAAATTTTGCTTTAATTTTTATAGAAGCATCATTTTATTAGATTAACCAAAACCAATTTATAAAAAAATAAAAAAAAAATTTTTCTTTTAGATTGATAATTTTTTCCATGTATAGGATTCCAGCACTGAACAATGTTTCAAATGTCAGATATCTCATTTTTCATTGCCTCTCTTATAAATGCTCGATTTTATTAGTGTTTTTTTAAATACATGTTTTACATGTTTCAAATTTCTCAATATCTAAAACAATATTGTCAGTTTGATAAATTTAAGTGATCTCAAAATGAAACATGTCATTATATCTTTGTTTTCATTCCATGGAATGTCTTTTCTTTGATTATTTCAATTGCTCCATAACTTATTATAATCAATAATTAAGAGTAAAAATTTCAAAATTATATTTCGAATCAAATTGTTAGAACCCGAATATAATAAAATATTATCTTTTTTATTGAATTAATGTTAATTGTAATATAAAATTAATGTTAATTGTAGATTTAATTGTAGATTAATTTAAATGTAATTATTTATACTAACGTTGATTTTAAATATTAGAAATTATATTTATTATGTATATTATATAATTAGATAACGTGAAGTAAATTTGTATACTGTTTTCATGAATTGTAATTATCTTTTTTATTTATTAAATTTAAATTAAAACTTAACTTTAACTCAAATTGAAACTAAACTATTTCAAGCACATTCAAATTTATATCAAATTTTAGAAATACGATATGAATCATTTTTGCAAATATTTCAGAAACTAAATAAAAATTATAGTTATATCTATAGGAAAAAATTGTTCAAAATATTGTTAAAAATAACATATTTTAATGTCATCAAGATGATGTTTTTTGTGCATAATTATTATTTTAAATATATTTTTGAAAACATATAAATTTTTCATTCTTTACTTTCAGACATTTAAGTCTCGTTTTCGATTAGTTATGGACTGGGCTCAAAATCCAATATCTGATCCTACATTAGCAAATCAACTTCCTCGTCTCGAAAGAGATCTTTTTCTTATCGGCCGAAAAGCTAAAGTTCGGCTTTTAGAATGGTTAAAAGGAGATACAAATAACATTATTTCTTCTGAAATTACAACAAACTTAAAAAAACGAAAACGTGCACAATTTGAGCTTAATTAATGATCTTATTTTATAAAAAAAAAAAAAAGACTGAAGTTGATGAAATTAATTTTTTACAAAATAATGTTCTTACTGTGAGTTTTAAAATAATTGATTAAAAATATAAATATTGTAGAATAAAGGAATTTGTATATAATAAGAGAAAGAAATTGAGAAAAGAAACAAAATATTTTACAATATATTATGAATTATTGTTATATTACAAAATTTTTTTATTATATTGTAAATGTATACGGAAAATATTATTTTATAATATTTTAGAATATTATTTTATAATATTCTATAATATAACTTGGAAATATATATTATACATGAATGTATTCGATATTATGTGATAAAACTTTCATTTTTTTATAATTATTTTATTCAAATTATTTATTGACATAAAATTATTTTCAGTACAGGATCATCAAACATTTTTATTGATTATAATAAAATTATAATAAAATAATAAAATTAATTCTTAACAAAAATGATAACATTTCATATATATATTTAATAAATGCTATTATCAGAGAAAAAGTAAAACTTGATTATATTGATTATACTGATAAATAATGAAAGAGAGATCCTGAAAAAATCTGTTTATAATTCATTTTTTTTCATTCAGAGAAGACGAGATTTTTTGTCATTTTTTCAGTTATCATTTATATCAGTTCTGCTTCTATCTCGTTTGCAGATTTGTCAAATCTGATTTAAATTCGTGTTAAATCCTGATTTAAATCCGTATTTCCAATTTAAAATCTCTATCTGAGGGATTGTCTCTTCGTTTTTTCACAAATGAATTTTATGCAATGCAATTTGTTTTAGAATATATATATAATACATACATGATTTGTAAGAATTGTAAGATAGATTTATTTTAATTTTTAAATATTATATATAATTTGTAAGTATACAATATTCTTCAATATTTGTTTCATTTAATTAAGAGATTTAATTAATTAGAAGAATAGTAAAAAAAATAATTTGAATTATTTACAATATTTTGAAAGATAATTATTTAAAAATAAATATATTTTTATGTAATACGTGAAAATACAATAATTTTTTTCATAAATTTGAATTTAAATTATTTATAATTAAATGATTATTATTATTATAATTAAATGATAATTTATTAATTGAATTAACAAAATAAATAAATTAATAATAAAAAATTCATAATAAATAATTTCACTTCTTGTTCAAATTTTTTTGGTAGATATTTTTTAACTCAGAAATCGTTTTATATTCTAACAGTAAGTTTTATTTTAATAATACTGTGAGGATTATAATATATATGATACAAATTCATTTCAGTAATAAAATTTTTGAAAATTGTTGAAAAATATTTTTTTACAAGTGTATCTATTTATAAAATACTCTCGAAAGTTTCATTTTTAAATGTATTCCTTTTTAGATTGCTATGTGGATATTTTACTATGAATTGTGTATTTTGATAGATTTAACTTTATGTTATGAACACACGTTTTATATAGTTTATGTCTATATCTAGATAATTTTCGTATATTTTTTCTTAATAAATCAAACATGTTATAAAATATCTGCAGGTATATGGAAACTTATTTATTTGCAAACAAATCAGGATACGTTAACATTCGAAACTTGGACAGTTTTTTAACGTAGATCGATTTGTGAGAAACAATTTCTTCAGAATAATTCGCAATAGTTTTATTTTCAAATAAACGAGAACATATAGAATTTAAAATTTGGGAAAAAAACCAGATTCAGTAAATAAAATAATACTTAAAAAATATATATCAACGAACAATATATCTCACAAGGAATATTCAATTGATAGAATTGCATAGATTTTATATTTTTAGATTGTATTCTTTATATATACAAAACTTATGAAATTGAATAAAAAAAAATGCTATTGAAAATTGATTTAGGAAAATAATTTTATTTTTTTGAAAAATGACTTGAAAAAAATTTAAGAATAAAAATACAATAGATTCCCACTTATCCAATGTCGTTCTAATTATATCATAATTGTCATTATAATTACATTTATGATAATTTTTTAAATCAAAAAAAATATAAATTATATTTATTATTTTTTATATTAAAAAAAATCATTCATGATTTTTAATGCCATTAATTGATATTTTAAAAAAATTAATTAGATTTGAAATATCTTCATAAATAAAAATTTAAATACGTTTTTGTTTTTAAATTTAAAATTTAAATTTAAATACATTTAAAATAAAATTTAAATACATTACATGTTTTAATTTTATTTAATTAATTAAATAATTCTTAGATTGTTCATAAATATATGAATATAAAGTATTTTATTTTAATTGATCTACGCAACTATTTTCTAAACTATATATTATTCATATATTTGTATGCATGTTTTATGATTAAGAGATGTTTTCGAGATCTCAAGTCATCTTTATTTTTTTTAAATAATTTTATTATTACAAATAGAATTGTATATTTTATTAATCAAATATTATAGATTATGTCGTCTTTGAAAGTCATTCAATATTATTTATAATTTTTTAAATTTGTTCTGTATACAGCTATAAAATTTTTTTCATCATCGAAATCATTTAAAATATGACGTAGTACGATTTATTGTTTATTATTTATTTACATATATGAAATATTTATTATTATTACTATTTTACAATGTTTATTTCAAAATTTTTTTGTAAATTACAAAATAAAAGTTTTTCTCGAAAAACTTATTATTCCTGACAATATAAGGAATATTTACCAATAAATTATAATACTTTTGAAAGAATTATTTAGGAATATTATGTGAATTTTGATAATTTTTAAATATGTTATAAAAAACAAGGTTTTAAACTTGTATGTATATGTGTATTTATGTAGGTATATATATATATATAGAATTATATATATATTATAATCATCGATTAATCTTAGCTTTTGAGATATTTGCTAAAAATAATTGCTACTATTACATTAAAGTTTAGATATTTTTCGAAAATTACCGAATATTTATTTAAAAAAATGGAAAATAAAATATAAAATAAATTTTAAACGATTGAAATTACAATAATTAAAATGATATAATTATAATATATTTGTATAAATGTGAGACACATTTTGAATGTTGGCTATCGTAATATACAATAAGTATAATAATGATCGCATTTAATATTATCACCAATATGTATATCTATAGATAAAATTAATAACAGATTTTTTTTAATGTAAATATTTAATTAGTGTAAATATTTCAAAAACTAAAATCGACTGATGATTATATTTTATGTATATAAAAAAAAGTTGTTTAAAATCCTATATATAATATATTTAAAAATAAAAACATTATAAGTTAATCATAGATTGATCAAAGAAAAATAAAATAATATTTAAAAGATGATTCCATTTTTTCATAGAAAGAACATAAGAATAAAAACTATAAGAATTTATTCGATTTTTCTTCGAAATTAATCAACTTTTTTTTTTGGAGTAAATTAAATAATGATCAAAATTTTTTATTTTTAGTTTAATTAAATATAAGTAGAAATAATAATATATTTGATGAATACATGTATTTTTATAAAAAAAATAAACATAAATAAATTATGTAAAAATTTATTTTAATTTGTTTAAGTTTTCTTTTTATTTAATCACTTTTGCACATGTAATAATTATGATATTATCACTTTCGATAATTTACAATTTGTATACATATGCACATGTTACTGATATACATATTAATATAATTATATTATTATATAATTATATAATTGTATAATATATAATTATATAATTGTATTATATGTTATATATCAGTGATGATATATCTTAAAATATTAATTTAATTAATTAATTATATATTTTTTTATTTTAGCTATAGTAAACAAAACTTAATAGAAGTCGCATTAAACATTTAGAATTAACGATTTGTTTAAAATTATTTATATTTTTTGAAAAAGAAAATTATTTTCTTTTTTTTTTATTTAATAAAATATTTTAAATTTTTCAAATATAAATATTTGGAATTAATTTTATTCTTATTTTTATTTATTATAATTTTATTCTCATATTAATTAAAAAATTTTAAAAATAAAGTTATATAATAATTTTCACATCTTTTTATTTTTTAATTTTTCCATGAAGGATATTCTATTTAAGATTTTTACACAAATTTAATATTCGAGAGATGTAAAATCAATAATTTTTGCGAATAATTTTAATTGATAAATTTTGTGAAAAATCTTTTTAATATAAATAAAAAACAAGTCGCATTCTAAATGTACAGAATATTAACAAAAGCATGCGTACTTCTTTACTAAAAAAAATTGCATTGCAATGGCGTGTGCTTTTTTTTTTTTATTAAATTGATAAATTGATAAAATTGCTAACTAATATTTTTTATTTTTTATATGGAATGTTATCTATTGTGTATATAAAATCTATTGTACTAATGGAATAAAAATAAAATAAAATATTTGTATTTTAATTCTATTAATTATGAATATTAGTATTCTATCAATATTCATAATTATCAATATTATCAATATCAATATTGTTAATTCATGTGTGTTGAAAAATAGAATTATATTTTATAAAAAAAAAATAATTTTTAAATATAAAAATTAATTCTAAAAAACTTTTTTCTAAACTTTTATTATATATAATTATTATTATTATTATCTATTAAATTTTTTTAAAAAAAATTCTTCAAGAAAACGAAATTCTTTAATAATTATTTTCAAATAAATATACATATTTATATTTTCTAAAATAAATAATTTCGTGCTAAATGTAGAGAAAAAATTCTTAAAAAATTATTTAATATTAAAATCTAACAAATTTCAAATTTAGATTGCTTTTTATCTTCAAATACTAAAGAATATTAATATTTTTTTTTGAAGTCTTGTAGAATTTGATAAGGAAAATTAATTTTAACTTTAACTTAGAAATTTATAAAATTATGTTTTTAAAAATGCATATTATTGGTATTTGTTTAATAAGATGAGTCAGTGATTATACAGATGACACAATCATGTGGGAAAGATTTCGGAATTTCTTTTATGATGATAAACCAAAAAAAAAAAAAAAACTATATATTTTAATTTATAATTAATGTTTATTTATTCTAAATAATTCTGTTAAAAAAATTTTAGTTTCTTAAATTTAAAAAAATTTAATAAGTTATAATTATTTTTCAACGAAATATAAAGAAATATTCAGAAATAATTTTTTGTCATATTTCAAAATCATGTCATATTACTTTACTAGAAATCTCAGTTCTATTCGAATTAATTTACTAACTAATTTAACTGAGATTCTACATTGAATGATTAATACTAATTTTATATTCTGCTATTACTAATTTTTTATAGAATACATAAAAATCATATGAAGATCAATTTCATTTTTTCAAATGGTATCGTATTTTTAATACATTGCAGCTTGATATTCTTTATAAAAAATTGTTAATGTACATAAATAAGCTATTAATCTTAAAAGTTATTAGGAGATATTTTATAAATTTTTTTAAATTTATTATAAAAAACAAATATGTGAAATATGACAAGTGAAATTAGGAATTTATATTATTGTATGTATATTTACAGTCATGCAAGACAAAATACGATAGAAGAATATGGATTAATAATAAAGAAATATTAAAACACATTAAAATAATGATGGAGAAAAAATTGTTCAGATCTATTTTAAAGTAATAAAACAATTTTTATAGTATATATGGATTAATACTTTTTTATAAAGATCAAGCTGCATCAAATAATGTATTAAAAAATAAAATAAACTGCTAAACTAAAATAAATTCTATTTGAAAAAGAAAATTAATCTCCATACGTCCTTGACACGATCATTTATAAAAAAAATATTATCAACAATATATATCTTTCGAAACCATTCAATTTCTATTTAAATATTTATTAATTATTTATTATCATTACGAATGATAATAATGATAAAAATTAAAATGATTAAACAAAATATTGTTTATTTTTTTAATTGTAATATGAAAAGAAGTTCCGCAAACTTTTTTATATTATTGTATGTCATCTGTAGTAGTGACAAGAAATGAATACTTTATATTGATTCGCTGGTAGAACTATAGCTAATGCAGATTTTTAATTTTCTGTTTTCTTTTAATGCATTCTAGTGAGATATATTAATTGTTAAATTTGATTAAATTTTTATCTATTGAAATCAAATTTAGTTTAAATTTACAATCCTTACAATCCTTTTATTATTTCTTTATAAAATAACCGAAGAATAATCTTTGGATTAATCCTTTGCACTCCAGGTCTTTTTTGTTTGAGCAAACCAATAACTCCAGACGATTTTCTGCACTCATTCGCTAAATTTTTTAGCTAACTTAAAATGATTTCACACATAAATTAATGTATAAAACTTTTATATTTTATTTTATATATCTTTACAATCTTTATAAAGAAAGAAAATTTATTGAATATTAATAAAATCTATATTGTTGTTTTGTGTGATATTTTAATAATAAAGTAATTATCAAGATGCATCTTCTGTTTGTCAGGACAAATATCTCAATAAAATGTCGTTTAAATGTCTTTCATCTTTCTTATTTTATTAAGAACAAATCTTACAATCCCAATAACGTAATTTCACATTCATTGTCTATTATTCTTATTTTTTATCTTCTACTACTATACTATAACTCTATTTTTATCACTATTTTCTTTCTCTCTATTGTCAATTTCTTGATGAATAGAAATAATTTCGTTAACGAAAAATCAAACTCGTCTTCGCTTAAACTAGTTTCATTACTGTATTTCATGTTTATAAAATTGAAAAAGTTTGAAAATAATATTTCTATCGCCATGATTGTCAAATTCGGACTAACGCCGAAAAAGTAGTTCGATCCGCAATTATGGTCTAATTTGAGATAAAAATATCTAATCATTCGATAGTATATTATTCTACATTTTATAAGATTATAAGCACTTAGCAATCTATTCGTGAAGCGATATTTTAAAAAAATCAAACGTAAATAAATATTGGCGTTCGAATTGCCGCATCGAACCGAGTGGTACCCGAGAGTCACCTCTGGAGTTGTTGCTTAACCGAATGATGACTGAGAGTCATCGTTGGAGCGCAAAGGATTAACATTGAATTACGTTTAATCATTATAGATTTCAATGTGATTTTGTAACATTAAAATTTATATTTTTTCCCATCAAATGCTATCAAAATATGTAAAAAGAAAGTAACAATTTTTGGTGCTTTCAATTTTATCCCAAATTTTTTTTAATGTCTTTTATAGATTTTTCCAAATGATATAAGGAGGAAGTGGAATGAAATAAGTATTTTTATTTCGAACAAGATATAAAAAAATTTCTAATTGATAATGTTATTAAAGTTAACTTATTATCTAATATAATATATTGTATTATTAAAATTGTCTTGATATTTATTTTTTATTTGTTTTCCTATTTTTCATTATTTAAAAAATTATATTTTCTTTTTTGATAAATTGACTATATTGAATATAAGAATTTATGAATGAAATATATGATGATAGTATATATATATATATATATGCAATGAAATAATATTAATATTTTTTTTTAATTATTTCTTCAAATATCAATATATTAACAATATATTCGGTTGCATTAATCTAAATACTATGTTATTTAAAAAATAAAAAATAACTTTTTAATCGAAAGTAAAATATAATTTTTAAATTAATCAAAATTAATAAAAACACATAAGAAAATTTTGCAATCGATTTTATTATTCCTTTCTGAATTATTTCACAGATTTTTATATTTTATTCTACGTTAACATTATTTTAGATGATTTTAGATGATATTTTAAATGATTGAAAAAAGTGAAAAAAAATAAAAGTTCCTTAACATAAAATAAATACATTTAGAATAATAAGATGAGGTTAGAATTGTAAGGTTTTGAAAAGAACAGTTGAATGGACGTTATAATTATATATAAATTTTTGTTATATTTCTATCATAAATTTTAATCGAATTGAAAACTTAATCAATAATTTAAAATATTAAACAAAATGTAATCATAAATAAATATTCAAATATAATAATGAATAAATTAATTAATAATAATATTCGTTAAAATGAAAATACTATTAAAAATTTTATTTTTGGTATTAAAAAAATTCTACATTATCGTTATAAAATTGATAATGATTTGAATCATGCATACGATTGTTCATGCATGAATTTTATTACAAAATAGAAAAATGATTGTCGTGGCTAAATTTTTTATTTTTGAAATTTTTGCAATGTTCCTTTCAATACTTTTCATCCCACCTCTCCTTTATATTTAATAATATATAATATAATAATATAATATATTTATCATTTCTTCAAATAAATTTTTTTAATATATATACATATAAAATCTAAAGTTTTTATAAGTATAAAATATTGTTTTTGTAATCTAAATATATATTTAGGAAAATAATTGAAATTTTAATACCAAATAAATATGTAATTCATTTTACTTGAATTACATATATTAATTAAAAAATATGTTAAGTTTTAGTATTATTTTGTTACATATATATTAAAGAAATATCTAAACTAGCTTTGTATAAAGAGAATATTTTATTTTTTATAGAAATAAAAAATATGCATGATATTAAGATGCAAATATTTAATAAATTTTAAATATATTATTTGATTGAAAAAAATAACGATAACGAATAATGTTGCTTTTGATAAAATTCTAAATTATAATTAAAATAAATTTATTATGCAAATTATGTATTTTATATTGGCACTTTACTGTATAAATAAAACTACATTGTGGAATAATAATAATTAATGTTTGTACCCTTTTTGCAGACAATATTAAAATGAATTAATTGAATAAAAGTGAATATGCAAACATAATTTATAATCTTAAAAAATACTATATACAATGCTTAAAATCTTGCCTTCTTTTAAATGAATATTTATTGAAGTATTAGAAAAATATATGATATATTTTTTTTTAATATCAATTTCAAATATTTGATACGTATGTTTAATTTATGAGAATTATTTATAAAAATAATAATTATTATTATTATAATTAATGTTTATGTATAATACAATGCTATATAATAGGAATAACAGATATTTATTACAGTAACAAAAATATTCTTCGTAAGAATATATTATAAATAGTATAATTAATAAACCCTTTGTATAAATAACAATAAACTTATTTTCTATAGTAATAATAATTAAATTACATAATTAGTTTTAGTTAATGGTCGATCGTTTGCATAATATTTTGATTATAAAAAATAAGATTTAATTAAATAAAAAATTTGTTCTTAACGAAATTAAGAATTAAAAAATAATGTTTTGTTTCATTAAATATAATGTTTTTATAATATGAAAGACAATTCATATTAAAACAATAAATTCAAAAAAAAATTATTTTATAATTTTGAAAATATTTGTCAAATATGATACTTAAATATTTTATAATAAGAAATAAATTAATATCATTATACATATATCAAATTTTATTAATTTAGATTAAGTTCCTAATAATAAAAAAATGTTATTTTTCAATCGACCGATTTTTGATTTTATTTTACAATTAATTTGTGTTTAAAGATTAATTGAGCAATTGATTGAGCATGACTTACTACTCAACAATCAGAAATTTGATAACACTTCTGATGTTCTTAGTCTATTTCTGAAAATTTTGATAAATTATAAACAAAACTATATTAAATTATATTTTGAACATATACAACGAATATGAACATCAAATTTAATAAAACTTTTTAAAGATTATCACTTAAATTGCACCATTTTAAAAAATAACAAATGTATATAAATATATTTATATGTATATATATACATCTATATACATACATATAAATATATATATATATATATAACATTTATAAAACATAATATGTAAATAAAAATTCTATTTATTTGTATTTTTACTAAGATTATCACTAATATTTAAAAATTGTTAAAAATGTCTAGAGATCGTTAATAAACTGAGTTTCTTATTAAAAAATCAGAAACAATTTTAAAAAATTAGTTTTTGTTCTGGAATCTTGTAAGAATTCTGATAACTTTAAAAATATCTTATAGTTTTCGAGATCTTTAAAATTTGAAGATATAATTCTTCATATTATTTATTATTTTTAAATATTTTTAATAATTTTTTTTAATTTATTTGAATTATAAACATTTGGAAAAATACTATCACTCAAAGAAATTCATTTATAATTCTTGAAATTATTTATAAAAAAAAAAAAAGAATGAAATTCAAATAATATAATCTTGAAGAATTAATAGAAATCTTATGTATTTTATTCAACATATAAAAAGATTATTAAAATTATTCAATATTTAGATCTTTAAATTTTTTAACTTTGCATCATATATTTTTAAAATTATTGTAAAAATTGTTTAATTGATATTATAAAAATATATAAATTTTTCTATCTATTTTTATTTTTTTTATTATTCTATTATTCTTAAATGATTATTCTTTTAAAATTTTTGTTTCAATATATTTTTAATGTTTGAATTTCATTTGAATATTCAAAAAAAATTTTATAATAACAAAAATTAAATTTTTTTCAGTTTCTTAATAGTTGTATTCATTTCTTTTTTATATAATAATTTCTTTTTTATATAATATAGTCTTTATTATTCATCTAAAATATTAAAAATATAAAAATATTTTCTATGTGAAATTTGAAAAATAATGTAAATTATACATTTTTACAGGATAAAATTTTTTTCATTTTTCAAAAATAAAATATTTATATTTTCAGAAATATAAAGATTTCATTAATTCTTTTACAAATTTTAACCTCTTAATTTGTTTTGCATCTAATTTTTTTAAAAGTTCTTTGAGATTTTTACAGATTTTATTTTAAAATATATCATTTGTGCATAAATATTTTAGATTTGTAGAGTTTATATGTTTGGAGTTCACTCTATAAATGCTTCAAATTCTTTTGTGTTTAATATCTCAAAAACCTTTAAAATGTTGATTCACTTTCAAGACTAGGCTCCTGTTTGAACATTCTAAATCCAGTCACACTAGTTACATCTTCTTGATTCTGAATGGGTGTAAGATCCCTTAAAATTATAACAGGACTTCCACTAGCCAACATATGATCTTGAGGACTTAATGGAGGTATATTGGTTGGAGTTAAAGGACTACTTGGACTTTCATTGCTGCTTACATAACTACCAGAAGCATTTGAAATTGGGACTGGAGTTGCAACACCATTTATTTCTGCTGTTGCACCACCTAAAAGCATCTCTTGTAACAAATTATCAATATGTGCAACTCCAAATAGTCTCACAAACTGAATTTGTTCAATCATTTGCCAAGAGATGGATTGCAGAGCTGGTAAGGTTAGGAGGATCTCACCAAACCGACCACGACTGTCATATTGTCGATCACTTATATAATCCTCCAAGTTGATCTGAATTTGATAACGCAACTGCTTGATTCGTTGTGGTTCACTTAAGCCTTTTGCATCTATCAACAAAAAAAATAAAAGTTTTAGATCAAAAGAGATAAATTAATAAAATTTATTATTTGAATAAAAAATTAAATTTATTATAAAACATTTTTTCACATATATAAATAAAAAATTAAAAATGAAGATTTTTTTATAATTATAGGTAATATTTATGAAAAGTACAAAATGTTTCAGAATAAATTAATAAATAATAAATATAAAGTTGAAAATGTAAGAAATAAATAAGCCTTATACAATTTTAATATTTAATTACATAATAGTATTTAATAACATTAGTTATAACATTTTTTTAAATATAATTTCGTTATTTTAAAAAAATTAAAAATTTTATTGTAGAATGCATTGTAAAACCCTGCATCATTATATACTATATATATTTTTTTGAAAAATAATATTTTATTATAATATTAATTATTAAATTTAATTTAATTTAAAATATTAAAAAATGTCATTATTATATTGTAGAATAATAATATATAAGTAACAAATAAATTAATAATATTATATCAGTAATTATTATAATTAATAATTGTAGAAATGTAATTTAAAATTTAATATTTTTATTGTTAAAAATTTTTCATATTTTTATATTATAGATGTAACATTTCAAAGAAAATTTCAAATTCAAAATATATATATAATATAAAATATTACATATATATATATAAACAATATGAAAGTGCAACAATATTTAATATGCAGTAAAAAAATTGCGAAATTATTTTTAAATTTGTTTTAAGTTTTTAAAATATATATATTGGAATTAAATTTTAAGAACATATATATATGTTTTATGTAATAATATATTATAATAACATATTATATATAAATCATTTCTAAAGAATGAATTAAAAAAAAATTCATATACAAAAATGTTGGATTTGTTGAGATTTATTTATTAAGTTATAAACAATTTAAATTCATATTAAATGAAACGAAGAAGAGAATAAAGCGAGAAGAGAAATGATGATGATAGTGAAACGGATAGAGCGATTTCATTTTATTTACATTTCACTTTATTTAACGCAAATTTCAGTTACTTATAGTTTAATAAATAATTGTTTATTTTTATACAAAAATTTTTATATTTGTTTCGACTATTAAAATCGATTTTCTAAAAATGATTTATGAAATAAATTAATATGCTATATAAACATTAAATTTATGCAATGAATTGACTTGTAAAAAAAAAAAAAAAAACATAAGACTTCGTGTTCTTGCATATTTTGACTTAAATAGTATTTTCTAAATAAAATAATATATCACAAAAGTTTCTATATTTTTAATCAAATAATCAAATATTATATATGTAATAATATTGAAAATAGTGTCAACAGGATAAACAAAACAAAATAAATTGTGCAAGTGACATTTGTATTATAAGTCGGAAGTATGATGAAAAAACAGAGCAAGTCTGCACTCGTTTATCATTTGTTTCAGCATAGCAACGCTGAATAGCGCCGATCATCAATTAAATCTCATTGAGACAATCGATCTCGCGTGCCGGCAAATCTTCATTGACATACAAATTTTACAAATTGATATAATCAATGAGATATTACCAAAGATTATCGAGATTCTTAGATAAAGATATACATAGACGAAAAAAGTTTGTTTTGAATATTTGACCATTTGTCAGTTTACGTAACCTATTTGTTTTTTTAATAATAATTTAATTTGTATATTGCCAAGTATAAAAGAATATATTCAGTAAATTTTATTTTTTATTATTTAAAATTTTTTATTAATCATTTAATTAGATTTTTTTTTAGAAATTTGTGCTATTAAAATTGATCATTAAATTATTCGTATTTATATATAAATAAATATATTTATATATATAAAAGAACAGAAAAGACATTTTTATGTTTTTGGCAATTTTGATAATAAATAAATTTTTAAGCATTTCAGAATGTGAAATTTTTTGCATATATTTTTGAGTATTATATATGATTTATTATTAAGAGCAATGAAGAATTTTATTTACATAAAATTTAGAACAAGAATTGATAATTTAATGGAAATTAAGTAAATAGGAAAAAAGAAATAAAGAATTTAATATATCAATAAATTGTTACTTATCGAATAATTATTTTCATCAATGATTTCATCCTTTAAAAATATGATATTTAAAATATATAAACAAAAAATGATCAAGTTTCTTAAAATAAATTTAAGATAATATATTTTAATTCTTTTATTATCTTTTCTACTTATTTTATAATACTTTAAGATAGAGAATTTATATCTTGAAATTATTATTTATTACTTTTTTCATTGTAAAGAATTAGTTACTTCAAGATTTTTATATATTTACATATTATATAAATAATATTTATTAAGTCGTTATTGATATGATTATTATTAATTGTGATAATAATTATTCATATTCACATTTATTAAGAAACAGAATTCATAATAATTTAAAGGATATATAATCTTAATTGATTATTATATTATATTACTGTATTATACTGATTATATTACTATATTATATTGATATATTAAATTCAGTTTAATAATTATATTATTTGAATTATTATAAAATTTATTATAAAATTATTATACTTACTGGGATCGAAAAAAACAATGGCTTTTAAGCAAGCAAATTCCGTATCATCGATCTGCACCTCATTCAGGGGCTTTACTAGTTCATCCATCACTCTGATTCCAACCTTGCTGATGTCCAAATCTTGATTACGGCCCTCTGCGGACAATGATATAACTGATAACTAAGGTTAAGCCATTCCTATCCATATCTATTACCCAATTGACTGAGCCCAGATCGAAGTTGGTCAAGTATTAAAGGAAGCTGTAAAACCAGTAACCCATATCTGCATTTTGCATTCATGCTGATGCGACTAGCAACGTGAAAACCGGACTCAGTCTACTAACTACTACCCCAAATACTATACGTGCAACTTATTGAACGAGACTACCGATAATTTCATTGACATTTATTTTCATTATTCTCAATTTAGAAGATATTAATTTTCTTATATTTTCTATTTATATATTAAATTTTATTAATTTAAAAAGTATATTAAATAATAAAGTATAAATAATAAAAGTATATTAAATAAATGCATTTATTTTTTTTTAGAATTATTTTTTTTCTTATTTTAATAATAAAGAAATTCAAATAAGAAGTTTTTAAAGTATGCATAATTTTTGAAAATTAATCTTGAAAAATAGATCAATACATATTGATCAATTAAAATATTAATGATATAGATATTATTTCTGAATAAATATAATTTTTTCTTATTAAAAATTTAAAAAAAACTTTTGATTTTTTTATTAAAAATATAAATTATGTAAATAATTAATTTTTAAATTACAGAATAGTGATATATATATTATAGATACAATATAAGTATTACACAGTATTAATGCAATATAATATTATTTTTTATTGTAATGATTAATTAAATAATATTAATAAAAATAATATTATTAAATTAAGTTTATTAATTTTATATTTTATGTAACAACATATTACATTGTACATTTTATATTAAGTAAAATAATTTTTTTTTATAATCTTTGTGTATCGTTAAAATTTTATTATAAATTTAGATATTTAGTATCGAGATATTATATCGATTGTCTCGTTTCATGATTATCCGAATTTCATAATAATTCAATGTAAATGTTAGTACACGATTATTATCCACAAAAATAAAAATAAAATATTATATATGAAAAAAATTAATTAAGTGTTTTGCTTAATTTTTAATGATATGTGAGAAATGATTCAACATGCAATAGCCTCACCTACATATTCCAGAAATTAAGCCAGACCTGTATTGTATGAATTAAAAGATAAAAAATTATTTATTTAAGCTGTATTTTTTATATTAACATCACAACTGAATAATATTTGTTATAAATTTATTATATGTATTATCGATATTATATATTTATAATGATACGATCACAATATTTTTACATCTGAGATTACGAGTTAGGAAAGATATTTAGAAAATGTTTTATAAAAAATCGAAAATTTTTATTTCGTTATTTATTTAAATTTTTTAAAAACATTTAATAAGCTTTGATAAATTTATAACATGATTAATCCATATTTGTTTACGTGAAATATTTTAGACACATATCACAATGAAAAAAAAAAGATTTCTTGATAATAAAAAAAATGAATCATGATAATTAAAATCTACAAAATTTGATCATTAATTGTTTTTTATTAATCTGATTAAAAACAATTTAGATAATATAACTTCAGATAAAAATGTATTAAGAAGATAAACATGTTATTGTAAATTTGAAATCATGAATAAAAATATATTTAAAACATGTTAATACAATATGAATAATATACAATATTTTTAGATTAAAATAAATAAAAAATTGATATAAGAGAAATGTCAATCGAAGTTTATTTATTACATATATATTATTACATATTATATATATAAAATAATATAATATAATTTATGTTATATGAAACAAAAAGGAAATAGAAAAAGAAAATACAGTAATGAGATCGTATAATATTGAGCTATCTCATTTTATTTGTTTTTCATTTAACTTCAATTATCATTTAAATTTCGATTGATATAACTTTTTGTATATAATTTTATGTTTATTTTGACCTCTATTTTGAAGAACGCATCAGAATTGATTCTGCAAAAATATGCAAACAGTTGAATATGTTAAGATCTCATATATAAAATAAAAAGTATCTATATAAAATTTCTATATATAATGAAATATACATAATATGTATAATAAACAGAAATAGAAAAAAAATATTAGCTGTAATATAAGTATTTATGGAACATCCTATTATTATTTCAGTAACTTAAATTACGAGATATTATCAAAACAATAGGTTCGAATATATCTAATTTGCAATACGTAATAAAAAAATTCAATTTGTGATAAATTAATACATTTATTTTAAAAATTAATATATAATTTCTTTAAATATCGTTCTTATTTTGTCAATAAATTTTTTGTCAATATTTTGTTATTTACCTAATTTACAATAAGTCATTTTATATTTATAGAAATTTACAATATGTTCTAATCGTTTTTTTATATTATTTTAAAAATTCTATATTATTTTAATCATTTTTAATATTAAAATTTATTTTATATCATTATAAATCATAACATATTTATTTATTTTCTTAATTATTATTAGAAATTCAATCTCCAATTCAAATTCTCAATTTATATTATCAGAAAACTGGATATAATGAATTCTCTCTGCAATTATTGATGGAAAGCGAAGACAAAAAGAACTGTTAACTAATATAACATATATAATATATAATATTTATTTATTATATTATATATTAATATATAATATAAGTTTCGAGATAAATTTTATATTTTTTTGTCAATAATATTTATCAATGTTTTGAAAATATTGCAATTAAAACTAAAAACTCTAATATTAAAACCTAGCTGTAAATAATCTTTAAATACATTCACTCATATGGAACATTATATTAGATAAGATTTGATATTGGAAGAAAGAAAGAAAAATTTCTTTTTTCATCGATAGAGTTCTTATAAAACATAAAAATTATCCGGAAGATAATTTCCGAACTTCAAAAACCAAAAGATCATATTGGAACACATCAGGAATATATATAGTTTGCTTATATGATAAAATATATATAATAAAAATATATATAATAAAAAATATAGAAATATAGACTACATACTACATATCAAAAAACATCAAAAATAAATCGAAACGGTCATTTCTTCTAATCTATTTTTAATGATCATTTAGAATGAAAGAAAAAACAAACAAATTTGAAAAAAATAAAAATGTCATTTTAACTACTTTAATTGATTGAAAAAATAGAAAAACGAAGAAAAGAATAAAAAACACAAGAAAAACTTAAAAAATAAGTTTAAGAAAATTAGAAAACTGAAAAAGATAAAGAAAAAACAAAAAAAACTGTACGTGTAGTTTGTTTGGAAAATAATGAAAAGAAATCAATATTCAAAATTGAACTTATATCTCCGAATACTTTGACTATTATATTTATGAAATATATACAAAATATATTAAAGTTATTCCGAATTATTTAAGATTATAATTTTTATTTTGATTAGATTACTAAGTGATTTTATGATTTTTCAAAATTATGATCTATCAAAATTAATTTAATTATTATGATAGAGTTAATTATTTTATCACTTTATTTTAATGTTTAATATTATTAATTTATATATATATAATATTATATTATATATATATAAATAAAATAAGATAGGAAAACATAAAATATATTTTCTATTTATTATTATTAAAAAAGTATGAAGCACTAAAAGAATTTTTTTTATAACAATATACATAATAATTTAAAATACAAATAAATAAATATAAATAAAAAAACATAAATAAATAAAAAATAAAATCAATAATAAATGAATATTTTTATTATATAAAATTATAATATTTTAATTGAATAATTAAAAATTATATTACATTTTGAAATTTTTTTCAAACAAATGTGATTTATTATTATTCTTCTTGCAATTTATAATCTATTAAAATCTTATCTGTCGATGACATCAACAGATAAAACAATGCGATGGAATCTTTACGCTGAAATAATATTTTTAACTGTTTTCTTCTATATGAAAAATATTATCATGCAGCCACAAGAAAAATATTTCGATGGGATAATCAATTGATGATAAATTTGATAAATTTAAAATTTTTCTTTCATTTTTTGTTTAGAAATCAAGTAATTTTTTAGAAATAAAATCGGAATAAAAATTTATTTTTTATTTTATTTTTTGTCCATATTTTTAATTTTAGATTTAATTACTTCATTGTTATTATATTTAATTTAATTTATCGTAATTATTACTATTATTATAATTATTATAAATTTATATTATTATAATAAATTTATTATTATCGATCAAGAAAAGCATTAAAAAATAATAATATTATAATTTTTATAAAATTTTACTTATAAGATATTTTTATTATTTTCATTTTATTATTACTTTATTACTTTCAAAAAAATATTTATTTTAAATATATGTATATATATATAATCTCCTTAAATTATAATTTAAATTATTTATAAACTATTTATTATATGAAAAAATATTTCAAATAAAAATTGTATAAAATAACATGTATAGTGTCTATTAATTAATTAATTATTAATTTTTGGATATCTACTATATTATAGTATCTGTTATAATAGTTATTTAATATTTAATATTTATTATTAATTTTATATATTAAATAATATTATTAATAATATTATAATATTATAATTTAATATTATAATTTATTTATAAATTAATATTTACAAATTTTTAAAATTATTATAGGATTAATTTTTATATTTTGTATATAAGAGATTGTTCAACTCATATAAGGTCATACAAGATTAAGAAAGAAACAAATATATAATAATTCAATCTTTTCGTAATATTGTATTTCATAATTTGTCTCATTGATAAGACTTGATAATGTTTTAAATATTAATTTTCAAATTACATTCATAATAAACGCGTATCATTTCTACTTTTTTTCTAATTGAATAAGAACGCATCATAATTATATATTAAATAGTTTAAATATTTTAATAAATTATAAAATTTTAGATATATAGAATATATAAAACATTTGAAATTACACGCAAAATTATTCTTGTTTCAATTATAGAAAATGTATATGTTCATAGAAGACCAAATATAAATATTGTGATAAGTAAAAGTTAAAATATAATATTTAAAACATTAAATTATTATATTTCAATAAATATTTAGAATATTTAATGAAATAAATAATATTTTAAACATTATGGAACTTATTAATAAAACAAATTGGCAAATAGAATGTTATGAAATGATTAAATTATTTGTCTCCTGATTTTATAAAACTTTAAAAATCATTAAAGGCACATAAATGTGTGAATTTATTTTGAAGCATGTTTTTATGTGATATAAAAAAAATTGTAATAGTTCATTTAGAAACTTAAAGGTCACTTTGAAATTTTTCAAAAAATATAAATACAAAAATTATATAAATCATATATTGTTATATATATAAAAAATAATTCCATCTTTTTTTCTATCACATTTTTTGTATATTAACTGTATTGTATATAAATTATCATGAAAAAAAAAACAATAATAACACAAAAATATTTTTTATTGTTTTTAGAATATATTTAGCAAAGCAAATAAATTTTATTTAATAGCAATAAAGAATTTGGTAATAATTTATTATTATATCATTAAAAATTTATATTTATATTTTTTATTTAATTTATATTTTTTTATTTAATTAAAGCTATTAGTAAAGCAATTAATAGATGAATCTTTAAATAACAATTAAATTAATTTCATTATTAAAAATTTTGAGTTGATTTACAAAATTATTAATTAATAAAATATCATATTAGTTATTTTTCTTAATCCCTTGATTCATAAATTCATATTCTTCTCATATAAATAAATGTTCTTCAACAAATTTATTATTATTGTATGTAAAAATTCTGTTTTTTTATATTATTTAATTTATTACTTATTTAAAATATTATTTTTTATAATTGTTATTAATAAAATTCATTTACGAGATTTAAAATTTATCTAAAAATTTTATTGTTATATTTGAAACAATTTGTTTACAATTAATTATATATTATTTATAACAAAATATTTGAAAAAAATACAGTATTTCTCGCTTATTTCTGTTTTTATTTTCATTCTGCTTAGAATTAATAGGCGCAGAATTAACTCTATTAATTTTTGAAATTGCTTTCTTGGAGAGAATTCTATATTCTATATTATATATCAGTGATATATTGACTAGTTATTATACCTCATCAAAATACGAAAAATAAAATTTGTATTTTTTTATCTACAGATTTCTTTTAACCAAATTATTAAAGTTTCTCCGATAAAAAAATAATATTAAATAAAATCGTATTTACATGAATTTAATATATATACGATTAAATGACGAGCTTTTTTCTTTATTTCACTCACACTCAATTCAATGTTTTTCAATCTTGTCTTTGATACATTGAAGAAACGAAAGATAGTACATACCATATGGTCCATATCAATAACAGACGCGTTGCAGATCCAACATGCGTCTACTAAGCGAGGAATACTGTATTTAAAGAAGAAAAAAAATGAAATTAAAAAATTGTAAAATTTTATATTTTTCTCATTTCGTAAAATCAAAGAATTGGTATTTATTTATGTTCTTTTTTTTTTTATAATCCCTTCACTAAAATAGAAAATAGTAAACAAATTTCCGAAAATAATAATAATACATTTAAAGATGTAAAGTGAAGATTATTTATCTATATTATAGGATTAAATTTTTTTATTATTATTGCAACGATATTTCAATTCACTTTTTATTATTATCAAGGGATTAATCACAAAGAAACAGACATTTAACCATCACCCAACAAAAAATAGAAAAACGTACCAGGACAGTTCTTGGTGATAATACAGTTATTTCCAAGAAGGAGAACATCCTGAAGTTGCATGCTGCGCCTAGCAACACCCAAGAGTAGATGTTCACCTGCGTGTGCCCTTAGAAGAGCCACTTGATCGTCAAGGGTTAACTCACTAAAAGCTGGTATGTATTTGGCCCATTGAACCAAGACAAGAAGTTGTTCCTTCATACTGTCGCAAACGTCATTTATATTGGCAATTTGTTTCGTGCTCAAATCGATCTCACTGCCTAGCTGTTTAAACATAACCTCGTATTATTCTTTACTCGATTTATTGAATAACATAGTAATTATATTAAATATTTGATATTTTATTAATTAATAGTTATAAGTTATTTTTAATAAAAGGAATATTATATATTACAATACTTTTAATATATAATAATATAAATTATTATATTATACTACAGTTAAGAAATGGAAATATTTCTTTCTTTGATTACTAATATTTGATTAATAGTCAAAAAAAAAAAAATCTTCATAAATGGTTTATAATAATCATACAGTAACAAATAAATATAATAGATATAAATCTGTCAATTAAAACACAATAACTTTTTTAAAATTAGATCAAATTTTAAGAATTTTTTTAAGAAATTAGAAAGATTAGTTTATTATATAACATCTATAAAAAGAATTTTAAAAAAATTACAATTGGTCGGAATCGTAAGGAAAATAGTAAAGATCGTTCTTTATAATCTTCTTGTCCAAGCTTTTTATAATGAAAATTTGAAATATACATATTTTGTAGATCATATTAATTACATACGAAATGTTATCAAAATTGATTAATATAGAAATAAACAATAGATATTGAAAAATATAAAAATCCAAAGATTTTTTTATGAAAATCTTAAAAATCTATAATTTTCATTTGTATTTTTAATTGTTTATAACTCATAGCAATGTTGGACGAAATAGTAACTAATTTTGATGAAATTTTTAATGTATATTGAAATATATTTATATATATATAACTGATATAAATCTACAAAATGTATTTTTTTAATTTTCATTATAAGTCCAGATAAAAATTATAAAGAGCATAAAAAGTTATAAAATTTATTATTTTTTTCGTGATTTTGATTAATTGAAATTTCTTTAAAATTTTTTTCAAATAATTTTAATTATTTAATTAATTTTTTAAATAAATAATTTTCATATAAAAAACTAATTTCAACTCAAAAAAAATCTCGTTTGCAAAATATAGAAAATATTTGCATTATCGAAGTCGAATCAATTTGAGAAAATTAATCGTGTTTAATAAAGATCTCACACATATTTTTTCTATAATTAATCTGAATATCCAAGAAGTATTAATATATAAAAAAATTTATTGTTTCTAATTGTTATTACAAAAAATTAATTATTATATTTCATTATTATATTATTTAGTATTTCATATTATGTTTAAAAGTATTAATTAATTTTCCACCTTTTTTTATAATCATTATTGCTAATTTATTTAAATTCTAAAAAATATAGAAAATAAACTTATATTAATTTAAAATAATTAAAAAATTGAAACGAAGATTTGAAATACTTAATATAATTTATAATTCAATTTATCATGATTTTCACCATTTCTTTCAATTTATATATATAAATATTTATAAATTTATATAATTTGATAAACTTAATTTAATACGAAATTAAATTTGTACTAAAATAATTTATACAAACTGACCTCGAGAGAGGCAACTTGTCTACTGAGCATTTCTGCCTGAAGAAGGGAAACAACTGAGAGCCCACTTCCATTGTTACTCTGTTCTTCGTAACTTGGTCTTCTACAGCTTATACGATCCCTTTCATTTTGTACGGCTATAGAAATAAAATTCGAAAAAATTATTTATTTATATATACACGGAGTAATTTAAATAAAAACAAACTCAGAAAATAATTAAATAATTGCAGGAAAGCTAATATTTTCATGTACAATAAATTTATTTTGGAAAAACTAGAAAGAAAAGGATTTTTTAGATTTTTTTTTTTAATTGAAGGTATTATTCTTTTTTTGTTATAAATAGTTTTTGTTTTTGAAATATTTTTTTTTGTACATAGTTTTAAAGTTAAGGCAAAAAATTTGAGAAAGCTTTATAAATACGAAAAAAAAAATGCAAAATATAAAATATCAATATTTATTAAATATATAAATATTATACATAATATACAATTATGTAAGTATTAAATCTTTTGCAAATATTATTTTGTACACATCATCTAAAATAACAGATGTACAAATAATATGTATTTTTTCTTTTCATATCATTCTTTGCTGTAGAAGCAATTTCTATCATTTTATCTTTTATGTAATCTTATAAAAAAAGCTAATGACATCAGATCGGTTATGACACAGGATCATCTTTGATTAATTTGTTTTGAAAGTTTTAAAATATTATATTATAAGCAAAGTATATTATCATGCTGAAATGTTTATTTAGTTACATATTTATAACTTTATTTATTCATAAACTTATCATAATTTTCATAAATTTTTATAAACTTCAGTTTTAATTGCAGTCCATATGTACTTTTCTATATAAATAATAAAATAATATCAATCTTTTTTTTATTTAAAAAATCTAATCTCTTTTTCCACTTTACAGTCATCTCAAATAAATTTGCTATAAATTTGCTAAATATGAAAAGAATTGAGCTATTTAATTTAAAACAAAAATGAATTTGATATTTTCAATGATTTCTGAAAAAAAAAAAGTTTGTTATATTTTATTTGAATCTTATATATATATGAATATATATATTATCTTATATATTGAATCTTATATATATTATGCATTTATTTTAATGATAATAATGATATCAATTTGTGTTTCAGAATATGGTTATTTAGTAAATAACAAAAAGTCCATAATGTTCGATGTTCTAAATCTATCTCTCAGTTAGTTTGGGGTCTTTATTTTCTATTCGTACTATACTTTTGTCAATTTCGTACACTTCTTTGTTCACTAATCCTTACTGATTGCCAACTGTTCAAGCTATCAATTTTCTATCATTTTCTATTTTTTCGTGTTACATTTTGTCTACTCAATTCCATTAGATAAAATTCGATTTTAATTGATCATTTGTTTTATTAAGTAAAATTTCGTATTATTGAAATGTCTTAGAAAGAATGTGATCTATTTGTACATGTATTTTTGCTTCTAACCTGCTATTTGTTAATATGAATATATATTTGATTGTGTAATAAAGAAAGATAATAAGATTTATTAAAACGATGAGAATTCACAAAAATTGAAAATAATACATAAAATGAAATTTCTTTATTAATAATTTTGAATAAAGAGAATCAAGGAAAATCTAATCTAAAAATATGGAAATAGGCAATCCTAGCAAAGGATTCTTTGTCCTTATAAATCTCATCGTATGAGACTTCTTTTCAGTAGTCAACTAAGATCAAAATATCACTACTTTTAACAGTTAGTCAAGATACTTTTACAGATCGTTTTTTTTATTTTTATATTGTACTATGTCGTATTCAGTTTAAATCCTTAATTTTAAAGGTACGATTGCAATATGGCTATTATTATTGAACAATAACATGAAGAATATCAAAAACTTTAATATTTTTGTTAAATTAAGATTAAGTAAAGATGTTAAAAAATTAAATAGTAAAAGATTCTCAAAAATAACAGATAAGATTAAATTAGCAAATTTAATGATTGTGAATTTAAAAAATGTAACACGAATAAATGATGATAATTTATAAATATAAATATGATATTTATTTTAAATTTATTAATTAATTGCTTAATAAATATTTTTTTATAATTTTTATTTATTCTTTTTTACGCCATTTTATATATTTCTTATATATTTGTTAATTATCTTTAATTTAATTAATGTTATTTCTATTTTATTTTTTATCTTTATTGTATTTTTTTTTTAATAGTTATAAAATAAAAAAAACTTTAAATTTGGATATCAATATAAATTTAATATTTTTTAAAACTTTTTTTTTCAAAAATAATCCTCAATTTAAAATCCTTTTTCAAGTATAACTATTAAAGGTTATCGATTTTTTAAAACTGTTTAGGAATTAAGAATGATATTATATAATCGTTTTTGATTTCTGTTTTTATTTTCTAAGTGCATTGTTTTCTATTCTAATTTATTTTGATCTAATTTAATAGATAATAAAAAATAATGCATAAACAGAAAATCTGCATTAATTGCTTAAAATTTAATGCAAGATTTACTTGAATTTATTATTCTATAAAAGTAATAACTATAGATAATTAATTAATAATTCAAGGTAAACATTCTGCAAAAATATTTTATGATTTTCAATATTTCTCTAGACTAATACAATCTAATATTTATCATAATTTTAATTTTTATTTCAGTAATCAATTTGAAAAATTTTAAATATGAAAGTATTTAATTAATAGAAATAGAATATACATAACGAATTTTAATGAATTTGAAATATATTATATAAATTAATTATCAGAAATACTTAATGTATCTAAATTTTTTTTTAATTTTTTAATTAATTTTTAAAAAAATTTACATTATACTTTAACAAAATTTGCCTAATTAATTTCAAATTTTAGTTACAGAATTCTGAAATTTTATTTTTATTTGTTTATATCGCAAGTGGTACAATTAGAATCGTTATAAAGAAATATATTAGAATAGAATTACTTTTCAATATAATTTTTGATTTTAATCAATAAGTGACATAACGAAAAATAAAAATAAATTATTTAGACAAAAAGCATTATATTATATATCAAATTTAAAATATAAATATTCAATATTCAAAAATGCAAATATTTATAATTAATGTTTCTTAACATTTTTATTGTGTGGTAATATATATGTTTGTAACGATATTCCAAATATTTATAATGTACAATTTTTAAAATTCAGATAATTTGTAATTATGATATATTATGTATATTAATAAAATTATATATATTTGAAAGTAATTTTTTCATATGAAAATTAACATTACATTTTCTATTAAGATTTCTATTACGACTATAATATCGAGCGGTTCAAACGGCTGTTATATCGATTTATTAAAAATTTAACACAGCTTAATATTGATTATAAATATATAATATTGATTATAAATTGATAAGTATTGTTATTAAATTATTATTGTAGTATATTGTATTGTAGTATTTTACTGTATTTTATTTTTATATTTATAATTTTTAACATTAATTAACGTTTGATTTCAATAGTTTTCATTGTTATAATAATAAAATTGTTACATTGTAATCTAAATCAATAATAGATATATCAAACAATAGCGATTTAGTTAGATTTGAAAATTTTTTAACAGAAATTTTTCTCAATTAAAATGATGATCATTATAAATCATATTAAAATTGACAAATGTTTTTCTTTATTCTATTATATTAATCATATTTACTATATATAAGTTTACATAAATTGCATAATAGCACAATAGAGTGTGTAGCTTATAATAAATAATTCTAAATATAAAGGGAAGAAAATCTTTTTATCCTATAATTGATGTTCAAATACTTTCGATAAATATGTAATATATGTTAATATGATAACTCATTTTAACGATTTAAATAATTTTTTTTGAGTATTCTGTTATATTAAGAAAAAAAAATACAAAAAAAGAAAATGAATAATTTTTCGCATGACATTCGCATGATAAATACAGCTATTATTTGATTCTCGAATGTTCATGTTCAAGGACATTTTTCTTGAGAGTTACGAAAGCGTTATTTCATGTCAAATCGATCACTTCTTGATTTCGATTTCTTAGATTATTATTTTATATAAACTCAGATATGATATAGAAATAAAATCAGATTTGATTTATCATAAGATTATTTTTTGCTAAGATATATTACTTTGAAATTAATTTATTTTCAATCTATTATAATAATCTATTAAGAAATGTGTTTACGAAGATACAAGCTTATTTTTTTCTAGAAAATTAATAGAGTGAAAATTTACACTTATATATATATATATATATATTTATATATATACTTTTTTCAATATATTTTTTTTTTTTGAATTAAAACAAAATAGTACAATAATTTTATTCATGTACATTAAAAATAAAATAATTTCATAAAAAAAATTCTATGATTATAAATCAAATTTCATTTTATAAAAAAAAATTAATATTATATGATGCGATTGATAAAAATATTGGGAAAAAATTATTATTTTTGAAATATTTTTTTGAAATATAGTAAAAATCAATATTTTTTTATTCATTTATCTTTGAAATCTAATATAAGCAATTTTTATGGTTATTTTCGAATTCAACATATAAGAAATCTTTTAATTTTCAAAACAACAAAATCTTGTTTATATCTTTTATTGTACTTGTATTCTTATTTTGTTGAATCTATTTTTCACTTAAAAAAAATATAAATATAAAAAAAGAATAAAAAAAAAGTGCAGTTGATTTTTTTTGATATTATTAAGAAAAGGATACTTTATAAATATATATGTAAAATTTATTAAAAATATTAATATTAAAAATATTAATCTTAGGAAATATTGAAAAATAAAATGTGGTATCATATTGTTGCATCGCATATCAAACTTGAAAAAATATCATTGAAAATTCATTGAATTCAACTTACTCTTCGAAATAATTTAAAACAAAAATTCTTAATTTTGATAATAATGCATTGATTAAACTAAATAAAAATACTATATTAAAATATATTTTAAATTTATTTCAAATACGATATGTTTAATATTATATAAATATTTTAGTATATTTTATATATATCTCGAATATTAATATTGAACGGCAGTTATATTAATTATACATAACTAAAATTATTAAGATATTATTATAATTATATACATATATATATATATATATATATATATATATATATATATATATATATATATATATATATATATATATATATATATATTTCATGCTCATCAAAATTAATATGTTCTTTATTTTAAAAAATTATTGTATTAATATATACAATAACTGTATTACTTTGTATTACTTTTAAAAATATTTTTTTGATATAAATAACTATATATATAAATAATAATATATATAAATAATAAATTTTTTTTCTAAAATATTTGAAATTATGAAAGTCTAAAATTTCATTTATTTATGAATGATTAATTTTAATTTTCAAAATAATTTAAAAAAAAGAAAATATTTTTTTATTGATTTTTTTTATTGAAAGTAAAAGACAATAAATCAATAAAATTTTTATGCTCACCTTCCATTTTCATGCCAGCCTTGAAACATTTTCTTAATCTGCAATATCTACATTGGTTCCTTTTGTCCTTGTCTATTATACAATTTCTACTAAATCTGTAACAAAAAAATATATTTTTAATTATAACTGGTTAAAAAAATAAAAAAATAATAATTACTATATACAGATATAATTATTATATCTTTTGAATTAATAATTAATTAGCTTTGAAAAAAGAAAAGGTGAGCATAAAACAAAAAAAAAGCAAATAATCAACACATAATTTGAATTTGGCTGGTCTTATTCAACTTGAAGAATTTTATTCTTTTAACATACGAATTTTATTTTTCAAATAAAAAATTCATTGTAAGTGCAGAACATGTAAATAATTCTTAAACTAATTAAGATTATTATTTTTTTTCAAATTCTGTACAAATTTATAAAAATATTAAAAAAAAGTTTAAATTTTTATTTTAATTCTAAACTAAACTTCAACCAGCTATTGTAAAAGTTATTATAATTAATTTTAAATAATGAAACTTATATTTATAATTTACTATTATCAATAATTTCACAATAATAGAAATATATGTATATTACGAAATGCACATAATATAAATATATATTCAAATAGATAATGATTTCATTTTTATTCGAATGCAATTTCGAAGATTATTATTAATTCACATCGATTACTTTTATAATTAAAAAATTTTGTATAATTATCGTTTTTAATGATTTTTTATCTATATGTATATCAATTTATTTGCCGTAATATTGATTTAAACTTATAATTCATATATGTTTTCAAAATTATGATTTTAAAAAGAAAGTAAGTTTCAATATTTTGAATTGTTATAAAAATTAATAAAAAGATTTATATATTAAAAGAGAAAATTCACAATTCAAAAAATCATTTATAGAATTTTATTTTTAAAAAATACAGAGAAAAAAATATTATTTTCTTTATCTTTATTTTCTTAATCTATTAGCTCCAATTCGTTCCTGGAGCTATATAGTGATAAAACTAATTTATTACAAGTTCGCGATTGCAAGTTCGATTGTAAGACGATTAAAAGTTGATGAATACTTTAGTGAATATGTTTACGTTATTACTAAAATTCGAGGTTGCAAATTCGGTAGAGTTCTAAGTTCTTATAGATTGGAGAATTCTAAGCATTCGAAAGTTCTAAAGATTCTGAGAGTTTGGATGATTCTAGTATTTTGAAAATTCTAAGCGTTTGGACAGTTCTAGTTTTTTGAAAGTTCTGAGAGTTTGAACGATTCTGAAAGTTCTGAGAGTTCGGACAGTTCTGCCAAAATGCTCTCTAAAACTTCTTCCATGCTTATTTTGCGAGCTGCGGGTTTTCAGTGAGATACACAACTCCAATAGCACTGTGGACCAATCTCCTGATTGAGCGATATTCTCAATCTAAGGAAAATTTCTGAGAATGAGTCTGAGGCACTATGCCATTTATAAAATCTACTGTTTTCAGAAAACTGTTCCATATGTGTTTGCAATAATTCTTCTCAGGTAGGATGATGCCGTTGAGACGGGTGATTGGAAATGTCATTTCAGACCCTAAGACCACATTGATATTCCAATCGAATTGTTTCTAAATATACAAAGCGAAGGTCGTTCAAATTCTTCTCTCATTATTCTGATAGCATCATCCTGTGCCATCTGTTCAATATCTGAACATTATCAATAACTTAAAAACTGAAAATTTTGAATTATGTTATCAGTTAAGTTATGCAGTATGAACGATATATGTAATATATATGAACGATACATATTAAATGCATGTAAAAGTTTTAATAAAAAAGAATTTACGTAATAAATTTATAGTAAATATAATATTTTTCGTCTTCATATTACCACTTAATCTGTAAATTTTCTCATTTATTTATTATAATTAATTTCATCTTGCGAAGAATTGTTGATCCCTAAAATCTAAGTTCAAAAAATATTTAGTCAAATAAAAAATTTTACCAGATTCTATAAATGAAAATTTACTTTGATCGAGATAAAAAGAATATTAGGAATATAATATATTTCGTTCGAATTTCCTAGTTATTTATTTAATAATCATTGCAATATGAAATTATCGTAACGGAATATCATTTTAAAGTATTAATATTGTTGACAAATCCTATTCCTGAGATTTATAAACATTATATTCGGAGAAATTTTTCATATAAAAAACTCTTTTTGTTCTTACCATATCCAGGCCTTTATTAAGCCTAAACAAAGAACAGTTTTATCTGAGAAAACTGTTTTTGAGAATTTAGCCGATTACTTAATAATTGTATATTTCTAACGTAAGGTCAGTTGAACCGATCCTAATATATTCTAGGCGCAGCTGATTCAAAGACAAATAACATCGTTCTAGTTCGAGGAACCTATAAGAGAGATGCATTTTTTGATCGATTCCTGTTTATCGTGAGATCTTTGTATACAGATCACCATCCAAGCGAGGAATTTCCTCGAATTTGATGGATATCGCGAACTGAGCACCGGCAGCGATATTATTGGTTATTAGCATGTCTCACCGAGAAACTGTGATCCTCCCAATTGAATCAAAAATTGAATTTTTCTGAGGGCATGGATATTATTTTATAAGAAGATCTCATTGTGAACACGTTGTAGTCCGACCACTGGATACGATAATTATATTAGTTTTGTTCTAACAACTCATTATACTCTGACCGTGCTGCGAGACACGATTATCTGTTTGTGAGAGACTCTGCTCTCTAATAGACACGCGCTCTGCACGTGTAATTATTTATACAGTCATTTTTAAGAAATATACCACTTGTTATGGCATCTGTCAAAGGACATTCAACAGCTATTAGCATATATCCACCAAAACCAATACAATACTATAATATTATTAGTGCGAATAAATGTTATTCATTGCTTCATAATATTTTTTAAAATATTATTAAAATATCTATATTTATTTAATTGAAATTAATTTTTAATTAATTTTAAGATTTATTTCTTAATCATTAAAGAAAACAATATTAGATAGATAATACAAAAAGCAAGATTTTTATATTTAAATAAAGTCAATTATAAAAGTTTTCATGATAATATCTTATTTAAATTTGATTAAAAAATTGTATTATCAAAATCAATAATAATTCTGTTTTATATACATAGCATAACATTCTGTTCTATATATATAAAACATTATGAACAATAATGAGTTGTATGTGGAATAATATTTTTATTATTGGAATATCGTAAAGGTGATAAATCAATTTTATAATTTTAATATTATTTTCGTTTTTTAAAAATGTAACTTAATACATAATGATATAAAATAAAATTAAATTTTAATGTCTTCTCTATTACAAAAGATATTTTCAAGATTACATATAAATAAAATACAAAATATAAAGAAAATGGTAAGAATTCAAAGATTAATACCATTGAACTCAAACAGATTTTTCAATGAAAAATAAATTATTTTATATATAATATACATTCTATATATACAGATTTTCAAATCTTATAAATGTTAACATCATATTTTTCAAGATAAATTTCTTTTGTATGAAGACTTTTATATATATATATATCTTTTGTTTTTTAATCCGCGATTTATCTACTATAGTTACATGACTTTAAATTAATTGCGGATAGTTAATACATACTGATTTATTTAACTATTTATTATAAATATTTCATTTTTTATCTTATTGAGTTTGTGAATCATGATCGAGAAAATATTGTCACAAAGATGATTTTAAGTCATTTTTATCATTATTGTTATTATTAATATGTCAACTATTAATATGATGAACATATTACACAGTTCTGATAATCGAATGTAACATAAAAAAAATTGCAAATTAAATATAAGATTTATCAAAAAATATTAATATTATAATTATCGTTCTTAATAATTTATAATATCAATTTTCGATATTTCGAAATTATAATATATAAATAGATATATATTTTATAATTTTAAATATACTTTGAAATAAATAAGATAAGGATTTAAAATATATCATATAAATATATATAATTATTAATTTATAAAATATATTATTAATATTATTAATATTATTAATATAATTATTAATTTATAAAATATATTTATGATATATTTTTTTTGATATTATATTAAATAATATAATAAAATAATACTAGATATATTGTTACGAATTAACAGCAAGAATGTGAAACATTATGTGAACCGCATAGGAAATGATAACATCGATTGTCATTGATATTTCAAATATTAATTTAACAGAGTCGCTTTCCGAACAGGGAACAGAACAGTCGTATTCTTCTGTCTGTTCTTCGAAATATTATATTGCTTAATAAATAAATTAGTATCATGTAAATAATTATAAATAAATTAAAAGGTTATAAAGAAATCTATAAATAAAGAAATATTATGGAAGATCAAGTATTTATCAGACGCGACAATATCATTTTATTAAAAAAAAAAATAGAATTTAATTGATAAAAATTAAATTCTAATATTACATCTATTTATTGAATTTCTATTTTGTTTCGATTGAAGATTTTTATTATTAAAATATTAAAAATGTTAAAAAATGTTATCAATTAGTAATGAAAATTTATCAGTCATCACTTCAAATAAAAGATATAGCTTCTAATGATAAATTAAAATAATTATTTAATATTTAACTTCTAAACAAAGAAAAGTGATATTTCAAATATATAAAATAATTAAGAACTAATTTATTATTTATAATATAAAAAATTCATAATTGGAAAAACAATTTTTTAGATTTATTAGATAAAAATAGATTCTCAAAAATACTTATATATATTCTTTTTTATTTTATTTAATAAGTCAAAAGTCACATTTAAAATGACATCTTTGTAGACACTATATATTTCGATAGTGTATAAAAAGTATATCGGAGTCAAGTAAAATTTTATCTTTAGAAAAAAAAATTATATCGGCATTTATTGTATCTTTGATAATAGATTAATCAATTTTGAATATATTATTAACACTCGATTTTTCTTCAATTTTACTCAATTTTTTCTAATACTGAAAGACAAATTTATAAACTTATTGGAATTTATATGGAAAAAGTGGTAATATATATTGATTGTTATTACTTTTTATCAATATTAATACTATGTTATATTATACAGTTATTATATTAGAGCTTTAATAATTTTTTTAATAATTGATTCCTTTTAATATTTGAATCAAGTTTCTTTTTCAATTATTATTATATTATATTATAGATTTTAGATATCCAAAGAAGAATGTGTAATTAGAAAAGTCCAAAAATGATTTTTTTTAGAATTTTCTTTTTTGAATTAAATTTGATATTGTATGTAGACTAGACATAGATATTTTTTTACATAACTTTTATTATATTTCTTTTGTTGTTTTTAAATATTTATAATAGGATTAGAATCTCAATATGGTATATAATATGATTTTTTAAAAAAGACTTTTAACGATGAAATGAGATATTTTAATTCATATTTTAATTATGAGAATATATATTTATAATTTGTATATAAGTTGAAATAAACTTTTGTTATGTTTTGTTATGTTTTGTTATTTATACCATATGTACAAAAAAATGTTAGAACATCGATATTTGGATCGGATCAAATTGGAAAATATCTCAGAATTCGATAATTTCAGGGTTTTCAAGAATTATACAATTATTAAGCAAAAATAATAATCATATATTTGATAGATATAATCATTATAATAATGAATGTCTTTAAAAAAATTTTGTCGTTTTAAAAAGTGAAATCTTTTTAAAATAAAAACTAATTTCAATTGTTTTCTTTGCTCTATAATATGTAAAAGCGTTTTTGAAAAAATTCAATTCATAGATATCAAAGTAAAAATTTGTTTAAAAATGAACTCTTTTTCGACTGTTGTATGATTCTTTTTTTTTTTTTATGAAGTTCAAATGTAGACTTTCATAATTAAAATTGTATGTAGTTCTGAAGTATTGTTTTCTAGAATTCCGATTTTTTTGAATCTTGAGATATTTTCGGGAATTTGACTTGATCTCGAGAAAAATTTTCGACCCGATATTTTCAAATTCTTGCATAGTAGGTAACATAATTTACGTGGTCAAAGAATATTTCTATTTTTGAAACCAGGCTTTAGAATATTTGCATTTAAGAGATTTGAGGACAAGTGATGAAGTCATTTACATATACATATATTTATCTTATTACTTTGACTTCAAACAAGTATCTACTTTGTTCAATAGCTTAAAAATGTCGTGAAGGTTTTATACATAAAGTATAAAATGGCATATATTCATAAATAAAATATATGATTAACAGTAAAACATATATGTAAGAAATAATGCATGCCATTATACTTTATTGATATTAATATTGTGATTATAAATTATTGTATACTTTGTTTATAATTTTGTAATAAAATTAATTATTTAATAATAATTTAATTATTTTTTTTAATTACTACAACTATTGAATAAACATTACAATGACTTTCTAAATTAAATCAATAAATATGTTGATAATGATAATGTCACACATGTGATACGAAAAAAAATTATATAATTCCTGTAACGTCAAAATATATATTCCATTTTATATTTATTCTTTCATATTTATACTGATTGTATCTTGTCTGCGATATCATAAAATATCGTTCAATATGACATAAGAAGATATGTAAACTCAGAATCTTTGATAATCTAATCTAAAAGGAAAAGAGAAAAAGTTTCACTAACCTGCAAGTGTATTCGTGTTTCTTTCTGACTGATCGTCGAAAGAAACCTTTACAACCATCGCAAGAAGCAGCACCATAATGTTTTCCAGTTGCGCGATCACCACAGATAGCACAATGTTGAGAAAGCACACCACCTACTCCCGATCCTGACAAAGTGAGAACTGAGCCTCCAGCTGCGCCTGCACCCATGCTCAGATCAGCATCTAGAAAAAAATTAATTTGTATTTATTAATTAATTTTTTTATTTTATTTTCAGATAAATAAAATTAAAAATAGTTTCTCAACTCTTTCAGTTTTTAAACAAGTTACATGGATTATTTTTAACATTTATTTATATTAAAAGACAAGATAATTTTTTATTTTAATAATTATTATGTATTTTAAATATGCTAATATTTGATCTAATATTTGACCAGGAAATATACATTTAATATAAATTATATAAATAATTTTTGAATTGTCGTAACATATTATAATTCTTTATATTATATATTGTTATATTTTACGCTTTTTTTAAAAAAATTTAAATTAATTGTTAATTCCTTGATTTTTAAAAAGAATTAACAATAATTAACAAATAGTCTAATTCATAAATTAATAGCACCAGAACTAAATATATTCGTATAAAATAAAAGGCAAAAGACATAAAAATCAATATTTTTGTAAAAAATTGCTATTTTAGTTATTATATTTTATTATATCATAAAGTATTTAAATATCTGAACATTTTTATGATTATAAAATTAATTTCGTTTTCCTTTTATTATTTAAATATTAATTTAACTTATTTAATTATTATTTATATAATTTAATATATGTATAAAATAGTTTTTGTATTTTTATTTATTAATAATTTTAATATATATATATATATAATGTAATATTTTTTTATTTACTATATATTTACTCAATATGTAGAATATAATATATGAAATTATAATACTATTTGAATATTCTTGTAACTGTTTGCGGTTTGCACCCGTTAAAATGCAATAATTTTATAATAAAATATAAATAAAAAATATATATATATTATGATCTAAATCAAAAATAGTCAACAAAGTTGAAGTTAATAAATATTAAATTTTATTCATGCAATAAAGTTTGAAAAATTAAATATAACTTTAATAATAATCTATATATTCCCATTAGAGCTTGTTAATCTTTATTTTTTACAATGACGGTATTTGAAATATTAGGTATAGTTTATATTTCAGTATATTTCCTTTTTTTATTAGTAGCAATAAATTTAAAAAAAAATATTTCATATTGCATTAAAATTTTAAAAATTAATTTTTTTAATTCAAGAAAAAAAATTTAATTAAAACTAAAATTTATTAATTAAATTATTGATATTTTTCTGATAAATATGTTATAAATATAATTTTATAAAAAAATTTAATATTATAATATTATTATATAATACTTAATTATATATTATATATATATATATATATTATGATATTTACTTTCGCTATTTTCAAAATTTATGAAAGAATTGTGGGATAAAATAATAAAAGAAATTATACATAGTTAAAATAAAATATTTATCTGTAATATATACATATGCACCTGTTTATCTATATACGATAAACATGATGATCAATCATATCGTATCTTACATTTCTTCATTTCCCTATTTTCTTTCTTATTATTTCATGTTTCTTTACATGCATTTATCATAGTTAACTGCACTATCAGATTTCATATTCTATTGTGACAATGAAAGTATAAATAAAAGATAAAAATAAAAAGAAAATCATAATTAAAATAAGAAAAAAAAATCAATAATAATTATACATGATTAATTATTTTATTAATTTTTTTAATAATTATTATATTTAATAATTTAATAAATTTTAAATTAATGATTATTGTTAGATTTGATTTATATCACAAATTTAAAGTTCTATAAATATTATAAATATATTTATTATAATATTGTAAATATTAACTATAATTTAATATTTACAAAGTTATGAAAACATGAAATTGATTTTCTTTTATTTCAAATATAATAAACTCGTAATTGATATATTTAAATTATATATTTATAATTATATACTTAAATACTTGATATATTTATATATTTTATAAATAATTTTGTTTTTTATCAAAATATATAATGAAAATGATTACATAAAAAAATATTATTCAAGAAAATATTTATATAAATTATATATTTAGATCAAATATAAGTAATATAACTACAAATAGTATGCTACTTTCACCATAAATTGTAAACATAGTAATAGCTTCCCTGTATTCATTTTATTTTGCTTATTATGTAGTTCAAAGCAAGAAATTGGAATAACAAGAAATTAACTTTCACTTGATATAAGTCTATGATATGCATATTACAAAGAATTTAAATCAAATATTCAATATACTATATGAAATTTATTAAAATAATAAAAGATAAATAAATAACTAAAAGATAACAAAATAACTAAAAGAATTTTTCTTTAATTTATAATCTTAATTTTAATATTTATAAATAAAATAATTGCTTTTTAAATTTAATTCATAAATTATTCTATAATTCATTAATTATAGAAAGCTAATTGTGAACAATAAATGATCTACTTTCAAACAAACTCACATAATGATAAAGCTCCTATCATAACTCTACAGATTGCCAGCTTGCTCATTTGTTTTTGCAAATATCTTTCTAGGAAGTACTAAAAATACAAGAATTATTCCAGCAATTATTCTGCCAAATAATTATTTTTAATTATTTGGGATTTTATTTTAAATGAAATATCTAGTGATTCACAGGAAAATAGAGAACGATTAAGTTATCATTTTGATTTTGACGTTATTTAAAAAACATAGGCTTCCTACTTACTTTTTACTATTTTTATAGAAATTATTTTCACAAAAAAATTTTGATATCTGCAACTTAAATATATGAATTTATTTTTCTTTTTAATTTTATTTTAATATTGCTTTTTAAAGTAATATTATGTTATATTTGTAAAGTTATTTTTCAATATATTAAAAGTATTAATTTTCATTTTATGTCTTAAAAATTATATGATATTGTGTTTTCTTTTTAAATAATTCTTTTTTAATTTGTGAGCCAAAAATTATAGGTATAACTAAATTAGTATTTTCATTAATATCATAACCGATATTAATAAATTTACATAATATTATAATTTTAAACACGTAATAATTTTTTTAGATTATGTGTTTTTAATTTTTGTATATATTTATTCGTATATAGATTTCAAAGAAATTATTTATTCTTTTTCACTTCTTTTAATTTATATTATATGTTTTAATATGAATAGAATAAATATCTATAAAAATTATTTATTTGATGTGAAATCTTTAAATAAGATTTATAATTCTTTCTTGAAATTCTTTCAATGAATCTGATATTTAATCTGAAATCTGATATTTAATCTGATCTATTCGAATCTATATAATACGTAGTATTGAAATATAAAAAGTTTTGTATATTAAAATAAGATTTTACTTTTTTAATTTAAAAAATATATAAATATATAAATATAAATATCAGTAATTTCTATAATTTATCAATTACTAAGAAGTAAATTCTGATATAACTTCAAATATTCCAACCAAAAAATTTGAAATCAATTGAATTGATTATTTGTTCATGTTCAAATTTATAATTTGAATTCAACAAGAATTTTTCTAAAAATTTATTGAAATTATTTAAATAAACGAATAGATAAAATAACTTGAAATAGATATCGATTGAGAATTAATATAAATATAACTTAATAAATGAAGGAACAGTATTAGTTTAATAAAGTAAAGAAATGTTCTCTGAAATCTTATTTCGAGAACGAGGATTATTTTCTTATCGGCTCGAGACGTATAAATAACGATATTCCGGTGATAAAGAATATTGATACGTCGATCTCTTTTCTAACAGGTTTCTCTTACGAAACTTTTATTTGTAATAAACCTACTGATAAGTTCAATTCTTTATCAATCATGCACAACATATGATAGACTCTGCTGTCTTCTCTAGGAAATTTTTGGACAAATAATTACAATCTCCGAAGTTAATATGTATTAATGATTTATAAATGATTTTTCTATTTGGAAGAATTTTGACTAAGATAAAGAGATAAAAAAATATTTGTCGAAATATTTGTGCTATTTATAATTTTATTTAATTTTTTTACATGTAGGTAAAAAGAAATAATTAAAATCTATATAGCTTCTATTGTTCAAGTTAATAAGTCATAATTAGATAATTGTAATGACTAAATAAAAAAATGTTGTAGATGATTTGTTATGTAAATAAGAAAGATATAGTGCATATTCTTGAAAAAATTATTGACAAAACAATAGAAAAAATTCATTAAAATAGCTTTTGAAATATTAATATACATTAAATCTTCATTAAGAAATATTTAATTAAAAATGAAAACATTCATTAAAAATAGCTGTATCTTTCGAGATAAAGAATATTATGATATAAATAATATTAAATATATAGAAATTTTAAATTGATCTGATATGAAGTATAAAAAAAGAATAATTTAAAATTTTGTAAAAGAGTTATATTTGGATTAAATGAGATTAAATGAGATATTAAAACTAATAATATATCAAAATTATGAAAATAATAATTTTTAAATTTTTTATTTTAAAATTATTAACAATAGTTAGATATTGTTAAGATTTTATGTTGACTTTATGACAAGACAAACAATATTTATATACAATTAATATAACAATATTTATATATTATTATTATAATAATTTTCATTTATTATTTTTTTAATTTTTAATTAATCTGTATAACATACACTTAATTATACCAAAATTTGTCAAAATGATAATTATAATTTCATAATAGCAAAATATTTCATAATAGCAAAATATGATATATATACATTTATATTTATTTATATAAAACTTATTGTTATTTTTCTAAAAAATTTTAATTTATATATCATATTTATATAGTATTTTTGATTTTGCAAAAATATTTATTTTTTCTATTTATTCATTACAACTTCATTTTTTGGAATTGGTCAATGGGATGAGCATTTATAAAATAATTTTCTTGCTAGAAATTTTAGAAGCAGTATCAACGATTTTTCTAATAGCAATAATTAAACACGTTGTATTGTTTAGGTTTTATTTTTGAAAAGCATACATTTCCGATATGAGAATTGAATTGAAGAAAAGCGGGGATGGATCCTAAGTCTAAAATTTCAATTTCAAATATTTATTATTTTTGGGATATCAAAAACTTTCAATTCACACTATTGAATTCTGTTTACACAGACATTTACTAATACAATGGTTTTACAATCCACAGAACATCATGTTGTTTTCTAGTTTAGTCAATAACAACATATTAACGATATTAGCTACAGTATGCGAAAGTATATGCGCTATGTAAAATCGATCTGATATGAATTTAACATTGTTGTAACTGTGGTCAAAAAATATTTTCTTTTTACAATATCGATCGTCTCATCTTAAACTATATTACAATTATTATTTCAGATTAATGATCAATTCCTTTTTTATTGAGTTTAATAAATTTGAAATATGTTATAAAAAGCTTTATTTTGGTATCACATTATTATATACATATATATTATGCATATAATTTATATATATAAAATAGTCCAAGAATGTTAGGATATCCGTAAACTTGAGATAATTTCAAGTAACATTTTCTTTTGCAAAAACTTGCATTACGATTTTGTTAACGAATTATTAAAAAACACTGACCAATCATGGAACGCATAACTATCGAGTTAATCGAGCCACGACAATATGTATTGACTATGGGCTGCCATATGAGCACGAACAAGTAGTTCATATCTCGAAGAAAATGGGTTGAATATTATATTTATTCATTGTTCATCATTGATGTCATTCATCACAGTTTTTTATCAATGAAAATATTTGTTATATATTTTATATTATAATAAGTAATGCATACATTTGCATTAAATTTTAAATAAAAAATTTAAAATTATTCAAAATTATTGAATTTATTTAGATAGATTTTTCTTTCAATCTCTATAGGCATCCTGTCTTAACATAATGTCTGGAATGATTTTTATTTTAATTTTTTTTTCATCTATTTTATATTTAATAGAAAATAAATATTGATTAATTTTTGATCGAAAAATATTAAATTCAATATATCAAATTTACTTGCTATGAAGCAAGTATTCAAGATGATATCTTAATACACACACGCATATTATATAAATATAAAAAAATATTTTAGTTATTTAAATTTTAAAAGTTTAAGTTATATATTTTCTGGTTATCGACAATTAGTTACATGGAATACTTTATAAATGTTAGGATCATTATTATTATTATTAGTCATGTCTGTATTGTATTGAAAGTTTTTTATTAATAAATTAATAATAAATATTCTAAAATTTTATATCTAGAATTCATTCCCCTCTTCTCTCTTCCCTTCAAATTTGATGATAATCGAAAGTTTGTTTTTTGAAAAAATACTTAGGATTTATTATTGTTTAAGAGAATTTAAAAGTTTTTAATCAATGGTAAATTGATTGAATTACGTGAATTTATTTCTTGTATTATAATTTTCATTTTAAATAAACTAACTGTTTTTTTTTTAAATATATCATTACAACAATGAATATAGTAAAACTATACATTCAACATTTATCGATAATATTAAAAATTATCGCAAGTATTTAAAATAGTCACGTGATCAATTTCATTGAAAAATAAATAAATATTCTGAGAATATCCGCGTTGTTTCGATTTACACTGTAGAAATTTTCACGTTGCCAACATTCACGTCAAATTTGATGAATGTTGCTCCTAATGAAAGTTCGTCATTTTATTTATTCTAATATAATCTATGATCAATATAATCTTAACTAATAATTTTTTTAATCCACGTTGCACATATTGCTCTTATTTGATTAGATTATGTGGATGCAATATATTTCATTCCTATTTTATACTTTCAAATTATGAAAAGATTTTACGGTTTCTGTTCTGAATACAACTTTATGTAATAGCTTTCAGAAAATTAAATAAAATAAAAGATTATTTAATTTTAATTGAACCATAATATATGTCTTTAATGTTTAAATATTTAGACAAAAGCTGTTGGTTGATTTGCCATGGAACAAATGAAGGATGATTCTTGTTAATAGCGAATTCTAGTACATATAAATCTGAATATTGTAGAAGAGAGTAATTAAAAATATTTAAATTTAAATATTATTCTCGTTAGATATAATATTTTATCAAATGCTTTGAAATATACGAAGAAAACTGAAATTTTGTTTATACCATTCTTATTAAAAAAAACAAAGAGTTAATTTTACATTTTTATAGAACAAATAGGATATTCTAATTTTTTTTTTCAAAATTAAAAAACATGTATAACATGTATAATAATAAAAATATGTATATATTTGAAAAAAATAATGAGTAAGATATTTTTTAATTAAAGGGAACAAATTTTAAATTATATTTTTTCAAAAATATTAATAATATAATAATAACAATCGATGAGTCTAATATAAAAAATAGTTATGCCATAGTAATAATGTTTATATTAAGACTTTTAGTGAAATTTAATAAAAATATTGTAATAGATTTTTCGTAATTAAGATTACAGATAATTTGTTAATATTATATGAAGATAATATATTTGAGGAAATGTTTTATTACATTTTTTATTTTACGTTTTGTATGCTAAATTTGGAAATTATTAAAAAAAAAAAAAGAAATTTTAAAAAATTTATTTTTATTGTAAAATATTTTATTGAAATTATTTTATTTTATAAAACATATGTTTTTATTTTTATTATATTATTTATATTTTTTTATATTATTTTATTTATATTTTATTGACTTTAAAATGTTTTGTAAATGAAATCTTATAAAAAAAATCTTATCTTTTTGTATCAATATTTAATTAATATTTTATTTTCATTAAAATCATATATTTATATAAATGATAATGTGAAATTATATCTTTCAAATTTACAATTGAAATTAAATCGATTGAAATTCTTGTACTCAATTTTGTGTAGTTTTCTTTTGTATTGATTGTAGAAATTAAAATATATTGGAAAAATAATCATTAAAATGTATAATTATAACTATAATAGATAAGAATTTTGCTAGTTATAAATCAAAAAATAATAACTAGAAATAAAAAAATTAATAAAAAAATTTTTTTTAACATTTTTCAACATAACTTTTTGCATTATCAATCTCTCAATTATTATACTGCAGAATATGTAAAAATATTTGAAACATTAAGATGGAACATGAATAAAAAAAAAAATTGGAATATATCAAGGAATTAATCAGGAATAGCATATTAAGTATAGTATTAGTAGATTAATGTTCTGATTTTTCAATGATTTTCAATTCCAGAGACAAAAAGTTATAGAAATAATCGTGTACACGTCATTATAATTAAAATAAAAAAATATCGAATAATTATTATTAAAGTTATGTTATTTCTGCAATGAATATACAAAGAAGATGATAAAATATTATATAAATATAAATAAAATTATGATAAATAATAATTACATAGAAAAGTAATACAATGAAATAAAAATAAAATGAAGTTTGAAATGTTTTATGATAAACCGGCGTGTTATCCAAGAATGATTCTATTTCATAGATTTTATTATAAGACATGAATTACGTAAGAAGATTTGTGAATAAAGGTCTTTGAATTGTTATCATTATTTTGTACATGGATTTTATTATGGAGAAATTGTAGTCATGAGATAATATCTCTTTATTTTTTGGATGATTAATATTTATAACATGAGTTATCATTTCACATATATTATTATATAATGATTAAAGTTGATATATTAAATTATGGTATTGTATTTCACATTCAAATCATTCTGCTTCCATTCACTAACACTAATAATCAATGATTCTTGTCTAGGATAATCTAATTAATTCAGAGATTGATAATTTCGATCATCATATCAGATGTCAATATCAATCGAATTTAGAGATGCATGTCTGTGAAATGAAAATGGACAGTTATATTCTTAAACTTGCCACACGCTTTAGCTTACTTGCACAAGCAATAAAACACAACCAATAGAACAATAGTGCAGTTATGCCTATGCAGACAAATATGAAAAATCATTTGATAGACCTAAATTAAAGAGATCTATATATATATGCAAAACTAGACTGCCTATAGAATATCCAACAAATTCAGAACTTATAGTTTATGAAGTCAAAATAAAATAGTTCAAGTTCATTTGATTTTATTTTAATTTTTAATTTCGTTTCCATTTCATAATATTCATATACTATATTCATATCTGTTATAATAATTGCTAATGATATAAGAATATAATTTTTTTTTTTAGTAATAGATTTTGTATATAAATAATACAATATTAATATATGAATGGTCCAGTCTTTAAACGCAAAGTCATTTTCCATTCTTGAACGTTGGTGTTAATGAATAGTTGTTGTTGTATGAATGTTGTATTTATCTCGTTAAACATTTATTATTTTTCATTTTCATTAAAGAGTTTAATTTTTAGAACATTTACCTTTCTTATTAATAAACAATTCTGACGTGTGTTTATTATCGGAGTTATATATAATAATTATTATGTATATATTACATAATATATGATTATCGATATTAGTGAAAGAATCATTCAAATTTCAATATTTGTATTTACTCTTAATCTTAAATGAGAGAAGTACAAATACATCGTATTTTTATTATAATTTCGAAAAAATAACATATTTTTATACATATATATAGTTTTATTATTATTATATTCATTCTTTATTGAAAAAAAAGACATTTAACTAAATTTTTTTTTCTAATTAAATGATAGAAATAGAAAATTCAGTAAGGTTAGATTTGCAAAATATTTTAAAAATGTAATTCTTTTTTTAAATTTCTTTTAAATTTATAATTGTAATTATAGTTTTAGTATGATGTAATATATTTATTTTCTTAATTAATGTACTTATATATATATATATTTAATAACAATTATAACAAAAATAATATTAGGTTGTGTCAATATTTAATTTTAGATTGTGATGCTAATATTACAAAGATTAATATAAGTCAAAGATGTATGACATTATAATAGAAAATATATGATAAAATAGATAACTATTTATATTATATAAATCAAAGATATCGTGATGACGTTATAATAAAAAATTGTATGATAAAATAAATAACCATTACATAAGATCTGTGTAACATCGTTTAAGATTATTTTTAAATGTATGCATATTAAAGTACTTATCATTATTTAGCAAAGATTGTAGTTCTGGAAGATTCATAGATCGATACAAAATTTGAAGGAATAATGTAAGGGAGAATAATGACGAATTAAAAATATAAAATTTTAATTAGCTACAACTAATTATTATCCTTCAAGATACTAATAAAAAACTCTCATAGATATAATTAATGCATAGAATGCTGTATAAATATTATGTCTGTATAAATATTAAATCAACTATCAATAATCGATGATAGCAAAATTTTTTATAGAGTATTTTTAGAGCATCTTATAGAAAATATTAATTACAGACATTATAAATTATGGCAGATAGTATAGAATTGCAACTAAAATTACTATAAAATTGCCATTTTTCGTGATTGTCTCTAAGAATTTTATATTATTTTTTATAATTTGATGATCAAACTTATACGAGATTTTTATTTCTCTATTCTTATTTTTATTTTAATATTAAATTTTTATTCTTTTAGTTATACATATTATCACGGAATTAAATAGATTTAACTTATCAAATATCGTCAGTCATATAGATTTAGGTTGGATAAAAATTATTTTAAAGATTATTATACTGGATGCTGATAATATCATAATATTTTTCTCATTAAAATTTTATATTATGCGAGAATTTTTTTTATTAATATCTGAAAGAATATTGTGTGTGTGTGTATGTGTGCGCGCGTGCGTGTGTGTGTATTTTATAAGCTTAATTTTCTTTTGTCGAAATTTCATTTAACTAAACTTTGATTTAATATTTGAACTCGATTTAATTCTATTTTGTATAAATTAATAAATATTTATAAAAATTATTAGTTAATTCTCTTAATTAGTCTAATTCTCAATATTACATTATATTTCAACAGTATGTTAAAGTCAGAATTAATTAAATTATATTTACATTAGAAAATGTAAATCAAATTGTTCAATTTCAGTCGTTTATTTTTTTAAATTAAAAATTTAATTTTCATGAATAATTTTCAACAATTTGAAGATGGATTAATTTGTTTCACTGATCAGATTATTTAATGCAAATTAACAACTACGGAACATACGTTAAAATTAGAATGATAAATAATATTATACTGGAAACATTATTTATAAATGAAAATAAAAATTAATTTTATTAAAGAATTTTATTAAGTTAAATTAAGTTCTTTATCAATGTACTTCAGAATTTTTTGATCTTCATAATTGTCAACTAATAATTGTAATATTGTTAATTTTAATTTAATGTTTTCATCATTGAATTCCATTCGTACAATAATATATTGATTGATTTAATAACAATAATTTTTTAATATCAGACTTATATAATGAAATTATAGGAGTTATATATCAGATATATTTTCAAATAACTATTTTTTAAAAATTTGATTTAAAAAATGTTGAACCTTAAAGAGTTAAAAAAATTCAAGTTTGATATTTCAATAAAATTATTTTTTAATTAAATATATTTTTAAAATAATTAAATTTATTAATTTGTACTTTCTTTCTTTAAAATTATTTATTTTTACTTAAAACTTTTAATACTTTTAAATTCTTTTTTCAATCATATATTTTTTATTGATTTTATTGATATTATTCCATTGTTTAGATTATAAATTTATTATATTAATAATAATATAATAATAATATAATAATTAATTTATTACAATAATTATATTGTTTATATCATTGATATTCTTTATATTTTATATTATATATTTAAATTTATTTTATTATTATTCGATCTTACATATAATAATCAAATTATTCTTAATTTGAAAAAGCCAATATAGTCACATTTTCTAGAAATGAATTACGTAATTCAAGAATTTCTTTATTATTTAAAATTTTTAATTAATAAATTTATTTAATACTGTATTAAATTATATTATTTGTTAAATTATTGAAATAATTACTTGATTTGTCAATAAAAAAATTATAAAGAGATTATGGAATTATATAAGTCATTTTTCAAAATGTGATTTAACTTTATTTTATCATTTTAAATGTGATTTAAAATAACTAGTTCCTGAATTTTTCATTTCTATTTCAATAAATTCTTGAAATTGTTGAATTCTTTGTGTTATTTTAATATTATTTCTTTAAATTGCATTCCAACATCATGTCTCGTCTATTTTTACGACGATGTTAGTATATATCTTAACGAATATCGCACAGTTTTAAAAATAACACGAAAACAAAATGAATAAATATTTGAACATCTGATGCTATTCTCAGTGATCATTGATACATTTTAACTACATGAAATAAAGAGAATACTTTCTTTCAGATCACTTATTTCATCTATTTAAATTTTAAGAAAATTATATTTCTAATTTATATATAATAATTGATAGTTTAAAAAATTCAATTGTTTAAAAATTAAGAGTATTTTGAAATCCTAAAAAATTTACTTCTTAAATTTTATCATATAATAAAAAAATAATAGAATAATATTATATAAAAAAAAAGATATGAAAAATAATTTGATTTTTTTTTTTAAAGGAAAAAATTTATTAAATTATTCTTTAGTTTTAGAGAGACTTATTACTTCATTGTAATAAGTAAAAAAAAAAAAAAGAAATGAAGCATTTCAAATTTTTATATTTATTTATTTTAAAATTTATTTTCAAAATTATTTATATTAAAGAAAAATATTTATAAAACCAAAATAATTTATTTAGTATCATTTCAAAATAATAATAATACTGATCATTATTTATAAATGGATGAAATATTATATAAATTTGTTTATTTATTTTTTTGCTTATAACAATATATGCTGTAGAAAATGTGATTCCTTTTGTATAAAGTAAAAATACCAAGTTAGGTCATCGTGGGGTTAAATATGCAAAATAATAAGGTCCTTGAGATAATATTTGAATATTTGTGATAAACTATTGTTAAAAGACCTCGAGTTAGTTAACTACGAAATAATTTTAAATCTTAATCTATTTATTAACATTGATGTTTAATTATTAATTCCACTCGTATATCATATTCAATTATTCATTCTAATTATTCGCATTCTTTGACATTACTTGATTCTTTGAATTTATTTCGTTCTGGATAAATCTTTAACATAGAATTTAAATTTTTCTATAAACTGCAATCAACAACTAAAGATAAGAAAGATAAGAAAAAAAATATTAAATATATAAAGTTGCTATATAAGTTTCATTACAAAATAATAAAATATTATTAATTAAGATTAAAATATAAGTCTAACAATAAATATTATATATAAAAAATAATAAAATACAAAAGATTGATCATATTTACTTTTTTGTATAATTTATTTTGCAGATATAATAAGATTGTAAATGTTATCAATGATTGATGCCACGATGATATTTTTCATGTTGCATTTTGTAATTAGATCATTTTTTATTTTTTTAGAATTGATTTTATGCTACGCACTGTATTATAAATACAATCATTTTCTGTAATATGGTTAATTCGTTCCGTGTTATATAGAATTGCGTTAAGCGAAAGAATTAAAACTAATACAAATCAGAAACAAAAGCATCGTGGATGAAAGCATCCTGTATTATATAAAGTTAACTTTGCTAAATTTATATGAAAGAACTTTCGCAATTTTTACATCATATTCTATTCGGAATTTTATTGTATAGATATATTTTCAGAATATTATGTTGACTATTATATATATATATATATAATACATTATTATACATACTATTATTATGTATACATATACATATATAATATATTTATTATGATATTTTTTTAATCTTTATAATATAGAGTAGAATGATTAAGTCAAATGTAACTCTTTTAATAGATTTAATTTTATCTAATTCTTGTTATTTAATTAGCGTTATCATTAATCGCCAAGTCATTTTGAATTAAAAACAATCCATTGATCGAACCGTATAAATGAAGATAATTTATTGTGATAGACAATTGTTTATAAATTCATTAATATATTTGCACATTGATATAAGCTTCATATCGATGTATCATGAAATTTTTTCTAATTTTGTTCTTAAACTAATTTTCATTTTTTATATTTAAATTATAAAATATTTTAATATTATAAAATAATTATAAATATATTAATTCACTTAAATCAAATGAAATAAATAAAAAAGCTTCGATATATTGTAATAAGTTTTTAAAGAAATTTTAATGAAAATTTTTTTGACTTAATATAAATAAGAATTTTTATATTAGATAATCAAATATTTATTCATATTAGATAATCATTAATGATCAGAAATAAATTCAAATAATTTAATTTTGAAAATATATATATAATATGATTTTAAACTTTTCTTTTTTATTTTTCTTTTTTTTTAAACTAAAGAAAGTCAATATTTTAATTAATAAATCTTGAAAAAGTATATAAAGTATATTCATTTATTAATCATATAAATTTATTTTTTAAATTCTACGATTTTTAAATAATATTTTATATTTCTATTGTTTATATTATCTTATCTAAATTTATATCCTAAATATTAATAAATGATTCCTGTGGTGATTTCCAATAACTTTTCCTTCACAAAAATTTTTATTTCAATTTTGTCAATGAATTATTAATAAAAAACATTGATCAATCATAGTGAATTTGTCAAACCGCAACATATCAGATATACACTGTCGGCGAATCATCACGCGACATACATAAATCTGAGCAATATGCCGAAACAAGTATGTTAAATTAGATAAAGATTATCTCGAATTGTACTTCACAAACAATGAATAAACTATAATAACCTTCGACATATGTTATAAAATATAAAATAATTTATTATAACTATAAATTATTAATATTAGAAGAATTTTTTATAATTTATTATATATTTCTATATTTATTTATTCAAAGAATTTTAGAATTTTAGAATCTCATAAAGATTTAAAAATTTAAAAATTTCTTTATTTTATTTCATATACATTATTAAAATACATCAATATATTATTTATAATAATTCAAGAAAAAATGTAGAAAATATTTGGAAAATAAAAAATGATAACGTGAATTGATTATTATAAAATGATATGATAATAATTAATAAATCATTCATTATAAATTATTTTAAGAATGTATGTTTTTTTTCATTTTTTTTTTTCATCTTAAGCACATAGGATATAAGTGATTTCTACATTATCGATAGAGAAAAGATAAGTCTGGAAGATTTTTTTTTCTATTCTTCTGACCTACTGACATCTTGTGTTCTTATCTTGCAAATTTTCCACGTTTTCTGGCCGTGATAGATAAAAGAATCTTTTGAACATTAAGACAACAAAAACATGAGACACAGAAGAATAAGAAAACATTATTTAAAGAACAGAGAATAGATGGCATAATTTATTCATAAGAAGATATACTATAAAACTAAAAAAAAATCACTAAATTTAATATTTTTATTATTAAATAAAGATTTTAAAAAGAAATTGTGTTTCATTATATTGCTAAATTATATTAGAATAATATTGAAATAAATGAATTGAATAATATGATGTTAATTAAATACTTTTTTGAAACAATTTTATATGTGCATTATATTTTTTTATTTTCAAAATTATATTTTTTTATGTATTTCAAATTCATCATTATTTATATAGATGATATGTAAATCACATTTATAATAAATAAAAATTGTTTATAACATTTTATTTATTTAATAAAATATTATGAAAAGATATTATTAAATATAATATACTATATTTTTTAATATTTAAAATCTGCTAAGATAATGTATTTAAAAATAATATTTTATTAAAAAGATCTTATTCATAAAAAGATCTAATTAATAGATAAGTACTGAATAATAGATAACAATTATTATTAATAAGAACACTATTTCTAATTTGATTTTTGTAATAGTAAGTTAATTAGTATGGTACAATAATATTAATAATTGTTATATCAAAAATTATTATATCAAAAAAGTTTTTAATTTAATAATTTTTCAATTTATTATAAAAAAATTTTTTTGTTTATAATGGAAAACTACACTAATTTAATTAAATTAATTTTTAATTTAAAACATAAAAATTAATAATGATTATAAATAAATTATATAACTTAATAATGGCAAACTAATAAGATAAAATAATGGGATAAAATAATACATAAAATAAAATTATAAGAATATAGATATATATGCATGTAATTTTCGAATTAATTTATGAAAAATTAATATATGCATTAGATTTATAAAAAGAAGAAATGAAAAAGAATATTTATCTTTTTCTGAAAGTAATATCATTGAAAATTGTAAAAATCAAAATTAAAAATCAAAGAAAAAGAAAATTGATATTCAGATGCATCTGAAAATAAATTGTGGAATGTCGTTTAATTTTAATGATAAAAAAAAATTAATTATTTATTTCATTATTTATTATTATTCATTAATTTATAATTCTTTTAAAAGTTTTAATGTCATATTTAATAATTACTTGAATTCTTCAATTTTTTTATAATATTATTGATAACTAGATGTATTTTTATTATTTTATCACATAATTTTTTCAATAATAATATGGATAAATATATTTCATTTTTAAATTCAATATTATATGCAATTTATTAATCTTATAATGTATTTGATTTTCAGTGATATAGAAATAAACAATTTATATTAAACTAATAAAATAAATTTTTTTAAAATTAAATAAATTTCAATAAATTAAAAATAATTTAAAAATAATTACCCAAAAATTTCATTTATCAGGAATAAAAAATAAAATTAGAAAATTTTCAATAAAATTTAATTATTAATTAATTATTACATAATTAATTTAATAACAGTTTTTTTTAATAATAGGTTTTTTTAAATAATTATTTTTATATATTTAATATTTTAAGTACATTAAATCTTCATTAAAAAATATTCATATTTTGATTTCAAAAATATCAGCAAGTCAAAAGAAAGATTTGAAAATGACATAGTTTTTTTTCAAGATGATATTTGTAACAAAGAAAAAATTATTAAAAATAAATATAATAGTAGATATAAATTTATAATAATAGATAATTAATATTCAAACATTTTTTTGAATTCTAAATTAAATATTTAATTTTAATAATTTATTAATCGATAAAAAGCTATATTTAAAATTAATTTAAAATTATATCGTAATTAGAATTGTAACTAATAATATATAATTATATATAATTTATATATAATAGAATAAATATATATATATAATTATATATATAAATATTTTTTATATATATATTTATTATTTAATATATTTAAATTCTAATAAGTATTTAATAATCAGCAAAATTCGAAATTAAATATATGTACATTTTTTTTTAAATTTTAAACATATTTTTGAATTTACCTAAAGATAATTTTAATTATTACTAATGTATCTAGTCCAAATATTTTTTATTAACATTCTATACATTCTTTTATTTTCTCATATCAATTCATTCTTTGAATATAAAAAAAATATTTTATAGGATAAAGATATAGTAATTCAATAAAATATATATATATATATATTTTTATAATTTATATTAATAATATATATATATATTATTATATTGTAAAATATAATACTTAAATGTTATAATATATATTAATATCCTTACGAAATGAAAAATGAATTATACATATGTATATATATATATTTGTCAAAGATGTATTTATATATTTACAAAATCGATTTTAAAAGAAAATAAAATAAACACAAAAATTTATAAAGAGAAAAAGGTTGATATTCATTTATAAGGAATTTAAGATTGCGTTAAATTAAATGAGACGGAAACAGAGCGAAATAGGGCGTTCATAGAGAAAAGCTATTTCATTCTGTAATAAATTATTATTAACTTTTGTGTTTGGGTTATTTATAAAAATATTTCAGGAATATATTAATACTCTATGTAATACATATTCTATATTACATACTACAATGAACAAGACCTGCCTTAACTCGAGCCAAAGTCTAGTTCCTGACCCTATTCACTTGTATCTTTCAATGATTATACATCTTGATGCTCAGTTAGTATATATTTTGTTATAAATAAATCTTTTTTTTTTGATAATCTATAATTTGATAATAATCAGAAAATTTATAAACAAAGATTAATTAAATTTAAAGCTTTCATACATTTAAAATTTCTTTATATTTTTCTCATTTAATATAACATAAATAATAATTATAATAATTACATTTTAAACTATCTTAAATATATATTTATACAATATTATTTTTACAATAATATTATTTTTATAATATTATATTATTTTTATGATTTTCGTTATTTTGTTATCAATGATTGATTATATTCTCAAATATATTATTAATTAATACTCATTCTTAAATATATGTGATCATTCTCAAAAATATAATAGAATAATTTATTAAATATTAATTTAAATTACTAAAATATATTAAAGTTATTAAGAATATAATAATATATATATATATATATATATATATATATATATATATATATATATATATATGCACGGATTAGAAAAAAAAATAGATTGTTAAATTGTTAAATACATATTGAATAATTAATAGACTCAATAGAACTATATCTCAAAAGAGATATAAATTTTTCCATTATTGAAATAAAAAACATAATTAATTCTAAGAATAAAAAATAAAGAATGATGGATAAAAGAAAAAGTTATTTTGTTTCATATTATATTTGCTGTACGGTATATTTTATATATTTCATATGATAACATTGTATATATATATATATAAAAATTATAAATTATTTTGCTGATATACGATTATATATGAAACTAATTCTCTATGACGTAATTATTGTACTTCATTACATATATATTTATATAGTAGCATAATATATATAGTAGCTTACTCTACTTCTTTTTCTAATTTTTTGAATGTTCATAAAATAATTATTTTGTAAATAATTATATGATATTTAACTAACAGAATCATATACATACATATATATAAGTATGTAAATATAAACGATTTTGGAGACTTTTCAATTTGTTGAAAGATTAATAGCCTCAAGCTGATTAATATAAATATAACTGAGCAATTTGGCAATGATTCTTTTCAAACTTTAAAACTTTCACTTCTATGCCTAAAGAGATAATAGATAGATTTCAAGATTTTCTATACGAAGATTTTATGAGATATTACGAGATTATAATAGTATGTTTAAAATATTCATTTATATTGTTTCAAAATTATGAGAATAGTACAATTAACAAAGTTAAAGGGAATGTAGAAATCACAATGAAAATTAAATTTTTCTTATTCTTTCAATAAAATAAAAAAATAAAATAAATTTATTAAGATATGCTTTATCAATTTGAATGAAACTTGTTTCAAACATGTTGTTATGATAAAATATAAAAAGAAAAATAACAAAAATTGCTGAATGGATATCAATGATAAATAAATTGGAAAAATATAAAAAGATTAACATGTTGTTTTATAGCAATGGAGATAATATCTAATTTAGCTCTTATATAATAAATTATGTTAATGCAAGCTAATTTCTATTTTTTTTCTAAAGATATAATATCATTCACTAAGATATAACAAATTTTTTTATTTACTTTTTTTCCTATTTACGTCATATCAAAGTTAGATAAAGTTACAAATCCATATGTAATTTTTTAATACAAATTTTCTTTTTTTAATAAAATTTTGTTACACATTGTCATTTTTTTTATTTTTCTATTATTAAGTTCATAATTTTTTTATGTGACTCATAAAAATATATTTGAAAATAGCCTATACAAATTGAAAAAAAATTTTAATATGCGCTTAAGTTATATTATTTAATAAAAGCATTCTCATTATTATATTTTAATAATTTATATATATTTTATATATTATTATATATATTACAATAATAATTAATTTTTATTTTCTTAGATTTCAATTTTAATTTAATTAATATTTAATTAATATATTATATATTAATTATAATTTAATAAAAATATTCTCATTAGTATTATTATTATTATATGATATTATTATATATTAAGTAATTTATAATAAAAGTTTAAAAATTAATGCAAGTAACATATATATATATATATATATATTATATAATAATAATAGTAATATATAATAATAATAGTATATAATAATAATAATATAATAATAATAATAGTAATAATAATAATAATAATAATAATAATAATAATAATAATAATAATATTAATAATATTAATAATAATAATATTTATATGATAGTAATAGTAATAAAAAAATTTTGAGTTAATAATACACAATATAAAATATTTTAACATATAGTTATATTTTAAACTTTGTATAAAAAAATAATTTACTTATTATAAAAAAATTAATTTTTATAGATTTTAATTTATTTATTTATATATAGAATATGAACATAATATATAAGAAGTACATGAGTTAACAAAATAAAAAATTTATATATATTATACATTTATAAAAATAAAGAATGATTATAAAAAAATTAATATATTGCAAAATAATTTAATTATTTGATAAAAACTGGTATTTTTCATTTATATATGCTATGTTTATAAAAACTTTAATTTTATTAATTGCTTCAATGAAATTCAATATATTATTTTTTAAATATATTGCTTTATATTTTATATTTTTATATGTAGAATATTTAGACAATCAAAAATTTATTTTCATTAATTATAAGAAAATATTCATATTCAATAACTAATAAAAAAACCTTAAATTTATATTATCAATAATGTCTTTAATATAATAAAATAAAACAAAATATTTTACAAATTAAAAATTTTGTAATTTTATGACTATTAATAAATTATTTTTTTTATACATTCATAGATTTTCATTTTTATTTATATATTTTATTTTATTTATATTTAATAAATTATATTTAATAAATAATTTTAATCTTAGTTTCCTTTTTATATTTAATCTTGCAATAAACCTCAATTTCATTAATTCTTGAATTCGTAATGATCATTTAAAAGAGATAAATAATGTATATGTAATGAATAATCAATTATCACACTGATATTATATATTGTCTAATATTATTCAATATTTTGATAAAACTGTATAATATTATATATTCAATTAGTATATTTTAATATTTTTGGAACATCTAATCTACTATAATATTTAGATATTTTTGATATTATAATTATAATATATATATACATAAAACTTCGATATTCAAAAATTTTTAAATATATATATATATATATATATATATATATATATATATATATATATGTGTGTGTGTGTGTACATATACATATTTTGATAATATTATTACAATATAAAAATTTTTAAATAATTAAATGTTCCAATTTCTAAATACACTTTATTATCAAGAAGAAAAAAAATTAAATATTGCAATACTTAAATCGAGTTAAAAAAAATTTAAATTAAATGAACTATTCTATATATATATATATTATATTCTATATACTTTAATAAGTAAAAAAAATATAAGTATAAATATAATAATATAAGTTCATCCGCATTTCTTTATAATAATATCAAATATTAACAATTTTATGTTATAAAATTATTTAATCAATGTGCCATTTTATTTAAGACTTTGTGCCATCTTTTGAATGATTGATGAAAATTTTTTTATTATTAAAATCTTATTTTTTTTTTGTATTAAAAAATATAAAGTATATAAGATATATAGGATTATAACTTACTAAAGAATCAAATGAATCAAGATTTGATTTTCATCAATTGTTAATTATAGGCAAATTATAAACGAATCAATGCAAATATGATTTCTATGTATAAGGGATTTTTATGTATAAGATAAATGGCTGAAAATTTCATAAATATAATTTAAAAATATATCTCAGAAAATAAAAATATATTGATATCAAAATAAATTTTGAAAGAAATTATATAGATTAACTATCGCGATTCAATGACTAGCATTTTTAATTTTTAATCCAAAAAAATTCGGCGATAATTAAAAAATGATAGATTACATAATTTGAATCTATCAATATAGATTATTTATATCTATATATATTATATATATAATATATAATTTATATTATATCAATATATTATAATTATTAATATATTGAATCTATCAATATATTAATTCCATTTTTAACTTCATTATTGAGTTTTTAAATTTTATATAATTAATAAAATTACTTAATTTTATATAAATATTATATATATAAAATAAATGACACCGATTGTCACACATTATTTCTTAACATTCATTGATTTATAATTGAAGTTAGTCTCAAATTAAATTTGGCGCTATTGAATTTTTTTTATTATTTAATGTGTTTTATTTTCATTTTTTATTTTAAAATGAATGAAATATAATGCATTCATCTTTTTCATGTTTTTTTGTAAAATATTAATTTTATTTTAAAAAACAAAATAATTGAGTGTTATGAGAAGTATTCAACAAATATTTATATCAATGAAATTATATCAGAAGAGAGAAAATAAATATTATAAATATTAAATATATAAATAAAGATTATAATATATTTTTTACTGCATTTTATATATAAGGCAAAAGAAATAAATTAAAAGTATATTATATATTGTATTTTAAATAATGTTATAAGTTAAATTTTAATAAAAAAGATCCTGTGATAATTACATAAGAGATTTTGTTGTATTATTTATTTTTACTTACTAAAAATGTTACATTTTTTAAAGAGTCAATTATAAAATTTATTTCAATCTATAAAGAGTTGTTTCTATTATTTAAATTAAAAAAAACTAAAAAGTGAAATTAGAAATTTATTTTGAAAAATGAAAGGAATTTTTTTATATTTTTATTTTTGATTTTGTTTGTATAAATATTTATAAAAAATAAATAATACAGTTTTGTGAACTGAAATTCCAAAGGAATTATATAATATCAATTAATTTTCAAATATTGATCAGAAAATCTTAGAGGGACGAAATTTGATACATATGTTACATAAAAGTGATATGATACATATGTTACATTCAAATATTCAATGTAGAAACGAACAACATGATTTTCTTTAATATTTTTAAAAACATTTAAATTTCTAAGCAATAATACTAATAATAGACATTAAAAGATATTAAAAGAAAATTAAACAATTCTAATGAGTATTTTTAATTTTATTTTCTCATCGAAATGAACTTCTCAATATTCTTATAAATATTTTTCCAATGATCCCGTTACTGCAACACGACATGCAAATGATGCACATAAACGCATAGATTATATATATAGAGAGTAGCAAGTGGATAAATAAAATTATCGCAAAAACACCTGTTAACCGACAGTCTCTTTTTTTCTATCTTCGTTTCTCTTGATGAGAATGATTGAGCAATATCTTAATATCATGCAAGCGAGTCGTTTTGTAACGTCATATTCAGTGTCACAGAAAAACTAGAATGATTGAGTGGTGACCGGGCCTTGATCTCGTGAACAAAAAAGATGGCGGCATCTTATCGACTTCTTCGTTCCTGCCTGAAATCTAATTCTATGTCTGATCGTAAAATAATGGATTATTTGAATAGTAAATGTTACGAAAGAATATTATTTTTTTTTTCCTGAATATGAATGAATTTTTCTGAATATATTTCGATATTTTTTTCAGCATGCTTTTTTATGAGATATTAAAATAAAAACAAAGGATAAAATAAAATAAAGAATTAATTATCATTGATAAATAATGGAAATTCATAATTGTTTATAATATCATAAATATTAGAAATTCAATAATTCAAATTTAATTGAATTATTTGATTCGATTAATAAATTTGATAAAATCGATTTGGATTAATCTAAATATCCAATATCATTATGATATATTTTCATTAATATTTCATAATGAAATAATAATTTAAATTTACAATTATAATAATAATTAATTTTTAAATTATTTTAATTCAATTAAAATATTTTGAAATGTAGAAATTATTGAATTTTCAACAAATCTGTATAAAATGATAATCTTATATATTCAAATTATTAAAATATAATTTCTTCACTTTGTGACAAATAATAATAAATTTATCAATAAAAAATCAATCCTTGAATCTATATAAGTAATTTTAATCGTAAAAAATCAAAATATTTATTATGTTAAATGATAATATCATATAAAAACAAAATCAAATATTTGTAACTTTACAATAGAACACAAGAAATTGAAAATATTTAAAACATATAATATATAAGAATTATTAAAAATTACAAGATTTTTACTAAATTAAGGATTATATTGAATTACAATTATAGTAAATATATAAATCAATTTTTAGTGCATTCTTTATATGCATTCAATGCATATATTATTACTATTTTTCATATGGTAATAATATTCTATTCTCAACGAATAATAATATTCTTTATTTAATTTTGTAATGGCACACATTCATTATTTCTCTACTTTTTCAAACTGAATTCTTGTTTTCGTAACTATATGGCAAATTTACAAATAAAAAAACTTTTAACTTCCTTTTTGGATTTTTGAATTATATCGAAAAATTAAATACATTTAACTACTATTTATATTGTTAAATCTATTATTATATTTAATAATATAATTAATTATATAAAAAGATTGAAAATATATTGAATTTTTTTATAATTTTTTTATAATGTTTTTATAATTTTTTATGTGTAAATAATATAAATAATTTAAACATGTGAAAGATTCTTTAAAAACTTTATACTCAATCATTTGATGAACTGAAAAAATTGTATCATTAGGAGATTTATTATTTTCTATTATTATAATTGATAATGATACTATTAAAATTATGCAACTATGTTTTTCAATTTCATTCATAAATTTTCAATAACGAAGTGTAAAAAAATAACGATTAAAATTATATTTAGAAAATATAATAATTTTTAATTTTTAGAAAACATTATAATAAAAACTTATTCTATTTAATTCTATATAGATATTATTATGATTTATTTCTATCTTCCTTATCAAGACGATTATTATCTTTTGTTTATTTCGTTATTGTGTATATATGTTTCTATTGTTATTTCGTTATTGTATATATTTCTATATGAAAAGCTTTACAAATTAAAACTGAATTTGTAAATTTGTTTTAATTTAAATTATTTACTACATACTTAAATGCAATTTTCAAAATTATGCGAATTTTTGAGATTCGAGTTCTATTTAAATTAGAAATTCTTTTCGGAATTGAATTGAGAATTCTGGAAGTTTGTAAGTTAGTAAAATCTTCTAAGTCGAGTTCAAAAATATCATGAATCTAAAAAATTTATATATCATATAAATATGGTGCTTTTTTGACTTTTCGTCTGAATTTTTAATATTTTTTTTATAAATTTAGTATTCTAATAATAAAAATCAAATATAAAAATAAATTCTACAAGTAAGAAATATAATTTATATATATATATATATATATATATATATATATATATATATATATATATATATATATATATATATTATAAATTATATTTCTATATATATGAAGATGATTTTATTTTAAATTTAAATTCTTCATATATATATGAAGATGATTTTATTTTAAATTTTAAGAATGAAGAAAATGCAACTATTCTTTCTTCTGATTTCTTTTTGTTCAATTTTTTAATGTTGCTAATATTAGAAAATAATTGTTTGGTGGATATTTATAGTAGAAACGATTTGTAGTATTAACGAGATATTCTTGTTATTGCTGCCACTATTGGGAATTGTTTGCAATTACATTTCCATCAATCTATTATGTCAGTTTTTCATAGAAGAATCTTTTCTAAGAAATAAATTTGCATTTCTTCATTTACGTTCAAAGATTATTATTTTCTTCTGTCACAATATTCAAGCTCTCTTAAAAAGAAAAAAAAAATCATTAATTTAGATCTCGGTTATATTATGGAATTTTAAATTAAAATGTAAAAAAAAAAAAAAAGAAATATTTATTAAAAAATATATATATAATAATTGTGAATTGTAATGATTTATTTATAAGCAATATTCAAGAAATATTGTCGATTGTTTTGGATATTGTATTTTAATCAATTTGTATTATTATATTAAATTGAAAACTGAATTATAAAAAATTATATTTATATCGTTATGAGTTTTCAAATCTATGAATTACTGTCTGATTCAATAAATGAAATTTTAAAATATAAATTATTAGAATATAAATATTATGTACTTTTATAATTTCAATCAAACTCAAATCTCGTTTTTAATCGTCTTTAATTAATAATTAATTACCTATGTTATTTTATCGTTATTGAAATTTGAATTCAAAGTAGCTTGAGTAACTCTTTGTAAATTGAAATTTAGAAGATAACTCCGTGAATTATATTATTATTATCATCATTTTACAATTTGAAATAGAAATTAGATATATTTTATAATCTATAAGTATTCATTGATTATTCAATATTGTTTCTTTTCTTTTAATTATTATAATTGTTTGAAATTTCCGAAATCAAAAAATGATATTACTGAATTTTTGTTTCTTTTTTATTACTCTAAAAAAACTTATAATTCTTATGCAAAATTTTATATAAATATCATATAAATATGGTGATTTTTAAGTTCTAATATATAAATTTTTCTGATATGATAAATTTTCATTAATTGAACATTTTTATTACTTGAAAAATTCGAGAAAAATTTTCATAATTCAAATAGTTTGTCTCTTTTCTCGAGATTTTAATTACTAAAATTCGACTTTTTATTTATACAGTATTAATACATTTGTGGAAGTTTAATTTTACAGACACAAAACAAAAATAAAAATTAACATATAAAAATATCCACTTATTTATTAAGTTATAAGCAATTTAAATTTTTTTTAAATGACGAAGACAGAATGAAATAGGGATGAATTTTAATGTATTCCAACTCACTTCAACTAATATAAAATTAAATTTAATTATTTATAACTTAATAAATAAATCGCAATCATTTTTGTATATTAACTTTTATTTGTTTGTTTTAACCTTTCAATCCTGTAAAAATATTTCACGAGCATATATGATTTTAGAAATTTAAGATACGCAGTATAAAATAAAGCATGAATATTTTTTTTATTTTACTCATAAATTTTTTCTTTCTTCTTTTTTTTTCTTTCTGTGTTTCTGTTTCAATGTTAGTACAAGATAAATAAAAAAAAGAGAGCCACCAATCTTCCCAGATAACTCATGCATTGTATGATTTTATCCGCAATGAATTATCCGGATGAATATGAAAAATTGTTGCAAATATAATAATATGCATAAACGCTTAGACACAGAAAAAATGATGCAATTATATTTATATATGTATATGCAATTTATAAAAAATAAATTTGATTCATTAAATAATATAATTAGAAATGTCAGTTAGATCGCATGATAAAGAAAAAATAAATTAAAGTGAATGTATAAATTAATCAAAATTGTTTAAATCGTGTGATATTATATATAGGATTAAAAAAAGTTCATCAGTATTAAAAGAATAATTTATTATTGGCTTATATTATTATAGATAACAGTTATATTATTAAATTCGGACAAAATGATGCAACACTAATGACATTATCCAAATATGAATAATTATATCGTTCAGTGCAAATAAATAAAAGAACTGACAATTTATTAAAATGGTATCTATGATTTGAACATGTTTGCTTCAAAAAAAATTTAAATAAATTGAAATATAAATTTGAATTTATGTTCAACTTTATTTAATATAGATTATAAAGATATGTAAAGTATGCAAAGAAGCAAAAGTATGTCAACAACCGTACAAGTCGAGGCAATGAAAGTTTAGATTAGAGTATATTCAGATATACGTTCGATGAAAACAGAATCATTCGGTAATGCGAGATATTTCGTAACATTTATTATTATTATTTCGTAACATTTATTTATTTACCAGATATAAAAACGATGATATTGTATCATAAGTCGGATCTTACTTTCCGGAAATTGTAAACATCGTTTTTAGAAATGAACTAAATGTCAGATAATGGAAAAGAATATTCGAAGAAATTATTTGCGAAATTCTTTGAAGATAAAGAAATAAATCATCGACAGATATACAGAGTGAATGTAGCTGAATAATATGTACGATCATATATGTATAGAATAATTCTTTATATAAAAAAATAAAAAAAAAATATAGAATATTTTTTTATCGCAGGTTTCGCTTTTGAGAAAATCGAGTTTATTGCCTCTATGAGTATATTCTACAACAAAATGAAATAGTTGAACGCGAGAACCATACGGTTGTAGAAATGGTAAAATTTAGCCTGCATGGTAGAAGCAGGTCTTCCAAAAATATATTGGACCGAAGCAGTAAACGTTGCAACTATATGTATATGAAATAGATGTCTTGCTAAAACACTAAATGATAAAATACTATTAGAAGTGTAATAAAATTGTCCGTTGTTCAAAAATCAAATAAAAAATCTTTACGAATCACTGGATTTTTAAGAATTTTTACGTTGGAAATAAGGGAATAAAAGATAAAGTGTGGAAAATTTGAGGCAAAGAAAAGGAAATATGTGATATATTAATTGGTTACGTATCAAAAATGTATTGATTTCAGAAACGAAATACAAAAATGGTAATGAAAATGCAAGTTATGAAATTCATCGAAATAATAAAATTAAATATATTGATATTTATAATATTTATAATATCTATTCATTATTAAATTTTAATGATAAATATAAAAAAATTGATACAGATTAAAAAAAGAAATATAAAACTCAAAAAAAAAAACGAATAATAAAAGAAACGCAGATTTTGATATAGAAATCGATAAAGAATCGATAAAAATATTTAAAACGTTAGAATAAAATTCATAACGTAGATATAAAAAAGCAAAAAAAAAACTTATTATAGTAACTGAAATATCATATGATCCAACTTAGCATTAAAAAAAATAATGAATCGAATAGATTTAAATGTTAATAACTTATTAATAATATAGTATATTCTTTTTTCTAGAGTAAAAAAGTAATAAGAAATAAGACTTTTATTAGTTAGATATTTATTAGTAGAAGATATTTAAAACAATAAATATAATAATAATGATTCCATAAACAAATATAAAGCTTGATTAATAGTATACAATCGTATAGGACGGAAAAATATAGATATATTTGTTCTTTAGTATATCATGAAATATCGTTTTGCATTAGGTAATATATTAAATATAATTCTAATTTGTTTAAGAAAAACAAAATTGATTTTTACATCTTTGCTTCCGCTCACAAAAAAATTAATAATTCTATTATTAATATATATATATACTCTCCTCAATAAAATTTAATTTTCATTTGAAACATTTTAAGTAATAATACTGAAAAAATCAAGATACAACGAAAAGAATCACATTTGAATATCATGAAATCTTTGAATTAAAATTTGATTATAATTATGATTTGGTACTATAAAATTTGTACTATAAAATTCCGTTTATGTAGTTGATTAGTTAGGATTAATTGATGGATTTTTATTATATTAATTACTCCACAAATAAATATCAAATCTAATAAAATAGTAACAAAAATTATGCATAAAAATGATATCACAGAAGACGAAATTCAAGAAAGGACAAGAAATAACACAAATAGAAAAATTTATTTCGAAACATACCGATATAATGAGTATAATAAAAAAAATTTGATAAAATCTTTAAATGAAACTGATTAATTTTACTTTACTTATTATTTATTATTATTATATACTATATATTTTATTATTATTATATTACTATCATTTATCTTAATTACTAATGTTTAATATTTTGTTTTTCTGAATAAAAATTTTTATATTTTTTATTATTTTGAATAGCATATTTATTAATGTACAATAAAAAATATTTAGTTCGGTATAAAATAAAAAATTAATTTGCTAAATATTACATATTTATTTTTTTTAATTTTATTTTCAAATGTGCTTTAGAATTTTAATTATAAGCATAGGATTGAATCCATTTATGTGAACATAAATTGTAATTATTTAAACGAACAGTCATAAGTAATAGGGATAATTGAAAATAACTTCTATTATGAAAACATTTTAGCTATATGAACTACTGATTTTTCTACCAGTTTATATAAAGAATTCTACTGTATGTTATATGATATTATAATATCTTATATAATATATTATAATATGCTCATTTCCATTACAAGTGTTCAAATATGATTTTTTTCATGACAAAACATGAAATAGATTGGTTTTCACATAAAAAGTTGAAACATAATATTATTCGTAACAAGACAATTTTTTTTAAATAATTAATATATATTATTTTTTTTAAAACAATCAAATATGATATATATATTATAATGTAAGAAGTTCAATAATTTACATATATTGACCATTTCGCCATTTCATATATCTATTTTTGTTACGTAAGTCGAATGCATTTATGTAATTTATATATTCTATTATATATATTTGTTGTAAAATATCTTTATAATTTCATAATATGTTAAAAAGCAAACATATTTATATTTTTTTGTTCTGTAAAATTGTGTACTATTAAACTAATTTTATATTTATTTATAAAACCACTATTATAGTATTTCGTTTTAAATATTCATCTATTTTTTTGTATTCTATTCTATTCTATTATTTATAATTATTTCTATCTATCTAATTTTTATCTATCTTTTTAATTTCGATATTCTCTATACAAAACATATTAATTTATGTATGTCTGCTTATATTTATACTTCATCAATTGATGTATTGAAAATATATAATTCTACTTAAAAGAACGAATTTTTATGTGATCTTTATATGTTATATACAATTTTTCAATACAATTCAACTTTCATCTGAAATATTTTTCACTGAAAGTAATATTAAGAAAATCAAGATATTAAAATAAAATGAAACATTCTTTATAAAAAGGTCACTTGAAATGAAAATTTTCATAACAAATAATCAACTATTTCTTTTCAATTTTCCAAATACTATTTTGTTACTATATAAAGGCAAACATGTTAAATATTGAAAATCATTGCAACAGTTTTCATGGTAAACAATAATGAAATACTAAATTTCGTATCAAATCGTTCAAATATGTTTTTCCTTTTTTTTTTCTTCTAGAAAAAAATGGAACGTGATATTTTGAATTATTATATCGAAGATGAATAATTCTTCTTAAGATAAATAAAATAAATATATGAAAAATAAGCGAAATATGTTGTAGACTCGAACAATTCATAAACGGCATAGAAAACTAAAGGTTGAGACTTTTGTCATAAATATTATTTTTGTCATTTATGTCAAGTCATAACGAAGTTTATGATGAATCTCTTTCTAAGTATACAGCATTCGAAACATTCTTTCCAACTTACGAACACATTTGATATTTTTTTAATTTAATCATAATACACGGTATTTTTAATTCAAGAATTTTTAACACGAATTTTGTTATTTATAATAAATATCTGCCTTATTATAGTTATTCTCTATTTGTCTTAAAAATTTTTTGCTATTCTTACATCGAAAACATGCATTGAAAAAAAAATATTTTAAAATCTTAGGGAATATAATCACTTTGAAGAAGATTTGTTATTAATTCTGTTATATTTTTAAATAAACATTTTATGACTTTTTTTTAAATTTTTTGAATGTTTTATTTTTTCTTTATATTTTGTTTTATTTTTTTATTGTATAATAAGAATATTATATAGAAATTGATTTATGTGTTTATGTTTTCGAAAATAGAATAATAATAATTACTTGTAATAATAATTAACGATATAATATTGAAAAATAGTAAAATCTTTAAAAGAAACGATCGATATAGAGTCATTTTCTAGCTATAAATATCATAAGATGAAGCAATAAAAAGTATAAAATTTTTACAAAAGAAATATGCAAACAAATTGATAAGCAGATTTATTATGAAAAATAAGAAAATTATATTAGTTTCAATAAAATCTAATTTAAATACTTTTTTTAAAATATCTGTTACCAATAATAAAAAAAAACGAGAATACTAGAATTTTCATAAACATATATTGAAATCCTTTAAATTTTGCAATAGAATACGAAAGATGAAAAAGATTAAGAAAATTTTCCAAATGCGATGATGTTAGTTGATAGATTAATCATTTGGAAATTTAAATATTCGAATCTAATTTATTCAAATAATATTTCATTTTGTTATCATATAATGAAAAAAATATATATATAGTTTTATGTAAAATATGCATTAAGAAGAATAATAATTCATATGAGTTTTAATAGATATTGATTTAAATTACTTATATTGTAATAATCGAGGTACAATAATTAGAAATTCTATAAATTTTCTATAAATTTTATAACTTTTTGCAAAAAGATTAAGTATATATAAAATGTTGATACGTTTAAAAAATTGATTTCAAAGATTAAAATAAATACAAAAATAAATAAAATATTGCTTGAGACTTGTTTATAGACAATTTAAGTTTGCGTTATATAAAATCATGTGGAGATAGAAATATAAGAAAGATGGAATTATTTTATTTTATATGTGTATCACTTCGTCTAATGTAAAATCTAATTATAATTTAATATAAATGAATCTCAAGTAATATTTTCGTATATTTTTGTCTGTTTTGGTCTTTAGAATTGATCTTCTAAAGAAAGATGTCTTACATATAAATTAATATACATTGTAAAATAATAAAAAATAAAATCTTAAAAAAACAATCAAGTTTTAAAAAAAACATACATACATATTAAGCTAATTATTTTTCAATATTTTTTAAAAATTTTTATTCTATTATGAAACAATTAAAATAAATATAAAATGCCAAAATAATTATGTAAAATTTTAAATTGATTTAGAAAATTATTATTAATAAGTTTTAAAAATACTTTTATTTCCATAAATTTAATTGTAAAAAATTTGAGGAAAGAAAAATCAAATATTTTAATGTTATATGAATATATATATATATATATATATATATAATTATAGAAATATCGTTTCAATCATTTTGTTCAAGATTGAAATTAAAAAATAATATTTTTAATAATTTCTCTGTGAAGTTTTTATCGATTCGTCATGCGTTAGTAAACATATATGCATAAAACGCAATTCTCCGACACGAACTGTCTAACATTAAACTCAAACACGAAACTGCAAATATGAATTTCAACGTAAATTCTCTGTAATATACCATACTTCGTAGAGTTCATTTTTATTATGCAAGAATTTCATTCAAGATTATGATCAAACAATTACAAAACAATTTGTCAAGTCTACATTGTACGTCGATAAAAAAATGACGTTAAAAAAAAAGAATTTATATTAGATTAGTTAATAAATATCAACAATCAATGCAAATTTTCAATGTCATAATATTCATGTTATTCATGTGAATTTTATATCCTCATATCTTTATATTTTTTATTTGTAATATTTAATTAATGAAATATATTTTATTTTCTTTTTGAATGAAAAGTTGAAATAAAATTAACTTTGGAATTATTTTTAAAATAGTTTTTTAAGACAAACAGTTAGTTACTAAATTATCATTTATCAGTTGCATTATTAACCATTTTTTGGATTAAATTGCTGTAAAAATTATATTTTTTTATATAAAATTCTTATTTAATTTACATATTTTTTAAATAATAAAGAAGTAATAAATTAAAATCATTACAAAATAGATCTTTTTATTAAATTTTTTCTTATGTCTAAATTTATATAATTCTATAACAAAAATATACTGTTAATATATTTTTAAAACTTGAAAAATGAACTTGAAAAAGTTTTGGAAAATCGGTTCTATAAATTAAAACAAATTCTATATACATCTTGTTTTCGTTTATTTATAACTTAATAAATAAATCTCAACTGGTATTTTTATATATTGATTTTTTTTTTATTTTATATTTTAATCTTTAAAATCGTTATTCTAAAGTTCTGAATCTATTAACATTTTGTATATAAATTAATATCATATAAAGAAAAAGATAAATTAAAAAACCATTTTTAATTAATTATACTCAATCAAAATCAATCATATATTTTATTTTTTCTCTAAAAAAAACATTTTTTAAATTATAAATTAAATTGACAATTCTCATTCGTTTCAAAGAAAATTTATCAAGATTAATAACAAAAAGAAATATTTTTTGAATATTAAATATCTATTATCTTGTAATATCTATTATTACAATATTAAGTTTATTCAATTTTTTACAAATTTTTTTTTACTTTTATATTATTTATACTATTTTATAAAAAATACTCTTTATTTTTTATATCAAGTTCTTTCGATCCACTGACCTATCATTTAGCAATTGTCATTGAATGTCCAGCAAGGATGTCATACTTTACTAAGATTTCCGAGAACAAATATACATTTCTAGCGTGCAAATAATTACTTAGGGCCACGGCCATGATTCTTCGCAGAAAAATTGCACCTAGAGAAGTACTTATGGCCTTCTAATTGATAATCGTCATCGAAATCTTTGTTGACAAAACGAAAATATAAAATATTATATAGTTATGTACAGAAATCTCCATGTATTTGATAAAACATTGTTTTTTATTAAAATAAAAATAGAAATATATATTTTTTTTTTTGACCAAAAATAGACGATTGCAATTTTTGAATATTTTTTGGAATATTTTTTAAGAAAAATCTTTTTTCTAAGGATTAATTAATTATATAGATTATTACATAGTATTATTACATAGTTTTTATTTATATAAATTATATAAATTATATAAATATAAATTTTATATAAATTATTTATTTATTTGAAAGTTAGAATTGATTTAATTGTAGAAATAATTGCATACAGAGCAATGATATTATTATATAATATATTATATAATATTTTCCCTATTTTTTTTTAAATATAAACCGCTTTTAAAATAATAAAATAATCTAATAAATCATAAATTTTATAATTATATAAAAATAGATTTTTGATAAACAGATATTATTTTATTTTTAAAAATTAAAGCTTGAAGAAATGATAAAGAGAGTAAAAATTTATTGTGGCAAATATTTAAAATGTGTAAGCATATAACGAATCTTGAATATTTTCTCAAAGTCCATCGTTATATGAAGAAAATTTTTAAAATTGTCCATATAAATAATTACAAATAAAATAGCTATTTCTTTTCGGTCTATAGATTGGAAATTTAGGAATCGATTTTAAATTTTATGTATTTTAATATTTAATAAAAATAATAAATAATAAACAAGATTTTATCATTTTTTCAAATTTTTTGGAACTTATAATTTATATGTAGCATGCATTTTCAGCAATAGTTGATTATAAGTCATAAAAACAATATAATATTTTATATTATTAATGAATTATAACGAATTAAATTTACTTCCAATTCCTAATTAATTTTCATTTTTAAATTATTATTTATTATATATTATTATTATTTTTATATTATTATATTATTTTTTATTATTTTAAATAATTAATTATAATGAAAACTATAAATTTTAACATTAAATTTAAAATTTAAAATTTAAATATTTTAAATTATATAAATATAAATGTTAATATATTGCATAAATATTATTTTATAGGAATTATGAACTTGTATATTTCTGAATTATTTTATTTTTATACTTTATTATATATATATATCTTTTAATAAGATATAAGTATTGGTATCTTTTTTCTTTGCAAAAAAATAAAATAGATTAATAAAAATCTTTGATAAAATATTAAAAGAAATAAAATATATAAAAAAACTATATTAAAATAACTTTTAATATAAATAACTTTTAGAAATCACGATAAATGATAACAAGATATAAAAATACATAAGAAATAATTTTTTATAATAAATTAATATTATATGTAAATAATGAAATAAATTTGTCAAAAACAAAAATTTTAAGGTAAATAGATATTAATTATTATATTTTCTTATTATATATAATAAATTTTATATAAATATAAAATATATTTCTGATTTTTTAAACATAATTATAAACAATTAAATACTTTTGATAAATTTTCCTTTCTAAGTAAAAAAATTACTGTATATAATTTTTTACTTTTATAATAAATCAAAATTAATTTAAAAAATTATAAAACATTATCAATCAATTTGAAAAACTTCATCAAAATTTCATTTCATCTTTTTTTGTTTCTCTTGAATATCACATTTTAAATATTTAAAAATAACAAAAAATATTTATTTCAACGTTTAAAAAATTTACAAAGGAAATAAGATAAAATTTTCAGAAAATTATTATAAAACAAATTCCAATATTGTTTTCAAGATATTTTGTCTATCAAATTATATATATTTTTTATTTTGAATAATATTTTATTAATTTTAAAAATTTATTACATTTAAATAGTAATATATTAATATTATTTAAATTTCATATTGCAATTTATCATATTAGAATAAGACAAAATATTAATGAATTTAACGAATAAAAAATACTTAAATTATGAAATAATTATTAAAAATTCCAAATAATAATTTTATTTGTTAATGATATTTTTGTATCTCAAGAAAGATATTAACATTCCTCTTCAAATATAAACATAATTGGTAAATAGCACTTACACAAATTCCTAAATGATAAACATATACATAAGCATATGCAGGCTATCCAGTAAAGAAAACATTAACAAATAGTAGGAATAGCATCGGAATACAAAATAAAAATTACAATTTTATAATATTTACACTACTAAAATAATATAACTCGATCGTATAATCCAAATGACGTCAATGATTGTGATAAATATTTACTTTCATTTATTTGATTCAAGAGAAACATAGGTTTTATTCTTACATTCAAAAATATTTCTATTTACATATATGTATATATATATATATATAAAATTTTTAAATATATTTATATTTATAATATATATATAAATATACATTTTTTAATATATGTATATTAAATAATGTAGCATATATGGCTATATATATGAATTATAAAAAATGATGTGAAATGATTATATTATGATGAAAAATATTATATTTTTATATACATGTATTGCGATTCAGGTAAATATTATTAGTGAATAATACTAATGCAAATACATAAATATTATACTTACATTAACAATAATTACATTATTGTTCGAATTTTCATTTATATAATAGTCATGCCTAAAAATTACTGTATTTTTCTAATTGTATATTGCGCAGATTATTATTTATGTGTCTATATGTATAGGTATATATGTACGTATTATAAAATATTGCAAAATATGTAACATGAATAAATAAAAAATGATTCTAATATAAAAATAAGAAAAAAATAATATAATTAATAATAATAATAATATTTTTTGTTTGTGTTTTTGTTTTTTAGTAAATTAAGTTTAAAAATTATATAACTAAATATATATATAAATAAATTTGTTTACTTTTCATCTAGATAGTAGAGTAGTTTATTGACAGAAGATTATCAAATTTTCTTTTTATTTTTTTTTAATAAATTTAAATCATTCTAAAATAAAAATTAAATTTATTCAAAGAACAAGTCCGTGTTTAAGTGATGCATTTAATAAATTTTTGCATTTCAAAATAATTTTTTGAAAATTTGAAATCGAATTTTATTTAAATAAACGCATAATTTAAATGTAACATTTATTTCAACATTATATTTATTTATTTTTTACTTTAAAAGAGATACTTCTTGAGTATTTGTATAAATCATTACATATCATGTTAATTTGTTATATTAGTAAAAATAAAAAATAAAACTAATTTTAATAGATTAAAATTTCTATTTTTAAAAATAAACAATAAATAATAAAAAATAATAAAGTATTGTTTCAAGATAAGAAATTTAAATCTTCATATCATAAACATTAATTTATAATTTTTGTCAATAATAGTTGTCAATGAATTTTAATACTTACATTACAATATATCATATTTTTCATATGTAAAATAAGAAAATAATTATTGATAATATTATCAATAATATATAAATTATTATTATTTTGATTTTTTTTAATAAAATAAATTAAAAATAAGAAATTAGAATGAAAATGAAATTAGAAAAGAGAATGCAAAACAAAGAAAAGAAAAATAATTAAAATTTAATATTAATTTCATTGTACATTATTAATTATATTTTATATATTATTATTTATGTTTAGTACCATAATATTTATTAACAATTTTATTTTGCAAAATTTATGAGAAAGAAATTGCGAATATAATAAAACAAACAAGTAGAATAAGATGAAACAGAAAAATTATAATAAAACAACTACACAATAAAAAATAAAAGACAAGAATGAATAAAATAAAAATAAAGAAAGATAAAATGCAAAATAAAAAAAATAAAAAAATTATGAAAATAATAAAAATTTAATAATATTTAAAAATATATGTGTATATGTGCGCGCGCACAAGTTATATATATATATATATATATAAAACAAAATAAATAAAAATAAGAAAAAAAATAAAATTATAAATTGTAAAAAAAAAAAGATTTAGAGAAATAATAAAGAAAAAAAATATATATTTTTATATATTTTTAAAATATATATTTTAAAAATGATGTAAAAACAATCAATATGATAGAAGAAGAAAAAACATAAAAAGGAAAAGAAGTAATAAAATTACAAGAATATTAAAAAAATCTTGAATGCGATCTTCTCTAAGAATAAACTAATTATGAAAATTAACTGTAATGTAACGTCGGAAATCGACGACAAACAAATGAAGAGAAAGGAAGAAAGAGAGAGAGCGAGAGAGAGAGAGAGAGAGAGAGAGAGAGAGAGAGAGAGAAGGAGGAATGATGGTTTTTTTGTCAGCAGTGAAAGAAATCTTTAGTAGGGCGATAAAAGGCATCGACGATTTAGTTCACGAGCAAGAAACGTGGAAAGTTTTCCATTCGCGGAAGATGAAACAGTTTTGTTCATGTTTTCCATTGCGATTCAAGATTAATATACTTAATTACTTATGTTCATTATGTTCTTTGTAATCGTATTATTAGTATTGTATATTGCATTCTATTTATGCAATGGCTATTAGATACTTTTAATATATATTTTGTTAGAAATAATTATACTGTTTTAGATATTTGAAGGTTATATAAGGCATCGATTGACCAATTAGAGAGATTATAGAATACTACTTATGTAATAAATAGTATTGCTTATTGCTCTTTTGATAAGTATATTATAAAGATTTTAAAAGAATATTTATTTTTATAAAAATATTAATTTTTTTAAAAAGTTTATTTTTGAATGAAATATATTATATATTAATTTAATTATAGTTAATTTGATTGATTATTTATATATTATATATTATATATATATTTATATATATATAAATATATTATATATTTATATATTATATATTATAAGAATATTTAATATTAATATTATATTAAATTATTTTATTTTATTTAATTTTTGTGTAATAATATGTTTTTATTAAACATTATTGTGTAATAATGTGTTATTGAAAATATTATTAATAAAAATAGATTATTAAATAATAGATAATAGATAATAATAGATAATTAAATTATTAAATATTAAACGATAATATATAATAATCTCTTAAAAATATTTTTTTTCATGTTTGCAGCATTTTTTAAATATATATATTAAAAGTATCTTTGAATAAATTTTTTTTATTTTATATATATATTTTTTATTTTTAATATATTTTAAATATATTTCAAGTCAAAATTCTTAAACGATAGAAGATAGAAAAATATTCATTAAAAAAAATAACATTAATATATAATTTAATATTATAATTAATATTATATTATTTTTTATAAAAATATTATTTTCTATTATAAAAATATTAAGATTTAAAATATTAAGATAGATTATTGTACAAAATAACTTATTTTTGTTTTTTTTATGTTTGGCCAGTTGCCATCAGTGTCTTCTGTTTATCAATAAAAAAATAATGATTATACATTGATTATGATAGAAAGAGACATTGTTTCAAATATGAGAAAAAAAAATTGAACATCTTTTAAAATAATTAATTTTCGATCTAAGTATCTTAATATCTATATAATATCTTATATCTAATCTACTTTTTATAAAAAAAAATAAACGACTGATATAAAAAAAATGCTCCATAGCATTTAAAATGATAGAAATACAGCTCCATTTTTAATATCAAAATATTTCTGTTTTTAAAATATGCTTATACACAATATTACTTATATACCAAATTATATATTATTCGGTATTATTTAAATTTGTTTAATAAAATTCTTTTTTATTCTTTTAAATTTTTTATTTGATACATTGCCAGATCCAGTTGCATAAAATATTACATTAAATCTAATAAGCTGCATAAAATATTCTAAATATCATGAAAATGTATATTTAAATTCCTTTCTTTATTTTTAAAAAAAAATTTTAAAAATCGTTATTCATCTTTAAAAAATATTTTTTAATTTTTTAATTATTCCAATTTTTATTTTGTCTCTAATCAATTTAAATTCGTTTAATCTTAATAATTCTTAATATTTTTTTTTATTATTAATAGATAAACGATACAATTACATAACAGATTGGAAGATTTTTCAATTATTTTTCTAGTTTAACTGTACAAAATATTTTATTAAATATATATTATCATTAATATTTATCATAATAATAATGATAGATTATAAATTTATTATAATTATTTAAAATATATTTCCACGTTTAATTTCAATAATTGTGTACAAAGAAGTATGCTCAATTATCTATCAATTTTTTTTCTATTAATATCATTCAAAATTTATATAATGTCATTCTATTAATATCATTTATGATAATTGTCTCGATATTATTAAAACGATCGCGCAGATCATTGCAAAATAATCTTTTCATTTTAGGAAGACACATATCATGATTGAATATTAATTGTATAATAAAAAGGGAAATAATAAAATGTAAGTTTTTTTAGGAAAGCAGAAACTATTACATCACATTTTGTTTTAGAAATCGTGGCTAGTGAAAAAAGAAAAAGATGTTGGCCTTTATTTAGTGCTGGTTAATTTATTATATTCCTTTCCATTTCAACGTCGTAGAATACTTAATATTTCCAAGTTAAATGAGGTTTCCTTACTTTCATTTTCAGACTACGAAATATCCGCTGTTGTATTCTTCCATTTAGTATTTCAAATTTAAATTTTTTATACATATATATAGAAATATTTTTAAAAATATTTTTTCGAATTTTTGAAAATAACTTAAATTTTTAAAAATACTATAATTATATAATTTATAATAAAAATTATGAAATATATTTAGAAAAAGCAGATTTTTAATAAAGGATAACATATATACTAATAATTATGATTTCATAATTAGAATATAAAATTAAAATATAATTTGAATAAATTTATTCGTATGAATGATATATAAATATACAAAAAGATTTTTTTCTATATATTTAATGAGTTTTCAATGATTGCTTAATGGTTATTTTTAAAATGATAACACACATTTAAAATATACAACTTGGATTATTCGAGAATATGTTAAGAGCTAATAAATTGTTTATCTTTTAGTTATAATATCACAGAAATTGTAAGTCCTATTAAATATTTTTGAAACAGATAAATGATTATAAATGTAAAAAATTTCTGTGTTTTTTATAAACAAATGTTGAAAGAAAAAATTATGAAGGTTTGAAAAGTTTAGAACATTTAAATTTGAATTGAAAGTATTCAAAATCTCTTGATTGATCAAAAATAATGCATATCGTTAAATTCAAGCTTGTCTAATTTTCATTATCTAACTAATATTATCGTAGTAGATTAAGTAAAAAATAATTCAGTTATTATAAAAATTAAATGAGATAATATAATATTAAGTGAAGTGATGAAATATTAAAAATTGATATAAAATCTTAAATCTATTGTATTGAATGTATTGAATGGAAGTTCTAAACAAAATTTGTATATATTACGTAAATTAAAAAAATATTTTTATAATATGTTACGTAGATTAAAATTTGTATATTTTTGTTATTTATTATTTAATTTTTATATGAATATATGTTATAATTTTTGTATGAAGAAATATATTTATATAAAAGATCTATTGGAAAATCTAAAATGTATTATTTAATTTTTGCCAATTTTTCTAGACGATGGAAATATACACTTACTGGTTGACTACTGTACACTATTTTGTATCATCTTGTTTAGAATTATTGTATATTATTATTATTATTTATATAATTTTTTATTTATATAAATATTATATAATTTAATATTTTCACTTTTATCTCAATTGAAATATAAAACAATGTAAAAAGTTGATAGAAAATGAACAAAAAGAATATCTGAACAAGAAAAAGAAAGAACTAATAATAAGAAGATAATGTCATAATTTCAAAAAGAAGAATATATAATTTACATCATTTTATTTTATAATCATAAATTTAATTTTGATTACTAATTATAGTTTAACAATATAACATTAAAATATAATGTGAATTATGGTTTTATAACGTATGATTAAAAGAATGTTGCAAATCAGATATACAATAAATATGACATTTTATACAATTTTCTCATATTCTCATATATATTTTGAAATTAATTATGAAAACAATCAATGTTTTTTCAAATTTACCATAATTTATTATGCACATAGAAATTACATTTAACCTAATTGTTAAAAATAATAAAGTCAATATCGAACAATTATTTAAAAAAAATATGTTAATATATGCTAGCAGTAATAAGCTTCTTTGAAATTTGAAATAAAAATAATATAGAAATAAAAAATATCTATTATAAAAATGCAAAACAGCCATCAGGTGACTCACATAAAATTTATGCAAAGATAAATCTAATTGCAATAAGTTATATTACAATAAAATTAAGAATCATATATTTAAGAATGAGAAGAATCTTTTTTTTTTTAAAAATTAAAAATTATCTGGCAGCACAATTAAAAAGTTTAAATAACTGATACTATTTTTATGAAATGGTTTTATCAATATTTCATTTCAGAAATGCAAAATATTTACAAGAAGAAAAATTGTCGTTTAAAATCTTTAATGCATTTAATCATTTTAAATTTGATTATTATTAAAATGAAAATGTCAAAATTTTAAATTTACCTCTAAATACAATTTTATTATTTCAGTTATTTATTCAAATATTCATTCAATGTGTAAATGTTACATTAATATTTAATTATTTAAATGATAGCATTTCAGCCATTAATTTCGATTTTAATATGATATAATAATGGAAATTATTTTTCATTGCTAATGTAATAACATTTATTAAATTTGCAGTGAATTAATTAAAATCAAAGATCATGAATGATGAATTGAATCTTGAAAAATTTATAGAGTGAAATTGTGAATATAATTTTTTGAAGTTAGAAAAATAATATTGCAAAATAAATCGATGAATTTGAAGATTTGTTTGACGAACAAATGAAAGAAGATATATTAAAGATTGTCAACATGAATTAATAGATGAAAAATTTAAAAAATTTATTTAATTCCGTAATTATTTAATATAATTATTCATCTATAGAAAAAAAGAAATATGATGAAGAAAAATAGATGGAAATAAATTACGCAAATCTTAAAAAAAAAAGTAAAAAAATATAATTTTCAAATGGAACGAAGCATTACAAAAATGTATGATCAATGAACCATTACGATCTTTGTACCACTATTTTTATAAGTTCAAAAGAAAAAAATAATAATTTCTAATTATAATGTTTTTCCTGAAAATTTTCAATTATCCTTAACTCTTAACATCTTCATCATAAATCAGAATCATCAGAAACAAGATAATTTTTTGAACTAAATTTTTTGAATTAAAAGTCAATACTAATAGCTATATCAATAATATTTTTGTTACTATAAAAATGAAGAATATGCAAATATTAAATACAATATAATAAATATTATTTTGAAAAGAATTTACATTTATGTAATTTCTTTTTATTTTATTTATATTTAACGTAAGTATATACCATATATAATAAAACAATAAAATTGTATTATTATAAAACTAGTAATCATATTAATTAAAATTTCACATATATTATAGTATATATGTATATAGTATATAGTATATAATATATGCATATGAACATATATACATACATAATAGTTATAAAAAAATTCGCTATTATTCGCAGATGATGGAATCAATTCTCTGCGGATACGAAAATCTTATTATATTTTTAGATAAGATATTTTTATAGTTAGTGAGGGATTGCAGAATAAACGTTTTCAAAATAAATTTTGATAAATTTGTTGAAAAGAATATTTTCTCATCCTTGTTCAATAATTTAAAATATCTTAAGCATTATTTTGCCTAATTTTTCTCGATACAAATGATGGTTGATTTTAATTTTCGAATTATACTTAAAAACTTTTATTATTATATTATTGAATTCTTTATATAAACGTATATTTGTGATAGTATATGGATCAATATACATATAATAGATTAAATATTCTGTAATATAAATAAATAAATTCTGATATAAACGATTACATTTTAATCTAGTTTAATATAAATTTAGTAAAAGATAACCTAATAAAATTTTTCCATTTTTTCAATTTTTTAAATTAATTTTTTTTGAATTAATGGATTAAAATACAGAAATCTATATTAAAATAAAAAAATTTACTCATTTGCATCTATGAAAACTTTATTTATTATATGCATATTAACACATAATATAAATACACATTTATAGATACCATTCAATAGTATACTAATATACTACTTAGTATAGCATGCTACTTTTATATAATACAATTTTTTGCAAATAATTTGAAAATTAAAAACAATCATTTGTATGAAGTTGCTCAAAATGATATTCTTAACAGCATATTTCAAAATGATTGAAATAAGTAAGAAAATTCTTTGACAAATTGGGCTTTTATCAATTTGAATAATTATATTGAAATTATTATAATCAATTATACTATAATTAATTTCTTATTTGAAATAATCAAATATTTGATTAATAAATCACTTGAAAATATTTCATTTCCAAAATAATTTATTTGCAAATATAACCTTTATTTTCAAATATTTATTATTTTATTTGAAGATTATACTTTTGATTTAACCTTAACATGTTGCGTTCATTACATAAGTTGGAAATATTGATAATTTCTTCATCGTTCGTTCTCACATGATTATAATTTTAAATATCGAAATCATATTATACTTAAGTAACCTTACTTTTTCCTCCTCAAAAAAATATAAATGCAATTTCTATAATTAATGAATTAATCATTTTGAATTAAAAATTTTTATTTTTTTTATGAAGATATGTAAAATAATAATTTTTATAATATGCTAGTGATATCGCTGGATAAATTTCAAATAAAAATTAATAATATAAGTAATTATTGAAGATTTATTTTACATAATAATAATAATAATATGTCTATTGAAAATATATTTATATATGAATACAATTATTTGAAATATAATTATTTAATTTATTAATAATTAATTTAATTATATATATAAATTGAAATAATATTTTATTCAAAAATTTTAATCTTTTAACTCTTGCAATATTGGATTATTTTTAAATCAGCCGACTTAACGGTTAATAATAATACTAATTAATAACGAGAATTATATAAATAATAAAATAAGTTTGGATTTACTAATAAAGATCATTTTTGACTTTGAGTAGAGTCTCAAAAATCTGATCTTTTTAATAATTAAATAAGAAAAATTACTAAAATTATAATAGTTATATTATATTTATTTACTTTTATTTGAAAAATAATTTTAGTTTTTTATATAAATATATAAATTAATATACAAAATAAGTAAATGAACGGATAAATTTAATGAATAATTTTTCAAGATACAGAATCATTTAAATCAATCCTCTCAAATATTTTTAAAATTATTTATTTAAAAAATAATTATTAAAAAGTAATTTTAAATGAAAGGAAAATAAAGAATATTTGAAAATTAATTTTTATTTAAATAAAATCAGTAAAATCATATACATTTTTAAATACACAAATCAATTCATTTATTATCAATCATTTGTCATTTTCTATAAAAAAGTATTACGCTATCTATTTCGAGAAATCGTTTACAAGAATTTGGCAATATCAATATGCCAAACAAGCGATCCTTGTTTTCTTAAATATCTATGTTCTTTAATAGGAATTTAAAAAAGTATTCATGTCTTAAATGATTTATTAATTCTTTCCAGTATTTTCTATAAATAGCTATAAATGCCAATATATTTTTTTTATTTAGATTATAAATATGTTTGAAGAATGTAATGTAAGAAGATAAAATTGTACAAAAGCATAATATTATTTCATATTAAATGTCTTGTCTAATTTTGTTTTATTACAACTGAGTGATTCTTGTTTCTCAATCTGAATATGAATACAAAAACTGAATTGCTTTTATTACTTTTACTTTTTAAAATTATAATTTTTATAAAAATTATATGATTTTTGATAAAAATAGGCTATTGCGAAAAAATGTTAAAAGAATTCAAATTAGTTTTAAAAATAAGGAATGAGATTTCTAAATACGAAATATCCATATAATTATAATTATTTGTAATTTTGAATAGTTATAAATAAGTGTCAAAATTTGAAAAGAAAATGATCTGTATAATTTTTATAAAGAAATTTTATTTATTTGACATGAATTTTTTATATGATATCTAATTTCTATATGTAATGTTCATTTTCTTTGTTTATTTTTTATATAACTTTCTATTATTTAATTTTTTCAATTTAAATTTAATTTTTACAGAATTTTTAAATAATTTTCAATTAACAAATTATAATGATTTGTATTGATCATATCTTTCTCTTTTCCTATTTTCTTATAACATTTCATTTTTCGTTATAATTTAATAATAAAACTACAAAATTTAAAGTTCAAAATTAAAATAATAAAAATGTTTTTATCGGGAAACAATTTTCAGAATTTTTGCTAATCGAAAATATTGTACAAAGGAAATAATATTTTTTAAAATAAATATTTTTTTAAAAATTTAATTTAAATTTATATAAAATATAAAATATAATTATAGAATAAAATTAAATATTATATATAGAAATGAATAAATATTTTATTGATATCGATTACAACATTGACGAGGCACAATAGAAGAAGAATGGCTGCATAGTAATAAAATATTGCCGATTATTATTTTTTCAATCTATTCAAATTATTTATACATTTTTTAAATTATTTTTTCTTCAGAAATATTTACAATGTGTAATAAATTCAAATAAATTTAATAATATCAAATAAATAACTTTTTCTAAAAATGTAAAAGTAATAAAAATGTAAAAATTATATACTTCTTCAACTTCTTTTTAAACTTTGATGTTCATATATCATTATTCAATATTATAAATATATAATTTAAAATATTTTTCTCTCTCTTTTAAGAATAATTTGAAGTTTTTAATTTTTATGTAATATCTTATTTTTTACAAAAATTCGTATTTTTTTAAAATTGAGGATATAACAATTCAGTTTCTGAATTCATATTCAGAGCGAATAGTATAATACTATAAGGATTATTTAATCAGATCAAAATAGAAAATAAATTTTTTTGTTGGATTATTAATAAATTTTTGTGTAATTTATCAATGACAATTTTAAATATAAATTCTTATAAATTTTTTATTTAAATCATTTTAATGATCACCAGTTCGAAGTAAAATAATATTTAAAATACTAAATAAAAATGTTTTTAAAAATTATTTTCTTATTTATTAATATCATATATAAATGAATAGTCTTCTAATTTAAAACTGATTGCCAGATATAAAAGTAATAATTTAAGTTGAAAATCTAAAAAAGTTAATTTTATATATTAATTTTTATTATATGATTTTATATTATAATATTGTAAATATTAAATTATTAAATTAAAGAAAAAAGTTAGTGTATAATAATATTTAAAAATATTGTTATATATAAAATAGAATAACATGATTTTATAAGATATAATAATAATATAATAATAATTTTTATGTTTTATAGTGAGTTATGTATTGTACATAAATTTATTAAAAATATTATTAAATTTTACATACATAATTTATAATTAGACGAGATATATTAATAATAAATTGTATTAATATTTATATTATATATATGTATTTCTATTTATATAATATATAATGTATATGTAATTACTATATTTTACAATAATTGTACTAGTATTAGTTAAATTATATTATTTATAATATTATATTATATTATTCATATAATTATATTATAAATTGACATCACAATATCGAATGAATGAAAGAATATAAATTTATTATTACTATAAAATGAATAATTCGATAAAAAATTAAAAGAATGAATAAAAAAAAATAATAACGAAGAATTTGTTTGTTAATTGTAAATAAAAATACTTACGATCAAACTATTCTAATTCATATCTTTATTTTAACATTAGAACTACTGATCTACAATATCTATTTTACATGCAAATGATTGTAATTAAAGTGATGTCATTAAAGTATATATAATTTAACATTATTATTTGAATAAATTACAATATTAATTGTTAAAAACATTTTTATATTTTCAATAATCATAAAACAAAAAATATGGAATATGTTATTTTTTAAAGATTTGATTGTTCTAATTTTAAGTAAATACACACAGACTAAAAAAGATTTATATTATGTAATATAATATATAATTAAATATTATTATTATAAACATGTTATGAGCAAATATTGTTAAAATCTTTAATTATTTAAAATTAAATATTAAAATATAAAATTATAAAAAATTATATTTAATTTATTTAGCAAGTTGACTATATATTATCTCTCGTTAAATGTAAAACTGCTTTTTCATCAATGACGACAATTACAAATACCGGTCATTCCGTTGATTAACGACAACTTATTTTTACAACTATAAAATATTTTATAGTATTACTTGTGCGTTTTCTTTTTTCTAAAACCTTTTTATATAGTTCCAATGTAAATGTATCGTTTTTGTTTTATATTTATGGATAATATGTTAAAAAATAATTTATAGAAAAAAAGAGAGAACAAATATATGAGAAATAAAAAAAGAGATGATAAATTTTTCAATAGTTTTATGGTCGTATATAAAGAAAATGACATGTATTTAATCAAAGCCTAATTTAATTCAAAATTAAATTTAAAATTAATTTATCTGAATTTAACTAAAATAAAACAGATATTCAAATAAAATATAAATCTAATCTATTAAGTCTATTATAAATCAAACTTTGCTGAAATACTTATAAATATAATAAAAAATATTTTTGCATGTAAAAATTTCGAAAATTACGACTGATAATTATATATATATAAGAAGAAATTGTTTAAAATCTTCTTAATAATACATTTCAATATGAAATAGTAGTTTTATTACAAAAAGGTCAAAGTTATTTTTATTAAAGATAATTATTATAATTTGAAAATTTATGAATATTGCATGAACATATACTTTAAAATGCGAAATTATTAATTTGCAATATAAAATAAAAGATATAAATATTAGACAAATACGTAATAAATTGTCATATTCATAAAAATGTAAATAACTATATGTATGGATATGCAACATGCACCATCAATTAAAATTATTTGAATATCGCATCATCTGACAAGTTTAACATATATATCAGTATTTATAATGAATTTATATATATAAAATATAATATATATAAATAATATAAATATATATAATTATATATATGTAATTTTTATTGTATCATTGTATTTATCGTAACTATTTCTTTAAATATAATTTTAATACTTAAGATGTTTTTATTCTAAACTGAAATGTAACAAAAAATTAAAATTACCTGATTTTTTTCTTGATATTTTTTTTTCCCTTACATTCTACAAAGTAAAAAAAAATTGAAAGTTTTGAATTATTAAAGTTTCCTCATAGGTCTCTTCATAGTTAGTTTATTAATAATTTATTATTATATAATAAATTATTTTTTATTCCCAAAAACAAATGAGTTGATCAGACCGTCTATTTTAGGTAATTTTAGTAATATACGTATATATATATTAATATTTTACATTTGATATGATATTATTGCAATTGAAATAATTATTAAAAAGATCGTAAGATAATGGATTAATTATCTTATGAGTTAATAATCTTAAGTTTATTTTATATACTATAAATATATAAATCTCATCTTGCATAATATAGAATTTAACTAAAACAGACTTGAATATATATTTATAAGTAAAAATAAAAAATAATTTGAAATAATGAATTATTTTGTTAAATTTATTGTAGTATATTGTTATAATATATTCTTATTCATTTTTTTAAGAATAGTATTGGAAACGTTAAAATGAAATAAATAATTTTTAAATAATTCTTTTGAATAATGCATTGTGTAAAATAAAATAAAAATTAAATTTCATTCATGGCATTTGTCTACATGAGAAATTATAAAAATATTTTTATATTTTTATTCTATTTATTTATTAATATTTTTTATTTGTATTTTATTATTATTTATTTATTCTATTATTTTTTAATGTAATGAAAATATTATCGTAATAGAATCAAAAATTATATTTAAGAAATTATTTCAAAAAACATTTATTTAAGTTAAATATAAAATACCAAATAAAATAATAAACTTTTTTAATCAATAAATAAAATAATTAATATAATAATATAATATAATAATAAATAAATAAAATAATAATTTAAAGAAAAATTATTTATTAATTCAAATATATTTATTCAAATTATTATTACATAATTACATATTAAATAACTATTATTATAATCATTGTTTATATTTTGATTTAAATATTCAAGATTTGAATACTCACTAAAATTAAATCTATTTCATTGTTGTTTGTATATTCTACGTATTAATTTTTATTCAGAAAATAATTTAATAAAAAAAAATGTAAAGAGATAATAAATTATTAATATATATATAAAGCTTTGATAATTAATAAATTATTATGCTATTAGTTTATCTCTTCTAATTTTAAAAAAATTAAAAAAATTAAAAATGATCTTGTTTAAATGATTTATACTTAAAAGCTGTAATTAGTAATTTCATACTTATGCTTTCATTAAATCTTCTTTCCTTAATTCCATAATTTCGGTTAGAATTATTTAATATATACTTAAGTATTATCCTAATAATTAATTTGAAAATAAATACGAATTATTAAAATCGATGACAATCAACAAGAATTCTAATCTAATCGACAAGAATAACAAAAATGTGAATCCAAAATGAAAAAAAAACGTAAATAACTGCGTTGATCAAAAGAAACTAACAAGTGATAAAAAGAAAGATACATCGCATGCGCGTCTTATTTTATTACGTAAGAGAATAAAATAGTTGATTCTATCTTGGTAGTCGGATTGCACAAAATTTAACCAATCATACTTAGTTAGAGAGATTTATTAATATCTTATAATCAATGTAAAATTTAAAAAAAAATTAAATTATAAACAATTTTGGTTAAAATAACATTTAATTAGTTGTAATTAGTAAAAAATAATATAGTAAAAATTATTGTTTTATCTACGTTAAAATATATTTTCATAATTTAATTCCAAATGCATTCCTTGCATTAATTAAAATAGTGTTCATATGAAATACATATATAAGTTTTTATCATTAATTATTAACATCTAATTTTTTATATGTGTCTAATATGAATCTGATGTTAGACATTTTGATATTCTTGATGATAATTAAACAAATCTTAGCGTCCTGAAAATTAAATTCTATATATAAAATATAATATTATATAATGTCTCATGTCTAGTACATTTATATCGAAGTTATATTCTATTTTTATTCATATTTTTGTTTTTAATAAGCAATTTTTAAATAAATTCTATTTATCAGACATATTTAATTTTCAATCTCTTATTTTAATAACAATCCAAATTCAAATGTATGATCATTTTCAAGTACATTTAAGAAAATATCAAGTTTCTTTCTTTTTTTTTTTTTTTTTTTTTTTTTGAGAAAAAGAAAAATTTAATACAATACATTATAATATTTAATACAATACATTATAATTTATCTTGTTCCATATGATAATATAACAATATAAATAATAAAAATTATATTAAATATGGTGTTGAATTTGAATTATAAGTAATTTTGAATTATAGATTAATAATATATATTTTAAAATGTTCTACTTAAAAGATGTTCTATTTAAATGATTTCTATTTAAAAAAATTTACTCCATTTCAAAAAATGAAAATATTAATCTTTGTACCTTCTTTATACATATATATTGAAAATAATTTCGCATCAAATTAGGTACTCCTCAACATTTCACAAGTTTAGTCTAATATTTTTTTTTAATATCAATAATAATCGAGATGGTCTTATTTTGATTTTACATGTCTCAATCTGCATATTTAAAGATGAGAAATAAATTATTAAAAAAATTTAGTAATTTTTAATTAATTTATATATTTACAAATGAATATTTAATATATAATATAATATATATATTCATATAATATTTAATAATAAAAAAATTAATTAACTATTTTTTTTTAAATCATATGAAGTTGAATATATCTTTTTATATAAAATTTTATTGTTATTATGTTATTACATCATAACATTACATTACATATTGTTATTACATCAAATCTTTTATTTTGGTTTATTATTATTTGGTTTAAAATTACAAATATATGTAAATTTAATAATAATTAAAATTTTAATGAATCTCTTAAGATAAAGATCAAAATAAAAATTTGATTTAATGATTTGGTTTTTAGATCTGTTTAAATTGGAAACTTAAATTTTGTTTTACAATTGAGTCTTATCAATTTTTAATGTACATTATTTAAAATTTTATTTTTAAATTATTTTTGAAATGATACAAATATTTTATGAAGTATTTCAAGTACAAAATAAAATAATAAATAAAATTTGCAATTAAATGATTATTAAATAATTTATTTAATATTTCATAAAATAAATTATTTCTTATTGTTATTTATTTCTGTGGAAATAATTAATTTTTTAATATGTAGCAATGCTTATATTATTATTATTTTTGATTAATACTATTACATAGTATACTTACTATAATTATATACATATTACATAGTATACTTACTATAATTATTAGTAATATTTATTGTTCAATACATATTTTAATATTATTTTAGAAATAAGTTTTTTATCAAGAAATAAATGTTATTTTCTTCAATAATTAATTTTTCAACTTAATATTTTTTCAAATATTGAATTTATCTCTCAATTAAATACAGAATATAATTCTTAATTAAAATACCTCAATTAAATACATTACTTAAGATTTTAAGTAAAATGCATTATTTATTACATAATAAGTAGTTTTATTTAACATTATTAGTTGAAGTAAATTTTGTAAATCTATTTTGTTCTTAATACGTATAATAATTTTTACATTTTTAAAAAATTAAAAATTATGAAATAATACTTTTAAGATAAAAATATTTTGAAAAAATAGTTACTTTTTTTTAATATTAATTCTTGCATTACTGTTGAAAATTAGACTTTTTCTTAATGGATTTTTATCATCAATATCATACATAATCATCTTATACATATACAATATAAGTTTTGTAACAGATTTACGAGCATTGGTTATATATCTAGCTATTTTTATTAAAATCCATCATTTTGATGGGCACATTAAAATGCAATTTTTTGTAATAACGTTATTTTATATTTTATTTTAAATCAGTAGATTTTTATTAAAAGAGATTTACTCAATACATTTTTAAAATATACATTTTGTATTTATATTTCTAAAAAGATAATATTTAAACTTTCTGAATTTAGCATGAAATTTGAAATTCGCCGATTGTCTAGGATTAAATGAATTTTTTTAAATTATATTAACATTTGAATTTTTAAAAAAATACGTTGTGTGATTATTAAATCAAAATAGTCATTAATTGTCTAAATTTAATTAAAATTTAAATTAAATTAAATTTCTGAAACTAAATTGAAATTATATATAATTTATAATTTTAGAAATTTATAGAAAAAAATATTTAGCATTTCAATTTTTGGAAATTCCACATTACAAATATTGAATAAATATTAATAAACATTAGTAGTAGTAGTATATTATTAATATTAGAATTAGAATTAGTAATATTTAATTTAAAAATGATAATATTTACTTGTAGAATAAAATTTATATTTATACCTTTAAAACTACAAAATCGCTAAATATATTTATAGGAATTTTTTAAAAGAATTAATTAATTTTTTAATCTTAAAACAAAAACAATTATTTATGTTCGTTATATATTTAATAAAATCATTATATATTATATTAATGTTGATGAAAAAGATTTTGTTTATTTTTACGACAATAATAATTACATAATTTATATTTTCTATTTACATAATATGTAAGTATGTATAAGATATATATGTATATAAGATATATGTATATCTTAGAAAAATCGGAACTATCTGATTTTAGATGTATGCTACATATGTATAATGTTAAAGACAAGACTTGTAAAGCAGTAGGGTTTATTCTTTATTTTCAGTTTGAGTACTTCCAATAGCTTAACAGTAATTTGTCAGCGGGCATGGTTTTCATAACGCTTTCCAGATTTTTGATTTTAGCAAAGATGCCACAGCAAAACACATTTGCATTATGTGATGGATTACCGTGGCTGCAAAGGCCCATTCTTCGAAATAATTGGTCCCTCTAATCCCTCTCTATGTCATTTTCGAAAAGCAAGGATTGGAGGAAAAACTAAAATTAACAATCTTACAGTTGAGTTAGAATAATATAGAAGACAGATAGATTTCATCAACGACACAATATACATCAAAACACAGTTAGAATCATTACAGTTAGACACAAGAAGTTAAAGTACCACCATTCGTTCACTCAGAGCTCATAGTAGTAAGTGATCCTTCGAGCAGTAATATCAGTTTAGGCATATTTAATATGCAAAATCGTTTACGCTTTCCACTTTAATATTTGATCCTTCAAATTAAATGTAGCCGGATACATTTATCCGTCAAGGAATGAATATTCGAAAATGAGCTCGAATCAGTGAAGAGTAGTGAATAGCAATCAAGAATTTGTTATCAAGAAAGGATTCATTTCAGCATCAGAGAACTGATAGTATATTCCTGATTCGGCCTGAGAGGAAGATCAATGCAGTCATCAGAAGAAAAAGTTGTAATGAGCTCCCGATCCATCCAGCATCAAACGATTCCGTAGCAGCCAGCATTCTAACTGCAATCAACTTCAGCATCGATCTAATCTCCCATTTAATTCTGATAAGCAAATCCCTTATCCTTACGTTAGCAGAAATGGAAACTCAATTAAAGTCACTAATCAAGCGTCGTTCGACCAAGCTCTCATTGACGAGGTTTAAGAAATTTCTCGAAGAATTCAGACAGTCAGTTACGCTTATGGAAATCAAAAAACGATATGATATATGTGTGGTTCTTTATACGACAAATACATACATGTTCAAAAAAGTATAGAAGAAATTGTTGAAGGGAACGAATCAGAATCATCACATGCAGCTTATCCTGTCGAGTTTAAAAACGCGTATTTCAATATAATATCCGCAATAAAAGATTTCATAGAAGACGTACGCGCATGTCAAAAAAGAGAAAAGAATATCCTTTCATTAAGATCGATCACGCCCCTCTCCCATACTCAGCAGCAGTCTCCAGTTATTTTACTTCAAATAAACTTGCTAATTTTTTATGGATCTGTCAAGGATTAGCTAAGTTTCAGAGATACATTTGTTTCATTAGTTCAGAATAATGAATCTTTACCTGGCTTATAAAGATTTCATTATTTGCGGCCGTCATTAAAGGACTACTTGCACGATCCAGTCCTTAAGCGTATCCGAAGTAAATTACAGGATGACTTGGGAGAGTTTACAAACCCGATACAAGAAAATCGCAAACCTTCCTGTTTACTATGCAAATGCACTTCTATACCTGCCAGCAATTAAAAACAGATCTTCTATCGCTTTAAGAGAGTTTTTGATAACGCAATTTTCACGTGCTGGAAAAATTAGATTCAATAACATTAGGCGAATAGCGAGAGCGAACGTTAGTTTTACAGCGCAGTCCTACGTTCAAAGATTTCTACCAATTCTTAGAAACATGAGTTATATATTTGGAGAGTTTCCCGACAGATAATCAACAGCAACGTTCTAACGAATAATCAGCGCCAATGTCCAATGAATTCTCTAACAAGCCAACCGAAGCGAACAACGGCGCACGTAGTTAATAGTTTCTCCAGCTTGTTCGGGCAAAGAGTTGAGAATAAACGAAAAAACAAAAATCATACAGCAGACGAAACTTTATTTCAATTGTTTACAATCTGGATATCGCATAAAGACGCGTACGCGCCGAGTTTGTAAAACATGCGGACGTAAGCACTACACGTTGTTATATTGAAATAGAAAAGAGAGCTTTTCAACAGAGCTTTTTCAACAGAAGGTTTTGAGAAAAGAAAAGAATAGTTCAGTAAAGGATATCTCGTTAGGCACATTCTGTATTGTTAATCGTTTTCGTAAAGGATAATCAAGATAAAAAACAAAAATGCCGAGTTCTATTAGATTCAGGCTCTCAATGTAATTTTATTACCTAGGAGTTATGTAAAAAGCTGGGAATAAAATGTAAACGAAATTGAATATTTCGGATATCGAAAGTTTGGTTAATTCGTTATTATCAGAAGAAACGGTTATTAACATTTCTTCCGGATATAACGATTTTAGCGCCAGCATCTCTTGCCTGGCCATAGATAAAATTACTATAGATTTGCCAAATCTCTCATTAGTGAAAGAAAATTTAGAAATATCGCCATACATTAGCCGTTCATTAGCTCATTTTCAATTCAATCAGTGTAGAAAAATAGATATGCTTATCGGGACAGGCATTGTTGTGTATAGGTCAGCAGGTTCTCGCTTATTGTGACAAAAGACTTAACTTGCTTGGCACTTTCATGTGAAGTAACTGACAAAATCCGACATGCGTCGACTGTCACTTGACTAAAAAGTGATTTAGATAAACAGCTTGCCAAATTTTGGGAAATAGAGGAGATCGAATTGGAATATGTCAGTTAGCAAATTAAATGCAGTCACATACGATCCTTGCCTCCGCATTATTCTTCAGCTACATGAATATGAGAAATAGGAATTTGATGTGCCAAAAATTTTCCAGGAAGCAATCAAGTTATTTTGTCTAAAAACAGGCAAGCCACTACCAAAATCCAACAATTTATTTCCATTATGTGTATTTTTAGACGAAGATGGAATTATAAAAGTGGCAGATTGCAAAATGCATCCGTATACTTTTAAAAAAGACATCCGGTAATATTATCCTCTAAGCATCTGTTTACAGAAATCGTAACAAAGAACAAGCATACTAGATTATTACATCCAGGATGCCAACAAATAATCGTGTCATTACGAGAGCAATATTAGATTGCAAATCCTCGATACGGAAAATCGTACAAAAATGCAATAAAGTATTTTAAGGCAAGACCTTAGAATGCGTAATGGGTCCTACTATCTGCGGCTCGAATAATGTTAGCCATTTTCTATCTACGGTCTTGACTACACAAATCCGTTTCTAACACGTAAGACTACAATGAAATCATCATTACGCATTTTCGCATGCTTCGTTACGAAAGCCATATCTAAAACTAGCCATGGAACTCTTCACTGAGGCGTAGGTCTAAATTGTTTGAGTAGGTTTAGTAGGTATAGATAGGTATATCGCAAAAGATTAGATGCAGAACAATATTTTCAGATAACAAATTTTATAGGCGCGCGAAATAAGCTTCACGAATTAGGCATGCTCTTGAAGAGCAAAGAGTATGATACAAAGATGTCAGGTACATTAGGAAGATAATATAGAATGGCGCCTGAAATCCCTCCATTTTGGTAAGTTATGGGAGATAAAGATCTCCAAATATCATCTGCGACGTGTCATTGATGAACAGAAATTGATATTCGAAGAACTTTGCTAACGCAAATAGAATCTTGCTTAAACTCTCGATCTATCATTCCTTTATCATCTGATCCAGACGACCTGAATCTTTTGACTCCAGATCATTTCCAAATGAGCGATGCGTTGACCACAATACCGAAGAATGATTTGTGAGAGATCAAAGTGAATTGCCTCGGCCGATATCAATTAATTCAGCAAATGTTCCAGCATTTTTGCCAGCGCTCGAGCAAAAAATATTTACAGCAATTGCAGCAGAGAAACAAATGACACAAGTCGATAGGCATTATAAGGGAAAACGACTTGATAATAATACAAGAAGAAAACCTTTCCCCCTCTACAATGGCGCATGGATCGAGTGATGCAGCTTTACTTTATGACAGACGATATTCTCCATGGCCAAAAACTGTCAGCGGTATTATCAAGTGACCAATAACGAAGCTGTGCATTTGCTTATACATGACAACAATGGATCCAAGCAATGATCAAGGAGAAGTGAATTAAGATACTTCATCTCGTCTGAATGATAGGGAGACGTAAGTGTTATAGAGACATTAGACATTGCAGTGTTAATGTGTCATTGTGTGTTATTAGCATGTATTACAGTGTTGAAGTCGTCAGCGATTTCACGATGGGCGGCATGTTAAGAACAAAATTTATGAAGCAATCGGGTCTGATCTTTATTTTCAACAGTTCGAGTATTTCTAATAATTTAACAGTAACTTATGAATGGGCATTGTTTTCGTAACGCTTTTCATTTGATTTTAGCAAAGATGTCACAATAACAGCCATTTTACAAGACACATTTGCACGCCATGTGATGGACCACCGTGGAAGCGAGCGCAAAAGTCCTTATCTCCATGCATTGCGACACGATCTCGCGAGGAGTCCTTCCTCCATCCTTCGAAATCGCCCTCCAGTGCGACGATTAGTCCCAATCCCCTCTGAGTATGCATTTTCATGAAAAGCAAGGATTGGAGGAAAAACTAAAGCTCGCAATTGTCTTGAAGTTAGAATAGATAAAGAAAACAGATAGATTTCAGCAACGAAATAGTTTATATCAAAATATAGTTAGAATCATTATTTTAGCTGCAAAAAGTTAAAGCTTGTTCACTCAGAGTTCATAATATATAAATATTATATATAAATGATTATACAGTTCCTATTGGTAGGTGATCCTTCGAGCATCAGTTTAGGTACATTTGTGCAATACTCAAAGTCGTTCACGCTTTCGACTTTAATATATAATAAATATAGAATTTCTAATAAAAGTAAATAATATTTAATTTCTAGATAATAATAATCATTATTGTCTAATTAATTAGAAAGACACAAAAAAAGTAAAAGTGAGGATAATATCAACACACGTAGTATTTAACCTATTCGTACAATATCTCAAACTTGTGATAAAATTTCTCATATTTAATAGAAAATTTAACGATATTTGTAAATAATAATCATTTATATATGCACGGAAAGTCAACTTTGATTGAATTTGTGACAGTCCTCTTATTCTCATTAGAGATATTTATTCTTTTTTAGAAATACATCGTTGGATTTAATCTCCATTATTCGATACTATAGTGGATTGTAAGACTGTCCATTCTTGTGATCGAATATCGTATTAGAAAAATCGAAACTCAAAAAAGACAGTATTGATAGAATAAATATCTGCAAGTACATTTACAATCATTAAATTTATATATGTGTATATATTACCCGTGTATTATATAACAATTAAAAAGAAAACAATTATCAAGAAAATGTAAGAAAATTAAAATCAACTCAAAATATATTTATCATGAAGAAAAATTAATTGCAATCAAATTGCAATATCATAATATATAATGCAAACATATTTATGGAAATTCAGCATATCCGAGACTATGTAATATTAGATACATTAACTAAGCATATTTGCTTAGGCATTAGTTATAACAAGTTAGAATATGTTATTGAATGCTCAAGAGGCTATAGTTTTTAATAAAACTACAAGAACAATTTTAAAATCAACCTAAAAGTCTAACTGTCATTATACATGTATATTACTTGCATATTATTATTGACAATTATCAAGAATAAGTAATCATAGTACAAATGTATTATACACATATACATATATATAAATAGAATCTAATATTAAATAAATTCTTAAGAATTATTTTAAACAAAAATTTGAAATTCTAACAAAAGATAATCTATAATTCAGCAAATATATTATTCATCATTTAACAAATAATAATGAAATATATACAGTTATAGCATAAAAATTCATTTATCAAAAGTATAGAAAAAAAATTATGTGTCTCAATTTCATGAAAATTCAAATAATAAATATCTCCCTATAACTTTTATAAACATAAATAATAAATATATAAATATAAACATTTATGTTTATAAATATATATAAATATATATAAATAATATATAAATAAGCATTTTATAAGTTTGAAAGTTTTCTTCTTAATAAATATTTCATTTAAAATATTTCATTTAAAAATAATAATTAAAAATTAAATAATTAAAAAATTACTATAATTTTGTGCATTGTAAAGAATAAAAAAAGGAAGAATATATTAGATAACTTAATTGATAAATTCATTAGCAGATTTAAGACAAAAATTTTTTTTTTTCATTTTTTTTTCTCTTTTTAGTTTTTAATATGACAAAATAATAAAAAATTATTTTTAATTATTTAAAAAGGATTTTTCTCTTTATTCTTTCTTAAAAATATAATAATATAAACATTTAATATATTTAATATAAACATTAATATAAACATTTTATATTAATATAAAATTAAGAGTAATAATAAAAAATAAAAATAAAAAATCTCCACATCGACTTATAGCATCGTTTGAATACATTTATTTTTTGATATGAACATAATTCTATATTTAATATTTTTAAAATATAGAATTAATTTTGTTTTAAATCCAATATCAAACTTTGTCAAAAAATTTTACGTAATTAAATAAATGATATAAAAATGATAAATATATCTAAACTATATTCTTTAATTAATACAAAAATTTATAATCCTTTATTTACATATTAAATTTAGGAAAAAATTTCAATAATAATTTTATTCCATTATTTTTCTCTAATAAATTGTTAATTAAACATCATAAAATAGTTAATTGAACAAATCATATTGTTCAGAATAATTTTTTATATATATATATATAATAAATCATATTATATATAATATATAAAATTAAATATATTAATAAGTAAGTTATTATATATTTTCAAAAATTATCATAATACATAATAGAAAAAATATAATATATGAATAATTTTATATTTCTCAAAATCATTAAAATGTTTCAATTAATTAGAATTTAGAATTGATTGATTATTTATTCAACATTAGTAAAAATAAAAAAATTTTTGGTCCTAAATATATAAAATTGAATTAATAGAATTAATAGAATTAAAAATAGAATTGGAAATAATCTTTTGTTTTTTTCAGTTACACGTTTTAGCGATGGACAATATTAATAATTAATGCGAACTCTTCTGGCTAAAAGCTTCTTTTACTTGTTAATTCGCAGTTCCCCTTCCGTTTGTCCTTTAAATACAATATTAACATATGCAAACGGAGAAACGCTCAAAAATAGCCCTGCAATAACTGAAACGAATACCTTGATTTCATAAACGATACAGTCATTTATTCATGTTTCATGAAATGTTGTCATTTTTTTTTTATTTTAATTTTTACTAGTTTAATAATTTTTTATGAAATTTTATTTAATAATTGTTATAATTATTACAATAAATAATATAAAATTTTATGCAACTTTTGCAACTATATATTAATATATTAATATATAATGAATATGTATATAATATGTAAACTAAAAACAATTTTTTTGTGTCATCATTAATGAAATTATTGATTTTTTGAAAAAAAACTAGCCGTTATTTTATTATAACTTAATTCAATTTTATACTTAATTCAGTTACATATATGGAATATGGAATATCCCAAAAATGTTAGAATATCCGTAAATTGGAGATTTTTAAAGTAATTTCAAGCAATATTTTCTTTTACAAAATGAATAATGAATAAATAAATAAATATAATATTCAACACACTTTCTTCGAGATAAATTATTGCTTGGATTTATTTGTGTTTGGTTAGAGACACCTAGCCAATTCTACTATTGCGGCTTGATTAGGCTATACACTCGGTGATTGGTCAGTATCTTTTTATTAATACTATATTTTTTTTATTAATATTTAATAACTCGTAACAAAGCCATAAAAAAATTTTTGAAAAGAAAAATGTTACTGAAAGTACTTTAGAAATCTTCAGTTTCAATGTTCCAACATTTTTGGAATATTATATTTTGTTTGAAAAATATATTTGCTAATCAAAAACATCGCATTAATTAAAAATGCAAAAAAATACAAAATATAAAACAATTCTTCATTGAATAGTAATGACGTATAATTGTTATTTTGACTTTATCAATTTTATATAAAATTATTTTTTATAAAATTAATAATATTTCGCAAAATTTTAAATGAAAAAATTAATTTTTTTTACAACTAATTTGAAGAGTATCATTTGAATTATTTTAAATTAGGAATTAAAGAAAATTTTCTGAAGTATATTAAATTTTTATTTTTTAAAAATTTTATTCAATGTTTATCATGTACATCTTATTTTACTAATTTATTATTATTTTACATATATATATATAATATTTATAAATATTATTATAAATATATTATATATAATATTTATAAATATATAAATATATTTATAATTAATATATTATAATATAATATATTATAAATATATATATATATATATATATATTATATGTTGTTTTGATTGTTTATTCAAGTTTAATGACTCTCTGGCAGCACATACTCAATACTAATATGTAATCGTGATGCTTTATGGTTGGCCAATTTTTCATTAATAGCTCGTTAATCAAAACGAAAATTTAAAAGGATAAAGTTGTCTTCATCTCAGAAATCACTAATTAAATCTGTCTTGATTGACATTAAGAATATTTTGTATATTATACAAGTATGTATACGCATATCCTTATATGAATACTTTTACATTTAACATTTTTAATTTTTTCTAAATTTATATATATTCTATATATATTCTATATATATTCTATATATATTCTAAATATAAATATAACACATTTAATTTTTTCTAAATATTATTCGAATTCTATTTATTTATTAGTTCTACTTTTAATTTTTTCAAAATTTATATTTCTATTAAGATATTTATTTCATTAAGATATTTTCATTATTATCTATAATACAAATTTGTTTACTATTTATATAATACTTTGTTTATTATTTTTTTTATGAAAACTTATGTTTTTTTATTTTAATAAATTTTAATTATTAATATGTAGAGATTTTCATTTTTTTTTCTTATTATTTCAAGTTTATTTTTTATTATAATTTTAATTTTCTACTGTTCATTTTCATTATATAATACTAATTGTGAAATTTAAAGACATAAATATATCAATAATGTTAAATATTTTTTTAATTCATTTAAATATTAATTGTTGAAATCATTAATACTGTTAAATGCATTTAAAATCTCTATAACTTAATATATTATAGATTATTCGATATTAATTAAGTTAAATGTTTTATGAAAGTAAAAATCTTAAATAATAAATTCTATTTTTATTAAAATCAATTGTTTTAATTTAATTTAAATATTATAGATATATATTATATAATGTATATATTCATATAACATAAATCATAATATTATATTATTAAATAATTATATGTATAATTAATAAATATAATATAATATATTAATATATTATGATAAAATATAATATAATTTAATATAATATATAAAAATTAATAATATAATATAAAATTTCGTTAAATTTAAAAAATAGAAAAAAATTGTAAAGATTTTAAAAGATTAATTATCCAAATTTTACTGATATCTATTTTATATTTAAAATAAATAATTTTATAAATTAGTTAATTAACTAAAAATTCTATATATTCTATTGATTAGAAATCACATAAAAAATAAAATCTTAGATTTATTTTATAGTTGATATATTAATGTATCATATGTATAATTATTATCTATAACTAATAATATTGATTAAGCAACATCAGTCACTTTCTTAAACTTTTAATTTGATTTTTTTTTATACTAAAAAATGTTTTACATTATTTTTGCGCGCTCATAAAATCTTCTTTTAACAAGTTTTTAACATTTCTTATAGTATTTTTTCTTTAATTCATTTATAATATATACATTTCTCAGAAGTTTAAAAAATTTATCTAATTTATGAATGTATTGTATGATTAATATATATCTAGATATTTGAAACAGAGAATTGATTTGCAATCATCCAATTTAATTTTTATCATACTTTTATATCAATTAAATACTACTTCTTATTTTAAAATATTTAATATTTTAATAATATATAAAATTGAAAAATATATATTTCAAGATTAATTATAAATAATAGAAAATTTCATAAAAGTTAAAAAAGTATATATTTTAGAAAAATTCAAAAAAATTTAATTAAAAAAAAAAGCACAAATTTTTAAATATATAAATATAATACTTAATATATTACTGATTTCATTATATTTATATTTATATTAAAAAAAAAAATACAATAAAACATACAAAAATACAAGTTTATTAAAAGAAAAAAATAGGTTATACTCAAAAAATTCTTTTTTAAAATATTAATTTTAAAGATTAATAAAAATAATAGAAGTTATAATAAATTTAATCAAGATATTATTTACAAAAAATGATTTTTTCCCTATAATCATAAGAATGTTTAATTGTAATTATAAAAAAATTTTAATATATAATTTCTAAAATTTTCTATTTATAAAAAATTATAAAAGTTTCTATAATTTAATTGCAACTTAATTTTTTATATTATTTCATTTTGAATTTAAGCTAGAATATAATTGTTTAATCTAATTGTTTAATCTATGATACAATATAAATAACAGTTAATTGGTTTATTTCCAGGCATACATAGTAGATTAAAAGTAGCGATTAAATTTAAAACTCGTATAAATGTTAAAAAAAATATTTTTTATAGTAGTTTCTATTTTCAATTACTTTTTTTTTGAGTATTAAAACATAAAATATTTAACTTCAATAAATGTTAATTCATCATATCTAAAATTAATCTAATCGTTGAACAGAATATTAATCAGAATTAATCAATATCAAAATTTGCTAAATTAAATTCATTTAATTTAATTTAATTTTAAAAGTAAAAAGAAAAATTTTAATATAATTTCAATAACATAAATTTTAATTATTTTAAGTTTTAAATAATGAATTTTAATAATACATAATGATAAAATAATAACATTTATAAGAATTATAATATTAACAAATTCGTAATAATAAATGATTTAAAAATAATATTAAAAAAATGTATTTTATACTTAAATGTATATAATACTTAAAAAAATCAAAATATAAGTAAATGTATAATAATACATATAATAATATAAGTAAATATATAAAATGTATAATAAAATATAAAAAAGTATTTTTGAATATTTCTTCGAATTTTCATCCTATTATTAAAATAGAGTTTTATTATTAAAAGGATCTTCTTTTATAAATCAAAAATCAATCATTTATTTTAAAGATATGTTATATATTATATTACTTGATAAAGTTAATGAAGAATACTTTAATCATCAAATATAAGTAAGTATGTATTGGTCATAATATATAATAATGAGATGTAAACTGATCCACTGACGCGGATATTTTCGAAATTTTCCACTTTTCGCACGACAAGTGTTCCATACTAGTCACAATTATATAATAACGATAATCGATTCCACAAACACGACATGTTCAAATACCGTTGTTCATTATTATTATCATTTAACAAATGTAACATTGTGATTATTATTGAAACATGATTATCGATGTATCAAGAAGAGGCAAAATTGTAAAATAATTTTTGTCTATAAAAGTTAATTGTAATTTTATTATTTATTATTCAATAAGTAATTTTTATTACTTAAATAATCTTACTTAAAAAATAAGATTATATATATTTTGGTAAATATAATATAAATGAATAATATTTTCTATATTAATTTAAACAATAATATTTTATAATTCTATATTCAACAGATATTAATTATGTTTATTAATTTTTTTAAATTTATAAATAATTTATACTAAAATTTTTGTGATTTCAAATTTAATAAAAAATAAATTATTATTATTATTAATTCTTCTTTCTTAATTCTTTATTATTATTACATAAAAATTATTACTTAAATTCTTTTTACAAAAATAAAAAGGAAATACAAAATTATATAATAATAAAGAATTGCACAACTAACTTTTTTCATAATCAATACGTAAAAAAAAAAAAAAAAAAAAATGAAGATTGATAGACATGGCATTCTATCTGTCATAATTTTTACATAATATAGAAAAAAAATCAAAATATTTACATATGCATACATCAACAATTATCATTATTATATTATATTAGAATAGATTTTCCAAAAGAAGATTTTCATATCAATTGAAAACATTATTAATGAAATTTCTTTAGGAAAAAATTTACCTGCCAGTCCCATTTTCACGAAACGATAGTGGACGTGACCTCTGTATCAGGCGTCGAGATCCCCAATTGATTGTGCACGGATTCTCCCGATTGTTCTCGGAAGAAGCTTCAGACAGGTAGCCTCCATTATCATTCTTATCATGGAAACGACAACAGTCTGATGAATTACGTTATATGTAACGCTACTGCGGCCTTTAATTACGTAATTTCTCGACCATCACACTATCGTTTGTCGATCAACGAAAAATGCACTCTAATCGATGACGATTCATATATTGAATCAATATAGCAAATACAGGGTTGAAACACGTAAAAACTGCAGTGAACAGGTAGCAAAATTTATTGTGACAACAATTTCCGATTATTACTTAACAACGTCGCAAAGACGACTGGCGAGCAGCTGACGCGTTTTGCGCTTGGCTCGTGGACCAGGAGTAGGGGTAACCCGTCTGCCATAAGTAAGAATGAATATATGTACTGGAAATAATTAAGAGTGGGGGGCGTTCATGTTGAGAGGTTATAAGTGTGGAGAACTAAACTGAAAGTGATTAGGAGTGGGAAAAGGTAAGTTGACAATCAGCAAGAATCGAACGAATTTAGCGGATAAATATAAAAACGCTTGATTTTTTTGTTTCATAGAATTTATCATTTTCTATTTAATAAAACATAACATAATATAATTAACATAATTAACATAAATTATGCTATGAACAAATTTCTACTATTTTCTATTATTATATATATAATGTATCTATTGAATATTAAATAATTTTAATATTGTATTGAAAAATTTGGAAAATATTTAATAACAATATTATTATTATTACAACACACATTAATATGTGAAGAGAATTTACAAAATTTGGAATTATTTCAATAAATATTATTTAAATAATATTTATTATACAAATATTTATTTAAATAAAAAAATAAGAAAAACAAATTGCATCAAATTGTGTTTTTTTTGTATCATTTTTTATATCAATTAGATTTTTTTTTAAATAAATTCTTTAATAAAATATTCATTTTTATTACATAATAATGAGTGTTATTTATAATTGTATTAAGAAAAAAAATCTAATCAAATTGTAAAATTATAACTATAATTTTATAAAAATTGTCATTAAACTTTTCAATTAATTCTGATTTTTTTATTACAAAATTTTTTTGAAATATGTCTAAATCAATAATTCAAATATTATATCTTAGCAAATGAAATAATATAAAAAGATGATTTCTTATTAATTATAATTGATTTTGAATAACTATAATCAATAGATTCGTTAGAATGTGTATAAAAACATAAGTTCTGCTTATAATAATTATAATAATTAATAGTTTCGAAATAAACTATAAAAGTGTTATGTATAATTAAGCTATTATGTATAATTAAATTTTGATATAAAATAAAATTGAAAAATAGATTTACTGAAATATTCACCTCACTTTTAGCTTTTTTAAATATTTTAATATTATTTTTGATAATATTTTATCATATTCATATATGAAAATTTCATAAAAGCAATGAAAATAATTTTTTTAACGATTTGTTTGTAACACGATATTTAGTAAATTCAGATTCTAATATCTAGAATATTATTATGAAAGATAACTTTTGATTATTATTAGAAATCATGAATAATGCAAAAAAATGTTGATCTTGCACTTCGTTCTACTGTAATGTAAATCTATACTACATAATTCTTATATTAATTTGACTCATGTGAAATATCATTTTTACAAATAAAATTTTAAATGTGCAATTTATGTAATTTGTAACTTATACTATAACTTATGTAATTTTTTAAAAGTACTACAGCATTATACTCGTATTTAATCAATTTTTGCATAATCAGGATTAATTACAAATTTAATAACTACTATCAAGATTAGAATAAATTATCAATTCTAAAATTTAAAAAATTTTAATAAATGCAAACGATTTTTTTGTTTATATTTTCTCTTAAAATAATATATTTAAAAACTGTACAAATAAAATATTCAATAATAAATTTATCTTTTCAATTATTCTTCTAAATTTAAATTCAAATTAAATTCATAAAAAAATCATACAAATTATTTATAATAGATAATAATCAGATTTTAATATTTTTATCATAATATAATTGATAGACATTGATATAGTTGATAAAAATAAATTGACAATTTATGCATACATGTATATATATACAAGCTACGGTAAATATTAACAACTTCATAGAAACATTTATTATTTAATATAAAAGTTGAATTTGCGAATTAGATATGAATAATTTTTTTTTTATTCTAATTATAAACAAAAATATTCAATATTCAATTATTTAGAATATTAAAAAATAACATTTACATAATTTTAGAAAATGAAAAGTAAATAATATTCGTATAGCTATTTTTTTTTATTATTTAATATACAAGTGTTGTTAGTAATAATTGATTTTATAAATGAAATTTTAATAATGAAATATTTAATACATTATTTATCATATTTTTTTTTAGATATAGGAAATATAGATAGGATTTAAATATAAAAATATTGTTATATTTCATTCTTTTTTCTACTTTTTTTATATTTTTCACAAATATATTTCTTATATGTATAAATATATTTTTTTATAATAGATTTTATGATTTTATTATTATTGTAATATATATTTTTTTTCATCACATTATGTCATATTGCAAGATTATTATTTATTAAAGGCACAACTTATTTTTTATTATTATTAATTTGTTTTTGTAATAAATGCAACAAATCATAAACTTTATCTTTATTCTTGCGATTTAAACTGTTATTTCATATATATATATTATTGTTATATTTTTGGCAATGTAAAACTGGTTCATTGTGTGTTACATTTCTTACATTATAGAACTAATTTTTTGTTGTAACAAGTACATTTTCTTAAAATGGGCTATTCAAGTTATTATTTGGTCTTTTCTTGATGCGTAGATCATTTGTTTTTTATGAAAGTTTTTAATAAATGATTATATGTAAAAATGAAAAATATATGAAAAATAAATAAAAATATGAAAAAAGTGGTTATTTTCATGTAGAATAATTTTTGAACATTTTTATCATATCTTCCATGGATAGATAGTTTATTGTTGTTTTTCAGTATTGATAATTATGAAATTTTTTAGCTATTTAGTCAGTTTTTTTGTTGTTAAGAATAATTTTAGCATAATTATTAATATGGAATAAAATCCAATAATTTTTATTTCATTGTTATTTTTTATAATTGTTTGATTATTAATTTTCTAATTTCTTAATGATTATTTAGAATGATGAAGATTGTATTAGTATTAAATATTGTATTCGATATTGATATTTCACTTTTAAAGTTCGCAAGTATGATAATTTATCTATAAGATAATTTTTTTTTTTGTATATAATATTGACAAGTTAATTTACAGCCATTAATTTGGCTTAGAAAGCTGATATTCTAATGAATTCTATTTGGTTTTAAATATAAACTGAATATAGATTTTGAATATAAAATATAGATTATATATATTCAAACTAAATTTAGAACGATTAATATATAGATGTAGTCTTATATTAATTATAAAGTTGTAATCTAGGATTTTTTCTATTAATGATTTTTCGCTCTGTTTCGTTTATTAATTTTAATTTCATTTATTACAATTATCTATTTCAATTTGCTAGAATAATTAAAATTTTTCGAGATATTAATTGTATAATTAATTCTTGTTTATAATATTATGTATATATATATGTATGTGTGTATATATTTGTAGATTCTATAATAAAATATTTGATCGAATTTGTTTTGTGAATTAACTTAATAATGAGTACTTATTTAGTAAATATATTCGAATATATGGGATAACTTTGGAGAATCAATTTTAAAAAATTAAAACGTATACAAAAATTAACTAATTAAATAGCTGATCGCACTAAATAAAAATGGACTATCTATCTATCTATTTATATATATATCTTAGAAAAAACGGAAAAAAATAAGAAAAATTGCTAACAATTAATATCAATCTGTTGAATTCAAATAAAATTTCACATATACCAATTTAATACAAAGATTAGATTATTTTAACTTAAAATTATGTTTTAAATCCTCCTTTTTTCTTTGTTAATTATTATTTAATTATAATTATAATTATAAAATTATTAATATATTATTTTTAATTTTAATTGTATTTAAAAATGAAAGCTAAGATATCGAAATCTATCAAAATCTTTATAAAGTGTTAAACAGATATTAAAGCATTAATAAGTAAAGGGTCAATAAAATTTCATGAGATAATAAAAAGTTTTTGATTCGATAACATTATCTTGGTATCGTCTTATAAGATATCGATATTGAAAAATAATACTAAGAAAATATCTAAAACTTTGATATATATCAATACCGAAATGAAATTTGCATACTGATACCTGTCTTAATATTATATCTTATGAATATGAATATATTAATATGAATATATATATATATTATTATTATTATGAATTGTGCAAGCAAAATATAGTATAACAGCAAATTCACGATGCAACAATTCAAATTACAAGATACAGCTAAGATATTAAAAAAGATCTTATTTTCGGGATTATTAACGATAACAGAAAAATCTTAAAAAAAATATGTGAAATTAATATATATATGTAAATTGAAAATTTTAATTAAAATTGTAAAATAAAACATTCCAACTCATAATAATCCAATTCATATAATCAAATAAAAAAAATTATATTATAAATAATTTGTAATTTTATATATATAGAGCAGAAAATTTATATATTTAAAAATTTTCAAATGGTAAATAGAAGAAAAATAATATAAGAAATATGTTCATTATGTCTGACTAATCCAAATAAATGTGACTATTTTCAGCTCGCTACGTCCTTCCTTTTGAGAATTATGGGTTAATTAGCTTTATTAGTCAACTTCGTTCAAAATTTAGATTTCAATTTTATTTTTTTAATAAATATAATTCTCAGTAAATTTGTTTTCGTATTGATTTGTTTAAAATTTTTTTATTGTAAATTATTATTAGGAAAAATAAAATCTAAATTCTTGGTAATTTGAAACTAATATAATATAATATAAAATATAAAATAAAATATAATTTAAAGTTTATTATAATATATTATGATATATTGTATTTATTATATAAATATACATATGCCTAGATATTAATATAATTTTGGCAAATTTAAAGATCAAAACAAACATAAAAATTAATATACAAATAAAACAAAAATGTCAATTGATTATTTTACTAAATTAATTAATTTTTTTTATTAAATTTTTATTAAATATAAAAGTTATAAGTTATAATGTTAACAGTTTATTATTGAGATATTATATAAAAAATATATTTCCAGAAATTATTTCCTCTTTTGTTTTAAGATCATAATGTACGTTATACATTAATTAAAATATTAATTTAATGTATTAAATTATTTAATTTTATTGAAATTATCTAATTTTATTGAATATTTTAATTAAATGTGCAATAAATAATATTTTTCTTCTTATTTTGTAGTATTTATAAGATGATTTTTTATAATTTTCTTTTTTGAATTCTAAATATTAATGCGAAAGTTTAATTGCTCATTCTTAATTTTTAAAAATATTATTTGATTTCCTTTTTTGTAAAAAATGTTTAATTCTGGACAAAAAAAAATATTATGTGGAAAAATTAAAAATATTAGAAAATATAATCTTAAAAGAAAGAAAAGAGTTTTTTTAGTGTATCAATATCAATACTTATTCTATTTTGGTGTTTTTAAATAATTATAAATAATCATGAAAATTTAAAAAAATGCTGAAATTTATATTTTTTCAATATTTCTCTATATTTACGAAAAATTTTTTTTTAACACAAAAATTTATATATAATTATAGATTAATAAATAATATCTAATTCTAGACATTTCTCAAGAAGAAATTATCAAATAGAAATATCAAAGGTTTTTAATTCGCGCAAAACAAAAAAATATAACGCATCCATATTAATTTCCCACTATATAGTCATATCTCCTCTATGTATTCACGCAAAAAATATTTGTATCATAATAGGCTCTCCTCTATACAGGTTTTGTATACATTTTTTTCATATTATTACAAATAATGGCAATATTCAAAATGGACATAATTAATGTTTCATCCTGTATATTTCAAATTATCAATATCATATGTATAATCAATTAATAAAATAATACAATATTATATATATTTTCTGCATGTCATCGTATTTAATTTTTTTTATAACATTATAATATTTTATTATATTGACAGAATTAGTAAAAATTAACATATAAAATCTCTTGCTTGTATTAAAAAATAGTTTAAATGAAATATATTTTAATCTTACTGCCTTTTTTTTTTTTTTAATGATTATACGTACATAAGTACATATATATAGAATGTTAATATATATTTATGAGGAAGTTGATTCTAAAGGCCAAAATAAACACCAAAATTAGTATAGAAATATATTGATTGATTTATTTATTATCATCTATTTATTAATTAAAATTTATAAAAAAACGTTAGATAAGACAAGATACAAAGAGAGCTATCGTTTTCATTATACTATTATCGCATTCTGTTCTCGTCGCACTTCATCTAACGCCAATTTAAATTATTTATAAATAAATTGCGAATATAAAATTAAATTTTTATGAACATGATTAAAGAATTCGAGTTTAAAAAGTAGAGATTTGCTTCATTTTTTAAATATCATAATATTATATTTTGAATATTTTGTATTTTTTTATATTCATATTCAAAACAAGAAATCGTAAGTAAACATAAAGAATTGATGAATTCTTCATGTGAACTATGACTATACTTATAAATAACATTATAAATATTATAATAACATGGTGATAAATAAATAATGTTCTAAATAGAAATAACGAATTAGAAAATCATAAATAATATTATATACTATATTATTATATTATATTATCATAGAAATAAAAAAAAATAATTACTAATAAAAAATAAAACTAATAATTAAATTGAATTAGTGATTATAATCTTTGATTATTAAAATTGATTGATAAAATAAAATAATAATTAAAATAAAATAATTAGATTTTTATTTCTCTGTTTATAAATAATATATTTATAATTATATTTAATATATTTGATTGCTTTTATATATTTTATATTTATTTTTTATTTTTCTTTTTATCTTATTAATAAAAAGTTTATTGTAAAAAATTTTTATAGAAATCAATTATAATGTTAAATATAATTTTTTTAATCTTTTTTCTAAAGAAATAAAGAATAATAATAATAAAAATAAGAATAATTCAATCAATTATTTGAAAGTTTTTTATTGAAAAATAAAGAAATAATATTTATTATTTCCAAAAATTTCTTATATTTTCTTAAATTTTTTACAATAATTATATTGATAAAGTTTTTATTAAAATAGATTAAACAATAACGACTTGAAATAATAAAATTATATATTTATTGGTATTATTAGTAATATAATATATACATGTATAATATAATATATTATATTATATTTATAATGATATATATTATATTATCATATTAAAAACTTAATATAGAATAAGAATAATTTATATAAATTACAAAATTTATATAAAAGTTTACATAAAAATAATTTATATAAAATGAAATAAGATATTTTATAATTAAAATATGCATGCAATAATAAAAAGAATAAAATGAATCTTGTTGCAACATTACGTAAGGTAAAAATCACAGGATATTGCGTCATTGATCACTCGAAGGAAATTAAAAAATCATCAAATAGCATTTTTGTATCAAAAGATTTACGTTAAAAGCGCAATGAAATTTGAGATTAAGAAACAGCCGCTATGAATGATTCATAATGAAAAATTCGAATTCTATCATTTATATGAAATTAAATCACAAGTATTTAGTAATTTATTTAATCTTTTTTTCGTGCTTAATATATCATGCAAGAATGTTATGAATAATTTATTTTACCAATCAATTCGATTTCTTGTTTTTATATATAACACGATATATGTCATATAGGAAATATGTCATTTAATAATTTATTTGATTTTCTTTTTGGATTTACAAATTTTAGAATATAAAAATATTATATAATAAATATAAAATATAATTTATTTTATTGAATCATTTTATATATTTTAAAATATGTAGAATCGCTATGTCATTTTAATGATAAAATTTGAATTTTATTTATATATATTATAATAAATTTATAATTCATAGTTTATAATTTATACTTACATATATGTAAATATAAATTGCATATTATAAAGTCTTAAACAAAATTTTATTTTTTATTTGAATATAGAATTAGTTCATTTGGACAAAACCGCTTTGAGATATCATGTATATAAATAATGTCATCATTATTATGAATAATAAATATTATATTTTTATATTCTTTACGTTTAAAATTAGGAGTTTTTTTCTAATTATAAAAACATATAACATATATATAATACACTGTTACCAACATATTTAACTTTCAATATTATGTCATAAACAATTTTATAATTGATTTAGTGATAATTGATCTTTATGAAATATGTATATCATTAAAAGAAAAAGAAAGATGTGATTGTTTTCTCTGCTTTAAGACATTAATAATGAAATAATATAAATAATATAAAAATTAATATAAATATCTGCTATCATAATAATAAATTGCAAAATGTTTTTCCTTTTCACTTTTTTCTAATACTTATTATTTACGAAATTAATTAATAATGTAAATGTCCTGTATATGTATAAATATAATAATATATATAATAAATATATAATAAATATAAATTTTATATTTGTTTTTAAATTATTTAAATTTCTTCATTCATTATCTTAAAGATATTTTTTATATGCTACAAATACATTTATTATATAAGTATATTGGTACTATAAATTATATATATATATATATATATACTATAAAATATTAATTATTTCAATTTCTTTAATTATTTTATTTCATTATAATTCTTGAATAAAATGAAAATATTTTGGAAATATACAAAATTTAACTAAAAATAAATTTTGTTTCTATCGATGTATTATATATAAATTATATTATTTGTAAAAATGATAAGATTTTAAATCAAGATAAGAAATGGAAATATAAATTACTAATATTTTTAATATGTTAAAAAAATTAGTAATCAATTAATTTTATCACTTTAATATTATATTATTTTTATTACTTCATTTCCATCAATTTTACTAAAAAAATTGGGAAATATTAAATACTTGAAATTTTATTTTGATGACATAAATCTATATTATGTAAGTATATAATATAGATAATATAATATATATAATATAAATAATATATAAATATGTTATAAAGTTAAACAAAAGAAAGAGATAAATGTGAAAATTTTCAACAATAATTTAAATTTTAAAAATTTATTATTTCAAAATTATCAATCAATTTAAAATAAATGTGATATTTTTTTATTATATAAAAAAAATTGAAATAGAACAAAAGAGAAAATTGAAATTCAAAATAAAAACGAGATTATCAAAATAATATCAAATTCTACTTAACTTTTTTAAATCTTATCCCGAAACTATAATTTTTTAAAATCTGTAATGATTTATACACTTACAATAAAAAATCAAAATTTTATAATTATTTTTTAATTTAAATATTTTTTTAATAAAAAAATTGTTTTTAATTTTCCAAATTTAATGAAAATAGTTTTTATAATATTAATTTCTTGAGATGTAGCAAACTTATTTAAATTTACTTTGAAGTTTACATTTTTTTTTTTCTTTAAGTTCTTTGTTTTTGAATGTATATAACATTTTGATTTTTTAAATTCTTATTTCTAATTATTATTATTAATTTATTTATTTAATTATATTTTCAATTTTAACTTTTTTCTTAATTTTATGTTATAAACTGTTTGATAAAAAATGAATATGTAAAGTAATATTCATAATATAAATGACATAATTTTACAAATTCAGAATATTTGTAAAATAATAATTTTTTTAATCTATTTCAAATTCATATAATCTGAATTTTTTTGTTCAAAATTATTTTTGAATGGTAAAAATCATTATATATATATATATCAACAAAAATACATTAGTGTAAATTATTGAATAAAAATTTAGATGTTAAATATAAAATTAATAAAAATAATAATATTTAAATATTTTGTTTTAAAAAATTTATTAATCAAATTCAGATTTTATCATAATTATTATGATTATTATAAAAAAAAGAATTCTGGATTATATTTTGTTTCATTTTTACCTAATTTATACATCTTTATTTAAGTATTCCATGAACTTTCAATAACAATTATATATGAAATTTTTATCGTTCTCTATTGATATTAACGAAATATTTCAATGCCAGTTAACTTATACATTTACACATTAATGATTACATTCATGTTTTTGATTAATCGACACACGTGTTGAAGGCATTCCATCCAGATTGCTCAGTTTCTCGATTAACAAAGGTTTCTCTAATAATCGGTTTTTCTTTAAACGTATATTTCCATGTAAGCAATACGTAAGGAAGAAAAGGGGAAGGAGAAAGAAAAAAAGAGAAAAGAAAATTGTAACAAAGCTGGTAGTTAGCAAATGAGTCAGTTTACGATAAACAGAAAAGAACGAAGCAGTTTCTGTCTGTAGTGAAACAATGAGACACCCATAAATGAATCATTTTATGTGCTGGCTCGACTATCATGTTACCAGAATGATAATTATACTCGAATAAGATTCAATATAAATGTTTCAAAATTGTAATTCTATTTTTATTAAAAAGTAAATATAATTATGCATTTTAAGGATTTTAAAGAAAAATATATAAAATGAATATAATATATAAAAATATATTTACATTTTAGAACGGCAATGCATTAAATTAATTTCTTTTAAAATTTAAAAATTTTTTTTAAAAAATTTATGAAAAAAAATCACTTTAAGTAAAAAATAAAATAATCTTATCTGACCTTCTCTAATCATTCATTAATTTTAAAAATATTTTTAGTTTGTAAATTTAAAAAATTACTAAAAAGAAATTTGAATTTTTAAATATTTATTTGAAATATTAAAATAAAAATTTAATTATACACAAATTATACTATGTAAAATGAAATCTTCTTATTTGTAAAAAAGAAATTTGATCAGTTATAAAAATGTCAAATTTTATTTTTAATTAGATTTCTAGTTATTACTTACAATTTTGCTTAAAAATTTTAGGAAATGTTTGATTTTATCATAATGCATCAATTTTTTTATAATGTATCAAATTAAATAATATTTTTTCATATCTACTAACAAATATTTAATTTTTTTCCAATCTTAAAACAAATATGTTAATAACTTTTAAAGAAAGTACATATCATTTTTTCATTTAACTTTAATCTGATTGTTAGATCATTAATTTAGTTAAATTTTTTAAATTTTGTTATATCAATGATAATATTAGTTAGATAATGAAAATTAAATAAATTCAGATTTATTGGTCATACGTATATATAGAACAAAACATAATGAAATTCTTTCTTGCTATTCATGACTTTAATAATAAATAAAAATTTTATTATATTTATATTCTATAACATTTAAGTTAATATCTCATCGATAAAAAGTGCTGCAAAACAACAATTTGAAAATTATTATTTTCTGATTATAGATTTTTGTTCGATAATTTATAGTAATTTAATTTTTAGCGAATAATATTTTTTATTATATAAAGTTAATTTTGATGAAGACATTTAAAATAGATTTGAAATAAAAAAAATTATCATTTTAAAAATTTACTCATTAATATTGTGAACATCATTTTACACATATATTTTGAAACAATATCATTAAATTTATAATATAAAATTTATAATACTAAATTTATAATATAAAATTTATAATATAAATTTATAATACTATTGAAATATATTAAAAAAAAAAATAATTAAAAAGTAAAACAATATGTTTGAATTAAAATTTCGAAACCAGCAGCAAATTAAACTGAAAAATTAATTTTATAGAAACCAATTTTTGCATACAGAATCTGGAAAAATTAAAGACAAATTTTCTTCGTTATTAGAAATATTCGAAATAATCATACAATTTTGATTTTTTATTCTAATATATGTATTTAAAAAAATTCGCAAATTTAAAATCTATACTTTGAAAACAGAATATAATTTATTTACGTAATATTTTAATTTCTTATATAAAAATATATTAAAAAATACATTAAAATAATAAATGTTTTATAAAATAAATATAACGAAATTTTTCTTCTTTGAATTGCATATTTTAATTCAAATAATTTGTGATCCTTTTTCTCAACAAAAGATAAAGAAAATTTAAAAAAAAAGAACAACTTTATCATTATAGAATGATTAGTAGATGATTACATTGCTTTCGAGATAATTAATAAGAGAATCATTCTAATACATTTGAAAAATACATGTAATTATATATAATTATATTAAGTTAAATTAATAAATGATTAAAAAATTAATTAAAAATAACAGCGGCGAATTCAGAAAATAATTGTTTTAGAAATCATTCTCTATAAATTAGAAACTGTTGTATTATTACACATACACACACATATCTATAACTAATAAGCACATTGGGATTACAAAAACAAAATTTCCATTAAAAAATTATAACTTTTAGTTTTAGCAATAAATAATTACAAGGAAAATTTTAAGTTAATTTTTAAAATCCTCTTTGATAATTATAATGTTAAAAAAAAAATTAAATAATTCAATAAATAGTAAATTGATTAAGATAAATTAAAAGTGAAATTTGTATAAGGTTTAGCCTTAATAGATTAATACTGAAAATTAATTAACTTTTTAATAAAATAAATAATTAATAATATAAATCTATGTCAATTAAATAAAATTTAAATTTATTAACAATTTTAAGTGAAACTGAAATATATTTTTAATTTATGATTAAAAATAATTTTCAATTTGAAATTTTTTTATGACTTGTCTATCAATATTTTTTATATTTGTATTAAAATATTTTTCAAAAATTGGAAATCTTTATACAAAAAATATTAATTTGAACAATTTCGAATATATATATTTATATATTTAAAAACGAAATTATTATATATATATCGATATTTTTAAGGATTTTTTTGTAACATTCCATTACAAAAAAGAATTTTAAATAGGTTAAATAGGTTAATAAAAAAGATATTTTAAATTTTATATTTTAAGATAATATATCTTATATTTAATAATTTTTATGAAACTAAAATTTTATAAAAAATGCATTTTTTTATATTGAAAAATGTTACATATTATCAAAAATAGATAATAATGTTTTCTTTTGAAAAGAAGTTATATTATCTACTAATATTAATTTCGTATTTTTCATATTATCAATATCAATAGTATTTATTCATTAACATTAATATCATTTACTCATTTATAAGAGAAATTTGTGCAAATAAATTAAAAAATTTAACTTTTTTACTATAAAAAAGAAATATGAAAAATTTTTAACGTACGTATGTATATATTTCTTTAGTAAATAAAATATCTTAGAAAGATTTTAAAAGAAAAAAGTATAGAAATTTATAAAAATGTTGAGGCTATTTATTAAGTTATATAAATAATTTATATTTGCATTAAATAAAACAAGATGGTGTGAATGACGGAGATAGTAGTTTCACTTTATCTCTATCTTATTTTATCTGACATAAATTTAAACTGTTTATAATTTAATAAATAAATTTTAATTGATTTTTGTATACTTAAATAATATTATAATCTTATATTGTATACTTAAATAATAAATAATCTTTTTCTTAGTTTTTAGTTTACTTACTTTATTAGTTTATCATTAAAATCGACTTTTTAAAATTATTTTATTAATATTTTTTATTTTACTACTAACACTAATGTAAATACTAAAATGTAATACTAATATATTCACATATATCTATGTATAAATATCATTGTTAAACAATTAAATTAATAATATTTTTAGTATGTAAGTTTTTTACTATTTAAATATTTTTAACATATAAGTTTTATTTCTTTATTTTATTATTAATTTTTATTTTAATAAAAATATATTATTTATTTTAATAGATAAGTATTCTTCTTTTTTTTCAAATTTAGAGTTTAGATAGCAGATATTAATTTGATAGTTAATTTCAATATATTATATAAAATAAAAAGATAAAAACTTAATTCTCATTATCTATTTTTGAAATTGTTTATATAAATATTACGGTAATAATGATAATTAATTTTAATTAATTATTCATAGTAATACTTTATAATATTACAAATTACAATTACAAAATTATAGAAAGCTGATTATTTTATTTAAAATTTTTTTTTTTAAATAAATAATTAAAGAGTGAAAATAAATCGCTATAAATTTTGAGTATAGCGAATTTGTTTTATTATTGTTATTTTATACTATATGTATATACTATGATTTGTGTATTGGAATATTATATTTCATATTATATATATACAGTCTCTATGGTGATTATTTTGTTATGTATCAGTAATATGAGATTTAAAATATTCGATAAGAATGTTCAAAAAAGTAATTTTGCAATTTATACTTATTACTTAATTTGTTATAAATCAATTAAATTGCATTTTTTAAATTGCATTTTATACAATTGCAAAAAATTACATTTTTTTCACAGAAAATAATACTACTATACACTATACTATATATATACACTATACTATACATTACTATATACTAAATAATATTACTATTTAATAATACTAAATACTAAATAAACTTTTAAAAAATAATGTCTCACAGTAAATATTTTCTGATGATTAAAAATAAAATAATTAAAATTTATCTGGGATTTGTCTTATCTTATATAATTACTTCAGATAATAAACATATATTTATTACATTATATATATTATAATTATATACATTATATATGCTATAATATATAAAAAATTTATAGATTTTTATTTAATAATCAAATATTTTATTTTTTTAATTTTTTTAATAATTTATACTTTTTTATTTCATTAAATTTTATTTAAAACTAAAGAAATAATAGATATATATTATATATTATATATATATATAAAATAATGTTAAATATTGTTCATAAATATACTATAATTATATATTGAATAATGATATGTATATATTCCAATTAAAATTTAAATATTAATAATATAAGTTTCATGTTTATTTTTATATTAATTTTACGATTATTCGATATCTGTTGAACAGATTTCAACAAATAAATTTTTTCTTTTTTTATAGAAATATACGAGATTAGTCATTATTTTTAAGAAATTTTTTTTTAAGAAATTACTTTATTTTATACAATTTTGATAATAAAACGAAGATTTTCTTAAGAAATCTTATTTTTTCTATTCGAATAAAAAAAATGTTATTTATCATATAATATCACAATATTTACATACATAATCACATTTATTCAAAAAATTAAAAATAATTATATTTATCTTCTATGTTGCCATAATTCTATAACTAGTTTTATATAAAAAGTTATATAACTCGTATTATATTAAAAATTTTTCTTAAATCACATTAACATTTTCTTAAATCACATAACATTATATAATTATTTAATGCAGTGTAATTAATTGTATTTTATAAGTTAATATTTTTTTTATTGTATTCAAAAAAAATTAATTTTTAAAAATTTTTAAATATAATATTTTTTAATTTAAGAATTTCAAGAAAGAATAGTGAATTTAATTTTTATTTAAAAACTTTTCAATATAAATTTTTTTTGAATTATTGAATCATAAACTTTTTATATAAATTAATTACGTAAAACTATTTATATATGTGTCTTTTATTATAAAGATTGATTGGTTTTATAATTTTTTAGTTGTATTATATGCTTGTATTATATATCTCTTTTGTAAATATTATCTTTATAATCATGATAATCATAATAAGTAATTATGGATACTATAGAATTATAATAACTAATATGATAATTAAAATTAATTATTTATTATTCTATATTTATTGCTTATATATTTTTTTATATTTATTCTTTATATTTAATAACATTTTAACATCTCTAGAATAATCTTTACATTCATTTTATTTTATAATTAACAATTTTTCGTTTTTCTAAAATTTTTTTTTCCTTTTATATGCTTCTTTATTATTAATTTCATAATATCTTGCTTATGGTAAATAATCTACTATATAAAAGAATTTGTATAAAATCAATTCCTAAATTCATTTTTTTATTGATATATTATTATTTATGCTACTAATATTATATAAATATGCATATAATAAAAATCAATTTTTTCCCTTCTTAATATCATTAATATTAAAGCTATCTATATTAGTCTATCCTAATTTTAATATAATCTCAATTTATTTTCACAAGAGAAAAATAAAAATTATCAGGAATTAAGGAATGAAAAGGCTAAATTAAACAATTTTAATACAATATATATATATATATAATAAGTTGATAATTATCAATAAAGAGATACTTACCCAGAACATCAAAGAGCTGATCATCGAATCGCATTTTGATATATAATTCGTCGATTTTGAATAGATTGCAAAAATTTAACGTAGAAGCGGCACGCGTGCACATGAATAACACAACACAAACTATAGTTTTTTTCACGTGCCTGTCATGCTTCCGTCACTTTACAGTTATTTGTGGAAAGTAATAATTTTAACAAATTATTCGACCATCACGCACGGAGGTCGCTGTGCGACTGAACATGGAACTATCTACTTATCTCTTTCGTCGTTCATCACAGTACTGGTAGTGAGAGTAATATATGTATATCGATAGTGGGGATAGAATAATAGTAGGGGATATTGTCATAACTAACATAATAGCTATCTGGCAAAGAAAATATATATGTATAAGTATATAAGTATATAAATATGTAAATATATATACATACTTTATATATATAGGGTATTCATAAAATATGGAATCTTGATTTTAGAAACAAAAACAAACACAAAAGTATGCAAAAATGTACGTGAAGTTTATTTTTATTAGCTATAAGAAATTTAATTCTACATTAAATAAAATGAAACAAAAAGAATAAAACTCTGTCCATGTATCTTCATCACATTCTATTTTTGTCTTTTATTTAATATTAAATTGCTTATAACTTAATGGATAAATAAAATTTCAGTCAACATTTTTATATACCAACATTGGTACTTGGTTTATAAAAGAAGCTATCCTAAAGATGTTTCACAAATATATTAATTATATAATATAACAGGAATGGAATTGTATTTATAATAAAACAAAAAATATTATGAAATTATTCAATTGTTATATGTATAATTAATTTTCTGATATAATTTGTTCAACGATCTTTTCATTTCCTATAATTATTTGTATATCCTTTAATATAATATATATGTTCTTATATATTATATAATATTTATATTTTTATAAATTTTATAAATATAGTTTAAAAATATAGTTTAAAAATATAGTTTACGATAAATTAATTACTTATATATTATTCATGTTAAATATATAATAATAATAATTATAATTTTATAATAAAAATTAAAAAAAGAACATAAAATTATACATATATATATATGGTACAACTGAAATTGAAAGATTGATGATAGAAATAGAAAAAAAAAAAATCAATTTATTTGAAATACTCTGGAATATTCTTACGTGCATATTTTTCCATTTATGAGTTTTTTTAAGGAAAATATCTATTTAGTAAATATACAGTATAAATATGTATATATATGTGTACGTATAAAGTGTAAGATATGTTCTTACTTATGTTAAAAAGCGAAATATTTGATTTATTTCTTTGTGCAGTATCCTTTTCTTAAATAAGAATTATTAATTGACTGATCATTTTTTATAAATGTAAAAATGAATAAAAGCATTCAAAAAAATTCATTAGTTGAATTATTAATATAAAAAAATAATAATTATTACATAAGATAATGAATAATAAAGAAGAAGAAAGAGGATAGATATTTTAATATATTTTTATTTATTTTAATTTATTTTATTTTTTTGTAACTTATTTTAATGGATCTTATTTTATTTTCGTTTTTTAATTTAACTTATTACTTTAATTTATTTTAATTCATTTAATCTACTTAAAGACTAAAATTACAAATAAAAATATCGTTTTTATCAACATTAATTCATAATATTTGATTTTTATCATCATTATTTACACAAATATTTTACTTTATCTTAAATAAAGGTAATTTGCTAAACATTAAATATTTACATTTCAAAATTAACAAAATATTCTGCAAAATAAAATTGTGTAAGGATACAATGCTATATTTAAGAGAAAGTTCACATAAAAATCATAGATAAGGATGAAATCACTAACAAAATATTGAAACTTTTTTTTCTTAACCAAAACTTGTCGAAAATCTCTAAAAATAAACTTACGTATGTTAAAGCTTCATCACAATTCTAGTTCACAATTATTTTCAATTTTATTATTAACCTAAATATAATATGCTTTGACTGTAATATAATATTATAATTATTATGATAGAAAAACAGTGTTATCTCATTTAATTTACCTATTCGGTTTTACAATTTTTATAATTATTTCTATATGTGTTATGAATATTTTATAAATAATTATATTAATAAAAATATAATAGATGAATAGAAAAAAGTTTATAAATTTATAATAAATTTTCAACTAATAATTTTATTAATAATAATTAAACAAATATTTAGATAATTATTATCTAAATAATATCCATCTTATTTAAATCTATGTGTTTCGTCTTAAATAGCTTGAATCATTAATAAATTTCAAATAGAAAATTTCAATGTATTACGAATGACAATATTCAAATAATTAAAATAATTAATAAAGATATATTATATTTCTTTCATAAAAATTTTTTTAAGCAAGAAATAAATGTGAAGAAATGTAAATTCATTTTATGAAATAATTAAATGACATTGTTTATATTATAATTAATTTTAATTATTTAAAATTAAATAAATTGTTATTGATTTTTTATATATAGAAATAATTGTAAAATAATTACAAAAAATATAAGTAATAATTTACTTATATTAAATAAATAAAAAAATTACTTATATAAAATATAAATAATTTTTAAAAATAATAACAAGATTAATTTATATAAAAATCTAATATATAAAAATTCAATAAAAATAATAAGAAATATTTTAAAAACATAACATATAATGTTGGTAAGATATCTATTATTATACTGTAATGTATAAGAAATCAATATTACGAATAATTAAATAATATTTTTTTGCTATGCTTTGAAAATAAATATTAAGAATATCTAAGTTCTTAAGTGAATCATAATAAGAATATTGAATACTTTGTTATTGAAATTGCTATAAATATAATATTTCTTTTAATTATATTCCTGAATATGTATTTTTAATATCAGTTGAATATTACTTTTTTTCAAATTTAAAACTATAAATAAAATATTATTTTGAATAATAATAAATATTATAAATTGTTCGAATTAATTCTTCTAATTCAATAAATTTGTAACATAAATTGTATTACAATAAATTTATAATATATATTGAAGATATACGTATAACTGCTTTGATATTTCTGTAAACCAACTTTAGATTGGTGAATCGCAATAAAATATTATTATATACATTCTTTTAACTCTTTTAAATTCACAATAATTTTCAAATTTCTTTAATATATAAATATGTTACAAATTATATTATTTGCATAGAATATTAATATATTCTATAGTAGGCATATTTGAAAAAGAGATTTTGGAACAAAATCAGTTCTAAAACAAATATAAATGTGATACACAAGAATATTGAAATTTATTTTTAAAATTGAAATTTGTGTTAGATGAACTGAAGACAGAAAGAGAAAAACGAAAATGCAATGAAAATAATATATATATTTATAATAATATATTTATTTTTATATATCAATTTTTGTATTTGTTTCATATTTGCTTCTAGAATTGATTTTTCAAAAATATTTTTGGAATATATTAACATTTTGTATATAAATTTATTATTTAAACTTTAAAAGTATGTTATTATTGCAAAATAAGAAATCGCTAACTTCGCATTATGCGAATATTTATTTATTATTATTATTCACTTTTAATATTTCAAATAATAAAAATAGAAAGTTTTCATACATTAATAAATGATTATTTAATTATTATATGAAATTATTCACAATTTTAATAATTGATATGCTCAATATAAAAAGACATTATATGTATGTAAAATCTGATATGTTATGAATATATTTTATAAATAATTTTAAATATTGAAATAAATATTATAATTAATAATTTAATTTTTATGAAAAATTATAATTGTTTTATAAGTAACTTACTAATATACAAAAATTGGAATATATAAAAATAATATCAAAAATTAAAATCGATAAATATTTTTTATTAATATGTTTATTTTAATTTTCATATTTAATAAATAAAAGAAAGTATTAATTCATAAACGATAAAGAAAAAACAATACATTAAACTCTATCACGAAGTATTTATATATTATCACAGCTTAGATAATAATATTGTTACGGTTGCAGAATTAAATTTGATAAAAAAAATTGTTATATATTTCCAACGTTATATGTTATACTATATAATAATTTCTACAGGCATTACATCTATAATACCTAATGATAAAACATTAGGTCACTGTGTCAAAGTTACGTAAACGATTAGATATTTACATCACATTTTCAATAGCAACATATGGAAATTTTACATAAAGTCTTTCATTTTTTACAAATATATATATAATTTCATATACATGTATAATATAATAGATATCAGCATATAAAATATATAAAATATCTGATTTAAATTCATTTCCGTGAATATTTAAAAAACTGTTGATGATATCAATGCAATATTTTCGATAAAAATTAAATTAAGACTTTATGTAATTAGTATTTTTATAGATGAATATATAGAAAATACATAGAATGTTAATTTATTTGTAGGTGATATTTTTCAAAGGTTAATTTTAGAAATTAAAATGAACACAAAAATTAATATACAAAAATTAATAGAGGCTTATTATTTATATTTATTAACATACAAATTAATATTAAATTATAAACAATTTAAGTTTAGATGGAGAAACCTAGAAACAGAAATATTAAGGATTTTTATTCCATCTGTTTTGTTTTATCTAATGCAAATTTTAATTGCTTATAATTTAATAAATTAATATTTTTATATATCAATTTTTGTATTCGTTTTAGCTTCTTAATTCTTCGTAGAGTTCTCATGTATATTAATATTCTATACATATATAGAATGTTTCATCTAATATTATTTTATAGATAATTTCAATAATTTTTTGAAAAAACTTTTGAACGAAAATTGCTTAACAATTATAAATTATAATGTATAAAAAAGTTCACAAAATTATTAAATAACAAATCAAAGTTAATTTGTAATTTTACATATGTTGATATTTACTGAATTTATATTTAAAATTTATATTTAATGAATAAATATGATCTTAAGATAAACTCGAGATTATTTAAAAATAATTTTTGAAAGAAATTTTTAATAAAAAAATTGGTTAATATAATTTTTACTATAATCTTATACTATGATCTTAGGATGATAATATGATAATATACTACGATTTTATATTATAATATATCTTAATATGAATTTGAAATATATGATTAAAGAAAAACATCAATATAAAATATTCTACACAAGAATCATTTATATTTATCTCTTCAAGAATTTTACTGATATTCATTTCAAAAATATATCCAATTTTATCATTGATTAATATCTAATTTCGATAAAAATTTGTAATTTCATTTTTTCAACATATTAATTTGAGAAATTCAAAAGTATATTTTCAAAAACATTTCATATTATTATTTGATGTTTTTTTTTTGTACTTTCTTATATCATTTAAATAAATTATTAAAAAGTAAAAAACACATTTTTTTATTGAAATTTTTATAATATAATATTTAAATTTAATTTTAATTATATATAAAATATTACATAATTAGTCAAATCATATATGTGTGCAGTGATAAACATATAAATATACTCTTATAACTCTATAAATATAATACTTTTATTATAATATACATATAATATTAATAATATTAATAAATTTATAATATTCTTTAAATATACAAATAATTTCTGATTCAATTAATTATATATCTATTAATTAGTATGTCTCACAAAATTTTAATGCTAAATATACAATATAAAATTGAAATTTATAATATGTATTATTTATATATTCAAAATATAAATAGTCTTACTAATTTTTGAAAATATATATAATATATACACATAATTATATATTATATACATATATTATTCAAAAGTTCTTTATTTTTTTATATTCTTTATTTTATATAAATAATTATATGATGCACTAATGTGAACAAAATAAAAAGTCAAAATATAAAACAATTAGAATACGCATAGCTAATTGAATTAATTCAATTAGAAAGAGCAAAAAAGAGATTGTCATCATCCATTAATTTCTAATTCAATTTTGAAAAAGAATAATAAACTACATAATTAATAAATATTACTATAATATATATATACATTATATAATATATATATATATATATATATATGATTTAATATATTATTATTATATATATTATCCATTATAATATAATCTATAATTATATTTTTAATAAAAAATAATATTAGAATTTTTAGAAAATTTATATTTTCTTGCATTTTAATATTTCTCAAACTATATTTGAGAATTACGCGTTAAAACAGTGACTATGGTAAGTATATATAAGTATATGTACATATATATATATATATCTTTTTTTTTTATTTTGTATTTTTAGTAGTTTTATTATTTTTCTAATTCATTTCTTTAGGAAATATTTTTATTTTTTTTAGAAAATGTTCTTTAAAATTTTTTATAAAATCATGATATTATTAGATTGTAGATATTTATGCATTTTTGCAAAATTTGAATGTATGAATGGCACAACGAATGTAAAAAAACAAATATATATATAAACTATTCAAATATGCATTATAATATTTAATTTTAATTTTAAAGTAAGAATCTACAGTATAGTAATTATACATAGTACAATTTTAAAATTTATAAAAGAAAATCCATTCTGTTGATTTTAATGTCTTTAAAACATATTGTCAAGATCAACATTCTGAATAACTTATCTTTATTCATTTATTCTGTACTTGATTTTAGAAGATAATAACAAAATCTCTTTTAATTCTATATATCGTAAGTATGTAATATGCAGTTAAAAGGATTTATAATCAACTCTCTTAGAAGAAGAAACATTATAAATTATAATTTGAATTAATCATTAAAAAATTTTTAAAAAATAATTGATGAATGATATTATATAATTTTTGTTCATTTTATACGTAAAATTAATTTAAATTAAATATTTTTATTGTTTTATTTTAGCTTTAAATGATTTTGTCTAACATTTTGTCTAACAAAACAAATTTTATAAAAACATGAAACGAAATTTTTTATTTTAGGTCATCTTTTAATCAAATTGATTACAAAAATTTAAATGTGGCTTAATTTTTTTAACTATTAAAAAATTGATTATATAAATTATTTCTTATTAATTTCTCTAAAGTTTAAATTGGAAAAATTTAAATGTAGCTATGGAAAACAAATTCTTTTTTTTTTAAATAATTTTTAAATAATTGATAGTTCATTTTTTTGAAGTTTTTATATTATGAAATTCAAATTTCTATGTTCATATATTTCTATATTTCTTTTTTATTAAGCTTTTCGGATGTGAGTTGTGTTCAGGAAGAATTTTTCTGACATTTCATCAATGTTACAGTTAATTTTTTCAGAAATCAAAAAATTCATTAATAAAAAAATCAGTATGTCTTTTTTAAAATCGTTTCATTACAATGAACATCAATCTTGCCACTTATATTTTTTAATTAATTATTTAGTCAGACAAGAATATGCTCTTCTTATATATATATAAATGGTATAGTTAGTAGCCAAAGACTTTATTAAAATTTTTAAAAATTTTTAAGATTTTTTTGTATTTTCTTTAAAAGAAATTTTCTTTTCTGGTTTAATTGTAAAAATAATTAAATAATTAATTATTTTATTTATTTTAATCTTGTTGAAGAGGATTTTATATGTCATAGTTGATATTCCATTATTATTAATTATATATAGATAGAGTATGTTTCATAATCTTTTAAATATATTCACACTCATTTTAATTTCTTTTATATATTTAGTTACATAAATATGATATTTAATAGATACAAATAAAACTGCTGAAATGAATTTTTGAAGAGTTATCTTTCTTAATTTAATATGAAGATTATCTTCATTGTTTTTTTTTTCTCAAAATTTTAGCAATTCTGTTATTTTTTGGATATAAAAAAAAAAATGTGTATAATATTTGGAAGTGAATGTAATGTAGTCTCTGATTATCCGATTAATTTTGTTCGTTGTTGATGAGAGTTTTCTTGATATATAATAATTTCCTCGCATGTTGCTTTGATGATTGATTTGTTAATGTGCAAAGAGATATGATCTAAGAGATAAGCCATATTCTAGACAGTCTTATATTATTGATGATATTGTGATAAATATGATTGATGATATTGATTAATAAAAAGAAATATATGAATTTCGATAGAAGAATTGACGATATGTTAAATATCCAACAAAATAAGCCAATAATTGCACTAGAGAAAATATTTATTACAATTTGAAGTTAGATGTATCATATATAACTATTGATGGAAGAAAAGTGTCCGTGATGTAATCATGTTAAATAAATTAAAAATTCAAGTAATTTTTGATCAATGAGTAACAAAAAATGAAAAATAAATATAATAATTATGATTCATAAACAGATAAGGAAATAAATGTCTTGATTCTGTACCAAAAATTACATCCACAAAAAGTTCACAAAATCTCAGTATGATAGAATTGTAAAAATTATAAATTATTAGTTCATGGTCATTCAATTAATTTCGAAAAATATCTATTACTAACTGATTAGATTAGAAAAGTTTAAAAATGCAATAAAAAAAAGCGTATTTCTTCTGACAAATTGCAAATTTCATAGCAACAAAAAATAAATTGAAATAAACTGTAATATTATAACGCATCTTATATTTAACTGATATTGAAATATTGCTATGGGCTACAATAATGGAAATTATAATTTTCCAAATTTCTATAATAAATCTGAAAAATTTTCACATTTTTCGCTTATCGCTTATTTGCGATTTTTATGAAATTTTCAACATATATATAAATGTATGATCTACAAAATGTATGATTCAAATTTTTATTTCAGACTCATATAAAATTGTAAAAAGTGAATTTTACTATTAAAACATAGTTTTACTATCTTTCTTTGAGATTTTGATCAATTGTAACTTTTTTTTTATACATCATATCGTAAACTAATCCTTCTAACTTCTCAAAAAAATTTAACTCATTTGAACCAATTTTAAGAAAAATTACATCGTTTTAAAAAATAGATTTATATTTTTGTTCGCTATTATATATTATATATACACTATATACAAATATAATATATATACATTATATACAAATACTCAATAAAAAGATCGTTTTACAATTAGTTAATTTCAATATGTCTAATTTAGTAGTTTAAGATTATTAGCAATTTTATATAATTAAAAAAAAATTTAATTGATATATTGATATTTCTTTTATAAAAATATATTCATGAACTTTGAATTTAATGAGAATAAAGATCATTTTAGGAGATGAAAAGTTCATAATTTATTATTTTATATTATATCGATAATATTGTATGAATAGAATCCAAATAATTGGAATCTAAATATTAAATTAAAACTGATTTCTTTATATTAAATAATTATCAAACGTTTTCAAATTAAAATTGTTATAACTTAAATCGTTAAATCTAAAAATGGTAAGAATTCATGTAATCGGAAAATAATTAATTTGCATAAGAATCAAGTTAAGAACAAGTTGAAATTTGGAAATTAATTTTTCTTTTTAAACTTAAATTATCGCAGATAAAAAAAATACATATCTATTACTTTTTACCTGCAATATTTGATCAAAATTTAATTCACGATTTTGTCTTATATTTTTCTATTAAAAATAAAAATTAAATATAAAACAACACTTGGACAACGGAAACTAAAATAATCGATGTTGCAATAAGCACTAAATATATTGATACATCGTTTGTTAAAGTCGAAAGTTCATTTAATATCTATTAAATTTTTCTATTTTATAAATTTTTTTTATTTTTTTTATTAATTATAAATGATTTTATTCAATAATATAATTTTTAAAAATATAATCAATTCCCCTTAAAATTTCAGCTTTTTTTAAAATTATAGAAATTATCTTGACTTAAAGATTAAAGTCAATCTTCTTGAATAATTATTTGATAATTTTTAGCATGAATGATTATTTAAATCAAATCAATCAATTTATATTATATATTTAGTTATTGTAATTCAAAAATTTGTAATATTTACAATATTAACTCAACATTTGATCTATTTTGAATTGAAAATATTTTTTTTATTTTTATTCAAGCAATCTGAATATTTTGAAGTTATTATAGTTATAATTGTAATATGAAGTTATTATTGTAATATTTAAAATATTATTGTTAGAAAAAAATATATCAAATTGAACTTGTATGATGTCTAGGAGCATGTAATTTGATATAAATAATTTTTTAATAGATGATTGCATAGAAATCACATGAAATTTAATTTTTTTTTTAAATAGAATAATAGTAAACATGATTTAATAAAACATCATAAAACACAATAATCTATGTTTAAAGTTATTTAAGGTCAATTAAAGAATAACTGCAAAGGAAAATCATTTACTCTATAGCGATAAAATTCTTATGTAATTTCTTTATTTATTAATAATGTTGCAAGTTAAACAAACGAATAAATAAATAAACAAATAATCGAATATAAACAAACATTATTACGTTGTGTATTTTATTATTTATTTTGCATGAATATTATTGTTAGCAGCAATATTTATCCATTTATGTATGACTTGTAATTTTTAAAATATGTTATTAAAAAATGAATAAATATGGTCTATATTTATTAATTATTATATCGCCAAATTATGAGAAACAATGTATGTAGAAAGATTTTTTGGTTATGCCAAATTTCATATTCGTTGTAATCTGTCTTCATAAATATTATAAAGAATTTTTAAAAAGTTGAAAGAATATATTAATATATAAATAAATTATCATTATATAAATAAAGTATTTGATCACTTTAGTGATCTTCAGCGATTTTGAATGACTTAAATATGCATTTTAAAACTTTAAATTATATATACATATATTTAAACTATATATTAAAAAAATTAAAAAAAAATATATTATTCCAATAAAAAAAAAGATCTTTATACGATTTCTATTCATCTATCTATCAAAAATATTTAATCAAATTATATATTTCTTAACATCATATAAGTTTGATATTTAGTAATATTTTCTGTTATCAGTCTTTTATAAATATTCTTTATATGAAAAAAAAAAAAGTAATATTAATAATACTCATAGTCTTATTTATTTTCATTTCTCAAACTTTTATCTTAAATATTTTGTCATCAAATTTAAAAAAATTCATAAAGATTGATTTTAAGATATCTTGTGTATAAAGAAAAAAATTTTGATAAAATGATATGGAGAATATTCGATTATAATGTTCAAAAAAGAATATCAAAGATGAAAGATTATTTTATAGAAGATAACACACACACACATACATGCAAGATAAATTTTTAATAAGTTTTTGATAAACTTCTGGAGATAAAATCATAGATATTAAATATAATATGAAATATTATAAATATTATGAAATATTGCGCAAACAGAAGCATAATTATTATAAATACAGTTATAATTATAGTTAGAGAAATACATATTATTATAATATATCTTTTTTATATTATCAATCATAATTTTTTTCTTAAATCTTATGTTATAAATTTACTGATAGATCAAAATGAATATGTAAAATGATTATTATAAAGGCATATTAACATAAATGAACAAATTAAAAATACTTGTAAAATGATAATTTTTTCAAATCTATTTTAAGTTTTTTTATTTAAAATTATTTTTACATAATAAGAAAAATTATATTAAAAAATTATATTATTAAATTATTAAACAAATTTATGAAATCAATGAAAACAATGATTTTTAATAATTTTGCAGCATTTCCAAGAATTTTTTAATTTCTTTAATATTTAAATTTTCATAATTTAAATATAATTACAGAAGACAATTTTTATTTCTTCATATATATATATATATATATTAATGAAATTAATTATATCAATGAAATTAATTGATATCTATTAATATATATATATACAATTTTATTAATTTATTATTATAAATAGTAAATACATAATTTAAATTATGATCGAACAGAGAATTGAAACAGTTTGGGGAAGATAATATATATATATATTTTTTTTTTATAAAAAAAGAAAGAAAACATGCTTAATATCAAATATAAATGAATTATAATAAAATATATATAATAGGAAAATTAAAAAGCGCATTGATATAAATGATCTTAAAGAAGAAAAGATTATTTTTAGATAAGATGAAAAAATATTATGTATATATTAAATATATATAATCTCAAAAAGAAAGAAAATATCAGACACTGATACGATTTTAATTTCTAAGCTTTACTTAAGCTTTTGATAAATGTACAAAAAGCAATAAAACTATATTATATTAAACTATATCAAGTGTTCCAAAAATGTAAAAATATCGATTCATTAAAAATTCTTGAGTTAATTTTAAACATTTTCTCTTGCAAAAATTTTAATTTGTATTTTTTCAAAAAATTATTAACAACAAATATTGTTCAATCACAAAATATGTTATATCAAAGAATAAAATCAATATAAAATATCAATAAAATAAATTTTTATTTTCTAGTTATTATTTATTGTTATATAAATAATAAAAAATAATGAAGAAGAACTTTGATGTATGAAAAATTTTTTAATACTTTATTAATTATATATATATAAAATTACAATATTCACAGAAAATTTGTTGTTTACAAAAACTTTAATATTATTTAAATTTTAATATTTAATTGTTTGATAACATGATGTCATAATAAATAAATTTCTTTAAATAACTAACATTAATTTTCTTTCATAATTTTTAAAATTTTTTAAAAAATATGTAATTTTAAAAATTTTGCAATTCAATCTTTTTTACGGATTCAATGAGATTCAATGAAATATTAAAATGGAATGATAAAATATATGAATAAGTATAAAGTAAAAATTCCTGAACAATTTATATTTTCGGTTAATTATCGTAGTATAAATTAAAATCTCTATAATCCTTATATAGATATTGTACTTCTTAATACTGTTTTTTAAAATATCGTGTAAATATTTGCTTTTATCATAGAACATTCATGATAAAAACGAACTTATCTCTCAAAATCTAATCTAATTTACACCAAAATCTAATCTAATTTATGCCTAAATTTGAAATTAAAAATATGATATGAAAAGCAAGAAAATATTTTCACAGAATTACTAATTTTGAAAAGAATATGCAATTTAACCGCTTAGAAAAATTAGAAAAATAAAGGTAATTAAAATATATGTATATAAATAAATAAAAAATAGCATGCAAAAAATTATAATTTTTCATATGAAATTATAATATATGAAATAATTTGAGTTGTTCAATAATCCAAAAAATTCGATTATTCGATCGTCTGAATACTGAAAATTAATTTCAGTAATCGAAATTTTATTGTATTATTTATTTTATGTAAGATATAAATAACATCAACTATTTTTATGATTATTAGTGACCATGATTAACAAAGTATATTATAAAAAATATTATAAAAACTAAATATAAAATATAATAAAGTAAGTTAGGAACTTATAAATAACATTAGCTATATATTTTAAATAAATATATATATATATAGATATACAAATATATCTATCGTATTATACTATAATATATATACTATAATATATATATATATTGTAAGTATAAAATAATATATTTAATTTAAACTTAAATTAATATGATACAATATATATTAAAACTAAGTTAATTTAAAATAATTAGTAATACCATTAATATTTTTGAAAAAATAAAAAAAATTTTCATAATATTCTTTACAATTGAAATAAATTTAGAAAAATAAATTTAATTTTGTAAAACCTATAACATAAAAAGATGATTTATAGATAATATAATTATAATAATTGCATTTATTTAATTCATTTTTATAAAATAAAGAATATCAATGTGTATTCAATTTAATGTATTCAAATTTTAAATCTAATAAATATAGTACATGATTATATATTTAATTTCATATGTTCTAAATCTACTTCTATCTAATCTATTAAAAAAAAATATCAAACTTTTATCATATATATATATCATGTATATATAAATATCAATAAAAAATATATATATTGTATGTATATTTGATCTATTTCGAATATATTCTTTCGAATATGCCATAATTTTCTTTTTTTTTTAATTTTCATAGCTAGATTTGTAGTATTAATATTAAATCTTCATTTTCTTCATAATACAGTATCTATCCGAAATTTTTTATGACATCAAAATATATTTTTTACATTATTTCTTTTAATATTTAAACAATACATAATAATTTAAAAACATTTTTTTTATTATTATATATCTATAGAGTACCTATAGATATATTTTAAGTGGATACATGCGATTTTCCGTAAATATCTGAAATGTGAAAAAAATGTGTTTCAGATAAAAGTTATGTAGTTTGAGAAGCATATATTGTGATAATAAATATTTGACTTTACGATAAATCTTTGTTCTGTCTAAAATCACAATTTTTAACCTAACGTAACCTACTTTTTTATTACATATCTTTGTAGCTTAGTGAAACATTTTCAAAATTATTTACGCATATATTTTCCTTAAGTTATTGTTGAATTATTAACTTTCAAAGTTATATAATATAATGTAACACAATTCAATACATTTTTAATATTTTTAATATATTTATTGAAAATATAGATCTTAAAAATTAAAATTATAGTTAATATTATGTTAATGTATTCGAATTTTTTTATCATTGATTGTACATACATAAAAAAAATATATAAAAAGCGAATGTTACTCAGAAAATTAATCAGAATATGAGAAGGTTTATGACATTAAAATCTATCAAGAACTTATAAAATTTGTGGATCTAAAAAAATTTGTACATAAAGAAAAGAAAAATGAATAAAAATCAATTTTTATTTAAATTTTTTAAAAAGACTATTCTTGCTAAAAAAGTAATTGTTTATTTATATTTATATTTTTAACAACTTCCAAATTTAGCTTCTTATAAATACATATAATTTCGTTTTGTGTTTAATTGCATTTTTTATAAAACATTTATATTAGAAACATTTTATTTGAAATTAAAAATATAATCAAAACACAATCAAATATATAATATTATAAATAAATTCGGAACATAACAATTCAGTTTTTTAAATAAATATTTAAAATTTATATAAATTATGCAATTTCATTTTTTATCTAATTATTCCTAATCTAATCTATTTATGCTATCTATAATCTATCTATTCTTATCTATTCCTTGATTTTTAATCTAAATCTAATCCAAATTTAAACCAGGAGATAATATAGAAATATTACAAAAACAGTAATCTTTTGATTTATACAAAGTAGATAGTTCTTTAAAAATGATTAAAATTAAGTGAAATAAAAATCACAATTATGTTTCATGCATTTTATTATAAGATATTATCTTTAATTAATCTTTCAGTCTTTTCGTTAATGGATATTTCTTGTTTCCATTCCAAGAAGTTTTTGCACATATTTTAATTGAATTTATTTTAAAAATTTATTTGATCCATTTTAAATAATTAAATGAAGACAAGTTATTATATAGTAATCCTTGTTTTAGAATGTTAATAATAATTTGAATTATATTGTTTTTAATTGTATTCTAATATTTGTAATAAGATAATGATGATTTGGTATATTAGTAAAATTTATAATAACAATAAATAGATACCACAAACAAATCGAAGAAAGGAAAAAAAAGAAATAATTGAAAAAATTAAAATTTGAAATTATGAATTTAATATTTGTCATATGTGTTATAAGCTTATAATGCCTAATATAATTTATATAATAAAATAAAAATGTATAATACTTATAATATTATTATAAAAATGTATAGTACTTATAATATAATGTTATTGTATATGTGCTTGTTGTATAGGTCTTCTGTAATTATATAGAATAGTATTTATATGTATGTGATTATTAAAAAATAAAATAAATTAAATATATTATTGTTTTTAAGATTTTGTTATTGTTATTCATTAATACTTTAACACAATTTCTTGAACTTAACATAATAACTTATTTCTCCTATTATTATTCGAATTTTATTTGATTTTGTTTTAAATTAGAAAAAGCAAAAAAAATTATAAGATTTTTAAGGTTTATATTGTTTGCGACCATTTTTTTTGTCCTACGACAAAAGATTTTTGAAAAAAAAAATATTTGAAAATAATTTAAAAAATTTGAAAATTAAGATGTTTTGATTATTTTTTCATGAATAGAAAGTAAAAGATATATATTTTTTATTTTTTATCTTTAGAAGTTTATTTTTTTAAAATTCTTATTTTAAAGAAATTCATTGATTTCATTTATTAGATAAATTATTCCTGTTTTTACTTTCGCAATTTTAAAAATTTTTTTTGAGGTTTATTTTTCATTTTATTGAATTTTTCATTTTTTTTCATTTTATTTCATTATATGTTCACTCTACGAAGAAAATAATAGAACATAAAAAATGCTATTCTATTTTTAGATTTATAAATTTTATCTTGTTCGATGTAATCAATAATTTAGAAAATAATAGAAGAAAATTTTAGCATTCAATTATATATAGTAAACTCCCATTTAACACAAATTTCTATAACTTGCCAAAGATATTGCGAGATACTGTTTTTATATAATGCGATTTTTTGTATAACCAAATAATAAAACACAGAAATTACTTAACTTAAGAATTAAATCTGCTTTAGTTGAACATTAAACTGTTTCCTTCATGCTATGAATTTGCGTTATATGAGAAAAATTTCTGTATAGCACGATTTCTTATAACGCGAATTCATATAGCATATATGTATTAATCGCATTACACGAGAATTTACTGTATTTCATATCATTTTAATGTTTAAAGACGTTTTCTCATTTTGTCCGATAGAATTAAAATTTTGACATTACTTTATTATTTATATTTATTTTAAGAAATGCAACGAAAAAAATTTACAAATCAAAAATAAGAATCATTCTATGGTGTATCTATGACAGTGTATATATCAATATGACCGACATATATTCTTTTAGACTGCTTATATAAATTATATTCAAAAGATTAATTTTTCAATCTTTAGAGACAATTATGTGAATAAATGTTAATCTTTTTCATCTTTTTAATTAATTAATTTTGATTAATAGGATAAATTAAAATGCAATTACCTTTATTAGAAAAGAAAAATTTATTCATCTATAATTAACTTTTCTAGTATCAATATATCGATATATTGTTATTTCCGATCCTTGTAAAAAGTATCGATGAATATTTTATTATCTGTTTTTTATTACTATTGCATTTAGAAATGATCATAATAAAAACAAAAAAGATTCTTTTGATAAAATTTTCATAATATTATTACATATAATAATATAATCTTTGTTTTCTTATTAGAAATCCATTCTTTTAGAAATTTTTAAATATGCTTTATTGGTTCAAAAATTTAGAACCAATAAAAAATTCAGAATATATTTATTTATTATAAATGCATTCTTTAGTAATTTTAAAATTGACATTAATCGTTCATAAAATAACTTTTAATTGAATAACAATTTGAATAAATTTTGAAAAATTGAATAAATTTATTATAATCCTAATATATATTTTTAATAATGTTATAACATTATATCTTTATAATAAACAATTTTTTGACATTTATATAGAAATATTATTTATTTATTTTCTAAAATTATAATTTAAAAATTTAAAAATTGTAAATTTATAATATTATTATAATTAATTGAATATATTGTTTCATATTAAATATATATTTTATATCGAACTATAATAATATAATAATATAATTTCATAAAAAAAAATCATATAATAATTATTCATTTTAAAGCATATTTAAAAATTTCACAATTTTTGATTTGTTCTTTTCAAAAATGTTTTTATATTATATAGCAAATAAAAAAACTTTTCTTCTCAAAAATTTCAATTAACTAACAAAGACACTAAAAGAATTTTTTCCTGAATTATCCACAATAGATTTGAAAATTGAAATCTTCCTTTTACAATGACATCTTTTCAAAAGAATCTACGATTTGTTTTCGCCAAATTATTAAACTTTAAATTCGAAAACGATGAAAATTTAATGTTTTTTGAATGTTCGCCATCTAATTCTAATATTCAAAGTTCAATAACTTAGTAAAAAAAATTTTCTACGTTAAATTTTGATGGATCATTGTAAAAGAGAGAGTTAAATCTTCAAGTTTATTGTAGATTCAATCACTAAGAAAAAAATTTATCAACGTTTTTAAAACCGATTGAATTTTTTAAATCTTTAAGAGGAAAAATATCTTTATTTTTTTGTTTCTGCTATGATATCAATATTATGGAAGAAGACGTTTCACTTTAAAATAAATTCAGACTTATTGTTATATGATTTTTTTTATAGTTATAATAATTTAAAAATAACAATTTCTTATCGAGTATTAATTTCTTTTTATTCATTTTTTTTATATTGTTTTTATATTATTATTTTTAATATTGTTTTCAATATCGTAAATGCGATGTCTTATGATCTTATGTCGGTGATACAATGCGATTTATTTGTAGTTGTACAACGTATACATGTTTGCGATTCTGCTATGTTATCGCCACTGAATATTGCGAATATCACAATGATTGTGCATCATTTGCCAAATCGTAAAATGATTAATGTTCGATTCATATTCAAACAAAAAGCAAAGTAGATACTTTTGATATTGAATTATTGATTAAAGAAACCCAAAAATATTCGGAAATTTGGATATATCGTGTGATACCTATATAAAATAAAAAAAATTTGGCATGAATATATATATCTAAAAGTTTATATTTAAATTTTGAAAAAATATTTGAAATGAAGAATGCAGAATAATAATAATAAGCTTTTTTCTTTTTAAATATTATTTGTAAATATTTGCCAGTATATTTCAATATCGTAAGATTCTTGTAAAAAATATAATTTTTATATTTTTTATTTATTTTCAATTATAGAATAAAAATTAAATAATTTGATTTATAAGCTATATGTATTAGATACACTAGTTTTGTCAAAATATTTTTGTTTCTAACATTATCGTTACTAAAAAATATTCTAAAAATTATTATTTATTTGATTTAAACTTTGTTATCTTGATGCATTAAAATTTTCAGTTTTATTTTTTCATTAATTTATTTATAGTTAAAAAATCTATGAATTGCTAATCTTTCTATTTCGAATAATTACGAAGAATGCAAAAATATTTTATAATGTTCATTCATATTTTATAATTAATGAAAAATAATTTTATATTCAATATTTTATGGAAAATTCTCCATTCATATGATACAGATGCACATTCTGCAAAATGATGACGAGTTGACTAATAATTGAAAATATGTTTCTTATTTCCATAATGTATAGTTTCATAATATATTGTATGAAAGAGCAAAAGCCTTGTCATCAATAATCATAAAAAATATGTTTGGAAATAATTGCGCGGAGTATTTAAATCATTATTTATTTTATTTATCATTATTTTGTTATTGCTTTTAAAAAATTCATTTTTTTTAAATATATAACTATGAAATTCTTTTTCGACAGCTCCCTACATATCTACATAGTTAATAATTTGAATTTAAATAATATGATGAAGAAATATTTTAAAATAGAATCAGATAGCTTTATAAACTTGTATTATCGAGTTTTTCTTACAATTTTAATAATTATAAAATGTTCAATTTTACAGTTATAATGTAACATACAAAGTACTATAATGTATCTATAAAGATATATGCACTTAATTATCTAAACATTTGTAAAACAATAAAAATTTCAATTTAATTACAGATTAAAAATCATGTAATATATAGACATATTAATATTATTACCATATATTTAAAATATTTAAAATATAAATAATTATAATTAAAGTGATATCATAAGTAGCTATATATAATTATATTTTTATCTTAATAAATTATAAAATTAATTTTGTCAAAAATATTTTCATATTCTTAATAATCATAAAAAATATAAAATCAATAATCATCTTAATAATCATGTTCATAATAATCATAAAAAATATAAAATCCATCATTTTGATGTTTATTTGTTTAATGTTAAACATACATTTATAAAAAATGTTCGAAAGAAATTAAAAACTTTGAATGTAGATGATTTTTTAAATAATACATTGATCTGTAGAATATAATTGCCAACATTAAACTTTTTGAATATTCTTGTTGAATAGCAATGGTACTAGACTTTATCTTTAGGATTAAAGATTTGAAAGATTTATGAACGTAATGACAGTAAAACGTGAAAACAAAAAATGTTTAAATATACTGACTCACTTTTTACCTAACAGGAAAAATATATTTTTAGACTGAGATTTCGTTAGAAGTAGATTTTTCCTAGTAGAAGAGGAATTTGATTGGACAGAATGATATCAAAAGATATAAAACAATAAATAAAATCGACAGCAGTTAGTCAGATTATATAAAATGTCACAAATTTATTACAAGTATGATGGATTCATAATATCAAACATCACAGACTCTCAATATAAAGTTTGAATTTTGTGCGAATATTCGAATTTTATATACTTTCATACAACTTCATTTATTTATCTATTTTGTGTTTGTAAATAATTATTTTTATTATAGAAAATAAATACATTCAAACTTTTTAATTTGAAATCTTATTGGAATGTTTTTTGATTTGCTTCTTTATTTCAATAGTCAGGTTGATTATAGAATGATTTATCTATAGATTTAAATAAAATATTTGTACAATAATTGATTTATAGATTTAAATAAAAAAGCCATAGATAACTTATTATACAAATATTTTATTTTATTATATTATTATTTTTATAATGCCAATATTCTAGAATTTATTGTAATTTATACAAGATAAATTTTATTAAATAAGGAGTTATATAATACGTAAATTGTATTGCATTATGCTAAAATTAGTTGTTTATTTAAAAATATTCGAGTTTTTGTCATTAATAAATTTTGATAAATAAATAAATAGTATAGTACAGTATATAGTATAAAATATATAATATATTTTAATTTATCGCAAAATGAAATCCAACATACATGTTATATGGCATTGGTATCTTTCATCTTGTTTGTCGAATTAAAAAAAAGTTTTGTTTCGTCTTCTTTCAATTCTATGATATTGTAGTAAATACATCTTTTAGAAGATAGACAACAACTAGACTAACAAATCTATTATTTTTTTCCATTTTTTTTAATAAATGAATTTTTCATTTTATTAATTTAAAAAATTTTTTAACATCATTGGTTTTCAATATTAGATTTTTCTTGGAGTAGAATTATATTAATTTCGAATAATATTTAATAGAATATTATATATCATTCTTCGTATAATTTTTTAAGTTTTTTTAATGAAAATTTGAACAATAATATCTGCTTTTAATTTTGCTCTTCAAAATAAATCATAATAGCTCCATAATATTAAAATCTGGTAATTATATTTTACACTAAGAACGATATATACTACAGAAAGATATTTTACACTACTTTTATATTTCTCAATGAAATCAATTGTACAGTTGCAACAGTACAAATATTAATATTATTATCCTGAAAAATTTTAAGGTAATTTTCTTTGCATTGAATATAATAAATATTTTTTCATCAATAAGAAATTATATTCTAATTTATATTAGGAACAATGAAATTATAACATTCAATATTTTTTTCACAGATATTACTTGGATTTGTTTGTGCTTAGTCGGCAGTACATAGCCAACACTATCGTAACGGCTTGGCTAGCTATCTGTAATTAGCCAATATTTTTTTGTTAATAACTCGTTAATAAAACCGTAACGAAAGTTTTTGCAAAAGAAAATATTGCTTGATATTACTTCAGGAATTTTCAGTTAAGAATGTTCCCGCATTTTTATGACCCTGTTGTATAACAGGTCCAAGATTTTGCAGAGTTATAATGCTCTAAGAGAAAAAATAAAAAATTAAAAAATATTTAATTAACATGGATTATTCAATCAATTCTTTCAACGTTGAAATTGATTTTTATTATTCGATATTATAAATGATTTTCTTCTGAATATAAATAAAGAGATTGATTCAGAAGTACGATAACTTAAGAATATTATTATAAATTTATTATTACAACATCATGAAGATTAATTTATAAATGTAAACGAAGTAAGAATTTTTTTTATTATAAATGCTCAATGAATTCTTTTTCCATTGTAAAATTTTATCTCCACATTGTTCCAAATTGTTGTAGATTTTCAAATATAATTTCTTAAATTGACTTTGAGTTAACGTATTCTTGAATCAATCTTTATTTACATTATTGCAAAATATTCATTCACAATATTAAATGATAAGAAATCATCAATTTCATATTTAAAGGATTCGAAAAATTTATATCGATTATATATTTTTTGCTTTCTTTGGAAAATGCTATAAGATCTTAATGTTTTGAATCCTTTTTCTTAACAACTTATATAATATATTTAAAATAAAATTGCAATATTAACAATTTCATGATTTTAATTACGAAATGCAGATAGATATAATAAGATGTATAACATATAAGAGATATTTGCATTATTTTATCCATATTTGAATATTAAATATGCAAAAATCCATTTCTTCATGTATATGTCCATTCATAATATTTAAATAATATTTCCATATAAATTCCTAATTTTATTATAATGCATTAAATTGCAATGATATTGTAACAATTCATTGCGCATTGTCCATTTGCCAAATCGTATAATATCATCGATATTAGAGACCTTTATTTTCTTACAAACAAGCACTACAGTGATTATTATCATTCGATCAAAAAAAAAAAAATTGTTAATGAAAAAAGCAAAGAATACAAAAAAGAATTGAATCTTTTGTTTTGACTCGTTCTTGTGAAAAAAAAGAATAGTACGAGATTTTATATCGATTATCGATAATTATATTGAGATTGAAATATATTCTTATCTATTATCAAGGATTAAAAATATTTAGAATATTCTATCCAATATGTGATTTTTCATAATACATTTGTGAAATATTTATTATCAGATTTCAATGAATGAGAAGAATATAATGTTAGAAAAAGATTATGATAATTTAAAGTAATGATATTCATGTTTATAATGTTTTTTATACTTTGATGTACAATGAATTCTATCTTGACAAATTTTACATGAAACATTTGAAAATTTTTCGAAATATCATATCATTTGATATCTCACATACATAAGCTCAAATAATTAATAATGTTCACAATAGCTATCAACAGAGAGCATTCGATACTTGATGCATTTCGTATTTCATTTAAACAAAAATATTTCTGAAGCCACCAAAATGATTCATATCTCTTATGGTAAAAAGAAAAAATATATATATAATCGATTGCATATCTTGATACTTTTCAAAATAATGATTTTGATTTTCATGCCTCAGTCAATCAGTAACTGATCAGCAAAAGGCACAAAAGAAATCAATTTACAAAAATATTTCACTAATCTTGTTTTATTTATTTTCAAATAGAAATCAAAAATAGAAAAGAACTAGAGATTAGATCTAATATGAAAACTTCGGATAAATGATATAATTATCTTTAAAAAGATATTCCAAAAGGAAATTGAAAAGGAAAATGAAGAAAATATTTATCCATCTAAATGTAAGATCTAATGATAGGATCTCTGGATATGTTTCAGAACATTAGATCCCAAGAAGATTAAAAAGATTGAAATTAAATCATCAATATTAGAGAATAAGGGCAAATTTCATAGTTTTCTTAGATTTTGTATTTATCAGACAAAATTACTGTATTTATCAGAAAATTAAAAATTTCTTTGCAACTATAAAATCATTATCAACTACTAAAAAGCAAAGTATTGCAACAGTTTAGAAAGAATGTCAAAAAGTTTTAAGAAATATTTGACATAATCAATTTTTTTTTTATCTGATGTCATGATGTTTAATTTTATTTTAAACACAGATGCTTTAAACTAAATTTATAATTGGAAAAATCTTTTCTTAGGAATAGGATAGATGCAATTTTTTTTCAAAATAAATAGAAATTAATAGAATAGAATAGAAATAATAAAAAAAAATAAAATAAAATAAAAAGGAAATATTATGTGACCAAAATATAACTATTGGTGATCGTTAAGTCTGTAGATAATTTTTGATTGTTTGAAATAGCTATCTTTTAAAACAGTTTATTTAAAACAAAAATGTTTTTCATTTTTTGAATTGTGTTTGATCTTAAATTTGTCATTTTACTTTTTTAAGCATTTTTTATGAATAGATACTTTATAATAGAAATATTCTGAGAGAAATATGTATAGGCAATAATAAATAAATAAGATCTATTTTAATATAATGTTAGAAAACCTCCTGATTTGGAGCATATCAGATGCTTATCTAGACTAATAATTTCTGAAAATTCAACTGATGAAAAGAAAACAAAGAATCAGTGCTGTATATCTATTTCAGAATTTCTTTTGATTTAAAATTAATCTCAAAAGTACATTCAATATCCAATTTTCGAAATTTTCATTTTCCGATAGAAAATTCTCCAAGAAAATTACTCTCCAATAAAATTTTGATTTTGTATAAAAAAAAATCATGAATTTATCAGTAGAAATAGATTTGTGCCTTTTTTTCTTTTGCTCTCTCATTGTTATTTCAATATCATTTCAAGCTGTATCATGTTTGTTTCTTCGTTGCTCAATCAACTTTCGCGATATTTCTAGATTACGAAACTGCGAAAATGAGTTATTTAATAGCGATATAATTACATACCCTTTGAGAGCAATTTAGAAAATTTTTATTCTGAAATAATTGAGCGATATTTTTAGATAACCATTCTCAATGCAGTGTTCACTCGCAACAAATATTCTCGAGAGTAATTATACTCAAGTGGACATATATCTTTAAATATCGATACTTGACATGAGAATATGCGAATTGTAAGATGTTATAACACAACTTTATTTTCAAATTAATTAATGATGACAAAAATTAAAGAATCTTTCTTCGATATAGCAATACTGTTCAAAATGTTTCAAAATGTGAGTGTTATGATTTTTAAAAATAGACTTATAAATTATGTTCGTGATGCAATAAATTACTCTTATTAATTTTTAAATTCCTAAATTAATTTTCATAATGTACAAAAGAAGAAAAAAATAATCACAGAATGAGACACAAAAAAAAAAATCTGTATTTGTTCATAAAAATACAGAGTTATTTGAAATTTGGTTTCCTATATAATAATATTAATAATTTCCTGCTATTCTAAAAAAATGAAGCTATGAAATCATTGCAAATTTTAATTATAAATAAAAGTATTTCATTAAATAAAAGAATTCATTAAGTATTTCTTTTGTTGCTTGTAATGAATTTCTAGACTTAATCTGTGGCAAATAAAATAAAAAACATTCCGTTGTTGAATAATACAGTTGAAAGATGAATATCTGATATGGCAAAAAATATAAAAAAACAATTCATTGAAAAAATTACAATGATAGTTTGAAGATTGAAGATGTAACGTGTTTCAATTGACCAGTTCAAGATTCGAATATAATTATAGATTCAATATAATTGAGATTTTAATAAATATAGTTAATTGAAATCGAATCTCTATGATTTTGAATTTTATTTTTCTTTACGACTAAAAATTTACACTTTATTTTATATAAAATTATTTATTATTATAAATATAGAATTTTATAATTATAAGCAAATATATATCATTAATTAATACATAGCTCTTATTATTAATGATTACTTATGATTATAATTATTATCTAGAAACTATAATTTATATCCTAATTATATAATAACAATTTTGAAAATGAAAGAATTTTCTTAGAAAAAAATAAAATTGAAAATTGAAAAAAATATCAAAATCAATCAAATTCTTCTGGTCTGGTTGGAGAATTCGAAATGTTTTTTTGATTTTTAAATTTATCACAATTTGAAATATTCGAAAAGTTAACCATTGATCAATTGATGATTTTGACTTTGATTTTCAATATGTAACGTCTTATTCGAGAGAGAAGAAAAAATTTAAGATCTGAGAAGAATTTTTATGTGACATTCAACATCTTGATTTTAGTGATATATATATTGCGATAACACATTCAATATCGTAACAATGTGATGATGACGAAAGTCATGATATTTAGTATCATGATTGTAAAAATCATAATTTATTACCACGTGAAAATATATATGTATATACATAGAGCGTAGTAATAGCGTAATAATCACATTGTATTTTTCCTTTTCTAATTCTTCTCTCTCTATTTTTAAACGAGAATGATGTCATGTATTTAAGTAAATATTGAAAATTAGAGTCTCATCTAACTATTGTAAGTTAAATTCCTATCATCTTGAAGTATCAAAAGGATTAAAATAATAATAAAGGATTAAAAATTGATTAAAATTGTTGTTGCCTTAGCTCATTTCGGATAGAAAGATTAAAAAATATTTATCATATAAATCCTCGAAGAATGATGATTCTCGTTCATTCTATAATTCGATAATTATATTGCGCATATCATGCTACCAAGAATCGTCGTTCGTGATTGTCAGTGACTTAGTCGTCGATATCATGACTCAGCATGCGAACTGATCATCGATTCATGTTCGTAGCCATCTAGTGACCGCAATGAATACTTTTATCATTATTGCTAATGATTGGTTTATCTTATGTTGAATTCAACTGCTATTCGCGAATTAGAATAAGATATAGCAAACACGTCTGTGAACAGTGAATAATAGCAGTTAGTATATTAAAAAATGTCCTTACAATATTTATCAAATCATTTGAGAATTATAATTATAGAAATTAAATTTTTTAAATATCATCTGTTAGTGTACTTATTTGCATACGACTTCTATTTATTTTTATTGTTGTATAAGAGCTATTCGTGAGATATTCGATATTTTACAAGTTTTACTTTTTAAAGAGGAAATACGTAGCAAACACAATCAACAAATATAACGATTTCTTTCAAAAAACTGAAAAAATTGATATTCAATTGTTGTATAAATAATATTCACAAAAAATTGAAATGATAGTTATAAAAAATTTGTTGTATGAATTGTTCATTATTTTGATAAGTACAATTAAAAGATTTGCAATGATTACATTATTTTCTTTTTAACGAAGTTTTTAACAACACATCATTGTCTGTAAATAGTTCGCGGAAAGTTTTAACCGATGTTACGCAGTATTACAACTGGACAAATCTACAGATATGTTCAAAACAATGAATGACATTTTATTTATATACATAATGTATTGGTCATGATGATGAAAATGAAGAAGTGTTTTTGAATTATTTACTACATGCAATGAAATTTTCAAAGTTTTTAATTATTTTATTGAAGAGAAAAGTCTAAGTGGAATTTATATATTTGGTCCTTCTTTTTTTGATGTAGAAATTTAGGAATTCACATTTGTTATTAAAAGTATACAATAGACAATAAATTATTGTCAATGATATTTTGTCAAATTGTTACGCTCGTAGACGTAATTTGGATTTTAAAACGATAGTACTTAAGCTTAATAAAGTTTCCAACTTATTAAAGTTTGAAAGTTTATTGGTTGTTTCGCGATAAAATTTTCAAGATTATTCTTAATTATGTGGAAAGAAGTTAAATTATTTCTAATTAATAAGAAATGAATATCCATTTATATATCCACTAATATATCTAGTGATTTTTTTTTTACATAATCAAATTGAATTTAAAATTTAGATATAATTATTTTTAATGTTTAGCACAATATCGAATTATTCAAAAAAAAAAAAATTCAAATTTTGGTTTAATATGAATTGCAGAAAAAAATAATGAAATATTTCAATTCAGAATATATTATGGAAAAAAATGATTTCACAAAATTCAATTTCAGATATTATTTCAGTTTATTTAAAAATGTTATTATTATTTAAAAACTATCTTGAACATTCGCAGAATTCCCAAATAAAAGTATGTAGATTAAATTCTTTTGTTGAATACAATCACTTTTCCACGATAATAAGTTTTCAACTTATTGAATTATTATCGGATAAAGGATTAGAAAGTATTATACTTTCGATTCTGTAAACAATTGGAAATTCTAAATAAAAATGAAAAATGAATATTCAAATATTTATATAAGATAGCAATGAGATTTCTTATTTGTTTTTCCATCACAAAACAGCATTGTTTTCATAAATCATGATTATGCTTAAAATGGAGGAACCATCTGCAACTTTTTGTTTCGATTTGGTTATTATTCAATTTATCCAAAAATTAATAAGCTAATGGATATAAAACAACAACGAAGATGCTTATCAAGACTTAACAATTATGCTATTCTTTACGATTAATTAATTAATTAAATTAATGTCGTCGCTGTTTTGAATGAATCTAGAAATATATAAATTTAATTTGAAAAGAATTCTTTTTCGAGATTTTAATCCACAAATAAATATGCATTGATCATTTTTCAAAATAATCGGAACTGGCTTCATTATCCAATTAGCATTACGAAAACTTAATAAAGAAAGTAATAAAACATGGAATATAATTATTTATATAATTATATTCGAATCAGGATTGCATCTGTTATCTTCAAGAGTTAATAAAAAGTATTAGGAATCAAGAAAATGAGGATAATTCCATTATATCCTCAATCAAATGAATATATGGAACGGATGATCCGAACATCGTTGCAATATTTATCTCAATCTGTTGCAGAAAATTGAGATTGGGATAAGTAGACGTTTTTACTTGACACGTCATTGATCACAGCCAGTCAATGATATTCTAAGAAAAACAAATACTTCTCTCTCAATTTGTTAAGAAGATTTTCTTAAGTTAAAGTAAAAGAAAAAATTGATTATGTGATAGAAATATATAAAGAACAAATCATAATATTCATTAATTCATACGAATGAATATATGCAGTATTAAGATGAAAAGATTACTGTGACGTCCATATTAATTCTATCACGTTCGAAGTTGAAGAAAAAGAGAAGATTTTTGATTACATAATTCTCGAAGAATAAAAGAAAAAGTCTGAAGCCATAATCCTAATGAGCGAGATCGAGTATAATTAAAGATATATTTAAATAATTAATATTAAGATGGTTTATCTTAAATCAAATCTAAAATTAAAATCATGTCAATCATTTGGTAGTTGATAAAAGAATTCACGCGATGCATTTAATCCCAAAAAGAGAATGTTTGGAGAGGATAGGATAAGGCAAGAATAAGTCTTTTATTATTGATAAAAAAATTCTTGCCTCTCTGAATTTTCATCATTTTCTGTTCATCAAAGACACTTGATGAGGTTGAAAGACTTTTGAGGTTAAGAGTCACATTTTGTAATTAGCAATTTATTTACTTTTATACATATTAAAATATGTTGTGTATTAAGATAATAAACAGATAGTGCTGTTTTTAAAAAACAATTTAGAGGATTCTTGTATGTATGAATTGTATGTTTTTTAGAAACATAGTTTTCGATGAAGCTGGAGTATGAATGTGGTCTTGGAGGATTTGAAACGACATTTTTCATCCACGTCAATCTCAACGACAACATCCAAAATTGAGAAAAATTATTACAAATTATTACTCGCTAATCATTTTTCTGGAAAGCAGACTCTGTTTAACCATAGCTTAATTCTAGGAATTTTTAGGTAGTTTTAGAATATCGTTCAATCAGTGTTATTGATCGCTTGTGCGTTTAACGAAAGAAAAACACGATTTCGAAAGATGAACATGGAGAAGATTTTAGAAAGTATAAGCGTTTAATAAAAGTCAGAAAAAATCAAAATTATTTAAGCTTCATAACTTTTAAATTATAAAACCTTTGAACAGTTTGAACCAAGAAAACGTTTTTACTTATTAAATTATTGGAACAATTCGAACTATTGAATTATTAGAAGGCGTTTGAATTTTTAAACTTTGCAACCTCGAACAAATAAAATCATTAGAACCTCGTTTTTCATTCATTCAGTGACAACATAACTTTCATTGGCATATGAACTTTGCTCTCGATTGTTTAAAATAGAACTTTGTTAACAGCGAACTTTGTAATAAATCAATTTTATTATATACTATAGTTCCACGAACAGGTTGGAGTTAAAATTGTTCATTGAATCAGAAATGTATCTTGAAAAAACAAATATGAGAAGACTTCAAAAAAGAAACAAATTTCTTTCAAAAAAACAAGGACTCAATCAGATTCTAGATTTAAAAGAAGAGATAATTTAAAACAAATATCTGGTAGGAAATTAAATTATATCTTTTTGAGAAAGTACTTCTTTTAAAAGTCAGATTTTATGCTTTTTTAGACAAAAGTATCCAGGATTATAGATTAATTAGAAACAGATAATTGTTAGCTTATGAAATAGAGCGATCGAAGATAGATAATAATAGTTCTTCTGAAGCTAATTGTCTTTCTTGAAATGTAACATAGTCGAGACGATTGTTACTGAAAAAAAAAAAATATATATATAAATGAAATGACGCGTGAAAAAGACCTATCGTGAAAATCGGCTTTTATCAATTGAAATTGGCTAAATGTGCGGTCGTTGACTGGCAACTGTGAAAATTTTAATATGAAAATATTGCTGCGCATTATTCGAGAGACATTATTCTTTCCTTCCGAGCGGAAGTACATTTATGCGATATACCATTTAACGAGTTGTAAATAAAACATTCACGTGATAAAGCGAATAAGAGAAGCAACGGCCGTAATCATTGACCTGCGAAGTTTGTTAAATGATGTTCAATTATCATTATCAGGGACAAATTTATATCATTACGTCAAATATATAATAATGTCATTACAGTTTGCATGTTAAGTTATCATTGCTTATATTGTTGCATTTTTTTCTCTGTTTTCGTTTTTTCTTATATTCTTGGATTCTTATATTATATTTATTGCTTATTCTTACTTTATTGATATATTTTTTTCTGTTGCATTATTATATTATATTTATATTTTGTTGTTTTATATTGGCATTTAGATTTAATGTTAATAATATGAAATTTAATATTTATATTAATATTAATTACGTCTTTGATAGGTTTACTTTTTAAAAATAAAAATAGTCAAATATCATTAAAAATATTATATTATATTATATTATAAAATATATCAAAAGATTGTATTTCAGTTGAAAAGAAAAATATATATTGTTTTAAATATTAATAAGAATAGAACTAGAAAGTAATCTTGAAGTGCTTATACTGTGTATTTTTGAAACAACTTCATGTATTGGAATTTTTAAAAAGTAAGAAAATGCATGCAATGCGCAACAAAAGATGAATTTTGCATTTTTAATGCTATTTTTTTCGGATATTTTTAATATTTTCGGATATTTTCGAATATATAGAATTTGTCATGAAAATATCATGATAGAGAAAAATATATTTTCCAAAGAGAAAATATTTCATAAAAAAAAGTAATAATTCATGATAAAAAAATTTATCATTAATAAATAATTGACTTTTATAAAAATAAAATTAATAAATTACCAATTCTTTTTCTGCGATGAATATTCTAACTGAGAGATGAAATAATTATGTAGCAGTGAAATTATTTAAAGAAATTATTTAAAAAAATTTAAAGAACTTGGAGATTATATTCATAGAATTTAATAAATATATGAAATGTAAATTAATGCGAAACATAAAAAATGCAATTTGGAAGGACATAAACATAATTTGCTTTCGAAATGTATTTTTAAAAGATTTTTTTATTGAATAAAGAAATTTTTAAAGAAAAAACAAACAATAGATACTTCGATTCATTGAATAGATCATAGAATCTTTGTAAAGAGAATTATAAAAAGTGTAAATAAATAATAACTGTAAATAAAAATGTTGTCAAATAAATTTCCATTTCCTTTTATTACCAATATTTCTATTATAAAATATAAAATTAGAACGACGTGAAATTCAGAAATTTTAACTTCATTTATGTAAAAAATTAGAAAGTGAAAACCAAAAAAAGTGAAATGAAAAAAGGCTATTCATAGGATTTCTTTAAAGAATGAAAGTATAAAAAAAGAAAAAAAAAATTCAGTAAGATAAATGAAGTTAAAACTTAAAAAAGAAAAACATAGATGTCAACTTTCTAGAAAAATAAATGCTTTATTTGTTACTTATGATAAATATCTTGGTAACGAAAATATAAATAAGAAAAATTCATAATTTTTATTTATATAAAAGGTATTATATATTTTATAAATATATAAATATAATTCAGGATACAGTAATTAATTGAATTAATTACATTAAAAAACATTAGTAAACATTTTTCTATTTAAAAGCCATTATAAAAGAAAAAATGATATAAGAGGATATATTTGGGTATTTTTATTTTGCACTGCAATTATTTTGCACTGATTATTCTAGAAATTATCTATATAAAATTTATCATATTAACATATGATATTTTAATTAAAAAAAATTATTTTTATATCTTTTTTTCTATATAATAATTAATTATAAAAATAAATAAGATATTGTAATTTTATTTAACCATTTAGAAATTAAAGAAAAATGACTGATATTCTCTCATTATAATGATATAGCATTATATAATTCATATTTTATTAAAATAAAATAAAATCATCAAAAAAATATTTATAAATTTATTAATGTATCTTTTTATTCGAATAATTTTTTTTTAATCGGTATTTTTTCACTTTTCTTATTTTTTAAAAATATTATTTTTCAGAAAAAAATAAATGCTTATATACTAGAAAGAGAAATTATTGATGATATGTAATAAATATTACTCATATTTTTCTAAATTTTTCTAAATTTCATATCATTAATATATATTTTTAAATGAAATTCTTTATTTTTATTATGATATGATATACATAATTAAATATATTATATTATTGTATATCATTATATTATTATAACTTGAATGAAAATTAATCCAACGATGTTAGAAGTAAAATAAATGTGACAGAGAAATTGATAACAAAAAATCAGATAGAAAATTAAATTTATTTCATAAATAAATATTTATCGATTTTAAAATAATCTATCTAATTATAATCAATAATTTCAAATATATTCTAAAACATCTCGCATAGCTTTTATAAATCTCTAATCTTTATAAATCTTATAAATAGAAATAATAATTTTCAAATTTTTTTTTATGTTTGAGAGAAATGTACGCTTCCTATAGTTTTAATATTAACTAAGTTACAAAAAATTGTAAATACCGATAGATAATTTATTTATTATTTTTTTAAATTGATATTTTGTTTATTACAATTCATGTATAATCTATTTTTGTTGGTAATTACTAGAAATTATAATAATATATATTATACATTATTTTTGAAACAATGATATTTTATGTGACAGAAAAATTTGAGAAAAGAAAAAGTTTTAATATGACGAATATGAAAAGTTTTAATGACGAGGTTAAAAATTAAAGATAATTTAGGCATAAAAAATTAATGATAAAAGAATATGATAAAAGGAATTAATGTAGAGAAGAATATAATGTTATATATTCATATCTTTTTTAACGAAATATTATTTTGTTTAAAGATTCTTTCTGTTTCTTTATATTATATAACTGTATAGTATGCGTGAGAGAACATTTTAAATTAAAAAATTCAGTACTATAACATTTTATTATAAAAAATATTCCACTAAATTTCATAACTTATTCGATAATATAATGAAATTTTTATTTTATTAGTTTTTAGCCAATTTCTTAATTGAATTGTTTATCCTATTTATTATATTTTTCAAAATATACTTTTTGTTTATTATTATATAAAAGAAAACATGTTTTAAATAATAAGATATAGCATGATTAAAAAAAAAAAATTCGGAAATATTTTGGGAAAAAAAGTATATTATATGACATAATAAAAAAACTCATAAAATTTATTCATAATAAAACAAATAAATAATAAAATAAACTTCATAAAGTAATAAATAATCCTTACTATTACCAATTTCATATTAATAATAAACATTCTAAAATGAAATATTAATGTTATTGAGTCGTATATAAAAATAAATATTTAGAATCTCGTTAGTTGCATGAAATGATGCATATAACTTCAGTTGTGCAAATCAAAATACAAAAAAGTAATTAATCATATCTTTTTATGATATGTTCTCACACTTTTCCATTTCTACATCATTACAAGTTCTTATAGTAACGATCGCTAAAATGCAACAAACAAGAGTTCCGTGCAATAAATAAAGTTGCAACAAATAAAATTCTACTACGAGTATTAAGTATAAATAAGAACAAATACTTAGATTTCTTATATATTATTTACTACTAATTCCAGATAGTAAATGATAAGAAATCTTAAATAAATAATATTAGTATTTATTTGATTTAAGATTTAAATATTTGCTTTATGTTAACAAAAAAAGTTTCAAATTTTTCGAAATATATTATTATGTTACCAGCCGAAATTTAGATTGTAAGAAAAAATCCATTTATATATTTTTATATACTAATATCATTAATATCAGAATATTATATATCTTTAAATTTATATAAAATATTTATATAATATTTATATAAAATTTATATAATAATATTATATAAATTATATATTAAATTTATATATATAAATTTATATATAATAATATTTATATAATACTTATATAAAATATTTCCATTATTCTGTTCAAATATATTCAACAATCATAATTAAAGAATTATTAAATGATCAAAAAATTTCTAATCTTTAAATTATTGTAATTTAAATATATATATGTTGATTTATGCTCATTATTATTATTTTATTATTTTTATCTTCTATTTTATATATAATATTTTCTTTCATTCTATATATAGTTAATTCGTTCTACATCAAATTGTATTAAATGTGAAATCATTCTAAATTCAGAAGAATATCAACAAAAATAATATGTTCTTTTTATTGCTAATTGCAAATAATGAGCAAAGTAAGATTTTTTTAAACAAATCTGTACATGTATTTATTATATTTATAATATTTCTTAAATTTTTAATATTTTTATCATTTTTAAACAATAGAGGTTTATGAACTTTATATAATTTCCATGTACTTAAATATAATAATAATGTAATGCTAATTTTTAGTAATATATGATTCTTGAAAAAAGTATTTTAGTATAAATTTTATAATAATTTGTTATAATGTAATTTTTTGTTATGTAATGTATCAATGAAAAATAGCTATTAACAGTATTATTTATCAATAATAAATGTTAATAATTTATATCAAATTTATAATATAAAAAAGATAAAAAATACAATAATAAAAAATAATACGCAATAAATATAAAAATAATAAAAAACAAATAATATAATAATAAATATATAATAATAATAAAAACAACAATAATAATAAAAATAAATAATAAAAATAATAATAATAAATAAAATAACAAAATGTATTATCTTTTTCAATATCTATTTTTTTGTCTTTATGTATATGTAGTATTTTATTTTTAATCCACTTTTTCAAATTATTACATATGTGCGATATAATTTTTATTAGAGAATAAAATAATATTTCTAAAAATCTTAATAATTTTAGAAATCTCAAAATATAATGTAATATAATTTACTTGATTCTGATCTCAAAAAATTCTCGATTTGATCAAATTTATATTTTCGCATTTTATAATTAAATTATAAACAATTTAAATTTGTGATAAATGAAGCGAGATAGGAAGATTATATAGGAGTACAGAATCTCATTTTATTTTCATCTCATTTCATCTAACACAAAACTCTTTATATATATTTGAATAAAATATTTATAATTAAATAAAAGACTAAGTTAACATTTTCATTTATCAAATTTTATATTTCTTTTGACATTTAGAATCGATATTTTCAAAGTATCCTATGAATATAAAATTATTAAAATATATTATAATTTAAATAATTTTATATTATATTAAAAACTTATATAAGATTACTCAGTAAAGATTATAATAAATTCATTTAATTATTTTCATTTTATTTCGACAAAATATTATAAAGTATTATAAAAAGAAGAATATTATTATATATTATATATTATAGAGTATTAGAGAAGTATTATATAGTAGTATATAGTAATATTATATAGAATAATATTAGAAAAAGTACAAAATGTTCAGAAATATTGTTTCTTGCATATTTCTAAAATTCATAATTTTTAATAATGGAGTTAAATTACGATTTTATGCTTTATTCATATTTTATTTGAGGAATTATAAAAATAATTATTTGTTTCAATATTTATGAAAATAATAATTATGTATTCATGAAAAAATATATCCAATGTTTATATATATATATATATATATATATATATATATATATATATATATATATTTATATTTATATTTATATTTATATTTATATTTATACATTTAGAAAATTTATTTACATAGAAAAAGATTAGGATATTTTATAATAATATAACAAAAATTAAACACATATATAATAGCGACGGAAATATTGAAATTCAACTTATAATATTATAATAAAATTTAATAATATTAATTGTATATTCATAAAATTAATAAATTAATGATTTAAAATGAAAAAATAATAATGCAAATTTTCTTCGATTATTTTGACGAATTGATAAAACCAAATCACATCTGTCTTAATGATTTATTTGAAGAAATATATTTATAATTGATTATATGTAAATATGATTTGATTAAAGTTGATCAATTAATTGAGCAATTAATTATTCGATCTTTAGGGATTTAATTTTTTTTTATTAATTTATCTATATATAAATTTATGTATATATTATTATTTATTCCATAAATTTATGTATATATTATTATTTCTTTTTCTTTATCAAAATATTGGTTCTTCTTAGTTTCATTTTGTTATGATATAAATATAATAATGAAAAAAAATAATATTATATAATTGAATTTCAATAATTTCAAAGACTTTAAAAAAATAATATATGAACTGAATACAATAAAAAAACAATAAATAAAACAATGACTATGAAAAATCTACACTCTCATAGATTCACATGGAACTTTCTTAAATTATGATCTAATTTGAAATAGACTTATCACAGAAAAATATACTCAAGATTACTTTAGATATTTATAATATATTTGTATATACATTGTACGCGTATAGTAATGGAACCATTGTACTCTAAAATTACAGATATTAACAAAATGCTAAAATTCATTTAAATAAGTGCTGATATTTAATTACACATTAGCATTTATTTAAATGAAGTAGAAAAATTTTTTTAAATGAATATATTATAGTATTATAGTAGAAAAATTATAAAAAAAATCAAATTTTTCTTTTTTTATAATATTTCATAATTTATTTTGCTTTAAAAAATTAATTTATTTAATTTCAAAATTAAAAATCAATTTTTATCAATTTTTTTTTTTAATTTAAAAAACATAAAAATTTATAATGTTTGTAAGATGTAGAATATTTTTTATTTATTTAATTTTTGAATTGTACAGTGTAGATTTTTTAAATTATTCATTTTTTTATTTATACTATTTTATGGAACAAAAAAGCAAAATGAATATTTCATTTTTCTACCATTTATACTTCATACATTGATTTCTTTTTTAAAAAAGAAATAATAATTGATATAATAATAATATGTAATAATAACGATGATTATTTATCTTTAATTCCTAACTTTTTTTTTTTGATACAATACAATTCTTTTGATATAATAATCGATATGCTAAAAATTTGCTAAGAATAACATCTCTACAATAGAATAAAAAAAATAATATGAAAAAGCAAATTATAATTTGTAATTCATAATATATATTATTATAAATTACTTTTCTTTTTCTTTACTCAATTAAATATTATCTCAATAATTAAAGGATAAGCCTAGATTTACTTCATATATAGAACTTCTATTGGTTATTCTTTCTATTCAGTTGATCAAAATTTTGTTACTAGATTTTATATTTACATTTACAATTTAAGATTTCAAATCACACATATATATCAATTTTGTCAATAATTTTCACAAAAATTTTTTTTTTATATAAATATAAATAAAAATTTATAACATTTGTGACATTATAATATTGTCATATTGTGATATTATAATCTTATAGGTTTTTATTAAGATGTGGAACTTTATTTTAGAATCTTAAGCTAATTGATATGAAATCATTTAGAATAACATTTTGAATAAAAAGTTATTTCGAAAAAAATTTTTATTTTCTATTTTTTAGTTTTTATTTTTAGTTTTCTATTTTTTAGTTTTCTATTTTTTAAATTAGGATTCACATATTTCATTAAGCTTTTCATTCATTTCTTCTTTCTAAATATATTGAAAATATATAATATTTTGATTCATTTTCAAAAAAATATAAGAAATATATATATATATATATAAATATATATATTGATAAAAATTTTATATAAAAAAAGTGAAGTTTTCATCAATAATAAAATATTATCGTTAATAATAATTAAATTAGTAAAATAATTTATACAATATATCTATATTAATAACAAAATTTCATAAAAGTATTTGATTGATTCTATTAAAAAAGATTTTTTTGATGATACACTTCTATTTCTAATTTTTAAAATTGGCATGCAAATTTTAAAATTGATTTAATCACATTCTTAGCATTCAAAAAGAAAAAAGAACAAAATTTAATAGAAATATGTTGAATTAGAAAGATTAAATATTATACGAATTTTAAATGAAAAAATTTGCAATAAATTGTTTCTACAACCTTTTTTGAATAAATTTTTATTTCTTCAATATCGATAAAGATGATAATTTCAAATTTTTGAAAAATTTGTATCGTCTATGCAAAAAAAAAAAAATTATTATTTTGATTCATTTAAAACAATCAGAAGAAGAATTTGAAAAAATTCATAAATCCATAGAAAAAAAGAAATAAAAAAATTTCCCTCTTTAAAAATATTCTAATGAAAAATCTCTCGATCTTTAGCGAAATTTACTTTTATTATCATTTTCTTCAAATTCTCAGTATACCTAATCATTTGTTAAAATCGGGAAAAAAGTAGACATCGAAAGAATTGACAAATCATGACACGTTTCAAGCACATGGTGAATTGAAGGTTGCTTATAATAAAATTTATAAACGAAGAGGTCACTCGATAACCCCGGAGAATGCCGGCCGCATTGATTACGACTGTGTTCTGCAATATGGCTCGCTTAATTAGATTAACTTACACCTTTTATCTTGACAAAAATAATAAAAAATGTATTTTTATATTTTGTGCATTATAAATAAATTCATTATATTATATTTTTTTCATGCATTTATTATATTTTTCACAATTAAAATTAATTCAAATTAGTCTTACAACTGTTATAGATGACGAAGAGGGTTTTCTAGATTAGAATGATGAAAGAACTACGAATCTTTAGAATAGATATCGATAACTGCCATTGACCTAATATTTATCATTTTTTTATTTAATAAAAACATAATAAATAACGTATAAAAAACAAATTTATGATTAAAATTGAGATTTATATAATAATAACAGAAACATATTATATATATATATAAGTTTCTAGTAATTAAAAATTAATATTAGAAAATGAAAATGGGCGATCAAAATATAATTGTATAATTAGAAAATGAAAAAGTGTGATTAAAAAAAAAAAAAAAGTAGAAATTTTATTTATCCAATTTATATATGTATATTTATTGTATAAAACGAATTGTTAAGAAATATGTATAAAAATCAACTTAAAATCGATAAATAAAATAAAGATATAGATATTTATTCCAGAATTATAATTATCAGTAATAACAATAAAAAAGTTTTATTTTGCTTTGTCTATACTTTTTTATCAATATTATTAATATATAATTTTATCAATATATATCAATATTGGATAAAAAGAATATGTCATAACTATTATCTATCAAAAACATTTATTTTTCTGATTTTACATACGAAAAAATCGAAAATGAATGATTGAAATTTAATAATAAATTTTAGTTATTTATAATATATGATATATGTATATATTTCATCTAAATCATCTTATTGATTGTTATAATAATAACAATCAATAAGATGTTTTATCGAAAATATTTTCGATTGTTATTATCGAAAAAAATCAAAATTATATTGATTTAATAATTGTGTTAATTATTAAATCTTGGTAAAAAATTTTTGATAACAGTTGATAATCTCATTGTCAATAATAGAAACTATCATTGTTAATAAAATTAATTATTATGTGGATACAATAATTTTTAAGATGATAGTTATAGAAACATTGGAATTATTTGTTTCTTTTATTAATTATTAATTATTTCCTTATATTTAAAACATACAAATATATTTTCTCTTATAAACAATATTTTATTTTTTGAAATGCAGCAATTTTTTTTTATATTTTACTAATTTAATTTAAAAATAAACGTGCATCAATACACGTGAACAATTTTCAATTGGATTATTAGTGACTGAATATTAATAAGAGATTATTTTATAATATTTATTATTATTAAGATTAAGAGTCTCTCAATCATTTTACACGTTAAATAACGTGAAATTGCACATCATGGAGATTTCCTATTTCATACATGAACTTTTTTAAAGAACGTGAAAGATAGAAAAAAATTTATCCAGCTTTCCTTTTATATACAAATTCAATACAAATGTTGCTATTAGTATGCGCAACCATTTAGATTTCATTATATTTTACAATGTATTTTTTGAACTTATCAAAACTCGGTATTTGCCATTAGATTAGATATCTTCTATATCAAATGTAAAAATAATGAATTTTGATAACGTATACTTTTATTGAGATGAAGATATACTTATTATGGAGATATACTGCTTTTTTATATCCATCATACAGAATAATTCATGCAATTGCTATAAGTCATTATTTGTTTTTGGTTAGAGTTAATTTATGATGTAGATTAAAAATATTAAAGCAGAAATTTGAAGAAAATATTAAAGATAATATTAAAGAATAAAATATTAAAAATTGTTTTTAATTTATTTTTTATATCAAATATTTAATAATTCATAATTATTGTGATATTTGAAATTATATGATATTTTATAAAAAAAATTTTTTATTCATCATGTTGAATTAAATTAATCGTTTAGCTTCATAAATAACTGTGTAACTTGTATCTATTAAAAGAAATAAAGTATTATAATTTTGTAATAAATAAGTAATAAATAAAAACAAACACTAGATTTCTTGTATATATCTTTTAATATTAATAAAGTAGAAGATTATGTTGGAAAATCTTAAATATTATTAATACTTATTTAATTATTCAGATATATACTTTAATAAAAACAGCTTCAGATCTTTCAAAACATATGACAATTCCATCAATTAGAATTATCTGTCAAATCGTAAAAATTAATTTATTTATATTAATTATTTCCATTATTGTTATTATTTGATTCAAATAAATTAGAATTTGAAAAAGAAACCAGTATATAACTGATCTTTATACGGTTATTAAAAGATGATAGCTATTAAATAAATCACATGTTTCGTAGATAAATAGCAAAAATATGCGTGATTAAATTTTATAAAGATTGTGAAAAAATTTTTGATAAATTTATAATTATAAACTTGTATAATGAAATGAAAAAAAATTAAACAACATGAAAAAATGTGAATTAAAAAATTGTGTTTTCTTTAACTTTTATAAATTTTAAAAACAAATAATGACATGATTACAATTGAGGATTAAAATTAAGACAGACAACTAGCAGATTTAAGATTGTATTAAAATTTGAAGTTTTTAGTAAATATTATATATTATGTATATTTTAAGTATTTGCCAAAAAATTCGGTAAATACTATTTCTAAATAATTCGTTATGCACGAAATTGAGTATTTATTAAAAACTTATTTAGAAAAAGAATTTATTTGCTTTTATGCATGCGATTTATATTCCATATTATTTATCAAATGATAAATATATTGTCTTTTATATTATATATAAATATTCGTATAATCTTTAAGTAAAATCTTCAATATCGAATAGATTTTCAATTCTTTTTCTCAGTTTATTATCGGCTATCAATATATTTCAATTTTTTATATGTGAATCATTAGCATCTGTCATAAATATTCAATTAATTTTTATACGTATATTGTTCTAATTAAAGGTAATTTGTTTATTTAATTTTATATCTTCTGAAGCAAACAAGGTGAAAAATTAACAAAACTAAAACAACTTAAATACTATAAAATTAAAATTTCAATTCAAATTTAATTAACAATTAATACAATAACTTAATTATCTATAAACTTAGATTTATTATCTAGATTTATAAAACTATGATTTATTGACTAACGAATATACTATTAAACCGTATAATTTTTAACTAAAAAAAAAAAAAAATGCTATCTGCAATTCTATCAACGAGTCAACATAGAGCATCTATTTTTTGATATAAAGATTTATTCATAATCACTTCAGATGACATATCTCTTTTGCATAATTATCATTTTAATTATCATTTTATTTTATTAGACATGTTCATTCTTATATGAAGCAAATATGGCATCAAAGTAAGCTATAAAAGAAACAATTTCAAATGCTCAATTTTTCATGCAATAATTTCTAATTATTAAAACTTATATTATATTTTAGATTATATTTGTTGAATATTTTTAAGATTATTTATATTATTTCATTTTCAATTAATTTATGCGTAGTTAACGACAAGGCTTGAATAGAATTTTTATTGTTTTTTTATTGTTTCAAAACGATATCTAGCTATTCGAAATATGATCATTAAATATTGAACATATAGTACATGATTTATTATTTAAAAAGTTAAGAATTTTAAATATGACAAATATGATTGTATCATTGCTTAATTCTAATTTATCCCTATTTTCGTAATATATTTCTCATGTCTCAAATTATACAATATAATAATACAATATCAATGAAATAAAAAAATAAATAGTAATTATTTTATTGAAAAAAAAGAAATAAAAATTTATATTATAAATTATTTTAAGTTTTTAAAAAAAATATTGAATTTCATTTGTATGTGTTTTCATTCTTTGATTCTACTTTTCGTTCTTAGTTTTATCTTGCGATGTGGAAAAGAACAAAGAGAAGACGAACATAACGTTTGTTTTCAAATTCATACCAAATATTGATATACAAAGTTACACATGTCTAGTCCCGAGTTGTCACATGAGCACGATATGCTTTTCTATTAAAAGTAAGTCAATTCCTCTCCGATGAATTTCCGCAGAAAGAAAATAAGCAACGTCATATTATTCCCACTACTGTATTAGGCATAGACACGTCACGTGATGCTTGATGGAAGTCTGTTCACGTGACCTATTTCTGCCTAATAAAATACCATGGAAATAATGTGATGTCACATCTGTTTCTTTTTAGTAGAGAAGATAATGCTCGTTTGATAATTTTGTGTTTAGCTAAAGGAATTTTTTAATGAATATATAATTGTCATAATCAATAATTACAAAGCAAAGATCTTGCCAATGATTTGATAAAAGAATTATACATGTTGCATAACAAATTGATACATTTTCATAACAAATATTATCACATATATTTTATTGCTTATTTTATTATTAATATATATATATATATTAAATGACCCCATTTTTTAACCTAACCATTTGTCTTTCATATTATTTTGATATACTTTTTAAAATATGTAAAATATAACATTATTCTATCACTTAGAATATCACTATAGAAAAACTGATTTTTATGATTTTTATTTTTAATATATATTAAATCTAGTCAGGAAATGGGAAAGACGAAAATATCTTCTGATAAAAGAATTATGATTGATTGCTCAATCGTCAAGAAATAAATAGATAATTGAAAATTAAAAATTTTGAACATGTAAAATGATAAAAGAAAATGAAATTAAATATCAAAATCAAAAGAATTCAGTCTTATTATTATTCATAATATAAAAATTCAAATTAATTTTGGTAGATATTAGAGAAGTTGAAATAAAGAATATTATATTCATAAATATTATGAAAAATAATGCTTTCAACATTGTCTAAAAAAATTTTAATCAACTTATCTTTTATTCATGAATTTTCGTAAAGCTTAGATTTAGATTCAAAAATTTATTTATAATTAGATGTCTATTTGAATTATGTTAATTTGAAGTATTTAAAACTATATTAAAAATATTTATATTGATATTTTGGAAATTGATAAGGCAATTATAGCATGTTTGCGAGCATTTATTCACGAGATTTATAGACATATTCGGAGAAATTTTTTATAAAAAAATCATATCTTTCTATTCTTATCGCGCACAGGCCTCTATTAAACCTAAACAAAAAATGGTGTTATCTCAAGAGACTATCTTTGAGAATTTAGTCATTTATAATTATATATTTCTGATATTTCAGACCAGCTGAATCGATCCTATCGAACGCTGACATATTCTAAATGTGGCTGATTCAAAGACAAATAACATTGTAATTCAAGGAATTTATAAAAAAGACACGCCGATTTGTTGCTATTTATCGTAAGATCTTTGTATACAGATCATCACTCAAACGAGGAATTTCCTCGAACTTGGAGGCTATGAACTGGCCGCAATATTATTATTGGTTATTGACATGCCCCATCAGGAAACTATGACTCCCAATTGAATGAGGAAAGGATTTTTCTTCTACGAGAGGACAAACTTCATTTGATAAGAAGATCTCATTGTAAACATATCGTTGAATACGACAATTATATTAGTTTTATTCTAACATCACATAGTGCTCTGATCATCATTTGACATAATTAGTTGCTGTGACATTGAGAAAAGACTCTGTCCTCTAATGACACGCATTCTACAAGCATATAATAATATTGTTGCGAACATTGGTTCTTCGAGCTGGATATTTGGTAGATTCAAGCAATTGCAATGAGAGTGTTGAAGAAACCAACTCTCGAGACTCAGACTGCAAGCGTAGATTCCATCAGAAGGACAGTCACTTCGCCTTTTCTGGAGAATGTCATTCAATGGACATAGGATTCCTGCAAACGGCCGTCAATTGCCATGTTCCAGAAAACGAGAACATCAAACGACAATTTGTCTTTTTCATCAATTTGTCTTCAATTCTATTTATGTTGTGAATCGAGTTTTTATTGAATCTCATTCGTGTTAAAGCATGATATACTCAAACGATGAGTTGAGAAAATTAATTGATGAACGGTCGGCTCAAATCTAACGAAATTCAAAAATTACTATGACACACATTAAAGAACTATTTCTCTTCGGGAGTGGCTGAACCGAAATGTTGATCAAGAAATTTAAAGTTTTGTAAGTTCAAGCATTAGTAACCGCAGACGAGATTACCAGAAATGATGTATTTTCAAACTTATCAATGATGTCTATGAATGCGCATGGACATCGTCAATTAGACTTCGGTTGCCTTCAATTCCTCTGCTGAGTTTTTATAGTGAATGGGTCTGTTTTCATGACAGCTTCGACTTTATGATAAATACGCAATGAGTCTCTTATTAATATTGAGATTTCATTATCTAAAATTTAAAAGAAGCTACCCGAGTGTTAAGATCATTAGCAATATCAATAATTATTTGACCGTGTGGAAATTATTGCGTGAACAATACGAAGATACGAGTAATCACCACATGGGTACATACGTATCTATGGTTATTATTGACTGATTTCAGTAGCAGCAGTTTAGACGTCTGCCCTGCGCCAATTAATAAACAATTTTTGCAATAATGGTTTGATTTTTGAAATCATTATTTGAATCATTATTGAGAATCTATTGATCTCTTTTGACACATTTTGTTCGAAACAAAACTAAATCTGTGAACAGCTGAAATATGCGAAAGGCATGTATCCGAACTAAGCAGCAAAAAAATTCTAAATGATCTCCAAATCTTTCTTCTTAAACAATGATGTAAATTTTTATTTAAATTCACTCCACTACAATTACAATTATGTCGACGAAATCTTACGTTCAAAAATCGCGTTCGCGAACTTTTGCGCTGGTGGCTGCTGAGAAACCAGCATGCCCATTGTGTTACTGCATGCACTCGCAAGAAATTTAAGTTCTCGCGAATTGCTCATATCAACGAATTAAAATATTTTAACTGCCTCCAGACAGGGCTAAGACATGCGGTAGTGGTTCGTATAGACAATGTTATGCTAGATTCTTCTACACATTGTGAAGATATCCAAATCGACTCGACGAATAGGACTGAGGGGGAGGCGTCCACGAGTGCCGTCCTATAATCGTCGTATTCCGCATATTATGTCGACGAGCTTGAAAGTATCATGCTTTCAACTGCAATTGTACACATTATTATCAAAGAGAAAAAAAAAACATAAATGTCGAGCATTATTAGATAAAGGTTCGCAAGTAAATATCATAAGCATTTTTAGCGAAACGACTCAGGCTTCCTAGCTCACTTTGTCACTTTTGGTGTTGAGGCCGCTGACACGAAAGGTTTAGTACATGGCGGAATCTGCGTTTAACTTCCAGATGCATCAGGTTTCGCACCATTTTATCATGTCTAACGTTTGGATACACTTATCTCTAACATCCCTTTTCCAATTTCAAAAACACCAATCCCATTCCATATTACTTTCGCGGATCCTAATTCTTCTGTGTTCAGTGCAACATAGATCTCATAATTGATAATAACCATTTGTGGCATATTATGTGCATGGGACAGCATAGATTGGAAAAAGGTTTACTCATTCTTATTAAGTCGCAATTGGGTTTTCAGTAGACGGAACAGGACAGTTCAATATCCTGATTTGTAATTATGAACGATTAATTCAATAGACAATTAACACAGTTTTGGGAGTTAAAAAATATATCACATAACAAGGAAATAGCTATTCATCTATGCGAAAACCGTTTTATGAAGACGATGAGACAGGATTCGAATGAACGTTATGTTGTTGATATTCCATTCATTGAAGGCATCCACAGATTTGGGCGAAAAGGTGACTCAATTTGAAGAAAAAATTTGCAAAATTATCTGAGTTGGGTAAGTAGTAGCGTTCATGCGAGAGTATTAAGTCATATGATTAAGATAATGTTAAATTCGCGACTGAACACAATCCCTAATTTTTACTGCGGCACTCAAGGCCACGAGTGTGACTACCAAGGTACGGATAATTTTCGATGGTTCTGCAAAATCATCAACTGGGATTCCTTTGTACAATAAGCAGTCGGGCTGATAGTCCAAAATGATTTTTTTATCTATTTTAATCCGTTTTCGCATTGTCCTAAACGCCAATATTAAGAAAACGTTTCGATAAATACGTAGCATATCATTAGCAAGCTTTACAATGCATCTTATGGAGAGAAACCTCCGAGAACCTATCAACTAAATACCGTGACGTATAGCATCACCTTGGTCCCTTATTTAATCACGCGCGTATTGCACCAGATAGGATTGAATAATAACGCGATGCATCCAATGGCGAATCATTGCGCGATTGTGGAAGAGACAATCACAATTAAGAAGGAGATATATCAACAGATATATCAACAGATGATGGTGCGATTTTCTGTACTAACTCCAATAACGGAACAAATGAAGACACATGGTACTTCAGGTCTTTGTGAAATGGACATAATAGTAATAATAGAAGAAGAAATCTGCCACCGTTATGATAGAAATGCAATCCAAGGAATTGAATAATGTCAATTAAGAATCAGATGGCATTTTCACTAGACTCATATCGAAAATTTGCATTCTATCAGTGGAAGATTCGAACACTCACTTTGCAAATCAGGGATAAATCAATTTATCAGAAGAACAATAATAATTCAAAGAAAACCATTAGTTATTATATATTATATTTGTAATATATATGCAATATAATCATTAATTATAATCATTCATCATCATTGAAAATTTATATAGATAAGGAAGTAATCAATCTATTGTACATTTATAATGGACAATAATATTTAAGCGTAGTCTAATCGTATACGATAGATATTGTCATTATAAGGTTGAATGCGAGCTGATCAAGGTGGCATGTTGTTCGCGAGCATTTATTCGCAAGATTTATAAACATTGTATTTGAGAAATATTTCATGTAAAAAATTCCTTCTGTTTTTACCGCGCGCAGGCCTCTATTAAGCTTAAATAAAGAATGGTATTCAGACAACGAATAGATGATGTTCAAACATATGGCTTAGAATGATGCTGCAAGAACAACGCCGTTTTTGAGTGAAAATTTTTATAAATTGCTTTGCACATTTAGAAACAATTCTGCATGTCTGGAGTGTCAATATGGTCTTGGAACAACTAGCCATATCAATCTCAACGGCAATCAGCTTCTTGGACTCATTCTAGGAAGCTTTCCTTGAACCGGGCTGCCGCTCAACCAGGGGGTTGGTTCGCAACATTATTGGACATTGTTGAAGAGCCGCAAGCTGAGTCGGAGGGAGCTTCAGAGCATACCAGACTTGGGGGGAATCTTTAAAAACCGGGCAAGAATTTCAAGAAGATCAGAACTATCAGAACTATCAGAATTACCAGAATTACCAGAACTATTCCAGAATCAGAACCTCTTCAAGAACTACTTCAAAAATCATAGGAACAGCAGAACTACAAACACAAGAATAATTCAGAATCCTCAAAATTCTTAGAACCTAGTGATAGATGGACCATCATTGACATATGGACTTTGCCTTTGATCGTTTAATGAACCGAAGTTGGTCAACAGGGAACTTCATAATAATTATTTATTACTATATTCCATAGCTCCACGAACGGATTGGATTTAATAGATGGTGTTATCTGAAAAGACTATCTTTGAGAATTTAGCCGACACTTATAATTGTATATTTCTGACGTATTTCAGAGATTTATTAAGATTAACTGAATCAATCCCAACGACGACATATTCCAAACGCGACTGATTCAAAGATAAATAATATTGTTCTAGTTCGAGTAATGTATAAAGAGATGTGTTAAGAGATGTGTGTCCGACATCTTTTCCTGTTTGTCGTAAGATTTGTATGCAGATCACTACTCAAACGAGGAATTTCCTCGAACTTCGAAAGGAGTGTCGCGAACCAGGCACTGGCCCGATGTTATTGATTATTGGCGTGCTCTGCTGAGAAACTGTGACTCTCTAAATTGAACCAAGAAGGAATTTTTCTGAGAGCACGAGCTTCACTTGCTAAGAAAGTCTCATTGTAAATGTATATATATCATAGTCCGAATATAACAATTATACTAGTTTTGTTTCAATATCACATCATGCTCTGACTGTCGGACACGATTACCTGCTACGAGATTGAAAGAGAGTTTATTCTCTAATAGATGCGCTCCGCATGTAACTATTTATATAGTTTACTCATCTTTAAGAAAAATACCACTTGTTATGATATCTGTCGAAGAGCATTCTACAAGCATCCAGATATTAACTAACATCCACCAAACCATTATAATAATATTGTTGTAAGCGCGAACATAGCATGTAAAGAAAAATTGTTCAGAATATTTGAATTTAACATTTAGAATTATCGAAATGGTGAATTCTCTTTTAAATAATTATATTAAACCACTTCCAGCTTAATTGGCTTTAACTAATTTATATCTCATTTAGATCATCTTAGAAACATTATGATATTTTTATAACATTTGTTATTTGTTTAAATTAATTTATATATACATTTATTTAGAACATATTTTATTTATCTAAATATTATGTAATATTATACATAATATTATATTATGTATATTTATACATAATTTTATTTTATTTATAAGATAATAAATAAAATTTGTTTATTTAATTAAAAATAATGTCATAGAAATTAGCTTTACTTTAATTAATTCAAGAAAAATGCAAAAATATTATATAGTTGTAAAAGTAATAAGATGATAGAAGATACATATTTCTTTTGTATTCTTGATTCAAATGGTTTCAGATTCAAAAATCTGTGGCTCTACATCATTTTCTTTGTCAATCGGTCTCACTTATCTTTCGGTAATTAATTCAGTATATTAATCTACGATTTAATTTAATTTAATAGCTTTATTTTATTCAACTTTTATTACTTTTTCTTCTAAAAAGAAATTTATATGCTAAATTAAAAATTCATATATTAAATTAAAAATTTGGAATTATATTTTCAATAGCTTTTTTGAGTGGATCATATACAATAAAAGTATAAGCATAAATAATTAATATTCGATAAAAAATTATCAGAAATTAAATTATTTAAAATAAATTTATAAATGAAAAAAATATAGTGAAATGATCTTGAATTCTTTTTTCAAAAATATTTTTGTATCATGTAATAAATATAATAAATATATAATCATATAATAAATATATAAATAAAAATATAAAAATAAAGATATCTTTTTTACAAAAATTTAAAAATTCAGCTATAAAAATACTGAAAAATTTTTTTCGTAATTGAATCTGTAACAGATTTAAAAAAGTTTTCTTTTTTACAATGATTCTTCGAAACTTTTTCTACAATTTTTACATCATTGAACATTATTAGCAATATTAGGATCAAATGACGAAAATTTAAAAAATGTTAAATTTTTGCTATTTTTCATTATATTCAATAAAAAAATCAATAAAATAGTAAACTTTGAAAAGTTATTTCATCACTAAAATGAAACTTCAATTTTTAAATCTAACGTAAAAACAGGAAAAAAATTTTTATTGTAATTTTCAAAATTTTTTTGAAAAATATTAATAATATCTTTACTTTTCTATCTTATAAAAATATCTTTGAAAAAAAAAAATTTAAATAAAAATGAAGGTTTTATATTTTAAAATAAGTTCAAGTTGATTACTTACTTGATTTTTTTTTACGTTAAAATAATAATTTAAAATATCAACAATTTATCGAGTACAATTTATTTATACTTTTTACTGAATGATAATAAATTCAAATAATAAACACTTTGATATATTTATATAACATGAATCACTTAAGAATGAAAGGTAACATTTCTTCGAAATTGTATCAAATTAAAAAAGATTTCATTTAAAAGTTAAATAATATTGAAAAAAATAATTTTATATAATTTTTTTTGTAAATAGAGAAATATGAAAATCAATTTTTTTTTTAAATAAAATTTTTTTTAATAAATCAATTCTATTATAGAATTTTATTATAAAAAATAGGATTCTATTTATAGAAAATTATTAAATTTTTTTTGTTGGGAAACTATTATTCTACAAGTATTTTAGTTCAAATTATTTTATATAATATTGTATAAAAGAAATACACAAAATAATATTTATATTTTTTCTGCGAACATCAAATTTCACAAAAAATTTTTTTTTCTATCAATATCATTTTATAGAAAATAAATAACTCAAATACATTAATTAATTTATTAAAAGATATGATTCCATTTAAAAAGATAAACTTGATATGTTATATGTATTCTACGCATTAATTTAAAAAAAAAAAATTACACAAATTATTTCTTTTTGAGGTGAAAATAATTTAATTTTTTTCTGAAATATTTTTTCGATCTAATTAATAATTTCAAAATTACTTTTTCAGCTATCAATCGAAGATAATTTACTCTATACATATGTATAATATATATGTAATTATATGTATATTAAATATTCAAATTATATTTATATTATATATTCAAATTGTAAATAATAATGCTAATAATTTTTATTTTTAATTCTTTTCTTACGAGAATTTAATCAATATATTTTATTTATTTTTTATATTTCTCTGTAATAAAAACATAAAAAATACAATATATTTTCTATTCTATTTATAAATAAGAATATATTCCAATAAATACAGATGTTTACATGAAAAGCATAGTTATTTAAATGAAAAAAAAAATAAGATTTGATAATTATTAATTAAAGATATAATATATAATAGATTTCTTATCAATTTCAATGATATTTATTATTTTTTTCTACACATATTTATATATCTATATATACACATTTTCTATACATCTACTACTGCTTGGTTTTAGTTTCTTAAATATTTACAAAACTCTTTTATTAAACATACGAACATACTTCATTGGCCATTCTAATCAATCACCTAATGGCATTTTCATATAAAACTAAGCTAATTTAGTTTAATTTAGTTTAAGCTAAATATTAAAAAAAAAAATAATAGATAATTTAAATATAAATAATTTAATTTAAATTAGGTTTTATTATTTTATTGTACTTTATACAATTTATTATGGTATGAATTAATTTATTAAAATTAAACTTAGATTATAAGAATATTTCGTTTTGACGTCAAATTAAATTAAATTTAATTAGTTCGGTTAGATTTAATTGATTTATTATATTTTATACAATTTATGACATAAATTATTTTTTGGATTAAAAACATTATTTTAAAACTATATTAATTTATCGTATTTATCATATAATTATTTATTTTATTATGATTAAGTTTCTTAATTCTATAACAACTTTAACACTTTCGCTATAAATAATATTAATCAATAATTCATTCGTAGACTATTAAAATCAATTTCGGAAAAAAAATGGTTTAAATATCCAAATACGAAAATATGCGTTGTAAATAGAATTTCCGGACAAGGACAATGCTAGTATTAAGCCTGTCTAGTATTAAAAGTAATTCAATTCTGTTCTGAGAAATTTTCGCACGAAATATGTGATATTACATTATATCATTGCCATTACATAGAAATACATTATATTTCCATCAAAGCCAAGCATTGTGTCGTATCGTTTGACGTGCCTCTGCTTAATTTAACAATGACAATAAAGTTAATAAATTCATTGAAGAAATATTCAAGCACTTTTAAAAGGCAGTATATTGTTTTTCTCTAATAATTTTGAATATATATATAATATATATATATACTTGGATATATGTTAGAATTAGGATATATATGTTTTAATGTATCAAAATGAAAAATGTTAAAAATAATTCTATATCTACGCAAAGAAACAATTTATAATTTCGATATGATGTTTTTCCACGCTATATTGTGTTAGTAATGTTAAATAAAAAAAACTAAAAATATGTAAATAGCAGTTACGCAACATAACCTTCAAAACCATTAGATTTATCATTATATTATTTTTCCTTCGGTCATATTGAAAAATATCTACATATTTATTGAAAATATCAATACAAACAAAATTACAATGCTGATCATCTTTTTTTATATTTTATTATTTATAACAATTTGATATATTATAATGCATAGAAAAAATAATCTCATGTATGTAAAAAAAATATATATATATATATAAAATCTTGAATGCAAAAGAATATTATTTTTTTATTATATTTCTTTATCATTGTTATGTTAATAACATTAATAAATTAAAATTGAAGAAAATAGAAATGGATGAAACTTAACATATTTTTATGATTAAACCGAAATCGAACATTAACATATTTCTTTACATTATACAGAACAAAAACAAGTATTTCTCTATTATGTCTCCATTAATCTTTTGCTAATCTTTTTATTTATTTTTATTATTCTTATCATTTATGTCTTCATTCGTTTCATTATCAAAATCATGAGTAGATTTCTAAAAAAAAAAAACTATCTTATTACTGATTTAAATAATTTTGAAATATATTACTACATAGTAGATAATTTTAAACAATTTTTTTCTCATATATACAGCAACCGATTTTAGTTTTTAAGATATATGTGAATACTAAAAACTATAATCAAAAAACTATTGTAAATATATTTTCATAATTTGAAGATGAAATAAAATTCTTCAAAAACCATGAAGAAATAGCTTTTTTAACCGGTTATTACATATTCTAATTACTGCTACCATCGCAATATATTTATAGATGAAATCATAATATAAACAGCCGGTTAGCAATTTTGGATGTGAAAATAAATCGAAAAAGAAAAAAATAGTATTTTTTTTCTTCGTTTTCAAATAAATTATATTTGAAATTTATTCAAATTTAAATTTCTTTATACCAAAGAATTTTTATCTAAATATTTTTTTTTCATCTTTAATTTTTTCTGAAATAAAAGACAAAATTTAATTAATTAATTAATTCAAATCATTTATTTATTTATTAATTAATGATTATGAAAATTGAAGTTATTTTACATTTGGAATAAGAATTGCATAATACAATTGTGTCAAAAATCGATATCAATAAATCCAAATTTAATTGAATATCAACTAATAAACATTTTTTATAACAATTAAAATAAATTATAATTCTTAAATTATTATGATTTTTCGTCGATTTATTGGAAATTATTAAGCTAGTACATAAAACTATGAAATCCGAATATATCTATAGAAAATTTCTAAACAAATATCTAATTTGAAAAGTTTCTTGATGAGTTATCACAAAATCCCTTTTTTTCTTAATATTGAAATAGCAAACATAAATTACATGCATCTATTATTGAAGATTTTAATGAATCATACTACTGTTTTTACAAAAATTCCATCATTTTATCTATCGACATAAACGATTTCTATTGGAAGAACAAATATTTTTGGTAAAGATTGAGTCAAGGTTGATTTTCTTATTTCAAGCAGAAGCTAATCTAAAAAATTGATAACACATATCGATTGCGATAAAGAGATTATGTAAATGATAATTCGTAGGAAAACAAAGTCGATATAATATATATAGACTTATTTAAAAGCAGAGGTCGGATATAATTTTTAAAATTTTCAATTAATTATGAAGCAACAACAACAATAATTTTTTAATTAATATTCTTTCCATCTAAAAAAAAACAATTATAGAATGAAATATAATTTAAAATGAAATTTTTATCCCATTAAAAATATTTGTTCTCGTAATAATAAATTTTTATTTTCTCAGATATAAAAAAAAGTTCTAGTTAAATAGAAACATTCATTCTATTTTGAAAAATTGTGATAAGCTGATTTTCAGTTGTGAAAAAATCTTACAATATAAGATTCAAATTAAATCATTCAGATGCATTCATAAAGTTATTTAATGAATTTTCTATTTATATACAATTATATTATTTTTAAAATTAATTCAAAAATCTGAATGTATAATTGTTGTTTTTTTTCTTCTCTATATTCTTTATATTCCCTAGTTAAAAAATTGAAATAATTATAATATAATATAATATAATATAATATAATATAATATAATATAATATCAATATAAAATTAATTCCTTTTTTTTATATTCTTATTTATCCTCCTTTTAATATATTAAATAATGCTATTTAAAAAATGATTATAATTTTTATAATTTATAATACTTATAATAAAATATTATAAATATAATAAAATATTACATTATAAATATAATAAAATATCTTAAAATTTTAGATAAATATTTGAGAAATACATGATTTTTAAGAACTTTTATTATCGAATAAAGTTCTTTCAATGGACCAAAATGACCTACTTTTATATCTATCAAGTATTTGATAAATAAAAAAACAAAAATATCAGTTTTAACTTTAAAAATTTATGGTATCAAAGCTATGAATATTTAAATTTAATCCAATGTTGATTTAGATTATCTCTTGAGTGCTTTGCATCCAATTAATTTAATTGGAATTAAAAAATTAGAATAGCTCAGATATTGTGCCAACATAAACCAAATTTAATTAACAATTACAAATTTTGTATTTCAAATTTACTTTTTCATAAATCAAATTCACATATGTCTTCAAAATCACATATTTATAGGAAATTGCTCTTTTTCATAAGTTGTAAGAATATCAGATAAATTAATTAATCTAAGTTAATCTATGAAGGTAATCTATTAAAGATTATACATTTAATAAAATTATTCCAATTCTTATCAGAGAAATAAGTGATAATTTATGCAAAATTTCAATAATAAGATAATTATTAAAGAGATTTCAAGATTTTTAAGTAATAGTATTTTACTTTAGAAAATAATCAATTTAATTATGAGCAATATTGCCGAATAAGAGCAATACACTGTTAAAAGTAATTCAATTCTAATTTGTATGAGAAAATAAATCATATTATTCTTATTGCCACTGCTAGATTAAACATGTCACGACGCAACATTTGGTTTTAGCCTAATGGAAGTCTAATCACATGACATACTTCTGCCTAATAGTGCGAATAATGTGACGTCACTCTTCTCGTAGGAAAATTTGTTGCAGAAGAATTAAGTAACTTTTTAATGATAAAAAGAATAAATATTCTTCTTTTCAGAAGAACTGTACGATTTATTTAGTTAATTGATCGTCTCAGGAAATTAATCATTATATAATCATTATATATAATTAATATGTATAAAATATACTTATAAATAGTAAAACAATTAAAAAAGTATATATCTACTGATAATAGATTATGTGATATTCGAGTTTTTTAAAAAAAAGACAGGCCCTATTCTCTGAATAAACAAGGGAAGCACGAGTTGACTTGTAAACTATTATATTATTTATATTTATATTGTAAACTAATTCAATACTCTTGATTTAAATAATAAGTTGAAAATCTATTATTAAAGCGTCAATTAATTTTTCATCTTTACAACAATATGTTATTATTTTAAAATGCTATTTTAAAAGTTTTTAAAGTTTAAATAATATTGAAATATTATATTTTCTATCAATGATGAAAATATAAATAATATTAATGCTATTAAAATTTTAAAGCTTTAAAGCATTCACCAAGTGTAAAATAAAATATGTAGAAGAAATTTGTATGCCTGAATAAACATCTAAATTTATTAAATATATTTTTATAAAAAATCATAATAATGCTATAACAAAGGACTAAAAACCAGCTATAACAAGTATAATGCTGTAACAAAGTTCTAAAAACCAATTTTAAACCTGATTTATTATAGTATATCTTCATTTAAGTATAAATATCATTATTTTATAACATAAGTTGTATTTTTATCTTATGTATTTTATCAATCATTGAATATTTAACATGTAAACTTGTTCCCTATTAATGATTAATTTTATAAATTCATATTATTTTTAATATTTTGTAACGATTCCTTTTTTCATTCAATTATAAATCAATATAATCTTATTATATTTAAAAATATAAAGGTATTTATAACACTATGATAAATTATATATGTTTTGAAAATAGTAGTTTATATATGAAAAAATAATAAATAATAAAAAAAATAAAACAGTAATTAATTAGAAAACAAAAAGCATAATTATTAAGCTGACAACGAATTTGAATTTAAAAAATTAAAAAAATTGAGATTTGTTAAAATTTCTTTAGTTTTTGACAAAATATAGATAGATTCTTGAAAGAAAGAGAAAATTAAAATATCTCTTAAACTAATAATTTAGGAATATTTAATATTCCTAAATATACTTTTTAATAAAGAATTAAAAATATAATTTGAAAAAATAAATTAAGAACATCAGAACATCATCCTTCGAGACCATTCAATTTTTAATATTTCTTTTTACGAATAATAATAAAAAAAATAAAAAATCAAGATAGTAATTTCAAAAGAAATTACACATATTTGTAAATTTTTAAAACACAATTCTAAATATTTTAAATTAATAAATTCCATTGGAATAAATTACATATTATTAGATACAGTATCAGGTTTTAAATCACAAAATAAAATTTTAAATGCAAAGTATATTTAAAATTGCTATTTTTTTGCAGTTTTCTTTTACTAAAAAATTTTTAATTTAATCTTCATTATATGGCTCATAATTTATGGACTTTTTTCCTAAAAAATTTGAATTATTCATAAAACAAAAACATAAATGAAACATGTTAATACATTTATTATTAATAAATATATAATAATACGATAATTGATGAGGAATCAGATTTGTGATTTGTTAGATTCATATATTTCAGAATGTAATGGAAAAATTAAACTATTTCAGAAATTTTAAAAGATTAATTATATAAAATTTATTATGTATATATTTATAGAATTTAATTTTAATTTTATCGAAAACTAAAAATAAATCAATTAATGCCGTAAAAATTCTTTATTGTTAAGAGAAATATAGAATTAAAGAAAATTAAAAATTATTGAACAAGATTATTTTATTTAAATTAAAAAATTATAATAATTTAGTTATATACTCTATTAGATGTGATTCTTTATGAAATAATAAAAAAAAAATAAAATTTTGTTAAGATTTCATTTTTGAGAAAATGAAATTTAAAAATTTTTCGAGTACAAATGAAATTGATTGGATATGAATAAATTATTAATAGAACATTTTTATATGTGAAAATAAATGGAAAAATATAAAATTTTTATTTCATTAAAAAATTAGTTTTTGAGGAAAAATCGAATTGAATTTTAAAAAATTTTGTCAATTACACGATTTTTTGATTTCTTCGTGTTCAATCTCAATTTTTTCGAAAAAAAGATTTAAATAATAAAATTTTATTATACATCATTATTTATTTACAACATAATTTATTGGTGAAAATTATTGGTGAATATAATATTCTTTGAATATCTCCATAAAAAAATATCTTTTGAAGATAATTTCAACTACCATACAAGTCATCATATCTGTTCGTTCGTGCTAATTACACGATTTTCGAATATCGCATGAAGATAACTTTTAACATTTTTATCGAATTATATGCTTCATCTTGGAAATGTATTTCTTCTTTTTTTTTATATTATCTTTTTTATATTATTTGCATTAATATTCTGCACTAATTGTACGAAATATTTTATGCAAAAAGTTAAATTTTCTTTGTATAAATATAGACCAACAAAACGATTGTAAAATATAAAATGGCATATTACACATTAATAGATGTTCGAACAATAAAAATATTAAAATGAATGTAAAACAATAAAAATATTAAAATGAAAAATAATAATAAGAAATTATGAAAATATATTTATTTAATTACCTATTTTTATTTGATAATTACGACATTGAATGAAAAACAATATAATCAACAGTTTTATTATATTAAATTTGTGGTTATATCTTACGAAGACAATGATAACATACGAATTTTTAGATAAATTAGAGTTACAAAGATATATTTTCGAAAATTCGTAAATTTGATTAAGGAATAACATTTATTTTTCAAAAATTTAATAACTGCATTGAACAAAATATTTAATAAAATATTTAATAGCGAATTTTTCGCCAATTAATGGATAAACAAAGAGATTAAATAAAACAAATTAAATAAAAATTGTATCATATAATTTTAATTTAATTTTCAATAAAAGATTCTATAAACGTGTTGATAAATTATAACGATTTAATCAATTATATACATCTATAACGAATTATAAAAATTGTTGTTTAGATTGAAGATGTATGAAAAAAATGATGTTAAAAGAAAATTTCTTATCAAGGAATAATTTCAATTTGAAAAAACTTTTAAATAAACTTTTAATGAATTATGTGAAAAAGCAAAGAAACAAATTTTAGAAACGCTGTGAAAAAATTTACAAACTTATAATTATTTGTAAAAGTTTTTAATATACAAAGCAATGTGCACTTTGCAAATAATTTTCAATTTCATCATTCTGTTTTTAATGCCAGTGATTGCGGATTTCTCAATCATACTTCTGCCAATTTTGTAGCACTTTCACCGCTTTCTAATTTTTTAAATACTTTTATTTCTTAAGATTTCGTTTCAGTAGTTAATATTAAATACACATTTACATTTTAACGATATTACTGTATATATTATGCGAACGTGTACAACATCGATTTTAAATTAAATTCTATTTCCACTCCTATAATAAGAAAAAATATCTGTTTACATTGTTAAATAGAAATAATGTATAGTTCAGACAATAGAATATTTAGATGTGAGTAGTATGTTCGATTATTAGGATATTCGGATAATAGAGGTTCTATTATTTCTATATAGATATAAGATAAAAGAAAAAAATATTAAATACAATTTATAATATTGTTATAAAGATGCTTTACTTCATTCTTCAAAATCAATTATTTATAATCACTAGTATAATCGTAAAAATTCAATGCAACAAACAAAAATAATCTAAAAAATATATTATTTTGATATTAAGCTTGATAAAATTTTATTCTAAACAATAATAATAATGATAAATAATTCTATTTATTTTAAAATATAAATGATATTATTATGAAATATAAATTAAATTTAAAAATGAAATATTTTATTTAATACAATAAATTTTTAAAATAGTATTTAAAAATAGTATTTTATTTGAAAGATATTGAAAATATTTGGATTTTGTTTTAAATTATTTTATTTATTTTAATTTATTTTCTTCATACAATTATTCTATAGATATTATTATCGAAAATAATTTGAATTCAATATATTTATGAACACAAATAATCTTTCTTTATATATTATATATCGAAAATCGTGATAGAATTGATAAGATAATTTTTTTATATGCAAAAATATTTTTTATTAATATTTTCTATCGGTATTCATAACTTCCTACTTTAATCTCTTTCAATATCTCAACAATTAAAACTTTTAAGTTTTAGATCAAAATATGAATTGAAAAAATCGTATTGTTTGTAAAATGATCGAATACTTTAAACAAGAAGAATAAAATATTTATGCCAGATTATTAAAATAAAATATTTTATTAATTTAATAAAATTTTATTAAAATAAATATATTAAAATAAAATATTTTATTTTAATAATCATAAAATTTAAATTATTTAAAATAGTATTTTATTAAGCCAAATAAAATCTAAGATATTAAATAGTATCTAAAATTATTATTTTTTCAAATATTACTCAAAAATCTATCAATCCTTGAATGTTAAATCATATTCTCATATGATTGTGAATCGATTGTCTTTCTACTTTCTCTGTATGATATATATTAATCTTAATATCTCTATATCGCCATTAAACATTCAAACATATAATAAAAATTAGAAAAAAGAAATTAAAAATTTTAAAGATTCTAATATGTTTGTAGCAGAGTAAAGATTAATTTTATAGATAGAATTCTAATTTTGATTTTTTCATTCTTCTTTTTATACATATTTATACATTATACATTTACAATGTTGAATAATAAACAAATTAACGAATAATATTAAAAATATTACATATATCATATAAACATTCATTAATTTAAAAAAATTATATAATTAAATTATATATTGATATATTCGTGTTTAAATATTTGTAATGGAATTTATTTAAAAAAAAAACATTTTAATAATATTAATTCAAAAACGAAAATTGAAAATTATTTTCATATTTCTAAATGGAAGTATATGTTAGTTACTACATAGTGTAATAAAAACTTTTTTTCGTACTAAATAACTATTTAGAACCTTCTTAACTATTGATTTCATTGATATCGCTAGTTTTAATTTATTTTAAATTGAATTTATTTTCATGATATAATAATATAATCGAATACAGATAAAAAATTATAATCTTTAGAAAGATTCGTTTAAATAAATAATATTTATTAAAATAGTTAAATAATTAAAATTTATTTGAAAATATTGGAAAAGTTATTTTGATAAAAAAATTTGTTAAATAATAATTATAGAATATACATGAAAATTTTTAAATTTTTTTAATAATTATTTCGTTAAATATTGTATATGATATGTATTTATTTTGTAAAATAGAATATTTGTTCAGACACTGAACAGATGGTGTCTAAACATGAACAGATAAACAGCTTAGAATGATACTGCAAGGACATGCCGTTTTTGAGAGAAAATTTCTGTAAACATTTGCATTGCGCATTTAGAAATAAAATTCGGTATGGTTGAATCTGAGACATTTCCAGCCATGCCAGTCTTAACAGCAGTCAGCATCATCCTATCTGAAAGAAATTACTGCAAACATATATGGAACAGCATAGCAACATCATTCTCCTGAGAGAACTGTGGACTTGAGTAGCCTCTTGGACTCATTCTAAGGAGTTTTCTTTGGATCGAGATATCGCTCAATTAAGGGATTGGTCCGCAGCGCTATAGGATGCCACCTTGTGTACGCCACTAAAGACTCACGCAACTCACGAGTTGAACATGGAAGGGGCTTCAGAGGTTACTAGTCTTAAGAAGAATCTTTAAAAACATGCGAGAACTTTAAGAAGATCAAAACCATTCAAGAACTATTCGTAAACTACAACAGAACTATCAAAACAACAAAAACCTTCAGAACTCTTTGAATTTCGAATTCTAGAAGTAGTGTGGACTATCATTGACATATGGATTTTGCCTTTGATCGTCTAATGAACCGAACTTGTCAACAGCGAATTTTGTGATAATTATTTTTATTATTATATTTCAGAAATGGGTTGGAACTAACAATATTTTTATATAATTTAATTCGATAAATCACTTCAGTTTAATTTAATGGTTAATAATAAATTCAATATTTTTTTTCATAATTCAATTTATTTAAAAATATCAATCTTTTTCAAAAATTTGAATATTTTTGTAAATATCTATTACTTGTATTCATATGTTTAAATTTAATATTATATATCTATTTAATATTGATATATCTATTTGGAATGTAATCTAATTAAATTCGATTTTTCAATAATTCAAATTTGTATATATAAATACATAAGTTATATACAAGTGTAAAAAATACTATTATTTCATAATGTTATATATATGCATTTTACTTTTACTTTATAAATATATTTTTTATATATAAACGTATATTTTATTATACATATATATATACGTATTTGCGAAATTAAAAATAATTAATTGTAATTAAAATAGTTTCGTATCAATTATTTCAAAATATAAAACTATTATAATAATTATAATTAATAGATTAGTTTAAATAGATATATTATATAATAAATATATTTAAGATATATTTAAACAATTATGTTAAGAAAAATACTTTGCATATGAAAGATAAAAATAATGGAGAATATTTTATTATGCATATAAAATTAAGTATTGGAAGCTATAATTTTTAAAATAAATTAAAAGCATTTATATTTAAATAAATATTGAGAAAAATAATTCAATAATATATTTTAAAATCAGTCACTACATACAATGATTTGCATCAATATTCAGTCACAATATTTGAAAGATTATTCTTTATGTATTTCTTTATAATATTATTTAATATTATAATTATTTATTATGTTATTGAATTAATTGCTTTCTAGTATATTGGGATATATTATAATTATTAAATAATATTTATAATATATTATATTATATTATAGTATAATATATTATGTATATTATAATATATTATAATATATTTATAATATAATATATTATAGTATTAATATATTAATATTAGTAATTATAGTAATACATATTAATTATTAGTAATTATAGATTATATTTAATAATAATATTGTATATTATATTAATGGAAACATAAATTATATTTGTGCATAATTTCTTATATAATATAATTATCATATTATATATTAAATAATAGCAAAGGTTAACGTAAAATATTTAGTAAATTATATATATTTTATGTTTATGTTATAAACATTGTACATTAGCAATATCTAAATATAATGACTTATTACAACAAATAAACTGTTGTATCTATTTTTATAATATTACCATTAAATTTTACCATTAAACTTGTCATTTATTACAAAAGATATACAAAAACTCTATGTATTGAATAAATAAAAATTATGTTAATTAAGATATCAAAAATCAATCAAAATTGATTTTCTAATCAACTAATCAATCATTATATATTGTGTTATTACATATTGAAATAGTTTAATAATTTTGCATTATAAAATTTGTTATGTCAAGTTTCTCTTTCTTTTCTTTCGTCTCTGTCTCGCTTTAATTATATTATTGATTTTTACAAAAAGATATTCTCCAATACAGAAATTTTTATTATTACAAAATAAAAATTTATTTCATATTTTTATTTTATTTCTGTTAAAATTTTTAAAAAAATTAATACGATAGCCTTGAATTCAAATTTATTGTTAAGTAGAAAACCGAATGCACAAAAATTATGAAATCCCAAACATTATGAAAAGGAATTTAATTTAATTTATTCGTAAAAGCAGAAACTAAAAAGCAATTCAAAAGCAAGTGTCCAGCGCTAGAATAAGATGACAAATTGATGAGATAAATATTAATATTCTATCTGGTTAAGAAAATAATATATGTAATTAGATATTTTCTTGAATGATTATTCAAATATTATACAAAATGATTATATAGATTCTATAGATCTTATATAGATTATATAGAATACAGATTCAAAAGAATTGAATATATGATTTTTCATATATTATAGACAAGATTAAAAGCAAATGACTTTTATCACTATTGCTTAACATATAACTTATCGTATTTGCAAGAATTGAAGAAATTTTGTTTTATAAAATATGATAACCTTATTGACTTTTAAAATTAATATTTCTTTTTTTTTTTAAATTTGCCAGCATTTATTTCTTTTACTTTCTATTTATTTGAATAATTGCACGAAAGTGATGAAACTAGACAATCTTTATCTTCATTTCTATATAAAAGATAAATTATTAAATTAAAAATTTAATAAATTAATAATGATATATAAAAATATTAATTAAATAATATTCATAATAAAGAGATTTTTTTCTTTTTCTTAAAAGTTACTCAATTAATCAATTTTTCTTTGGCTTGAATTATGAATTTTTAATAAAATTTATATAAAGTATATATGCAATAATAAAGTCAGTTTTTATCATTTTTTAAATTTATTAATTAATTATGAAATTAAGTTTTGAATCAAAACAAAATTATTATAATACTTCGCCAAAAATTCTAACAAATTATTATTGTAATCTATAATTTTTTCAATAATTAATGTCATTCATTTATTTCCTTCTTTTTTTATTTCTTGATTGATGTAATCTAATCTTTTTTATATTATATTATATATATTATTTTATATTTTTATATTAAAAAATAATTTTTTAATAGTTAATAAATAAAATAATCATAATTATTTAAAACACTGGTTTCCAATTTGTAGCTCGTGATTCTATTATTATTTTAATTAGTCATTTTTAATTAATAACTTTTAATTTTTATTTGTTTCAATATAATTATATTTTCATTTTTTGATCATTGCTAATAATAATTAGAAATCATTTCGTATTAATATTTTTATTCTTGCTTTGTATGAGGAAGAGGATCCTTCATAGAGTAAATCAATAATTATTTAAATATTATAGACGGAAGTCACAATTCAAAGAAATATCGATTTGGTAAACATTAGTTTAAGAAATATAAAAGCTATTTTATCTTCTCATCACTCTAATGAACTTATAAAATTTTAAGATTAATCTTATTAATTTTATGACATTATGCCAATTGTTATGATAAAAGTTTCATGATAAATTTGAATAATGAAATTAAATAAGATTAAAAATTATAATTTATAAATTAAATAATTTATTTACTTATTTTTATACCTAAATTTCTTCAATTATTTCTAATATATTTATAATATACTACATATACATATACATATATATTATATACAATTAATTAAGAATTATTAACAAATGCATATTTTAATAAACATTGACTTTATAATAATAATTATATACAATTAATGTACATATAATGTAATTATGTACAAATCAAAATAATGTTTTAAACTTATTCTTAAATTAATTAATTTGATAAAAAAATTATCTTTTATAAAATTAATTATTTATCTTGCAATATACAATTACATAATTTATCATTAACATCATGTCATAAGAAAAGAAACAAATATAATGTCAAAAATGTTATATTTATCAATAAGAATCAAATGAAAATCTTTACTGAATTCAAATTTAGCTCATTACAATTAAAATTTTTTTCAACGAAACAAATTTAAAATTTTTCTATGATCTTATACCTTCTGTATTCTTCTTTCAGTAATTCTTAATTTACTTTAATAAGCATCAATAAAAATTAAGATTTCATATCAAAATTAAATTCTAAATTTTAATAATTAATAATTTTAAATATTTATGAAAAAGTTATTTATTTAAAATTGAATTTTAGATATTATTTTTATATATTTATTTATTCTTTATTTATTCTTCTTTATTTTTTTTTAAGTTTTTAAATTTTTTCAAGAAAATTTAAAAAATATCAATTAATTTTTATAATTATATTTACAGATATATGATATATCTATTTCTGTTTCCTATCTAATCTATTATATTATGGCTTATTATTATAAGCTACAAGTTTATGCACGTAATAAAGAAATCACAGTATTTCCTTCTTTTATATTAGAAAATTATAAATTATACAAAGTAGATTATATCATTTTTAAATTTTTTCTTTTTATTTATTCTTATTCTTAATTAAAATATTAATTAAAATTTTTCTTATCATATATTAATACATTTTTCAAATTAATGTTAATGAATTATATTATTAATACACATTTTATTTTTTATATTTTACATTTTACTAGAAATTGTTACTGAAAATATTACTCTTAAGTAATTCTTATAGAATATTATATTTTCTTATTTGTTTTTTTTTTTTAATTATAGAGTAAATCGTTTTATCTCTGTTGAATAGAAACATACATATAAATTATTAGTTATACATACATAAATTATTAGTTTTTGTTTTAAAAACAAATTTTGCTTGATTGCAAAGATTAAAATTCTAATTCTAATATAATAAATTCAATAACTATTTATTGGATGAATATAATATTATAAGTAATTGTTATTTTATATATAGACGTAATATATAATATATAATATATATATTTATAATAATATATACATTTAAAATAAAATATCGATTATCTAAATTTAAATGAATCTCATATGAAACTTTATATTTAATGTATACTGATTATTCTAAATTTAATGTCGTATTGTTTGTAAGTTTAGTAACAATTATGCAAATTTACATTTACAATTTACATATATTATGCAAAAATAAATTGGAAACAAAGAAACAAGATACTAAATAAATAATTTAATTTCATTGTACCTAATTATAATACAAAGTTAAAAATTATATACAAGTGGATACAAAATGATTCGTTTTATATCCAAAAAAAAATAAAAAATATTCGTTTTCGAGAAAATCAAATTTAAAAACTTTTTGAATAAAAATGAAATTGGATAATTTTTGATTGGATACAAATGAACTATTAATAAAAAATTATTTTACATATAATAATTTTTAAAAAATAAATAAAAAATGTAGAATAAAATTTTATCAATTTAAATCATTAATGAATTTGTTTTTGAGGAGATTGAACATATAATCAAAAGTTGTATAATCACATTAATTTAAAATTTTCATTTTCAAAAATTAATTTTTGAATGAAATTAATTTTACATTTTCATATATAAAATAATCAATACAGTAATTCATTCGTATCCAATTGAGAATTAATCAGTTTTATTCAGTCGAAAAATTTTCAGATTCAATTTTGTCAAAAAGCATAAACTTTTGAAGATATCGTTTATTTGTTAATAGATTATTATGTATTTATAACTTGCATGTTTTCATATAAACTAAACTTGATCCACATTTTTCGTTTCTTTTTTCTTTTATCATTAATAACAATAAATTGTAATTGAGAAAAACAAATTTTCTTTAGTCTTCATTGCTAAGAGCTTGAATTATCAATCTGTACGGCCTTGAAAGCATTTGTTCAACAACAAAATTCAAAATTTTTTGGATTATGTTACTTCGATATTGATAAAATATTTTTGTGAAGATGTGTTATTAATTCACTAATGAATTAATAATTTATTATGAATAAATTGCAATGAATTAAAAATCACATTTCGATTTATTTAGCCATTAACATAATAATATTATGCATTTTTCTATGCATTAATATTACATAATCTCGTTTTTTATACAACATATTTGAACTGAAAGAAGTGAGTAAAAATATTCAAAACAAGAATTTTTTAATATATAATAACTGCATATTCAGAATCAAAATAAAATTTTGAAAAAAATAATTATGAAAGTAATATCTTTTTTTTTAACCATTCATTGTTTTTTTATAAATTTGGCAAGTAAATAAAAAATCTAATCAAGAATTGAATGAAAAATTGATTGATCAATGTTATTATTTTTTAATAAATATTTATTTAGACATCTTATAATAAGAAGTAAATTAGTTATATTACTAATATATATTTTATTGATATTTATTAAAATTGGATATAAATATATGCACATGTCATCAAAATAAACATATTATGTTGGACTGATTTTTCATCTTCAAAAAATTTACAATGTCTCTTTCATGTCACTTCTCCCCTACTTATTGTGAACGTCTGAAATAGTACGTAGCACCAAAAGTGACAAAAGTTTTTCGATATTAAATAAGAACAGCTATTAAAGATAGCTAAAGCCATCTTCAAAAAGCAGTTTACAAATTACCATCACAAAAGTTCTTTAATGTATTTCTTTGTCATCGCGTCTTGGCAATAGTTAAAAAGTGTAAATGAATCAATAGTTGATGAAAAATCGTCGATTTTAAATTATTATAATTTAAAAAAAAGTTGTACAACAATCAGATTGAATTTTAAAATACGAAATCTTTATTTGAACAATTCTGAGTTGATTTTTTTCAAAGATAATTTGAATGTAGCACATGTTTCATGTAGCAAATAAAAAAGTAAAGATATTTTCTTAAAAAATTTAAAAAATTCAATTGGCTGTAAAAATATTAAAAAATTTTTGTATGACTAAATTCACAATGGATTTGAAATTTGAAGTTTCCTTTTATAATTCGTTAAAATTTACTACTTATAGTTTTTTTTTATGAACTTATAATAATTTAAATTATTGATAATTTTTCATCGAATATTAGTCATTTATATCCTTTATTATATGTAAATTTATATAAAATAAAATAACGCGAGACATCAATTTTTGCATCAATTTTATGCAGTTTAACAAAATCAACATATATATACATGCAGACTATTAATATATTCGTAGAATATTTCTGGAAGTTCGATTTTAAAGGTCAAAATAAATACAAATAATTAAGGTTTATTTATTAACTTTAATAATTTAAATTCACGTTAGATGCTAGAAAACCGATTTTATGTTTGAATTAGATTATAGAAACAAAAATTGAAAAATATCTACTATTATATTTACTAGCATTCTCATTTTAAACATTGATAAGTAATCAATCGAAGATAAAGGCAATAAAAGTAATAAATTAAAGTAACGAGTAACATTTTGAAATAATATTAATGAAATTCGTTTAATGTCTCTATTTTCCGGTATTTTTCATTAAACTCATATCTTGTGCATTAAAAGTACAAAATAATGACCATTATTGGAAAATAAAGAAAAATTAATTCAGTAACATAAGTGAATTATTCAGATTTTAATTCTAACTCAGATTCAAAAGCAGAAAAAATAGCTGATGAATGGAAAAAAAATATCAAATAAAAGAAAACTTATAATTCGAAAAAAAGAAAAAATATAGAAATAACGATCAAAATTATTCACAATTGTCTAATAAATAGGCGGTACTGCAAAATTTCAATCAAGGAATGGAAGTTGAAATCATCAAATTTTTTCCTAAGTCTTCTCCTTATTTTTTTCAGACTGCAAATCGTTGCTAAAACGATTTAAACAAATAATTAAAATTTAATTCCTTCTAAAACAGAAAGATAAATAGATTAAATTACAAATATTCTTTTCTGATATATACAGATCAAAAGTCTTTTTAAAAGGGAAAAATATGTACCAAAAATATGTAACAAAAAACTGAAAAAAAATTTAAGATTGTATTAAAGGAATTACATGTAAATTAAATGTAGAATATATCAAATTTGATCATTAAGAAAAAGAATACAAAATAAATAACATTATTAATTTCATTAAAAATAGTTTCATAATTCCATTTTAAAATTTATTATAATATTTATATTATTACAACAATTATTTCTAGTGCATTAAAAAAATGTTAAATCTAAAATGAATAAAAATATATCGCAATATGTTAGATGTCAAGATCATAATCAAAAAAACTATTGCAACAGATCTTCAGTATATGCAGATTCACATCTCTTAAACAATTGTTCACTGATTAAAACGATAAAAAATATCATATGATCCAACTGTAAAAGAAATTAGGCAGTCAAATACAAAGACTGTATTGCAAGAAAAGAATTGCCAAAGAAGGTATTTTCAACAATTAGAGCAAATCCTAGAATATTAGAACCAACAAAGCATCAAATTCAATATTTAATAATAATAAGAAAACGAAGATGTCGAAGAGTTAAAAATTTTTAACTTGTAAAGCTAAAAATTACAAATCAAACATCACATCCAGATAAACAAAACAAATATGTAAATAACTTAAAAAAAAGACTAGAAAAATAAAAAAAAATTAACGAACCAAATGTCAATTATGCTAAACTTATTAACAAAATTTATAATGTTACAAAAAAAAAAATTCAAATAATACAATGACATAAGAATTTGTGAAATAGATTAACCAAATTAAATTATTATTAAATTATAAAATATAAATATTGCTGTTGCAGAAACGCATAAAACGGATATAAAAAAATATATCCAAAAATTCAAAATTAAATATTATCTCATCCAAGAAAAATGAATATCAAGAAAAAGTTTAGATATTCTCAAATAAATTCATATCGAACGAAAAATATACAAGCGATTATTATCAATGTTAAATTGAATATCTATAATATAAACGTCTCATAATTTATTATAATCTAATTAATATGATAAAAGAGGAAAAATTGTTTGAATCAATTAATATAAAATTTTGTGACACTGAATGATTTCAACACAGTCATTGAGAATCTAGGACGAATAATCCGAATATATTATTCCGCCATATAATTAAAAAACAATTAAAAGTATTCTTGTCTGAAAGATCCATACATTGGTTTATGTTATGTTATATTTTATACAAATAAAACATTTGATTTATCAAATGTTGCAATCATCAACTCTAATCTCGGCATCACAGCAAAAGGATTACTTGATCTATCTTCAGATTATACTTCTATAACTCCTTTTAACTTGATCAAAATATTCAAGAAAAATATTATGGATTGAACAAACTATAAAGAATTCATTAACAATAATCTAAATTTTACGAAATAGCTCTAAAAAGTGCACATCATAACAACAGCAGCAGAAAATTTAATTATTAATTAATTAAACTACAAATAGCAGTATATATTTCAACAAAATAAAGTAATAAGAAAAAAACAAAGTATGTATATTAACATATATTATAGATCTAATAAAAAAGATAAAAAAATAATAATAGTTAAATAGACTTAAAAAAATAAACAATACTAACTTTACTAATTTTATCAAGAATTGGGACAATATAGAGACAAGTTATTCGCTGTGAAAATGTACGAAAAACAACTTTTATACTTCCAATACAAAAATACAAGACGGAAATTGCGAGAACCACAATCTGTGGAAGACGTACAGAAATTATAGCGGGCTATCTGTAAAAAATCTTCACAAATAATCAACAATTTTAGCAAACAATATTGTTACTATTACTATACAAAATTCTAAGGCAATAGAAAAGAGGAAATATATACTGTTATAAAGAAATTAAAAAATAACAAGCAACTAGGCTGTGATTTCATAATAGTAAAAATATTAAAAGAACGGTGAAAAAGATAAGATATTTAACCATACTATTTAACGTTATTTACAGAATAAGATATTTCCTATAGACTTGTATATATAAATATATTATATAGTATATAGAAGTAATATTATTGGAAAATCTTTTATAGAAAAAATCCTAAATTAGTGTCTTTTTATATTCTTTTTATCAATTATTTTTAAAATAATAAAAAAAAACTATTTATATGAAATTCTGAAAAATCTGTGAAATCATTGATAATTATTATTCAAACCATCAGTTTTGTTTTAGGAAAAATCATAACACGATAGAGTAAATATATAGGATAATTAATAAAATAATTATCATGGAAGAAAGCAAATATATAGTGATCATTTTGGATATGGAAAATGCATTCGATTAAACAAAAAAGATTAATAAATAAACTTCTTCCAATTATTAACAACAAACAATTATTTATTCACTCCAATATATATTTCTAGATCAACAATACAATTTCGATGCTTAAAAAAATTCACGTAGGACTATTGCGAAAAAGCGTTCTTTACTGATTTGATCTGTCCTGTATTTTTTATTTATTGTTGACATATTGAACCAAACATCAAAATGTATACTTTTATAGACGATTATTCTCTGTATGTATAAAAACAAAAATTGCAACAAAAAATTTAAATTGATTTAAAAGAAGATTGAAAATTGAAGAGACGATAACAAAATTCAAATAAATCAAAAATATTCCAATATATGACATTTACATTCACTAGAAAACCAATTCTCAAAATTAACTTCAAAATTTAGAAATTTCCTAAACTGTTAAATATTTTATCTATATCTGAATAATAAATTAAATTGAAAAAAATAAAAAAAAATTAAAACAAAGATGATAAACATACTGGCTTACAGCAAGAAATTAAAAACTGGATATAAACAATAAACTTCTAATTTATAAAACTATAATAAAATCATAAGTGCCAAATCAAATATCAAAAAAATAGAAAATTAGCAATCTATTATTCTAAGATTAATTTTAAATAGCTTTATAGTTCGTGAGAAATGATAATATCAAGAAAATTTTAGAAATTTTTATAATAGCAAAGGATTAAATAAAAAAAAAATTATATCTATTAAACTTTATATAAAAATATTTTGCAGTACATATGGTCGCGAGCGTTAGCGCGACCTATAAACAGGATGGTCGCGAGCGTTATTGCGACCTATAAACAGGACATTCGAGAACGTTTTGGTTACAGTCTTCCTCGCGACCGCGACGGTGAGGCGCCAATAATACTAAGCTGCAGCTCTTGTCTATGTTTATGTTTATGTCGCCTAAATCATCGAGTGTTCTGGATTAAGACTATCTGCCTCTCGCCCTGGACCTATATCTCGAATCAGGGGATGTCGATGCCCAATTACAGAATCGATATCTTCCCCACTCATAATTGGGACACTCCCCAATCAGCCAGGAAGAGAGTCGACCAAGGCTGCGGTCTTCCTGGATAACTCACTATCGATTAGGCCTTCGAGCAGTTCACACTACCGAATACTTCTCGGGCAGTCACGACTACCGCACCGACTCTCCATCAGAAAGGTCGTAATCACAAGTCAAGTCAATCGTTATTGGACACCATGCCTTCGACCGTCGGACACGGTGATATTGAGTTGGGACACAGCCTTCCAAAAAAGACATGGCCCACCGGCATTAGGTCGACAAGCGACTTACTTCGGCAGCGACGAAACCATTGGTCCTTTAAGCTGGATTTCCGAACGAGCACGGACTTCCGGCATTCATCTTCGGCGGATTCAACAACGTCGGAGAGACTATTCACTGGGAGGACTCGAGATCAAGGACAGCGGACTTCGGCCTTCATCCAGCTTCAGCAGCGGGGACTCAACAGGCGATACCCATCTTGATTCCATCAATCCTTAGGTAGTTTAGAGTTTTTTCAATCCTTTATTCGGGTCGGCACCTGTTACCGAGGAACTTCGTAAATTGGTGGAGAATCGCAGCCGGATAAAGGCGATCCTGACAAGGTTCAGAACCTTCTATGATACGGACCGTAACCCGGAGTCAGTCGAAGCTCTCCAGTGCTGGCTGGATCGGGTCGCGGGGCTGATGGAGAAAATTGAACCTATTCAGGACAGAATACAAACCCTCGTTTGTAATACCTGCGCTTCTTCAACAAATTCGAGACACAATACTTCGAACTAAAGGACGCGGTCATAAGACATTTCGGTCGCATTCGAGCGTCCTCGGTGCCCACACTCGATCGCACAAGTCACAACGGTTATCTCCGGTTTCTACACCATCCTTCAGCGGCGGCTTGGGTGAGTGGATCTATTTCCGCGATAGCTTCGAATCGATGGTTAATCGCGATGATTCATTCACCAACATGGAGAAGTTCCATTACCTCAAGGCGTCCCTGAAGGGCGAAGCACATCGGCTTTTGGCATCGGTTCGGATGGCGGAAGACAATTATGAGGCCGCATGGGAGTTCGTGCATAGCAACTACGACGAAACTAATGCCATCGTAAGGTATCATTTATCACGGTTGTTCGAGCGATGCAATCACGTCAGCAGCGGACCTGCGACGGCTCTCGTACTGCCCAGCTTCAGGCATTAGAATCACTGGGGGTCCAGGTCCAAAACTGGGACCCCCATGATCATATATTTCCTGGAGAGCAAGTTTCACTCGCAAATAATTGAAAGCTGAGTGCAGGCCACGACCAACCTGGACTGTCTGGCGACCCTTTCGGACATGCGGTCGTTTCTCAAGCAACAGTGCTCCTCCTTGGCCGCCTTGGAGAAGCGCGCGAGCACTTCGAAATCAAAACCTTCGTCGTCTCAGGGATCGCGCGCGAGAACCGTCGCCTTGGTAACCACAGAAAACCCGGTTTGCCCGCAATGTACTTCGAAACACTTACTCGCGCGGTGCAAACTGTTCGTTCGTGCATTTCTCTTGCTAGGAGACGGAACTCAACCGTACGTTCGTGCATTCCTCTCGCTAGGAGACGGAACTCAACCGTTCGTTCATGCATTCCTCAGACAACGGAATCAACTTTGTGGGTGCGTATAATGAACTATGTCGGATCCGCGAATTCCTCCGCCAGAACGGGAAGTCGATCGGTCACCATGCGATCGCGGAGACTGTCGAATGGCGATTTATGCCCCCACATGCACCACACTTCGGTGGGCTGTGGGAGAGTGCAGTTAGATCTGCCAAGAGACACCTACGAACTCCAGGACACGCCTCAGGAGTTTAGCATTGTGCTGGCCCGGGTCGAGGCATGCATGAACTCTAGACTATTCCATTTTCTGTCGTCGGATCCAAGAGACCTCGATCCCCTCACTCCAGGATACTTCCTTACGGGAGGTCCTACCACTGACATAATCCATCCTGACGTCACGGACGTCAAGGTCAGTCGCCTGTCCAGATTTCAGCTGCTGCAGGCGATTCAACAACATTTTTGACGGAGATGGGAGCGCGACTATTTGTACCAGCTCCAGCAACGATCCAAATGGAAGGACCTAGTACTTCAGACCATCGGAGTGGGTAACTTAGTCGTGCTCAAAGACGAAAATCTGCCGCCACAGCGATGGAGACTGAACCGAGTAGTCCAATTGCATCCAGGACCAGATGGGGTGACAGGGGTCGTGTCAGTGCTAACCAACACTGGCACCCTCACCAGACCAATGACCAAAGTCTGCCTTTTATCTGTGGACCACCCAGCGCCTCCCAACCACGACGACCCAGCGCCTCCCAGCCACGACGAACAGCCGAACTGGACCCATCACACGAAAAATTGAACGCGAGCGGTTCAAGGCGGACGTTATCGCGACCTATAAACAGGACACTCGAGAAGGTTTCGGTTACGGTCTTCCTCGCGATCGCGACGGCGAGGCGCCAGTAACACTAAGTAGACAGCTGCAGCTCTTGTCTATGTTTATGTTTTTGTCGCCTAAATCGTCGAGTGTTCTGGATCAAGACCATCTGCCTCTCGCCCTGGACCTATATCTCGAATCAGGAGATGTCGATGCTCAATTAGTATCGATATCTTCCCCACTCATGATTGGGGACACTCCCCAATCAGCCAGGAAGAGAGTCGACCAGAGCTGCGGTCTTCCTGGCTAACTCACTACTGATTAGTTCGGGCAGTTCACACTACCGAATACTTCTCGGGCAGTCACGACTACCGCATCGACTCTCCATCAGAAAGGTCGTAGTCACAAATCAATCGTTATTGAACACCGTGCCGTCATCGAACACGGTGATATTGAGTTGGGACACAGCCTTCCAAAAAAGACATCGCCCACCGGCAAGGTCGACAAGCGATTTACTTCGGCAGCGGCGAAACCAACATATATATTTTATATATTTATATGTACTGCAAATATAAACCCTCGCTACACAGACTTACATCATATTTGTATGGTTTGGATCCCACAATGAGAAAAAAGAAGATTCTAGACCCTAGAATATCACAAGTCGTTAAAAAAATTATAATAATTAATTGTATTTACATATATGAATTAATTAAATCTTTAGCCAGCAATTAACAGATTACAATTTGAACATTAGTCAACAATATTTAAAAAATGCAATTATATTTTTGTATTAAAATTATATTTCGAATTTAAATTTAAAATAAAAATTCAACAACCTATAAATGACCAACCAAACCTAACCTAACCAGAATATATAATTAGAATATAAATATAGTATAGATTTAAAAAAATATTTTGTCTATGATTACAAACATAATCTTATAGTATTTATGTCATTATTATTTTCTTATTTATTAAAATGTTTAATGTACTGAATGTCGCATATAATGCAATTCATTTTTATTTTTCGATTATGTTTGCGATTACATAATAAAAAATGTTTTGTACTATAATTTAATTTTTTTAAATATACTATAATAAAAAAAATTATGAAATTTTTTTTGTAACGAAACCAGATCACTTAGAACATATAAATAGGATCATATATATATCTATTTTATAAAATCTATTTATGAGGTTGTAAGTGATTTTAAGATAAATTCGAAAAGCATATTATGATATTTTTATTGATTCAATAATAAGGTTACAAGTAAACTTTATTGTAAACAATTGCATTTTTTGCAATATAACATCCTCTTTTGCATTATTAAAGCGAATGGATCCATAATTCTATATGCTGGAAAATTCTATAATTTTAAATCTTCAATATTATTATATTGACGTACGACATACAATGTTGTTTAAAAAAAAAATCTATTGGAGACAATTCTAGCGAACATGCAAATCATCATACATGTAATATCCGTCGAGCATCCATCCATAATGAAATATATTTTCTTTTTTATATTATTTGAAATATTTCAGATTAATTAGAGAAATATTTCACATGAAAAATGTAAAAATTTTTCATTAAAAATATGGACTAATAAATCGATTATAAAATATCAAACATTAATATTTTATTTATTAAATAACAAAAAAATAAAAAATATAGTTATGATTGAATTATAACAAATGAAAAATAATAATAAGAAATTATGAAAATAAATTTATTTAATTATCTATTTTTGTTTGATGTTACAATGCCAAATGAAAAATGAATCTTCTTTCTGATAATGCTCATCAATATCTATTGAATATATCATTTAATGGAATGTAATGTGTAAATTTGGCTTCATCGATTCTCAATTTTATTTAAAATGTTTGATTCTTTTTCATATTTGCAAATGAACTATGCTATAAACTTTAGCTAACGTTATTTTGCATTTGTAGTGTGCAAATTTTATGCTAAGCAAATTTAAATATATAATATTTGTCATTTTTTTTTAAAGATTCTATGTACAATATGTTGTATGGATTCGCATAAAAATATTCATGAAAGTGTAATGTTATTATTATCAATATAGTATGATTACGATTCGAACATTTTTCTTCAGGAAATTTTTATATTTACTATTTTACATAAAATATTTTTCCAGAAATTTTGTTCCAGATGGTTTCAAACCCGTTGCAGAAATCTATTTGTTACATCAGCTTGACAAATATTTTTTTCGTATTTATAATTAATTAAAATATATCAAATTTCTCAAAATTGAAGTAATTGTATGATGCTACAGAAAATTATTTTATACGAAATACATGAAAGATTATTCATTTGTAAAAACAATTAAAGAAAACTAATAAAGAATTCGCGATTATAAACGATATTCTCATATTTTACATTCAATAATCTGAATTGTTGCCCTAAATATACTTATATTCTTTTAAAATTAAATATATAAAATATTATTATTTCCATTATTATCAAAACATCATATAATTTTCGTATATTTTCGAATTTGTTATTTAAAATCTTATGAAACGTTTTATTATACTATATAATATATTTAGATTCATGTCTACTTAAAATTTCCTTTTACCAAATATGTGTAATGAATTTGAATCAGATCTGTCAATATTTAAATCTACTTACAATATTTGATTCTAACACTAGTTTTGGCAAATATTGTCTACTTTGAGTACTTACTTTGTAGAAGCACTAATAAAAAATTGATATATACAGTTAAACTTTGATTATTGAAGTATAGACTATTCTGAATTCGAATTGCAGAGATAAAATAGTGCACTATATATGTAATAAATAATTCGAATTAAAATAATATTATACTATTATATTTCGATTTTCAGAGGTTTTTACAACAGAATGGAGATAAATATATATAAAATCATAGTATAAAGATTTTCGAGTCATAGACTTTCGAATTACAGAAATTCCACTACATTATCAATATAACACCTTTCACTTTTGCTAAAAGATATGTAAATAAGTATCGTGTTTCGCTTCTATGTAACATTTCAATGAAAATACAAAATATTTTACAAAGTTTTGATTAATTCTCGTCAATCTTTGACTTTACAAATCACATTTTTTTTTTTTTTTTTTTTTTACTTTTCATTAGTGTCCTTGTAAATGCATTAACATTCTAATTTGCATTCATTTGATTATCTCGTTCGTGTATATTTATTTTAACTATTTTTAATAGCTAAAAATTCGTATATCTTATAAAAACAAAATCTTAATGATATATTGTATTTTTTACAATTTTTCCATTACATAATTGAATAAATTGGTATATATTCCTGATTTCTTGAAATGTATGTATATATATATATTCATGTTACAAAAAAATTTGATGATCTCTATGGTTTTCCACAATTTTCATATTACTTTAATTATTAATTCAGTATCAACAAAATATTTAAACGTCTTCGTTATTTATAGTCTCATAAAAAATCTTCAGAATGAAAAATGAGATGACACGTGTAACGGTAGGATTTTTTTTCAAGGTTATTAATTCTTTTTGGAAACCTATATTTTATTTTTTTTTTTTCAATATTTTTTTAGAACAAAAAGAAATTCAGTAACATTATAAATCTTATCATTTCAATCATTTAAACACGAGAAATTTATATTTTAAAAACATATTCTGAAATTACATGTTATATTTCAAAATAATAGTTATTTATATTGATTAGATTAATGCAATTAGAACTCATACTTTATATAGGAAAGATGTTGATTTATAGAATGATGCGATTTTTTTTTCTATCGAGAAAATTTTCTTAATTTCTTAATTTTTTAATAGATATATTATAAAATATTATTATAAAACATTCGTTTTTTATATGACGAGTGCTTTTAAATTTTTAATTCACTATTCTAGAATGATAAAAACACTTTTGAATATATACCAAAAATTTTCTGGACATTAAAATTTTATAAAAAAATTGACTTTGAGAAAAAAAATTCTACTGTTACATGTATTTCTTTAAATAATGTAATTCTGTTTATTTAAATGGTTCATCTTGAATATATATTTTGTAAAAAACTATAAGGTATCTTTTCAAAGTAATGCAATGTATTCAAATATTATATAACTTTTTTCTTTCTTAATAATATAAAGAAAGATAAATCGTTTACATTTTTTTTTATAAATTTTTCTCAAAATTTGTGTTGTGGAAAATAGAATAAAATTATAAGACATTGATGAAATATATCTGATGAAATTTTATAGTTTCAGAAAGGAATGATTTCTCAGAAATTATAATATGCTGAATCTGAATCCATAAATTGTTAGGATGGGATAAAAGATAAGATCTTTTTTTTAAATTTAGAATAAAAAATAAGATAAAAAATAGATAAATGGATAAGATAAAAAACATTTTTGCGAATTTTAGTTTATTTAATAAACTTTTCCAATTAATCTTTTTCCAATATTTTTATAAATCATATAGTCATACTATCTTTTTTTATCAAATCGAATTTGATTCATCATCATCAGGATTCTTTTTTGGCGAAATATATATTGTTTTACTTTTCTATTTTTAATGAATTTATTGAAAAGTATATCTTGATACTCGAAAAATTATAAATTAATCTTTTGTTTAAAAAATATAAATTCAAATTATTGAAAAATTATTTTTTCTTCGGCAGTAGGTTAAGAATGGAAGAATTTCAAAGCAGTATATCTTGACAAAAAAAATTTCATAATAATGAATCAAATTTGATAGAGGAAAATATTATATAATGTAATTCACAAAAATATTAGAGAAAAATTAACTTATTTACGAAGGTTTCGTAATTTTTATTAGGTCGGAAGATTTAGCACAAGAAACAAATTAGAAAACATTTCATTCTGAAATAATAAAATTTTATAGATGCGTTTCATTAAATTTATCTTATAGTTATATCTTATAATTTTTCTATAATTTTAAAGAAAAATTGTAATCTTGTAAAATCTTTTCCTATACTATTTTACTCCTAACACCTATTTCAAAAATATATAACAAATATTTTTCTCAAGAATAATTGCATTTATATCTTTTTTAAATTTATGTAAAAACATAAACAATTGAAATCAAAAGTTGTTCATGCTATGATCGCTTAATTTATATAATTTATAAATTCAGACAAAAATAGAATATTTTATAAATATAAAATGCCAAGTTCATAAATAAATTTGCTAAATATTTAGAAATTTTATTTAATCTTAGAAATATAAAAATTAATAAAAAAATTACCAATAATCAAATCTAGATTATAATTTTAATTTTAATAAGATTATAACTTGATTTATAATGATTGAAGTATTAATAAATTATATTTTATATATTTGTAATTTCAATAGAATTTTGACAATTTTATTAAGAATGTAACTATATTTTCCAGAACAGTTTCGTTCTATAATAAAAATATAAAACATGATAAAAATTTATTTATTTACAAATAATCATTGAACTGTTATCTGAATTAATTAATAATAATAATAATTTCTTTTCAGTTAATTTACATGTTATATGTACAGTTATATAAGATATCTTAAAAATATAAAAACATTATAGAATAAATGTGTATAACTAAAGATTCTTGAGATTTCAAGCAACATTTTTCCTTTGCCAAAAGGTTTTCTTTTCGTTACGATTTTGTTAACAAATTATCAACAAAAAACATTCATTCGCGTAGTCGAGCCGCGATGACATTGTATGCTGTTGAGCACAAACAAATTTAACACAATAAAACACAAAATAAATACAAATAAATATAATATATGTTGAAAAAAGCATATTAAATATTATAATTTATTTATTGTTTGAGATATAATTTTTTATCGATAAAAAAATATTTGTTATATTTAACAAATTTAATATTGCTTATTCATGGATTTAGGAATCTTCAATTAATGATATTTTCACATTTTTGGGATATATATTAAATATATATTCCATTATTACGTGAGAATATAATTGTAATTTAATAAATTTTACTAATATACAGGATATTTCAAATTAGTAATAATAAAAAAAAAAATTTGAAAGATTGTCTAGAAGATCATTCTAAAATAAAATTTGTCTTATAAATATTTTTAGTATATACATATGCATTTTTATACGTATATATTTATAGTGACTTAAAATCCATCTGCTATATAATGAAGTCACAAACTTAGTATCAAGTAATTTTCAAAAAAATAACAGATAAAATTAGCCACTACTAGGTTCTTGTGCATAAAACTTCAATAGCTGATACCTTTGTCAATATTCTCTATTGACCTATTTATGCTTATACATATTTCATAATCAATACTATGACATATTAGAAAATGCTAAAAGCGTCACAAATCTTTTCAAAGTCTTCTTCATCTTGAACAAGACTTTTTACTGAAGTGAATTCATTAATGTTTGAATAAGAGTTGGATGAATTTAAATAATAAATACGAATAACTACGTATGTATATACTTATATGAAAATGAGCGTAGTTGCAGCATCTTATCAAAATGCAGACTTTCTCATTACAAATATTTTAATTAATTATTAAATGATTAATAATAAAAATAAGACAAATACACAATGGATCATTTCATTAATATAAACGAAACAATTTCTCATATTATTTATATTTTATTTACTCTTATAAGATTAAAATTATTCCAATCATTACAATTAAATATTGATAATCATTGATAAATTAATCATTTTGGAATACTACGTACTTGGAAAATTTTGAGAAGAATGAAATAGAATAACAATATTATCAAAAAAAACTATTACTATAAAATTATATAAAAAAATTTATATTTTATATATATTTTATATATATGTTATTTTCATTATTTTTCTACAAATAATATTGTAGGTAACATAATAAAATTCGTAAAAATAAACTAACCCTCATAAAAGTTGGCAGTCATCGAATGGCAATCACGAAAATTTGAATTGACTCTCGCGCAGTATTCAAGAGACATGAGCGAAAGTGCATTTATATAATAAAATCATTGTAAAGAAAATTGTAAAAAATATAAATAAACATAAAGTAATTTTAATACTCCGAAATTTGTGTAACAAATTTATTTAAATAATAATGTGTTTAAAAGATAAATTATTTTATTATCTAATTTTTATTTTATTTTAATCACTTATTTGTTATTTGATTTATGCAGGAATTATTTTTAACAGGAAAACAAAGATATTTTCTTATTATATTATATTATATTATATATTTATATATATAAAATGATTTTCATAATTAAAACTTATATTTTAAAATCATAAACTTTAAAAATAGATTATTGTCAGTGATTAAGTTTACAATATTCATATTCCATAACATAAAATTAATCATTAAAATAAATTCTTGTTCAAATAATTATTAAAATAAAAATTTTTATTTTATTTTTAATTTCCTTAAATAATAATAATTTATTTAAATAACGATTCATTTAAAAGAATTATTTTAATATTTGTTATTTTGTTATATGATTACGATTCTATAAATAAGTTCTGTTATTTCGTTTCTTACGTACAATTAGATATTTTTTGATTTTATTAGAATAATATACGTATAAATGTTTTGAAATGAATTTTTCTTTTCACAATATTTTTGTTTTCTAAAGTTATTTTTCTTATATAAACATCTTTATCATTCATATTTTTTAATTTGATAATCAGATAAAATCTATATTATTATTATTATTATTTCATATATACGACTATTATTTATTAATTATTTTACATATTTATCATTTGAAAATAATTTATTTCTAAAATAAAAAAAGGATTTTTAAGATTTATTTGTAATCATCTTTATTTCAAATGAATTTATTTTTTTTATTTTATTTTATTTCAACTAAATTGTTATTTTTATTTCTTATTTTCATTTTGTATGAAAAATACTTTTTTAATTGTACTTATATACTTATACTTATACTTTTTTAATCCTTTTTTAATTGTAATAAATTCGTCATTAATAATAATTTATTCTCTTTTTTAATTTTAATTTTTATTCAAAAATTATGTAAATACAAAATATAAGGGACTTTCCAATCATGATTATTTTTCTATATAACCTTCAAGTTTTAGCTTATTGTTCGTTATTCCTTAATAAGTTATTAAGGAAATAAAATCGACAACATTAATATATTCAACTTTATAATATTCATTTCTAGTATGGAAATTAGAATGATTTAATTTTAATTGATTTATGTTAAATTACAATTATAATCAAAACATTAATTATAATAATACATCAAATTTAATACATCAAATTCATTTAATTTAAACTTAACATAATATAATAAATTGAAAGTACTATTTATATTATATATATATACTATAATATATATACATAAAATTCAAGTCTAGACTCGAAGACAACTTAAGAAAAAACTTATAACTTAATAACGCATTTCTAGTGCTGGATAATATATTTGGCGAAATAAATATTTCACATGGAACACATAGATTCCATTTAACTTGAATAAAATAATATTAAATATAAAAAATAAATAAGATATAAAATTTGGGTAAATAAAATATTTTTATTTTAATAATCATAAAATAAAATATTTTATTTTGATAATTTGATATAAAATAAATTTTAATCTTACTTAAGATTTTATCATTTTATAAATAATCATTTTTTTATTTGAAATCTAAGGATTTCGACTATTGAAGTAGCATAATAAAAAATATTTTTAATAAAATTCGATGTATTTTTTTTTTTTTTATATTGTTTTAGAAATCTAAGGAACTACTTATTTATATTACTTATTATTAGTTATAGGAGGTCATAAATAAAGAAATTATTCAATATTATTCAATATTTGCTGTATTAATGTATTCTTTTTTTTTTTGCATGTAAAAAAAAATTTTTTAAATTTAATATAAACTACTGTATATATACTCAAATAAAATATTTTATTTTTAAAATTATACGCGTATTTTAAAATAAGTAGAATTATTATTTAAATTATCTAGCTATATTTTTATTTTAGTTATTCTAAGGGAAGCAAATTTATAATTTTAAAAGAAATTAAAATAGAATAATGCGATAAATGTAAAAATGCAATGTATATCATATATTGAATCTCTAAATGTATGTTATTTAGTGTCGAAAAGATATATTCTGCTTCTAAAACAATCTACTTATTTTATTTTTAATATCTTTTTTTAATAAACAACTTATTATCTAGATTAAAATCTAGATGTTTTAATTATTAATTAAAATCTATTGAATTTATAAGATATTAAATATTAATATTAAAATCTATTATATATATATATATATATAAGATTTGTTATTTTTAATTATATATATAAGAATGCAACTTATATCTTGTCTATATATATGTGTGAATTGGATGTTATTATAGACGCGATTGTTTCATTTTTGTTTTACTTTTTACTTTTTTTTTTTAATTTTTTTTTGAAAACATCAATATAATTCATCTGTATAAGACAATTTATTCTTATTTCTTTTTATTAAATATATCCTCACTATATATTTTTTGCTATTAAATCATTTCTGAATCTATTCTTTAATAAAATGTTCTGATGATCATGCAGAAAAAAGACCTTGATAATATATAATCTTAATCTAACATAACGTAATCTATTCAATGTCGAAAAGACAGACATACGTTTCATTTAAGACTTATTTTATTAGTTAGTTTATTATTGTTTTTAACAAATAATAAGGAATGACTAGAATGAAAGTTACTTTTGAATGTTATTAAAAAAAAATGATTTTAACAAGATATTATATTTGATAACTCAAAGTCAAAATTCTTGAAAATAATTTTTCTAAAATTATATTTACTGAAAATTGTAATCTGTACTTTATATGAAGCATAAAATTTTAATAAACTTAACAAATTTAATTATTTATGTAATGATAATTTATACATGATGATTCAAACGAAGTTATATTATAAACAAAAATAAATTAATAAAAATGATATCAAAATAACTTTATGATAGTATAAATAAGAATAAAAAAATATTAAGTATGAAAAAAATTAAAGAAGAAATTAAATAATTAAATATTATTAAATTAATATATATATTAAAAATTTAACGTAACTATTTATGTTGTTTATATATATATATATGAATATGTTCATAATTGGTATCATTTTATATAAGAAATATTAATATTTTATTTTTTTTATTTCGTTGATGAATCATAGCACGTTTATATATATTTATGGATATTTGTATGATGCATAAGTTTTTTCATGTATACAGTGGTAATATATTTTTGAGATATTGGGAACATAAAAAAACATTAATTGAGTTATTAAGTTATAAGTAATTATTAATTGCAATGAAATTTAAATTACATTAGATGATAGTGATAAAAATAGATTTACAATAAATATATATGTAGAATCTCACTCTATTTTTATCTCGCTTTGTCTAATGCATAATTAAATATAATTTATTAAATAAATTACAATCTTTGTATACGAACTTTTATGCTTTGTTTTAGCATTTATAATTGATCATTCAAAAATTTCCCACGAATATGTTAGTATTCTATTTCTGAATTTATTTATACGAAACTTGTTTCGAGGCATGTTTCGTAACCAAGAATGTCATCTTATTCTACTGTAAAATTTGGAATGTTATGAATTGCTATCTAGATATTAAAACACGGAAGTAAAAAATAATCATATTGATAAAATTTCATATGTAATAAAATATATGTGTGTGTGTGTGTATGTGTGTGTGTGTGTGTAGTTTTTATTAATAATAATAAAATATTGTGAAAACTTACTTATCACAAAAGTTTTTAAATAGAAAAAAAGAATAAAAATGTATTTTTTTTTAATTGCTTAAATTTTTATTTTTATAAATTAACTTTTAAAACACTTTTTTTATTATAAATTAATATAAAATCACAAACATTTTATTTATTAAATTAAGAAATCAATGATTTTTTTCAAAATTGACAATAGATAAAATCAAAAAAATGATAATTCTATTATTTACAAAATTATTTGAAATTATAAATTAATAATGAATTAAATTCATTAAAATCTGTACAGTTTTTAAATTCGTAATTTATTTTCATTTAAATTTTCCTATCATTTACAATCTTAATACTTGATTTCATAATTAATAAAAGAAAAGAAGAAAAAAAGTATAGTAAAAAAAAAAAATAAAATAAAAATGAAAATTTTATTTTTTGAATTTTCATCTTATAAATAATACCTTATAAATAGATTAAAATTCTTTAATTAAAATGAACTTAAATACGAAATCAAATTAACTTTAACAATTAACAATCAACATTGTTACAATATGTATAATATTGTATATATATTATTAATATATAATATTAATAATTCAATAAATGATTATTATTAAGATTAAACTAACTTATGTCATATTTAAAATAATGTATTTTAATTAGATAGAAAAATCTTTCTATTGTCTTCATAAAAATAAAACAAAAATTACAGAATAGGAAATTTTCTTTATTGCATGATTTTTTTTTTTTTCTTGTAGTATAAGGAGATTTAATTGCCGCTTCTAAGCTTATTTTACTTCTTGTTAGAATATCTATTTTCTCGTTATATTATTTGTGTGTAATCCCGGAAAAAAAATATTACTATCCTCAAGTCTGAAATACTGCTACTAGAATTGCCAAATTTGATTCAATTTACCGAATACTATTTCGAACTTCTATTCTGTACACAATACAAATTTATTTCCCTATATAGTGAGACTTGTTTTCGGTTTCATTATTAGTCGAGTAATATATATCTCATAGGCATTATCATGTAGAAGATGCTATACACGTGAGAGTTATATAAATAAGCAAGTTATGTATAGGGAAATATATTCAATTTATATATTCATTTTAATTAAAAATTCTCTAGGGATAATTGATTTGACCCTGTCTATTAAGCAATGAATGTTACTTTTATTAAATAACAGGGATAATTATTTATAAAAAGATACATCAATTTCGATGATTTCCTGGAAATATTTCTCAACTTTTTTTATATATACTGTAATCATTCAGATATAGTTTTCAATACATTTATAGAAAACTTTTGATAAACTTGTATTTATGGATGTATGTATATCATAATTTACTTCCTATATAATAGATATATTATTGCTTTTATTTGGATATTTAATATATATTCTTTCCAAATAATATCTTATCAATAATTTGCGAATGACAAACGTATATATTGCGACAATAATAAGATCATTAAAGTATTAAAAAATTCAATTTTAACGAAATTATATGAATTTTTAAATATATAATTGTAATAATTACAATAAATTGATACAATGTCTAATGAAAAAAATAATTCATACTACGATGAATTATGAAAATTACAATAAATCAATGAAATCTAAATATCTAATCTATAACTCTTTAATTCTTTTTTTTTATTGTTTATTGTTTAGATTGTATAACGTACCATTAGACAAAAAAATCACTAAAAGTTAATTTAATTAATTTAACTAATTTAATCTAACTTAAGTTAAAACTCTTTAATTTTTCTTTTTCAGTATAGTTTATAAGAATTGTGCAGTTGTTATTAAACAATAAACAATAAAATATAATCTAAATCCATTAATTTTTTTCTTTATTGTTTAGGTTAAATTATATAGGAATATGATCATTGTTAGATGATCGTTTATATCATTAATGTTATGATGAATATATTTATAAAATAAATTCAAGAAAAGTTTTTTATAAATTATCTTAAAACAAATTAAAACAAGGAGTAATAATAATGTATGTTGTTCAGAATAATGATTTTGACAACATATTTCAAAATCATTAAAATCAATTGAAAAATAATTATTTTAAATATACATATATATGGGGTTTCAAAAAATCTGGGAACATCCATTAATTGAAAGTTTGTAAGATTTAAAACATTTAAAATTTAAAACATTTTTGTTTGCAAAAACTATCGTTACGGCATTTTTAACGAATTATTAACAAAAATCATCTAATCATGAAATTGCTGCGTAGCTTAATGGAACTGCGATAGCGTTAGCTATATGCCGCCGATTGAAATAAATTACTATAAACAACTATAAACAATATATTGAAGAATATATGCTTGAATATATAATAAATAATAAATATTATTTTTAACGATAAAAAATTATATTAAATAATGAATAAACTATAACATTCAACATACTTTCTTCAACATTTTGATTAGATTTATTCATGGCATATAGTCAATACTATCGTCATAACTTGATTGATAAACTATGCATAATTGGCCACTGCATTTTATTATAAAATTATTACAGAAATTTCCAGTTAACGGATGTTCCTATATTTTGTATTAATATATTATATTATATTACCTAACATGCATTATATATTTGATATAACTAATTGATAAAATAATAAATATTAAATTGATAAGAAAGTGGTATCCTTTTTTTTTGATTCTGGTAACAATAAGACAACAATTTCAAACATTTTGTTCACAATTTATAATTAAAATTATATAAATTCTTATATAATAAATTTTATGATATTTTATATTCATAAAATATTCTATTTTTATCTAAGGTAAAAATCAATGTAAGTAAAAAAGGACTTGTAGCAATTAAATGTAAGATAAGACAATTTTTAAGCATTCGAATTATATATGTGAGTTAAAAGAAGTCATAAATATAATTATTAATTATAAAAACGTTTATTATACATTTGACAAAAATATCGAACTGTAATAATCTAAGTTTGAATGCTAAAATTATTAATATACATAATGTCCCAAAAAATATTGAAATATTCGTTAACTGGAGATTCTTGAGATTTTAATTTCAATTTTCAATATTTCTTTGAGAATTAGATATAGAAAAAATTTTTTTAATAATTTTTCTTAATTTTTTTATTTGTTTTTAAATGAAGAATTTAGCCATAAAAAATTTAAGGAAAATTAATTTTTTTATGTAATATATTAAAACTTTTTTATTAATTAATCTTTTTATTAATTTTTTTAATTGAAAAATAATTAATTTACATTTAACAATTTACTATATATATAAACTACAAATCAAAATAGAATCAAAATATGTAGTATTTTTCGAATTTTTTGTTTCTTTATTTTTATCATGAATTTTGTTATCATGAAGATTATTATATTATATAATGTTTGCAATAATAAAAATTTCAAAAAAAAAAATGTAAAACATGAATTTACAATAAAATTATTTAAAGATATTGACATATTAAAACATATTAATAAAATATTATTGTAGCCATTTTTGGAAAATATGAATTTTACTAGAAAATTATTTGTAGCTAAAATAAAACCAAACATATTGAAACAATTATCTGTGATTGAAACATTGTCAATGATATGGAATTGACAATCGATTATGGATTATAAATAATTGCATTTTAATTGTATTAGTTTTTAAATGTAAATTAATATTCATATTTAATGTAATGAAACTAGAGCAAAAATTTTTCCAATTGAAGAATGTATATATATCAATAGATTCAATAATTTTTAAGTATCCAATAATATATATAGGACACTTTTAGAAGAAAATTTCAGAACAATACGAAAATTTGTTGATTGAGAAAGCAAAAAATAATTGTTCATAATATGAATATAAAACTATAAACAAACGAATCGAAAAGTAAACTTAGAAGAATTTTAAATCTTTTATAATTGATTATAGAAATTTAAATACGTTTACAATGTAATATCAAGAGAGACAATAAAGCTTGATAAATTCTGAATGTACTTGAATAAATTTTGTTTCCAATTTATCATTAAATATAGATATAAATTTATATTCAAAAAATAATAAATTAAAATGCAATCATTTAAAAATAAAGGAATCATGATTCATAGCAATTCTTTCAATCTTTTTTTTTTTTAAATTATGTTAAATGTTATTTTAATTTTTAAACTAATTATATTATATTTATAATCTAATTATATTTTTTGTAATGGGATAAATTATAAATAGCGCTTTTTTGATTATGCAGAAAATTATTTTATTTTTAATCTTCCTATGACAAAATACTGCGAGTAAAGTTTTTTTTAATATCCAAAAATATTTTTTAAATACTCAACAATAGCTACTAATTTAAAATTATACTTATTATAGATTTTATAGACTTTTTATTATAGATCATAAGAAGAAATAACAATATAATATAGAAATGATTATTGTATTGTCTTAAAATATAAGAATACTTCACTTAGAGAATTTATAATTACAAATTGGAGAAGAAGAGAATACTTTCTTAAGAAGATTTTAAAATTCTTAGGAAAGGATTGACTTCGGAATTTCAACAGAATATAGAAAATTAAAACAATATAGCAATTAAAACAAAAAATATAATAGATTGACATTAAAAAAAAAATTCTAACACATTTTTAATAAATATACTTTATTTTTATATATAATATTATATATTATTTTAATGTATATACTTTATTCAACATATAAAAATATATGAAATTAAATAAAATCAGTCTAAAAAAATTCTTACTTATTATATATAAATTCTTATTTAACTTTTAATCTAAAAGATTAACTCAAAAATGAGTTCATATTGACTCAGACACAATAGAAATATTAGAAAATAATAAAAAAAAATTAATTTGGATTCTAACTTTAATCATTTTTCATTATTAAAATGAAAAATTTGAAATATACATTTAAATTAACTTACTCAAATATCTGTCAAATTATATGAAATAATATTTCATGATATAAAATATGATATAAAATAATATTTCAAGTTTAATAGTTTATTAAAAGTTTAATAGTTTTAAAAAATATAAAATTTGATATAATTAATTTTTTTTCTTTTTTAGATGTATAAGGGACATGTGAAAGAAAACTTTGTTTTTTTTAATTAAATTATATATTTTTTATTACACTATTATTAAAGTCTTTGTAATATAAATCTATTATATTAAAAAACATTTTAATTTATATATAAAATCATATTACGTATTTTTAAAGTCGATATTCAAATATATATCCTTTAGCCTAAATCCTATATAGATTTACTAATATTCTAATAAATAATTTATCCTTTCTATATAGTATATTTATTAAAATCTTTGATAATTAGATTTAAAATAAATTTTTCTAAAATCTAATTTACATTAAATTCTTGTTTTATTTACATTCTATTTTCAATTAGATCATTACACACTATTAAGACGTTTATATTTAGGATCATAACGTGATTATATTTTCTAGAAAAGTAAGTCTAACACTATTTTTAAATAACAAATTAATAATAATTTATATCGCATTGCACAAAAAATAAAATATAAAAAAAATGAAAAGTACAAAATAAAAGAAAAAATAATAGATCAATATCCTCGAGATATTATCGTATTAAGATTGAAAAGTTATATTATCTATATATTATCAAAAACAATATGAAAAATAAAATATAAAATAATTATAGTCTAAATAATAAATATATTTTATTGTAGCAAGAGCAAAGTGAATAGATATTGAGCGAATCTTGAGCAAATGGATAGTATGAATTAGGCTTAAACATATTGCAACAATTATCTTGTCCATACGTATAAAGATTCTCATGTTCTCATTATAATTTCATTGAATTAATTCATGTGTTTTTTACATTTGAATTCTATAATTGGCTTTTTTTTTAACTTAATTTGAAACTTAAATTTTTTTACCTTATTTTATGTAATTTTATAAATTTCGACGTACATAATAAAATAATAATCTTAATTATCAATTCAATTCAATGATTTAAAATTTATCTACAAAATTTTGCATTCTCAAGGACTTTTGAAAATTATATAATCTTATGTTTTGAATTCTTATCCAATTGAAAATTATATAATGTTATGTTTTGAATTCTTGTCCAATCGAAAATTACATAATGTTATGTTTTGAATTCTTATCCAATTGAAGATTAATTATTTTTTACTCGTTTTTTTTTTGCAGTTAAAAAATTCCATATACATATGTATCCATATTTATGATATGCAATTATTAACTCATTGAAAAATATATTACCATAAATAATCACATATATATAAATAATCATAAATGATATGTAAAATTATCCTTATGATAATATTTTTTTCATTGCATCTTTTCTTTGCAATTATTAAATTAAAAGATTACATTTTAACTTTAATTATTTATATATTCTATAAAACAATTATGTTACGATTCAATTTGACTTGAATTGAATTATTATATTATATTATTAACAAAAAATTATAAAACATTTTATATATTTATATACCTTATGTATTTAAAACCAAGAAAAAATCAAACGTTGTCTTATTTTATTTAATTAAATTAAGATTATCTTTATATTTTTTCTTTAACCTTTTCACTTTAAACGCGGTAAATTGATATTCTATAAATTTTTCAGCATAGTCATTCATAATAATCGCATTGGATAATTCGCATAAGAAATAAACATATAATAATACAAAACTATGATTATAGAGATATTTATTTTATCTATATCTATGCCAATGTAGATTTTCAATTCGTTCAATTTTGCTATAATCTATTTTAATATATCTCATTTGTATTTTTCGAAAATATTATATTTTACGTGTGAATAAAAATGTCACTTTTCATTTGTCAATTTTCAAATGTCATTGTCATTTTTCATCTTTGTATAATAATTGCATTTTTCAAAGTATTATCATAGTATCTCCTATTCTTATTACAAATAAATAAGATATGTGTATGAGAATGCATATAAGTATGTTAAGTTCAGCATTCGTATATTATATTTTTTTTAAATACATTTCTGTCTCTATTATTCTGATATTTAAAAGCTTCCAATAATTTTTATTGATAAATTTACCAATCCAAAACGCTCCATTTTTTTCTTATTTTTTTTTTCTCTTCTTTTTTATTTTCATGTTATAATATCACAATATTTATAAACAATTCAATATTATTGTCATTCAGAAGAGTACTTAAAAGTATTCTCTTCTTTCAAAATAATTTTAAAAATTTTTATATTTACAATAAAAACCTATGCATTTATTTATATAAATATACTTTATTGTATCGGTAAAAAGAATATAACGTGAAGAAAATACGAATGAATTGTAATTTTGTAAATTTTTAAACTTGACAATTAAAATCAATAACGAACCCATTCGTATATACTTTACTCTATCATCAATAAAGTGGATACAGATGAACGCGAATGAATTCAGGTTCGCAACTGCGCAGTCGAGGTCTTCGGGTTATCTCACTCGAGCAGTATATAGCGATGAAGATTTATCATTTGTGAGTTGCGCTCCGTTTCACGCTGAATTTTTGCTAGACACAAGTCTGACAATCGAGCATACATACTCACTAATAGTATGTCCGTATTAATTGCGTAATCGATTCACACTACCAACATTTTCCTAATTAATGACTTACTAATGATTATTAATACTGTAAGGTTATTGAATTGTTACTGCAACATACATCTTTGTACTTCGTAATGGCAGAAGAAAAAGTCAAATAACTTCTATTATTTTTAAAATAGAACGAGAGTTATCCATATCCATTTTCGAGATGCAATGCATAATAAAATAAAGAAATACATTTATTCGAATATTTAGTAATTCAATCTCATCTTATCATAAAAATATTTTCATAATGAACAAAAGTTGATAGAGTGCTGATGTTCAATGAATGTAAAAGAAATGCATACAAAGAATTTTGCTTATTCGGGAAAACGTTATCCATAACAATCGCGATAAAATAATCTTTTATAATAAAAATTTAAAATATTTTCATTCGTTGATCTCATTATATTTTTGAATTTCAAGATTATCTCATAATGTTGAGACCGTAAGCTTATGTTACGATCTTCGAATATTGCACAATGGTGTCTTACTTGTATTGCTGCTCGAAAGACCATCTATCACTGTAGGAACTTTATAGTTGTTTATCTTATGAGCTCTAAGTGGTGATAGCTTAACTCTTTGAGCCCTGTGATTCTAACTGTGCTTCGAGTAACTGTATCGTCGCCGAAATCTATCTGCCTGTCTTCTCTATGACGACTCTCGACTCCACAGTGTCTTCTCTAAGGCTCTAACTTAACTACTCTTGTTCTCTAAAGACTAATCTTTCTCGAGTGATATAATTCGACTATTCAGTTTGACCACACAAATTCGACTACTCTGTTCTCCAAATTCGACTACTCAACTCGATTCCTATCTTCTTCGACGAACTAAAAGTAAATTCGATTATTCCTATCGCGAGTCTTGGTTATTCTTTTATCCTTGTATTTCGTGCAAATGCACAAAAAGAGAGATTAGAGGAACCAATCATCGAAGGGCGGTTTCAAGGGATGCCTTCGCGGGGTCGTGCCGTAGTACATGCTGGATCTTTACTTTCACCTTTATGGTGGTCTATCATATAGCACGCAAATGCAGTTCCTAAAATGGTCGTTGCTATGGTTTCTGTTCAAGCTAATATCTGAAAACTATTACGAAACCTATACCTGTTCTTAAATTACTGTAAAACTATTTGGCAGGAATTCGAACTGTTGATGATAAAATACGACCCGACCATTTCACGAGCCCGGGCCTTAACATGCCGCCCGCCTTGAAATCGCTTACGAATTCAACATTATAAATACATAACAATGCTTTCACTCTGTAGTGTCTAATCTCTCTATAACGCTTCATCCAGATAAGATGAAGTCTCTTGGTCCACTTCTCCTTAGTGGTCACTTGGATCCGAAGAGGATCCGCTGTCGTCCTATATTGACAGGATGCAGAGCTTCGTCGTTGGCCGCTTGACAATGTCGTTGGTCGTTCTCACAGTGGCCACGCGCGGAATACTATCCGTCCCCAGATGAAGCTGCATGATCTATCCATGCGTCATTGTAGAGGAGGAAGATTCTCTTCTCGTATTATCACCAAATCGTTTTCCCTAATGGCACCTATTGACTTGTACCATTTATTCCTCTGTTACAATTGTTGCAAATACTTTTTGTTCCAGCGCTGCCAAAAATGCTGGAACATTTGTTGAATTAATTGATATCGGCCGAGGCGGTTGATCTTGATTTCTCACAAATCATTCTCTGGTATCGCGGTCAATGCATCGCCGATCAGGAAATAACCTGGAGTCAACGGATTCAGGTCGTCTGGATCGGATGACAGAGAAGTGATAGGGCGGGAATTTAGACAGGATTCGATTTGCACTAGCAGAGTGTAAAGCTCATCAAACGTCATTTTTTGCTCACTAATGATACGTCGCAAATAATACTTGGTAGCCTACCGCACTCTCCCATAGTCCACCAAAATGTGGCGCGTGCGGGGGGTTTAGGCGCCATTCTATGTTATATTTTCCTAATTCGTTTGACATCTTTGTGCTGTACTCTTTATCTTTCAAAAGCACGCCCAATTCGTTAAGTTCGTTTCGTGCACCTATGAAATTTGTGCCATTATCCGAAACTATCGTCCTGCATATTCCTCTGCGAGCTATGAATCTTCGGAGATAGTTTAAAAAGGCAGTTTCAATGGAAAGATTCGTGGCTAGTTCCAGGTGATCTTTGTGATGAAGCATACAAAAATGCATAGATATGATTTTACTATAGTCTTACTACGGGTCTTTTCACGCATGAGAAATGGATCTGCGTAGTCAAGATCACAGGTAAAAAAGGGCCTTGCCGGTGTTACTCGGGTCGCAGGTAGCTGACCTATCACGCATTCTAAAGATCGTGGCTTTGCTCTAAAACACTTTATGTATTTCCATATGATGTTTTTCACCGAGAATTTGCAGGCTATGGGCTATTCTCTACTAGGTTATTCCTGGCTCAAGACTTTCTGTCGAAGAGGTCTTGAGTTCTTCTACCTGAATATTGCGTCGATGCTGCGTCCGCACGTCTTACAAGCGTGGTATGTACATGCCTTTGTGCAGTATCCTGATTGCAAACAATTGAAACAGAGTTTTGCCTGTTGCACGATTTTTACTCTATACTTAACTCTTTAAACTCTTTATATTTTAGTAAAGAATGGTTGCATGGACACACTAGACATGCCGAGGAAGCACTAACCATATGAGCCACTGCTCGCTCTGGTTGGCGTATCGGAGGATTCATTCGATGTTGCCGCTGATTATTCGTTCGAATATTATGTGGCCGTTGATTGTTCGCTAGAATATCACGTGGCCGTTGATTATTCACTGGGAAGCTCTCTAAGTATGTAGCCCGTATTTCTAGGAACTCATGGAACTTTTTGAATGTGGCATTGCGCTTCAAGGCTAATGATCGTTCGCTCCATTCGCCTAACGTTACAGAGTCTAATTTCCTCGTTAAATTCGCTAAGATCATGGTATCTCGCCACGATACTTCATCTAGTTTCTGTAGCGCGCGGAGATGATTCTTTGCATCATCAATAAACTCTCTTAACGCGGTAGAGGATCTATTTCTAATGGGTGGCAGTTCTAGAAATGCACCCGCATAATAGGCCGGAAGATTGGCGATTTTCTCATATCGGTCTTGTAGGCTCTCTCAAGCCACCTTGTAATTCGCTTCGGATACGCCCAAGGATTGAATCGTGCGAGCAGCGTGGTCCTTTAACGATGTCCGCAAATAATGAAATCTTTGCAAATCTGATAATGATTCATTATTTTGGACTAATGACACAAATGTGTCTCTGAAAATTATCCAATTCTTAACAGATCCATCAAAAATTGGCAACTTTATTTGGGGTAAAACTGCCACAGCCTGTTGCTGGGAGAGGGACGTAACCGATCCTGCTGAAGGGATACTCCTTTCTTTTCTTTGACGCGTGCGTGCGTCTTCTATAAAGTCCTCAACCGTGGACATTATTTTGAAATATTCATTCTCGAATTCAACGAGATAAATTGTGTGTAGTGATTCGGACTCAGTTTCTTGAACAATTTCCTCAATGCTTGTTTGAACATTCATGTATTTGTCGTACAAAGACTATACAGCTCATACCGGTTTTTGATTTTCGTAAGCGTAACTGATTCTTTCGATTCTTCGAAGAATTTCCTAAACCTCTGAGGCCTTGATCGCACGACGCTCATTGACTAGTGACCTTAACTGAGCTTCCATCTTTGCTAGTAAGGATGAGGATTAGCTTACCGGAATTAGATAGAAGATCGACGATGCCGAAATTGACTATAGTTAGAATGCTGAGTGATGCGGGACCGTCTGATACTGTAGTGCCGCTTGATAGGAACTCGATACAACTTCTCACTCTGATGATTACAATGACCTTCCTTTCAGGTCGAATCAGGAACGTACTGATAGTTCTCTGATGCTGAGATGAATCTTTTCTTGATAATAAGGATTCTTGACTATTATTCACCACTGTTCACTGTCTATTGAATTGAGCTCACCTTCGAATAATCACTCTTTGACTGTATCCGGCTGAATCCGGTTCGAAGGACCAAATGTTGAGATCGCAAGCTGGTGTTACGACCTTCGTATATTGCACAATGATGCCTTACTTGTATTGCTGCTCGAAAAACCACCTATCACTGTAGGAACTTTGTACTCGTTTATCTTATGAACTCTAAGTGATGATAGCTTAACTCTTTGAGTGATTCTAACTGTGCTTCGAGTAACTGTATCGTCGCCGAGATCTATCTATCTGTCTTCTCTATGATGACTCTCGATTCCACAGTGTCTTCTTTAGCTCTAAGCTATAACTCAACTAATCTTGTTCTCTAAAGACTCTAATCTTCCTCGAGTGATATAATTCGACTATTCAGTTTGACCACACAAATTCGACTACTCTGTTCTCTAAATTCGACTACTCAACTTGATTCCTATCTTCTTCGATGAACTAAACGTAAATTCGACTATTCTACTCGATTCCTATCTTCTTCGACGAACTAAATATAAATTCGATTATTTTTATCGCGAGTCTTGGTTATTCTTTTATCCTTGCATTTCGTGCAAATGCACATAAAGAGAGACTAGAGGAACCAATCATCGCGTCGAAGGACGGTTTCAAGGGATGGGCCTTCGCGGGGTCGCGTCGTAGTATATGCTGGATCTTTACTTTCACCTTTATGGTGGTCCATCATATGGCGCACAAATGCTCATAAAATGGTCGTTGCTATGATTTCTGTTCAAACTAATATCTGAAAACCATTACGAAACCCATACCTGTTCATAAATTACTTGTAAAACTATTTGAACTGTTGATGACGAAACACGACCCGATCATTTCACGAGCCCGGGTCTTAACACATAATATCTCAAAGAGATCATTGAACTTATCTTGATTAAAATACTATGAAATCAAAAATACATAATATTTTAAAAAATATTTTTCAAAAAAATATGACTTCAATTTTTTTATTAAATAAAATTCTTTAACAAATTTTTAATATTGCAATTCGTAGATTATGATTAAAAATTACAATTGCAATTAAAAAGTGATTAAAGCATGTATGCTATAATGTATCCAATATTTCAATTAACAATTATTTTATATTCAAGTAACAATATTTCGATTAAATTTCGATTTTTATTTATGCATAGCTTGTAATCCTTTTAATTCCCTGGATTTACCTGGCTAATATTATTTAGATTTATTTACTCTCCGAAATTATATTTGTAAACATTATAAAAAAAAAAGTATCTATATTGATTTAAATAAAAGTAAATAACTTTTTTACTAAATAAAATAATAAATATTAAAATTAGAATGGATGCATTTTATGACAAATTATCGTTCTAATGAATAAATTCGAAATGTTTACAAAACAAATTCATGATACATTTGAAGAACGGAATGTAATATAATATAACCATTGCTAATTTATTTGTTTATTTGTTTTATCAGAACATTATTTCATCAAAAAATATATCCGCAATTTAAAATAATTTATCTTTCAAATACAGTATTATTCAAATAATATTATTTAAAATAAAGTAACATAAAATAAAGAATAAAATTTTATTTGTATAATTATTTGATATTAATTATAATAATAACAATATTAAGATATATTCAATAAAATTCGATAATATCCAATTCTGTGTTGACATATATTTTTTAATAAAAAAAGCAATATGAAATCAAAATTATTGTATAAAAAATAGAAACTTGATATATGATAAATGCTTATAAATTGAATGTTATTAAATTATATTACTTATGCATAAATATTAAAATATGCAAAATTAAAAATATCTTTTGATATCTTTAGAAATTTAGACGATTATAGTATATAATTATAAAAAAAATTATTCAGAATGTTATTATTATTTCTTTTTTAAAATTAATTTTAAACTTTAAATAAATTTTAAAGAAAGAATTTCGAGAGAGGAAATATTTATAATGTCATTTTTTTCAGGTATTATTTTTTTATTTAGAAAATACATGTTTTTTTTTATTAAGAAAGCATATATTTTCTTGTATTATTTTATTTAAGCGTAAGAGTGATAAACTTTTTTCCTGTCAAAGTTATATTTTTAATCAACAAATTTTATTATAAATCGAAACATTAGTGATTTTAAATGTAAGAATGTAAGTAGAAGAAACAATAAAAATTTAATAGTACATAGTCTACAGTCAGTATTCTCTCTAAAAACGTTCTAAATTGAATTATTTCATTCCAAAACGTTATTCCAACTAATAATATTTTCTCTGATCATAATATTGAAATATATTGATAAAATAATAAGATTGACAAAGTTTAAACAATAGTTCAATCGATACAAATTTTGAAAGGAAAGAAGAGTAAAAAGAAAATATATTTTCTGAAATATTAATGAAAAATTTTCAGCATCATATATTTAATACAAACATAACTAATATATAAAATATTCCCGGATTAAACGATCAAATTGCAAACCGCAGTATGTTCTATGAGTAAAAATAAGAAAAGAATGTTATATAAATATAGATCTGCGAACGATTTATTATCACGTTTTATTACGTTAAAGAGAAGTTTATGTTTCCATTTCAAAATGACATTTCCCAGTTACGAATACAAGCTTAATATCTTAGGTAAACTTAGGACATATCATTCTCTGAATTTCATCTTTATCTTGCTTTAGTTCAGTGAATGCATTATTAATTCATTCTATTAATTATTAGTCGCGAATTGATACATAATCTTTCACTGTTCCTCAAATAAAAATCTCGCGGTGTAAGATCTGGCAATCTCAAGAAGTGTCCTCTTCGACCGATCCATCTTTCGTGAAGATGTTTGTCTAACCATTCTCTAATAAATCTCGCGTAATTTTTATAACTTTTTTATAAAACATTGGACCTATGTTTATATAATATTCTTTTCTTATTTTTACTTATAGAATATATTGGTACAATTTGATTGTTTACGCATATGTATACATTGAAGTATATTTACATTTCTATATGTCTTTCTTACTAATACAATTTCGTAATAGTTATTATTTGTCCAGTAAAGATGACGCATCTATATCAGTTCCTAATAGGATATCTCCAGTAATAGGATGTATTAATATAAAATTTCAACGACAGACATTATATATAATAATATATAATATATAAATTGTACATGTAGTTACATATAGAAATACTACCATACTTATGTCATTTCTACTTCTATTTCAATAATTTTTGTTCTCTTATTTTGTTATTTCTTTCATAACTATGCTATGTTATACTTTAATTTTAATTTTCAAAAAATTTAATCACTCAAAAAATTAATGCAATTAGAAATATCGTCACTGGCTATAGATTTAGCTAGAGATTAGTTTAAGATATAAGAGTATTAAAAAAGAATATTAAAAAAAAATTATTCAAGATTCATACAGCATACCATACTGAATAAAAATGGTTGAGATCAAAAACTCAACTGTTTCGAAGATATAATTACTTTTTATCTTATATTAGCATCGTGATTTATTATTAAATTTTATATATCACATGAATGTTGTTTATAAATCATATTTTTGAATGTTCTCATTCAATTTCTACATATACTTCAGAAATGTGTTCTTCGATCGATAAATGATTTAATGAAATCAAATACAATATGTTTGTCAAATAATTCGACACATCTGAAATTTTCAAGATCTGAAGTTCGCGAATTTAAAAAAAAAATGCGTAATAAAATAAAGACATCATCTGTAAAACATTTTATGTAAATATTGAGAACTTAGTAGTAAATTAGTATGAAATAAGTAATAATACCAATATAAAATAAAAAATGATTATAACTCAGAAATAATTGAATTGTTCTCAAAATCGAAAAACTCATCAATTTGAAAGTTTTTATTTTAATGAATTTTGATTATTTTAATTTTTATATTATTTCTTCTTTGAAAAACTAGATTTTTTTTTTCTTCTCTAAATTTCTCCAAATTTCGATTTTGCATGTATCATTCAAATAATTACAGATTATTGATTTATGATTACAGATTATCAATGTTCTAGAAGATCACTCTATTTGCAATGATTATTTGATTAATTATTATAATTATTCTGATTATTTTCTATGATTTATAATTATAGCAATGATTAAAATGTATTCATAGATATATGTCCAAATCTGCAGGATAGACAACATTCAATGTATTAATTGTATTTGTGTTAATTACACAATATTATGTATGGAGCTGAAAATTTTTTATTGCGTTTTTAAAAGTTTTAATTTCAAAAAGTAATAATTGGATGAATTTAAAATTTTACATTTGAGATCCATCATCTTATCAAATTTCATATCGATCTATCTTTTTTTGAAACTTTTAAATTTAAGTATTATACTCTATTATAAATATCAATTTTAATTAATTTTTAATTAAAATTAAAAATATATATTTCATAAATATAATAAATATATTTTTTTTATTTAATCGTTAATTACTATAGATGATTAATGATAATATGTATTTAATTATAATTGATGATTAAAAAATATTTAAATTATATCGTTGAAGAGGCAATTAGCAATAGTCATATATTGACTTAGTTACAATGATGGCAAAACGTTTATGGCAAAAAAAATTCCTAGTGGAAATAACTCATATTTAAAAATTCTGCATGCTAATTTATACATTTTTTTAAAGAATAATATAATTATATAAATGCTAATTTATGATTTTTTTTAAGATATCATATCTGTTTCGCTTTAATACAAAATTTTTAATACAAAATTAACTGCTTATAACTTATGATATATATTACTTAATTTTACTATTAATTTTACTATATGTACTTAATTTTATAATTGTTTTGATCTCTAGGATCTTTCAAAAATATCATACGACTTTTTATTAATATCTTGCACAAGTCTAATTATTTGATGAAAATTAAAATTAAACAGTTTTTAGCGAATAATTACTTTTTACTAAAGCAAACAGTTTCGCCAATTATGTAATCTAATATGCGATGGAAAAAAGAGCATCTCTACTTCAAAATAATCATTCTACCATTTTAATTATTGAAGAAGTGTCTTTAGAAAATTATTTGTTGTAAAAATGATGCATCAGTTGGTATAAAATTTAATAAAATATGACATTTAAAAATATTCATTATAATTACTATAATTACAATATTTAAAAATATTCGATTTAATAAAAGTCTGTTCTATTCCTTCCAAGAAAGATATATAATATATATATATATATATATAAGTTATAATTTCAAATAAGATAAAAAATAAATTCATTTAAAATAAAAATGTTTATGAATAAATTCTATGTCAAATAACATTTTATTTGAGAAATATAAAATTTTTAAAAATATCAAAATTTTGAAAATTAATTTCACATTCTTATAGAGATTTTCCATTAATAAAAAAATTTTTTTATACATATTCTACAAATATTGATTAAATGCAGTAATATTTTTTAATATTATTTTGAATTTAATTTCAAATTAACATATCCCATTTTTTTATAATAGAGTGTTTTTAATGAAATTATATATATTTGTTTTGAACGATTGTTTTTTTAATATAAAAAAATTCATGTTTTATAGAAAAAAATACGAATTCCTACGTCATTTGAATAAACGGATAGTAAGTAAAAAACAATATTTTCAGCACAAATATGTTTTATTTTTAGTTTACATGTTTACCATTTTTATGAAAAATACGATTTGATATTTATTTATATATATTTATTATTATACATATATATATGTATACAATTATTTATGTAAATTTATTTTGATAAATATTTTCAAACATTTCTTAATGATGTTCAAATCCATTGATAGTGACGACAATTATGTAATTTATTTCTTATCAATTTTTAATTAATTTAATTATATATATATATATATATATCAATATAATATTCAGTTGTTATATTTATTAAACTAGAAATTTTTATTTTTGTTTTTCCCAATTTTAATATTTTAAAATATTTTTTGTATTTTGCATCTTCTTATAATTTGTAAATTACCAATTTCTTGAAAATTCATGACATCAATTATTAATGACTCTATGTTATTCATTTAATAAAATTTATTCCAATTTTATTAAATCGTAATAATAAAATAAAGAATTAATAAAATGAAAAATCATCTAAATTAAATGTCTTTTTGTGAATAAAAATTCTTCCATTTAGACACTCTAATTCGTATGATTTATTATAAAATTAAGCTTAAAAGAGATGAAAGAATTAATTAATGAAAACATGCATTATATTCACAGACATGATTCAGTACAATTTTTTTCATTAACAGATTATTATTAACATCAATAAATATCATTCTGAATATCATTTACATTAGTTAATAGAGATAAAATAAAATTGATAATCATTATCTTAGAAAATGTTTTATAAAAATTTGCAATGATTGAATTTGTAACTCAATATTATATTATATTATATATTATATTATATTAATGTAGTATAATATAATTAATATATTAATTATAATATATTAATATTACATGATATTAATATATAAATAAATTTTCAAGGAACAAACTGAAATTAATCGTTAAATTTAAGATTAGCAAAGATACTTTATTATTTCATTCAATATTCTTTGATATTATATATTAAATTTAATATATTTTTCTTATATTGAATGTATATATTTTTATTATTTTAATATACTATTATTATTATTAGTAGTAGTAGTAGTAATAGTAGTAGTAGTAGTAGTAGTAGTAGTAGTAGTAGTAATAATAGTAGTAGTACTAGTAGTAGTAGTAATAGTAATAGTAGTAGTAGTAGTAGTAGTAATAGTAATAGTAGTAGTAGTAGTAGTAGTAGTAGTAGTAGTAGTAATAGTAGTAGTAGTAGTAGTAGTAGTAGTAATAGTAGTAGTAGTAATAGTAGTAGTAGTAGTAATAGTAGTAGTAGTAGTAGTAGTAGTAGTAATAGTAGTAGTAGTAGTAGTAGTAGTAGTAGTAGTAGTAGTAGTAGTAGTAGTAGTAGTAGTAGTAGTAGTAGTAGTAGTAGTAATAGTAGTAGTAATAGTAGTAGTAGTAATAGTAGTACTACTACTATTGAAGTTTCAAATAATATTTTGATAAAATTGATAATGATATTTTTTTCATTTTTAAAGAAACGCAGTATCAGAAATATGCTCTATAAATTATGAAAAAAATACAATAAAATACAGTAAAATAAAAATACTTACGAAATTTACAAATTTATATCGATTGACAATAAAATTAATTTTTTGAAATTTTACACGCTATTATAAAATTTCATCTTTTTATCAAATATTATCATTCTTATTTTCACATCATCATTCTTATTTTATTATTATAAACAATTTTAATAATGCAGTTTCAGCACAATTGATATTCTGCATATTATGCACAAATATGCTGTTATATATTGCATAAGTATTGCACTTGATTTATTTTCTTTGCACATGCAGATTAAAATTCTTTTAACATTAATTCGAAGGATCAAAAGATTTGAGAATTTATTTCTCTACATTGGAGAAATAAAATAACTCAATTTTATTGAACCAAATTTATTTATTATACAAGATATTTTAATGCACGAATGTGAATAATATACAAAATCGAAAATATTCCAAATATTTTGAGCTAATCTAAATATTTCTAAGGTATCTAAAGAATTCTGTGCAAGTCTAAAAGTGTTCGAAGCGAATATTGACTATGTTTTATAAATCAGAAGTATTCAGAAAGGAACGTTCTAAGTGAGTCTAAATATTTCTACGAGTCTACTATATTCTATTATATTCTAACACGCAAACTATTATACTATTATTATACTATATATCAGGTATATCAAACACGCCACCCAGGAACTATTCTGCGGTCTGCCAAGATTGATAACCGTTTATACAACTTTATTCAACTTTTGACAACAATGGATTTTTTAATTAAAGTTATAAATATGTACAGTACATGTAACAGTACATGAATTGAATAAATGTATTTCAGAAAACATTTCTATTTACATATAAAAGAAACTGTTGCGCATAATTATATATTTCAATTGTTGAATGAAATTATCATTTTTTTAAAAATTCAAAAATTATGAATATGAAATATTAAATGACGATAAAAGATCTGGCTTTTATCATTGACATTACAAATCAACTTAATCTCAAATTACAAAACAAACAACATGTGGTTACCACCTTATTTGACAATATCAACATTTTCAAACAGAAATTATTATTTTGGCAAAAATAAATTCAAGAAGAAAATTTATCTCATTTTGAATCTTGCTAGTCATTATTACAAAAATCATCAAAATTGAAATTTTCAGAATATGCTAATCAAATTAAATTGTTAGAAAATGAATTCGAAAAAAAGATTTTTGGACTTCAAGAAATGTGAAAATCAATTTCGATTATTTATTTCTTCTTTGTCTATTGATATTGAAACTGTTGATAAAAATTTATAACTGGAACTAATCGAAATTCAATGCGATTCCATATTGAAACAAAGATATATGGATGTTAGGATTCCACATTTCTATAATTATTTATCACCGGACCGATTTCCCAATGTATTATTAGCAATTAAACATATTTTATCTATGTTCAATAGCATATTTGTGCGAATAATTATTTTTCACTTTAAAAAATAATAAAACTACGGAAAGATCAAAATTAACAGACAAGCAAATGTGCAAGCAATTTTGAAATAACTACGGCTCAACAAATTCAGCTAAATTTTGAAGATTTGGTTAATAAAAAATATTGCCAAGTTTCTTCAAAAAAAAAAATTATAGTATTTTATTTAAATAAAGTTAAATTGAAAAAAAATTTTCCTACATACATATATTTTTTAATATGTTTATATTCTGTGTATTATTATTTTGTATGTATTTGTTTATAATACAAATTATGCTTCATCTTTATTTCCATTTTTTTTTTTTTTTTGGTTCACAATTTAATATAGAACAATATTAATATTAATATGGCTCTCTCTGTGGTTAACGAGTTTAACATGCCTGCTACATACTATTGATTCTTCAAAATTGCAAAGAAATCAAGAATAGAATTCATAGAATAGATTCATTCCTTGGAATAATTCTCTTTCGCAGATGTGATTTAAGGAGAGGAGAGAATTGATTTTCGGTAAATGATCGCAAAGCAACATATCAGATCCAAGCGTCTGGAATTATCGAGGATAATTATCAGAACCCACGAACTTTTGAATAATTGACTTTATATATCAATTATTTATAAATTAGGAAATTTTTCAATTTTCTCTAGATATTTAAAATCGAATTTCTAAAAATTATAAAATCCTAAGAACTATATCTGATAGATTACATCATAAAGTATTGTTTGATCTAACATATTTAAATATGAAATTTATTTAAAATATCTAGGATATTTAAAAATATGTAATATTACAACGAAAAACATGTAACGATACAACAATGTACATGTATATCTACTAAATATTGAGTAAAAAAATTATTAAAAAATCTTGTATTAACAAAATATTTATTATGAATAGTAATTCAAATCAATATTGGTTGGTCGTCTATATATCTTTATAGATTGTAATTAAATAAAAATTCAGTTAATAAATATTTTGATAGTATGAGAATTTTTAATATTTCTTTTATTCAATATTTAGCAAATATTCTTTCGAAAATTCTTTCCTATCGTATAATCAAATGTTAAATATTATAATTGATAAAAAGATAAAGATGATCTTTATATATCGATAAAAAAGTGAAATTCACTTAAAAAAAAAATAAGAATAAAATTATCAAAAATATTTGACGAAATTTATAATAAATTCATCAAAACGAAAAATAATTGGATTATTTCTATCAAAATATATTACAATACAATATAACAATGTTATAATAAAACTATATAATAATTAACAATGAAAAAATAGATATTATTGCTAAAGAAGTACGAATTTCATCAAATGAAATTAAAATTTCCATATTATTTAAAGAATTCTACAATTAAATTAAAGAAGAATTAACTTTTGAAAAAAACTCAATTTGAAAAAAGAAACAAAAATTCATTATATATTTAAGAATTTTTATCCATACAACAGTATGAATAAAAAAGAGAAAAAAATTATGTCCCGATTAGGAATTAGTCATAATAAAATTATATAAAAGTATTTATTAAAAAACAAAACTTTTTTATTGCAATTATTACTTCAGTATAACGATACCTTCTATATAAGTGTTTTCTTTTAAAGAGGTAAAAATTTAATATTTATTCAAATACTTTTGTAATTTCAGAAAACCATATAAAGAATATACCATTATATTTTAAATTCTTAATTGAAATAAATTTCTATCATAAAATCTAATCAATTCATATATAAAAATATTTCATTATTAGTAATCTTGTTATTAATAAGATTTTAAATTTTAATAAAAAGGATAAACAAGTATAACATTTTTTCTTTTTAGTTATATATATTTATAGAGTACAAATAGTTTATAGAGATAAAATAAATAATCATTAAAAATTTTTACATAGCTATTTTGGAAAAATTTAAAATTTTTGCAAATTATTTTATTTAATATTATTCAATACGAAGGATGCAATTTCAAAAGCCTTGATCTTAATATTGTATGTATTTGTTAAGGACAGATAAAGCCGAGTCTGACCTTTATTTTCAACAATTCGAGTATAACAGTAACAGTAATTTATTTAATTCATAATTATAATTTAATTTTTTTGAGCGAACATGGTTTTCGTAACGCTTTCCAGATCTTTAATTTAAGCAAAGATGCCACAGCAACAGCCACTTTACAAATCGCATTTGCACGCTATGTGAACCACCGTGAAAGCGAGCGCAAAAGTCCTGACCTCCACGCGTTGCGACACGAAAGCTCATCCTTTGAAACTGTCCTCCAACGCGATGATTGGTTCCTCCAACCTTTTCTCAGTGTGCATTTTCACAAAAAGCAAGGCATGAAAGAAAAAATCAAGACTCGTAAAACCAAGTCTTGAAGTTAGAATAGAAAACAGGTAGATTTCAACGAGGATACATTAAAATACAGTTAAAATCACATAGTTAGATAAAGAGTTAAAGTACTACTATTCGTTCATTCAGAGCTCATAATATAAACGATTATACAGTTTCTATAGTAATAGGTGGTTCTTCGAGCAGTAATATCAGTTTAGGCACCACATTTGTGCAATATCCAAAGTCGTTTCGACTTTAACAGTATTATATTTATCAAGAATCTTTTCTAAAAAATCTCTAACAGGTTTTAGCTTTCGCTCATTATTTAATTTTCTATTTAAAAAATTATTAATTATTATATAATATATAAAACTAATAATTATTTAAATATAAGAAGACGTCTGTTTAAATATAAATTAGAATATAACGTAATATTTGAATTATTTAATGAAAAATTTATTTGAAACTTCAACATATATATGCACTCTCATTCAAAATAACTTAACTTGTATAATTTATACTTAATACTTACTAATTTAACTTATACTTAATATTTAATATTAAAGTTATACTTAAGTTAAATCAAACTGTATCTTGAATTTAATTCAAGGACAAGTTAAGTTACAGAATAGGAGACAAATGATTTAATCAAATTTAAAACTATCATTTGTTTTTATATAATGCATTAAAAAATATATAGATATAATATAATATATAATTTATAATAATATATAGATAAGAAAAATTTTAAAAATAATTTTAAAAATTGAAATATATATGAAAATGTATAGATGAAAATGTCAATTGACAAATATTTATTGAATTGTAAGTAATTTAATTCTATATTAAATAATGATAAATTGCAATCAAGATACTTTCAAAATCATCTTTCTTGCTTAATGTAAAATTAAATTATATGTAACTTAATAAATAAGTTTCAGATATTTTTGCATATCTTTGTTTGCATAACTTTTGTGTTTATTTTAATTTCTTAAATCATTTTCCAAATTTTTTACTTACTTCATTCGAATATTTTCTATATATTTATATCTTCTTAACTGAAACTAAATATTTGTTAATAATTATACTGTCAAATATAATGATATTTATTAAATCACATTAATATTTTTTTATCATATTAATATTTCATTTCATATTAAATCTTCAATTTTATAAAATATTGTGACTAATTGACAATTTAAAATAAATATAATTAATTAACATAATATCACTAAATTACAATCTGAATTTAATTTCTTTCAACTTCTTTTACATTATAAATATAAACTAATCATTGTAATAGACAAAAAAATATGTTATATTTAATTATAAATATATTATATTTTTTTATTTATATTTTAAAACAAGAAAGTACATATTTTTAATATATATTTAATGACATATAAAAAAATAATATTTTTTCCAATTTTTATTGAAAATACAATGCCTACTGTAAATAATTTGTAAAAAATTATTGCAAAAAAAATGTTATCAAACTTTTTTTTTGAAAAATCTTTTTAAAAAAATTTATTTATTATTTATTTATGATATTTTGTAATAAAAAATGTATACTCAAAATTATTTAAAATTTTATCAATTATAATAATAAAATGAATTATATAATAGATTTATTAACATCTTATTTATTATCATTTTTTAATTTACATACAAAAATTTTAGATATTGCTGTGGATCTTTCACAACATACCAGTACAGTAACACATCGATTAAAAATAGCTGTTCTAAAGAAAAATACAATAAATCTTACAATTAATATAGTAATAAGTGTCCGAATACTTTTATCAATTTAAAATGATTATATGTGAATATTACAAAAATGCATATTTAATTAATGACTAATGAATGACAAAAACCAATATTCATCATCTTTTTATGGAACGAATATATTATAAATTTATTATAAATTATTTATCAGAAAACTTGCTAATGTATTAAAATTGAATGCACATTTCATCGATGTAAAACAGTTTTAAACATCACTATTTAACCCTGCTATGTCCTTCAGTTATTTTTGATACGATCAAATTTTTTTATCATTTAACAAAAAAAATATAAAGATTGTTAAATGTTATTACTGTTATTGTTGTTTTTCTTTAAATATTAAACATCTTTTTTCTTATTCAATAAGAAATAGAATACAATATTTTAAAAATTGTAACAGAATTAAATTAATTTATACTATTAATTAATATTTATTATTAATATCATATTTATTATTAATCAGTTATGTCATTTTTTTTATGCGATTTTATTATTGTATATCATCATTTCTAGCATTATGAACGAGAATTTTAATGATTCGTCTAATACTTTTTGATTTTATTCTTTTTTTTCGATGTTTTATAATTTCATAAAATAATTTTAAAAATTTTATATTATATTATATATAGTAATAAACAAAAAATGATATAAGATACTTTTGTTTAGGACAAAGTAACAAAAATTTGCTTTATTTTTTATAACAATATATTTTGTTTTTATTCACAAATTGATTGCATTAAATGGGAAATGAATGGGATAAAACAAGATATTATTAGTATTAATTTTATAATTATTACTTCTTTATCCATTATTATATTACATTAATTATAATATATTATTGAATTTTTAAAATTATGTAACTATCGCAATATCAAACATTATATTAAATTTTATGTTAAATTTAATATTAATTTTTCAAGGTTTTCCAACAGTGATGCAAGAAGAAAAAAATGTTATATGTATAAGTATCACGTGATAATCACGTGATTATCCGGATCACTGATTGGCAAATAGAAAATTCCATCCATAAATTTCTTATGTGTCATAAATATGACAACATTAGAAATTTAACTTATATTGTTACTACGTTAAAAAAAAATACTTATATTATTACTCTTGAAAATATATGTGATTAAATGTGATTTAAAAAATTAATCAAAGATTTCACGAAACATTTCGAAAAAATAGAAAAAATTTTAATTTGAAATGCAAAAAAAATAATTATTTGTCGCTGTTATGCATGAACTGATAACAATTTTAAATTAAGTAAAATATTGAATAATATTAACGACAAAATATGTTCATATAATTTCGTTGTAAGAAGCCTTACTAGTTTTTGGTTATTCGTGCCATTTTTTTCCTATAATAGTATAATAAATTATCTCTTATAAGTGTATTTCAAATCATAGATATATTTATTGTGTTTTATTTCATATAATATCATATATATATATATGTATATATTAAATAATAATATATACATAAAATATACTATAGAGTTACAAAAATGTAGGAACATTTATTAATTATAAATTTTCGAGATAATTTATAATAATTTCAAGTAATATTTTCTTTTCTAAAAACTTTTGTTAACGAGTTGTTGTTAACGAAAAACATTGACCAATCACAGAATGCGTAGTCTAATCGAGCGATGATAACGTGGGCTATGTGTCGCCGATCGAGTACAAATATAAGTCCAAATCACATGTATCGATAAAAAATTATATCGATTACATCATGAATAATGAATAAACTATAATATTTGGTTTTTGCAAAGAAAAAATATTAATAAATATTTCCAATTTTTTGGGACATTCTGTATAATAATCGGATAGGAATCAATAAGGAAAAAGTATGCAAAAATATATGAAAAAGTTTTCACATTTTTTTATTTCTTGCCGCTGTAACAATATTATCAACAATTGCTCGTTAATTTATATTACAGAAATATTCTTTTGCTATAATATTGAAAAATTAGAATATTAACATTTGCTGCCAATATTGAAAATCTAGTAACATTATTAATTTCCATCAATGATATGGGTTTTTTTAAATTTTACTGTTTTCTGAAAAAAATATTTCTATTTTTTTATCTATAGAAAAATAATGTTATTATATCGTTTCTTGAATATTTAATGTATTATGAAAAAATTTGATTTATTTAGATAGATAGATTTATCTAGAATGCAAATAAATGAAAAAAATTTAAATTTAAAACTGCTGATTTAATTAATATAATTATATACGGTGATTAATACGTTTAAATATACACTTTGAAAAATATACTATCAAATTGATGTCTAGTAATCGATGTGCTTTGAATATTATCTTAGTATACTTATTTCTTTTTCTATTGAATTTTTAAATTATCTTTAAATTATGTATAACTTCTACTTTTTTATTTTGTATTGATACAAGATGATTCTTGAAACATGGGTCCAATAACGTTGCATACATAATTTGATTTTATAATATATTCAAAATGCATATATAACAAAAATATTGCGATTTTTCTGACATAAAAGTGATCTATCTTCAGTATACAACACAAATATTCAGAATTATTTTCATTAAATTATCATATGATACATATACATTTATTAAATCTATATATATAAGAAAATATATATATAAGTGTTCAGACAAATGAATATATGCTGTCCAGACATGGGCAAATGATGCTGAAGAAACAATGCAATTTGTCAATGAGAATTTCTGTAAATTGCCCTGTCCATTCAGAAACTTTCACTTATACCTTACTTTCACTTTCATTTGTCAATATGGTCTTACTATCGGAGACGACCGTAGCAAGCCCTAATAAGCGTCAAGTAAAGAATTTTCCTTGGACCGAGGTACAGCTCAACCAGGTATATCAAGCTTGGGGGAAAACCTTTATACAGGAGCGAAAACTTCAAGTGGACGCACAAGATATTTAGGACCCATTCGTGCATTTCTCTCATTAAGGAGATGGAACTCAAGAACCATTCGTGCATTTATACATTCTCTCAGAAAGAGAAGAGAAGGAACTCATTGAACCTGTGTTTTATATTTGTGATAGTATTAAGAACTCGTACTCTGTGATACGGTGAACCATCACATACACAGAGAATTTACGTTTAAGAATAAATCGAACACATTGAACTTTGTAATAATTTACTTATTATTAAATCTCATAGCTCTAAGAACCATTTTGAGCTAACAATAAGAATGTAATAGAATTGGATAAATCTAGTCGCTCATTAATTCTTCCTTGAAATGAACTGTGACAATAACTTCCATCTTCGTGTATTGTTTGTATTATTTGTAAAATATTTACAAATTTTTGCAATATTAAATTCTCTAATATACCATTTATTGAATTCCATCTAGTTCATGTTCTGTATTAATTGAACTTCGAGATTTTTGGTATTTATGAAAACTTTTTTCTGTGAAAAAAATCAACTATTTTATATTCTATTTAT